>NC_051321.1:57861139-59074139 GCF_015220235.1 Choloepus didactylus | reverse complement strand
TAAAAAATAACATCTTTCCATAGGCATAAGATTTGTAGCAGCATGAGATTTTATTTTTCCCTAGGAATAATACAAGAATAACATTTTCCACCCCAAAGCAGAAACAGTAGGGGAGCCTTTTGCTATCATGGAGATTCTTATTAAATTCAGTCACTGTGAAAAGCAAGGTTTTTTTTTTCTTCTTCTTTTTTTTCTTAAATAAAGACGACTTAAAATCAACCCGTTAAAATTAACAAATCAATGGCATTATCACCTTGATTTATTAGCGTCTAAGTCACTAAATTATCAACATACAAGAAACTGCTCGTTTGAGATTTCAGCTTTACTAAATTTCAAGTTAAATAATGGTGCTCGGTATACCAGGTTTCTAGATCTGCCTCATCTGATATTATGAAAAATTCAATACATTTCTCTACAGCAGAAGCCAGGGGTCAGCAAATCTATTACTGTAATGTAAGTAATCTGGCAACCTGCCAACTCTTTCTCCCTTTATTATTTTTTTTAAACATCAAGGCAGATGATTTTGTTTTTACAAATTCTTAAATCCTTCAGGGCCTCGCCTCTTTTTTCTCAACAAAAAAAAGCAGCAGTCTCCCATTAGAGACAAGTATATCACACACATCTTCATCATTACCATTTCATAAAAAGAAGAAAAGACCCTTCATCTTTATTAGGCAGCATTCCCTCCCCTCTCCATAAGCAGAAGAAAAATAATGTCAAATCTCATTTCAACAAGTAACCACTAATGTCTCCTGTATTGATTAATGCTTGCATGGAATGACTGAACTTTTGGGACCAAAACATTTAGCAAACAGTGCTTAAAAAGAGAAATGAGAACCCATCTATTTATAGAACTCTGAAAAAAATGATATAATAATGTCTGGAACTGGTTCACCCAAGAAGCTGGGGGAGAGCGGAAAGTGGAAAACCTTTAGGGTCCTATTTGAACCTCAAACTTACCCCAGTTACTTCCCAGTTTCATGGTATTAAACCAGTGAAAAATTCCAGGCACAAAGATCTGCTAGTACCCTTGGAGCAGAATATTTTAGGGGCAAAGGGAAACAACACCAGTGTGGATGCCAAGTAAAAAATGCCACTACTATTCTTATACAATTCGGTTTTTTAAAGTCAGTTGAAAAGAAATGACATATTGGTTCCACTGGGGCTTCAGACCTGATCTGATCCCAAATGTAGTCATTACACTTCCGAGTTGATTGCAGGGTTGATAAATTCTAAGGCTTGGC
This sequence comes from Choloepus didactylus, assembly GCF_015220235.1. Classification (NCBI taxonomy): domain Eukaryota; kingdom Metazoa; phylum Chordata; class Mammalia; order Pilosa; family Megalonychidae; genus Choloepus; species Choloepus didactylus. The sequence goes on along the minus strand of NC_051321.1, from coordinate 59,072,895 downwards.
CAGACGTTTCCCTTTTCAGCCAGAAATTGAAAGTATAACTTCACTGTGAAGTGTGGGAAGCAATCTTTCACTAAACATGGAACCAGCAGAAGGTATATTTTTCCTTTTAGAAGATAAAGTACACACACACTTGCTAAAGTTCCAGTGATTACAGGTAATTTGTAAGCTCACATACTGTTCACCTGTCTGGGTATTAGACCATGGCTATTTGGGGGATGGGAACAAAGCAAAAGCCAAAGGCACAAATATGTCATGTAAATGTGCACAGAATGGCAAAGTGAGAATATTTCCTCAATCGGTATGGTACTCACTGAGTATAAGAGCAACTGTGCTTCCTTGCATCCATTCTTTAAAAGCCAAGCTTCATTTGAGAAAGATGTAGGCTCTGAGGAAAGATCTCACAGTGTTTCAGGGAAACGGCAAAAATGATACGTGCAGAGTATGTGGTGCGAAATATCTGTGACCAAGAAAGGTGAGAAAGAGGCCTCCCAGCAGATGATGGGGGGACTGAAAGCTTTGAGCACCGAAGCATGGAGAGAGGTGCCATACAGACAGTGCAGGCCATGGACAACAGGCCCGAGGCAGGACCCATCTGAGTCAAGAAAATGGCAGAGAGAATGTAGCAAGAATTTCGTGTTAAAGCCTTAGCTTGCCCAGGAGCTAATGAACTGCACTGCGCTCCCTGAAAAGGAAGAAGGCATCACTAGCATCATTTGAATTCTATGCTGAGATACCTGAAAAGTGTGGGTCTCATTATTACCAACAGTAAGACCTAGCCACTTGTCTCCAGCAAGCTCTCTTCCCTGGAAAAAGGCTCTGCTCCCCAGGGACTTCATTCCCTATTCAAAGGGCAGAAGAAGATGGACAAGAAAACTTTTCAAGGGTGTTGATGCTCTCCATTTGCCCCTGGAAGTGGTGGTGGTGGGGGTTACTTCTTAGGCTCACTGATAACTCTGCATGGTCACGGAGTGGTGACTCCAAGCCAAGAAAGAAAGGAACAGGGAGCTGGATCCAGAGAGATGGTGGTTTGACTCCCATATGGGTATGTCCAGTGTAGAAGAGGTAGCTCAGGGCAGACAGGCTCCCAGACCTGGAGTTACGTGGGCTACGGGAGCTCGAGTCAGAGGTGAGGTGGGAAGGTGGAGAGAGAACCTCAGGTTGCTCTTATATATTAATTGGGAATTACAATGTTAATAGCGGCCACCATTTATCAAGTTCCTTATATACCAGGTATTCTGTATACCTTAATGTTGCAACCACTGCAAAAAGAAATTTCCACAGATAGATTTTTTATCGGATGAGGAAACTGAGGTTCGGTGCTAAATGATTACGTGACCTGCCAAAGGCACACAGCTATTAAGTGCCAAAATATGAATCCAAACACAGCTCTGCCTTCCTCTGTTAGTCTCAAGACGAGTGCTCTTGCCTCAGAGGCTACGGAGCCAAGGACTACACACACGTGCTCATTAACTGCCAAGTGTCAACCCAAACACACTGCTCCTCCCACAGTGTACCATGTCATCACTCTCCAAAAGGTGGCGACTCAATTTAGATCAAGCCCAACTCGACACTGGATGGTAGGAGAACATCCTCCATGAATTCCTGACCGCAGCACTTACTCCAAACAAGCCTGGGGGCCCCTGGGTCTCCCCAGCCACACTGAAAGTTCTTTAAACGCTTTGCTTCTCTGATGCCCCTGTGCGACTTCTAAGAGTGCCAAGATTGGCGTTAGCCTCGTGTCTTTCAAACGAACCACACTGAAGAAGGTAGGAATGACCTTGAGGGACACTGCCTTTATGTCCCTGGGACTAATACATGTCCACAGCAAAGGGCATGGACCACAAAGAGCACCCGCCTCTACCCTGTCCTCCACAATGCTGGCCAGCAAAGATGGCAGCAGTTATTCTTCTCAACAAGGAGACGCCTAACTCAGAATTGAGTTGCATGGGTTGGTTTCAAAGGAAGGTGGACATCATTTCAAGAAGGGTAATGGGCTATAGCACCGTGAAGGCAGGCAGTGTCCACATGCAAAGACAGGCCAATGACTGCATTTAAATCCACGCATGTTAGATGCCACTGATTCCAGAGCTCCTGAAATGTTTAGCAATTCTACAAAACATTTACTATTTTGAGCAAACTCTGCAATAACTTGTACAAAAACAAAATGTTCCAAGAGATTTTCAATGGAAGAATTAAGGATATATTTTAATGGTAAACAACCACATTCTTCTGTCATCTGATACTTTCTTCTTTTTTTTTTTTCCTTTTTTGAAAACATGCTTTCTGAATTTTCAATAGTTCCTTTGTGAAGGCATCTGTTACTCACATAATTGAAAAGATGTTTGTGCAGTGGCATGCTTGAGAGTACAGTTATTTAATCTTAATGATAAAGCCCCGAGGACAGAAAATCATAAGTAGAAACCTCTTGTTATTTATCAAAAAGAAAAAGGGCTAAGACACCTAATCTATTCTCAAATTTAAATTCATGCTTGATGAAAACTATCAATAAAACATGGGACCTGCAAAGTTTCTTAAATACTATAGCTAAGTTCAAGACGGGCGGGGTAGAAGGAAAACAAAAATGAGACAATAAAGGGAGCTTGACAAAGGAAAACTGGTGCTTGGCAAGCTGTTTTTTTAGGTCAAACAAAGAACTTGTTGTAGTTTACAGCATGACATACACACTTGATTAGTTTGTGCCTGAGGGTGTTTTTACACTCAACAGTGTAAACTCCAACTTCTATTAATTACAACTTGCATTTAGAGGCAAATTTAAGAATTTTTAAATAGAGACTTTTCAAAGGCTGTTGTTTATTTTTTTAAAAACAGAAACCAGTTTTTCTACTCCAGGGTCTGGCTAGGGTTTTGTTTTCCTTTGAAAAGGTTTCTTGAAATATCCAGGCACTGGAAAGTTATCAGAGCATTTTAGGCATGCTGACTGATGGGGAGTGCGAGGCCCTTGCGTATGAAATTACCTGACGGTCGTTTGGGGAGAAATTCTTTACAGATGATAAGAAGAACCTACTCCGGATGCTTACACTGACCCAATTCAGATCCCTTGTGAGAACGAGGTTGGTGGGGTGTAGGCAGAATACCAGCAGCACAGCTTCAGCCTGCCTAACTTTTGTTTGATTTCCCGGGCTGCTGGTTGTTGATAAGGGCCAAGAGGCCTTCTGTGGGTTCTGGGAGAAGGCAGACGCGAGAGCCCGGGTGGTAGTGGAGCAAAGGTACATGAGTAACAGAGTGGCTCAGTGGCCGGGGCCCTTATTACCAAGACAGGGCTTGGAAAGGAGGTGCAAGGCCATGGATGGCTTTACCACTAGATGAACGTGGGTAGGGACGGGGCATGGCCTACCCGAGGGGCCTGAGGGCCGGAACATTAACCCACAGTGAGAGGCTAAATTACAATACCTGCCTTTAGTATATCGGATTTGGGAATTAACTTTAGAACTCTTCTAACCACTCCCAACCCCCCAACCTCCCAGCCCCCATTCCCTACCTGCTTATGCACATTTTCTAGAGTAAACTGCCCTTGTTGTTTGGATTTAATTTAGTTCATTCAACCCATATTTCCCGAACTCCTGAAGCACTTATGACGTTAGCTCCACTGGGGAGCTTCAAGGAAGGCAAGATCATGTGGTCCTTGCCTTGAACAATAATTGCTTTACTGTTCTTGGATTTTACAACTAATTTTTTTTAGGCAACACATGATGATTGATCCAAAATTCTAACCCTATCTCTTCAAGATCTAGCTCAAATACTAGATCCTTCAGGTAGACTTTGCCCATTCTAGTTGGAAATTCTTTCTTCTCCCTTTGATCTTTCTGGACTTACCATTCGTATTCACTGGCTGGTTTTTATAGCTTTAAATATTTAACTCTCTTTCATGTGTGCATGGCCTATAAGTCAGATCCTGTAAGTCAGTTAAGCCAAGGACTGCAGCACCTCCTAGTTCTGATCAGTGGGGAGCTGCTGCCTGTGGGTACCATGTTGAGAAAGATGGGGGCTGACCCCGGGCTCGTGGGGAGCAGCATCATGTTCCCTTAGCAATCTCTGCCATGAGTGTGGTAGCCTGGGAACCTTCCTGTCTGCCAACCCTATTCTAAGGTCTTTGGTTCACCCATTCTTGTTATCATGGGGGTGCTTCAAACATAGTAAACATTCAGAAAACACTAATTGGCTCTTGAAGGTAGCAGCAAAGGAAAAGGAGAGTCCACTGAGTGGCAAATCTGGCTGACCCAAGAAAAAGAAACTGGTCACTAGAAGAGGGCTTCTTACTAACATCAAATGCAATCACAGGCTAACAATGATAGACCAACACTCTTCACATCCCAAGAACACCAGATGCGGGAGGTGGAGTAGCTTGGGTATTCTGAGCAACACAAACTGCCGGGTGAGTTTTGGACACTGGTCTAGAGCACTGCTTCTTAAACAACCAATGGTGAAGGACTAGTTTTCTCAATTTCCAATCTGTTTTTGTCAGACACTTTTGTAAAATACCATAAAAATGAAATAAAAAAAAAAAAAAAGACATTCAAAAAGATAAGCTCATTAAAAATTATTACATTCAATGGACATAAAATTATTTTGGCAAATTCCTAAGAAATTGTATAAATGCTTATTCGCAATTGCTACACTTTGTCATGGGCAAGTAACAAACAGTTCACGTACGGGTCCAAATCATCACTTTTCGGCACTGGTCAAGAGGTTACCAAGGGATCTCTTAAATCCAAAATTCTGAGGTTCTGCCTGTGACATTCTAAACTGTGTATTTATTAACTTCAGGGGTACCACAATGAGCAAGAATACACCAAACCATGTCCTGGATGTGAATAGAACTGTAAGTCACCTCACTTTTCCTTGGCCCTTTCCCATGATGTGATTAGCTGAGTTCCTAAGAACCTGATATATATTGTTGGTATTTATCTTAAAGCACATGCTTAATTTACTCAAAACAGGAAGCCTCGTACACCCTGCCTTCTACCTTCAGAGCTATCACTCAGTTTATGCCCAAGTGCATCTGGCACGGCTACAGCTCACCCTAAGTCACTGCAAAGGGAGACACCTCAAACACTCAACATGACAGTCTTGCCCAGGGAATGCCTGCAGAAAAAGCAAAGGGTTAGAATTTGAAATCGGGCATTAAGTATGCAAGGAGATGAAGCATAATTGCTCATTTCCCTCCACAAACAAATACATTTGTTTATGATTTTGAGTTTCTAAATCCTCAGAAAAGCACATCATAAAGTGCTTTTGCCTTAATTCTCTTTTTTAAAATCCCTAATAACAACTTCATGTGCTCCCCAGAGACAGACCATGTAATTTATTCAGGAAAATTAAAACCAGTAATCTAGTATTCTGTGTGAAGATTTTTTTCCCTTGCATGTGCTTACATATTTTTTTTAACAGAAGAGAAATCCACATGTGAAAACAAACCCTTTAAAGTGAAGTGCTATCCCAGAAAATCAAGCTAAGAGAATTCCATAAAAGTAGCCATTTTCCTTTTTGTTCCTTTACTGATAAAAGACAGGGATTTGGAGCACCAAATCACTAAAGCATTAGACAAGGGAGAAAATGTTCAGCTTGGAAGCCCTGTCCAAGGGGGAGGTGGGTATTTTTCTTTGCATTGTAATCTACTGGAATGTTACGTATAAATTCTGAGCAAGAAACGCCCAGAATAACCCCACTTCATAAGCTTTGCTGAGTTTGAGACATCTACGTAGCAGCAGTCTCGCGATGGGGAAACATTAATGCTTTTTATATTGGTAATCATCTGTAACATGAGCAATTAAATACAGTACTAATGGACTATGGCCAGGAGCCTGGTACTAATATTAAAAACTGACAGAGATGAATAGGTTTGGAAGCAAAACCAGGCTGACAAAGACATTTTTATGAAGTGCTTGGACCTATTTGATTTAAACCAATCAGAGGCAAGTTTGGACGAGCAAAGCCGTCAGCGACAACGATGCATTCACAGGCATTGTACCATTTCTGCTAGGACTTAAATAAAAACACCCATTGATTCTTTTCAACAACCCACATTTTCATTATAACACTCATTAATAAACCAAAAGAGCCCAACTTGTACACAAGTAACATTTATGGAGGACCCGGCTACATTTTTCTTGTTGTAAAATGAAAACATTTACTGGAAACATGAACCACACTGCATGAAAAATAAATCAGTGGATAATGCAGAATAGATCACTTGCTTCTTTGTCTTCTAGGAAAGCAGGCGAGTGGTGGGGAAATAAGAAAAGGAGCACATTTCCAAAAGAGCAAGTCAAAAGACTGTGAGATCAGAGGAAGCAGGAGCAAAGTTAGGGACCCCGATCATTCTGATCTGGTTTGGAAGGTTCAAAAATCCCCAAGGGCATCTCCAGATTCCATGTCTGCCCAGAGAGCTCTGACCTTCTTGACCCATTAAACCTTCCTGAAGACAGTGGTCCTTCACCAATCCAGTAATCTCTGCTTTATCTGCGTTAGTGCAGCCAATGAACCACAAGAATGGATGAAATCCACCACAATCACTAGACCCAGTATTAGCCAAGCACTTCCTCTCTTCTTTGACTAAAACAGAACTGTGTCAAGTCCCTGGTCAGATCTGAAGTGTCCTCTGCCCTTCTCGACAGAGCCAATCCAAGAGAAGTCAGTCATCTAGAGCAGTAGCTCCTAGCCTTTCTTCCACCACAACACACACTGCGTAGGACCAAGTGATTCCTTGGAGATCAGGACTGGTTCAAACGCGTGAGGGTGGCATTATGACAAGTACAGGATGATTTCAAAAATAATCCAATCACCGGCATACTTTGGTATGTTAACTCTTATTAATTAATAATTATTCATGACACACCTTGCATCTGATCCCAACAATGTGAGAGGAGCCTAGGTGGGAAAAAGAAAAAGAGGAGATGCCAAAAAAGGGGTAAGGGCCTTAACACCCACCCTGGAACAACTGCGCTCTAACCCAGGCTTCAGGCCCTGCAGGGTCAGTGGTCAAGAGCCCCAAGTGGCAACTGGACTACTGTCTCAGCTCCAAATCCATCCTACTGTACTCAGTTTGGTGATGAGGGGCTGGGATTTTGCAAATTTCATGTGTCTTTTGTCAGCTATCTTCCTACTAGAGTTAAATAGGGGGCACTGGAAGGCAAGGGGAGGGGAGAGGGAATTAACCTTCTTTCTGTTTGCTTGTTGTACCATTAACTTAGTAGCAGCAGTTGGTTCAGGCCTCCAGCTTCTTTCACCAATCCCAGGACAGTTTCAAAGTGCTCGCTCTGAGGTCTGGGACCAGCCAGAGGCATTGCTCCCCGAGCCTGAGCCCCAGCTCCACAGGGCTCCCCCCTGAGCTCCCAAAGACCAACATTAGTTGGGCAGCTCCCCCTTTCCAGGTCTGTGATGCCCACTCTCCAAATTTCTGGGCTGTGATACCCCAACCTCTCTCCTCTACTCTCTCAGACCCAAGGAACCTGCAATTATTACCTCCACATTATCACACCAACACCCTTTTAACCAATTCCCTACGGTAAATTCTCTTCATTGAAATACGTAGTGTGGTTTCTGTTTTCCTAACTGGACCCTAACTGATACACTGATCAAACAAATTCTAGATTTGGAAGAGTAAGGGACATAGCTCTACAAAAACTTTCATTCAGTTTAAGACGAAAACTTCATGAAATTTCCAGTTTGCTCCAAAGAATGTGGAGAGAAGAAACAATTTCAAAAATCTTTAATAATGTTTCTTAGTTACTAAAAGGTTGTGGTTTCCTTACTACAATTTTCCAGTTTGACTGACTGAAGGCATTTGGGTTTCTACCACTCCAGGAAGAAGTGAATTATAAGACAAAGTATGCAGTCTTCATAAGAATATATCTCTGCATTTCATTTAAGACAGAGGTTATTTTTACTCACACAACTGCTTGGGTAAATTAAACCTCACACAGACACACACACATACACACATAATAATATTAGGTCCAATCCTTCCCTACCTCCCGAACATTACCTGTTTATTTTTTGATCACTTGATTCTTTGTAATCAATTTGATTAATGTTTTAGTTCTGTAACTAGGTGAGCTAGCATTATAGACAGCTGGGATACACTCCTTTTTCAAAGTTTAGTTGCTATGTTGTCCTTTATGGTTGACGGTTCAGGTGTTGGGGACACTTGCACATGGAGTTAAGGGATATTCACCATCAGAATAGAAGCTACTTGAAAGTGGAGCCAGTGTTCCTAATGACAATGTTCTCATTAAAGACTTGACTAGTAAGTCAAAGTCAAAAGTAGCATGGTATCCTTAGATGGTATTTACAGAACACTCCAGACAGACCAGTGCTATTTTGTATTAGGACATCAGTGGTGTAGCTGTTAGATACAAGGAGGATGGGAAGTAGAAAGGTGGCAGGAACATGGGCTTTGTATTAAATATTGAGAGAAATAATACATTTTAAAAAATTGATGCATTATATTGAAAAACAGTGAAGAATATAAACAGTATAAGGAGTAATGGTTTGAACTTCTGCTACCAATTTTTTAAAAATCTTCTGAATGTAACACTATCAAGTAAAACAATCTCTTGGGAATACTTTGTGGGAATTTTTCATGGGGTATTGGACTCAACTCAATTTACTATGATTCTAAATACTAAGAGGCTCGGAATTAAACGCATACAAATAAAAGTACAATTGATCTTCTTCCAGAAGCCAAAGGCTAGCACCTAAAATGGGCCTACCAAGAATGAACTGATTAATTGAGGCTTGCTGGAGGGGAAAAAGGCTTTGCCCTGCAGGTGGTCACAGGACAAAACCAAACTAAAAGAACATCTAATTTTAGTCGCTGTAACCAAAGAAACCTGTGTTCCCTTAAAAAATCACAAGGAGGTGTGCAAAGTGAAATGCCAAAGGGATTATTTTCTATGTTTCCTAAAAGGTCCTTTAGATTTATTCAGTCTTTTCCTTGACCAGAAACTTCTTCCAATTAACACACTTTTAATTAGGCAAGGGCTTTCCAAGAAAGGTTTTCTTACCTTTCATAATGTCTTCGAGTACAAGTGGCGGCGCTAGTGCTCCCAGGATTACCGCCTAATTCATCATAAATATGTTTCCATTGACGGCGGGCCGTGATCTGCAAAAACGGCAATGGGAAATTCAGGCTTGCACTGTAAGAGACTCACAGTGCCAAGCTTCAATACATATGCAACAATCAGAAGAGAACAGTCTGTTCTGGAGACACAGTAATGGAGAAGTCCACGTGAATATATGGGGAGATTTAGGGTTTTATAGTGAGAATTCACTTTCAGCCTTTACGATGTACTGCACAATAAAAATGGAATTGTACTTTTGGCTCAATATTCTGTCTCCCTTACTGCATTTTCATCTAAGACATCTCCCTGGATATGCATGGAGTCATCTGCCCCCTAAGGTGCCAAATTCATACCTTTTCTTTATGTCATATAATAAAGCATCAAAATAAAACCAGATTTTAGCTAAACGATATCTTAGCTCATTGGTTTAAATGAATCTGAATTAACATTCGTTGCCTGAGGGGTGCAGTCATGAGGGGCTGGAGACATAGATGAAGAGTGAGACTTGTCACCAAACATGCTTTTGTACCTTCTGATTTTTGAACTATGCAACGTGTTGCCTACTTTAAAAATTAAATAAAATTACTGTGAAAATTAAATAAAAAGATCAAATTGGTCATGGAATTTGCAGTCATCTCAGGCTATATTTTTATGCCAACTCCTCTAACCACCGGAACAAAACCAAAATCTGAAACTGTATATGTCGCAAGCTGTTTATTTTTATTCACTTAGGTCAGAAAAATGGGAAAGTGATCAAATCCTATGATAACTGACATATTCCAAAGCTAAAATGCAAGCTATGAGTATCATTGAGCTGGGTGTACTAAATAAACAGCTTGCAATATACTGAACTGCACACTATGGTCTTGTTTTTTTTGTTTGTTTGTTTAATTTGATTTTTGTATATAAATTAAGATTCTACAAAATAACAGATGCAAGATCTGGCAAATGATTATTTTGGGGAAACTACGTCACTTACTACATCCGATCAAGTCTAGTGTTTCCTTGAAACTAGGAAGACAGAAGAAGTGCTGGGGTCCTTATGAATGTTTCTAAACAGGGGTTACAGGAAAACTCTGCAATTGGAATGTGCAGGGGGCAGGGTGTGGCGAAGGTGACAGTGGCATTTCATACAATCAGAGCAGGAGACTTCCTTTGAAAAATACCCACAGAGCTGCCAATGGAGTTCACCAAAGGGCTAAAAGCTGCAATCAGGGAAAACACACACACACACACACACACACACACACACACACACACACACACACCTCAATTTGCAACCCAGGCACTGTAATTGTAATCCAAGGAGAAGCAGATGGCTGGTTAAATATTATAGGGTAAATGGTACTTTTTCCAGTTTAAATAAAAAGAACCCCTTCATTTTCTCAGAAGGCCCAAGTAGGACCTCGAGACAATGTTAGTTTTGTATTGTTCAATTCCCCATGAAACGTTCCTGAACCAATTTGTTTCAACACTTCTCCTTAGAAGGAACCACCTCTTACATCTACTAGAGGGTATAACAAAATAAAATCCTCCTTCATTTGTAGCTTGATTTAGATGATAATAAATGCTTTCAAACCTCCTTCAAAAACACCCAAAATATGTATGTTGATAATTGTTTTAGAATTGCAATCTCCCTCCCTCCTACCTTTTAAATAATATAATTCTCGAGTTGATCTATTCAAGAGGCTTGTCCATCAAGAAAGAAGAGGATCCCACTCCCAAGTGACTATGTTATTTCTCAAGGCCCTTGGAATACTGAGGCCCCTTGAAACATTCTATATTCCCCTCACCCAGATGAGGTGTGTGGAACCTTGGGAGCTCAGCAGGAACAGAAAAAACTCATGTATGTACTTGCAATCATATCTGAAGAAACCATCAGTCGTCATCCTTGTACATCCTGTGGGCATGGTATTTTAAATTTTATAAAGAATTTCCATATCCATGATTTCACGTAATCGTCCCATCAGCCTGTGAGGCAGGTTTTAGTAACCTCATTCACAGATGAAGGAAGTGGGACTCAGAGAGGTTATATAACTTGCCTTATGACACACAGTGGCAGAGTGGCAAAGCCAGCACCCTACTGATGACTTATGATCCCAAGAGCAAGCTTCTTTCTGCTACATCTAAGCAGCCTCCACTTAAGATAGAGCAGGGACGTGACACAGATCACTCAATTCCAGGGTCTTGCCCTTCAAATGAGGCAGGTGAGTGTGGGATCACATCTTTGGCTATGAGTTCTCAACTTTTAGCCTTGGATCTTTCACCAGTGGAGAAACATCATAGCTAAAAATCAGCTATAACATAAGCGGCATGGGTTGGGTTGATAGTGCTCTGATATTTTACTCTCTTAAAAGTATTAAGTACAACTATGGTCCCTTTCACCTTGTTCTCTAGTTAGAACAGAGGTTCTCTATTATGTTCATCACTGAGTCAACGATGCATCCCAATTATAATAGATTTCATACATTCACTCATCCATTCCTTCACCCAAAATTTCTTGAACAGCTCCCAATTGTCAGATATTGTTGTGGGATCTAGCTTGGGACACAACAGTGAAGAACAGACCCAATACCAAAGAAGAATGCTGTTCAATGGGGGAAGCCAAAAAAAAAAAGTGAGCAAATACATAAACAAAATACTAACAGACCGTGAAAAATGCAACGAAGGAGAGAGTTTACTTGATTGGGTCATTTAATGTGAGAAAACAGACCATGCCCCCCTCCCACAATCTACCATCTAAACGAGGGAAGGCCCTCTTAAATACTTGCCTATCAAAGAAATGACAGGACATCAGAACAAATAATAAGTTATCAAAAGGAAAAAGAATTTTTCTCATGCTAGGATTGAATCTGTGTGACAGGAATCCACAGTCAAGCACCATTTGGTGTTAACAAGCCATGTGTGGGCTGGCTAGGGGCTTGCATTAGCCCCCTGCTTGGGGTTCTGGTATTTATATACAGATTTTATCAGTGTGGGTTTATCTGGAAGTGAAGAAACAACTGGGTTTCAATGAAGTGGTCTCTCTGTTTACCAAGCTTCCACTGGATGGAACAGATGAAACAGGTCATTTTGAGATATTTACTTTCCACAGGAGAGTCATAATTGTACTTTTAAGTGCACAGTTCTCCTGGGTATACATCTCTGGGGTTTTTATTGTTGTTGTTGTTTTTGTCTCCAGATACCCTTTTAATTCAAACCCTAACCATGTGCTCTAGAGTAAGAAATGTCTAAATCCTCCCACTGCTCAAAACTATAATGGGTCTCAAAGCCCAGTAAGAAGGGAAAGGGCATGGAAATTTCCCTTGGCCTATCTACTGTGCCTCACATTCCCATACTCCCATAAATCTGCCTTTGGAACCAATATGTCCTAGTTATGTATTTGTTTATGGTTTTTAGGAAGGTGGAAGGGGGGGTAAAGGGTGAAAAGTGGGGAGATGCCATGAAAAGAAAGAGGCTTTCCAACTTGCTAGGTGCATACTTTAGTGAGAAGCATAACCCTATTCAATTAACCATAAAGCAAGATGAAAAATGGAGCAGATCAAACCCAAGTAAAATTAACCAATTGGGATGCATGCAAAATTTAAACTCACTTTGAAGAGACTTGAATGTTACTTCTTTCTTTACTGTGGGTACTCTGAAAAGCACTTCACACCTATTATTTTCATTCTTTAAAAATAATAATGGTTTTCAAACTGTGCTCTTCAGAAACCAGGTGTCTTAAAGGTAGCCTGAAACTAACTTTCCACACATCCTCATCCGCACTAAGAAAACGGGTCCAGTGAGTAGGAAAGGAATTTGTCCCTTCCACAGCTTTATTTGATGAAATTGTGCTGTCACTTCAAGAACAAATAAAAAGCAGATAAGCACTGTTTTAATCCAAGGCATTATCTTGGAGCCTTAATTCTCTACCTTTGTGATTGCAGAGATGAAATAATCCTGGTATTTTTGTGGTTTGGTGGGCAAATAGCTCTCAAACATCTTTTAGGACTTATGTTCTCCCAACCGCTTAAGAATGTATAGGAAATGGGAAGTCCAGAGAAGGATTTGCCTACAAGCAGTGTTGCCTCAGCTTCTCTGGGAAACAGCTTCTTTCTCAGGACACCTTGAGGGCAGACTGAATTCAAGGAAGATGACTTTTTTTTCCTGGTAGTACTCCAGGAACCGGAGCCTTTCAAAACTACATGACATCATCTTTGGCCTTGAGAATTTTGAATCAAACAAGAGGCTTTGTCTGTCCAGAGAACTAGGGTTAGATTCAGAGAAAGTCTGAAAATAATAGCAAAGCCAGAATTTGATGTCAAAGCCAGAATTTGATGTCAAGGCCTAATCCATCCTGCAAAAAGACAACTGCCGTCTTCTCCCAGATGAAAACTAATGGTCTTATCTCATCTGTGGGAAGAGAGGGGGCTGTTAGCTGACCTTCTTAGAAGGCACCATTGTGCACCATCCTCTGCCTACAGGATAAGATTTACTCAAGACCCATTTCCCTACCCTACCTTCTCTCCAAATACTGCCTCTGGCTCGCCATCAAATGATTAGCCAATGGAAATCACTTCAGCAAACCATGCTCAACATTCTGCATCCCAGTAATAGCCCAAGCTACTCTGCGAGCTTTAATGGCTTCACCAGACACAGGAGTGAAGGCCTCATTAGCTCATCAGGCAAAGCTTTATCCAGTTCTGCCTCTTCAACTCAGATGACCCATACTCTAATGTTTGGAAGGAAAAGTTGGATTTATGACTGCAAAGAAAGGGTCCTCACTGACAACCAATCAGAATACCAGTATACTGTTGTTTTTTTTTTTTAAGAAATCAAATCCAATCAATATATTTATGATCTCTAAACCTAAGGATGACTAGATGCCATAAGCTTTTCCAGCGAAGGCAGAGGAGACCGAGAGAATGTAATATAGCTATTTGTTGAAAACTATAAAGGTTCAAAATGAAACTTCTGTTCCTCTTTTTTTTTTTAATCAATTTGAGGTTGGGAAGGACTGAAATGAAATAATCCATAATCCACACAAACCAGAAGGCTTCGAATAGTTTATAACCACAAACAAAAACAAGCCAATTAAGATGGCCTCTTTTTGTAACTAAAGGGATTCCAGAAAGATGTCTTTATCCAATCACAAGTTAACAGCAGAAGTGATAAATCTACAAATTTTATACTGCAATTTTTCACTATTGCTGAGACTTTTTGACCTGCCTCTTAGGTTCACACATTTTTCTCAAGAGTTAGATAACATCTCAACTAGTAATTAGGATATACGATATTAGGTACAAAAAAAACCCACAAGTGACTGAAAGATGCCACTAATGGAGGGTAGGTTATTAGATCTTTTTTTTACATCATCCAAAATATGTACATACTATTATAGATATGTAACAGATTTCTGAGAATGGAAAGCAAAAAGAATGATCATTTATGAATCGCTTATCCTTCCAATGACTCATGGACATTGAGACAATTGTACACGAAATTCTCAGCAAATCAGAATCTGAAGAATGCCATGATGACTTCATGCAAATCATTTCATTTCTCTGTGCCTCAGTTTTCTCAATTGTAAAATGAGGCTTTGGCCTACAGCAGGGCAAGCAATCTTTTCTGCACAAAGGCCAATTTAGGAAAAATACAAATGTTAGAGTGCTACACTTACCCCCATTCAAAATGAAAACAGTGTTGTGACTCCCAAATAAAAATAATGTCTGCTCTTACAACTTAGATTACCACATGACCAAATGGAAAAACACTAGGTGGAAACTTTGTGCTGCTCTTGAGACAGGAAATGTTAATATTCTGGCATGTTTATATAGTAACAGCATGAAGACAACTTTCTAATCTTTAACACTTGACTTAAATGGAGTCACATTTTGGAGCTAGAAGCCATGGAAGTCAATAAGCTAAGTCTTGATAATCACTGCCAACAATGTTTTGAATTAACATTACCTGGGTAGCTTAAAAACACATTTTAAAAAAAGGATTTTTAAAAAAACACCTTTAAAAAAAAAATGTAAAAAAACCACATTAAAAAAAAGTTATTAGGCCCAGCCCTCACCATAGAGTACATATCTTGGGGTAAGGCCTCAACAATCGAATTTCTTTAAAGATCTCCATTGAAAACGTGAACCCAAGATCCTTTTGAGCTCTAGATGACTACAAGTCTACACTTGCTTCTGATGTCAGATAATCTCACAAATAAGTGTCTTCCAGTAACTTTGTGATGACAACTTAAGTCCTCAGAATTTGTATATTTATACATCTCCTGGACTGACTTTAAAATTGAATTCTCATTGAACATCTCACAGTTTTATTAGTCAAAATACACTAAGAGAAAATGAATTCTGTACTTAGGATGTTGAAAAAGCTTAAATGTAAAGTGAGAGTGGCAAATTTAAGTGCCTAAAGTAGGGCCAAGGGGATTGTGAGGCATTTCTAAATATAAGAAAAAAAAGTCTTAAAAAATACTGCTCCAGTCAAACAAAACTGAGCACCAACAGGCTTCTGACCCTAGATGAGGATTTTATATTAAGATGGCTGTGTAGACTCACTGCCTGAGATGAAAGAGATGAATAAAACTTGGGGTTTTGTGAAGAATGGCAGGGCTGCCATGAAATGAGGGAGCTAGAGTGAGAGAGAAGAGGAAGGAGGCAGAGGAAGTCTCAGAAGGTCTCCAGTATCCTCCGGGGCTGGGCCGAAGAGTCACGAAGCTCACAACCAGATAGGAGAAAAACGCCAGTCTGCCTTCAGTATTCCTCTGCCCCAGCATTTCTCCACGTCATTCCATCTTCACACACACCGAAGGCAGGCAAAGCACAACTCTTTGCAGGTTATTAACCTTCCATGGCCCCACTGCCTACAGAATAACTCTGGGGCCCGGCAACCGAGATCCATCCTTACTTGACCCCATCTTCTTTCCATCACTCTCTGTGAACCTCCCACTCAGGGCTGCCTATCCCTGTCACTCCACTTGAAACTCCCTTTGCCCAACCTTATTTTTACCTCCACATGTTTGTTTGTTTGTCTGTACTCCATTCGCTTCTCTCTTCCATGTTTAAGTCCCATCCATTCCCCAAGATTCTGCTCAAATGGCATCAAAGCCATGGTGCCTTCTTTCCCTCATCTCTAAATGGGGAAGTACTTTACCTGTGTAGGGCACTGATATTTTTCCACCTCAAGTTATTATAATTACCATCCTCCTGGATGGTGAACAACAAAGACCAGCACCACTGGCCTGTGTCTGTATATCCCATGGTGCCTAACCAATACCTTGTATGTACGAGGTACTCGGTAAATGCACAGTCAGTCATCTGTCTACTCAACAAAAGGATATACTACCGCCTGTTCAGAGAGGACCTCCAATGACCCGAAACTTTATCAGAAGTTTCTTCTTATAACTTCTTACATTCTATACCTTCCTGCCATTTGCATGGGGAAAAACAAAACAAAAAGCCCTTGTGAAGCTACAAAAGATAGAAAAGCAGGAAAAACTGATTCTGTGAAATTTGCTGGCAGTCTATCAGCAAACAACAAAATGTTCCTGGGTTTAAAAAAAACAGTTCATTATATTGTGCAATATCATGAAAATATCTGTAGTCACAGATCATAAAAATGTGTATTCCTATTCTTAGCAATAAAAGGCTGGGCTATGGGCTTGACTCCTAAATTTACCATCTTTTTCACATGGATGAAGACTATTATTAGTTCAAGATTTTGCAAAACTATGAGACACAATGGGAAAGAGTTGCTCTCCTGGTCCTATCAACAGACCCAACCAAGTGAAAAATTACATTATTTATTTTTATGTGGGGTGCTTGATAAAACAAACAGTTCACTAAGTATATCCTTGTCTATTCATGTCTACATTTTCTGTTTAGTTCATATTGGTATCATATTCCTTTATAAACACATACACAAACCCTAAATATAAAATAAACATTTTATGTGCACATATACTCACATCAAAGAATTTTTAGTCAGAATTCACAGCACATATCTCTATGGTAAATATTAGATCATCTGAGTCACATAATGCTTGTCACCTTTTCCCCATCCCAAGCCCCTGACATTAAACCATTATATTAGTCTGTGGAACATTATGCTTTATCTAGCAAGAAACACTGGTTATTACTTTTGGGCTAAAATGAATTTCATTTTCTTGACGTTGTTTCTCTTACTGTCATTTTACGGCAGTACAGAGTTTCCCTAGATTACTTTTTAAGGAAAGAAAAAAATAATTTCTTATTCAATTGCAGAAAAAACTGCACAACTTAATCTGTTCATCATGTGGAGGAGAAAATATTTCCAATGACGACATCTTTCTATGTCAATTGATTTTATTACAGATGTCATCTTTGTGTGAGATATTAATGCAGATCTTTCTTCTTGTTTTAAAATTTTAATCTTAGTTTGTTGCTCTAACATTTTATTGGTTTGAAGTACATGCTGTTAAAATCCGTGGTGATCAAATTTTCCTGTGGGCTAAAAATAACCCATTCCTGTCGGTTAGAATTAGCTGATAAAGAATGTCAGAGCCTGCTCTGAATAAGTTTGATAACTTCCTGTTTATGGGGCATTGACCCTTGTCTAATAAAGCTTCTTTGCCCTAGAATGAGAAGAGATTCTGCTACATTCTATTCCCTTAATGGCCAATACTGATTACTTTTGAAAGCCTTTAATACATTTCCCATATTAGACATGAACAGATGTCAGGTTTGTTGCCAAGGGAAATTTCTTTTATGCAATCTTGGCTTGTTGTACAATAATAGCCCTTTCTCAACACGGCAAAAAATTACAGACCCAACTAATTTCCCTGACAGGGGGGAGTTACATATGTTTTCCACTTGTAGTTTTTACGACAAGTTTACAATTTTGCCAAACCTGGAACTAATTGGGACTGCTTCCAAAAGTGGCCCAATAACCCCCCAAAAGTGTAGAGCCATTTGAAAAGGCAGTCAATGATGGTTTGCTTTTGCATTTCTCCATTTTGGTTAGAGGGGGAAAAGTTAGATTGCAAAACGATTTCATTTAAGTTGCTTAAACACTTACTGTTTCATATCCTCCCAGTTTTTGAGCAGCTTGAAACATAGTCCAAAGGTTAACTGTTAGAGGGACAATAAGTATTTAGATAAGCATTGCATTAACATATTTCCAAGAGACGTCAATTAAAACATTTCGTTTGTTTCAATGAGAAAGAGAAAAAAAGAATTACTAGCACACCCCAGAGAGCTACATTCTTAGGAAACAATTTGCCAAAGGACATTTAACAACAGGATATATTACTACTTGAAATATTTCTTAAGAAACTACGGAAATGATTCTACTTTTAGGGTAAAGAACAACACAATTTTAGTTCTGTTGTCCTTGGGAAAAAGTGTATGAATTCGAAATTGGGGTTGGTCTAGCTCAACCCTTAGAAAGGAGCCATCGATTAAACGGCAATATATAACGCTTCCCTCAGAAAAGAACTCTCCATGATCAATAAATAACAGTCACTTTAATACATGATTACCTTCATAATAGAATGTCTGATGGCGGCACTATATTAAAGGCTCCTACCGTATTTCACTAACACGTGGTGCCTTCCAGTGAGCAGAAAAACACATATTTCAAATGTGAGATGGCAGTAATGCAACAGATCAAAAGGGGTTGTGAAAAACATTAGTTCACAGAAAAATCGAGTGGTGAGCCCTCTTAGTCCCCTAATTTACCTGTGTTCTGTTGCATATATATACATACATAAACAGGTTTCTCCTTGCAGGATTTGCATGTTTTTTATGCTGTTAAACAATTATGCCAAATTGCTGGCAACCCAGTTCATTTAAATACCATGGAATGGGGATGGCTATGGATTTGCTTCTTTAAAAGGCGTGGAGAGGGGATTGAACTTCAAGTAATCCCTCGGTAAGGGAAATGAAGAATAAAATGAAAATGATGAGAAAAAAAAAAGGCTCTTTGACACAACACGTTTGCAAAGCCTCATTGAACCTTGTACTATTTCAAAGCTATCAAGAGTCCTGCCTGGGCCTTGATTTAATCTGAACCAATGCATAATGCAACAAAGCTGTTCATAGTACATTAATTTTACTTCTATTTCCAGCAACCAGTTTTCAGACAAACATTGTAATCATTCGTAGTTATATAAGTTTATAATGGCTGCGAGTGTTCTGTTGCAATCAGTGCCAATTGCTATTAGGTATGTAAATTGTTATGTAAAACACACAGGTTTGACATTCTTCATCAAAATGACACATGGTTTTTTTTTTAATCTAGGAAGATACGTTTGGGGAACACAATATTGCAAGCCAGGGGCTCATCTCTTTGTGTGCCCCTAAACCCAGACAGGCAAAATATATATTCAGTTGCGAAATCAGGAGAGGATTTGCGTTTTTTCTTTTCTCATATGGAATTCTGCTCAGCTACAAGTTCCCTGATACACTTACAAAAACATGATGGCACTTAAAATGTACATGTCAAAGTTATTCAAAATAGGTGCCTCTGTTCAATTCTGTGCATTTCTTGTTTCCTCTGAAGCCAGATTTTGCAATCGCTCTAACAACTTTGGGGCTTAGGAAACATGTTTTCTCTTTGTGGTTGTTTTGTCCACCTTTTAAATATCCCCCTTTAAAAAGCTGTCTTTTTGCAGGCAACATCTGTGCCTGATAAAGCTACGTCATATTATCTCAGAAGAAAGGCTTACAGACACATGAAATTGACAAAACAGAAAACAAGAAACTTTCAACATGTCAATTTCCAGTCATAATCAGTGGATTCAAGCCTATAAATATCTCACAGCAACTGCCCCAGAAGGGAACAATGTAGCGGAAAGAAGCAGGAGAAAAAAATGCCTGGTTTGGACAATTTGTCGCTTTAGTATAAACACTGGGCACCAGCCCCAAATTAGGATTTCAACATAAGCTGGAGTCAAAATAATTTTTTTCCAATTCAAAGAATCTGAGCAGTTTCGATATTTCAGAAATGAAAACAAGTATACTTACTCTGTTTGAAACCTAAATAGGGAATTCGTTCTATTGGCGTTTTCCTTTCTTTCATGTACTTATAGAGCGCCACGAGGAAGGCCTGCTCGTCGGCCCTGCACTCTTCACCAACGGCAACCTTCGGCTTTTCTTCATTTGAGACTTTTTTACAGTTATTATGGTTATTCTTCGTCTTGGTCAAGGCGGACCTGGCCTCACATTTCACCTGGAACAAGGAAAATATGCCACATCAAGGCAGGCACAGTTCTGGAAGGCTTACAAAGTCGTGCCTGGTGACGCCTTTCCCGAGTGGAAGGGTGAGCCAGCGAAGTGCACTACCCCTCCCTGAAAGAACCTTTTAGAGGCATCTCTAAACAGGAATTGTCTGGGACCAGGGGTCAGCAAATTTTCCGTAAAGGGCCAGAAAGTAAGTATTGTAGGCTTTGGGCTGCACAGTCTGTTGCAACTACTCAACACTGCCGTGGTCATGGACAGTCGCAGACAATACGCGGCTGTGCGCCAAGCAAACCGTGTGCCAATAAAACTTTATTCACAGGAACAGGCGGCCACAGCTTGCCAACCCCTTTTTAAAGACTCTTTGCAGGTACACTGATGTGAAACCCGCAACAGTGTGTGCACGCAGTTGGAGCCATGCTTTTGCCCCTTTACAAGCCTTATTTTCCTAATCCCACCACCAGTTAAGGCCTTTGGACAAAATTTGCCTTCTTAATAGTTGCATATTTTATACTTTGTATCAAAATGACAGGCAAGATTATTTCTTCACAGTAAACTCATCTTGTTGGCAGGCTCTCCAGCAACCTCTAAAGACATGACAACAGCAGGGAACACCAGCAAGGGCTCCGCTGCCTGTCACCTGAGGGTGGTGCCCTGCTACGCTCTCAGGAGGAAACCAAAGATTCCACAGTTAATGAGGGCTGCTTTTCAGTCACCTCTGGAAATATAGTAAGAGATGTTAACTTGCCACAAGAAAAAGAGGTCAGATAAAAACTCAAGGAGAGTTAGTGAAAAGTTCCATAATTAAAAAATAAATGGGGGTAAACTGGCCAGATGTTCTCCCTTCCAAAGCACAGGCAAATATGGAATTCAGCATATCGAGGTGCTAACCTAATGTTCCCTCCTCACTGGCATGTTCTACAAGAGGCCTTTGATGGTTGTTAAGTATAATGCTAAGTTGCTGAGCTATTTTAACTGTAAAAGGGGGAAGTACAAAGGGTCAGACTTGGAGTTCAAGAGCGCCCATGGGGAATGTGTACATTCCAATATTCTTTACATCTCCATATCTAACATTGGCAAGTACCAGAGAGATGTTATGAATCAAAAGGTCCCACATATTCTACAATGCTTTCCATTTCAGGTTTTTGATCATCCCTCTTATTCTTTCCCTGCAAATCCTCTTTCCTAAACTCGAAGAACATAAAAGATGGTGCTTATTAAAGGGAACTGCATCCTTTGTAAGGGTTTTCTTTATTGATTATTCTTTCAAGTGAGGACACTCATTTTATTTCTTTAGACCAGTCCTGGAAAAATGAAACTTCCTCCAAAAATAAAACTCTCCCTTCAACTCATTCAACCAGGCCTCTAGATTAAGATTTTAATTTTTAAAGGGCTGTGGAGATGGGATTAAAACATTCTTCCATGTAGATTTTTTTTACTTACACTATATTCAAACTTTAGCACTCTGTAACATGATATTAAAGTGAACCTCCCGTGAAACTTTATGTTGTCAACATTTTTTCACCGCCAAATTTTAGTTTGTTGGGCCTAAAGTTCTGATGGGCTTTTTAAAAATCGTAAAATCTCTATAGTTAAATCTATATTGCCCTATGGCCTTCTTTCGTTGAATAACCAGGCTCAATTCTCGGCACTTTTCAGATATTACATCATTTCATGCTCACAGTCCTTATGAAGTAGATTATTCTTTCAGAGATGAGGAAATCGAGTTCCAGAGAGGCTGTATACCATGAACAGTATCACCCAGTTGGTAAGCGGGGAGTCTGGGACGTGAACCCAGATAGTCTAATTCTAGGACTTGCGTTTATTTAAACACTATACTTTACTGACACTTTTAAATGCATTGACCTGGCAGTCAAAAATTTCCAAATAAAATCATATCTTAAGTAAATTCTAGGCATTGGGAAGCCCACAGCTTAGAAACGTGATTTATACAATGAGGAATAAAAGATTAAACTTAGTGATTTTCAAAGTATAAAAGAATAACTCTATTCCTTCTATTGTATATTGAACAAAGGGAAGGAAACCAATATGGAGGGAGAGTACCCACAGTGAGCCAGATACAATGCCCTGGGCTTTACCAATTCTACCTTAATGCTCACAAGAATTCTCCAAAGGAGGTAATTAGCCCCACTTTAGAGTTGAGGAAGTTGAAGCTCAGTGCGCTTATGTAACCTGTCATCTTGCTGGTAAGGGGCAGAATTCTCTGGGTTTAGAGATCCAGGTCTGGTCTGCTGGACTTCAAATCCTATTCTTGTACCAACGGGTGTAGATCCAAGGTTTGTGTATCAAACGGGCCCGGAAAGTAATTTGCAAGGATAATGCAGACATTATCTTTATTATTAGGTGAAAAGCACCACCTTTGTGGGAGTATGTTGCTTCTGGAGATGCCAGGAGCTTGGTTAAGAAGTGAGCAGTAGTTTCCTTTCTCAGACTAGCTCGATACAGTTCTTCAGTGAACACAAATGAACTCTTTAGGGTATCAAGTTCCTTTCTATATTTTTTCACATTACCCAAAACATTCTCAGCATTTTTAAGGAACTATTTCCACAAATCTGCTGAATTATCCTAAAGTGCAGGTGTTAACAGAAAGGAAAGCTAGTCTTCAAGCTGACCTTGAGAAAGCCAAACCTTTTGAGGGTAACAGTTTCTAGATCTTCTGTCCCCCTCTACACCCTCCTCCACCCCCCAAGGGGCCTGAACACTACACACCTGCTAAGTTCACTCTAAGAGCTTTGAGGTTTCTGCAGAATAGATACATCCAAGATGACTGAGGAAGTGCTAATTAAAGAATTCACATTTAACTTTTTCAGTGAACCATCACCTATTTGATATTAACCACATCCCTTCACAGGATTGACTTATAACTAATCCAGCCTGCAACCGGGGCAGCAAGATGTACTGAACCAGCAATAAAGAAGCTAACATTCTGATCTCTGTTTGGTCACTAACTTGCTAGGTGACCCTCAGTTTCTTGATCAGTCAAGTGGAAAAGATAATCCCTGGGGGTATTCTGAGGACCAAATAAGCTGAAAAAATATTGGAAGAATAACATTGGTGACATATCAAAAGTATGTGAATTAAAAGAAAGAAGACATTGCACATGATGGTTTCCTGTTTTATATTTCTTTTGGACTATAAACCACCTGTTATACACTTCTGGCTTTTGTAAAATGCTTACAGGCTGTGAGAAGACACTTGCCTTCTACCAATATTTGAGACCCAGGCCAAGAAGATTTCTTTGCTACTGACTGCCCTATGACCAGGCCTGGACCCCAGATCTGCTGCTGTAAGACGGCTGCAGGGACACAGCAGGGCTGGGGCTGGACGCTTTCACCACAAAATCAAGGAGCTAGCAGCCTCTTCTCCATGTGACTTTTGGTGTCTTCGGGAAGCCATGAAATTCTCTCTCCCTGAGAAAATGGGGTCTTGCTTGCAAAGCCAGTTTTCACGCTGTCATTGTGAGAATGCAGCCTTGTGACAGGGACAAGCAAATTACTCGACTTGTTTTTCCAGTCATGGGCAAAACAAATCCAATGAGTTCTCACTCTAAGAGCTTTGCTGTGTGTGGCTGCAGGAAGTTGGTACTTATCCATGGTGAGAAAAGCTCTGCTTGAGGCACTTGAAAAATAGTCATGCAGGTCTTAGCTCACCTACACTGAAGATGTGGCTTCCAGTTCAGCAAATGATCAGGTGGTCACAAGCGCGCAATCTCTACAGTCATGTTTCATGAGAAAGGACCACTTGAAGACACAAATGCTTTTTTATGGCCTTCCTGGTCCTGGACTTGGCTTGTTCATTCTGTGGTGATTTTACATGTCTGTTGGTGCCATATTTCATACCTACCAAACTTTCTCTTCTCGTGGAAGCGGTCTCACCAGACCTGCCAGAAGGAGCTAAATTAGGACTGTATTCCAAGACTCTGGGAAGAGCAGGACAATTAAATACATCCCTAAGAGCAGACTGCAGCATGTCATCCGTTCATTCACCTCCTCAATGCCATTCACCATTGAGCACCAACACTGGAAGGATGATCTGCTTCACTGCGAAAATTCTGAATGGCAGCACTGGGGTGGAAGGGGTAGCTTCAAAAACCCAGGCTTGACTGCTGTCCCTTCTTGGGAGGAAATTTCAGTGAACATCAAATACAGCTCCTCTGGAGAGCAGACTCCTGTTTAGTGGGTCTGAGTGTGAGTCCTGAGCTGCCTTCCATGGAGAGAACCACTGGAGTTGTTCTTTCAGATCGATTTTCTAACTTGTGTAAAAGTCCCAGAAGCATACTTTAGCAGTGACTCCAAATGACATGGGAAGGAGCTTTGTCCTGCTGGGCTCAGGTACAGAACATGCTGCAGTAAACACATGATGTCACCCTTAAAGCATGGGCAGACCGCCAATACAAGGCAGTGGCAGTGCGAGCTTTGCTGAGAGCTCCAGTCCTAAAACCTTCTCAACTCCACTCTGCACTATTGTAAAGGAGCCTGCAAACCACATCACAGGCTGTACTGTTCCCTGCTGACATCAGCAAGGCCACCTAAGCTGGAGCCCTAGGTAGGTAGTTCTAGGACCTAGATGTCCAATTTACTAGAAAATGTTTTTCTTGGTATCCATGTGTACTTACTCTCAGATGTTAAAAGAACACAACAAAATTAACTTTAGGGAAAGACAGGTGTGTTTCCAACCAGAATACAGAAGATGCACATTTCTACTGGTTGATTTCTTTTGAACCCTTTGTGGTCTTGAGAGACATAAAAAAAAAATCTAAAAAGTCCTCAGAACTTCCTGATAAAATAATAATCATATCTTAAGATAGGATTTATATAATTGAAATGTCTAGCATTTACTTCAGGACACTGGCGGGGGGGGAGTAGGGGAGATGAGTACATGGTGGGCACACAGTAGATTGTCAACACATGACTGAATTCAATTTTTCCTACACTGGAATCTTTCAAATTCCACCCTAATGAAAATGCTCCCATTTTCAGAAGTTTAGTCCTTGGATCAGGAAACAAGGTGCCAGCTGAAATGTGGTCTTCAATTCGAGTCCCAAAGGAATTATTGCTCTTTGGCACAGAAACTACACCTGAACACAAACACCCAGTAAAAAGAACCACAGAAATTTGAACCACCAAAGTAAAAAAGATAAGTCTAAAAAATATGAAGTTGACACTTCACCCTAACTGGTGCTAAATACTTCAGGCATGAACTTTCAAGATTCCAAAGAATGCTTAGGCAAAAGATGAGTCCCTGAAAAATAGCCTGGAATTTGGACTTTCATTTTGTATTAATAGAGATCCTTAAAACGCATAAATATACGTGTGTATACATATATATATAATATATATCTGCATACACATAGATGAATATCTTACCGTGTATCTTTAATTTTACTTTCATGTAAATCAGAGGTGACTCTGAGAAAAGCATAATCAAAAAGACTAACTATAGCCATTTCTAATTTCATCCTCTGTTAATCTCTGAAACATATTTAGATGAGCACATTCAGAAAGAGGATGGTTCAGCTGGTCTATTTTTGACACAAACAGAGTAAACTATGTCATTGTGTCACCTACTATGAAATCTCAGCCTGAATGACGTGGGCGCTTAATCATCTGTCCTTTACCCAAGAGGCCACACTGGGAGGTGGGAGGTCTTTCTGTTGACTAATCAAAATGCCAGCACTCCTCGCCTCCACCCTCCAGGGGGAGGGGAGGTGGTGGGAGCAGAGGATACAGATGCAGTAGAGTTTCAAAAGCTCTGAATACCAAAGTCAGATTCCAAATTGAAAATTGCCACAAAGACATAAGCGTGGAGAGAAAAAGGGTAAAAGGAAAAACAGAAAAGATGCAGCAAAAAGAAAACCATGGAATGAATGACCGACTGTACCTTGGCAACGGCTTTGCCATCGGAATTATTGTTGGAATCCTTAACACCACTGAATGAATCTCTTCTCTGTGGGCATGATTTCTTTTTGCGTGGTCTGCCTTTAAGATTTGGCGCTGAAAACAAATGGAGAACAATTTATACACATTTTCATTTGCATGGCTTTCCTTTCTTAAGCCGGAGACTCGTTCTACATGGTCTTCTCTAATTGTGTGGAGAAAAGTACACATCTGTGGCAGCCAACCCAAATCATATGCTTCTTGCTCTGAGGGGTTGCATCTTGGTAGACGATACACTTCTGTACCCTGTTTCTCAAAGCCAATCTATTACACTTTAACATGTCTAATTAATACAAATAAAATGAAACTCTTAACTCTAAAGGATGATTACAAAAAAATGTACTTCCCCACAGCTGGAAAAGAAACATCTTGGACTGAAAGACAACATGAATCAGGCAGTGGGATCATTCTTTGTTTTCTGCTTTGTATTTTGTTTTTAGAAACCTAAGGGACATGCTTACCCATCATGGTATCATAGCAATGTAACATTTGAAAACATCTCTCTTTGAAAGTGGAAGCATGAGCATTTTTTTTCAAATTATGATAAAAATAGGTAGATAGCTATAGAGAGAAGCATTCATGAATAACAATCTGAAAAATACAATTACATGTAATTAACTAATAATATTGTGACCAGGATGGTTGAAATCTTAACAAATGTGGCAGATATATTTAGACCAGCATGTTCTCTTTTTCCTTTCCAATATGAAAATCTTGAGGGTTATTTAAAATAACTTCCAAAGATCACATGGGGGTTGGCCTGATTCTGTGGGTGTTACACTTTTTAAAAGCCATAGACAAAATGCAAATCAAAGTTATATTCCATCCTTGATGTTGAGCATGATTCCCTTTAAGATCCGTACAGAAAGTAGGGGGGAAAAAGCTGCTGTTTATTGAGGGCTACGACTGTCCGGCATCAGCTTTCACATTTAACTTCATCAGTCAAGCAAAATTAGAACAAGCCAACTAACCAACCAGCCCTTGAAAAATTCCAAACTAATAAATTATACCCCACACAACTTATTTCAGACCTTTCAAGGTACCCATAGGTTCTATTACTTTAAGGGATGATTAAGGCAACGTCAGATCCCAACAACACAAACGGTCTTAACTGGTGTTAGTCTTACTTATGTCATGCGGCTAACCAGTGGTTTCAGGACATTTTACATTGTACTGATCCTACAAACAATTAATCCTGCTAATTCGATTTTCTACTGTGGATAACAGTTCTGCTGTTGGTACAGCTCAATGAAGCAGCGCTGCCTTTACAATCAGAGAAGCAAAAGTTTAAAAAGCAGGGTCGGGGCTCAGTCCCTTTCCCAAATCTGCTCTCCTCACATCCCCGAAAACATTTGTCTGAAAGTCCATCCCAGAAAGCCAGCCTGGAACGATCAAAGGTAAACAAGCTCACACACAAAACCAAGCAAAGAGAAAGTAGCCATTACCCATTCCAGTCGACAAACATCTGCCTGATTGAAGTCTGTGCGCATGAAAACTACAGCATGTGACTGCGCCACGGCCCCGTCCCTGGAAGTCTCGACTGCTGTGGTGTGGACGTCAGCTTTCCTCCGAATGCGGGCTGCCCGGGGCTGCGCGCGGCTCACAGCTCCCCTCCCCCGGCAGCTCCATTACTCATGTAAACACACGGCAGTGACTAGCACGGAGAGTGTGTGGGATGAGCTCCGAGGTCTTTGCTGGAGTTGCCAGACGGGCGGGGGCTGGGCTCTGCTCTCCCCACCTCCCTGCACGGGGTGGGTCCTGACCTCCAGCTCCCGTGGCAGAAAGGGATGCCGCGGCCCCTGGAAATGTCACGGTCCTCAGCCTGCAGCCAGGGCGTGGACTGTTTTGGTTAGAAGACTTTGTGTAGCACATAAGTGTTTCCACAACTGACCCAAGTGCTAAGACTTTAATGTGCAGGAGGGAAGGATGTGCTTTCGTGTCCCCTATCAAAATAGTAGCCAAGCAGAATGCTGACAGAAATAAACAGAACTTGGGATAGGTCTGGGGCATTTCGTCCAAAGGGACAAAACAATACAGTCCCTGTTCTCAGAGATCTTCCCTTCCTAACATTTTGGTGAAAAGCATTTAAACCTAAAAGGCATTTATTTCCAGAAAAGCATTTACATCCAAAAGGCCTTTCTTTCGACAGAACTTGCTGTGAACGTACTGTTTTAAATGAAGGCAAAGGTTCCGGGAACCAATGATAACTCATCTCCAAATTGGATCTGTTTTCTCCATTCTCTGAGCTGTTTTCAGAACCTAGAAAAGCACATGTCCTTCTCCAGCAGATTCTGAGAATTATAAATTTAGAACAGACTAGCACCTGATATTCTGGTCTCAGAAACTTAAACTCTAAATAAAATTTGATCAAGAGAAAAACCTTTTTTGTTTCTCATGAGGCAAGAACACTGATATTTCAGGTATGCTTAGGTGCATCCCACCAACTACTCCAGGCTCAAACTCAAATACTTCTTTTGCTCTCTCCTCTGAACTCTTCTTCTGCCCTTCCCTTATGGAATACATCACTTCATTCCCTGTACTTTAGTTGTGCTTTATGGCTCATCTTCTTACCAGACTGGAAAGTCTTCAAGGGCAGGATCACATTGGACTCATCTCCCATCTTGCCCCAGCACAACACACAGGAGGTGGGGTTGTGTAACATGAATTTGTCCAATGAACGAATGATTAATGGAAATAAAGATGCCCACAGACTCATCCTTCCTTTCCTCATGATCTGACCACATGGTGTGCGTGCCACACTGGGGACACCTGTAAAACCTGCATTCACCTTATCCTCAAACTCGGCGAACGTAAACCAGTGACTTCAATCACTGAAGTTTGCACTGGGAATCGAGATTGGAAAACTAAACTTCTGTTAAGCCATCAGTCTGGTTTCTCCATAGCGCCATGCTCTGGTCCCACACACAAGGCATGAATGCCTGGATGTTCAAAGTCTCAGGGGTACCTGTGCCACCATAATACAATTAGAGACCTTTTGGATTCCCGAGGTCCTGGGGTGAGGCTTTGGGATTAAAGGGCTGGCTCTTGGGGACAGCAAATATTCTGGTCCCCAGGTCAAATTTTTCCCCTCCAGGGTCAAGAAAACAAATAATTTGCTAGGCGAGTAAGTAAAAACAAATGCTCGCTGGTGTAGTAGTGGTTGGAGGGGGGTCTGGCCTTTAATTTTTTTATATAGGAGACAGCCCCACCCACTCCCAGCTACCCTAGATGGAGCTACACCTCCTGGGAGAACCAAAATTCTCAGACTCCAGAATTAGACCAGCTCCAGTATGTTAGGGGAGACTGCTCTCAACCAGCAAAGCCATGCTGAGAAGCCAGTGGTACACTTCCTGATATCATACCTGGCTCCAGTCAGTTCTATTTAAAAAAATAATAATATTAAAGCAATAGACACACTTACTTTTTACATGTGTATATATATAATCCATTGCCTATTCCCTGTCTTGGCTCATCCTAGAGTCCAATAAACGCCCATTGCACAAATTTTCAGTATTATATGTGAATACCAATAATAGCTAACATTTATTGAACAATTTCTATGTGCTAGTCACATTCTAATAACTTTACACACAATAACATTTAAAACTCACAACAAACGAATGAGGAAGGTGCTATTATCTCCATTTAACAGACCAGGAAACTGTGATATAGAGAAATTACTCGTCTCAGGTCATACAACTAGTTACTGGTAGAAGAAGGATTCTGACCCAGGCAACTGGACTTTATCCAGAGCCTCACCTGCTTTAACCAACTTCTCTCTAACAGACACATGCACACAGACTCGGGCACTCCGTCTCGTAATGAGGTCTTTATATTACTAACTTGGGCTGACTGTCAACAGGGACCTCTCCCCAAAAGAAAGAACTCTGTGATATTAGATGTTACGAGGGCACTGCAGCCAAGCCCAGGCAACAAACGCATCCTAGTGACTTGATGGCAAGAAGCGTCCCCATCTGTCCCGCTCAGCAGCAGATGACAGGACTTCCATGAAAACCAAAAACTGCAAAACCCCAATGAAACTTAGAAACCGAGGAGCTACAGAGCACCATGCAATGCTCCTTCACAGGGGACCACTGGCTTTTCTGCTCAATCAGTGAAAGAGCTCTGTGGTTCAAAAAACCACCTTTCCTCTCTGACTGCCCATCTGTTCATCTTACTCAGTGCCACGAAATTAACAAGTATTCATCTTTGTGAAGTCATTCTCTCTATTTCTGTAGGTGTTAATCCCAGGAGAACCAAGCTGCTTCTTGGTGCTCTAGGCTAGTCTGACATCTATCTATCTACTATGTTTGTTTTCTTTTTTGTAATACCTTCGAAAATTAGTGAAATGTAGTCTCCTTATTTTCTTGAAAATATAGCAGCACAAGGCTTTTTTGGGTAAGGGTCTAGAAGCTTGGAGTTGCTGACGTTAATTTATAATATATTTACTTCACTATAGGCTCAGACAAGTTAGGCGGCAGGCCACACAGGTGTGGGAAACTTTCATCTCAAACCCAACTTTTGCAATAATAATAATAAAACAAAGGAAATGTAACCGGTTACTGGCAAAGTAAATTGCTTTTGGCTTAAATGTCCCTGTTTTTTTTTCTACTTAGTTCTTCCTGTCATGACCATCTTTCTCTCTCTGACTTTTATTTTTTTGTAACATTTATGCTCTTGGAAATACCACAAAGATAAACTGCTACAAAAGCTGGATTGAGTCATCAGTTAACAACTCTTTCTTCCCATTTTGCAGAGAGGATTTTGTTGACAATGCAGCTACATATTCTCTTGAAAATTCTCTGTGAGCTTCAACTCAGAGATAGGACTTGCTTGCTGGTAGGGGCTGGAGTCAGGGGAATGGAAAACCAGGCATAATTTTCCAAAGAATTTGATACCAGAAGTCAATGTCCAGAGGAAGTCAGCGGAGTGTTAACTCATTTGATTTGCAAGATGCATGTGTGCGTGTGTGCGCGTGTGCGCGCGCAAACGCATGTTTTTCAAACACGGGCTGGAAAACCAGACCCCACTGATTGAAGTGTTAGGGACTGACAAATGTTCTATGTATAGTATGCATTACTGATAATACTTTGCATTTCTGTAATGCCTTTCCTCTGGGGATCTCAATGCTCTGATACACTTTCTTTACAGACAATTATCTCAAAATACTCTGGCAAGTTTGGGCAAGGAGCATCGCTCTTTCTGGAAAAAAAAAAACCCCTAAGTTAGTTACCATGTACTGTGTTCTATTTTCAATGTTTCCCTTTTGACTATTTAGAAACTTCCTCTTTCACTACAACAAAAATAGGCGAGTGTTTTTAAAGTTATTCACATATGAGTAAAAGATTTAGAAACCAAGAATGGCAAGAAGGCTTGATCAAAGACACTCCTGAAATTTATGGGTGTAATAAAAGAAAGGCATTTCATAGATAATCTCTTACAGAATTTCAGTTTCCAAATACGTGGGGGTAAAAAAAAAGAAAACTAGAATCCTAGAATCCCTTAACCCTCATTTTAGCTTTCTTTAGAGCCAAAATTTTTAACTTCAAAAATTCATAAATGATTCCCTGAAATTTTCACTCCACTTTAATAGTTTTAATCACCACCCTGCACCTGACAGAATGGTGTTAAAAACCGTGTCCTCTGGCATTGAACATCTATTGAATGACTGGCTCTGTGATTTTACAAAGCACCCATCCCATATAGATTTAGGAATACTCAAGTTTGCTTTTATTCTGTTTTCCTATAAACAGTCTTCCACACCCAACAGAAACGTTTCAGAAGCAATTATGTTGTCTGAGGTATGAAGGCACAGGGCCATTAACAAGCATAATGCAATCTTGTGGAACATTCTAACCTAAATGATGAATTTTAAGCAAGAGGCATTGTAAAACAGTGCTGTGAGAATGTTATCATTCGAAAATTGTTCTGACAGTTCCCTTTAAGAGTAGTTGTGTGTCCCGCCCCCCATAAAGGCACTAAAAAGATGAGGAGAAACTCTGGAGCCAGGCAGGGATCTCTAACTCACAGATGTCACCAAGACCACGCAGCCTAGCCCAACTACGTAGGGAGGAGCCCAGAAGAATTTTGTCACGCAACGCAGGGGACGTCATGGCCCAGGACAGACCTAGGTTCTGCGTTTCTAAGTTTGATTTAGCTCAAGCCATACCCCAATGTTGTTTGAACCATAACGCTCACTAACCACCATCTAGGATTTCCAAAGAACCACATTCTCATAGAATCCAGGTCCCCTTTCCAGCCCCTGGGGAAGGGTGAGTAGTTGTTGTCAGAAAGAGGGTGAGAGAAATGAAGCTGGATTTACAGGAGGTCCAGCCACTTCAGCTCTTTGTCAGAATCACTGAGATCCCCAAGAGCTGCTAACAAGAGTGGAATGTACTGCTGCGTTTGTCATACCTGGCCTACTCGGGCAGTTTAAGTCCAAAACAGCCGTGGACTTCATTGACTGCTCGACAAACCATGTAAGTAAACACTCTCGTAATCCCTTCCAAAACATGCCCGGTCTTACTCATTCCCGGTTTCATACTCGTGAAGGCTGGAGCAATTGTTAATGTCCCTGATCAAAGTTTTAGTAATTTCATAGGCATGTGATTTGCATAGCTATTTCCTGATCTGCCTTCTTTCTCTGCCCTGGAGGTCTTCATTTCTCAGAAACACTTAAGAACACAGATTATTTGCCTTTTCCCCTTCCCCCACCACAAGTGGAACAAGACTTGCTAGCTCATCTGTGTTGGTAATTGGTTTGAAAGCATGTGACTCCATGCATTCTTGCCATTAAAAGACAAGTAAGATCTCTCCTGTAGTCAGGTTTGCAAGCAGTGACAGACAGATCTCTCTCTTTATTTCCCCACTGCCTTGAGTGCGGGGAGAAATTTAAAGCACCACTATTATCCCAGTATTATGATGAGATCATGTACTGAGCTCCAAGGGAATACAGAAATGTTCTAGAAGTCTATAATAGGGCTGTCTAGAAAGACATGAGCACAGAAGAAGGGATTAGACATGCTCTTCTCTACCACCCGAGGAACAAGTGGTCTAACTGGGAGTTAAATCTAGGTTTAGAGCAAAGAGAGATTCTGGGTTTTCGGTGGAGGGACTCTCTAAGAGAAGAATTCTGGAAACGAGAAAGGAGACTTAAATACGTGCCAGACCTTTCGAACCTTTGCAACGCTCATCTTCCCTCTGGCCTGTTCTGGTTCTTTACCCACAGGACCTGACTGGGGATGTGGGAGTGTGTGGCTCACAGCTGCTTTGCAGAGTCTCATTCTTTTTCTGAGTCTACACACCATGGCATGGACCATGCGGTGGCGGCAACATCACAAGCCAAGGGGCTGGTTCTCTTCCCTCGTGGTAGAGTCTCGGTTTGAAGCAACACCCAGCAAAACCAAAAGTAGACCCCGAAAATGCCATTAGTGGCTTAAGCTTTCATTTTAACTTCTACCTGGCAACTCCTTTCTCCTGCCATTCATCTCCTTCTATCTATGCCAGATATTCACCAGCCACTTCCAGGCTCCAGGCCCAAGGCTCCTCTCTCAAAAGAAATATAATACTAGAAGACCTTAAGAACAAACTACAATCAACCTATTACACTATATACTTTTTCTAAGGATTTAGAAAATAGCTCATTTTCCATTTCTGAAAAACTATTAAATAAACACAGATTTAGTCTTTCTTAGTATGATTCTATATAATAAAGAAGAGAATAATAACTTAAGACGCTTGGCTTTTTTTTTTTTCAAGCTGTTTAAGGATCTACTTTGGAAATGCTTTTTAAGGACATTTTGAATCCCTCAATTTCTGAGCATTTTAAAGATAGGAGCGCAAACTACAGAATTAATTTTTTATCTGTTTCTTCTTTTGTTTTGTCTGTACAATCAATAAGCCTGCTCATTCTTGCCTATGATTGATTTGTTCTGTGGTGTTATTATTGAACATGACAGCAGAGAAGTGAAAGCTACATTTTTGTACTGAATAGGCCTTGCAAGGAGCGGTAAATATCAGAGCAGTTTTTAAACTCATATATAAACAGAACATTCTTGTTCAGCCATTTCTCCAGGTTTGGAAATGGGATATTCCGTTTTCAACATTGAGGATAATTGATTTGTTACATCTCTAAAGAAAACATTCCTCACTTGAAAATAAGTAAAAGAGACTTTTTTTGTGTGTGTGTGTATGAGCTAACATGGAGACATGTAGCTTATTACAGAATTGGACTAACATGTTATGAGGCATTTTACTTTTTTAAAACACATACACATAAGAAAAAGTAAAAGGTCATCAAGTAATAGGTTCCCGATTTCTTTAAAAAAGATTCCAAAAAAGGAGTTTGCACAGAAAGAGGAATTTTCATTCTCATTATGCTTTTCTACCTCCCAGAAAGAATAATTTAAGAAGTAGGATAGTCCCTTATTAAAAAGTAAAAGGATGAGAACTTTTGGTTGTCTGAGACTCTGAGACATTTTTCTTTTCTCGGACAAAACTCCCCCCAGCCCTTCCTCCTTTACGAGCCACCATCTCTGACAAAGCACCTTAGTCATCTCTGTATTTCATTTGTTTGTGGATGTATACAGGCTGCAATACTGGAAAACAACTTTATAAACTCTTCTGTGGCCCCAAGGAACTAAGTGCGTGTGATGGAACAGGGTGGGCTGAGGGTCCAAAAGGACAGACGCATGGCTGCCTGAGCTACAGCGTTTGGCGAATTGACGTGTGAGTGTACCACTGTGCGGAAAAACAGCAGACGGATACTGTCAGACACCCTAATGCAAATCTTACAGTGAAACTCGTAAGAATACATGGAAGAAGTGAGAACATCTTCCTGTTTTTTTCCAGTATGAGATAAAACCTTTCTATGACTGTTTGGATCTGCACTGTCCACAAGGTAGCCACTAGCTACATGTAGCTACTGAACACTTGAAAGGCGTCTACTCCAAATTGAGATGTGCTGTAAGTATAAAATGCTCACTGGATTTCAGAGTTACTACAAAAAAAAAAAAAAAAAAAAGAATGTAAGACATCTCATAAGCAACATTCTTATATTGATTATATATTGATATGCTAATGTTTTGCATATATTGGATTAAATAAGATATAATTAAAATTAATTTTTCTTATTTCTTTTTCCTTTTTAAACTGTGATTATTAGAAAATTCAAAATTATATGTATGACTTGCATGATACCTCTACTGGATGAAACTGGTTTAGTCAACACTTCATGTCAATTATGGACATGTCTTTGGAAATATGTGTTAAAGAACAGACAGAACAAGATTGTCATTTGATGCTAGAACACTCAACAAAAATCACAGTTCAAAGTTTCAATACAATTTAGGATTTAATTCACCATTATGCAGGATCGTCATGTATAAATGTTAGTATCTGAAAATTTTGCTTAACCTGAGGTCTCCTCTGTAAAATCCAAACCTGCTGATTGTTTACTCAAGGCTACTAAATGGCCCTGATAAAGCTATTGTTTCAATAAATTCCTTAACTAAGATGTCAAAACAAATGTTAAGCCTTGACAACAGACTGGATTAGAGGGGGAGAGAGAGAGAGGAGGGGGGAGTGTATAATTATTTATTTCACTAATTATTCTTTCCTGCTGCCAACATGGGTTGGATCTAATGTAAGCTGTTTTCAGTATCCAGTGCAAATGAGTAAGAGAAAATGGAACTTGAGGGATTTTGGCTAGTTGGAAGGTAGAAGTTTCTTAACCACAAATTGTTGAATAAATTCAAAGCCTGTGTTTTCCTTTTTAAAGATTTCATCTGAAAGTAAATGGAGAGGTCAGATACAGTGAGGCCTAATGGCCAACTTGGTTTTGCCAACCTGCTTTAATCCCACACTTTTATACAACACAAAGTGAGACTGTTTGTTGAATACAGGCACTCCAACAAGCCCAGAAACTGGACAAAATAAAAAGATTTGAACTCTGGGGTACAGAGGAAGGGAGACCTTCTTTCCCCAATCATTCTCAGCACCAAAAAGGCCAAGGGCATCCCCCCAAGAAGGTGGCTTCCCAATGCCCAGAGGGTCCAATGGCCAGCTCTCCCAAATAACTGGTCAACGCAGCCAGAATCCAAGTTGATTCCCTTCACCCCCTTGCCTTTAGATTCTTGCATCAGCAGCAACGTAACTAGACGTAAAGTTATTAGCCCTCCAACCACAATAGGCCAATTAAAGGGCTATACACCCACCTATTTTCTTTGCTGGGACCCCTCCTACCCACCTTTTAGCCGCCGCCCCCCCCCCCCCCAAAAAAAAGAGACCAGCAATGATGATGGTGAAAATAAATTTAGGAAATATTTTCTTAGAAGGCAAGAGTTGCGATAGCATTTAAGGTAGTAACATGCAGAGAGCTTAAGATCAGAATCTCTACAACATCAACAAAACATAGAATGAATATTATATTTTCTACCGTATAATACTTATAATAATCTTTTATGATATTATTTGGTGGGCTCAATCTCTACTGCATGAAGCCGTTTGCACACCTCCAATTCGTCTCTGATATCTAACTACAGCATTCTTTGTCTTTGTCCTCCAAACTCGTTTATACCACATGGTATGCATATTTCAGCATCCAATATTATTAACTCATGACCAACTGTCAGTTGATGGTTATCTAACTTGTGGGGGCTCCACAAAAGGCATCCTTATTTGGGCAAAAGCTCTTGTTTGTACCAGTCTGTCCATATTTTCTCTCAGAAGAACTTTATTTGGATTATTTGCGTTTGTCAATGGAAACTCAGAGGCTGCATGTGTGGTAATCGGAAGGTGGGGAAATAAATCCTTAGCAAGTTGAAACACTCAGCTGATATTAAAACCATGTCTAGCTTTGTTAGCTGGAAGTAACTCTCTGTTGCCCTCTTGTGGTGAAACTGAGTGATGCTGTAGGAAGACCATAAAAACCCAGAAACTAACAAGAGAGTTTAATCAAATGCAGGTAAGAACATTCATCCTTGACAGAAACAGCCACAAATCACAACCTTATGTTGTTTTATATGTTTTAGAATTTACATTTAGCAGCGCTCCTATGAGGAGATGGACAGGGGTGGGGATGGAGGTGGGAGTGGGAGAGCCTTGTAATACGGAAATTAAAATTTTGTCTTCTTAATACAATGACTTCACTATATTTATAACCATAACTGTTATATGTGCCAAATTGATGTTTATGAGATTTAGAATCTTAAAAAAATCATACCCATATTTAAAAGTTCCTTCATAACCAAAAATAGACTGATGTTCCAACTGGTTTGGAATTATAGGAACCAAGGAAAGAAGTCTGAATAATTCCCTAATATGGAAGAAAAACCACTTTTTTTTTTTTTTTTTTTTTTTTTATAAATAAGGAACAGTTTATTTGTTTCTGACAAGACAACATATGGAAACTTGGAATTTATAGAATCAAGTATAGGTATAGAATCTATCTTCCCTTGTCTTTTAAGGTTCAAGTTTTAGAAAATTCTCAATTCCCAATTTAATTACCTGTTACCCAGTATTTTAATTTAATTTTTTAAAACCCTATTAAAATTTCTGCTGTATAAACTTTAGACTATTTCCTGCCTAAGAGGCCCATCCCCAGAAAGCAAACAAACATGGTATTAAAACATGATCAGCTTAAGTAAAAGCTGGGAGAATGAAGGGAGCAGTCGGACAAAGTACATGAGAACACAAACTATTTTTCATCTTTTACCAGTAAACATACCATTTCCCTCTTTTATGTGTCTTCCATTTAGATAAAAGCCACTCCTCCAACCAGCATTAACAGAAATGCTCTGTGTTTTTAATATGATTTTAGGGACAGATTAATCTTCAATTGGCTTTCCCAAACTGAACATGGAGGTTCAGCCATCCAACAACAGTTGTTTGGTTTTCTTTGAATTAGCAAAGTTCTTAAAGTAATCTTACTATAAAATTAAACAGCTGTGAGCTCTTTAGCAAAACATGGTGATTCTTGTTCTTTGTACTATTGTGCAAATTGAAATACCCTTTCATGTCTTTTTATTCCAAAATGAATTCCCTAGTTAGCTTTGTTGAGCTTTAGAAAATAATAAAAGAAAGGGGGGAGGGTATTTGCTGACCTCTTAAATTCGTCAGCGTTTAAGTACAGGGCGTTTACACAAGGTGTGTACTCAAAGGGCTTTTGTTTAATTACTATTATTGAATGAAAAATGATATTCTGTCCCAATATAATGCTGATTCTTGTGTACAGCAGAGCTGTTTGCAAATATTTCAGTGGCGCAAGGCATCTTATGCCTATTTTGCAGATGGGAAAACCGAAACACTGCTAAATGATAAGGAGCCAGAAACTAAGATGTTCACTGAGGCTTGAATTAAATTTAGATTTTGACTCCTAGTCCAGGACTCTAGCCACATGAGGGCTCTGACTTTTTGGAATCAACAGAGGAGCAATTTTAAAACATTCTTTTGACATTATTAACCACAGCTCGGGGCTCAGGGAAGTGTGGGTGGGAGGTGGGGCCTGGAACATAACACAGAGAGGTTAAGAGGCAGCCTCTTGCGAGGTGGCTAATAATATGAATTACTTGATCCATGCAGCCATACATTCTAGGAATATTCCGACGTTTAATGATTTCCTTTGTGACTTAAAAAATGAAAATCTAGTTTCAAGGGCTAGTGTAGACAGCCCCCTAACATATGAATCATGGAAAATAGTTCTTGGCTTTCCAAATGGATTTAGAACAAAAGGCCAACTACTAGAAGTTGGTAAATTTACAGATATGTCCAAAGCGGGATTTTTCATTTGAGCCATTTATAGGATGACGGAATTCTACAGCTTGAAGAGAACTTTAAACATCATCTAGTTCAAACCCTCATTTTGCACATCAGCATAGGGAGGGCCAGAGAGTTTGCTTCTTGCCCAAAGTCACGCAGCGAGCTGCAGAGCTGCAACGGACTCTCGGATCAGCAGAGCTGCCATTTGGCAACAGATGCCTTTTAAAATGGCCCTAAATACCTTCGCTTGGGTCTCTGCAGCGCGAGCACTGTCATCCCAAGACCATGTTACCCAAACACACTTTCCAAGGAACTGCAATTAATAAAGTCAACGGGAGCTGACAAGGACATTCCCACTGTGTTCCAATGCCAAAACATACAACTGAAAAAGCTCACTTGGAGTGCTCAGACTGCAGGTCGCTCTGGCAGGACTTCTATGCAGCACACTCCCAGCTGTTTGCTCCAACCCAAATGTGAGGGACTAAGGGGAAATGTTTGGGAGGGCATCAGGGCAGCTCTGGGGCATGTGGCAACAAGGCCTGCCACCTGCTTGCTTTTGTCAGGCTGGGCTGCAACACAAAGGGGGCCTCCTCCAACCTCTGGAGGCCAGAAGAGATGCATCACAGTCCACCTTGCTTGGAGGATCCACTGCCTTCCAGCAGTAACAAATGCTTTAGAGGTCCCTCACACATCAGGTGGTTTCATGCCCTTGTGCCTCTTTGGGCTTCCCCTAACAACAATACCCTTCCTTTTTCAGCTTCTGCCATTTCTGATCCATCTCTTACTTATTCTCCTAAACTCGCCTTTGTCATCCCATCCTCTAAAAAGCTTCCCTAAGATCCCGCATCTCCGGCTGGGTGAGGAGTCCCTCGGCAGTAGCTCCCATATCAAAAGCATGTGTCTCCCCTAGTGCCTAGCACCTAGTACTGAAATTATCTGTATGTGCATTTCTCCCCTCTCCAGACTCTACCGAGAGTATGTCTGTAGCATCATCATAGCAGGTGCTCAATAAACATTTACTGAAAAATGATTCCCTCTGTATCATGTTCTGAAAGCAGTGTCTTGTACTTAAGAGTCCAGCAAAAGTTTGTTAACTCTCCTGACTCTTGATCCATTGGAGAAAATTAACCCCTCTGGAGAGGGCGAGGTGGCTAGGCTGTCCTCGGAGGTTCACCTTCCCATCTGTTGCACCTTCCCTTGGTCGCAATCACCGTTAACTAAGGGGAAAAATGTACACCCACATTTTAATTCCCTTCAGGTAATCTGAGACTCAGCTACTGTCAACCACTTCAATGTTTAACAGAAGAAACCTGTCTTGGCTATGAACACCCCAAAGATATGACCTGACTTGCCAAGACACCCTGAAACCCGCAGAGACCCTGGCTCTCCTGGAGAGCCCTGAACAGGGAAAAAGTCAGCAACACCCAAGAGAGTAAAGTTGAGAAGATGGCAGACTGCCTGGTGAGAATTACTTTTTAAGGAATCTCATCTCTGCTAAAGCTGCCTAAAAAAATGTGCTTGCAGATGAAAGTCTGGGCAAATCTATAATGTAGAGATTAAATTTAAATACCAATAAAATTTTTAACACAGATCAATAAAATAAGAGATTGATCTGCAGTTAAAAGTTCCCAGTAATGGGATAGTCCAGAAATTTCATAAATAATGCTTTTATCTTGATTGCAAAATAATCCCCTGCCACAAAAACAAGGCAAATCAAGGTAGGAAATTGTTCAGCGGGAATTAAAATGTCACACTTTACACAGAATACAGCATTGCAATCACCAGGGAAACACACATTGCAAA
The DNA here is from genome assembly GCF_015220235.1 of Choloepus didactylus. NCBI lineage: Eukaryota > Metazoa > Chordata > Mammalia > Pilosa > Megalonychidae > Choloepus > Choloepus didactylus. The sequence goes on along the minus strand of NC_051321.1, from coordinate 59,032,086 downwards.
TGTGTTAACACAAAATTACATAGATCACTTAATTATGTAAGCGCACAGCTCCTGAGTAACCCATTAGCTAAACATGTTGGGCTGTGGTTGAATATATACATGCAATATTTTTAGCACAGAGGGGATGTAACTGTGTCAGGCCTGGCACCATAAAGCCTGAAATGGCAAGTGCTGTTAAACTGAGATGCAATCATGTTGAAAACGAAACATTAACAAACAGCAGACAATTGAGAAGAAAATACAGTGAGTTTGTGTTCTACTGCATGTGCTTCCAAAACCTTATATAACTATTCGTTGTCTATTTCAACTGGCTTGCATCCCGGATTTGTTCTATGCTATTCTAATTTTATAATAATAAACTGCTACACCAGTTTTATGAAATCATGCACACAGTCAGGTTGCAGATGACATTACATCTGATTAGCTTGGCCAGCAAAGGACATCGTCCTGAAATTAACCATAGTCTTCTGCAAAATCAGCCACTTGGTATAAAATGGTCCCTCGAGTTTGCTTCTGGAAAAAGATACGTCATGTGTCCTTTTATCTTCAAAATGCTGGTGAAGTTGGTAAAACCGCTGCTGGACACACAAGTTGCACAAGGAGGTAGAGAGGGCAGGGGCTTCTATTAGCACAGTACTTGGCAAACAAAAGACTAATAAATGGCTGATGCTATTACTATTATATTCATAGATTCACTGAAGTGACACATCACTTCAAGCATGTCAAGAGGCCAGTAGTTCTCTAAAGTGGTGGGAGAGTTACTCCGGAAACTTCCCATCCCTTGGCACAGAGATAAAGCACCTTGTAGAATCAAGAAAGAAAGAATAAATGCATGAAAGCTTTGACACAAGCATCTGGTATACCTCTGTCGGGGCTGAACCGCACTCTACTCAGGCAGAGCTTTCCAATACACAGACAATAACTGGGGAAACGTGTAGTGGTGATAATGGCTTCTATGTTTTGGGCAATTTCAAATCTCAAAGCAAAAAGTGAAAAAAGGAGATTACCACACAGTAAAGTGTTGCCTAAACAGGACCAAAAAAAAAAAAAAAAAAAAAAGGAGACTATGCTAATTATCTTTATCCGCTAAATAAATTGTTCAACATTTCTGAAACATGCTTGGAGAAGCCCTGCCCAATGTTTAAGTTCCTGGGTTCATCTGAACCCCTTGTATCTTGGAAGCACCATGCAAAGGTCTCTGTACATCACTGAAGCTCAAAAGACAACAAATTGAATGGAATTTAATATGTTAGGCCAAGAAGAAAGGCAACCTGTTGATTGTAGGATTCCCGGAACAGAAAAATCTGGCAGGAGGATTGAGCCTCATGGCCTTTTACTAGAACATTCCTATTCATCAAATTTCACTTTAAACAAGGCACTATATGGCAAAAGAGAATAGCAAACTACCTCTATGGAAGTTAAGTGTGGGTCACTTAGGAGAAAAATAGCAATCATTCAGGAAGAAGCGTTTCAGGTCCTGATTACTTACTGGCCAAACAAGGCCAATATTCTTTGATTAAATATTTATTGAGTAGCCATCATATGCCAGACACTGAGCTAGTCCAGCTGGGGATAAAGCAGAGACGACAACATAGTCTTTGACTTTAAGGAGTTCATATTTTCAGTGATTTTAAATAAATATCCTCACTCGCCAAGCCTCCTTTCTCTCATCGATAAAATTAGGGTGGATTAAATAAGAAAGCAGGCCGTGGACTGGCAGTCCATGGACCAAATCTAGCTTGTAACTTAGCTTATTTAGTATGCATAGTTTTGTTTTTTGTTTTCAATGACTTCGTTTAAAAATCATGACATTGTCACATTAAAATCTGTACGTCTGGCTTTTGTTAAAAGAATTGAGAAACATGGGAGCTGAAAAGCAGCCTCCCTTTTAGACAGAGCATGGGTGTCTCTCGCTTCCCAATTTCTCTCCCAGGCCTTACCTGCCCTTTTTACGCTAGGTTTACTGCTGACGCCTCCTGGGACCTGGCTTTGTGACCGCTGACGGGAAGTTCTCAGGTTCTTTTCATTTCAAATGAGGCATGACTGTGACAGCCAACCAATGGTGTAAATCAACCACTTTCAGAGAAGGGGCTAACTCCTTGATTGACTAATGTTCTTTACCTAGTGGTCTCAGACCAAAGACTGCAGAATCCTGAAATGGTATAGTCCTCCTTTGTGAGAGTTTTCCAAAACTTCACTATTGACATACCTGTTTGGGATCAGGCAGGAGGAAGTCCTGCTTGAAGGCAAGGAAGTGGACCAAGTGACACTGAGAGAGGTCTTATGCATGTTTCCTCTTTGCAGGTGCTCAGGAGGAATACGACATTTCAGTCTAAGGATGCCAGACCAGTCCACTTGATTCTTAAAATTGCATGGCCCAAGACTGATTCCTGGAAGATCTGCTTTGAAAACGGTATGAAAACTTGGTCATCTCAGCTGCAACTCAAACCGTATTTGCTCTTCAATCATTTTTAGACTCTTTGCACTCCAAAAATGCTTCTTGATGGTTGCTAGGCAACTATTGTTGAATACATGCAAGAGGCATTAACTGTGTGAATATTTTCAAAAACAGGGGAAAAAATGTTTAAAACTGAGGACATTGCTGTATCTAAAATAAGACATTTCCTCCTAAGGCAGTTGCCCAGAATACAGCCACTGCAGGCTGCTGGCTCCTGTATGTCGGGGACAAGATGATTCACCAAAAATTACTCATGTTTACTTCCGTGCCTTCTGTCACCCCTCTTCAGCCCCCCTCTCAAATATGTAAGTAGCCACATCTTAGAGCAAAGCCTCACTCATAGGATAACTGGGACATGTCTTATTTAATATTTTCTGCTGTTCCCGTTGTGTGGTTCCTCACTGACCACATTTTTCCTGACATGTGTATTTCATACTTGCACATCCTCAGGGTGAGACAACTTGTGGCTCGACAATTATTACATCTAGCTTCAGAACCCACTGAACTTATCATAGAGCCATCATCTCTTTCTCTGACCCAAATGGAAATGGCAAGAACTCTTCTATTTTCCACATCAAAGAATGAGTTTCCGTTGCTGCCAAATGCTTCTTACCAGTAAACGCAGATTTCATTCTATAATGTGTCTTCCCTGCACTTTTTTTTTTAACGTTCCAATGTCATGATCAAGCTACACAGGCAGAGACTTCTATACATTGAGTCAAACTTCTAAACCAAACAAGGGTAGACTCTGTGGCAAGGTGATCTCCCTCCTTTGTTGGATCGTAAGTGGAGAAAAATAATTTTCCATCAGGATGGAGCCAAAAAGGCAAACTGGGCTCACTGCACACTCCTTCCACAATATGGTTCACATGGACAGTTTCCTCATCTGTAAAATGGGGGTAATAATCCAGGCCTCAGAACAGTGTCTGGAACATGATAAACAGTATATAAGCATTAGCTATTATTATTATTATCATTATTATTTCTAGGTCTTGGGATTCTACATTTGTGTTACCACTATTTCTTGCCCATATATTCTCATTTAGGTTAATTCTATCCAAAAATTATGTTTTCTCTCTGAAAACACTTTGGAACAATACTGAGGATAATTAACCAGCCATGTCCAAACAGAGATTTGTATCAGAGATGAAAATATATTACACAAACATGATTCTCAATTTTCAAGCTGATTTTTGCAAGCTGTTGAGGCAACAGAGGGCATGGCATATCTGGAACCGAGAGCAGTCTGTATGATAGACTACAAATTCTGGGGTGGCAGGCTGGGAAGAAGAAGATAAAAACAGAGGCAGGAACAACATGGTTTTCCTCTGGAATATTCTGGACAGGTAAATCCTAGTCCTCTTGTGCACCTATTGCCACCATAAACTGTCCCATGAAATGTTCTGGAGAGCAGATGGAAGCTAGCAGATCTCCCTTGATTTAGGTTAGTTATGGTATGTATTATAAATCTCTAAAAAGTGTTTTAAGCCAGTCACTGTGCTAAGAACTTTAGATGTAGCACTTCACTTAATCCCTCATATAATATCCCTATCAGGTAGGCAGTGCTATAATCAGTTCAAAAATGAGAAAACTGAGGCCTAGAGAGGTTAAGTGGTAGTAAGTGGGTGGAGACTGAGACTCAGAAGCAGGTGCCTCCAGAGTCTGTCTTCTTGGCACTGTGCTACCTGCTTCTACAGAGCAGCCTGCCTCCGGACCCGGCTGGAAACAGGCCTGGTTCTCTGAGACAAGAGGGCCACGGAAGAGAGATGCTGTAGAGCAGAACAAAGGGACAACCAGCACACACTGAACATATTATTGCTCATCCAATACTGTAATCTAGTATTTTGGTTCTTATATAACTCATTTAAACTAAGAAAGAAACAAGCCCAAGCTCATTCCTCCTTCTTCCCTGTCCCATACATCATTAAAGGAAAATCTTCTCATTCATTGCTAAGGTAAATATAATACCGGAATTAAGAATTATTTTCAATAACTATTTCTTGGGCACTTATTAGGCCTTGTAGGGGTCGTCGAAGAAACATGCGACAGGACTCTTGCTTTCCAAGGACTTAGAATTGAGCTTATTTGCTGGGAGTCAGCGCTGACACATCGCTTCGGCAATCGCTGGTACTTAGGACGTCCAGGCTATGCACTGAGGACACAGAGCTGTCCATCAAGCTGAGGCTACAGCATGGAAGGCGTGATGCATGTCATCAAAGGGGAAGAGGAGGAGCTCTGGGGGCTTCAGTGGGTCCTGAGCTCCTTGAAACACCAGGGAAGACCTCCCTGAGGAAGTGAGGCTTAAGCTGAGAGCTGAACAATGCGGGAAAAAGTTGGCCAGTTTGAGGGGTGATGGGGCGATGAGGGGATTTCTTTTTCAGGAAGGCCATATGCAAAGGTTTAGATACAAGGGAGAGAGAAAGGAGTTTAAGAAACTGGATGAAGTCCACGTGGCTGCGCTGTATGGAGCACAAGGGTGGGGGAGTTGTCTTCTTACCAGATACCGTGAGCCAAAGCCTCATCTTGATGAAGACCCTCGCTGAGCCTTCAGGAGACTGACAGCAGGATTCAAGGGAGCTGGCGGAGGACCTGGTGCTAGACGGTGCTCGAAGGACAGGCGGGAATAGGAGAGATGGAGGGAGGAAGAGAGGAAACCCAAACTCTGCTTCCCTCCCTGACCTTTCATCCTGTATTATGGACACGGGGTGAAACTAACCGTGGCTACTCGCCCTGCCAAGAGCCTCCTTACTCCAGCGCCCTGTCGTAGTGACATGACTCTTCGTTTGTACTCATCATCCTTGGTGATACAGGACCCACAATTCCTCCTTTCATTCCCCACTAGCCATGCTTAGCCCTGTCTGGGGGCTGAAGTTGCCTGTTTTAATATGCAATTCTTCATTTATTCATTTTCAGCTAGCAAACAATTTTTAATTAGCCTGCTCTTTATTAAGGACATGGAGCAGGTTATTAACTAGGTGCATCTTTGGGTCCTTAAAAAGAGTGAAAAAGACATAATCAATCTGAGCTTGATGTTTAGGGGTTTAATTGGTATTAGTCAACATATTTAGGGCAAATCTCATCAAGCTCCATTTTTAAGTCCTGACTTAACTAACAATCCCACAAGGGAGGAGGGAAGAGATATTAGTCACTTGTGAAACTTGCCAGTCTCTCAATTACATTAGTTCCAATAAAGTATTCAAGGGAATATTAAAAAAAAAGTGTCATCCTCTCTGTCTACTGAATCTGACAAGAAGGATCCACCTTAGCTCTATCATAGTACATAACTATCTATCTAATTACAAGCTCGATTAGACCGTGAGTGCTCAAAGGTTGGTCCCATGCTAAGTTCTTTATCCCGCTATCCCTATAGCCTTGCACAGGGATTGACACATGGTAGGTAATCAATAAATGTTAGCTGCCTGTATCTACTAATACGTAATTCAGAAAACCAGGAGATCAAAGAACCAGCTCAGCTCCCGGTGAGATGGAGGAAAAGGCCTGCAGTCACCCTGTCTGGCAATCCTACCCTGCTGTCCCTTGCCCCAAAGACTGAATAAAAGCCCTCTGCATGAGTCTAACTCCACTCTTGGAAAAGTCACTTAGAATCTGGATCCAAATGAAGGGGTGAGAGGAGGAGGCAAATGAGTGATGTCACCACCTTATTAGAAAGCCAATCCTTCGATAGTTACTCAGATATTTCTCTATTATGCATTCTGATTTGATGCACATGTCAGAATTTTCAAGGCCAGATATGAATACCTCTGGAGTGTCCACTCAGTGAAAGGCACTTTGGAATATGTTTACCGAAATATTTTAGAAAACCTCCCAATATGCCAGAGTTAAAAATGCAAGTAAGGTTTTCTCTTGCTTTGACTCCAATGGCCTGCTTGATTATGCTTACAAAACTTAAAAGACTTAAATACCTAGAAGTGCTATGATATGGTCACAAGATCTACTGATACTTCTCAGCCTGCAGAGAATCAATCAAGAATGATTTGTATTTAGAATGTTTTTCTAATTACAGGTCTGTTGTAATATCTAGCAGCTATTGCAGGAAGTATACAAACAAACACAGGTCATCCAGCTAATTTTGAGGCAACAGATGCCAACTGTGGATACAGTAATAAGACCACAACTTAAGAACAAATGCTCAAGCTTGTTAAGGAGAAATTTACAATGAGTCAAGTCAGACAAACAAATCCAGATCACTTTTTCAAAAAGCCACCAGGGAAAATCAATTAATGTAATACACTACATCAATAAATCAAAGCAGAAGAACCACATGATCATCTCAATTGATGCAGAAAAGGCATTTGACAAAATTCAACATCCTTTCCTGATGAAAACACTTCAAAGGATAGGAATAGAAGGGAACTTTTTCAATATGATAAAGGCAATATATGAAAAACCCACAGCTAACATCACACTCAATGGGGAGAGACTGAAAGCTTTTCCTCTAAGATCAGGAACAAGACAGGGATGCCCACTATCACCATTGCTATTCAACATTGTGCTGGAAGTTCTAGCTAGAGCAATTAGGCAAGAAAAAGAAATAAAAGGCATCCAAATTGGAGAGGAAGAAGTAAAACTTTCACTATTTGCAGATGACATGATTCTATATGTAGGAAATCCAGAAAAATCTACAGCAAAGCTACTAGAACTAGTCAATGAATACAGCAAAGTAGCAGGCTACAAGATCAACACCCCAAAATCTGTAGTGTTCCTATACACAAGTAATGTGCAACAAGAGGAGGAAATCAAGAAAAAAATCCCATTTACAATAGCAACCAAAAGAATCAAGTATTTAGGAATAAACTTAACCAAGGACACCAAAGACCTTTACATAGAAAACTATAAGAAACTGAACAAGACCTAAAAATATGGAAGAACATACCATGTTCATGGATTAGAAGACTAAATATAGTTAAGATGGCAATTTTACCTAAACTGATTTACAGATTCAATGCAATACCAATTCAAATCCCAACAACTTACTTTACAGAAATAGAAAAACCAATAACTAAATTTATTTGGAAGGGTAAGGTGCCCCGAATAGCCAAAAATGTCTTGAGAAAGAGGAATGAAGTGGGAGGTCTCACACTACCTGACTTTGAAGCATATTACAAAGCTACAGTGCTCAAAACAGCATGGTACTGGCATAAGGACAGATATACTGATCAATGGAATCGAATTGAGTGTTCAGAAGTAGACCCTTACATCTATGGACAACTGATCTTTGATAAGGCAGTGAAGCCGAAGCAACTGGGAAAGAGCAGCCTGTTCAATTAATGGTGTTTGGAGAACTGGATATCCATTTCCAAAAGAATGAAAGAGGATGTCCATCTCACACCTTATACCAAAATTAATTCAAAGTGGATCAAAGACCTAAACATTAGCACCAAGACCATAAAACTCTTAGAAGAAAATGTAGGGCAATATCTTAAAGATCTTGTGAAAGGAGGTGGTTTCTTAGACCTCACACCCAAGGCACGAGCAACCAAAGAATAAATAGACAAATGGGATCTCCTCAAAATTAAACACTTTTGTACATCAAAAGACTTTGTCAGAAAAGTAAAAAGGCAACCTACACAATGGGAGATGATATTTGGAAACCACATATCAGATAAGGGTTTAATATCCCGAATATATAAAGGAATCCTGCATCTCAATAACAGAAAGACAAACAATCCAATTAAAAACTGGGCAAAAGACATGAACAGACATTTTTCTGAAGAGGAAATACAAATGGCTCAAAAGCATATGAAAAAATGCTCAACTTCACTGGCTATTAAGGAAATGCAAATCAAAACCACAATGAGATATCATCTCACACCTACCAGAATGGCCATTATCCAAAAAACAGAAAATGACAAGTGTTGGAGAGGATGTGGAGAAAGAGGCACACTTATTCATTGTTGGTGGGAATGTAGAATGGTGCAACCACTCTGGAAGACAGTATGGAGGTTCCTCAGGAAGCTAAATATAGATTTGCCATATGACCCAGCTATTCCATTGCTGGGTATATACTCAGAGGAACTGAAACTTAAGACACAAACAGACATTTGTAAACCAATGTTTATTGCAGCATTATTCACAATTGCCAAGAGATGGAAACAGCCCAAATGTCCATCAAAGGACGAGTGCATAAACAAACTGTGGTATATAAACATGATGGAATATTATGCAGCTGTAAGACAGAACAAAGACATGGATCATGTAATAATGTGGATGAACCTTGAGGACATTATGTTGAGTGAAGTTAGCCAGAAACAAAAGGACAGATTCTGTATGGTCTCACTAATATAAACAGACATTAATGAACAAACTTTGGGAGTTAAAAGCTGACAACACAGGCGACCGGGAGATAGAAAGAGGGCAGAGATCAGCCATTTGATGCTGAAGGACTACAGAATGTTTAGGATTGATTGCATAAATCCAGAAATAGATAGCATAATACTGTGTAATGGTAGCACAGTATTGTAAGTACACTGAACAAAGATGTCTGTGAGTAAAGCTGAAAGAGGTGGGATAGGAGAATGTATGACACCAGAGGTAAAGATACATGATAAAGACTGGGACTGTATAATGTGGCAAAAACGGGAGTGGCCAATGACTGTTACTAAATATACAAATATAAAAATGTTTTTGCATGTGGGAAAGCAAATGAATGTCAACCATGTAGAGAGTTGAAAAACGGATGGTATTCACGAAAAAACATAATCAAAGCAAACTGGAGTCTATGGTCAACAGTAACATTGTAATATACCTCCATTAAATGTAACAAAGGCAATATGCCAATGCTAAATGTATATGACAGGGGGATATAGGGGAGTAATATGGGATTCTTGGTAGTGGTGTTATTTGCTGTCCTTAGTAGTATATTGCATTGTATGACATGTTATTTTTCTTTTTATCATTTTTTCTTATTGCTTAAAAAAAAAAAAAACAATTTTTCTTGTAGTAATCAGTATGTTCAAGTGCTGACTGTGGTGATAAATGTACAAATTTATGATGATACCATGAACAACTGATTGTACACTGTGGATAAATGTATGGTATGTGAATATAACTCTATAAAATTGTAGGAAAATATATATATAGGAGTAAAAGTGTTGGAGAAAACATGGTGAGAGGGATGATGCCTCACCAATATGGACTAACTACAATGTGTAAACTCAGAATTGAATCTTAGAACATAGCCTAACGTGGACACAATAATTGTAATAGTCCCTAGATTGTAAGCTCTTACAGCAGTTAACTCTATCCCTGAATTGTAAGGCCTATCTCTAAACTTTGAGATGCTGATCCCCTAGCGTATAACCTGATTGGTCTCTGGAACAATGCATATCTCTGAGACACCTGACACTCAGAGCTAGAGCTCGGCAGATATGAATGTCAGTATTAGTGCATACAGCCACTGTCAAAAAAAAAAAAAAAAAAAGCTGAAAAAGAGCCCAGACTTCAACTAGTGATATGAATGAAGCAGGTCTGGTTAAGACCAGGGCAAGCCAGGCCAAAGGATAAAGGTTGAAACTGATTGTGTTTTAAAACTTCAACTTTCATATGAGACCAAGGGAATAGATATCTATTTGGTACAGGATCTAAATTTTCTAAACGGTACAACTCTACAGTCGATTTGTTCAAACACCACAATTGCGTGGAACTTTGAATAGGAAGTGAGATACAGTAGGTTAGTATAGGCTGGAGTGAAATAGTGACACATCCTAGAGTAATTTGGGCAGATAATAAAAAATATATTTACAGCCTCCCCCTCCCCAGCCCCGAGGATCTGGGGGAAGGTGCGGATGTCTTGGACATCCTCACCTGGACTGGTGTTGATGTTGTCACAAACTTTGGGACTGGCGGTTTGGTGTGCTGAGCCCTCAAGCATGGGACTTGCCCTTATGAAGCTCATTACCACAAAGGAGAGTCTAAAGTTTTATGTAATGGTGCCTAAGAGTCTCCCCCTGAGTACCTCTTTGCTCAGATGTGGCCCTCTCTCTCTCTAACTGAGCCATCTCGACAGCTGAACTCGCTGCCCTCCCCCCTACGTGGGACCCGACTCCCAGGGTTGTAAATCTCCCTGGCAACGCAGAGTATGACTCCCAGGGATGAATGTGTATCTGGCATCATGGGACTGAGAGTATCTTCTTGACCAAAAGGGGGATGCAAAATGAGATGAAATAGTTTCAGTGGCTGAGAGATTCCAAATGGAGTCGAGAGGTCACTCTGGTGGACATTCTTATGCACTATATAGATAACACCTCTTAGGCTTTAATGTATTGGAATAGCTAGAAGTAAATACCTGAAACTACCAAACTCCAACCCAGCAGTCTGGACTCCTGAAGACAATTACATAATAATGTAGATTACAAGGGGTGACAGTGTGATTGTGAAGACCTTGTGGATCACACCCCCTTTAGCTAGTGTATGGATGAGTGGAGGAAAGGGGATAAAAACTAAAGGACAAATGGGGTGGGATGGGGGGATGATTGGGGTGTTCTTTTTTCACTTTTATTTTGTATTCTTGTTCTGGTTCTTTCTGATGTAAGGAAAATGTTCAGAGATAGATTGTGGTGATGAACGCATAACTATGTTATCATACTGTGGACAGTGGATTGCATATCATGGATGATTGTATGGTGTGTGAATGTATTTCAATAAAACTGAATTTAATAAAAAAAAAAAAAAGCCACCAGGAATGACCCCATAATCTCTATCCCCCACCCCCCAAAAAACTCTCTCTAAAGAAATCCATGTAAATCTGCCCAAAATAACATCACTAATTTTATGAACAAATTAAGTTTCCTTTACTCTGAGATTTGTTGCAGTTAATAATAAGGCACAAATGAATCACAAAGAGTAAGATAAGAACTGTCCGGAAAACACTTGGATAGATCACACATCTCATTAAATATAATTTTATGTGATCTGTAACTGTATTGCCCTGTTTAATTGACTTATGTACACTTTAGGAAGCTTTTTACCATTCAAAATATAATTATATATTTTATAATTGAGTACACAGTTAATTAATTACAATATTTCTATTAAAAGCTGGATATCAGGCTCACAGTCAGAAACCTACTCTCCCTACCTTTAAAACACTGCTTCTACAAATGATGGTCTACAAAAACCAATTATGTCTGACCCACAAGACTTCTACTTTACAGCACAGTTTCCAGTAGGGCTTATATATTGCAATCAAATGCTATCTTTTCTTTAGATAATTGTCTATACCTAAGTTATCTTTAGTACAGGGTCATTCTCAATATTTTGAAAGTTCTTCACAAATAATTTCAGAATAAGAGAAGAATAGTGATACAGATGATAATTTGCATCCAGTCGGAACTCAGTCAATAGCTACTCATGAAGACTTTTCTGGATTCCTTCAATTCAATGATTTGGTAGCTTTTGTACTCTTTAAGAAGAACAATGGGAAGTCAATCCCCTTTCTTAAAGAAAAAAATATCAGAAACATAATTTTGTCAAGTCTCCTTCAAAGGAATTTCTTTTCTAGCTTCTTATCCACTCAAAGCTGCTTAAGATATGGTAGTCAATATCAGTCAGGAAACATTTGACCCAAAGAGATAAAGTCCGGAGGTATGATCGTTTGATGAATGGCTTGCGCTTATCAGCTCGTAATTGCTATTATAAACCCAACAGAAAGATTCCCTTCCACTCTCCTTTCTGAAATAAGCCCCAGAGAAAAAAGGAGCATGTGCAGGAGCCACTGGCTGCCACAAAGACAGGGTGCTGTGTTGGTCAAAATAAGAGCCTCTTAAGTTCTATATTTTCCAGCTTGTGCCACACGCTCACATACCTTATTTCATTAAATCCCCACAGCAATCTTTTTTGGTTGTGACTCTTATCAGGGCCGGTAATTCTGTACATATATATTTGTTTATTTGTTTTTTTACCCACATCCCTAGAGAGGGCTGGGGACTTTTGTCTGTTTAATTCACTAAAGTTTACTCAGGGCCTAATCCTTACATGGTATCTGGTACGTACTAGGTTCGCCCTAAATATCTGTTGAATCGATGAATGGTAGCCTCAACAGAAAGATGACTAGATGGATGGCTGCCTGAGCCACTTTGTGTGCTGAGGGGATTATTATCCCCCTTGTAAAGCTAAGGAAACTGAGGCTTGAGCGTGGAAATTTAAGGTGCTGGTTTAAGCAGGGATGTTGCCGAAGGTGCTAAGGAGGTGCTTCCCTTATGCAACAGGGAAAAGAAAAGAGGCAGGTCTCTGTGTGACCTCGATCTAAACTACCACTACCATTCATTTCAAGACTACCGTGCCAGGAGCAGTGATAAACACTTTCCGTATATTATCTTGTCCAATCCTTGTGACACCTTTGGGAAGCAGGTGTATATTCTTGTATATGAGATGGGAAAATGCAGAGAAGTTAATTACCTTAACAAACAACCACAACAGCAGAATTTACAAGGAAGTAGACCAAGCATTCGGAAAACCTGGGGGTAATTTTATGATATCTAAAGGTGGGTGGGCAACAGCATTGGCAAAGCAGGATGACCTCGTTTCTGACGGCCACCAGACGCCTCTAGCTCAGCACCCCATCCCTAGGACACAAGAGAGCAGGAGATGAACCAAGCGCTGGTCGTTCCAGACTCTGCCATCAACATATTTCATTCCATAAGTCCCAATATCCCACTTTCTGCATCCGTGACAATGGGCTCATATTATTTCCCTCTGGCCACTGCAGGAACAAAGAAGATCACATTTACCAGCCAAATGCTACTGTGACAATTTGGAAGTGTGGGGCTATTGGTATGAAAAATTACCCTTTTATAGCACTTACAAAAGATGACTAAAAATAGAAAATTTACAGGGATAGAAAGCTGGTTAGAGGTTACCAGTGGATGGAGAGATGGGGGAAACAGAGATAGGTGTTTGTTAAAAAAAGAAGAAGAAGAAAGCAAACAGTGTTAAGGGAAAAGGCTGTGGAAGGGGAGGCAGGAAGCACATTTTCTCCTTAAGAATGACCCAATTGTTCCAAAAGATTTTTCAGGATTGTCACTTACGTAAGGTACCCTATCTCCATTTTTGTGGGTTCGATTTTATATTGGAACCTTTTCATATTATTAGGTTAGAAAATGAATAAAAGGACTTTGCAGAAGGAAGGAAGGAGGGAGGGAGGGAGGAAGGAAGAGAGGGAGGAAGGAAGGAAGGGAGGAAGGAAGAAAAATTACCCAATAAGGCTCTCGTAATTTCCAACCAAAGGCTTCATCTAAGTGGACTGGTGGTTTTGTGTTCTTTCACTCTCAACCCCATCAGTTCCAGCAGCCTGGAGAGATTCACCGAGCACCCTGCCTTAGAGGAGGGTCATAAAGACTCATCAGACTCAAAGCTATTGTCAACAGAAGTGTGCCCAGCAGTGTGGACATACCTCCACCTTCTGTCTCCTCCTCTCAAGCCCTGAAGACCCCCCAGGAAGCTGCCTTAACCATTCCAGCCCCTATTATTTTTTTCAACTGCATATAGTCTTTATAACAAGACAGCCCTTTATTCTCCTATGCATGATTTGTTTTACAAATCAGTTCAAATGTATTTATTTAGTCTTCAAAAACAGGTTGTATTCTCCAGTGTGCCTAGGGCACAGTTCGGGACAGAATGGCCACTCAATTAATATTTGTGGCTTAACTAGGAGGTCAGAAATATTCCTCTAAACTTTATCCAAGAGTACTAGTCTTACTAATTTTGTAATTCCAGGCTTCCTTCCCTTCTCTTGATTACCATACATCTCACCATGCTTCTTTCTATTCAGAGTTACCATTTCATGTCCTTCCTTATTTTCCTTTTTTTATTTTCCATTTGAGCAAGAGTCTATTTTTTTTCTGACTTGATGGTCTCCTCTAAACCCCCAGACTCTTCCCTTTTCCAAATCAAGCCTGAACTGACCAAACTCTTCAGCTCATCCCGATCATATTCTTCTGGTGCAGGACTGTGCCTCAAAATGTTGCAATGACCTGCTCACAGGTGTATAATAAATATGGCATTTGGTCAAGTTGGTGTGAGGAGGTGTGAGGTACACTGATGCCATGCACACGGAACTCTGAACACAGTGATGCTTCTTTCTGGGCTGGTCAATTATGTACCATGAATGACAGCCTAAGGAGGCACCTGGTGAAGAGCTCCCTTACTCAGAGTTAAGGAGCAAACCCAGGGACAGTCTGAATTGTTGAATATTCCAACCAGCATTTTGTTACTTTCAAAAATCTGACTGTCTGTGAACAAAGCCCTTTCAAAGAGAAGTGTTGTTTAATGAACGGATAAGGCTTATCCACAGCAAGGGGCCCAAGTTTGCTGATGTCCATGAACTATTTTAATCCTCAAAGCTGCCTTCTCTGAAGGACTGATCACTTGCCACCAGGTGCTCTGGAAGGGACAGAAAGTTGGCGGCACTGATTCAATGGGGTTTGCTGCCCTGGTCAACTAATAAATTTAACCTTGTGCCCCAGTTTACAGGAGATCTCTGTGGATTATTCTAACTGAGGGGTTTTTGTTTGCTTTTCAATTTAAATTTTGAGTTCATTTCCTTGCCAGAAAGTATGCTTCCAGCCCTTTTCTGCCATTTCAGCACTCTGCAAGACCCAAGGAATATTTGCCCATGAAGAGCTCGTTGGTTTTAATACTCACTTGTTGAGGGAACAAACAAGTGGGGGATCATGGTAGCTGTGAGGTGCAAATAAGGGATGGGGTTTCCAACGGACCCCATGCCCTGGGGGGTTAAAATAAAGCAAGGGTGCCCCTTTGCTAGAAACCCATATGTTGTCTAGAGAATCTCGTGCATAGAATGGGTTTTAGAATCTCAAGAAGCTGGTGTTTGGAGGATCTTAGAGCACATACAGCCCAGCCCAGCAGACTACTCACGCAAACTTAATTTTATGACCACTACTCATATCACAAAGAATTAATCCTATTTCAGAAAGAGAAGAGGATTAAAGAAAGTGGGGGGAGCAAATCACCCTGAGGCTTTTTAAAGCCACTAAAACGGTCACAAAATACGAAATTCACAAGAATTGAAAAGAGCCATGTGATATTGGATCCTGCGTCTACTTTTCCTAAAAGGAGAAATTTTAAATCATTAATAACTTCCCCTCTCTGACTCCTCTCTATGTTGTGTCATCTCCTAATTACTGTGATTGTGCTGATGATATTTCTTAAGGACCTGGCTATAAAATATATGGGCTAATTGCTGAACAGAATCAGGCAGCTATTAACACGGCTGAGTCCAGCCCTTAAGTTGTACTCTATGATGTCTATGTTGATTGGGGTTGTACAGCTCCAACTCCTGCCTTGAAGTGCTAAAATAAATTAACTCCTTTATTTAGACATAAACATCGTATCGCACTCCAGAAGGGGCCAGAATGGACATTTCTGATTCACACATTCAGTCCTGGGTGAAGAGTGATACATCTTGGTAAATACCACTAACCATAATCTGGATTGGTCAATTTCAGAAAGCCATGCCCTGACGGAGTAATATTTATAGAAAATGAAATTTGAGTTTTCAATTATGCCAACTTTGTCTTGCATATTTGAGTGTTACATAGATTCCAGGACATGTTTACAGAATTTTCCCATATTTCTAAATAAATACACAAAAGAGGTTCTGCAATATACACATTTTAAAGATGACTTTGTGCTCACAAAGTTATTCCCAGATGTTTTACATTCTGAATTTCTCAATAAATGAATAACATGCTAGGAAAGCAAACACGAGCTGACAGTATTTAGTCTGAGTTTTTTAAATGGTATAACATGTGTGGCTAAAAACAATTTCCAATAACTATATTTCACTATCTGCCATTATTAAAGAATTCAAAATGAGCACTTGTAGGACTCCTCTCCTGCTCTTAAAAATGTGATCCTGAGGTTGATTTTCATTGTTTTGGGTTTCTCACAACCACACGGCAGCAACAACTCTTGTCTTCTATCTTCTGAGTTTTATATATATATTCATGTGACAAACCCATGATCCCAGTTCACTGCCACAAATGCTCATTAACAAGCATCACAGCCCCACAGTCAGTTCTGTGAGCTTTGAACCAGTGCCAGAACGAGGCTCCAGCAAATGGCAGCCTGGCCTTTTCACTCCTTCCATTTTTTATATTTAAAAAAAAAAAAAAAAAGGGCAGAAAACTCCCAATAACTGCTCCTTTCACACCTTTTATCTCCTTTATAAATTGGTAATATTCACTCATTAAATCTCAAACTTTGCTACATTCTTATGTAATGCTTAATTCTCTTCTCTGGTGTTGGCTTGTGAAATGTCTTTAATTAAAAAAGCTAAAAGCACTCTAAATCTGGATGGCAGACTCATTTCCAGGGCATTCAGGCATGTTGTCTAATTTTAAAACTCTGACAGGATACATGTAAATTTATGCAAGTTTCATAAAAGTCACAATTTCCTCCTTGAATTCAAGCTAAAGAAAATGCCCCCGAGTGCTTTTCAAAGCTGTTTGTTTTACTGGAGAGCTCATTTTGCCCATTGTGTTGGAGGTGATTATTCTAAAGAATATCCAATGTCAGCGTCCCATCAACCCCACTAAGAATTAAGGAGTTAAATTTCTTGACTATTGATCAAAAAAGCTCTTTGATCACCATTTTATGCCTCTTGAACACAGATGGGGGAAGGGAGAGGAAAATATTATCATGCAAATTATTTTGGTTGACAGTAATTAAGAAATTATATGTTAAGAAAATCAGTAATGTTCACATGAGTCATTAATGTGTTTTCATTCTTTGTAAAACTTTCTGGCACGCCCTTCCTTTCTTGCTTTAAATAAGCAAGGACTGGAAAATATGCATAGTATTTGGAACCCAGGGGAGTGACATATTAATTCAAAGTTTGCTTGGAAGCATAGTTTTGCGGAAACTCAAACGTGTTCCCATCCTTTTCATTTCTACCACCCTCTACCCAAGATGTTTTTCTGTCATGCTGGGGTAGCCTCTTTGGGATATGTGAGGCTGGGGTATTCTGGGCTTCTCCTCTGCTCACTGGAGGGTCATAGCTAGAAGACTTAGTGCTTAGGAAATCTACAGAACAAACTCACAAAATGGGGGAATCAGAACCAGCTCAGGCATGGGCAATTAACCAGTCCTTGCTAATTCTGTTGCTCCACTCTGAATTAAACCTTTGCCAAAGTTTGTTTTGGAAAGGTCTTAAATCCACAGGAAAGAGACTAAAAGTGCAGGATGGAAGGCTGAAACAGGCTCCCAAATGGTTGGGACACCTTCACATGAACCCAGGTTAGCTTACAAATTGCAGATCCCTAAAAGAGCACAAACTAAAATTACATTTGTTTTTATTGAAAGACAGCCTCAAGTGCTGACATGTAGTGTATGATATGTGATACATAATAATACTCCGAAACCAGTTCTGACATAATATCTCCAGCGGCCTAATAACCACAAATGATTGCTTTAGTTAAGAACTAGCCAAGGGCAAAATACATCCATGTAAAAGAAGCTTGAACCATAAATACCTCAACAATATTTTATGTCACTTTGTAAAAGTTAAAGGAGCCCTATAATAATTAACAACAAAAAACGCCATGTTCTTTACTATTGTGTAGTGGTTGTGAAAGGTGATTTCAAAGTTCCAAGGCTGCCAATGCCGTAAATTATGCAGGCACCAAGAAGCATTAAGGAGAAATAATAGCAATTTAAACGAAGGCTGATGTAATTCATGATAAACAGTCATTGGAAAATATTACAATGTTGTCTTTTTTGAGTGGGTTTAATCAGAAGAATGTGACCATATTCTAACATAAACCACTTCTCGTTTCCATTGTGCTAGCACTTGGAATGTTGGCACTCTCCCTTGCTGTAAGGTTCTTATTCACAATAATTGCTGAATCCAGATCTCCAACACCTCCAGGGAACCTAACAATGTAAATTTGGTATTCTGATTGATGGAAGGAGCTTCCAAGACAAAGCACCAACGCTCTGGCCTGCTTGGTGGTCCAAAAGAGGAACGGAAATCTGAGACTTGTGTAGCCAGAATGCCTTAAAGAATACACATCAAAAAGATGGCTAAGGAATACAAACATGGAAGAATTACTTTATTGTCACATCTAATAGAACCCTGAAATGTGGTATAAATCCTGCAGCTGTCCTGATAAAAGCAAACCTTTTTCAGAAATTGTTCTGGGTGAACTGTAAATATAGCAACACATTAAGAAGCAAATATAAAAAGGAAGACCAATCCTGCCAACTTTCATTAATGCAAAATACCACCAGGTCAGGATCATAAGACAAGATCACAAGATAAGGTCACCAAGCAGATGTCTATATCTGAACACACAAAAACAGTTACCTTTAATATGGGGGTGGGGCTGGGAATTCTGGGCAAAAAGCTGATTGGGGGCAGATTTTTTTTTTTTTTAAAAAGCTCAGGAACACATCCCATGCCAAGACTGGGCAATATTTACCTTCCTGGAATTCCTCCAGTCTCGGGGAGTTTAAAGAGAATAATGATATTGCTATTATAACTGCAAAGCCTTCCGATGTAGAGTTAATTTAAAAGTCTTTAAGCCAACTATTGATTATCTTTGTTGACAAAGGAAAGGCCAAGATAAAAGAAAACAGAAAATCCAATAGCTTATTTTTCCCACTGGTTTCTATTTCATTCATGATCCATTCTTTCCAAGGGCCATTAAGAGTGGCAGAAATGATTTCATTTTTTCTGCCTCTCCTTTTCTCTGCCAACCTTCGGGTGGAGGTGCTAATGAGCTGGAATACACCCCAGTGAAGGCACGGGGAGGCCTGCCCAGGAAGTCAGAGCACTAGGTAATCTATGTAGGGGGGGCCCTGTCCCTGATAATCAAAAATTAACTGCTACCTTCCAGAGATCATTTAAAATAACCATTATATTGCAAAACAGACTATTTTTGACTCTGGATCTCTTCTTCCAAATGATTCTATTTAAAGAGTCCCCGAGGTCAAATATCTGGTCACTCCTTTAAAAATAATCTTTCAAAATAAGATAAATGACTTTCTTTGGCATTTACAGCAATAAAAACGTATTTTATCTCCGCTTACCACACAAACCTTACTTTCTCTAAATAGCCCACTGTGAACATTATCAGTGAATTTTGCTCAGTGTACAAATATTTTATGTATTACAATGAGTGGCAGAATGCAAAACTTGCAAATATTTATTTTTAGACATATGGGAAAAAAAGCAATTAGAGCTAAAAATGTGAAGAATGAAGAACTCACTTAGAAGCAATTACATTGGACATACAAACTGTTCTGCCATCAAACTTTTATTCAGATGCCGTAGAGCATATTAAGAAATATCACTTGCACAAAAAAAGAAAATATTATTTCACAACTGAAAAAATCCAATCACTATAAACAACATCTGGGGGTCATTAATAACTTATTCCGCAGCTGAATTAGCCACATAATAAGTGGTCTGACTCAGAATTCCTAAACTCCTATTTTTGAAGAAAAAAGAGAACAAAACAAAACAAAAATACCATGACTTATTTCTGCAAATATGGATGCACTCCGAGCAGTTTATCCAAGTGTACAAACGTGTGTGTGCATAATGGACAATTTGTGTACACACAAGGCCCACACTGTTTATGCATTAATCACCACTTCCCCTTAAGTGGAGTCCTGTTTTTGTTTTGAGGAAGTTTAAAACTGTAATATTGAGTTCACTCTCTGCTCAGAGCCTTGTATATAATTAGCATATTTTTCAGACTGGTAAGAATCTGACCATAAGCAGCAGCTGAGAAGATTCCCATTCCAAACTACTACAAAGCCTTTCTTAGCCTCATAACACATTTTAAGAACAGGCATACTGTTCAAATATTCCAGCCATAAGATAAAAGAACTAACCAAATTTTGCTGCCACACAACCCACTGTACTGAAACACCCTAACTATTTATACTAATAGTAGTTGAAAATAGTATCAGAGGACAATGCCAAAATATTTCTTCTACTCATTATTAGCAACAGTCTTTGGGAAGACAGATGCCAAAAAGCCAGCGCTTTTCTAATCCACTATGTCCCATCTCATGGTCTGTTATTACAGGTTTTGTGGGGAGCCAACAGACCTGCTAGCTCACAGGTGGAGTAAAACAGTCGTCAGGACCATCCACATTTACAGATTTTTTTTTTTTTTTTAAATAATACCTGTAAAGCATCCTTCTGTAAAGCACCAAATTTCATCAACTTTAAGACACACATTTTTTTCCCACATTACAACATCTTCAGAATCAGTGGTCTCCCGACTGATGGCATTTTCCAATTATGATCGGCAGTGCTTTTTATTTCTTAGTGGTACATACAGTAAGGTGTGCCTTACAAATGATGTCTTAGATTTGATGAAATATAGTATCCAGTTGTTTGGTCTTTATCAAGAGTCAACAAACTTTTTTCTGTAAAGGGCCAGACAGTAAATATTTTTGGCTTTGTGGGGCAAATTACTCTGCCATCGTAGCAAGAAAGCAACCATAGGTAAGATGTAAATACGTGGATGGGATAATGTCCCAGTAAAATTCTACTTGTTAGAAACAGGTGGCAGGGGGCCGGATGTGGCCCGCCGGCCATAGTTTGCCTGTGGTGAATGAGATGGTGAGCAACACACTGAGCTAGAAGGACAGACCCAGCGGTGCTCGCCGATGGACACCAGCCTGATGCTGAATGTGCCAAGGGTGGAAGCCTAGCCATGCACCCGTTTCGTCCCAGTGCAACCACCTGCCCACAGCAGGTGCTCAACCTACGTCAGAGAACACGAGGTCACTAAACGGACCTTGTTCAGGGGTGGGCAAGCAAGTACCGTGCAGGTGAATGCACAGAATGCACCTGGCTATCCCTGCAGGAGCACTGCTTTATATATGTGACAGAAGTCTCAGAAATTTTGAACCTAAGTCAGATTCTTATAATCATTCTTTAAGTGAATTCGAGTAGGTGACAAGGCTAATAAAAAGAGCACAACCAGTAAGAGCAGGCCTTGAAGCACACAGAGCCAGGTTTGAATCCCAGCTCAACCACTTAACTAGCTCTGTTGGATGATTTCCTTCAACAACTCGGAGCCTCAGTATTCTCATCTACAAAGCAGGGATACCAATACCTACCTCCAAGTATTGTCGTGAGAATTCAATGAGGTAACGTATATTAGGTGCTCAAAAAATGTTAGAGTTGGTTTCACAAAATCTTTCACTGAAATGATCAATCATAGTAAATATACACACGATTCATTAAATGGATATCATTTGGGGGTAGAAACTGCCTGGCACATTGTAAGCCCTCAATAAAAGGTAGGCGCTACCACTATTATTTATTTAATTACCCAAATTTCTCAGGAAATAGGCTGTCCTAGTTAATGAAGTGCAAAGTTTACTGAAAATCATTAAGAAAACATCTTTTGTTTCAGTGATAGAATGCAAATATGAGAGAACAGAAAGGGGGTTTAAAGTTTACCTAGTCCCGTGGTTCTTTTTTTTTTTTTTGGCGTTATTTCTGCTGTTTTTTTTTTTTTTTTTTTTTTTAATTCAGTTCTATTGAAATACATTCACACACCATACAATCATCCATGGTATACAATCCACTGTCCACAGTATGATCACATAGTTATGCGTTCATCACCACAATCTATCTCTGAACATTTTCCTTACGTCAGAAAGAACCAGAACAAGAATAAAAAATAAAAGTGAAAAAAGAACACCCAAATGATCCCCCCATCCCAACCCATTTGTCCTTTAGTTTTTATCCCCATTTTTCTACTCATCCATACACTAGATAAAGGGGGTATGATCCACAAGGTCTTCACAATCACACTGTCACCCCTTGTAAGCTACATTATTATATAATTGTCTTCAGGAGTCCAGACTGCTGGGTTGGAGTTTGGTAGTTTCAAGTATTTACTTCTAGCTATTCCAATATATTAAAAGTCCTGTGGTTCTTAATCTAAGGTTTCACACATTCTATTAATCCTAGAAACATATGCAGAATTTTCTGTATTTGCTTGAAATGTTAATTATTGCTAATAACATTGTTCAAAGCCATAATACTATTATGGTTATTACTGCTATTTTATGAGAAGACTCATACTTTTATCACATTCTCAAAGGGGCCTGAGATCAAAAAAAGTTCAAAACCCTTGTCCCACCTTCCATTTTATATGTAAGACCTAGAGGGCTAGAGGAGTTAACTGACTTGCCTGGGCTCAACTACCTATTTAGTATGAGGGTCAGATGTGGAACCCAGGCCTCCTGATTCCCAGTCAAGTGTCCTCTCTAGTACTTGTGCTGTTTGTTAATTTCTCAGTAATTAATAGCACTAGGGTCTCTCTCTCCTAAATCACGGCTCTGCTTTTACCTAAGGCAAGGCCAGGCTGAGCCTGTGACTGCCCAAGGAACTGAGCCTTCCACTGCTACTTCTCACCATACTCAAAACACACACCTCAACACCAGGAGCTGCTCCACAGTTCCTCCATCACACCCCAAGAGAAGCAATCAAGGAAGGAGAAGCTAGTGGCAATAATGACTGTTAACTTCCATTCACCACTATGATTGTCACCAACTTCAACTTTAGGCATTTCTACAGTACTAGATCTCAATCTCAGGTGTGCACAGCCACCTGGGAATCTTGATTAAAATATAGGTAACAGGGCATTCCTCATTCAAATTCAGGATATCTGCAGTATACCCCAAAATTCAGAATTTAGCAAGGTCTAAAGGTAACTAATGCCAGTGGGAAAATCTTTGAGGGAGCTCACTTTCTTGCTTAAGCCCAGTATTCACTGAATATATCATTTTCCTCTTGTGATTTATTGCTGTGCAGAAACTATGGATCTTCATTCTGATTGGTGGTTCTCAGCATTCTCAACTGTAGCTGCAGAAGGTTCAAGAGACGGGGCTGATTGTGAGCTAAGATCATAACAGGCTCTGAGCATCACTTAGAAGGAAAATTACTTTGACAACAAGAGCTTCCTGGAATCTATCCTAAAGAAACCATCAGAAACGCCAATGGCTTTATATATAAAGATGTTCATGACAGTGTTAATTATATGTTATACATAATAGTTACCAAAAAAATCTCTGGAGGAAATGATCTTAACTTCCAATGGAAAAGGATTATGTAAACTATAACAATTCATTTTGACGCAATTCTATGCATCCATTACAATGGTGTTTATAAAAATGTTATATAATATGGGGAAATGTTTATTTTATACTAACTAAAAATATAAGATGCAAAAAATTGCATACATAAAATGTTCTCAAGTAAATAAAAATGCTTTGGCAAAAGACTGGAAGGAAATAAACACTGATGAAACGATCAATGATGTTTAGGGAAGTGATACAAAAGAGTGGACAAGCATACCGGCTTTGAAGCCAGAGAGACTGCAACAGGAATCTACCTTGACTATTTACTAACTGGGTGACATTGGGCTTATTTAACCTTTGTTAGCTTCCATTTCCTCCCCTGTGAAGTGATGGGTAATATGATATTCCTTAAAGGGGCGCTGTAAGAATGAAGCCAGATAATACATGTAAAGGGCTTAGCATAAGGCCTGACATATGGTACACACTCACAGAAGAGTGGCAATTATTATTATTACTATACTTATACTTTCCATAATGGAAATAATTTCATAATGAGAAAAATATTTTGAAAAACATATGAGCTGTTTTTTACATTTTACTTTTTATTTCCCTCCTCGAAGTACTGTACAAAGGGGATGAGGGAGAGGGAGCATCTGGTTAACTGAAGATTCTAGTTAATTAGGTTTTACAGCATGTAATCTTACAGTCGCGATGCTGTGCCCTCCGGCGATGGGACACATTCACCACCACCGCACATCAGATGGGACGGTCTCCCGAGCGCAGCCTAGAATCTGTTGCCCGAGACCCCTTCCAGCCTCGCACTGATGTTTAGCCACTGCTGCCTTTTCTGATTGGCTTCTTCAACTGTCCAACTGGGGGGAATGACTCCTGTCCTCCTTAACGAGGGTTATACAGAGTTGTTCAGAGGCAAGACATTGAGGACTGGCTGAAGACCTTTTGAAAAGTTTGAGGAGCACGCTTCCAGTAGAGGACATTCCTCCCGTGAGGTGTAAATGGTGGGGCTGAGGGTGGGAATGGTGGAGCCAGGCTCTCCAGACTCCAAGGCCTCCTCCTTAGCTCACACAGATGCCAGGGGCACCGAGGAACAGCAACGAGACAACTCAATGGGGGCCCCACAATAGTTCCTAGGTGTGTTCTAGTCCAGACATATTTCCAATTCCTTCCTTTCAAGAACCAGGGGCAATGCATTTTCTATAGCATGGTACCTTATTATTCATGCTACAGTAAGTACAAATCTCAAAAGAACCAATTAGTACCAATATCTTCTCTCTTTCTCAAAGGGGCATGCAGAACATGGGGTGTGGTCAGTGCCCTGATAAAGTATAGCTTCTGGTACTGTGTGTGATATCCTTGTTAAAATATTCAATCTCTTATCTCGAAGACACGTTCATGCCTGGGACTGCAAGGAAGAAAGCATAACCTGCTAACCCCTGCACGTTGTGAATCTGCCTCATCCAGGATACTCCACAGAACTCTCCTGAACGATGGAGGCGTCAGCCTCACCGATAAATAACAAGAAGCAAGTCAATGATCCATAAAGTATCCTTGAGGTGTACGTGCCAGCCACCAAGAAATCTTCCACATAAAGCAGTATTATTATACTGGCTAAGACTTTTCTTTCTAAACAATTTCTGAATGCTTCTTGTCTGAACTGTGATCTACATTGGATTTGTTCCTGATCCATAAAAACCCTACATTTAATTTGAGCCTGTCAATGCCCTGTATGCCAAAAGCCTGGTATTGTTCCTCGATACCCACAATGAATTCTGTTATCTGTGGTTATGGGTTGGAAAGGTCATTGTGACGACATTTGGATACAGGCTACCATTTGTCCTAACTTCAGGATGTTCCTTAATGTCCTCCGAAAGAACACTTTTCCTGATTGTTCAGGCTCCAGCGCCTATTAAGCACAGTAACAAATAAATGATCTATGATCTTCAACCAAAGACACTGACCTATTTATGAAGGTTCTTCTGGTTTGAAATGGTGAGTAAATGTTAAGGAAAACCAGGTTCTTTTGAGCCAGACACTTTCCCTTGAGAATTAAGTCAACTGGCAGTCAGCTAAGGTTTAAAGATTGAGGTCAATAAATACTTGGTTTTAAGAAAGGAGGTAAGATGATGGAGATTTTTGAAGCCCACTAGTTTTTATATCATTTTGGCAAACATATGTTGAGTCAAAGATGAGTAAGCCATGATTCATACCCCTTCAAGGGACATGCAATGTAAGCCATTAGTGTTAATACCAAGCAGAAGGAAAACACAACTTAGGAAAAGTTTAAGCACCACAGAAGGGGCAGGGAGCAAAGTGCTAAATAAAAGTGATTATTCCGAAGCCATCTTTCTCCTAGCAGCAGCCTTTTTTTTTTTTTTTTTTTTTTTGTACTGTGATCTTGCGATTTAACCCCTGCATTTTTTTTTTAAAATTCAGTTTTATTGAAATGTATTCACATACCATACAATCATCTATGGTATACAATCAACTGTTCACAGTATGATCATATAGTTATGCATTCATCACCACAATCTATTTCTGAACATTTTCCTTACATCAGAAAGAATCAGAATAAGAATAAAAAACAGAAGTAGAAAAAGAACACCCAAACCATCCCCCCATCCCATCCTATTTGTCATTTAGTTTTTGTCCCCACTTTTCTACCCATCCATCCACACACTAGACAAAGGGAGTGTGATCCACAAGGCCTTCACAATCACACTGTCACCCCTTGTAATCTACATTATTATATAATAGTCTTCAGGAGTCCAGACTACTGGGTTGGAGTTTGGTAGCTTCAGGTATTTACTTCTAGCTATTCCAATATATTAAAACCTAAGAGGTGTTATCTATATAGTGCATAAGAATGTCTACCAGAGTGACCTCTTGACTCCACTTGAAATCTCTCAGCCACTGAAAGTATTTCATCTCATTTTGCAACCCCTTTTGGTCAAGAAGATATTCTCAATCCCACGATGCCAGGTCCAGATTCATCCCCAGGAGTCATATCCTGCATTGCCAGGGAGATTTAGACTCCTGGGAGTCGGGTCCCACGTAGTGGGGAGGGCAGTAAGTTCACCTGCCAAGGTGGCTCAGTTAGAGAGAGAGAGGGCCACATCTGAGCAACAAAGAGGTACTCAGGGGGAGACTCTTAGGCACAATTATATGCAAGTTTAGCCTCTTCTTTGCAGTAACAAGCCCCACAAGGGCAAGTCCCATGATAGAGGGCTCGGCACATCAAACCGCCAGTCCCAATGTTTGTGACAACATCAACATCAGTCCAGATGAGGATGTCCAACACTTCTGCACCTTCCCCAGCTCCTCGGGGCAGGGGTGGGGGGGTAGGGGTGGGGGGTTGGGGAGCTAGCAGCAGCCTTTTAAGCAGCTGGGAAATCAAGAAGGCACCTCACTCCTTTACTCTACCACCAAGTTGGTGTCCACTCCTTTTCTTTTTCATTGACCCAAAGGAAAGATCCAATTTAGTAATAGAAAAGTTAATTTCTCCTCCAAATGTCTTCCTCTAGATTCTAACCACAATTGGCTTATTAGAGAAGGACTCAGGAACATGTCCTCCCTGGAGGAGTGTAGAACCTTCTAAAGAAGTAGAAGGAGTTTTCCTTGTGGAGGCTGCTTTTTGTCAAGGTTGAAAACTAAAAAAGGCTGAGGAAATGTCTTTGGGCTTCAAAGTTCAGAGTATTTCCACCTCCTCACCTGAAATAACTTCCTCCTTTCTGAATCTTCTCAGTCCCTCAAAGTCCAGGGGAAAATCTACTTCCTCCAAGAAGCCTGCCCATCTGGGACCCACTTCCATATCTCTTAACTCCAGTAGCACCTCCAGTTTGAATTCCTCTCAAGGTCCTTAGTGGAATGCCTTGCAGTGTCCATTATATGACCAAGCTTTCCCAATTGCAAAGCTTTGGTGGTTCTCACCTCCTTTGAACCTCAGAATAAGTCCTGACTCTTAGCTTGATGCACTTCTCACTTTGTAACAGAAACATGTGCTCATTGGGGTTAGCAAACACAGATGCGAACCCCCACTTCAACAATAAATAGGTCTGCTGACGCTGCTTAACCTCTCAGAGGCCACCTACCGATAAGATGTGAGGTGGTTATGAGAACTAGAAATAACATTTGTAGCGCACTATTGCTCCATGTCTTATTTCACCCAACTTAATTTTCAAGTCTCTTGAGAGCAAAGACAAAGTCCTGTATCAGTATCACAGCAATGCTTGTAGCTGTGCCTTAAACATGGCGATCAACGAATGAGTGGATGAGCATACAAGAAGCGTTTGAATGCACCCGTCTTTTTCTGCCCAAATCCTGTAAGTTCTTTAGTCCTCCAAAATGGTGGCTAGAGAGCCAAACAGGCTGTGCAGAGAAGAAATTCTTAGGGAAAGGATTTCTAGGCTTCTTCAGATGATGGAATCAAGGCCCACGCCAGCCAGCAATGAGAAGACTTCCTGAAGAGCTAGCACAGCTGGCTCTTGTGCCAAGAGCTTGGCTACTCTGCCACCTTTGAAAACCCACTACCAAATCATGGCAAGTGAAATTTAATTTTAAAAAGGGAAATGATTTATGTGCCACGGGAGTAAAGAAGTGACAGAAGCAGGAAAGCTTGCATACATTTCATTTTTTGAAATTAGACCTATAATTTTTTCATTAAAGAAGGATGCCAAGTTTGGAAAGTCAGTGCATTCTAAGCAGAAAATTACAGAGAGGTGCATAATGAAAGTGCTGTCAGCATTGCAGCCCTACGTCTTTCAAAGTGTCTGTGAGAACACTGGGCAATTTACTATCTGCCCCCTTCAAATTTTAAGTAGTTCCAGCTCTTAAAGAGCCCTACCGTCACATCTACTTCTCTGGTGAGATGGGAAGCCACTGGAAAGTTTGAACAGGGTTGTGATCATTCCCATAACAAGAGACTGAAGGAGAACATGGGCTGAAACTGGAAGACTGAAATAATATAGATGAGAGATGAGGATGGCTGGGACCAGAGTTCCTTGATCCCAAGCCAATGGTTTCCAGATTCTGAATCTTTATGATCCCTCCTTTCCTCCCCACTCCAAACACACAGATCTACTTAAATCCTACGAAACCTATCATACATTCCTTATCTATAGACTTAAGTGATCAATCATCTGTTTCTAAACAGCCTGATTTCAGGATGCCTGAAAGCTCTGTGTGATCAGCCTCCAAGCTACGGGGCAGCCTAACGTAGTGGTTGAGAGCATGGATGCTGAAGCACACTGCCTGGTTCGAATCCTGGTTTTACCACTTGCTAGTTATGCGATGTTACCGTGTTTCAGTGTCTGTATCTGTAAAATGGTGATAGTCATGGTACTAACCCATAGTACGCACATATCCTTTTATTCATTTAACTAACAGTTATTGCACATTTACTATGTGCCAAGTACTGTTCTGGTCCTTGGGCGTACAATTGTGGAAAAGACAGAAAATTCTCTGTTTTAAAGACCTTACATTGTAGTATGGGTGGGAAAGGAGGGGGTGGTGAGACAGACTATCAACTTGTAAAGAAACAAACATAGGAGTTAACTGTGATGTGTGATATGAAGATAACGGCACACTGGGTGATGGGATAGAGCTGGACTTGTGGAAGGGGCATGGCCAGAGGCTTCTCTAAGGAGGATATATTTGATTTGAGCTGAGACTCATTTAATGAGCAGAAGCCAGACCCCTAAAATCTGGGGTCGAGGGGGATACATTTCAGGCAGAAGGATGAACACCAAGTATTTCTGGAATGAATGGATGAGTAGCAAATGACACTTCACACTGTACAGGTATGAAACAATTTTGCGGGTGATTTTCAAGGACCCATTATGGACCCAATATGTAGTTAAGGCTTGTTGGGTGGTATAAGGGATACAAGAATATTCAGTTAATGATAGTACTAACACTTACATAGTACTTACCATGTTCACCCAAGGACATTCAATCTTCACAGCAATCCTATGAGCTATGGTCCATGGCTAGCCCCCATTTTGTCCCCCACCCTCATACCTCCCAGATGGTAATGTAAGTTCTTTAAGTGGGGAACTTGTCTAGTACTGTTCTTGGCACATAGTATATATGTAATAAATATTGGTTAAATGGATGAATGGATAAGGGTGTCAGGCACGGTGCTTGGCTCCAAGCTTCCTAGACAGCTTCACCTACTGTCCAAGGAACTTAATTCAATGCAGTTCCCCCAAAAGGACAGAATGAAAGGGATTAGGGAGGATCTTCACTTACCAAGATTTTTTAATCAAGTGAATACAGACTTATTCCGAGCCTCATTCTGCTATCCCTAACCCTGACCTGCGCCTTTGCCTGTGGTTTTTCCAATGACCTAGCTCTTCCCTGCAGTGCTTTTTTTTAAAACAAAAAATTGATAAAAATATCCACTTTACTTTAGAAAGGAATATGGTGATCTTGCTAATGTAATGGGATATAACCCTCTTGCTTTTCTAGATGAAATGCTAGGTGAAATATTAGCCAATCTAGACACAAATCTTTTCTTCTGGGTTGAACAAGAGTTTATTGTACCCATGAGTCCAAATAGTTTTTAATAACCCACTGAGTCCACTCAGCTACAAAGGGAGCCCAGCGTTACTTTAAAGTCTTCTTTTGAGTTCCAAAAATAGAAAAGAAATCCACAAATCCTATTGTTCCATATATCATGAGTCTGTAAATTAATTTAGAGCAGTAACATAAAAAATTCTTCTCATTAACCCCGAAGAGAGCTGGTACCCCAGCTTCCAAGGCTGCTGCCCGAAGAGATCTGTTGGCTCTCCTGACGGCTTTCTGCCTGAAACTGAGCCCATATGTTAATCATTACACGTACCTTGGAGGACATCTGATACACCTGTACCAGCAGATTTATCTGGGTTTGGTTCACTAAGTTGTAATGATGACCTCAACATTCTCTCCATCCCTACCCTGGCAGCACAAGCAATAAAGAGAAGGTACCAAGAGTCATTTTGGTTAGACTATTCTCTAAACAAAGCAGTCCTACAAGTGAGATCTCTAAGGCTAAGGCCTTCTGCACAAACAGCAATACACAAGAAGCACAACTCCATTCCCACTCGGCTTCAGTTAACGAGAAATGTCTGCCTTGTTATCATTTGGGAGATCGGTGGGCACTGCAGGCAGGCGGCGAAAGCCTGCACGTGGACAGAGGCCAGGAACAAAGCCAAATGATCATCGAAATCCACTGTGACCATGAAACCTACTTTGGCAAGGAAAAAAAATGTTTACTCACTTACAAATTCCCATGATCCTTAACAAAACAACTGCCTTTCCTTTCAGTTCCAGCAAAACATGTGATGTTGGGGTGGGGGTGGGGGACGCTTAGTCCATCTCATCCTTTATACTTCCAAATAATTTGATACATGCCGGTTTTCCTTTCATTAAAATTCAAGGTTTTGTCGTCTCTTTTCTTCTGTTTCCTGTCTTCCCTTTGCTTTTTTCTTTTTTTGTCTATAATGTCATTATAGACAGGAAAACGAAAAGGGAAAGTACAGCGCCAATTCAGAAAAGCTTCTTAAAAACATACTGTAAAAAGTAGAAAATTTTTCTTTCCCTGAAGGTTCTATTAAGAGCCTGGAAGCCCTGGGGAAATGGGTTCTTTTATTATCCGAAGAGCAAGATTATTCCGGATGACCCCAAGTTGTCCAACACCTAAGCTTCTAACAGAAACCGTGGGCCTGAGAGCCTGGCTGAGGTGGTTGTTATTGCCCGATTCTACAGGTGAGGCGAGTGAGGGACCTTCGGTAACATGCCCAGAGAGGCAGAGAAGCAAAGGGATCCCGATCTAAACGGGGGCCATCTGCCTAGAATCCTAGCATTCTACTTACTATACTGTGCTACCCCACCCAGCAGAGTATGTGCTTTTACAATTGAAGCAGCCATCTTCCTCTTGCAGAAGCTCAGAGCCCAGGGGTTCTGCACATTGACCAACTGCCAACATGACCGTCCATCTCATTTCTATTCTTTTTCAGGTGAATTATCACATCCTTCCTTTAACTCCATCCCACCCCCCACATCAAACACACTCCCCCCACCCCTCCACATCAAACTGCCAAAGAGCTCAGACTCAGGACTCCTTACGTCACATTGTAATTAAAATCTCAACCCAAATCAACTATATCTTTGTTTAGTCCCACCCACCTTTAAACTGCATTTCATTTATGGGCACTGAGTTCGCTTTACATCTCTCTGACCGAAGCCGGTACCTTAAAAGTTATCCATTTATCTACCATTCTAGTGTGCCTGTTTGAATTTAGCTGTCAACACTTCATACGTGTGGAATCAATCTGAGTGATATTAATGTAAATATGCCTCACAAAGTGGTGGGCATTTTATTGTTCTAACAGCAAAAATAGACAAAATGTCTGTATGTGTATGTGTACTCTACAGCCTAGACTAAAACGCAATGTAAATGACAGTATGTGCTTTTCGTCAAGGGAATTGAATTATAAAAAGAGGTAAAAGCAAGGGTGGGGTATGTGTGTGAGAGAGAACGCCTTATTGTAGGAGACTGTGACAGGGCAGCAGGGGCAGGAATTATGCGTAGGGTAAAGATGTTTATGAAAAAAGAACTCCATCCATGTCTCTTTCTACTCATTGGTATTACACTATCTTTTCCTAATTGCATGTACAATACAACCAGTTTTCATAATGCTTTAATGGGGAGTCCATTGCTTCAGTTTTAAAAATAGTTAATTCTCTTGTGCTAAGAAAAGAACACATTACCTTTGAGAGCACGGCAACTGACAAGATGGGAGAATGCGGGCAGGATGTCGAAACTGAAGCTTTTCAATCACCTGCCGTTAATATGATTCAATTTATGCTTATGTCATAGATTTAGACATTGCACAGTGCTGTAAGCAAGGAAGGGACTTGAATAAAATACAGTGAAGAAAGCAGATGGTATGCTACCAAAACCCTTCAAGCCTAAAATAACCTTTACCAAGTAGGGAGGATAGTTAATTAAAACCAGGATATATTTACTCTACTCTGAATATCTGAATGTAAATAAAAATCAAAATGACACTATTGTAATGTTGGACTAAATGATGAAATTTCATCTATTCTATTTTTCTTTAATAGTTTCCAATCAAACTTTTCATTAAACAGCTTCATAAAATGCCACAGAGAATTTATTTACAGGGGCTCGTAGAATTAAAAGGCTTGCTTTTATTGTTCAATTACATTTGTTATTCAGTGGACAACATTTAAATGATGGGGTGGGGGGAGTGTCTGGGCAGTGGGGGAAGCTTGTCACACAGAGCAAAGTCCACACCCCGGGGAAGGCTGGCAAAGCAAGCAAGCCCAGACCCAGTTCCAAAGCTGCTGCCCAGCCTTGGTCCACCTGCTCACAAGCACGTCTCACTAGTGGAGAGGGGATCAGGCCATTCACAGAGCCCACCCAAAGAAAGATGGCGACTGAAGGCAGAGCAAGTAGAGAAACCAACAGTGGACCGGTGATGGAGGCAGCCAAGAGCTCACATGGACAGTCGGGACATGGATTTTAAACGATCTAGACATTTCCAACAGTTTCCTAATAAAC
Organism: Choloepus didactylus; assembly: GCF_015220235.1. Lineage (NCBI taxonomy): Eukaryota > Metazoa > Chordata > Mammalia > Pilosa > Megalonychidae > Choloepus > Choloepus didactylus. The sequence continues at coordinate 58,998,949 of NC_051321.1, read as the reverse complement.
CTCTCCCCCTATTCTTTCAGCCCATATCAAGTCCTGCCTTGCCCTGATCCCTCACCCAGTTCCTTGCCTCTCCCCCCACGTCCGTTCCCCAGCCCACTGCTAAATTCCTATGGCACTTGCCATCGGTGCCACTCACCGAATACTTAATTATTGACTTTCTTGTAACATTAGTTAACCTTTCACGTGCATTAATCCTGTCTTCCCCAATTAGAGTTAAATCCTCAAAACAGGCAAGGACCGTGTTTTATTTGCCTTTTAAACACCCCTCCCACCTTACTCCATACTCCAATTTAATAGAAGAAATCAAAAAATATATTAGTTAATAAAATAAACATTAGTCAATCATAGGAAAGCAGACACTGTCCTTTTGAGAGGGAACCTGGAGGTAATTTTATGGCAATTTATGAATTTCATGTGTCAAAGGTATAGCTGCTAAATGCTATAAACTCTTTGCCATCAGCTCCACCATTCATCCACTTGGTGATATGGCTAATAAAATCTGATTTTTACAGCCTAGGCATACTATTACCTAAATTACATTTGACCAATTACTGAAGTCACCAAACATGTGGTACAGAATATATACTGTGTAGAAAATTCATCTGTGGGCCCCCTGGCACTCTGGTTATCTGACAGAAGTGTTTCAGTCATCTGGCAGTGTTTAATATTAGGAACATTGGTTCAATGCTAGTCACTAATTAAATTTATGTTCTTCCACAAACAGTTAGTTGGTTGGAGAAAACCAACCCCACGTTTTAACAAACTCTTTAACCCATGTTGATTTCAAATACAACCAGTTGGAGGTTTAAAAGGGCTTTCTCTGGAAATTCAGATATGTGATCAAAAGTGGAAGGTGGAGGAGAACGTTGGTGGGAGTATTCAAGTCAGGTAAAATAAGTTATTAATTCATTTATTAAAATGAAATACTTGGAGAATTAGAAATACAAACTTAACTTTAAAAATCTAGTAGCTTCATTATTTAAACTAGCCATCTAGAAGTTCTTTAAAGGTAACTTTATTGCAAAAGAAAGTTTCCACTTTAAGAGGCTGGAGAAGAAAAACAGCATTAAAATTAGCTATACCAGAAGAAAGTTCAGGAAAACATAGCTTCACAAGTCAGATGCCTATATTTGTGAGAACATTTAAAACTAATTTAGTAATTCAATAACCATTGTGATTCCCGTTAAATTGGAACTTTTTCTATTACCGAATCTAGATGCAACAGCTTTGAAACTCAATGACTAATAACTCTTAAAAGGTTAAAACAGTTTTTCATTATATTACATTGTGAAACTCTAATTTTAAATGCTCTTATCTGAGGGAAAGCATTCTTTCAGTTTTATTTTGTGTCAGGAATTTAGAGCAACAAGTAAGATGAAAGGTTTGCAAGTGGGGGATATGGAAGAAAAACTCAAAAGAAAAGTATTGAAAGGGGAAGATCTGATCTGAAAACAGAGGGTATTTATGAAAGGTATTAGATACATTTACTTGAATAAAAAGATAATTTTCATTATTGTCATATAAAAATATGACAACAGATATTTCTCCAAAGAAGGAAAAAATAACTTGTATAAACACTATTACCCTCTTACAGATTGGCAGTCATTTAATAAACTGGAGTTGTGAAAGACATCTGAAAAAACATTTTGTAAGAAAGAAACATGTCAGGGCTTTAGAGTTCATGAACTTGGATCCTTTTCTCTCTTCCTCTCTCCTCCCTACCTTCTTGAATCATCATCTGCCATCCCCTCATCATCTCTCCCCTGCTCACACACCTATCACAAAATCCCTCCAGCAGCAAAGACAGGGCTGCTGGAGTCCTGAACAATCAATTTTGAGAGACCACAGTAGACCCCCCAAAACCACGCCCAGGTATGCAAATGCTTACACAGAGAGCTCTGAATAATCCAAAAACTAGGCACCCTCAGGGAAACACTGACCCACAGAATCAAGGAATGTTCCAGCTGAAAAGAACCCCAGGATCTCTCTAGACCAGGAAGCCCAACCTTGTCTCCACCCGCACCTGCGAGGGATCCAGCGTGGCTCAGTCATCAGAGTGGTCACTCTATGGCAGTGATTCCTAGGGAAGGGGTAGGGTCGTGGAGGGGGGATGTTCATGCTTCTGTAAGCATGGGAATTTCCAAGGAAGTTGAGTGTAGTTTGATAAAGCAGCCCCCGGAGATTCTGACATCCCTACCCATCCCACCAAGAACCAATGATATGATCCAAACTCTGCAACTAACAGAGGAGAAAATGAAGATGTGAGAGGGCAACTATTTTGGCTTGCCTTGAGTCACTGACTGCACCATGCACGTTTTCCCAAACTATGCAGTGGTATCTGCCTCCTCTCCCACTGTCTATACAGAGACAAGTGATTGGTCAGCTAGACAGAGATGCACATAAAGATAGGTGTGCACATACTCCATCTTTGGTGGGCAGTGTATAAAGATACACACACACACACACACACACACACACACACACACACGACAAACTTCAGGAGCATGGGGATCTATGTAACTTCTATCTACCTACCTGTCAATCAGTCAGTCAGTCAATCTATCCACCTAAAGCGACTACAAATGGTACATTTTTACAGTACCTTACAAACTGAAAAGGGAGTGATCAGTTAAATACAAAATCAGACTCTGAATAGCAAAGCCTTTTAAGAAAGAACTACAATAGAAGTTTCCTGTCCTAAAGGCCAATTTCAAGGTCGACCAAGCAACTTCAGACACCTGTAGTGAACAACAGGTGCTAAATAATAACCCTTACCCTTGGTAAACAGATTGCCCAGAAGGCAATGACGCCTTATGCTGCAGTAACCTGGGGGATGGGAGGGGTGGGGTGGCACTATTTGGCTTTTGAAAATGAACACTGTTCCCCATCGCTGCTCCTCACAAGAACTGAAAATAACTAGACACACACAAACAAGTTTCATATAGGAAAAAAATAAAAGACTCACCAAACTCATCACATATACTCTCATTTTCTATGAGAGTCGGGTGGTCAAAGGTGTCCCGACAGTATAGGATCTGAGGGTTCTTGCTGACCACCGCGATGCCCCCCAGGGCTAACGCAAACTGGTCCATGAGAATGGAAGACGGCTTATCCTGGATGCGCTTCAGCATGGAGCGGTACCGGCAGTACTGAGGATAGCTGAGGACGATCACGTTTGTCTCTTCCTCGTCCTCCCCTAGACAAACGAGAAAATATTTACATTACCCTCTGCCCTCCAACAAAGAACTTTCGTGGCATGGCATAATTTCAATAACCACTTCTGGTTTTATACTAACAATGTAATTTTCAACAGGTCTCCAGCATCCCCTCCACCCCCCAGCCCTACCTCACCCATCCGTCTTCACAGAAAAAGCCTCAGGCTACTTGCAGGGCATAATATCTTTGTGGAGAAAAGAAAGGGCTGGATAAACCCATAGACAAATGAAGCAATGTTGGGGTCGCCAGCAAAGCAGTGGAATCTGAACACTGTTTTGAAAGAATCTGATATTTTTTTAATCATAAAAGTCATCATTGTAGGAAAAACCAAAACTTTGTAGAGCTTCTTTATACTTATTGGGGTTGCACTGTTTTCCCCAATTATATCATTTTTTTCAGAGCTTGGGGCCTCTGAAAAGTCATCTGGCACCAGAGAGTTGTCCATGGGTCATTTCCTGCTTTGGTGGTTATTAGGGCTATTCAGCAAATACTTCCAGTTCTCCTTGAGGGCAGGTGGAAATACTGCGCTTTCTACCCCTTGGAGTTGAGTGGCCATGTGACTCATTTAGCCAATGAAATATGACAGAAGCGGGTGGCTGATTTAAGAGCCCATGTGTGTGTGACTGACCAAACTCTCCCTTTCCCTGTGCTCTGGTGATCTGGAATGTTCTAGGTAGCGGCTGCTCTGCCTGTCTGGCTCTGGAAGTGAGAATAACGTGGAAATGGAGCCACTGGCTAATCTAAAATGGATGTATAACCTAGGCAGAAGATAAATCTTGGTTGTTTCCAATGACTGTAATTTAGGATCATTTTTTATTTCAGCATCATCTATCCTAACCTGATGGATACATCCACCTTCCCCACCTTTCCTGCACCCTTATCCCCTATCTTCTAATGTTTCTCAAATCAATCCGGTAACTTGGCAAATCTCAGAACCACATGGAGAGAACTCCCCAAGCAGCCTTGTGCAAGAGCCCCATGAGAACCAACGTAACTCCAGAGAGCATTACAACTTTAATGACGTTTCCTCTTATGATGATCTGTTTGCATAGTTATACCTCATTCTATTTCATGCTCATTTATAAAAACCAGATTCTGCATAGAAGAATTCTTCAGAAACGACAAATGCCCCCTTATTGGGGTCCCATGTGCCAGGCTGCCATTACTTTCCACAACCACCCCAGCAGGGCAATTGTAAGCAATTCCCAGACGTGTCACTCATTTACCCAAGGGAAAGCACTATATATTTTAAGTCCTTACCAGGCTGCAGGGAACTGCACAAGACAGTTGTTAAGGACACCGACATGATCGTGGCCATCTGGTAACCAGTGGGAGATGAATGAGTAAGGATGGAACATAATGACGGGACATATCCAGTATTAATGGAAGGTGTGCAGGTGACCTTTTCAGATAGGAGGCCAATACTCAGAAGTATTTCTAATTATGTTCACTTAGTGCCTCAGGCTGGAGGCTTCTCTGTGAATGGAGATGTTTAGCTGCTTGCAAGATGACATCTATTAACAGTTTATGTTTCTTAGACTCCTGCGTGGTTTGTGGGCAGCCACTTCATCATCAGCTGGCACGTGTAATTGAAAGGAAATATGTTTACAGGCAAGAAAAATCCCCAAATGAGAAGTGGTTTTTGAGATGCTAATATATGTCCCAAGACAGGCTAATTTGAGATTTTTACAGCAGACCAAGATACCAGTTCTTGTTTTGGGTTCAAATCTACGCTTTCCATAGAGATCAAGCACAAAAGGTGTTAGTGGAAATGTTCTGGGAGGATTATCACAACTCCAGAGTGTCTCCATGCTATTTAAAGAAGCAGCCCCAAATGTGCCAATTGTAATATTATACTTTATTATATTATACTATATTAAAATTTATCCATGAAGACACAGCACATGAGAGGGCCATGACTGTGAGCCCCTAGGACTTAACTCATTTCACCATGTTCAGCCCCCAACACCATCTCCTCCTGCCCACAACAAATACTGTGCAAACACCTGCTGATTCCAAAATTCTATCCTGATCATGCCACGTGCTTTCTGTGATAGGGGAACAGTTGTGTCAGTTTCTCCAAGCGCTCTTGAAATGAAATACAGAAAATTTCCCTTTTCATGTTGAATGAGGGAGAAAGAATCGATGCTTCGGAGTTAGTTCCATGCCAGAGAATAATATCATCTGTACTCTTGGGAACATCTAACTTCTTCTCCCTTTATTTTCCTTTTGTTATTTTCTGACCATTTTACATGATGCCACCATCTCCAACCTATTCCTAATTCTCTATTCTGGATGAAGTCACTCTCCTCCAACCCATCCCAGGTATCTTCTGTGCTTGGAAAATGGCCTCTTTATTCTCTCCACCTCATCCTGGCTCAAAACATCTACCCTTCCTTCCTTCATGCAGTTCCTAAAACACCATCCAAGCCATGAATCCTCTTTCTATTGGAAGAAAGACAGCACGTTCCAACTTAGAGTTATGAGTCCTACAACTGTCCCTTCATTCTGGAGACGGGATCTTGAAGAGTGGTGCCGGGCTGGACATAGCAGAATCAAGGAGGGTGTCTGTAAAACGGCAGACCCTAGGCCCATCCAGAACCACTGACTTGGCATCTCTAAGGGTGGGGCAGAGGAATTTACATTTTTAACAAGCATCCCAGGTAGTTCATGCACACTAAACGCTGAGAACCACTACCTCTGAGTCTGAGTATAGCTCTCCGCGTAGACTTATAGGAATTTATTTAGCTTGGTTTTTGTTCCATATGTTTATTTTTTAAATTCAGTTGTCAGGTATATGCTTTTATCCTTATTTTTCATCTATACCCCCTAGTACCTAGAATAGAATACAGGACCAAATACCTTGCTCCCTGCCACTTTTGCAGGATTTTTACGGGTTTCACAGAAGAAAGAAAATGAGTAAAAGCTCTTGACCAAAAATATGAGGGGTTTAGGGACTGTTCTCCTGTTTAGAAAGCCAAGCAAATAACTCGTATTTCTGTAGCTAATAAAAAAGCATTAAAAATTACAAAACTTTTTCACGTAAGTTATCTCTTTGGGTAACCACAGCGGCTCTATTAGTAGCATTACAACTTGTTAATATTCCCAATTTAGCGATGCGACAACCCACGCGACTAGCCCAGGACCTCAAAGAGCTAAAAGGCGATGGAGGTGAGACTATAGCACAGTCTTTTAACTCCAAGTTTCATGATCTTATTATTATGAAAAAATGTCTCAAAAAATAATAGCAATGTTAAAGACTTAACTAATTTATAATTACAGGGATGAAGGCATTGGCGTCTGTGTAAAATACGATACTTTTGCCTCATTGAGAATTGTAGAATCCAGCCAGTTATAAACCAGAATTCTTCTATTCTGATGAAGTTAGCAGATTATCTTAGATCACTGCAGTGTCCGTCGTATTGATTTTTACATTATCAACACACCTTTGTGTGCATCAACTTTCAACTTTCTACTCATGTGACAGGAAGCAAAGCCAACCCTAACTTTTTCAAGCCTAGAACCCCTGTCCCTCATTAACCTCTAGCCACACTCAGGCTGGTCTAAGATGGAGATGCTTAGTGATGCCGAAACAAAAATTACGATAACTTTGTTGCTTATGAGCAGAATTCACCCATCCGGACGAGAATTTCGGCATTGTTTGGTCAATTGCCTTAACGTGAAAGGTATAGATAACCGAGTATAAAATTATGAGTTTGGAAGAGCTTTCCAGGTCTAAAATCTCTGATCCTATAACTTTTTCCTTAGCCTCTGTATTATAAACCAATGTCTCTCTGATACAACTACAAAAATATTCCATTGTTCAACAGGTGACGCTTTATTTTGTCCTAGTCCACTGTGAAACAAATAAAGCAAACAATTCTTTCAAGAGGTCTTATTTAAATTCCTCATTTACTTCTTTCCTCCTTATACATTTCATGTAAACATAAACACTCCTATGCAAAGTTACCGGTGCAACCAAGGCTGCCAATAAATGCTTTGTAGGACATTTTTCCCTTTCCAATTCATAATAGTTCTAGCAGATAAGTCTAAGAATGAGTAAAGAATGGATAAATTGCACATTTGTTAAGCAAAAGACAAACAAAGTGTTCCTGGAACAAAGATTTTCTTTCAACCACACCAACATAGGAAGAGAAATCAAAGTACTACCTTAAGGAGTTTTCCTCTAAAACACTCTAGTAAGTTGTAGTTTGTTGGGTTATATACTATATATCTGTATCTTGATTTCTGTCAACAGAAAATAATCAGCAATAAATTGCTAGTACCCAAGACTGAAATTGTAAACCATAATTATTCCATTCTATTAAAATGTCATCCATTCCTCAATCCCCACCACTAAGAAAAAAAATTGAATATGCCTATTTTAAAAAAGAAATATTCCTATGGAATGAGACCCCAAATTACTGAACCTCACTTCAATTTCAATAAAAAGAACTTTGCCTATTAAAAGTTAATACCTAAAGTACACTGCTTGTAATGCTCAACCAAAATTACTCTAATCCTGTGCTTATATTATAATTACACGTTTTGTTAACCTCTCTCAATGTCAATTTTTCACTTATTTATATATTTTCAAAGTCCAAAACAGAATTCCACAGAGAAACTGTAATTACAACATGAGACTCCACCCAAGCTTTTCAAACAGTAACTGTACACCATTGCTTTAATCCTCAGAGTCGGGCTGGGGGTGGGTAAGGAGGTGGGGAGTGGGGAAGTGCAGGCATTCTCTCTGGAAAGCACAGTGCTCAAGTGTCTTCGTACAAAGAGAGATGCATGAAATAGCAAACACAATGAATTAATGGAGCACTGACTTTCAAATATCCATAATGCTATTTTTTAAAATAGATAATGGTGGCCAAATGCACAGAAGGCTGAAAACATAAATTCCAGAGGAGAAATTTGTTTTTATCTCTTACACAACAATTTAGAAATGTAACTTTCTTTTTCATTCTGGGGAGAGGAGGGAAGGCTTGTTTCGGAAACATCGCACTATTATGCTAGTGAAAACCACTATAATCTACTTCTAACATCAGTAAGCTTAAAAAAAAAATCTTAAAAAAACCTTCACACCAGGATTTTATAGCGCCTGGTGGAAAAAGTATGCATGTTCCTTCCTGCACCTAATTACCTCAACAGAAAAATCTGCCAAGTATTTTGCCCTTTAGTTCTCTTAATCGTATTAGGGCAAATGCATTTGGATGCCAATAGAAATAAACATTTAAAGATTTTCACTTAAAAGATTCCAAATATGTAAGAAGGCTATATTTGAGACAATGTCCCTAGTGCTTCAAAGACAGCATACGGTTTTCTTTTTTTTTTAAGCAAATATGAATTTGCTCATGTTATAAAACTTGATGTCTAGTTTTGAGACAATTTAAGTAAAATAATGTCAATATGAGCACAGGCTCTCACAATGATTTATGCTTCCTTCTGTTGCTTTATTACATTAGACATTCCTTTCTCAAAGCTTTATACTTTTTGCTGTGCTCCTAGCAACCAACCAACGGCAAAGCATCGACTTTATATACCTGGCACTTTTCCAATTTTTACTGCTATTGACAATTATATTGAAGTTTCCATTTAATTGCTGGGCTGTTGTGACATCGAATATTTGTCATAATTAGGCACTTCCTATTTTCTGCCCATTCATTTTTGATTATTACTGAAAATGATTTTTATTTTATTCCAGAAAATCTAAGCATGAAAATTCTACAGATAAGAGGAGTTACAGCTGTTACTATCATTACCAACATTGTAACATGCAGCAAAGAAAAAAAAAAGAATATAATTTCTCGGAAGGTAATTTTCCTTTCAGTCTAAGTGCTCTTATTCATCTTACAGTTACTCAATGATTTCCTGTTCTAATTACAGGACATTATACAGAAAGACATTTGTAAAAGGAAAATGCAGCAGTGCCTATGACTAAATAGCTTGAATTGGCTTTAAGTGTTTAAAATTCCAAAGTTGTATATCAACTTTATCAATCCGTGGTTACAGCTTTGTGTAAATGTGTAATGTGTCCTGCCACATTTAAAAATCTCTCATAAGGCAGTTAAACTTAGTACCCAAAGTTAGTACACATCAAAGGGGAAAATACATTTGCAGTTAAACTGATGTTGGGGAGTGGGGGTGGGGGAAGATCAGTTTTTTGCCCCCTCTTCAAAGCTGTTAAATTGGAGGCATGCCAAGACAAGGAGTGGAAAATATTAACAATAAAAATAAATTAAATGCCTGATTAAAACGGAGAGAGAACAAGATTCCATCCGGAATAGAAATGAAAATGCCACAAACTATTTCATAAAAACACACTGTGACGTAAATTACACATCAGTATTGCACTGTTGTGGTTATTTTGAGAAATGGTTTGTACTGTAAGTCAGCTGGTGCTGCCCCACCCTTAATGATTTTGTAATTCTCTACACAGTAAGCAAGTGGAGCAGCCCTGAGATTGCTGACAGAAAACAGACCTAGCCATACAGAACTGGCAATAAAAAGATAATGTATTTTTAACATAACAGAACAAGAAGATTGGCTTTATTAACTAAAAAAAAAAAAAAAGAAAAGAAAAGAAAAGAAAGAAAGAAAGAAAAGAAAAAAAAACTACTTTAAATGGTCCCCAGCTTGCCATTTGTTTTGATAAATGGAAACACAGATCTCACAGGATAGGCAACCAAAACACCACTGGAAGGCTTGCAACAAAAAGAAAATGTGAGAAAATATATTAGTGCATGGATTGCAAAGGGATCAAAGAAGATTCTGAGTGCAAAACCAAGGGCTGTTTCCAAAAGCAGACCATTCAAAATAGGACTTCAAATATAAAAATATGTATTAATATACTAATATCAGCCTTTGCCTTACTGTTGCCTCATCCCTCAAAAAGCAAAACAACACAGAACTAAACTAAAACAAAACACTGCCACCACTCCGAATAACAAATGAACCCACTGGGAAGCAAGCCAGCTCCAACTTCTCCCAAATGGCCACTGAATTCGAAGCCACCTTCAGGAGCCACTCAGGATTTGATCTGGAGAATTTTGAGGTTTATTTCCATATGGCTCATCTCAGACCAACTTAAATGGCGCAAAAGATAGACATTATGTACTAGTAGTATCTACCTGAGACCACATAGCCAGACCTAAGGGTAGGGAAAGTGGCGACCATATTCGAGGAGTGATTCTAAAGGCCTTGACCAACCTTAACTCGCCTCCTTTTCACACTTTCACTTTCATTATTTTTATTTTTCATTATTTTTATTTTTTAGAGCAGTTGTAGTTTTACAGAAAAATAATGCAGAAAGTACAGGGTTCTCATATGCTGCCACCCCCACTTCCCTATTATCGACATTTTGCATTGGTGTGGTACATTTGTTACAATCGATGACCCAATATTATTATAGTTGTATTATTAACTAAAGTCCCTGGCTTATATTAGGGTTCACTCTTTGTATTGCATAGTGTTATTTTGTTTTGGTTTTTGTTTGTTTTAGAAATTCACTGTTAGTATAAATGAGTTTCAGTATCTGAAGGCACCAAGAGCTAAGACAAAATTCCTCTTACTTTAAAATTGTGCCTAAAGTTTTCTCGGAGAGTAATTTATGCACCTATTTATTTTTCTAGTGACTGCTAGTGAATTTACAGGTAAGGCTTACTATATTAGATTCTAATTTAGCTAAACTCAATTTGGTTTACAAGAAGCTAACTGTGAGCCAATCGACACTTGTGGTTAGCATCGCAAGGCCGCTATAATAGGTGGAAGCTTGACCACCATTAGCAGAGATGGCTTCAAAAATAAAACTTCTGCCATCTTTCTCCTGGGAATAGCTACATGGCTTTTTATGTTCCAGTTGTATCTTAGGCCCGCCATCTTTGCAGAACCACAACCGTGTTCCTCAGCAGCTGGGTAAAGCCTTGACATTTCAGAGACCTTCTGGAACCCCCAAACTCATGAATAAACCCAATCAACATGAGATACTGGGCAGATCAAGAGCTAAATGATTCCCTTCCACACACCAGTCTCTCAGCAATAAGGCCCAAATTTGTGCCTTAACAAAATGACAAATCACTGTATGTTATGGATTTCATGGACTTGATTATTTCACAAATAGTCAGCAATGATCAGGCTAAATCAGAGATTTCCAACTTGGTTTTATCAGGGAAGAAAATGTGTGTGGGGAGAAGTAAACAGCAAACAATATAGGATTAACTAATACTGATTAAATAATGCCTAGCCCTTAAAAGGCACTATATACATATACATATACATACACATACAATTTTTTAATGAATGGTGCTTCTACTTTCATAAAAACTGTGCAGTCATTAAAATTAGTCAAAATTAAATAACATTTCAGGTCACACAAAGATGCCTCTGTTATACTGTAAGTGGAATAAAGGAAGGTAATAATATATTCAGTCCTTTGTCTTTTTTAAATAGCTTTATTGAGATAAAATTCACATACCATATAATTCACTCATTTAAAGTACACAGTTCAATGGCTTTTAGTATACTCAAAGAGTTGTCCATTCATCACCACAATCAGTTTTAGAACATTTTTGTTTCCCCAAAAAGAAACCCTGCACCTCTTAGCCATCATTTTCCAATCCCCATCCTCCCATCCATAGAAAACCACTAATCTACTTTCTGTCTAGAATAGATTTGCCTATTCTGGACATTTCATATAAATGGAATCATACAATATGTGGTCCTTTGTGATTGCTTTTTTCACTTAGCATAATGTTCTCAGGGTTCATCCATGTGGCAGAATGTATCAGTACTTCATTTCTTTTTATTGCTGAATAATATTCCAGTGTATGGATCTACCACATTTTATTTATCCACTCATTAGTTGATGACATTTGGATTGTTTCTACTTTTTTTGCTATTATGAATAATACTGCTATGAACATTTGTGTACAAATTTTTCATTTTTCCTGGGTATATACCTAGGAGTGGTATTCCTGTATCATCATATGGTAATTCTATGTTTAAACTTTTGAGGAATTGCCAGGCTGTTTTCCAAAGTGGCTGCACCACGTTACATTCCCACCAGCAATGTGTGAGGGTTCCGCTTTCACCACATCCTTGCCAACACTTATTATTTCTTTTTGAATATAGCCATCCTACTGGGAGAGAAGTATTATCCCACGCCTTTTTTTCTAAAGTGCCTGCAGGTGGTGGGATTATTTGTGATTCTTACTTTCTTCTTTTGGTTGTCTGCATTTTCAACTGCAATTTTTAAAAAGAGGGAAACATCTGGCCGGGGTTGTAACTTCTGTGTGATGCAGTCTTAGCTGTTTCTAGAGAGGAGAGGAAGTGTCTCTCCAACCAGTGACCGAATTATAAACTCCTAGAATGTTTAGGAGTTCATCAGCTTTATTAGATAAAATCAGTGTCCTGACTCCTAGGTATCCTGCCTAGATCTTTGAAAGAGAGCGTGACGAACGTCATTACCTACGGATACTGTCATAGCAAACATCTGAACCTTCCGTTGAAGCATAGGAGCGGAGTTCACCCTAGGTTCTGGACCAATAGCTCTTCCTACAGGCTGAAGGATTTGGGAGAGTAATCTGTCCGACAGCATTGCAGTCATTGGCTAGCAGGCCTTTTTAGAATAAGGGTTCTGAGTTTAGGCAGTCATCTCATTTATAACAGTTGCAGTACTTGTGGAGTTTGTCCAGCACCCTCAAAGTCCCTAACCATCTCCAAGCAATGGCACTGATCCCTGGGAGCTCCCACCCTAAAGTTAAGAATTGTATAGCTTGCATTTTCATGTTCATTATCATACAGCTTCTGGAGTAGTTCAACAAGCAAAGGAGGGCAAAGGCCTTTTTCTTCTATCGGTGACTCATCTTAAATCAGTGGTCCTCAAAATGGCAATGCCGTAATCCTGAGGGTATAAGATTTTCTGAGGGGAACCCACACAGGGATGGGATGGGACAGATAATCAACTTCCGTATTACTCGTTCTCAATTCATCTGCCGAAGAACGAGTCTGCATTCAGGACAGCCGATCTCCTTCTTTACTCATCACCCATGTTATGGCCACCAAGAAATAAATCAAAATTTTGGTTTTGGCAGAGGTGGGGGGCTCCTTTATTAATAAATCAAGGCACCTTAAACCATAGGCTTTTGATTTTTCCCTTCTTGCACATATTCCTGTTGAAGGGGAAATTTGGCATATTAGGATGCTCTGAATTCAGAAAAGCCAGGGCCATAAAGGTTAATGATGCTGATCCTTTTAAATGTAGCTGGAATGTTCTGCAAGGCTACCAGCCTTTAAAAATAGATTGGATAAAGCCAACAGATAAAAACTTTATGTGATTTATTTCAGAACTGTCATTAAATATAGTTATTAAAAACTTAAGATTTTGTTAAATTATACCATAAAATGTTTATTCTATTATAGTCAATCTCCATTTTATTTCATTTTATGTCATATTAACAATTTCCATCGCCTATGAACAAAAAATCTTATTTGAGCTTATGGTAAAAAATTTTAGATGCCCACTAAAAATTGGGCAACGAAATACATGGTTTTTAAAAAGTCTTTTAGAGCAGTGCAGTTCAAAAGAAATATCTCGTGAGCCACAAATGCAATTCTGAATTTTCTAGTGCCCATGCTAAAAAAGTAAAAAGAAAACAGGTGAAATCAGTTTTAATAATTTATTTTACTTAGCTCAACACATCCAAAATATTATTCCAACACAAGATCTATATAAAAATTACTAATGAAGTATTTTTCATTAATTTTTCATGCTAATTCTTGGAAATGCATTTTACTTCTACAGCACATCTCAATTCGGACTAGACCTATTTCAAGGGCTTAAAAGCAAGATGTGGCTAGTGGATATGATACTGGACAGAACAGTTTTACAGCATCCACCAGAAAAGAAATATGAAGACCACTGAGCTAGACCATCTGTGCCTGAAGAGGAACCTGGCAGGAATGAGATGTTTGGGACATGACCCAGTTCCAAGGTGCCTTCAGTCCTGAGCTCCTACAATATCAAGGAAAGAGGTTCAGAAGTGCAACTGGGATAAGAGACGAGACGAGGCAGGGCGAGACGGGACAGGAAGAGATGGGGCAGCCCAGAAAAGGAGGAAAGGGGAGGGAAAACGACTACAGCGGCTATTATTTCATGGTTCTGATAACAAAAACCCCAACAAAGGCCAAAAGATAGCAAAACTGCACTGTTATTTTAGTAGAGATCTTTGCTCACCACCTTTGGTTTTTGGTGAATGATAAAAATCAATGCAATGTGAAATATAAAAAAATGCATCAGCCATAAAACCTGATGAAAGAACCCTCCCTCCAGGCTATCCGTATTCTCCTACAGTAACTAGCTACAACTTCACCTCATGCCATTTCCACAAACTGTCTCCTCTCTTTCTGTCACAACACCAGGAGAACATCAGTTGTTCAGAATATATATATGTATATATATATATATTCCTTTTCTGTGTGTCTGTGCAATACGAAAATTAGTTTAACATCTGAAGGAAAGAAATACTTGTAAAACCGACTGGAACCTGAAACCACTATTCAATCTCATGACAATATAGTCATATAAAAACTTCGTCACTTTCTAATGTGCTCTTACGGTGCCCTATGGATGGGCATCAATGAAGGTTGAAGAGATGGATAGGCTCTGTTTTCCTTCCTTTTTGTATGGTGTTAGTACTGAGGAAGCCGATGTAAAACAGGAAGATGAATCTGGTTTATTCATATTTCCCATAACACCTGTCTTCCGCTGAAAATCATTTGTACTTCAAATAGCTTCCTTTCCCTAGTCTCTAATATCCAAACCTACTTCCCTCTTCTCATAAAAGATGCAATAAAAAGTTGCTGGTGATTAATATATAAATTTCAGTTACAGTTCCATGGTTTCATACCAAGAGTTACTAGTGCTACAGATTCTGGCTTTGAGCATCTCTTAAATATTTCTGTGAGATGTTCTATGATAGAGCAGGGTTGGCAAACTACAGGCCAAATTGAGCCTGATGACTGTTTTTATAAATAAAGTTTTATTTCAACACAGCCATGCCTATTCATGGTACATATTGTCTATGGCTGCTTTTGCGTTACAGTGGCTAAGTAGTTGCAGAGTTGAGTGGTTGCAAAAGAGACCGTACTGCCCATAAACCTAAAATATTTATTATCTGGCTCTGTCCACCCTGCTTAGAATAAATTATTGCTTCCAGAAATATGCTATTTGGGATTCTTGATATCAGCATAATTCTCAAGATACCGTTTCTCTGTAACACTTCAGTATATGGATTTGTTCATGTTGAGCTCCCTTTTCCACACTGTGGGTTCCTTGGAGGACAGGGGATTTGTTTTTAGCATATCCGAATCCCTAACACCCTGGAAAGCAGAGGATAGGCTTTCAATTAATGTTGATCTTCTCTTCCGTACCCTGCTCTGTGACCTCTGGAGGTTGTACCCTGGATGTCTTCAACCAATGGAAGACACCAGAGGAGATCTGTTGGTGGACAAAGAGAGAAGCAAGGGTCTTTCCTCCTTGCTCCTACTCAGCTTTGGCACCACGGTTCTGGCAGTGGCTGCCCCCTCATCTCTGCAGCTCCACCATGACTCCAGCTGCCACCAGGAAGCTTGATTTCCTCCCTGTGCTCCTGCAGGCCTAAGAGACCTAGGTCATGGCTTCCTGCTACTGCTAAGTCCCTGGGTGCCTCAACTGCCCTTCTTGGTTCTCTTCACTGTAACCATACCTCTAGGAGTCTTCCCTTCATCCATTAACATCCCTAGAGTTGAACCTCCTGAGTAGAATTCTGGTTCTTGCCTTGGCCTTGATTGACATGCCACCCTGGTTCCCATCTGCCTAGTGGCAACTGGATAGGCTACCACTACCCACAGCGTTAACGGAAAACCAAGAGAGGGCCTGTGTGCCGTGGACCAGCCACACCAGAATCACCGCGGGGCTTTTCCACACAGCGCTTCCTGGGCCTCACTCCTGACATGCTGCATGAGGATGTCTGAGCTGAGTCCCCCGATCGGTGCTTTATAACCGTCACCCCAGGTGTTGCCATGGAAAAGCCAGGAAAATTCAGGTTTGGGGCCAGGATGGAAATGTGAAACGGAAAACCAGCTTGAGGCAACTGCAGAGCGTCTGAAAGATCCTGAAGTCAGATGTGTAAATATGTAAGGATTACGTAGAAAAGGAGGTCAGAGTTACAAGAGGGCTGCAGGTAGGCTGAAGCTAAAAACAGGAATTACTTATTTCTCTTGGTAACTCAGTTAGGCCCTTTAAAGCAGGTTATACATTTTAAAAATCACACATTCTATAATAGCTTTGAGGGTCTATCTACTCATTAGTACCAGTAGAGCAGAGAGCATGGAGATCAAATGCTTTGAGAGTTTGAAAAGCACGAGCCCTAGAGTTCAGTAATTTATAGAAGAATTAAATGAGTTAACGTGCATGAATGATAGTTCAGCAGAATAGAGGGCATGATATGTACCACCTCTAACCGTGTGATTTAGGAAACAATGACCTCTCAGCACCTTGGGTTCCTAATCTGTAAAATGGGCCTAATAATAGTACCTTCCTGGGAGGATGAGCTAAAAGCTAAAAAGTACCTAGTCCAGTGTAGCACATAGTAAGCACTCACTAGATATCCATTATTATTATTATTGCTATGAAAGTTGTTTCCCAAAGTGTGTTCCAAGGCACACTAGTTCCTGGGGGTGGGGGAAAGTTACCAAGCGTTAAGTGGAAAAAGGGTTCCATAACATGGGACATGGCGAGTGTAACAAAGTTACAAAGATAGTGCCTTTGGAGTCTTTAACATGGTAATGAACATTTTAATCTACAGGAAGGAATATGCTAATTTCTTGAATTTATTTTACCAGGAAATCCCCCCCAGCACCCCCCCCCCCCCGCATTTTTTTTTTTATCATTCAGGCCTCATCTCAACAGCCTAGTGTTCCTTTGATTACATACTGGGGACTCCTAACTGAACACATTATATTCGCCCAAATGTTGGCTATTGTAATTCTCCCAACCTCTCTTCCCTGTACACTCCCCCCACCCCCCGCTTAACAGTGTATAATTACAAGCAGTTTATTACATGTAGTATAATCACTCATCTATATAACACTTCGGAATTTATAAAGCCCCATCACATGCTTGAATTCACTAAATCCTCCCAGAACCCAAACCTCTTGAGGTCTATCACGGATACCCCATTTTATGCAAGAGGTCGTGGAAAGCTCCACGAGGTAAGTGACTTGCCCAAGGTTGCCCAGCCAGTGGCAGGGGCAGGTCATCTGGCTCTAAATCCCACACTGTCCCTATCACAGCCCAGCTGCCTTCTGCTCAGCCCCAAACCTCTGGGAAAGGCTCTGAGACAGGCTTGATATTCTGGGTCAATGTTTGGAGATCCTCCAGTGGGCTGGTGGCCTTGAGAATCCTCACGACTTTATGAACGAGAAGCAAATTTCTTGTTTCAGGTTGTACTACTAAAGTAGCCCTTCCAGGCTCATATTCAAAGCAATCCCCAAAGTGAAGCTTGATTTTGCCTTATTTGGAAGATAATCTCAGAAAGAGATTGCTGCTGCATAAAACACCCTGTCCTCCATGCCTCTCCACTTTTAACCCTTTAGGAAGCAAGCTTTAGGCTCAGTGAAGTCAATGTTATTGTATCTCTTTTGGATTCCAGGACAAAGATGTAAAAACAATCTGACCGTCAACACACACACACAGATCACACAGCTGCACCCTCTACATCATCAAAAAGATAGTATTTGACGTCAAAGTGGCCATTCATCCATTGACAGTCAGACAACAACTGAGCTCCCACTGGGGTCTGGGGGTGGTGGGTGGCAGGTGGCAGGAGTACAAAGACCAAAGAGCCACTGCCCCTCCCCTCGAGGATGTGCAGCCTAGTCAAGGTGGCAGGCACGTGAACAAAAAGCAAGTTAAGTGTTCTGACAAGAGTCCCTGCAGAGCAGGGCTGAGTCTTGATCCCAAAGAGTATCAAGAAAGGCTTCACAGGGAAGAAAGAGCCTGAGCTGTATTTGAAGGATACAGAGACCCTCCCCAGGCAGATAAAAATATGATCACTCCCTGAGCCCTTCTCATGTGCCGGGCACCTTACACAGTCTCTCTCCTCCTCTAGGAAACTCTACAGGAAGTTACCATTATCCCAATTTTCCAGAGGAGAAGACTGACGTGTCAACAGTCACGCCGCCCAGGAGGCCTGGAAAGGGGATCTGGGCCCAGAGCCTAGGTCTGCCCATTGCTGCTGCTTCAGAAGGAGAGAGGAGCATCTCCAGTCCCCAAGCCAAAAGAGTTGCAAACTAGTGAAGATGCCAGAATTGAAGTGCTGTGGCTGGAGCACAGCTTTGGCTGGCCAGGAGGTGACAGAGAGCCTCAGGGGCCATGCTATGCAGTTTAGATTTAACCTTGAGGGCACTGGGTAACAAATATGGCAGTGACACATCGATTTCCATTCACGTGAGAGTGGAGGATGTATTGGAGAAGGGTCGGCTCTAAACCTTTGCCTTCATTTTCCTCCCCTCGTCTCATGTGATCGAGGCCCCCACCTGCCCTCTGCAGCAAGAGTAAGCACCACTGGCCCTGGCTCAGCCGAGACAATGTTCAAGGTCCAGATCAAGTCTCTTCAAGGCAGAAAGGGGCCATGATGGTCAGCATTTGAGAGCAAGATCCTAGGAAGGGTTTTATCTGATTAACTGGACATACAAGAATAAAGTCTTGTGCTTTAGATATTCATCCAACAAATCTTTCTTTAGTCCCTAATCAGTGACAAGCATTGTGCTCAGCGGCAGGGTTACCTGGGAGAACAGGACAGAAGGACTGACCAATAAGGAGCTCCCCATCTTGTGTTCCAGTGATGGAAAGCATCGCAGATTAGATTCCAGGCTAAGGTGACTCCTTAGGAACCACAGAGCCCAAGACACAGAGAATTAAAACACAAAACAGGCCACAGAGTCTAGTGCTGCGGACGTGTTTATGGCTCAGCTCCGAAAGGTGTGTTTTTTTATTTCATCTTAGGGTCTGAAGTTTCAAAAGCTGTGGTCAGTGAAATAGAACAAAAGGGTTTTCAAAAATGCAATTTGAATTATGACTAGGCTCATGCAGAAGGAAAATGGATACATCAACTATGTCGCCTACAATTTAAATGCTTCCTTTTTCAGTTTTATTTCTGGCACTTGGCTTTCAAATAACCCACATCGTCAACGGGGCAAGTACTTCACACCCCGTGCATGGAAGCAGCCAAGATTTCTTTGAATAATGTTGCGTATTACTAATATACTTGCCTTAACTGAAATTCAAACCCAATTTGATTATTTTCCTCAGGTGGGATGTGGCCAGTGAACATGTAGATAATAGGTGTTATCATTCTCCTGGCCAAGGCTGAACCGCTACTTTGTAGCTAAATGTAATTCGCAAAGTACAATTTCACAGCTCCATTTAGCAACTCTTCACAATCAAGATGATTCCAACAGTTTCTGAACGCCAGCCAAGATGCCACCAAAGTATACTTAAATACCAGAAAATATTACACGTTAAAAAAATTCCGTGTTTGTCTCCTTCACCGACTTAAGAAAATCACTTCTGTCACCCTATCTTAAGACAAAGCCATTCTAATTCTTCAATTCTAAATGGGAGGACAGAGGGGAGGGCTTTGATGAGGAAACTGAGCTGTGTTCTTTCCTGAAATTACCAGTCATCCTCCCCCAGCCCTTTTTATTGGCTGTTAAGCTTTCAGGTCCTTATTTCAAGCCAAGCGGGACACCCCAAACCCCCTTTCCTGGTGCCAGTAACAAATCTTGAAACTTGGAGAATTCCAACACCAGTAAGTCTTAGGATTTATTCAGAGGCAGCACATGAGCCATGTCTGGAGGCGCCTCAATACATAGTCTTAGGCAGCCAAGAAAGAAGCTCTGATAGCCATTAAATCCGTCAAGCCTCCCACATCCTTCAAATCAATCAGATAAGTTTCTGTTTAAAGGACCAGCTTATACAGTAAAAAGCAACACAATTTACCACCTTGGGTGGTTCTTTCTTATATGTTTGTTCCTGCTTTGAAATCTGGAGATAAAAAACTCATCTTCCCATGGGCAACAAGAACTAAAGCAAGGGGCCTCCACCCACCCCCACCCCTCTCCCAATTTCCTGAATGCCAGTCTCCCCTCACCTTTCTTTATCAGCACTGGGCCCCTGAGCTGAGACACATGTTCTCATACACAAGTCAGTAGAAGAGATTCTGCCAATAAAGTTTCCCACCCCATGATATCTAGGGTTAAAATGCTCTAAGTCTCAATCAAGGACTTATTCCTTCATGAGTAACCATAAAGAGACCTTCAGCCAGAAGAAATGGGGTAATTATTTTATCTTTGTTCACACATTCTTTAAGGCACATTTAAAAATTTTTTTAGAACTAATATATAAATGCAGCCTTGTTGCAAAAGATAAAGTGAAGACCCCCTTGACCTCTCAAGCCCACATACTTTTATGGAGTCTTACACTACACTGCAAGAGACCCTTCGTGAAACTGGAGAACCATCATTCTCAAGGATGAAGTCGAGACCTGAAAGAGAATGGAAGAGAACAGGTCCAGCATTTCTGCTGGGTTCTGAGGTTTCTGATTCTCTCAAAAACCACAAAGAAATTACAGCTCTTTTAATTCTTTTAGAGTTAATTCATTTGGTAAAGTTACAAAAAAAAAAAAAAAAATCCTACCTATGTGTTCCACTGTGACAAGCTGGAGCACACATACAAGGATGTGAATCTGTGAAAATAACCAGCTCAATCTAACCCCAACTCTCCAACTGTGATACCGCTTTTGCCAACACATGGAGAAGTGAGAATGATTACATTTTGTTGAAAGTATCTCATTACATTGATTTAAATAAGATTTCTAAACCTGCAAAAAGAAAAACATTTTAAAATGCCATTTGTTTCAAACACGACTCTATAAAGACAGTTAGTGAAACCCTTCAGAAACTCAGGCTGGTGGGGACTGAAGCCATCTTTTCTCCTGTGGACGTCTGACAGAAGGATAATGGAGTTTAGTAACACCCTGGTCAGGTGTTTCTTTTCTGCTTAATGTATCCTCCTATGCCCAAATAATGTAACAGACAGGTGCTGAGACTTGCATTGTGGAATATCCATGGTAGACTCTGAGGAGCTCTTACACCTAGTGTACTTGCTTCATCTTTGACAACATCCAACTGCAACAGACTTGGAACCATCTTCTCAGAAGCTCTAACACACCTGGACAGGTAAGTTGCAGTCCAGTTTGCAAAATGTCAAGCACAACTCCAGGCCACCACAGTCATCATCAACACTTGATGCCAAACTTAAGGAAAAAAAAATCTTCATTCATCAAATGCTGTCCTGCTAGAGTACAGCTGCCATTTTATTGAACACACACTATAGACAGGTGAGTGCTAAGCCTTTAATGTGTATGTAACCACTGCAAGGACCCTTCAAAGGATATGCTTACTGCTTCCATTTTATAGATAAGGAAATTGAAGCTTAGAGAGATTAAATAGCTTGTATAAGGTGACACTGGAATCCAGGTCTGTCTGATTCCAAAGCCCACGATCATAACCACTACTTACAATTTCTAAAGGAAGCCTATGCCCCGGATCAACAGGTGAGACCAAGTCAGATGCCACTGTAGCAGTGCTAAGTACAGAGATGTGTGCTGGCAGAGGGGTTGCCCAGGGGACAACCTGCTCACTGAGTGATGACATTCGGGATCCAGGGATCAGATGAAACAGAGTGGGGGTTGTGGGGAGGGATCTCTCAGAAGCCATGGTCCTCCCCTTTCCCGTCCAGAGACAGAGCGGTGAGCCTGCCACCTCCAAAGAGGCAAGAGGGGGCCCATTCTGGTTTTGCAATTATAATTCCTTCACTACCCACTAAGTAGACACAGGTGTTTACTGAGCACCACAACCCTTATTATTTTAAGAGAGGCCTTTGGAACCACGAAGCTTGATCTATTTATGGGATCAGCGGCTATTTTTCCACGACTGTTATAATACAATTCATTTCATTTGCAGTTGGTTTAACGTGAAACACTGTTTAAGAGAGACAGATAAACAACAATTCACATTTGCTAGGCTAATCCCCTCCCCACCCTCCCAGTTGTTCCACAGGAAATTTTATATTGATTAAAGTACAATTACATTATATTTAGGGAAAACCAGCCCTGGAATAAATCCTTCTAAGCAGATATCTCTGTGCCGTCCTAGGAGGCAGCAGCATGCAAAAAGAGTGGCCTAGCAGGCACTGGCTTTGCCACAGCGGCAAACTTCTTCCCTTCTCTGGGCTTCCGTCCTCCTCGGTCACGTGACGGTCCCGCTACCCTCTAAGGACGGCGGCACCGGCTGAGTGCAGGGCCGCCCTGGGACTCCCGCCAGCCCCCGCGCGCTCGTGCCTGCGAGGCCCCTTCCTCCACAGAAAAATACTGAAAATTATATTTTATGACTATTGATATAAAGTTAAATATAATTCAGTATTACATATTTAAACATTTTCTTCAACCCCCAAAGCTTAATTTTTTTCTTCTGATTTTTAAAGAAAGTAAAACATTTTTTGTGGGCTCCGGGCACAGTGCTTCCGGGGGTTTCCTGGAGAAGTCAGCCCGGGGTCAAGGGCAGGCCCCTTATTTGCTGTGGGCTTGGAAATGGCGAAGCGAGTTTGGAGGCGCTGGGCCTGAGGAATACGGCCCTGCAATAGAGGGGCTCTGGGTGGGGAGGGCGCCTCCTGCTGGCGGCCACTCGAGGCGCCGCGGGGAGAGAGGACGTGGTGGCTGGGATGACGAATGACCTCGGGGGCTGTGTATGCCGTGCGAGACGGGAAATAATCCCTCCTCCAGCTCTTCAGCCTTCTCTGGGAAACCCTTGGTAAGATGCGCACTCCTCACGAGGCATGTTTAATTTAAAAAATAAAAACAAAATAAGGAGATTGAATTCCATGATCTCTAATATCTCTCTGTTCCCTCTCTAATATTAGACGTTTCACCACAAGGATTTAAGTAACTGTTCCTAATGCCAAGAGGTGTTTCCTCTCCCAGAGAAAACTCACTAATGTAGAACTAAGAGATGACTCTGAGGAACTCGGATTGCAAAGGTGCATCGCTGGTCAAGGCTGCAGCAGTGCGAGGCGGGGTCCCCCCAGGAGCAGCCCCCAGGGGCATACCCCTCACCCCCCAGGGGCATACCCAGCCCCCCCAGGAGCAGCCCTCAGGGGCAGTCCCCAAGAGCATCCAGCGCTCTGGCAATATCTGTGCATTCAAAGCATGGTTTACTGCATTTCTCACCCATATGTTGGAAGTTTCTATTCCGTAGATTAAAAATATGAATTTTTCTGAAATTTAATTTTATTGTGCTAACACTTATCAAACAAAATTTCCCATTTTAACCATTTTTAAGTGTATAGTTCAGTGGCAATAATTACCTTCACAATGTTGTGCTACCATCACCACCACCCATTACCAAAACATTTTCATCACCCCAAACATAAACCCTGTGTCCATTAAGTAAACTTCCTAGTCTCCCCTCCTGGTGGCCTCTGGAACCTCTAATCTTTCTGTCTCTATGAATTTCCTTATTCTAGATATTTAATGTGAGTGGAATCATACAACATTTGTCCTCTGTTGTCTGGCTTATTTCACTTGGCACAGTGCTTTCAAGGTTCATTCATGCTGTAGCAAGTATCAGAACTTATTCCTTTTTACAGCTGAATAGCATTCTGTTATATGGATATACCATATTTGGTTTATCCATTCATCTGTTGATGGACACTTGACATTACTGACTTTTGATAACTCAAAATATCTGAAATGTTACATAATACAAGGTTACATGCTACAGGGAATTTTTGACTGTGTTTCAAAGCGTGACTAACCTAACCATTGATCCATTGGGCACTGATGCCCCCAGACTGCCTTCTACTAGTCAAGGAGGGGCAAATGAGCATGCCCAGTTGGCTTGGTGGGGATTTTTTCCCAGCCAGCAGTTCTATTTCAGCAGCACCACCATCTTCGTCTGCTCACTAGATATCAGGCATTGTTTTGAGTATTTTGTTTCCCATCAATATGCACCAAATAAATTCTGTTTCAGCAACACCTATATTAATAAGCAATCCATCCATGTTCCCATTAGCATGATCCAAATACCATTTTTTTACCCCTTGGTATTGTGCCTCATTAAAGAGAGCAGAAACAGCATTATCACTAACTTCCTTCCAACCTAGCAGTTAAACTAGCAAACCTTTACTCTGAAGCTGAGCTTTCCAGTACAACAGCTACTGGCCATATCTGGCTATTTGAAGTTAAATTAATTAAAATGAAACTTAAAATTCTGTTTCTGGGTCACACCAGCCACATTTCAAGTGGTCAATAGCCATGTGCGGCTGGTAGTACCTTATTACACAGCACGGATACAGAACACTTGGATCATCACAGAACGTTCTAGTGGAAAGTGCCACCTGAAGGCTTGAACACTTGAAAAGGCAAAGACTCCATCATTTTCCCCACTGTGCTCCTGGTGCCTAATCCAGGGCTTGCCTAACATGTAAAAGCTCCAATAAATGCTGAAGGAACTGAGATTCTTTATCTCTAAACACGGGAACAAAATGTTATCCCCAAGAAATGTTAAGTTAGACAAGAAAGAAGTAACAAATACAAAGAAAGGGTTATATTGTGGGAAATGGTTTGCATAAACACAAACTAGAATTCTAGAGTTAGCACTCACACATACACACACAAAACTCCTAGACCTCTCTCCCGGGAAAACAGAAAGTGAATAAGACAGTTGCTCAGAATTTACATCTGTGAGACAGTCACAGCATTCACAGACAGGCAAGGCTACCAGAACGAATATAAGAATAACACAATGGCAATAACATCAATGACAATAATAATACTCATGCACTATAGAGCAGTTTACATTTGCCCAACTCTTCCACATCTTGTCTCATTTGGCTCTCACAACAATTTTGTGAGGTTGGAATCCCTATGCCCATTTTACTGATGAGAAAGTGGGATCACAGAGGCACTGATTTGTTCAGGACAACACAGCCAGCTGGTAAATCAGGAGAACAGACACTGGTGACTTTCTGCTCCACAACAGCTGCTACGTTTTATCCTGGAACTACCCACTGGGCTATTCCTGTTCTCTATCTAGGCTAAAATATTCCTACATTCTATCCATCCATTAAATGAATTGAAGTACCTTAACAAAAGCAGACCTAACTTCAGTGTCTGGGAAGGCCAACTAATTGATTGTCCTATGTAATCGTAATTTTTGGCTTCTGCAATATTGAAGGGCTAATCTTTGGTAACCATAGGCTCCAGAAATCATTATTAATTTATCACCCAAGAAACCATTTGTTTTGTGGACTATTAATCTCAAACAGTGGTTCTGAAGCACAAGCGTGATATACTGTGTTCTGGGGTTGCACAGCTGCTTTGCATTTCGAATTCTTTATAGAACAAGTCAAATTAATAACTCAAAAATGTTGTTTCAGGCAAAGTAATGGACACACAATAAAACTATTCATTTCCTAAAAGGTCACTCCAGGAGATGCATACATTGTTTAAAAGCCTACCAACAATGCTATTATTCCTTCGAAAACTGAAAATGTATAATAAGCAGTTAGAGCACATATCTGCCCCCGAGACCCCAGGCTAATTTAAAGTACAATCACAAGGCAATCAATCATACTCCAAAATTACTTCATTTTCCAAACTGTTTACACTTTTTAAGTTACAAATCCACTTTCTGCTATTTCAACTCACGATTTACAACTACAGATTTAGACCGTTTGGCGGGCAGCCAAGCGCTAGTCATGAGGGAACTAATGATATGAACAGATCAGTGTTTTATAAAGGAGAAAAGCGCATGTAAATTTCCAGTGTGTCTGCAAGTAATCAAGGCACTGCTGACTATAAATGAGACCGTCTCAAATTTATTTTAGGAGAAATATCTTAAAGCTGCACTTTTTATCCAGGCCAAAAAAAGCCTTTAGGAGGAACTCTGAGATTACTCAAATTATTGTAAATAAACGGTTATGTGAACAATATGTAAAGAATTGTGAAATAAGTGACTTTTTTCAATAAGGCACTTATTTCAACATTTGCTTCCCATGTGACCTTATCACGATTCCTGGAATTCTAGAGTTAATGGAAAGGGAGAAAAAGATCTGCCCATCTCGCCCACTTTCTCTTTCTCTCTCTCTCTCTTTCTCTTTCTCTCTCCTTTAAAATGCTGTTGTTAACTGCAGCAAATGAAGTTCGTATTTGTAGTCAAAAATGCTCTAAATAAAAAAGGAGACCCTGGGGAAACTGTTTTAAATTAAATATGATCTTTATTGTTTCATTACAATGGCACAGCCAAATAATCACTTTGTGTTATTTGTACAATTAATGTAGATGCTCATTTTCTTGCGGAAATAATTACTCTAGTCTATCATATTCTGCTCGTCATCAAAATCCCCACTCTTGCTGTCACCAAGCATGTGCATTAGACTCGGGAGGCTAAATTTAGCCAAAGTTTCATGTGTTCTTACATGTTAAAGAGTAAAGCCAAGTAAGCACATTCAGATGTGAGGGTGCCTTGAAGAGAGAAGCTCAAAATAGCCTCACAGTACATACATTGCAAAATTCCATTTGCTGTGATTGATATTTTAGCTAGAGAATCATTACATGACTAAACTCAATTTTATAATTGAATAAGGCCACATACAATAAACTAGCACTATATCATTAAAGCATCTTACATCTTAAAACTATCTGTAATCATAAATCAACCTAATTATTTGAAATACTGTCATGAAGTGGAAAAGAAGAGAAATTAAAATAAACTGGTTGTCTGAAGATCTCATTTTACTTTCCAAGGACTAAAGCTTTTTATTAGTCTTCAAGCCCAGCCCCACAAAAGCTGGTAAACCATACTCTAGATAAAATTGTGCACACAGAAAATCAATAGCAAAGATTAAAAGCTTCCCTGCTCCCCTTTTTACACCAGCATGTGTATGTGTGTGTGTGTTTGTGTGTGTGTGTGTGTCAGAGAGAGAGAGAGAGAGAGAGAGAATTTAACTGTACTCAAAATAATGGTCTTTAGGAGCCTGGAGGGCAGCAACATAATGGCCCTATTTTATCAAATCTTCAATATATCTTTCTTTTTGTCACGCTCAAAAAAGCCAGTAAGAGGGGAATGCGTGTTCCCAGTTCTGAGTGATTTCATAATAAACTCCTCTCGGGAAAAACTCCCTTGAGCCTCTGATGTCACCACTGTGACATCATCAGAGAAGAGGCTTGTTGGCTGCAGTAGCCTCCAGGTTGTCCTTGATGGGTGCTCCAGCCCATCACGTGGCTGGTTCTCTGATGTGGGCCCCTAGGTGCACCTGTGCCAGCACAGAGAGACGAGGGGAGACTCCCCACGTCCCCCCACACATAGAATGGAACTAAAACATTCTAACCGGCTGGGGATGGTCTCTTCCACTGGAAGGCTAGGTGCAAAGACAGCCCCCTAAAGGGACATGGTGGGCAGTTCTGGCTGGTGGGGAGGGGAATGGTTAGGTGCTTTCTTAGAGTTAGGTCGTTTTTTTTCCCTAATCCCAGCCTGAGAGCTGGAGATAGGATTTTGGGCACAGAAACAGGTTCACCACACAAATTACAAGTCTACCTAAGGTTGGTTCTATCTAAATTTGCCCAACTTCCCTTGAGACTTCTCTTGATGACAAATTTATTCGTTTTACATTGGCTTCAGCAATGCCAAACACAGAGGGAGTTTCAATGTAAATGTTCTGCTAATTCTACTGAAAATGTTCTTTACAATTTGACCAACCTCAGAATTCTGCTGTGACCTATGACTTCACAATTTCCACTTCTAGGAATTTATCCTAAGGAAATAATCAGGGATAAGAACAAGGATGTTCCTGAGAGCTCTGTTTATAAATATAGCAAAAAGCTGGAAAAGACCCCACAAGTCCAACAATACGGGAATAGTCAGATAAATTATGGCACTTCCATATAATGGAATACAATGGAGTCCAACACTAAAAATGATGCTGCAAATAAATATGTGCTGTGTAAAAACAGTGCATATTTAAAAGTATGATATATAACTTAAGGTTCAATGTAACTAAAAAAATTAAAATTTATATTTAGGCAGAGAAAAAAAGACTGATACAATAGACAAAATATCAACACTAGCTATTTCAGCCTGGTGGTATTATGGGTATTTTATTATTTTTATTTTTGTTTCTTTGTACTGCCTTTAAAGGGTATTGCTTTTATTATATTTATATATATATATATATAAAATAAGCACAGTGAAAACTAGTGAAGAAAAGAAAATGTGGACATAGGAGAAAAATGACCCAACATAAATTCTCCCATGTTCAATGGTCTAAATATAGGCTCAGACCTTCCTGAAATAATACACCCAATTTTATATTTCTGTAACTCTAATAAATCCCCCTTAACACACCTAGTAAGGGAATGACGATTCAATAAATTTATTTAACAAATAATAGTGATAAAATAGCTGTACCAAAGCTAAGGAAAAAATTCAGTTTAGGCTTAATGCCACTCTATATCTAGTTTTTAAAACTGAGATTAAAAAATTTCCTTCTAATAACACATAGTGACTTTGCATTCTTAGAACAGACACAAACATATCAACAATCCACATCCCAGTCCAAGGGATAAAAGCAGCTACATGGCTTCAGCAAAATTAAACAATCATTATTTTTTTTGTGTGCCAGTTCAAAGGGTGGTTGTGAAAAGAGATAAAACTTGCGGATCAGTCCTTTTCTCTGAAACATAAGGAGGAGGAGTATTGACTTAAATTTCCTTCTCTACTCTAAATTCAGAATTACTATTCAATTACAAGACAGAATGTCAAGATATAATAAACTGAACTGAAAAAGGGAAAAGAAAACATGCTCTTTTCTTTCTACAAATGAGGTTCAGAGCTTTTGCCCATTAAAGTAAACCAAATATGTTTCTCTCAAAAATTCCAGCCAAAAGGCAGGATGCCAAACACACTTAGCAGATAAATCACTGTTCCAGGGTCTCTCTCTTTTTTTTTTTTTTTTCTCTTCACCCTCCCCTTTTTCCTTTCTTTCTTTTTTTTTCTTCTCTCTTTTGCTACACACACACACACACTCACTTTAAAAGCAAACAGACTACCCACCTCCCTCATTTCAATCTACTTACAGAAAAATAAACCAAAGGAAACAATTACTTTTGTTGAGGAATGCATTGTTTAGGGGAAAAGTCACATTAAAATAAGTTCTACCCACTTCATCAGAGATAGCATTTCATATCCTGGGATCAAGCCATTGTCCTGCACACTATGTATAACTTATTATAGTTAATTTATCACTAAGGCCATTGTAAACTAGAAGGGAGTTTGTAAACAAAAATGAATCACAGGTTTCATTTTTGTATCCTTTTCAAACTGGAAGACCTAACAGTTTCCTGTTCCAACATACAAAATAGTATTGCTTCTATCAACCTCCTCTGCCCTCTTGCCAGCAGTTTCCATTTAATTAAACTGACAGCAAAACAGGGCCTTTGCTAATGGGATCCAGATCATTTTTCCTTCAATGTAAATTCTCAGGCATGAAATTACATCTGAAACAGACACAATAATCCTTCTATACCTTCGACATACATTTAATCTATAATAACTATTCCTTTGTCTGTATTATAGTTTGTTTTAGATTTCAGCAAACCTTGCTTTAACGGAATTCTAAAGCATTATCCAATTTGAATTCACCTTAGCATTCCTCCAGTGCCCCAGTATATCTAGCTGTAGATTATGGTTAAAGACCAGATGCCAAAGGCTAATGTTCACAGTAAGGAAGAACAATTATAAA
Organism: Choloepus didactylus; assembly: GCF_015220235.1. NCBI lineage: Eukaryota > Metazoa > Chordata > Mammalia > Pilosa > Megalonychidae > Choloepus > Choloepus didactylus. The sequence goes on along the minus strand of NC_051321.1, from coordinate 58,968,828 downwards.
ATGAATGAATTATGTTTCTGTTTGTATCCTTGTTCTCAAAATCAATTTGTTTAAGTAAGGGCTTTTTCATCAATTGTTGACTCTAAGCAAATAAAAGCTATTGGCATTTATAAGTACGTCTGGATTTCAAATTACAAGTCAAGTTTGCAAGTATTTCTATATGACTTATCAAGGCAGAATATATTGATTAAATGCTGCTTAGAGTCTTGATCATATTAATTAATGGACTGGCTAGCTCTTTTTCTTTGCTTGGATGTTAGGTCATTTTTCTGATATTGGTAAGCCATAACATATGCTTAAAACCTGACTCTTTCTAGTGCTCTAATGTAATTGTGAAAAAAAAATTCCCCTATTGGATATATCAACAGGAAAGAGCGACTCTTGCCAGGTCTTTTAGCATGAAAAATAAGAATTTTAGGGGGAAAAAAGTCCAAAAGAATCATAAGGATATTTCCGAATAAAATTAAAGACCTAGTGAATTGAATAGAGAAATGTCAATTTAATCTGATTGTGAGACAATAGAACATGATGAGTCTATGAGTGAGTCAAATGTCACTAAAAATCCAAACCGCTTTCACATCATGGCAGTTTAGAGATCAGCGGCAATATAGGATGTTTGAGTATATGAGTATATAAATAACTTGAAAATAATAAGCCCTAGGGTCAAGGAAGGCTGAACTGGTAAACTCAATCCAGTCCTTCTCAATACCTTGCAGAAAAATGGCAGGTCCCCTGGTATGTTTTGTCCAGCTATCAAGAGGAGGCCTGAGTATTTCCAAGAAGGAAAGGGGTTTTGTTGTAAATACTCACTGCCCTGAGCCCTACCTCCAAAAGGGATGATGGTTTGCATCCATGCAATATATTAAGTTCAGTTCTCGCCCCCCCCACCCCCACATCCACAGGGTAGCTGTCCAGTTTGACCAACCCACAAAACTAGCAACCTCAGTAGTTAATGAATCAAAGATAATCCTGTGAGCAACTTCATGAAACAAAGAAACCGGTAGAAAATAAGCATTTTAGGACTTGCTGAAAATTGTATCTTCCAATATAAGAAATAATGCCATTGTTCTCTTGGAAAATACAAAGCAAAGCACTTTATTTTTAAGGAGGGGTGTGTGTGTGGTATATGCAGAGCGGTGAAGGAACTGTCTCCAGAATATCCTGACAGTCTCTTTGAAAATGAAACATTTCATTTATACAGCAGAAGACAGTTGTGGCAAGATTAGAAATCATTCCAAATCTCCCAGGCAATCAAAATACAGTCTTTTCATGCGGATGGAAGGTCTCTTGTTTTACAGAAAATGCTAAATAAACAATTCTATGGGCAGAAATGTGAAAGCAATTTATTATTGTTCTATTCACTTTGGTTAAAACTTTAGAAGCCACATGAAGCCTATAAATAGAAGCTTTTCTTTGTCTTTGGGATGTTGAAAAGCAGCTTCTCTTAGGTCCAGGGCAAAGAGGCAGGAAATTATGCTCTTTCTCCACCGAAGAGTAATACACTGATTCAGACAATGCCTAAAAGAAGGATTCTTTAAAAACACTATATGGGAAGAGCAGCCACAGCCAAACATGTCCACATTTATTTTTATTTGAAAAATCAAGGACTCTGCATTGTAAATGGACTATGTTGTGGGGTTTTCTTTTCATTTCAGACATAGCAGCCTAATTACATATGACAATGTTTTATATTAGATTTCCAAAGAGAGCAAGAAACTATACCAGTAATGGTGCCTTAGAAATGGGATACCTTGAAAGGATTTGCTGTTAGACTTTAAAAAAGAAACACAAGATCTGTAGACACTGTTCTAGATTTGGGGAGAATCTGACTAACAATTCACTAAATTCTGATCCATAAATACTTATTAAAGTTTGAAAACAGTGTACTTGACCAGGACAAAGATATCAATGCAAAATGATTATTTCTAGGTTCAGTATTTTATTAAGTGAGGTTTGCAAACCATTAGTAAGATTAAAAAATCCTTAGGTGATTTGCCATCAGGATTTTTTAAAAAAGGAAACAGAATAGAATAAAATAGAAATTTCAGAGTGCATCATTTGTAATAGGGGCAAGTATTGTATTGTGAAACTGTTGTTTCAAATACATATAGATATATAAAATATGTTTTAAATAAATAAAATATGCATGTGTATTGGCTCATCATGTTAAATTTATTATTATTTTGGAACATTAGATTAGGTGTGTTTGTAGACCTACAAATGCTTACGTAGGTAATTTTCATGAAATGAACCATCCCCAACACTGCCATGCAATAAGAAAATTAATATTTTCATGAATCCTTCTAAAAAGCTAAAGTTAATGGAGCCTGGGCATAATAAGCACTTACGTGTTTACTGAATAAAGCAATGAATGAATAAATACATATAAGAATGTTCAAACAGATGGTTATCTATGTGAATGCAACAAGCACATCCAAACCAAAAGGTTATATGAACTACTCCAGGGGCCTGAGCAGCTCTCCTTTGTTATTTCAAGCTATACTCCCAACTCTGTCAAAATAAAACACAAGCATAGATCTCTCCATTGGAAATGGCACACACATTAGCAGACACATTAATACTCAAAGTTATCTGTGGAGACTGTGTCCACATTCTAGCAAAACGTTTGCTCGGAAAGGGAAAACAGAATTAACTATTTGAGCAGTTTGTCTGCACAATATAATTCATCTAATTGAAAGTCAAGCATTTACCCATCCACCAGCTCTGCTTGCCATTCCATAACAAACTACACGTGGACGCTGTGTGCACAAACCCCAGCTAGGTCAACCGTGTGGTCCCACACCACTTACACCTCCTTTGTTCATGTACAGATAATGGTGGCTGTGGCTGCAGGCAGGGCGAGGTAAGCACATGACTCACTGACGGCCAATGGATCGCTCAAAAGCTGACCCTCAACCAGGAAATCTGGACGACACACAAGTTTACCAGCAAGAGAAGTTTCTTCCCGTAAGACACTCAGAATCAAATTTGGGAATATATACCTTAAAAAGAAATTCGAGTAGGAATATGATAACATCCAAATGATAAGAATGGCTTGTTGTCTGTTTGCTGGTTGCTTGTTTTATCAACTTCTTGCGTAAAGATATAGAGGATTTCTCAAATTTGCAGATGACAATTGGAAGAGATGATCCAAATGCATGAAAGTCTAGAGCTAAAAGCACTTACAGGCTGGAAAAAATGGTCTCACACTAACAATGTTGTATCTAATAAGGTTACATGCAGTCTTGTACTTAAGTTTTAAAAAAAGAAAAAAATTACAAGAACAAGATGGTGGTAGACCATCTGAACATTTCATATTTAAAAACAGACCCAGTTTTCTTAGCTAACCATAATTTCTATATGCGCTGATGGAGAATACTGCTAGGGAGAAACAATAAAATATGGGTAGAATTCATGGAGGCAGAGATCCAAAGCAAAGAAGAAGGTATTAGTCATATTATATACTGCAGAGGCTAGACTATATATATATAGATATATATATAGCCTGCAGACAGTATTTTGAAATGGACATTAACTGAAGCACACCTAACAGGGGAGGAGTATAAAGAACATGCAAGGCTGAAAGACTCAGTGATGTTTGACTTAGAAATTAGAAGACAGCAAAAGTACCAAGATTTCAGGAGCTGCTGAAAGCAATATGAGAACTGCCTTTAAAGTATCTGAAGGACTTCGACATGGGAGATGACTTTACATACTCATCCTATAGAGTTCCTTCAGGAAGCTGGTCCCAACGGGTAAATGTGGCAGAATGCTGGTATTTGGTTCAATATAAAAACAAACAACTTTCTAAAATTCAGAACATGTCAAAAATAAAATCTACAGTTGTATAAGGTAGGTGAGCCTTATATCACAGGAAGAACAATAGAAGGATTACAGTGAGGGCTGTAAGATTGGATTAGATTGAATTGCTGAGAAGTTCCTTGCAATTCTAAGACTCTTGGATGAGGGTAGCATCTGCTGAGAGCTAGAAGTCCAGGGAGAAATATGGCTTTTGGGGGAAGGAGAGCCAGATATGGGTCCTTTCAAGTCATTTCTAAAAGGCACTACCTGCCCTCCTCGCTGCTCTTTATGTGATATCACTATTATCTCAAAATTACCTATATATTTGGAATGAAACAGTTTCCTGTTTCCCAAAAGCTGCTGTGAAATAAATGATGTATCTTTACAACCAGTAGCAACTTCATATGAAGAAAACATAGTAAATTGGAATTAAACTGTTAACTGTGGTAGCCTCTGGTTAGTGGGACTATGGATGATTTTTATTTCTTCTTTTCGTATATTTTTACTTTCTGCAATAAAAACATATTACATTTGCAATGCGAAAAACATTTTTAAAGGAGGATTTAAAATCAGATTAGATTTTTATCTAGAAAAGTCCCACTGATGAAAAATCAAAGTTATTTACCTGAAGACCTTGCATCATTTGCCAGAGAATGCACATAGCTTTAGTTCAGTCAAAGCATTTATTTCTGTAGGATCAGTGAAGAGCAACCCAGGGCCTGCCTCTTGGAGATTATGGCCTGAAATCTCATTTCAAGATCAACGACTGAAAGGTTGCCTTATGTTACTATTCCCCCCATATACCCACACATCAACATCCTCGTGGCCAGTGATCTACTAACATTCTTGTATTTTCTAAAGTAGTTAAGTTTTAAAACTAGAGCCTCCAGGGACTCAAAAATGCCATTTTTGTTTTACATAGGGGAAAAATGCAAGCCATTAACACTTTCATTTTCCTGAATTGACCTACCTGCACAAAAGCTGTACACTTCGGACATGGACAGACCTTGACTAAATCGTAGCAGTGTCCTTCCGAATACTAACTCCTGTACCTGACAGAATAGATACACTGCCCTTCACATTTACTTAATTTTCAGGAAGAGGTAGGTGATCATATCCCATGCTGAAGGCTCATGAACTGGATTTTTAAAAATAATTGTCCGTTCTTTAGTATACATTCAGGGCTCCCTTCCTCTGCAACATATAAATGAACATGGAGAGTATTTCATATTATCTTTAAAGAAGGATGTTCAAAAGAGGTGTTAGGTTTGAAATATTATAACTCTGAATATACAATCTTCTTTCAACAAAGGCTGGGCAAGGGTCATAAAACTATATAAAAAAAAATACTCTGCCCCTTTGGACCGTAACAGCTAATCATTAGCCATCCATTCGTAATGTTTACCTTTTAGCGTGTTATTTTCACATTTTTCTTCATGGGGACTAACCATTAGTATCCCCCTAAGACTAACAAAAGTACATTCACTGCCTGCTGGCAAATGATTTCTGGCCCCAAAGCATTTGCTGGTAGAAAAAGTTAAAGTATATCTAGGCTTATATTTCTATTATTGTTGGGCATTAGCAGCAGCATACATTTTTCTTCCCAAGAATTTCATTCCAATTGGCTTCCTATATGACAGTAAAGAAGGCACCCCAAATTCATGCACACTCTTCACATGTTTGTGAATCAAATTTAGGAAAATTACAGAAATTAAACATAGTAGATGTCTCAGAGATCTTTTATGAAATGGACATTTTAAATTCATTCTCTACTCAAACCCTCCTCTCACCCCCAAAAGACTACCCCAAAGCACCATCAACTTCTAAATTAATATTCTTCAGCATTTCAAAAAGGGATTTTGTTTGCATTTAAACATGGCTATGTCAACAAGGTGGTTAACTGGGGGAGATTTTCTTCTCAGAGTATTCAAGAGCTAGAGTGAAGCTATTTAAAGAATGGAGTATTCAATTCCTTAGGCCAGATGCTAGTATAAATATGAAACTATGTTCACACTGCAGATGAAACTATTTTTAGTTGGTGCATTTTGAAGAGCACTATTCAGTTAAGCATTGTAGGGTGGGCTTTCAGTAAGCTACAAACAGAATCTAGACTGATTCTTGCCCCCATATGAACATGCTGACACCAGGGCTATAGCGGGGGAGGAGGCTGCCTTCCAGCTGGTACACACCAGAAGGACTTCACTGGTTTAAAATCCTGAAAGACTTCCATGCAGGTTATTAAAGAGACACTGTCCTCTGCCCCTCTCCTTAGCATTCTCTGCCCCATGCCTCTCCCTTGGGAGGTACAGGAGACCCCCACAGATCAGGCACTGAAGGGTTAACTCTCTGTCTACCAGGGACCCTGAGCTGCACCAGCCTGAGGTCTGGGTCCATTCTGATTGGGCCTGCCTTTGCCCTGCAGTAGTTAATGTGCTAATTCTCACCCCGACTCTGATTATCCAGTAAGTTGGACTCTGTATTTGACCCCAGGCTTCAATATCAAGAAAGGTGCAAATCTAAGAGGGATTTGAAGAACATAGAAATGTGCAAAAATAAAATTACTCTGGGGAAGATCCTGATGATGCTTTTCACACCAGGCACATCTGTCCCTGGGTGTAAGCTCCTTTACCTGGTGGATGCTAATAACACCAAGGTTGTAGGTATCTTGGCTGCACTATCTTTCCCAGTGCCTGGCACATACTAGAAGCAATTATAATAACTGCACACAGAAGAGGTGCAAGAATCGCTGATAGTCAAGGAGGATGGAAATCTCCTGAAACAGGCATGTAGGAGCAGAAATCAAGAGCACAGCTAACGCACGGCAAACAATTCTCAACATCCCACCAACACTTGACATGCATCACTTCCTGTGGAACTTTCTGTGGGACTAATGGACTTGACAAAGAACTGTCTTGCTCCTTACTTAAATACAGGTGTGCTCTGCCAAGCCGTCCTGCCAGGCAGTGGCACTGGCCTGGGGACCAACTGTCTGGCTGGACCTTCACCTGAAGTGTGTGGTCTCCAAGGCTGAGGTCTGGGTGCTGTCTCTCTGTCACCGCCCTAAGGACAGGCCGCCAGTTTACAGGTTTGGGTCAGTGCCCCTTCCTTTCAGTGCCTCCACTGTTAGCAGACCTGGGGGTAACAAGGTGGGGAAACAAAGTCCAGGGCAAGGGAACAATTACCTGAGTGATTAACACTTTACTTTTCAGAATCTGAAATGGGAGACAAACCAGCCCAACTGGGACAAGTTGCTGAGAGGTCCGGGGCCCTTTGTTATTGTCTTTTTTTCACTTATAGAAAACTCATTCAAAGAAAAGGGACCACTGAGCTACACCCCCTGTATACCATGGATGACTGTATGGTGCATGAATGTATTTCAATAAAACTGAATTTAAAAAAAAAAAAAAAGAAAAGAAAAGGGACCAGAAAAGAGGGGACTAAAAGGAGGATAGGAGGGAATATTTTATTTTACTCTAATTGTACTTTCAGGGTGTTAAAAGACTCAGGCATTATACAAACTGAGGGTTAATCACCTCTAGACAGTCAGAATATCCCATTGGCCCTAATGGAAAAACAACTACACATTTCTTGATAGAAGATCAGCCCCCCTCACCCCTGGCCACTGCTATCAGAAAAGCCATGGTGCTGCAAAATATTCCTCAAGGTCCTAGTAACATTGAAAACCACTCAGCTTCTCTCACGGTTTACTATATTACCAGATCCCTTCCATGTATTTACAGCCTTGTTGGTCATAACTACCAATCATTTACTCTAAAACTGTAAATTTTTTTTTGGTGACTTAGACAACAGATACTATTAGTCAATGGATTAAGGTACTGCTGATGGGCAGGAGAATTTATTCTAGTCCAAGCTTTAGGAGTTCATTTGTCAGATATTTTATGCTTCTGCTCTTTTAATGACTCACTTACCTTTAGTGACATTTGTATTCTGAACTGTGGCGTTTTTAGCCAATGGAGCAATGCTCGGCTGAATTATCTTTTTCACAGCATAACAGAGTGGCACACAGTCAAATTGAAGGTGGCGTTCAGTACACTGTCAGAATCAGATTGTCCGGCAAATGGATCCAGACCCACTTCTCAAACCACGTATAATATTCTGACCAGCAATGTGCCCGTAGCGTCATGAACACACATTCTAAAACATGCCACACGTATTTAAATGTTTAGGACAGCAGTATGGACAATGAGTCACTTTCCATGGTGCTTCAGCTTTTACCCATTATACAATGCTACACAGATAGGAGGCTTCACCTTTATTTTGGGGGGCTCATTAACGTCTACTCTTTAAGACAGCGCTTGTTTCCTTTTGTTCAGCTTGAACCCCAAGTTTGGCCAAGGAAGTCGTTCCAGTCTAGACAACCTGAAGGAGTCAACCCAAGCCCCATCACCTTTAGGTGGGCAAATTTCTAAAGAAACTGGTTTTACCCAGGACTAAACTGTGCAAGGTTATGCAATAACTCTTTTGTTCGAGTTGATAACTATTACCCTTTTCCTCACCCCACTGGGATTCCTGTTCAGAAATGGGCCCGATTTGAGATTCTTCATTCTCCGTGACCAACCAGGAGTAAGAGTCCAGGCAAAGTGAAAGCAGGGTCCATGACTTTCTTCTACTCTTTCGACAGCATCTAATCTCCCGGTGCTCAGTTAACACTGTAACTGACTCACAAAACGGGCAGGAGCGAGGGGCTATCTTCAGACTTCACATCTGTGTGGCAATTTCACTTCTGAACCTATAGATTAATTCAGAGCAAGTGGTGCCAGCCCTGTCTACATGAAACTCACCACAGCCCAGGAAGGGCGCTCTGCTGTCAAGAGCCCAAGTTGGGCCGTTGCCCAAGAGAAACGCCTCAAAGGCGACGACTTAAGAGTGGTATACAAGTCGATGTTAGGCAGTACATGGATAAACATATTTTTTTCTCAAGAATTATGTATCTATCATTACCATTATTTATAGCAAGTGATACAGGTTTTCCATTTACAGGAGTGATTTAGAGTTTCCCGTGAAATACAGTTCTTTAAGTAAAAAAGAAGCTGATTTAAAGAAAAATATTAAGTAAATAATAAAATATGGCTTGTACCGATATATAAAATTGTGAAGTTGGTAGACAAATGACTAAAGTCTAGGATATCCCACTGTAAGGTCGAAGACTTTAATAATTTATCTAGTGCTTTGTTGTGCCAAACACTGTCCTACGCACCTGGAATACAAGGTTATTAAATCCTCATAACAACCCTAAGAGGTAGGAATTTTTATAACCATTTACAGATGAGGAAACAGAAACTTTGCAACTTGCTCAAGGTCATAAAGCTAGAAATTGGGAATCCAGGGTTTAAGTCTAGGTCTAAGATTAAGTATAAGGTTTAAAGCTTCGTCAACCATCCATGCATCCAACATACGTATTCAGCACCTACCATATGCCAGACAGTATCCTGGATTGAAAAGGGGGGTCCACATTCTCTTCCCTATAATTAGTTTAGTATAATAAAAGGTAAATGGGTTCTTGATCACTGGAAAAAAAAAAAAAGCAAACATCTTTTGTTTCAATTAATGCACCCAGAAAATAGGTCAAATTTAGACCCATAAACAACATGCAAAGGTCCCTAAGTAAAACACAAGAAGTCATTATGTCATAAATATTTAGAATATTGAACATGAGATTGATTCACATAATAAGCATACTGCTCATATTAGAAGTGGCCACTGGATCAATTCAACAAAAAGGTTTTCAAAAGAATCCTTCGGTAGGCATCATCGTATAGAAAACTGATATATAAAAAGTAAGTCCTAAATATGTATTTACATTACAAAAGGGTGTTCTACTTTACCAAAAGGGTTTTTTTTTTAATTAAATTCAGTTTTATTGAAATATATTCACATACCATACAATCATCTGTGGTGTACAATCAACTGTACACAGTACGATCATATAGTTATGCATTCATCACCACAATCTAGTTCTGAACATTTTCCTTACACCAGAAAGAATCAGAATAAAAATAAAAAGTAAAAGTAAAAAAGAACACCTGAACCATTCCCCTCCATTCCACCCTATTTTTCATTTAGTTTTTGTCCCCATTTTTCTACCCATCCATCCATACACTAAATAAAGGAAGTGTGATCCACAAAGCCCTCACAATCACACCGTCACCCTTTGTAATCTACATTTTTATACAGTCGTCTTCAGGAGTTACCAAAAAAGGTTTTAAATAAGGCTTCCCGATGTTGTAAGCTCCCCTACAGCACTTAAAAGAGGAGGTAACTAATAAAGATACAACATGTACACAGCATACCCAGAGAAAACTAAATTTACCTATTAGCCATCCCTGCTGCCAAAATTTATAATCTGCAAATGTAAAAGAGAGATATGAGATGAGAGAGGCATGCTCTTTGTTCCCATGCATGTGTGAATACCAGAAATCCCTACATCTGAAAGTGGAATACCACCAACCTTGCACGTACACACACACACACTGTCCTTGTTTTCTTCTTCATAATTTTTATACTCCTTAAAGGGAGTCAAACAGCAATCCTTAAACAGGAGTACAAGGACCAGATTCAGGAGGGAGTTCAAGAATGTCTGAAAATGTCATTCAAATTTTGTGGGAGTAAACATTTTCTGGGGAGAGGGTCCCTGGTGTTGTTCAGATTCTCAGAGCCATCTAAGTCACCCTCCAAAGGTTAGGCACTACTAGATCAGGTGAAGTCAACTACTTGTCCTTGTAGATGAACTACTAGGAAAAAATAGTAAATGAAACCTAGCTGGAATGCTTGAGAGATGGCTTTTAAAAAAGTAGTTCATAACTTTTTTATCATCACAGATCCCTTTCAGAATCAGATGAAAGCTATGAATGGTCTCCCAAAAAAATGTGCATTTATATACAAAATTCTACATGTAGATTTGAGGGTGTGTGTGTGTGTGTGGAGTTAGGTATATCCATAAAAATTTATCCACAGGTTCTTAGTTTGGAACCATGACTCAGATGATTCTTCAGCAGAACATTCAAGCACTTGCCTTCGAGCCTACATTATACTTTGGGGGGTGGGGGAGATGATGATTATCTTATACTTTCTGCCAAACCCCGAACCCTGTACCAACAGTGTAATTGTATACCATCCAGAAAAGAGATATGACAGAAGTTCTGCTCAGAAAGCCCTGCCCAGGATGAACTCTCTGATTTTGCAAGATCTCCCACTAATATTGTCTTTGAGAGAAAATGTTTTATAGGAGTTGATTTGATTAAGCAACACTAGACCCATTTTTAATGATGAATAATTTAACTAGGCAGATATTTGACATTTTCATGGAAAACTCTACCATTTGCCATCTAAAATTGCAAACTTTTTCCTTAGTTTGTAGGTTATATCCTAAGAATATAATATGAAAATATTGACTGGATGAATCAAGGACACCCAATGAAGAGATAAAGGCAACATTTTGTAATTCAATTGATATTCTTTCATAGCCACAGCATGCATTGTTAGGCATGAAAAGCATAGTTATAAAACCAATGAAACTCAGTAAGTCCAAATAAATCAAGAAAGAGCCTTAAGCTTAATTATCTTACCTTGAACATTCCCAAATACTTTCTGGGTGAAAGTGATAAAGCTTTGACGGAATATTAGGAATTTCAATGAGGAATGCACGATATGGTTATTTCTTCTGCTAACCAGACAGGCTAGATCTGATCCACCTTGTATTTATCAGAAACAATGAAAGGTCAATATTTTACATCAAGCATAGGATTTCTAGCTGGAAAGACAAGTTTGAATTAAGTCCAAGTTCAGGAACCTTCCTGGTGCTCCCCAAGCACTTTGTTTACACCTTCATCCATGCACTGGCAATAGTCTATCTAATAACATGGTTGTTTCTGTCTGCCCTGGTACACAGTGAGTTCCTGAGAGCAAGGACTAGGTCTCTTTCATCATCATGTTCCCTCAGTAGGAAGTAGAGTGCCCTGGCCTTATTAAACACTCAGTGATTCCACCTCAAAATAAAAGGTTCGGCTAAACACCACAGCTGCCCAAATCTCTCCAGATCATTACTGTCCAGTATAACTATGACATGAGCCATATAAATAATTTAAGATTTTCTAGTAGCTGTAAAAAAAACAAAAAGGAATAGGTGAAATCCATTGCAATCATATATTTTATCTATCCCAATATATAAAAGTATTATTATTTCAACATGTAATCAATATAAACATTATTAATGAGATGTTTTATATTCTTTTTTATGCTGTTATTGAAATCCAGTGTGTATTTTACACTTACAGTGCATCCAATTTGCATGCTGAGTATTCAACAGTGAAAGTGAAATGTATGTAGTCCTACCAAAACAAAGTGATGTTTGACAAAGATATGTTTCACACCACTTCTGTTTTTAATTTACAAAACTTAAATTAATTAAAATTAAATAAAATTAAAAATTTGGTCTCAGTCTCAGTAACCACATTTCAAGTGCTCAAAAGTTACAAGTGGCTAGTGGCTGTCACAGTGGACAGCACAACCCTAGGCCTACTGTTACAGACCAACGAAAGTAAGCTGTGAAATAATCCACACGGTAGGATAATTTTTAAAGTAAAATAATTTATCTACACACACACACACACACACACACACACACACACACACACATAACTGGAAGAATAACCACCATTGTTAGCAATTTGTGACTTCTGGACAAAGGAGTAGAATTGGGAAGGAGGTAAAGAAGGGCTTTTACTTCTGAGTGGTTTAAATTTTTACATGTATAAAAAACAAAATTAAAGGAAAGGGAAAAAAGAGATTGAAGTATCACCCTCTCTTTAAATACAGACAAATATGATTACACTTAGAATGACAAGGACAACAATTTCTTTAGATAAGGGCCATCAGAAAGGTGAAAGAACTATAAATCACATCACATAAGGAACGTGGGATTGGGAGTGTTGGTGTTTGACCTGGAGAAGGAAAAATTGCAGGTGGGGGCAGAGCTGTGAGAAGGCCTGGCAACTATTTTCAAATATTTGAAAGGTTGTCAAGAATGAGAAGAATTTGATTTGTTCTATGTTGATACGGGAATAGATCTAGGAAAAATAGTATGAAGTTAATACTGTGGTTTATACTATAAATCATACATTTCAAATTTAAGTGCATCAAAAGTAAGAATTTCTAACACAGAGATGGATCAGAGGTGGAATGGAACTGCTTCATAAAGTAATGAGTCCCCAACCATTGAAAATATTCAAAAGTCAACTAATTGAGATTTCTGGAAGAGACATTTAAGAAGTCATAGGTTTGGGAAAGATGTCATGAACAAAATTTTGTAAGCAGATTATCTGTAGTTCTTTTCAACCTTGAGATATTGTGATTCTATCAGATAATTATCCTAAACGTGTACAGCAGATATTCCTAATTTCACCAATATCCAATTCCCCTTTCCTTTCCAAGAATGCTGCAGGATTATATATCTCCACTTCCTTGAAGTAAGACATGGCCATGAAATTAATGATTTCATTTATTAGTGAAATGAAGGTTACTACTTTGTGTAAACATTTAATTGCTGGTATTAATTGTCCACCCCTTTCTTTTCCCTTTCTTTGTGAGCATAGAACCACGTGTTGCTATGGAGGCCCAATGATGAGCCATTACACAGGAAAAATGAAACTCAGTAAGTCCAAATAAATCAAGAAAGAGCCTTAAGCTTAATTATCTTACCTGTAAAGTCCCACAGACCCACAATGAACTGTGCCTAAACATGACATAAGCCTTTGTTTTGTTAAACCACTGAGATTTTGGAGGTGTTTGTTACTGAAACATAACCCAGGTTCTCCTGGCAGACACTGAAAATTCTTGTTCATAACTTCCAAGAGAAAACACACAGAACTATGGCTACATCACTGCATTTTAATTTCTTTTGGAAAAATTAGACATCTCGAATGCAAACGGGACTTCCAGTTTGGATCATCCCACAAAAACATGGGTATATTCACACACCTCCCACAAACATCCAATAACCTGCAAAAGAGCCAGTACACAGCCAGAGAAGCATCAGGTGAGGCCAGCAGTTACTTCACACGTGATATCCCAAAGTGCGTTCTGAACTCCTGCTTTCTAAACAACTAAGACTGTTCAATTATCATCTACGAGTGATCAGAGGAAGTAAAAAGCAGATGGCTTGCAGAGCAATCCAGACTTAGGTAAATTCTGGAACAGAAAATTAAATTGTAAACAAATCACACTAAAGGACCTTCAAAACAATTCTAAAGGGGTTTTCTGGACCCCTAGAGAACTGGGATCATGGTTTATTCAATGAAAGCTTGTACTCCTGTTATTTATATCTTGGTGATCTTTTTATATCATGACTATCACCTTTACTCTTTGGGGAAACGAAGCAGCATTTTACAAGGTTTACTTTCTTAAAAGAAAGAGGAAAGGAAACTAATGTTCTTGACTAAATGCTCCCACTGTATACTTGGTGCTTTCCCATACATGATCTAATTCAATCTTCACCAGTCCCGTGAGAAAGGTATTGTCAACCCTGCTTTACAGACAAGTAATCAAGGCAGAATCAAAGATTTTGAGGCCACACGACTTATGGAGCCATGATGAGAATCCAAGTCCATCTTATTTTAAAGTCCACGCTCTTTCCACGACACCGTAACTGGCAACAAAAGGTTAATACATACCTGAATGTGATTAAATGGGGAAATGTTAGGTGGTATACAAGGCAACAGAAGAAAAAAATCCATGGAACTATACTACACAAACAGTGAACCTTAAGTTAAACCATGGACTACAGTTAACAGTACAATTATAAAACATGCTATCATCAGTTTTAACAAATGTTCCACACCAATGCAAGGTGTTAACAATAGGGTGATATTTGGGAATCCTGTATTTTATATGCATGACTGTTCTGTAAACCCACAACTTCTTTAATAAAACAATTTATTTTTTAAAAAAGAAGCTACCCTAAAATGGTATTGTTCATGCTTGCTCATTATTCTAAATCTTTGACTGAAAACATTAATACAAAACAATGGGAACTATATGAGCATTCTCAATTAAAAAAATACGAACCCACACAGAGGCTGCACATGTGAAAAGCCTATATTTATGCACACAGCCATCACATGATGGTTAATTAGCCAGGTGACTATAGGTTTTTCTTTGCTAGGAAAGTATATGTTTCATCATGCTTTGAAATCTGCCTTATTATCAAGCACTGCTATGAAAACAATGTTTTATTTCTTATTGAGAGAATAGGCCAGGCACGAAGGATTGTTTTTGTAGGGCCTAACAGAATACTTTCTTTGTGAACCAAGGGAAAAGAATGGGTAGTTGGAAGATGGACAATATCCTCCACCATGATTAGCAAATAACCATTTTCAGGGACGCAAGGATTAAAACAGTGCAATTGCCTAGAATAAGAAGCATTAGACGTCATGCTAAAACCCTCTCTTTAATAACCTGTCACCTAAAAAAAGACAGATTACAAACAAGCTGATAATAAAAAGATAAGGCAGAACAAGTCCAGTCTGGATTTGTTTATTTCCCTGAACATTTTTGTCACTGCTATAATCCTGAAACATGAAATGATTCCCTAGAGGAAGAGAGGAATTAATAAGTGCTAGTATTAATACGTAAAATGCAACCCCTCACTACAATACCAAAAATCCTCAGGCTAACATTCTAGCTTTCAGCATATTCAAAAGCTCTCTCAATAAGTTTCCCAGAATGAGTCTACAAATGATTGACTACGAATTAGGCCAAGAATAATTAACAACTGAATACCCAATATGATTGGTTCTCCTACCAGGTACCAGTGAGACAGCCCCTCCAGTAGAGGGTGTCCCAGAAAGTGCTGTAAAAGAAGTCAAAGCAACCTGCAAACACACAGGTGTCCCAAGTAGAATAAGAGCAGAGAACTCCAGGGATTTTAGAGGAGGCTGACCATAAAAGTTGCCTGTTTACCTAACCTTCTAGATAACTCTTTGAACTTATCAAGTGCCTATACTATAGAGTTAAGACTGTAACTGGAAAGATAAGACAAACACATCAAAAAAAAAAAGATCCTGCATTATACTGGTAGTTATTGAGTAAGGTGCTCAGTAAGGTGGTGGAGACACTATGTGTGATAAGATAAGCACTCAGTAAAAGAGAGATGCAAAGCCTATGAGTTGGATGGCTAAGAAGGGCTTTGGGCGCTTAAACTGAGTCAAAGGAAAGAGAATTCCAACGGGTAAGAGTCCCTGAGAGGCCATTCTAAGAGTTAGCAAAGGCAGCAAGCCACTCAAACTAGAGAGTATGGAAGGCAGAGGAGTGGGTGTGTGTGGTTAAAGGGAAAGACCAAGCAGTTAGACTAGTTAGGCTAAGGCAGAAGGTTTATACAAGGAAGTAATAGTAAGAAATAGGTTAGAAAGGTTGTTTAAGCGTTCGGAATACACTTTGAGCTAGGAATTCTACCTCTACCAATGTAAAAGAAAACAGTCATGGATATATGTACACTTACAAGAATTTCATAATGTTTGTGGGAAATCAGAAGCCATTGAAATGTCCCACACCAAAGAATTAAAGTATGAAACACTTCTAAAGTAGAACATTATACAGCCAGGAAAAAATGAAGAAGAGTATTTGACAACGTATCTGTCCAAATGCAAAAGGGCAGGAGCAAGCCCCCAAACAGATTTCATTTTTAAAGGGGAAAAATGTATGCATATGAATTCTTGCCTTTACAGAAATTTATACACACATATAAAAATATATATAATTCATACACACATATATACAAATGCTAACAGCAGTTATTTCTGAGTGTTAGGAAAATAACTTATATTTTCTGCTTTTTGTTTGTCTGGATTCCTACATTTTCTAAAATGAGCATGGCTAACATTCATAGTAAGGAAAAAAACAACAAAAATGCTATTTAATAAGAAAGAAAAAGAAAAGACATGGAGGCTGGGACTAAACAGATATTTAATGGGGTGCTTGTCCACAGCATTTGTATTTTATCCGGTAGGCATGAGATTATAGAAGCCAGGGAGGACTACTGGTTGAAAGTCAGTATTTAAAGAAGGTCAGAAGTATAAAAGATAATGGAAATGAGTTTTCATAAAAATAGTAGGAGGTCCAAAGGGAGAGATTTCTAGGCAAGGTACGGCTCTGGGATTTTAAGGAAGGAAGAAGCAACCCCTCTTTATCCCAGCCTGCTAAATAAAAACACACAGGGCTAGGCAACTAGGAAAACCCCAAGAATCAGCAGCACAATTTGCTTAGCCCTCACTGTGCATGAAGCGCTTTGTAAAGCCTTTGAGCCACCATTATTCTAGTCTGTCCCAACTAAATATATTTACTAAATTGGGGTAAACATCCAAACCTCAGTGTTCCTCTGCAGTGACCTGTACAACCTACAGGCTTAAACACAGAGAGAGAAGGGGAGTGAATCTCTGACATTTAGGAAAATTAATGTTTTGCAATAAAACCTCACATTTAAAGTACTCTAAAAGATAAATGTGCTGTTCAGAAGAATCGACGTCAATACTAAAGAGTATTAAGCTGAAATGCCCAATTCAAGAATCTGTTGACAAAACCCTCTGGAAACTCACATCAGTTCACATGTAAGATGTATGTGCTTTGTATTCTGAAGTGATGCTATCGTGATAATCATAATAATGGCCTTCCTTCAGAAATCATGCAGTTCCTAAAGAGATGAGAGGTAGAAGGCAAACAAAAACATCTTAGAGTCATGATGAAAGAAAAGGAGAAAAACATCATTCACCTCCAACTGAAAGGGGAACTGTTCAATCAAACCTCATTTTAGAAACACATCTGAAATTTTGAGCTGTATATATGTCACTACAATAATTTTTTTTCTAAAAAAAAGCATAGGTGAGACACAGAGTCAATGTTGCACTTTTAAGATATATTTAACAGACCATTGTGGGCCAATCAGGTTTGTTCTTCACAGGTGACCCACTCTTATTATCAAATGCAAATAGAACTGTTGCTTCAAGTTTGCAAATCTATCTACAATACCGGAAATTTAAGACTTGTATGAAGCCAATGCTACCTAAAAGACTTTTCTAGTAGCCCCAAAAGTTATGCAGTAGGAGACTAAAAGCTGCCTACATGCATAGCAATGAAATCAGACAAACAACAGCTGAGTTTATCCTTTCATCTCTGGTTATCTTGCCATCAGATGGTGGCCACTACAGACAGATCTTTGTGTGACAATTCACAATTCTCATTAATGAAGCCGAAGACAAAATCTGGGTTGATTACCTTCCCCACTGTGGCCTTTTTACATAGATGTGGCCATGGAGTATCTGATCCAAGACAACGTGCCAGAAAAAAAAAAAAAAAAAAAGAGCAGCTGGAGTCCAGAAGGATGATAATGAATTAAACTACCACATATAGTCATTTAGGGAAGACACGTAGTTCTGTACTTTATTCGGTTACAGCAGCTTAAACAAACTGGACAACAAGCTGGTCTTCAACCATGGACCTTTACTGAGATGAAAACCAATTTGGACAAGTCCTACCCTAAATGCTGTAGTGCACAACAACAGGAATTACAGAAGCTCAAATGACATACCAATACCGATACTGAATCATAGCTGATCCTGCCACATTAGTTATCAAGGATGTTCATTAGATAATAGTCTGCATTCAATAACACTACTGTATTAGGAGAAAAGAAACCAACTAAAAGCAGGTGCTCAAACTTGGGGGATGCTATGCCCGCCCCTCAGAGCTCTGGCCCTACACAACATGGCTTTTATTCCGCTGGAAGCCAATCCCGAATCGGGCTCCAAGTTTCTTAACAAAGACAAGCGCTTACAATGTAAACGAGTAAAGTGGTGTAAAAGAAAATTCAAAGTGTGTCCTGATATGAGCAACCTGGAAGGTGAGAGATTTGAAACCACATCCAATTTTAAAAAGTGGGGTTGTTTAGCCAAGTGAAGAGAAGACTGACTACCACTAAGAGAAAAAGGAGAACGAAGCATCAACTAGATCATTGTCCCTTCCAACCTGACAATTCTATGAGGGGCTCTGAAAAAGCCAGGGTCTTTTACCTTGGCTTGGTCCCATATATTGTTTCCACTGAGGTGAATGTCAGTAACCTGGATGCTACAACTAGCAGCAAAAGTTCTAATTCCCCCCCCTTTTAATACATATTTCTGCACCAACATCTCCAATTCTAAAAGTAAGAATAAATTGCTAAATTCTACAAACTCTTCTTCAGTTGACTGTTCATCTGCAGTCCATCATCAAAAGAAGGTATAAATCTGGAGTCCTAAAAAACACTCATCACTCTGAGAAACAATGGAAGATCCACGGGTCAACAGAAATTCCAAAAGAAATGGTCTTAACTTGGAATGTGCCCTCATGAGCGATGGCGATGTGCATATTCAGACAGCAGTAATGATGACTAGCTGCTGATGGGCTCAGACACAGTTAGATTCTGCAGACTTCCCTTCCAGCAGGAATAGCTGAGATATTTGTGTGCAGACCACATACATGAATGTTACTTATTTGAGACACTTTTGACTTGCTCATTCTACCATTATTTCAGGACAGTGTTTGATTAGATGGCCAAGCTGAATTTTAACTTTCAAATGAAATGGAATAACTTCAATATATGCCCCCAGTTTCTTAGAAAATCTTTTGTAATTGAACCATTCCAATGCTTCGAATGTCTTGGACGCTGATTCTTGGAAGTGGGAAGTTTTCATCCTCCAATGTCCTTTGGGATATGGCTCTATAATGAGTCAAGGCACCCACCTGGAAAAGGACCCGTGTTGTCACAGGGACAGGATGCCTTCTCCAGTGTTCACTGGGCTGTTGTTAGAATCTTTCAAAAATGCATGGTACGCAAAAATATTTTCAGAGGAACTTGTGAGAAAATCTTCTGGAAAAGCTCTTTACAAATGTTCGAAATGTCCCATTTGTAATTAATGTCTGTCTTGACCTTAAGTATACTTATGAGACCAAATGTGTTTCAGTGAGGATGCTTTTATGAAGAGATTCTTGTGATATGAATGGAATAACGCAACAATATATCATCTAAAAATCCTCTCAAATTGCAGTATTAAGGACAATAGTACAGTTAGTCCAGTATTGGAAGTTACAATATAAACAACAAATATCCTCATAAGACTCTTTAATATACATACAAAATTTAAATCTGGAAAGGAAGGAAGGGAGGAGAGAGAGAAGGAGGAGTGAAATGGAGGGCAAGGAAAGAAGGATGGAAAGAAGGGGGGAGGGAGGGAAGAAGAAAGGAAAGAAAGAAGAAAAGAAGGAAGGAAGGGAGAAAGGAAGGGAGAATTATGCTAGTAGAAGCATGTCTTCAAGCCTAACAAGTTCATTAGATGTCTCAGGTGAAAAATCCTTATTAAGACAATCTTTCAGTACCATAACAGGCTTCTTATTAGAGACATTTATACTGTTTTCTTCGTCATAGACCCAGACTCTCTCACACATGTACATCCCAGAGAGCAACTTGATATATCAGACTCAAAAGTGATCTGAAGCAACCATTCAAAATACAAGGCCTCCAGTATTTCCAAGCTAAGACTACCGTCAATTTCTGACCGAAAGTACTCGTGACACTACTTCCCTCACTGGTCATTTATTTCCCACCCTTTTTTAACAGAATCTTCGGGAGGAGAGACAGCTGTATTGGCGTATGTACACCAACCAGACAGACAAACACAAAGAAACAAGCAAGGATCTGAAGGACTTTCATAACAGTTTTCTATTGAGGCAGACAGTAATGAGAGTAAATGTGGCCCTAAATCACTAGGACATGTGATTAGGAAAAGGGACAGATAACCTAACACTGTACCACTGAGCTCCCTATTATATAGAACCTCCTTCAGAAAATAATAACATAGTGATAATACCAACATGAACTTCAGTATCACAAATGTTTCCATAGATGAGATAAAGCATGGTACATATTATTACCCATTTTACAGACAAGAAACTCAAAGGTATAAAGATACACTGAATTTTCCAGCATAGCTGCAAATAGCATCTGGAAACTATCTGCTCCCAAAAGTACACCGAAAGTCCCAGCAACAGAAGGGGTGTGGGAAGCCACTCTTTCTTAATTCAATGGGACTTTAGAAACAGAAATTGAACTGAGGGAACCCCCATCATTAAATTCAGCCATGCCTACAGCCACCATCTTTTGGTCTCTTTTCTCGATTTCAGCTCAGAGGGCTCTATCTTTTCTTTCTTTTTCTAAAGACACATTTGGAGATGAAACCATTCATAACTGCCCTTCCAGAGACAGTTTGTGGCAGCATAATTGACAATGAGTCTGTTGCAAAAAAATGAAAATGCTGCTTTAATAACCTTGGCCTAAAATACATTCTGTTGTATGCCTCAAAGGGTTTCAATAAAAAGTCAACCTGTAGAGACATATTTTCTTGGCTTAAACAACAATCCAAACCATATAAATGTAGCCCAACTATAATGACATATTTATAGGCCAGTAAAGCTTACACTGTAGCTTTCATACTTCA
The DNA here is from genome assembly GCF_015220235.1 of Choloepus didactylus. NCBI lineage: Eukaryota > Metazoa > Chordata > Mammalia > Pilosa > Megalonychidae > Choloepus > Choloepus didactylus. Next base: position 58,947,490 of record NC_051321.1, on the reverse strand, counting down.
CTTAAAGGAACTGTGTAAGAAGCAGTGTTATATAAAATAATTTGAATTTTTTTTCAAACTATAGCCCAAGGAATAAAAAATGCAAGTTTGCTATGTTTAAACGACAGTGTTTATATTCCTTAGTTGCTAAAAATTCTGTAAAATGAAATAATTCTTTTTTCGACTACTTCCAAGTGCCATACCAAATATGGGTATCAAGTCCACTTTATTACAAAAGCTAAGTACTGTAATTCTAAAGACAAAAATAAATAACTAGAGGCCTGTGTAGTGAATGATTTAATCAACCCAATTCTTCTGGAAAAACAGGTTCTTGTGTTCATTATGTTTATGAATAATACATCCCTTAACCCTTTGATTCAACATAGCTATTTTTTCTTTTTTTTTTTTTAATAAACCCCCATATGAAACAGTCTGAAAGAAGGTAAAACACCTCGCTGAGTAAAGTCACAATTTGCATTGGTTTCATATTGAACTTTCCGTCTTTGAAAAGGACAAAGAGAAGGGGAGAGAATGAATGTGCTCCACCACATCTCAGAAGTGTTTTTTTAAGATTATTAGCTCTTACATTATCTAGATAGATCTGTAGTTTTAGTCCAGTCATTTCGAATCTTAAATGAAAACTCCAGAGATTTTTAAAAAGCAAATATGACACCCACAAATACTGTTCAAATGTATTTCATGTTGGGGGAAGGGGATAAAAAAGGAAAGAGTTGTGATTTTAATCAGAACAGTTATTGGAAGCTGCCATTTGGGGCAGTTTCTCTTTGTGGCGTATTAGTTTGTTGGCAGACACACATTTGAGAACATTCTTGTTTTTTTACTATTCAGAGAGAGACAGGAAGTGACACAAACTGGGATTAAAAGGAACTTGTTCTACCTAAACACTGAGGAGTTCTTTAATTAGCTTTTATATTTTAAAATCCCTTCTTTAAAAGGCAGCATAATTACTTTGTTTTTATTGAAGTTTTAACATGAGGAATGATTCAACTTTAAAAAAAAAAAACATATTGGAGTTTTGTTTTATCCACAAAAGGTGAGGTCTTTCCGTTCTTTTGCTTACTTCCACCAGAAAAAAGGGGGGGGAGGGGTCTTGAGTAATCTCACAGTTTATCTTCTTTCTTTGACAAGAACAATGAGGAATTGGAAGGGCTCTACAGAAGGAAAAAACCTAATAAGTGTGTGAACTTCCATTAACAATGTGGTATTGGAGGTGGTTTCAGTGTGGCCAAGAGAAGAGGAGATAAGAAAACCACTGTGTAGAAAGAAAAGTACAGACAACAAATATTTTGATGTTACAGAGAGAGAGGAAGAGGTTGAAGAGAAAGCTGCTGGGACAGGAATGTGTACATAATAAATGACACCCACTATCTCCCCAATATAACTCCTGACAATATGGGCTTGTAACCTGAGATCCGGCAGATAATGGAAACTCATTACATTAAGGAAAGTTTTTGTTTCTCTTTCCACATTATTACAACACACTGTGCATTCCTATTACAAAAGCTGTTTGTCTCAAATTCCCCACAGCTCATACCAACTAAGTAGAATTTCAAGGCACCAAATTCTATCCTTAAAGGGGTATTTGACTTTTTTTTTTTTTTAAAGAACATAGTGTTGCTTGCCCATCAGAGGAAAGCCCTCCAATCAAATCTTCTGTTGCTTGTTTTCCCTTCCTCAGCACTAATGGAGGAACTGTCTCCCAAATGAGGCTGAAAAAACATGCGAATCACCTGGGAAGACTTTTATCAGTACAGACGCCTTGGCCCGAGACGTACTGAGACGTACTGAGACGTACTGACTGGGGAGTCTGTGGAAGCTGAACGCAGCAATCAGTTTTATTTTTCAAATTCTCCTGGTGAATCTAATGAGCAACTAGATTTAAAAAAAACATTAATCTAGATTTCATAGGCCACACCACTTTGACTATTCACTATAAAACAATTTCCTCTGGAATCAATTGCAAAAAGGTAGATCACGGACATTTTTTAAAATTAAGAAAGAACAAAATCTCTAAATCTTTTGATTGAATTAAGAGTTTGGGTTTCTTTTCCTGTTCATTAATGAAGTATCAATTTTAAACACAAAATAACTCTGCTATAAATACTCTTGTTTATATGTTTGACATCAAGCTTAACCATCTACACATCCTTTTGTCCCCCATGGGTTTCCTGTTTAGTTTTTTATTAGTAACCGTATATTCTATAACTCAAAAAAAGATCAAACAAACAAAAGAAAGGTTTTAACGTTAAAGAAAATACAAGACAATGATCATATAACTTAGATTGTATATTAGGAAAGCAAAACGACATATTATTCAGCATTATCACACATCAGTAGACTTGTCATTGTATGTTTCACAAAATTAATCTTGAGATTAATATATGTAATACCATATACAGGAAATCAACTAAAAAATAGCTTTTTAGCTTTAGAAGGAAAACCACTAGTTTAATAATTTTCTCTAAATGTGCACTTGACATCAGGCAGCCATGTCCAAAAAATTACTGTTCTGACACCTACCAAAAGATGCCAAGAAACTGTTGATCATTAAACTTATACTGGAAGAAAATACTAATTGCTATCCCCAAACCCAGCACAACTCATCAAAAACCAGAATCACGTGAAAGATATAATCAGTGACTGATGTTATTCAGCCTCTTCAAGCCAGTTAAAATAAATACTCTAGGTTTGTTGTAATAGCTAAATTCTAGGTTAAAAAACAACAGGATGCTGTCACATTAAGACATAAAATAGGTCTGCGAAAATCAGCATTGTGCTAGAATGAAAAAAAATGTTGCCTTAATATGTTAAAAGTGAAGTTCCTCTTTGCTAAAGAGGAAATAACTAGTCTAAATCAGAGGTCAACAACTTTGGTCTTGAGCAATGTTAGTCAGTGAAGGCCTCAGGGAGATGCAAACAGAAGGAAAGAAACAAGGAAATGACACCAAAACTCACTGGAGAATTAATTCTGGAGCACCTCTTACATGCCAGGCACTCTGCAAGACTCTATATCCTACATCTCATGTAGGCTTCACAATGACCCTCTAAAGTATCCCTATTTCCCAGGCGAAGAAACCAAGGTTGAGAGTGAGGTGAAATTACTTGCCCAAGGTCACACAGCTAAGTAAGCAGAAAAGTCAGGATTCAAACACTCCTCAGAAAATCTCCAAAGCCCAGGCTCTCCCATACACTTACAGTTGAAGAGGGCAAAGAACAAAAGAAAAAAATATATAGGGGACGGTGATCAATGAATGCTAAAAGCCCAGGGAAACCCATGGCAGGGGTTGCTGATCGGTGGGTTCCGCCTACTTTGACACTGCTCTTTGGCTTGAGGTTCAGTAACTCATCTCTCTTCCTCACCTTGCTTTCCACCCAACATAAAACATGAAACTCTGACATGATGTTGATAGAGATACTATTCACTTAAAATAAATATTTAAATTCTTCATTAATTCAATTTTAGGTGCCCTAATTAAGTCTTACCCCTTGACACCGTTACTGGGAGCTGTCTAAGGCCATGTATTATATCACCAGGGTCTGGCCCAGGGATCCACACCCAGAAGGCCCAGTAATCCAAAAGGTGACATCCATCCCTTAGCCACCCAGTTATCTGTCAACCTATATTCCCCAGACCCTTTCTAGTTAAAGAAATTATATATATTGGACAGATTTTCCAGAAAAACCTATAACCAAAAAGTAAGTTACTGTATATGCCCACATAATAAATTTAGAAGAAGAAGCTATATTTACCAAGGTCAGCCTTTTCCTTGAGAACATCTTTGAAGTTGAGTCCACTGTTCAGGGTTGACTGCCTGTACTTTAGCAGAGCCTCCTTCTGCCCATTCCTTCCCAAGGCTTCCGTTTTCACCGGCCCAGCTTGGAGGCCACATCTCCACTTGGAGAAATCAGAATGTACCCACTTCACCAAGTCCTCAAGCTTCACAATCACCTTTTCGGAAACTGCAATGACTTCATCCTAAAAGAGGTGATTAGGGAAGAACAAACACATTATTTGTGGGTCTGAGGGGAATGATAAATATTTAACAATGCCCATCTGAAATACCATTTGCGAGGTTTAATCTCATGCTAGCAAACAATTTGTATTTTTTGGTGACAGAAAATCTTCAGTAACTCACTTCATTCCTATGGTTTTCCACCACTAGTTGTTTGGTTAAGGAATAATTTATATGATATATTTGTTACACAATTAGAAAGTGTCCAAAAATAGGGCAGTAATTCTAATAGCCATTTTTAATGCTGGTTGTCAAAGCTTACTCTGCCTATTTGACCACTTGGGTAAAAGCTAATTTTTAGGTGAAATTAATTGCAAATGTAAAAAGCAAGAGCTAGATGACTAATGGTTAGCCTGTCTCCATATAAATGGTCTAAGTAAATCTGGGATTCTTGGAACTCTGACTCACCCCCAAATTCCTATGTTTATGGTACATTTTCCCTTGGCTTACACACAAATATTGAATTTAACTTTTGTCCTAAAAATTAAATAAAACTGTGATGTAATCCCAAAAGAAATACTTCATAAATGTTATGTGTTTCCCACTGAAAGAAACTTACACATTCTCATGTTTCTTAAAAACTTTGTAAGTTGAGAAATGAACTGATTTTTTCTTTTAATACATATGGGGTAGGGAGGAGAAGGTAAGTAAGGAGAAAGCCTCTGAATCTAAGAAAAGTAGTTGAAACTTAAATTTCTCCTCTGGATCATAAATTTAATTTTTAAGCATCTCTAACTGCTTCCAGGAAACCACCAACTTTTCTGACTCAGAATTAATCCAACAAGATATTTGGGAGATACCCACAGACAAAGCAGAGGAGAGCCCCTCACCCAGAGATTCTTTGGAAAGGATTTAAGAAGATAATCTCTCTGAGTTTAAGTTAAATTATTTGACGCATCTGACATTTCAACTTGAACTGACTTCTTTCATTTCTTTTTACTTCACATTTCTGAAGAAAGCTTAGCTGTGAAAACCCCTAAGCTTACAAAATCTTAGAAATATTTTTGACAAACAACAACAGGAAGATGTCTCGAAGCTCTTAAACAAAAGGAATTCACAAATGATTTGGCTAATTTTGCTATTAAACATGACTCTTTCCTCCTTCCTCCCACCCACACACACATACACGCATACACACATACTACTCCAAAGCAACCTTAAAAAAGGGGGGGGGGGGGGTTAAGATAAGCTTAACACAATAAGAAGCCTGGATTTAGTTTTTAAGAATGTTTTAAGGTAGGATCTAAAATTTCAATTTTCGTCATCCAGTTCAAAGCTGCTTCTGAGAAGAAAGTTTGTTAAGCAGCAGCAAAACAACAAATATTCTATCAAAAATGAAAACTAAAACTTTTGTAATGGAATCCTTTCCCTTATCATGATAAAATAAGAACTTCCACTAAATGGGAGACACAGTGGAAACTGTCCTTTTATCCTGTGCTCATGAAAAAATTTCAAAACTCTATAAACAATGAGGCATACTACAAAGTACCATTTCAATGGATGATTTCACTCAGTTTCACTACACTATCCTCTTGAAATAAAAGATCTGTAGTTGTCATGCATTTTATAGCTATTACATGGCGATTATTAAATGTCAGAATAAAAATTCAGGCTGGGTATGGTTTCAAAGCATATGGGAACAGCTTCTGGACAACACACACCAGAAATCAAGTTCAGAATGTACTGGAAAATAATTAAGTATCATGGTATATAAGTCTCAATATTAGGAAAAAAATGAATTAGGCAACATTTTTACCAAATATGGTTCTCTAGAACAGACAAGTTTAGAGTTGAGTGTTACTTTCAAATAGCTCTGTGATCAAATGATTATCATTTCAATTACCAGTTGCTTCAGATCTTTTCCAAGAAATGGCATGACTAGCTCTGGCTGGCTTACAACACCCGCCAAACAAATAGTTTATTAACCAAGAGAAAATACAATCCTTATGATGTCATCGACAAATAAAGCCATCTTTCAAGATTCAGTCTATAGATTCCTCTCTCCTTCCTTTTTTCTCTCTCTCTCAAAGAGACCTTCTGAATACTGTATATACACACTTACATAAAAACAAACGCAAGAATTCACATAAACATGCATAAGCCATAAACTCAAGTTTGGATTAACTGTAAAACCACCAGTATGTTTTACTGTGGATTCATAGAGAAACTGGCCCTGCAACACTGTCAACTGCCAGGATTTAGAAGGAAATCTGATAAGAAGAGGGGGAAACAACAAACCAGCCCCCAAAACAAAACAGCTAATATATATAGAAAAAGTCTCAGGAAACTGTACTTTGTATATACAATGGCATAAATCACATGTTCGTATTTACTATTCTAAGCAAGTGCTGACTAAAGTTCCTAATACTCGCCATTCTTGGGCAAGCCTATATGTCTAAGAATTTCAATAAGCTCATCTCATGATTACATCAACTCTCTGCAAACTGTGACTTAGCAATGGATAAATATTGCTGATTTCCTCTAATACAATACAAAAGGAACACAAAGAAATACACTTTGTTATTCTATTAATGTACTTGGGCTTTTCAATTAACCTAGCTCCTAATCAATATTTATGTAAGCTGTGTTGAGACACTTTCTAAGTCCATATCCCCTTTCATCATCATTATAAAAACTGCCTATTTTTGTAATTTGGATTTTGTTTTTCCCATTGTACAAAAACAGCTCATTCAAGCATGTAATCCTCTAAGTCAGAGGAGACCATCTAGTCAAAAAGTCACAAGGCTGCTAGCCCATGTGTATAGCTGGCCCCTGCAAATGTTCTATAAATTGAGAAATTTTACTCAAAATGTCCAGACTTTCATCTTCTCTTAAAAAGAAAGAAGCATCTGGTATACCACATGGCAAAAAGAAGTTGAAACCTATGGCAGTTGCCTGTGTTAGGCAAGATGTGAGAGCTCTAGTTATCCACACTTCCACCACTCCCTATTGCCTTAGAGTCCATTCACTTTCCCCTGGATAAGCACCAGACATTTGAACTTGCGTACCCTAATTAAGTCCACCGCCTTCATTTTATTGTTGAGGACAGTGAGTTTCAGTGACATGTTGTAGTGCCAACTTCTGGAAGAACCTGGATAAGAATCTGGGTTTTCTATCTGCCAACATAGCATTCATCCTGGACTCGTAGCCAGACTGCCTATGTTCACATCCCACCCTACAACTTCTTTAACCTCCCTGTGCTTCAACATTCTCACCTACAAAAAAGGGTTCATAATAGTATCTACCTTTTACCATAGTTGCAAGGATTAAATGGGTTGATATAAGTGAAATTCTATGTCAGGGCTAACTATAATCATCCTTTACAATGGTGTTTTCCAAAATGTGGCATGCAGAGATGTTTAGATGGTTCACAAGTAAACTTCTGTTTCATATTAAGTTATAAATTTGATATTTATTTTTGCAGTTACCTCCTATTGATGGGAAAGTTTTCTATTTATAGGACATACAGAAGGGTCCCTCTTTAAATATATTTAAGTTTAAAAAATGAGTCAATTTAAGCAAAACCATTAGGTATACACTATTGCAGAGGACATATGGATATGGCAAAAAAAATTTTCTCAAGATGCTATGAGAATGACTGAAAATTGGGGCAGTGTATTTTATCAGTGGTTCTCAATATATGGTCCAGGAACCCCTGGGAATCCCCAAGACTATTTTAGGATCAAAACAATTGACTTAATAATACTAAGACATTATTTGCTTCTTTCACTCTCATTCTTTCACAAGCATGTAGTGGGATTTTCCAGAAACTATATGACAAATGATATGGCCTCAAAGCAAATGCAGAAGTAGATATGAGATTCCAGTTGTTTGTTATTAAGCTAGGGAGTAAAGAGATTTACAGAGATCTAAAATAATGCCACTCTTTTTACTACTGTTTTTGAAAACATAATTTTCATTAAAATATGCTACATTATCATAACAAGTTTATGACTGCTATTTTATTTTTTAAATTAACTTAGAGTAAAATAGACTTTTTGATGTACATCTCTCTGAGTTTTAACAAATGATTCGTATAACCATTAGTACCGCAATCATCAGAATACAGAATAAGTATAACACCCCAAAAAATTCTCTCTACTATTGCTTGGTGGTCACGGTATCCCCCTACCCCAACCACTGAAAACCATTTATTTGTTCTCCCTACAGTTTTGTGTATTCCAGAACATAAGGTAAATGGAATCATACAGGACAAAACCGTCTGATACTTTCACTCAGCATGATGCCTTTGAGATTCACCCAGGGTGCTTCGTGTATTCACTGTTCCTTTTTAATGCTGAGCAGTATTCATGGTGTAGATGTGCCTGAGTCTGCCTTTCCATTCATCCACCGAGGGTTATCTTATCTGTGTTGTTTCCAATTTTGGTGATTACAAATAGAGCTGCTATGAACTCATGTACAGGTTTTGATGTGAACATAAGTTTTCAATTCTCTAGAGTAAATTTCTAGGAGAGGAATAGCTGGGTCATATGTTAAGTATATGTTTAACCTGATAAGAAACATCCAAACTGTTTACAGAGTGGCTGTACCATTTGGCATTCCCACCAACAATGTATGAGTGTTCCAGTTACTCCTCATCCTTGCTAGCACTGGATACTGCCACTGTTAATTAATTAATTGATTTACTGTCATTCTAATAGGTATGTAGTAGTTTCTCATTGTGTTTTTTATCTTCATTTTTTGGTGAAGTGTCTTAAGTCTTTTGCCCATTTTTAAAATTGTTTTTTTTACCATTAGGTTTTAAGAGTTCTTTCACCTCCTGGATACGAGTCAGATATGTGATCCGAAAATATTTTCTCCCACTCTGTACTTTGTCTTTTCATTCTTTTAACAGTGTCTTTCACAGCACAAAAGTTTTAAATTTTGATTAAGTCCAGCTGATCAGGTTTTCTTTTATTGATTGCCATTTTGATGTTATATCTAACATCAGAGCATGAAGATTTTCTTTGATGTTTTATTTGAAAAGTTTGATAGTCTTATGTTTTACATTTAGAACTATGACCCATTTTTACTTAATTTTGTAAAGGGTGTGAGGTTAGGTTTGCATTCATTTTTTATATGGATGCCATATTATTGTTATTGTTAAACATATTAATAGATAATTTAATTTTTCTCAGTTTTAACTTATAATACAGCAAATATCAACAGATATAATCTGCATAAACCAAAGCTCTTTGGGGTCTTCAGTAATTTGACTATAAAGGGTCTTGAGTCCAAAAAAGTTTGAGAACTACTATATTATATTACCAAATCAAGGCCTTTTCTTACTGTTCATTTTCCTTAACCTTTTAGTAGGACTTGATAATGAATGTCCCTACCTCTGACTTGAAACCCTCCCTCCTGTTAAGAACTGTGAGGGTGTGAGATTTTAGCCTATTAGTTTCCAGTTTCATGTATGCTAGCAGAAGACATGAAACTCCTGGTCAGAGACAAAGGATGATTTACTGCTCACAGCAATAGCAGCAGTCAAAGTATAGGCATTTGTACCAGTTCCTCAGTGTTCCTTTCCCAAATGATGACTAAGAGGGGTAGAGGATACCTGCACTCGGAGTGGGGTACATTATAGGAGAAGAACCCTGAGCTTTGGGAACCTAAATCTTTTAATATTGGACAGTAAACATGCCACCCTTTGCTCAAGAGGGACATACTATCTCTATCTTCCACAGCTGTTCACTAATATAAACATCCTTGAAAAGAAGGTAGTCAGTGTCTCTTCTCACAATATGTGTAGAAATGTTAGAGACCCACAGAGAATTGTATATCGACACCCCCTCACCTCTACTTTCCTTCACCTTATTCAATTTCTCTTCCTCCTCATTCCATCTCCCTACTGGGAATATGTAGGAAACATACATACTTAGATGTAGTCTGGGTACAGATCTTCTTTCTCTGCATATCACTCCTTAAAGAAATCATTCTCCACTAGGATGTCACTGTGCACCTCTAAGACCATGACTGCGTTCTACAGTTTGGTTCCAAAAATTCAGTCCCTAGATGTCAATTTAGATGTCTCAGCATCAACTCAAGTGGAATGCACAATCCATCTGGACTCTGTGTAAGAAAAGCCCTTATAGCTAACTTTTTCCCCAATGTCTATTCTCTCTTTCTTCTATAATAATAAACTTCTAATTTTTTGGACACAGAATAAACATACATAAAGATACCCTTTCCCTGCTTCCCTTTCAGTTAGGTGCATCAACTGGACCAAGTTCTGACCAATAAGAGGTGAGTTTAAGTGAAGTGCACAACGTCCAGAATAGGTCCATCAAGGGAATGGATATGCCATTTCCTTCCTCTTTTCTTCCCATTTCCAACCTACTGCTTTGGAAGTGATCAAGGTCACGGTGGTAAGCCATGGTGGTAAGCCACCTCAGACCACACAATGAACAAGGGCAAATTGCTCAAGAGAAAAGATAGAAGGAGCTCCAGGGTGACCTCCTGGAGCAAAGCCACCATACTAACCCTGAGCCACACACTTCTAGGCTATCATGTGAGAGAGACTTGAACTCCAAATTTATCTAAGCAACTGTAATCCAGAGACTCTGTCACACAGCTGAACCTGTATGTTTACTAATATTTCATCCCTGAGAGAGAGAACATGATTGGAACCTTCCTTATAATACCACCTGGTAGCCAATAACAGACTGTTGCTGAGGAGAGCTATATTCAGCTACATTAATGGGGTTCCGAGGGCAATAAACACGTACGTATAGTATTGGGGGCTTGGCAGGGAGGGGGCAGAATGAGAACAGGAAAGCATGGTACGCTTACCACAACCTTCCCCGAACATCCAGGAGTGTTAAAATGTGCTTTGTAGCAGTTGAAACATGATATATGTTGGGAACACAAAACACAATAATACGTGGTGTTAGCTAAATAAACTGTGAAACCAAAATAACAGTCCTATTGGTTGCACAAGAGTGGGAATATTTCACCAAGACTGAGCTAAAAATGAAAATCTGTGCCAACTTTTTGAAAGACCAGCCACAAACACATCAGCTTGTGTCCTGCACTGAACCATCCTGGGCAGGCGTGTGTGCCTGTGAGGTGCACAGTGGACCTAGGTTCTAAGAGCAGAAGACGTGCCACCTTTGGGTCTGGCTAGGCTGGCCGCTTGCCACTTTCCACAGTATGCTGCTTCCAGGGTATTCAGGCACCCCTGAATTGCTCTCCCTGTAGAATATTATTGCGGTCTGCTAATGGAATACCTCCAGAATGAGTAAAAAGGTTTCACTTTACAGGCGAGTAGGTACCAAGCAGAGGTCCAAGACAGGCAAGACAGAATGGTCATGCAAGTCAACAAGATGAAGCTCTCACTGGCCAGTGGTGAAACGAGAAAGATAAGGGCAATGCTGTAAATGTTTCATGAGGCTAAATATACTAGATTTAAAGACGATCCTTGTGTGAGTCAGGTTCCCAACAGGACACAAAATCCTTGAGCTACGATAACCCAGGGAGGGTTTATGTACAAAGGGACTAATTACAAAGGTGCTGGTGGGAAGAAAGGGGACCAGAAGAGATGGGACAGGAAGCTGGGCCAGCAGCAGCTGAGTGTCACCAGTTCTAGGCAAGGGGTCAAAGGCAGGGGGTAGTTCCCGGCTCCAGAGCAGATGGCCCTGGCAGTGGCAGTGGCTCTTCAATGAAAGGACACTGCCAGCCTGGGGGGACACCACAGGAAAGGAACAGGGAGTAAATGTCTCCCCTTCACTCCTCTCTCCCTCTCCCATCTGTGACTGAACCCACCAGAAGCCACGGTGCCCAGGAGCTCCGTGAATGGAACCCACAAAGTCAGCCTCCTAGGGCAGAAAGCAGAGACGAGAAGGGAGAACGTGGATGTGGAAGGGCCCCTGCACGTTCGTTATACGTAAGACTTTCTCTCCCTTCCTTTTTCTGGGGTTAAAATATCCTTTTTTTCTCTGAAATGAGGATTCCAATAGATGCTAGTTGTTGTTTCTTAATGTCCTCAGTAGGCAAAATAAAAAGACATCAACTCAAAGTTGGTCCCAGAACTGGGAATTACTGTTCTCATTATCTGTGACATAATGTTAAATCTTTATTGAGTGTCCGTATTTGGTGCTGAATTGCATAACTGTGTCTTCTACAGTAACCACCTGAATTGCAATACTTATTAGAGGCAAATACCTTTGCTTCACTCCTACTTCTCTCCTACTTCCCAGAGAGCCAGGGACCGTGCTGGATCTAAAGTACTCAACGAATATTTATTCTAAAGGCACACCATCTCTGGAATTGCCATGTTGGGAGAAACCAAGGGATAGCAGAGAAAACCCTGGCTTCTGTGTCTGATGTACCTGGGTTCAAATGCTGCTCCACTGTGTTTAACATCTATGCTAATCTTGGGAAGTCACAGTATCTTTCCAGAATCTCATCTAAAAAAACGGGGAAAACAGGACAAAAGAACTAACCTGATCCGGTAGTTGGGATGTTGAAGTCGTTATAGCACAGTGGTCAACACAGATTAGGTGTGCAAGGAATGATGGCTGTTATTATTATATAGGCCACTTGAACCTAAAATGAGGGGGTGGCATGGGGGTCAAGTGGAATTCAGATGTCACCTATGAGCAACTGTGTGCATTCCTAACCCTCCTGAATTCTGTGCCTAGGAGCAATAGCCCCTGCAGCTCCTGTTGGGAAGCTCAACAGGAAACTGGGCCAGAAAACATTTAAGGTAATCTCTTCAGCCTCCAAGGATACAGCAGTGGAAAAGTCTGAGAAGCTCTACTTTGCCCAGACACAATCTATGTACTTAGACACTATTTCATCTAACCCTACAAGGACTTTCAGAAGCAGGCATTCTTAGGACCATTTTAGGGATGAGAAAACCCAAGTGGAAACAGAAACTGGCTTGGAAGGATCATCTCCTTTCTGCCAAATGGGGCCTTTAAGCCAACAACCCCACCCTACTCTCACCCTGGGACAACTGGGCCCTGCCCCCTCTCCTGCCAATTCCCTGGAGTGGCTGGGATTTAAAATCATTTCACAATAAAAAGGATTTTATTTTTAAGTTTTATTGTGTTTTTGTCCCCAAAGCGATATGACAGAAATTGCCATTCACACAATAGTTAAAAAGGCAAAAATTTTTTGTTGTCGGAGTGATAAAGATAGCCTCTCAAGTATATGCTTAAGGTTTAATTTGACTCCCTTAATGTAATCTGAAGTGGGTTTGCCATGGAGGCTTATTAGTGTATTGAGTTCCAAATTCCCAGGCCAGCCCCTCCTCCTCCAACCTTTCTTTTCCCCCTTTCCAGACATTGGGGTGAAGCTTGTGCCTCACTGAATTCTGGAAAGCCATCCCAGCACAATTACAGGGAGTAAGCAAACAGAAGATGGTTCTGCAGCAGGATTTGTGAAATGCAGTGTGACCATCCTTTATGGAACACTCAATGACATTCACATATAAAACAGTAAGTGAAAAATCCTAAATATTTATGTTCCTAAATGTATTTTTAATACCCATTACTCTAAAAACATGTTAGACTGTGGCCTGCTCCCCCAGGGAGGCCATCTCTAAAGAAAGTCCTAGAAACATCCTCTCATTAATTTCCAGTTCCACTTCTTTCCTCGTGGACCTACTATGCTTACACCTTTTTCCTCCCTAAAATTAAAGATAATTTACAAAGAGAGAAAAAAAATGCATCCCAGTGTCCTAAAGATTTCCTCTCTAAACAGGCAAGCATTTGACATGGAAAGAAGATGCCTTAAATCAATGTTTGAGCTTGACCACTCCTTCCTTTGGCCAACTTAACAGGGTGGTTTTTCTTTTCCTCATTCCAGAAGGCTAGCATTATTTCAAGTTTTATATATATTTTATTTTATTTTTTATTGGCTTAAGCTTTTTTTCATCATTTACATTAGGTGTATTTTCCCCATATACCACCCCTATTGTTAACACCTTGCAATAACGCCATACATTTGTTATAATTCATGAAAGAACATTCTTCTACTTGTACTATTAACACCAGTCCATCGTTCATAACAGGGTTCACTGTGTTACACAGTCCCATGTTTTATCTTCTAATTTTCCTTCTAGTAACATACATGACCCTAAACTTTCCCTTCCAACTACATTCACAAGCATAATTCAGTGCTATTAATTATACTCACAGTAATGTTCTAACATCACCACTATCCATTTCCAAACATTTATAATCAACCTAAACAGAAATTCTGCACACATTAAGCATCAGACCCCCACTCTCTATCCCCATTCTATCTCTTGGTAACCTGTATTCTAGATTTCAACCTTATGAGTTTGTTTATTTTAATTAGTTCGTATCAGTGAGATTGTACAATATTTGTCCTTTTGTGTCTGGCTGATTTCACTCAACATAATGTTCTCAAGGTTCATCCGTGTTGTCTCATGCATCAGAACTTCATTCCTTCTTATAGCTGAATAATATCTCATTGTATGTATACACCACATTTTGTTTATCCATTCATCAGTTGATGGACACTTGGGTTGCTTCCATCTTTTGGAAATTGTGAATAACGCCACAATGAACGTTGGTGTACAAATATCTGTTTGAGTCCCTGCTTTCAGTTCTTCTGGGTATATACCTAGTAGCGGGATTTCTGGATCATATGTCAGTTCTATAGTTTTCAAACTGTCCTCCACAGTGGCTACACCATTTTACATTCCCACCAGCAGTGAATAAGTTGTTCCTATTTCTCCACATTCCTCTCCAACACTTAGAGCTTTCTATTTTTTTTAACAGCGGCCACTCTAGTAGGTGTTAACTTCACAGTCTATTTCTAACTACTTTCAGGTTACCATAATTAAAACTAACTTGGCACTCAAACACTTCACTCTAGCCATTAAAACATAGGCAAAAGAACATAAATGAGCCCAATTCCAGTGTTAAGCTTAGATTGACCTACCCATAAGAACACTCTATAAAAGCAAAAATAAGCAACAACAAAACCCAAACCCAATCACCACCAATCCAGCTGTTATAGGCTGAATGGTTCCAAACCATTATTTCTACATTCCCTGATCTTTGTTCACAAAGTTTCACAAGAACATTATCTTCTACACAAGTATGCAGTTGAGCAGGCCGTGTATATTCTATAAACGCCCCAAAGGAAGAAGAAAATACTTTGCCCCTTTTGGCATATGAAAACCAAGGTGGAAGACTCCTGAATTGTTAAAGGTTACTGGTGATCTGGCACACTGCTGTCATTAATTAGAAGAGCTGTATGCACTGAAAGCCTTATGCCTATTTAGAAAGCTTTAATGTAGAAACTGAGTTAATCTTCCTGTTTTGTGTAGCCTCCACTTAAACATAAACATATGATTTAGACACGCTCCCTCTTGTTAGACTTTTTTTTTTTGCTCTGCTCTCTTAGCACAGTCCACATTATTATACTCACATGTATGATGGCAGCAGAATAATTTGAGACCCACTGCTTTATTTAATAATGTAATTATCCCTATATTGGATTACTTAAAGGGGCTTTGTATTTGTAAGTTTTAGTTTTTTCTACACTATTGATATGCTGTGTCATGGCAAATGATTCAGACTTCAATCAAAAGCCCTAAACCCAGTTTGGAAAAATATTGGGTGTTTCTGAATATGCCAGGATTAACATAAGAGCCAATTTGCAACCACAGGGGGTGACCTTTCTATTGCTGTTCAAAGGCTACGGTGGGGTGGCCAACACACAGGACAAAGCCAAGCAACTGCAGTTGCCTGGTTCCAACACTTCCACCACCTCAGGTGGGTTGTATAACCAGAGAATAATGCCCAAGTTTTCCTCGAGGGAAGCTCCCTGAAGGCAGGGCTGGTGCCTCGTACAGCCTTCCATGCCTTGCAGTGCCCTGTGCATTCTCAGGCAGAGCTTCCAGAATAAACAAATGCATGCTGCTGGGCCTTCTGGCAAAACGAGCAGTTGCAGAAGGGAATCCAGAAGGCTCCATCCCTGCCACCTTTAAGGGAGCATTCGCCAGCTGAGCTTTATCCAATGTTGCTGTCAAGAGGGATTTTGTTCTAGCTTTTCTCCAACTCAATTCGATCTGATCCAATTAACTTGTATTGACTCCCTGCTCCATGCCAGGCCCTGGGCTGAGCATCAGGCATGGAGAGATAAGGGGGAATAAGACACAGGTTCTGCCCTCCAGGAACACACCACAGTGCCAGGCGCTTCTGTTCCTTGCCTGGGAAGGGAAAGCTACTCTTTTTACAGTCTGTCATCACAGGGTTCATTCACACTTTTTAAATTTTTTTTTCAGTTTTTAATTTCACTTTATTGTGGAAAACACATGACATAAAATTTGCCATTTTAACCATTTTAAATATGCAATGCAGTAGCATTAATTCATAATATTGTGCTACCATCACCACCATCTATTACCAAAATGTTTTCATCACACAAACTGAAAGTCTGTACCCATTAAGAAATAACTCCCCACTCCCTACCCAACCCCCTCCCCTGATGACCTCTAATCCATTTTCCTGTCTCTAGGTTCATTCACTCTTTCATCCTCAATGTTCTGAGCATCTACTATGGGCTGTGCAAGTCCATGGGGATAGCAGGGGAGCAGACCCCTGCCTCATGGGACCCCAGTCTAGTGGGGGGAAGACAGACAGTACCCAATGTGGTTTACATGATGAAAAATTGCCATAAGTGATTTCATTCATTCAGTGAATATTTTCTGAACACCAACTGTGTACCAGGAGCTGTGCAATTGTGTGTGTGTGTGTGTGTGTGTGTGTGTGTGTGTGTGTTAGGGGAGTGGGGAGAAAGCAGAAGAGCCAGGTAATAAAATATATATGAAGCAAAATAACTAGAAAAGGCAATATTGGGGGGTAAGGATGGGACTAGGGATGATTTAAATCAAGCGGTCACGGAAGGTCTCTGTGCTGACACCCTAAGTAAGGGAAAGAGCCAGCAAGATTCAGGAGTGGGGGTGGAGGGGACACGGGGACACAGGACATTCCAGGCAGATGGAATGGTGTGGCAAAGATGATGACTTAGGAGGAATGTGGTACATTGTCACACCCAAGGTTAAAAAAAGAAAAAAAAGTGACATGCCCCCACACCCACCTGCAAATGTCTTATACTGGATGAATGTTCTAAATTTGAATCCAGACCCTTTTCCTTAAGTCCCCATTAGCTTTAGGATGGAAGCTACCCCATAAATTAATTTCCATTATTAAAATTGACAAGAATCTGTTTCATGCCACCCTTTCCCCAAACTTTTAATGACTACATATATTATGTTTTGAGCACTTTGTTGAACACCAAGCTGCACCCTTTCTGAAAGAAAAATAAATGAGTTTTCACATGAAAACAGTTCATTTCCACAGAATTTAAAAGACGGAAGGCCAGCTGCTTTGTTACCATGCTCGAGATTGCAGGGCAGCTAGGAGATGCTCATCTCCCTTAGAGACACCCATTAAAAACACAAGCTGGACCAGCTGACCAAGATGGCAACATAAAATGCTCTAGGGTACTGATCTCTCACAGAATCTTTGAACAACTAGCAAAAACCGGCCGAACCATATTCCTCAAAACTCTGGAAAAAGGTTAAAGGGTTGCAGTAACTGAGTGAGAGCCGAATAAAAAAACACAGCTTTAAAAATGGTAGGAGAAGCTTGTAGCACCCTTGTTGGCCCATCCCCCACCACACTCCCAGCACAATGTGGAGTCAGCCTGCACTCCCCTTGTGGGTCCCCAACCCTGTTCCTGAGGAAGTAGACTAATGCCTATGCACATGCTAGGGTGCCTTTATGTTGGTGCCAATCAATTAGATGGTAGCCTAAGAGACTGAACCAGGAAACTCAACTCAGACTTGGCCTCCCAGATCTTACCCTGCAGACAGAAGCAGCTTGCAGACAGCTACAGCAGTGTAAGAAGCAATTAAGTCAAAGCAGACAGGGGCAAAAAATTACCTACTTTAAGTCATACAATAAAAGAGCATGTATTTATTTTAAAGGGAATAGAGGGGGCAATCAAATTCTGTAAATTGGGCAACACCTAAGGCCATGAGCAAGTGCAAGTCAAGGACAAAACAAAGCTTCAGTAAAAACAGAAAGAACCCTGCATTTTGCATTTGACTTGGGCTGATCTTCTGGATAGGAGGGCTACACTCTGAAGTAGAGCACTAACCAATGCAAAACCAATTTGCAAAGACTGTGGAAAGCATTCTGTGGCATTGGTTGGTTTGTTTATGTTAGATCCTGGCACACAAGGAAATCTCTGTCATCACTAGCTGGATACGAACTTACAGAACAGACAGCTCAAGAATTAAAGCCAAGTGTTTAAACTTTAAAATCTGAAAACGTACAATGTGCAAAAAAAAAGATAACAAGAAAAACAAAGAAACAGGTAATGGTGGCCCATCCAAAGGAACAAGGTAAAAATTCAGAAACCATCAACAAAGAATAACAGATTTGGTACATATCAGACAAAATAAAAAAAAAAAAAAAAAAAAAGAACTTCAATATGCTCAAGGAGATAAAGGAAAACACAAGAGGAAGAACTAAATGATATCAGGAAAAAAGACAATGAACAAAATGAGAGTCTCAACAAAGAGACGGAAATTTTAAAAAGCAATCAAACAAAAATACAGGAATTAGAGATGACAATAACTGAAATGAAAAATTCCCTAGAGGGTTTCAAGAGCAGATTGGAGCTGGCAAAGGAAAGAATCAGTGAACACAAAGAAAAGACAATTGAAATGTTTCAGGCTGAGGAGCAGGAAGAAAAACGAATTGAAAAAAGCAAACAAAGCCTAAGAGACCTGTGGGACACCATCAAGCATACCAATATACACATTATGCGAGTCCCAGAGGGAGAAGAAAGAAAGAAAGGGATAAAAGGAATATTCAAATAAATAATAACAGAAAACTCCCCAAATTTAACAACAGACATGCATAGGCACATTCAAGAAGTCCAAAGAACCCCAATAAAGATGAACTCGAAAAGAACCAAATCCAGACACATAGCTGTCAAACTGTCGAACGCCAAGAATAGAGATTCCTGACAGCTGCAAGAGAAAAGTAATGTGCTATATTCAAGGGAGCCCCAATAAGACTTAAGTGCCAGTTTCTCATCAGAAACTATGAAGACAAGAAGGCAATGGACAAAATATCTAAAATGCTAAAAGAAAACAATTGCCACCCAGGAATTTTAAGTCCAGAGATACTATATTTCAATAATGAGGGAGAGATTAGGACATTCCCAGATAACCAAAAGCTGAGGGAGTTCATCACCACTAGACCTGCCCTACAAGCAATGCTAAAAGGGAGTTCTTCAGACTGAAAGGAAAGGACATCAGATAACAGAGCAAAGCAGCATAAAGAAATAAAGACGTTTAGTAAAGGTAACCATAAGGGTAATTATAAATGCCACTACTATTGTATTGAATTTTGTGACATGTAACTACCATTTTTTTTACTTCCAACAAATTCTACAATACAAACACATAAAACCTAATGATAAATCTATGGCTTTGGACATAAAATAAAGACATAATCTGTAATAAGAACAACAAAAAAGGTGAGGGGATAAAGGAGTATAGGAATATATAAACATATATACAGAAAGAGGTGAAAAGGGACTCAAAATGGTATACTACAAAAACATAAATAAATATGAAAGTAGCCATTAAAGGAAAAATTGAGGGACAAAAAAAGGTATAAGACTTACAAAGAACACAAAGCAAAATAGCAGAATAAAGTCATACATGATCAGTAGCTACTTTAATTGGAAATGGTTTAAACTCTCTGGTGAAAAGGTAGAAATTGGAAGATGGATAAAAAAAAAAGCATGAACCAACTATACGCTGTATAGTTTCAAAATGAAAGGATGGAAAAATATGCATACCATACAAATACTAACTAACAGAGAGCTGGGGCAGCTTTACTAATTACAAATTAAATTGACTTTAAGTAAAAAACTGTTACAAGGTACAAGGAAGGTCATTACATTCTGATAAATGGATCAATTCAACAAGAAGACCTGTCAATTATAAATCTATATGCACCCAAAGGCAGAGCCCCAAAACATATGAAGCAAATATTAACATATATTTCTACATTAACAGTAGAATACTTCAATACACCACTTTCGATAATGGATAGAACATCTAGGCAGAAGATGAGGACTTCAACAATACTATAAACCAACTAAACCTAATAGATGTATCACCCAACAACAGAATACACATTCTTCTTTAGTACACATGGATCACTCACTAGGATAGATCATAAATTATGTCATAAAATAAGACTCAGTAAATTCAAAAATATTGAAATCATACAATGTATCATCTCTGGCCACAGTGGAATGAAGGTAGCAATCAGTAACAAAGGGAGAACTGGAAAATTCACAAATATGTGGAAATTAAGCAACACACTCTTAAACAACCAATGAGTCAAAAAAGAAATTACAAGGGAAATCAGAAAATATCTTGAGGCGAATGAAAATGAAAATACAACATGCCAAAATGTATAGGCTGCAGCAAAGTCAGTGCTGAGAGGGGAATTTATAGCTTTAAATATCACATTAAAAAGTAATATCTCAAAGCAGAGATCTATTCTCACAGCTGAAGGATCTAGAAAAAGAAGAGCAAACCAAACCCAAAGTGAGCAGAAGGAAGGAAATAAAGATTAGAGCAGAGAGAAATGACAAAGGGAGTAAAAAACAACAGAGACAATCAAAAAACCATAAGTTGTTTCATTGAAAAGATCATTAAAATCAACAAGCCTTTAGCTAGACTGACAAAAAAAAAAAAAAAAGAGGGAATGTTACTATCAACCCTATAGAAATAAAAGAATTATAAGAGGATACTTTGAACAACTGTACACCAACAAATTAGAGAACCTAGGTAAAATGGACAAATTTCTAGAAACATACAAATACCTACACTGACTCAAGAACAGAACATCTCAACAGACCAATAACAAGCAAAGAGATTAAATCAGTAATCAAAAACCTCCCAAGAAAGAAAACCCAAGGACAAGAGTTTTCACTGGTGAATATTATCCAACATTCCAAGAATTAACACCAATTCAGCCCAACTGCTTCCAAAAAATCAAAGAGGAGGGAACACTCCCTAACTCATTCTAGGAGGCCACCATCACCCTAACACCAAAGCCAGATAAAGATACCACAAGAAAAGAAAATTAAAGACCAGAATCTTTATGAATATAAATGTAAAAATTCTCAAGAAAATACTAACAAATCAAAATCAACACATATTAAAAAAATTAGACACCATGATCAAGTGAGATTTATCCTAGGTATGCAAATATAGTTCAACATAAAAAAATGAATTAATGTAATACATCACATTAATAGAATGAAGGGAACAAAACATAGAATCATCTCAATTGATGCAGAAAGGCAGTTGACAAAATCCAGAATGACTTCTTAATAAAAACACTTAGAAGACTAGGAATAAAAATAAATTTTATCAACATGATAAAGAGCATATAGTATATGAAAACCCACAGCAAACATCATATTCTGATATGATTGAAAACTTTCCATCTAAGATCAGGAACAAGCAAGGATGCCCACTCTCACCATAGTTATTCAATATTGTATCGGAAGTTCCAACCAGAGCAATTATGCAAAAAAGAAAAATAAAAGGCATCCAAATTCAAAAGGAAGAAGTAAAACTTTCCCTATTTGCAGATGACATGATCCTATATATAAAAAATCCTAAGAAATCCACAACGAAGTTCCTAGAGTCAATATACTAATTTAGCAAATTGACAGGGTACAAGATCAACTTACAAAAATCAATGTTTCTATACACTAGAATTGAACCATCCGAAAAAGAAATCAAGAAAGAGAATATTTATTTACGATAGAACTGAAAGAATCAAATATCAAGGAAAAAATTTAACCAAGGATGTACAGGACATATATATGAAAAACTATAAAACATTGCTAAAATGAATCAGAGAAGCCCTAAATAAATGGAAGGACATTCTGTATTCAAGGATTGGAAAACTATATATTGTAAACAAGTCAATTCTACCCAAAGTGATTTACAGATTCAACACAATCCCAATAAAAATGCCAAAAAAAGCCAACATCCTTTTTTTTGCAGAAATGGAAAAGCCAATCATCAAATTTAAATGGCAGGGCAAGGGCCCCAAATAACCAAAACCATCTTGGAAAAAGAAGAATGTATTTGGAGGGCTCATACTTAATGATTTTAAACCTTATGAGAAAGCTACAGCAACCAAAACAGCATGGTACTGAAGCAAGGAAGAGACATATAGACTAATGGAATCAAACTGAGAGTTCAGAAATAAGCCCCCACAACTATAGTCAACTGATTCTTGATACGGGTGCCAAATCCACTCAATGAAGAAAGAACAGTTTCTTCAAAAAAGATTAGGAAAACTGCAAAAGAATGAAGGTGAACCCCTACCTCAAACCATATAAAAAAATTAACTCAAAATGGATCAAAGACCTAAGTATAAAAAAAAAACAACAGTAAAATTCCTTGAAGAAGACATGGAGAAACATCTTGATGACCTTATGTTAGGCAATGGTTTTTTAGACTTTACACCAAAAGCCTTAGCTACAAAATTAAAAATACATAAATAAGACTTCATCAAATTAAAAGCTTTTGTGCATCAAAGAACTTCATCATGGGAGTAAAAACACAACCTACAGAATGGGAAAAAATATTTGGAAACCACATATCCAATTAAGTTTTAATATCCAAAATACATAAAGAAATCCTGCAACTCAACAATTTAAAAATGGGCAGAAGACTTGAATAGACATTTCTCCAAAAAAGATATACAAATGGCCAAAAGCACATGAAAAGATCCTCAACATTATTAGCCATTAGGGAAATACAAACCACAGGCACAATGAGATACCACTTCACACCCACTAGAATGGCTACTATTAGAAAAACAGAAATAACAAGTGTTGGAGAGAATGTAGAGAAATAGGAACACATTCATTGTTGGCAGGAATGTAAAATGATACAGACACTGTGGAAACAGTTTGGCGGTTCCTCAGAAAGTTAAGTACAGAATTACCATGTGATCTGACAAATCATGCTTAGAGATATAAACCCAAAATAACTGAAAGCAGGAACTCAAACAGATATTTGCACACCAGTGTTTATAGCAGCCTATTCACAATTGCCAAAAGATGGAAGCAACCCAAGTGTTCATCAATAGATGAATGGATAAACAAAATGCTGCAAAAAGGAATTAAGTTCGATACATGCAACAACAGGGATGAACCTCAAAGACATCATTTTGAGTGAAGTAAGCCAAACACAAAAGGCTGATATGAAATAATCAGATTAAGCAAATTCATAGAGTTAGAAACTGGAATATGACTTACCAGGGGCTGGGGTGGGGGTAAGCGATGGAGAGTTAATGCTTAACTGGTACAGAGTTTCTGTTTGGGGTGATGGAAAAACTTTGGTAATGGGTAGTGGTGATGGTAGCATAATAATGTGAAGGTAGTTAACACCACTGAATTATATGTTTGAATTTGGTTAAAAGAGGAAATTTCAGGTTGCATATATATGTTATGAGAGCAAAAATTAAAAGAAAACAACATAGGATTGCACAATACAAACAGTAAAACCTAATGTTAACTATGGACTTTAGTAAATAATACAATTATAATAATATTCTTTCATCAACTGTAACAAATGTACCACACTAATGCAAGGTTTTAACAATAGGAAGGATATATGGGAATCTGCATTTTATGCATGATTTTTACTTAAACCTACAACTTTTCTAATAAAAAAAAAATTATTTAAAAAACAAATTGGGAAAACAATCCCTCCCATCTGCACTTTTAGACATCATCTTAAGTCTTGTTCACATGGGCACACACTAACTTCATTAAACGCCCCCCTCAACCACTGTGAATGAAACAAAACTATTTTCTTGTGTTTTATTATGCCAACTACAGGCTCCTCCTTCCCCTTCTTTCTGCAATCTCAACATCACAGGACACAATGCTCTCTTTAGCAAAACCCTCCAAATTCACTGTTCAAGACACTCAGTTGAAAAAAAAAGACCCATTACGGGTTGTTGACATACTGTAAAACTAACACATCCTTAAAAGATTAAAGCAATCCACTGTCTAATTGTAATGTCATCTGTAATTATATGCCCGGGAAAATGGGGAGGTTTTGGGGAGAAAACACCCAAGGAGAATTCATAATGACAATAAAAAGGGGAAAAAAAAGAGCAAGACATGTCGAGAAAGTCTCTGGACCTTCATCGGATTAGCTGTACACTAAGCGACTCGTTCTGTGGCTGGGTGCAGAAGGCAGCCTCCAAGAGGCCTCAGTGATCCCCACCCACTTGTGTAATCTCCTCCCCTTGAGGGTGGGCTGGACATACCATCTCAAGTCTAAGAAACAGAATTAGACAAAAGTGATGGGATATCACTTTGAGATTAGGTTACAAAAAGACTGTGGCTTCTGCCTCACTCACACTCAGAAGGAAGCCTGCTGCCATGCTGTGAACTGACCTAGGGAGAGACCCACATGGCCAGGAGCTGAGGGAGACCCAGGCCAACTGCCAGTGAGGAACCGAAGCCCTCAGTCACATGGCGCATGAGGTCCTGGGGTCTCCACCAGCCAAGTGAGAGGGCGCCGAGGGACAGCCTCCCCTGGTAGAGCCCTGGCTGAGCCCCCAAGCCCCCCTGGCACCTCTGAGCCCCTGAGCTGGAGGCATCCTGCTGAACTGTGCCCAGGCTCCTGACCCACAGAAACTATGAGATGACAAAAGCTTGCTATTTTAAGCCACTAAATTTGGGGTAATTTGTTATGCAGCAGCAGGCAACTAATACACCAGTCTTTAACATGGGATGCATTTATATATTTTTGTATGACAATGAAATAGTTTGTGATACAAGGTACTAAATGCCACTTTCATCTATGCTCAGAAAATAGATTAATTTTTGCTAAGAGGCTGGCAAGCCAATGGGAAAATTCTTCATGCAATTGCTTAAATCCTGAAATAATGTCACATAAAAGAGGCCTTTTCTTTTCTCAGGTACCCACAGACATCCCTAAGTATACTATTTAACTATGTGAGCACACATTGCAGGATGGAAAAAGCAATGGTCAAATATGATCTTACCAAGTAAGGCTAACTCATCTATGTTTTATATCTGTTCCCAGAATTATAAGCAACCAGAGGGAAAAGGCCTGATCTTATTCATCTCTTTATCAACCCTATAGCACCCTGTACATAGTCGACACTAATAAATATTGGTTGAATGAATTGAACAAAGGTTGCAGTCAAAAGACCTATATTTACAAATACAAATGTTAAGTTTTCCAAGAATATTACATTATGTCGCTTAAATATATATCCCTGTTGTCTAAGCAAAAATCATGAGCAACTGGGAGACCCAAGTCTTGTATTAACTGACTCAGCACCTAGTGATGCCCTTAGCTACCAGAGAAGAATCCCAAATTCATCTTTCTGTTCCTCCTCCCACCCTTTCAAGACTCATCTTTTAAAGGCCCTTGGCACAGCTGAACAGTTAGAACTATGCTACCTAAAAATGCAACCTGCAGTGACCTATAGCTACACAATCCTCCAATCCTCACAGCCAAAATTGAGGCAAGACTTCTCTTTGCTTAAAAAAGGCAGGGGCAGTGGGGGAGGCAGAAATAGCCTTTAAAAAATGAAGGCAAAAAAAAAAAAAAATCTAAGGCAACTGAGATATCTCAATATTCTGACATGCTGAGAATGTTTTCACTCCACTGCTTTGAGGGGTCATTTGAGGAATCCGGGGGGTCAGAAGTGATTTGAACACCTGCTTGGCTGTCTATTGAATTACTGATCTAGGAACATCAAAAACGTGGAGTGGGAAACAGGACCGAAACTGTAAAGGAGGAAAAAATAAAAACAGAGTCTGCTGATCATTTTAAAAGACATGGCCATTTATGTGATCTGTACGTTGTGCATTAGAAAAACACCTTCAGCCTTTCTACTAGAACCTTCTTTTCACCTGCCTAGATAGTTGGGGATACAAATTATATAAACCAATGCATTGTTGCTGAGCAGGCATTCAGCCCCCAGAAGCACAAAATGCAATTAGACTATTATGAAGAATATTCACTAGAAACAGAATGGAACAGACTATTTCACTTAAGACATACAGACTTAAGTTATTTTCTGTATTTACAAACCATGGACACTAGATTTCAGCATAATTTGGTGAGGAGACTACTACAGCAGTGTTTTCATATGAATTCTAGTAATCTGATATATACTGTTGGGAGTAACCAAAAGCAAAAGGATTAATGGCCCAGCAGGCTGTCTCTATTTTGAAGACCCTTCTTCTGAGACCCCAGCCATTTTGTCTGGGACCCTTTTCCTTTACCTCCTTTTGCTGATGGTTTTTGCATTTTTTTTTTTTTAAATCCTCATTTTATTGAGATATATTCACATACCACACAGTCATACAGAACAAATCGTACATTCGATTGTTCACAGTACTATTACATAGTTGTACATTCATCACTTAAATCAATACCTAACACCTTCATTAGTGCACACACACAAAAATAACAAGAATAATAATTAAAGTGCAAAAGAGCAATTAA
The DNA here is from genome assembly GCF_015220235.1 of Choloepus didactylus. Taxonomy (NCBI): domain Eukaryota; kingdom Metazoa; phylum Chordata; class Mammalia; order Pilosa; family Megalonychidae; genus Choloepus; species Choloepus didactylus. Next base: position 58,920,865 of record NC_051321.1, on the reverse strand, counting down.
AGTAAAAAAGAACACTGGGTACCTTTGTCTGTTTGTTTGTTTGTGTGTTTCCTTTCCCTATTTTTCTACTCATCCATCCATAAACTAGACAAAGGGGAGTGTGGTCCTTATGGCCTTCCCAATCCCATTGTCACCCCTCATAAGCTACATTTTTATACAATTGTCTTCGAGATTCATGGGTTCTGGGTTGTAGTTTGATAGTTTCAGGTATCTACCATCAGCTACCCCAATTCATTAGAACCTAAAAAGGGTTGTCTAAAGTGTGCGTGAGAGTGCCCACCAGAGTGAGCTCTCGGCTCCTTTTGGAATCTCTCTGCCACTGAAGCTTATTTCATTTCCTTTCACATCCCCCTTTTTGGTCAAGAAGATGTTCTCCATCCCACGATGCCGGGTCTACATTCCTCCCCGGGAGTCATATTCCACATTGCCAGGGAGATTCACTCCCCTGGGTGTCTGATCCCACATAGGGGGGAGGGCAGTGATTTCACCTTTCAAGTTGGCTTAGGTAGAGAGAGAGGTTTTGCATTTTAAAAGAACTTGATGTTACACCAAGTTACACATACCCCACCCCCACCCCCCCAAAAAAAAAGAAGAAGAAGAAGAGATAAGAGAATGAAACAAATTTTCACGTTAGGGGTGTTTTGAAGGTTAACAAATAGGAGAGGCTGTAAAATATTGGAGGAAAAGTGGGTGTATTAAAAATATGCTTAAGTTCAATATCGTGTATATCCAACAGATCCACACCAGATTTCCTGGTGACTGCATCACATATGGGGGGATCTTGGGAAGGTCCTTGAACTTTCTTTGTCAAAACCAAGATGGAATATATGGAATGTAGGTTTTGTCTGTTGACTCCATAGTTCTCCCATCTCATTTAATTTTGTTGTGGCTGATGTAAGAGGTGCCCCTAAAGGTCCTTTAAGACCAAAATGGAGCCCCCCTGGAGCACCTCTGCTGTGAGCTGAAGGCATCCTGCTTCCCACAGCTACTGGAAATCTCAAACATGGATCAAGAACTTGGAACCTAAACACAAGAAAAGTCTTTGAGAAGAGATGAAGAACCAGGAATTTTAACTCTAATTAAATGGATAGGCTTCTTAGTTACTGTTTTTCAAACAATACTTTGTTTTCCAAGGACTTAACCAATAAATTACTTATTAAGGGGTTATTAAGAGTCTAGCACCATGACAGTCTTCAACAGGGCAATAAAGTTAGGACATGGTCTCTGACTAAGACGAACACAGATAATAGCTAGCATCTGCAAATTTCCAGGAATAAGCCAGGGCATGGTTTGGTGCTCTATGCACATATATATATATCTCTAATTTGATGTTAACAGCCCAGCAAGATGAACCCACTTCACAAATAAGGAGACTGAGACTCCCCAGAGAGATTAAGGAAGTTGCTCAAGACAACACACAGCTACCAACCAGCAGAGTTTATATTGGTTCTTCTACCAGGCTTCAAGACTAAGTGTTTATATTCTAACTAGAAAAAGAAAACATCCAGGTGAAATGAAAACTCAGAAAGACTGCCCAAAAACTTTGAATGACTTCCCCACTCACTGCCTTCAGATTCAAGTTCACACTCCTTAACCTGATATGCAAGACACCCTGAGGTCAGGTTTTAGCCTACCTTATTTCCCACTAGACCCCTGCTCTCTCACCAAACCCAGATCAAATTCCAGTATGGATATTTCCTGCCTTCCTATTTGTCTTTGGCTTTTCTTCTGCCTAGTATTTCCCCCTCTCCCAATCTCACCCTTCAAAAACCTCCCTCCATGAAAGCCCCGGTTATTTTCAAGGGCCTGCACAAAAGCTGCCCTTCTCCAGGATGCCCTCCATGTCGGCTACACGGCTTCACACTCACACGTGTCTCTCCTTCCCCGTCTCAACCTCTGTGCCCTGTCTCAGGTCTAAAAGTGGGTCCCAGGCCAGAGGCCATCTCTTCTACAGTCATTCAGTCCCTCCATACTCTGTAGCCCAAGCCAGAGAGAATGGCGAGGGCTTTATCTCCCTGGCTATCCCATCACTTTCTTTGCTTCCCTTTTAAGAGCAACAGGTGTCTTTTGCTTTAATCACAGTCAATGTGCCAAATCTGATTTTAAAACTGTAGTAGTCCAAAGCTTTGCCCCATAAAGAGACTGCAAGGGAGCAGCCCATGGGCCACTTCTAGACTGAAGGCATGTTTTGCATAGCCCAGAGTGTTTTTTAAAAAAAATCAGATTGGACTGCCAACTAAAATTACACAAAAATCTGGATTTCTGTATTCTCTTGAAAAATTGGAAGATCTGGCAATGTTGGTCAACATTCCTGGATGGCCATGATGGGCAGAACTTGAGGCGCAACCTTTTAGAGGCCTCAAATGGGGCTTGGGCTCCCAGTTCCCCCAAATATCATATTAACTCCCAGACCTGGCTCACTCCACTCACTGATTTCACCTGCCTGACCCAGTGGGCATTTAAGCATGTGCCTTTGTCTGTGGGTCCTTTGTCCCCTAGACAGTTGATGGTAGACATCATGGAGGAGATAGCTTTTGAGCAGGACCTTGAAAGACAGACACAACTGTTGTGAAGTTTTATTTCACAGAGTTAAACCTCAGCTAATACTATCAATGGTTTTTATTGCTCTTCCCATCTTCTAGTACTGACCATTCCCTCTACTTGTAAGCAAGACAGTACAGTGTTTCTGCCATCTGCACTTTGGAATCAAGCCACGTGAGTTCCCGTCTAGCCTCTGTCATTTACTCACTGAATGAATTTGGAAATCTGGAGAAGTTGCCTAACCTCTCAGATTCCCATTAGCAAAACAGAGATGACACTCGAAACTACTTCATAGTATTATTGTGGTGAGGAGTAAATAAAAGTTCACATATAAAGCTGTTAGTACAGCTAACATTAGTTTTACCAGTTACAGCCTTACTTCATCTTATTAACATTATTTTAGACCAGGGTCAGCAATCTTTTCTATAAAGGGCCAGATAGTAAATATTTTAGGCTTTGTGCGTCATACAGTCTCTGTTGCAACTACTCAGCTCTGCCTTCATAGCACAAAAGCTGCCAGGGACAATATGTAAACAACTGGGCGCGGCTGTGTTCTTAAAAAACTTTATTTACCAAAACAGACGGCAGGCTGGATTTGGTCTATGGGCCATGGTTTGCCAACCCCTGTTTTTTGACCATCTCTACAGCCAAACTATGTAAATCAGCTCTGAAGAAGCTATCCAGGTGGCCAGGTGACATCTAGAATAAGAAGTGCCTCCTGTAGGGACGGTATCTCTGAGAACCTGTTTACTAGACCCTCCAAGTCCAAGCCCTTCCCAGAAATCATCATACAAGGATGTTGCTCCCACCTCCAGTTCTTGCCTAGAAACCTCTTCCTAATCCTCACCATGGAATCCCTAGAGACCTCTGCTCAAATGTTATTTCTCCCAAAATGCCTCTGCAGACCCTCCTGAATGGATCAGACACCCCTATCACAGGTTCCTGTAATTTCCTTTCATTTCCTGTTCATACCACAAAACCACGCATTTGTTTGGGATAGTTTGATTAATCATGCATGTGCTCCCCACCTAACCGTAAGCTCCATGAATGCAGGGATCTGCCTGGTTTCCCACCTCTACCCCTCTAGGGCCCAGCACTGGGCCTGCACACAGAAGACACTCAGAGCCATTCAGCTGAGAGCTCTGCTCCTCTCCTGTGCATTGTGTGAAAGGCACAAAGTGCTAAGAACGAGGGCTACAGAATTTAAAGTGCCCTTTTAGACATTTTATTACACAAGTGCACGGTGTTATAATTGAGTTATCTGTGTATCAGTCAACTGTCAGTTTGGCTGCAGGTTCCTAGAGAGCAGGATAGAAGCTTTTGAGAACTACATGCTGAATAAATGAACGAAGGAAAAAAGGAAATAATATTTAAAAAGGATCAATTAGAGAATAAGTCAGTGTGCTGGTTCAAATGTATTATGTACCCCAGAAAAAGACATATCCTTTGATGCAGTCTTGTGGGGCAGACGTTTTAGTGCTGATTGGATTGGAATCCTTTGGGTGTTTCTGTGGAAATGCGTCCCACCCAACTGTAGGTGATAACTCTGATTAGATATTTCCATGGAGGCGTGGCCCCACCCATTCAGGCTGGGCTTTGATCAGTGGAGCCGTATCAATGAGCTGACATAACAGAAGGAACTCAGTGCAGCTGTGAGTGATGTTTTGAAGAGGAGCTACAGCCAAGGGGGACACTTTGAAGAAAGCACAGGAGCTGCAGATGAGAGACAGTTTGAAGATGGCCGTTGAAAGCAGACTCTTGCTCTGGAGAAGCTAAGAGAGGACAAATACCCCAAGTGCAACTAAGAGTGACATTTTGGAGGAACTGCAGCCTAGAGAGGAATATCCTAGGAGAAAGCCATTTTGAAACCAGAACTTTGGAGCAGATGCCAGCCACGTGCCTTCCCAGCTAACAGAGGTTTTCCAGACACCATTGGCCATCCTCTAGTGAAGGTACCCGATTGCTGATGCGTTATCTTGGACACTTTATGGCCTTAAGACTGTAACTTTGTAACCAAATAAACCCCCTTTTATAAAAGCCAATCCATCTCTGGTGTTTTGCATTCTGGCAGCATTAGCAAACTAGAACAGTCAGTATATAATGAAAATCCCAATGTTGAGAGTTCTCACTATATTCTAAGTTATAGGGGACACAAAGTCACCAATCCTGGCAGAGTCTGGGGGAACCCGGGTTTTAATCCTGGCTCTGAATTTTACCTATATATGACCACGGGCAAGATACTTAACCCCCTTGGACTCAGTTGCATCATCTATAAAATATAGAAATGTCAAAATACTACCAATCTTGCAAAATGTTTATGAGAATTAAATAAAATAATATATAAGATAATGCCCGACACATAATAGCTACTCAATAAACAAACTACTGTAACTTCACTGAAAATAATGTGGGGTGAAACTTTTGCAGATGGTTTTGGAAAGGAGAACGTTGGGGCATTTTTTCCAGGCTTTGAATACATAGAGAAGAGAAAACACTCTGGAAGAAGAAAGTATGAGCATGGTTCTAAGAACGGTTTTCCCTTCATTGTAAGTAAATCAATTATGTTGCGTCTTCCTTCTTACTATAGGAGAGTAAGTAAGCTCTGTCAGAACAAAAACCTTTGAGTGTAAGTCAATTTATTCACTATTATATTCCCAGTGCAGAGAGCAGGGCTTCACTCAAAGCAGGCACTTAGTAAATAGTTCTGAATGAACAAAACAATCCATGGATACCAGGTGGTGGTAGAAATGCCAATACTGTGTCACTAAGAGTGCTACCTTGGCAAAACTTTTTTTAAACTAATATAAACTATCCCCATCAGAGAATCCTCCTGGCTTAAGAATATGAATAAATGAAGGTGACATCCCGCCTGGGCCCTGCCTATCAGGTGGAGTTTCTATGTAATTACTGACCCTTTGGTAAGTACCTTATAATTAGCATAAAGTCCATAGTCCCCATTAGAGATTTTATAAAAGTGATATCCCTCTGGGGCACACCCACTGGTACAAGCCAGGGCACTGGAATGGACCTGCCTTGAGCACACCCATGGGAAACACTCACCTACTCTCCTCAGGGTATAACCTTAGGAAAGTGACCCCCTTCCCAAAGCAGCAGATCACTGGGACAGGGCACTGGGTTGTCGCTCTACTTCTGTCACTCACCAGGTCTGGGCACGTGCCTAAGATTTTTCTGGGCCTTAGTTTCTGCATCCATTAAAAAAGGGGACTGGACTTGTTCTCTTAGATCTCTTAGGTCTGTTATATTCTGTGAGTTATTAAAATGTCCATGACAAGCAGACACAAACCTTTCTCTTAGATAACCATAGCAAAACTCTTCTTGATCATCACCTTTATCAACACCACAAAGGGACCTCTGGTCAGTCACTCCCCAAACCAAGCACGCCCTGCAGATGGCACAGCCAGAGAGAACAGCTTCGCCTACAGATAGATCAACCTTTCAACCAGGAGGAAAGTCCTTACAACCTTCTCTGTATCTGAACTTCACCGAGTGTCAGAGACCTTTCAACCAGAACCTCACAAAAGTTGGGTATGCAAAGAGGAGAAACAACTAAATCTGGAATGTCATTTAGGAAAGTCTGAGGACACAGTAATGAGTGAGAACATTTTTTTTTTCCTCTGGTACAATATTGGGTTAGTTTGCTTTTATTCCAATGGAAATCTAAGGAAAGCTCAAATTAGACGATGACAAGCAAAATCTGGACCAAAGGGAAAACAGAATTCTACTAAAATGGTTTCCATCTCTGAGGTTCCACAGAGAGCTAGAGGCAGGCCCCCTGACAAGCAGCTGGATGTTAACATGCACTGCTATCTCTGTAGCATGCAAGGCTTTCCTTATAGAAGTTTTTTAGAAAAAGTGTATGTGTGTGTGTGAGTGTGTGGGGGAGGGCGTGTATTATATACACATTTTAAAAATATTTCTTCCTTTAAGAAGAATACACAGAATTAGCAAGCTTGAATTATTCGCACTTAGTTCTTTGTCTCCAGTTATACCGAGTTCTTTTGTGCTGGTAAAACAACATGTGCTTTAATTAGCAAATATCTGTAAATAATTTACTTGCTGTTCAAATATAACAGAACAATGGGGTCAGTTTTCACATACATTTACCAAGCACTGCATCCTGGGTCTTAAGCAGACTCTCCCATTGTTCAAAAACTACATCAAGCTGTCGCACTCTTGCTGCACTCCTTGGCAGAGGGTGGGGATAGGAGGCTAGAAAGTTCTAGCAGCAACAGACCATTTTGCAGGACCCCAGAAGGAAGCGCACTGGAGTCATCCAGCGCAAGTTAAAACAAACTCTTAGGATCTCTATCCCTGACACCTTCTCTGAAGATCATGGAAATGTGCCAAGGGCGAAGGGCACTGGAGTAATGACCACAGGATGCGGGTGCTCTCCTGACGCCCCACGCCCTCTGCCAGACAGTCAGAACCAAAAATACAAGGTGCGGAACCTCATCTAGGCTCTGCAGGGTTAAAACTGGGCGCCATGCATTCAGTGCAAAAAAAGATGTTAAATCAAATGAGAATGACTGCTCCAGGACCGGAGGCACTATTATTTTGAGTAAGATTGAAAAGGCCAGAAAAAGCAATTCAAAAACATTTCAATTATGTATTTCCCAGAACCACATCTTTGAGCAACTAATGCAAATGTTACCACCACAATAAAACTTCTTCCCACATAAAAGCATATAAAACAGGTCAAAATGCATATAGTTTATATATCATATGCATATTCTTGACTATTAATAAAAAATTCAAAATCTATGTATGCTTTACTCTCCTAAGCAAAACAGTAATTATGATTAAGGGACAAGCAGCACAAAAAGAGCCAATTTATTTTACTCGTGCTCAGGAATACTATTGTGTAACTAAGCAACTAAAGACAAAATATGGTCTAATTAATTCACTCCTATGCTTATTTAAAAGACACAATTAGAACATTTTTATTTTCCAGCCTGCACAGTAGCTCAACATGCTTGAGGGTGTAGAAAGCAAAGCCTATTATTCTCAAAGACAAGAGTTTAATGTTTAGTGCCACTGATCAGGCTTGGAACTCAAGTAAGGGAAGAAGGGGGTGTGTTTCACCCCTGGTGCACTCAGAGTGATGAGAAAGATAAGGTGGGGGAAAGATGGGACCAGGAGATGAACTAGCAACACATGGCCTCAGCCCCTGTTTTCCTTTCTGGGGCACAAGGATGGAGATGGGACTGTGAACTTGACACACCACTACACATCTATTTACATAGCCACAAAGACGCTACAGAAAATCCACATAATTAAACCACCCGTCCTAGTCTGCATGATAAATGTCAAATATCCATCTTTAACACTGCTAACAGTGCATCTGATTTTAAAAGCAGAATTAATTTACGCAAGGGTGTGCTGGAGATTGGTGTCATTAGCATGATTCTGAAGCACCCTTTCAATAATCATCATCATCTGCATGTTTGAAATGCGTTGTCAATACTGGCGCTCACAGTGCAGGATGGTAGTGACTCACTCTGTGGGCTAAGGCTCAGGGTCTAATCTCCAGTGAGCCGTGAGGATCACACTGTGGCTTGAAAAGTCCATCATTGTGCAAGGGCACAGGAGCAGATTTTTCAAGAAATGCAGGAGTCCACGACCACGTCTCTGAGAGGCAAACAAATCCTTAAGCCAATAAATTGATAAATTTGTTTCAAATTTCTTTAAAAGCCAAGCCAATAGGGAATCACTAGCTACAATATTATTCTGAGTAGAAGATGGCAAATATCCAACTACCCTGGCTATAAACAATGACAAGCAAATGCATTTGATTCAAGCAATTATATTCTGGACATTGGTTAAAACTAGACTTTGATAAATGAGCTTGAGTTGTGTATCACTAGATGCCACTAGGAACAAGAGTCTGCTTTATTAATAATTAATAATGAAGTATTTACATGTGTGGACTCTTGTACTTCATAAAAATAACAATTCCTTAGCATGTGCCTGACAGTCTAAATGTCAAGAGAGGTTTTTAATTGCTTACAATTTTGACTGGCTATCAAACATGTGACCTAGTTAAGACCATCAGCCTGAAAAACTTGCTGGCTATGAACTGTCAACCAATACTCCGGTGAAGAGAAATTCTACTTCCCTAAAGTCTAGTCTTTTCCTAGGTTCTCAGCCCCAAAGTCCTGACTTTTTACAGACTGATAGCTGAAGATTTGAAAACCACCCAAAGAAATGGAGATGGTGGTTCTAACCTGATCATTCCATCCCAAATTTCACCAATTTCTTTGATGAATGCTCCTAACAAAACCTTTCACCCATTTTCACATCCTATGAATATTGATTTTAGAAGAGAAGCAAAAAGTATGAGATGGGGCGCTTGAGCTGGCAGACATGTAAATGATTGTTTATAGGCCTTGTGTCAGAAAGAAATTGGGCCAAGCCTAAAGAAAGCAGGCTGTGGGTGAGAGAGAACTTTGTCATCTGGTCATTCAATAAATACTTACTGAATAGCACTGAATACTGTGGGGGAGAGGGGGGAACCCAGAGGTGAGTAAGACACAACATCATTAAAATGGGGAGAGAGGAGAGGCAAGGAACAGAAAAAGAATTAGATAACATTCATATAAGGTACAATGTACATGAAAGGTAAAACCAGCCATTGGACTGGAAGCTCCTTGAGGGCAGGTTTTCTTGTCTATTTTGTTCCCTGCTGTAACCTCAAAGAGCTCTGGCACATAGTAGGCTCTAAAAATACGTTCAGTAAATGGGAGTTCAGAGATGAAGACAGCACTATCTAGTTTCAGTAGGATCATGGAAGGCTACAAATATGGCCTTAGGTAATTGCAACTTTAACTAAGGAACACAGATGGAAAGGGTCTGATGGCTTCTCTGAATATTGACCAGGGTCCGTCTATGGAGATAGACTGCGAGCTCCTTGTAAGGACAGAGACCATTCTCCTTCATCACTATATCCCAGTGTTCTGCACACAGTAGGTCTTCAACTAACATCTGAGGACCTGAATAAATTCTCTTTCCAAAAGCATGCTGATCCTGAGCCTTCCTTTGAACACATATCACATTTACTGCCAGCACAATTTTCTCACGTGTTGTTATATTGTCTTTATATTTTTTTAAACATGCTTTGATCTCATTTCCTTATCAAGATTGATAAACTTGAGAAAAAGCACCACATGATGGATTGTTTTGCATTCTCATCGACACAGCAGAGTGAGCACATGGTTAGCACGCAAGTACTTCTTGATTAAATCAATATTTAGCTGAAATTTCTAGCTTAACCATAAAAAATGTGTGTGCATATTTATATATCACACATTATCAATGAGTGATATTGAAACAGAGCCTCATATATGCAATGCTAATGATAAAATAATAATGTTAAATTATTTCTTACGTTAATGGATCTTGCCCCAAACCCAAGTAAGAAACAGAAACAGGTATACAATTGTGTACCTTATTTTAGATCAACTCCATAGCCAGGAGTCAGCAAACTTTTTCTGCAGAGGGCCAGATAGTAAATATTTTCGACCCTGCAAGCCATCGAGCTCTGTTGCAACTACTCACCTCTGCTGTTGTTGCACCAAAGCAGCTACAAACAAAAAGCAAACAAACAAGCAGGGGCCATGCTCCAATAAAACTTTATTGATAAAATGAAGCAGTGGGTCAGATTTGGCCCTCAGGCCTTCGTTTGCTAGACCTCTACCACATAGCCCAATAAACTCCTTCCATATAATTAATCTGTTCTCACCCTACTTCTAAAGGCCTACTAGGCAGACAGAAAAGATATTTGCTCTCTTATCTTAAGATGATTACAAAAAATAAGTGATAATTATTATAATTGCTTCCCTCATTCGTTGAGTTCTCATATACTGGTACTATGCTAGTTGCCAGGCTGTTTCCAATATTATTTCTAATTCTATTTTCCAGTACTATTTCTAATTCTCTCAACTCTGCAAGGTAGTTAAGATTAAGGCCATTTTACAGATGAAGCAACAGAGGCTCACACAAGTTAAAGAACTCTCTAAAATATAGTTCCTGGATACAGAGCAGAGGATGAGCAGCTATCCACAGAGAAGGCAAGGCCAATACAGCACCTCCGAGATTTCGTTAGGATCAAGCAAGCTTTTAAAAGATCCTGGCAGTCCAGTTGGCAGCATATTTAAGGTGCAAAATGCAAATCCTTAAGAAGCCTTTTATTTTGATGACACAGCTAAAGCTAACAGATGGAGGAGGGGCCTTCTTTTGGGGAGACCTGGATTGGCCACAGATTCTAGCAAACTAATCTAGGGGCCACCCTCTATAAAAGAAAAGCTTTCTTCAGCAAAGTCGATGGGTGTAGTCTCAAACTTCAAGAACAATACTACTAATATTAATGATAATACTAATAAACAAATTATCGAAGTCAAATACTATGTGCCAACCTCATCTGCAAGCACTTTACATGCAGTAACATGTATTAACTCATGTAATCCTTAAAATAATCCTATAAAATAGGCACTACATATTTCTATTTTACAGATGAGAAAACTGAGGCACAGAACGTTTAGAACTTACAGAAGATCACACAGCTACAGCAAAACTATTTCAAAACATTAAAAATGCAGAATGCTGGGCCCCACCTCCAGAGAGTCTGAATTCATCTCATTAATGTCCTGGAATCTGCATTATAAACACTGTCCCAAGTGATGCTGATGCTGGTGATAGCCTAAACATTTTTCAAAATCCTGGATGCATGCTAGATAGAGTCTGCATAATCCAGGTATGCTTGACCTTGACCCCCGACATTATTAGCTTAACAATCCACATCTACAATTGCAAACCTTCTTGCAGAACCCAGCTCATGGATGGTACGGCTGCAATCCCAGTTTACACATCTACTGATTTTAAGAGGGTGTACTGCCAACAAATTAAGCACTTGGCAATTTTTAAATGAATGTCATCAGAAGTTACCCAGTAACAGAACCAATTACCTGCCTACTTTCCCCTTTTCCTCCTCTGAAGAGCTACTGGCTGAATGTGGCAATTGTGGGTGATTACTGAAGACGCTTAACTCCTTGCATATAGCCCTCCGATTTCACTTGCACGGTAACTTAAGACTGTATCATGATTAGGCCCAGGAACCTCTACTCAGACATAAAAGTTATTATGTTTGGTCATTACTTATAAAGTTAAGAATATCTAGAACAAAGGCCACCAAAATAGTAACTCCTCTCTCTATTTATTTAAGCACTTTAAAGTTTACAAAGCACCTTTGCCATGTAAGGCCTCTGATTATTCCCAACCATCCACAGACAGCCTACTATGGTTCCCATTTTGTAGCTGAAGAAACTGAGGCTCAAGAGTGTTTCAGGATCAAAATGTGACTCTTTCTGGAACTTCCTCAACACCACTCTGCCAGCACAAGAATTAAGTGGAAGCAGCAGTGTATATAACCATGTAAGTCATTATCGTAATTATTAATGCTCATAATAAATTGTGAATGATTAATAATAATAGTATTAAAATATAACTGTTATTGCCACACATCACTGGCTAGAATTAGCAGAACTATATGACATTAGAATGGTTCTGCTACCTAAATACCTGGTGATCTTTGGCAAAGCTGATTAACTAGTCACTGTTCTAAAATGTACATGGGGCTGCCCACATTGTTAGATGTTTCTAGCATATAATTTGATGCATTCTAGCTCTGGTTTTAAGGGTAGACTTAAATGAGAAAACAAAAACGTAAGGCTTAAAGAGGTCTGGGTTCTAAGGTGACCTTTGACAAACCATATAACCTCTCTAAGGCATGTCTCCATCTGTAAAATGGGGCTATGAAGTCCTGTCTTATCCAGCTTCATATGATTACTGCAAGGCTCAGTGAGAAAATAATCTGCCACCCAGCCACCCACCCTCCCAAAGCCCTCTGAAAACCACAGCAAACCACACAGGGACACTATTTTCTAATCTTACACAATCATCATATTCCTGCTTTTAGAACTGGCAGTCTTTACATTTCAAGAAATCTTTTAAAAAATAAACAAAACCCCAGAATGATTCTCTTAAACCAAAAAAGCATGCTGAGTCCTGGCTGTCCTGAAATGGAGGCCGATGTCAGTTCAATCAAGAAATTATTAACCTCCATTTGGTTACTTAAAATAAACTGTACTGGCTGATTAAATGTACTGAACATTTTCTCCAAGTAACAGTGCATATCACCAAGAAACCTTTCTCTTTCAGTTACACATTGCAAATGGCAAATGCATCATTCAAAACTATTTAAAATCAATAATAAAAATCATTTCAATGTATATAAACAAGTTAATGCAGCAAGTGAAAACAAAGCAAATTTCTTAATGAGAGGGCCCTGTTGCCCCCTTTAGGTGCAGGCTGTAAATGCTGTTTCTGTAGGCTCTTCTCCCAAGGAGACTGCGCTGCCTTTCTGCTAATGAATGACTGACTTAGGCCAGGGGGGAAATGACATCACCAGAGTGGAAAACCCATCTGCATTGGGAAACTTTCTACCTGCTTTACATTTGTCATAATTATTTTGCATAATGCAGCCAGCATTCGCATAATTTTGAGGCATGTCATTATCTCAATTGAAAATTGTTTTAATATGGCTGAATAATTCACAATGACATCAGCCAAAGTCCTAATGAAATATACAAGTATAATCATACAGCTAATTACCAGCCGTGTTAGCATTAAAAAACAAATCATGCATAATATTAGACGATGTATATGCAGCTGAGGATTATAAATAGAGCTATCTCCCTCCCCAAGCCCCCTAGAGTTTACTTTTAAATGGCAAGATTAATTTTCTCAGGTATGGCTCATAAAGCAGTGACGAAACGCACTGATCGTTACAATGGTTCGCTTTCAATTCCCCATACTGAACAGTTAAGAAGAAATCGTGTATTTAAAAATATATCTATTCACTGTCAGTAGTTCTGGTAGATGCAACCTTTGACTAATAAAGCTTTTACTCTTAGGTCAGAATTCACTACTTAATTACACCAGCAGAAATTAAAACTGGAGCAAGTGGGGTCAACTCAGGGTCATTAAAGAATATTCCAATTTCAATTCAAAAAAATAATAATAAGTGACCACAAAATATCCCGTAAAACACTGAATAATTTCCTCCTGGCTTTAGTCAGAAGTCTATTAGGCACTGGCTCTTTCTGGGTATTTAATCCTTCCCTTTTCCAGATCACAGGCCATGTTGAAGTAATAAATTTGAAAAGCAAATAATAAGAAATCAGGAGGGGGAGAGGGAGGGAGGCAGCTGCGCAGGAAAGTTGAGTCGGGGGAGGGGGCCGAGCAAGACCTTGGGCGGGGGAAAGAGCTCAACCTGTTGGCAGATTGCAGGATTTTTCACAGTATTTCCAAACACCTTTGTAAAACTGCAGGCGGACGTCGCGAAATATGAACGTTTAAAACCCAAAGTTGCTGGGGGAGGGAGGGGAGGGAGGTGACCCGGGAGGAGGGAGGGGCTTATTTCCGAAGAGGCAGATTCGAGGGCGAACGCTTTGACAAACTCCGGTAATTAACCGGCCTAGACCACTGATGGGTAATTCGACCCTGGGGAGAGGCAGTGGACTCGAGATGCCAAAAGTACCATCAACTCTATCAGACCAAGGAATTCTGGAATGACTGGCAGCTTCGAGCCCCGGCATGAGTTAAACGGGGAACCATTAATTTAACCAAAAAAATCCTTACACCTACCTCGAAAGCTTGAGAACCTGGCACAGAGCTAGCTGCCCTCAAAAGTCTCAGTTTGATTACCCAGCTCTCGCTTTGGCAACACAAAGCCTTGCCAGGCGGCCGTGCACCCTCCCTCCCCGCGGCGTCGTGGGCACAACCTCCCCCAAATAGTTCCCGGGTAGGTACCACCGCGCTGAGATCGGTCAGCTGACGAAGGGAGCCCGCAGAACTGCGGTCACCCATGAAATGACACAGTCGGAGAGGGGCGCCCCCCCGGCTCCCAGTGACAGCGGGCCCACCTCGGGCGTTCTCCCGGGAGCGCGGCGAGCGCCCCCGCGGCTGCCCAGAAACGTGCCGAGGGAGGCTCTGTCCCTACCAACCCTCCCCGGGAGCACAGTCTGGGCACCGGAACGCTGGACCTGTAGGGCCAGTGGGCGAGCACACACCCCTCTGCCCTCCCCTCCCCCGCCGCCGTCCCACACACCCCCAAATACCGCGCTGGAAGACGTCCACTTTGCGTGGAGTAATTTAAAACTAGAACATCAAATGGCTTGTTCGGGGGGAGGGGGCGAAAGATAGTTGTTAATGCTTAACGTGTTTGTGCTGGTTACATGACCGCTTTGAAATCCGCCCGGGCAGATCTGCAAGTTATTTGAATGTATTATTCCAGTACCTGTCATTTATCACTTTATTCAACACGTCTTTGCCAACTCAATAGCTTTTGATCTCATTCTGCCTCCATTTCGTAATTTCCGCCCTCTTAAACATATCAAATACTTGCTTAAAAAAAAAAAAGTGAACAATATCGAAACCCACCGAAAGAAATCCACCCAGCCCTAGCCGAGCCAGACATGAAGGTGAATTTTCAAAAGGCAAAAAATATAAAAAGCATGTGATGTTCAAGCAGCAGTATCAGGAGAGCGAACGATCTCTCTCTCCCTCTCTCTCTGTCTCTCTCTCTCTCTCTCACACACACACACACACACACACACACGGAAAGATCCTTGAACAAAACCCTTCTCGAACAAGTTATTTGATCTTGACTAAAATCAGCAGTTGGATCCTCTTTGTAAAGCTGACAGCCAAACTCTGACAATGGCAAAACACTCGAGCCCCAGCTAGTGGCGCTACCCCTTTAAAAAAAGGAGTCGATCCTGCTCGCCTGCAGAAGTGAATACAGTATTTTCAAGCTTGCCCAGAAATAAGCATTACTAGGTGAAAAAAAATAATAAAGAAAGAAGAGAGGGAGAGATAGGTTTACCACCTCGCCATGGTCGCTATTTCTGCCCTGGGGAGTGTCTTCTGGGAGGAAATAAAGTTTAGAGCTGGATAAAAGTTGCCGGCTGGTCCTTTCTTCCCACAACAGCTGGAGCTCCGCTATGCAAATCGGATCCTTTGGCGTACATCTTACAAAGAAAAAGTCGCCAAGGGACAAAATTCTTGGTTTGCCTTCAAGGTGGAATTGAAAAGCCTTGTAGAAAATGTAAGGTCCGTGTAAGCCACACGGTGAGCCGACCCACTGCAGGGGGGAGAAAAGCACCAAATAAATAATGTGGCCATCAGAGCACACACATCTATTCCCAGACACATTTACACACATACATCGACTCTTAATATAGACGAGCCAACAGATATAACGCTGGGCGGAAAAAGAATAGAGCCCACAAATTTTCTACCTCCCTTAAAAAAAAAAAGAAAAAAGAAAAAAAAACTCCAGCCACCCCCCCCCACATACCGCCACCCCGTCCCACCTCCTCATCTGAGGCCGTAAAATTACATTATGTATGTATGATCAGTGCAGGGATTTTTTTTTAACAATAAAAATAATTTGGGAGGATGCAGAAGGTAAAAGTTTGGTGAAAAGTTTGTGGGGGGTGTGGGTGGGTGCAGAGGTGTGGGTGAGCTGGGGGTCTGGGGGCTGCTGGGGGGTGCCGGGATCGGAGGAGCGGAGGAGAGCGAAATACCTGGAGTGAGTTGGGCTCCATCTCGACGTTCTGAATTGATTGAACTCAACATTCTCTCCAAACTTGTTGGCTTGAATGGATTGCATCAGGTCCTGGCAGGGTAAAACATTCTCTGCCTTCAGCCGGCGTAATGTCTCAATATAAAACTGAGCTTTTGCCTCCCCTTCGGTGCCAAAATGATTGAAAATATGTCCTAATATTTCTCTGACGACTCAATTTTCAGCTCCTATCAAAACTGTTTGGGTTTCATTCCAAATGTAGGTTGATCAAATTCATAATCGGGAGAAAGACTCCGTCCGATCTCGGCGGGAAGCAAATGGATCAAGGCAAAAAACATAAAGGAAGATTGGCAAAAATAAAATCCACCCTAAAATTGTGTGTAGATACGACCTCCATCTTCCCAACCGCCCCTGTCTGGAGGTGCCGTCTGAAGAGATTTTTGGGGGTGACGAGGACTGGAGAGCTCTGCTGTGCATCTGACAGGACCTGCTTGTATATGTCTAATATAAAGAACATTTCCTGCAGAGATTCCGGGGCGCTGCTCCTCTTTCTAATGCTCCTTAGCAGATTTGCTGTTATTAGACATGTAGATTTGTTTGATAGTTAAATTACGCTTCCTCACTGCCATGTTTTCGAGAACTAATCTGTTAAATTATCTTTTGATGCCTATTTACATGAAAGGGAAAAGTGGGTTATCGATTATATAAACATATAAATATTAATGCATTTGTTCGGTTCGCAAAAAAAAAATACTCAACCAAAAAAAAAAAAAAGAGAGAGAGAGAACAGAAAGACAAGTGAGCAGTGCACACACATCTCAGGATTTTGCAAACAATATTGAACGGACGCGACTGCATTTAGGGACTGGAACAATAAACGATGCATGATAAATCAATAAATGCGAGCAGCGAGTCTGCTTGGAATATGAATTCAGGCTCTCGGTTCTGCGTGTGCATTCTTTAATTTTGAAGTATATACACTAGTACGTGTTTACAATGCTGATGGACGCCAAGGGCGCTCTCAAATGATAATGTGTTTATATAACCCGGCGCTACAGGAATAATACACCGACTCCTACCCCACCCCCATCCCCTCCCCCGCCAAAAAAGGGGGGGGGGAGCTTCCTCAATAATAGTTTGAAACTGAAAAAATCCATTTGCAAACTAGTTAAATACTACCAGAAATTAAGCTGTTGAAAACCGGGGGCATGAACCGTAAGACAATAAAGGCTTTAAATGTGTATATTTATTGTTCTGGAGCCCTGGAGCATTGCGAGGTTTGCATGCACGGCTATTATGCAAACACAGAGAAACTTAAGAGAGACAGAACAAGGAACAGGCAAAGACTGCAAAGCCCTCGCTCACTCGGACCCAGCTGCCGATCCTCCGCCAGGCTAGATTGCATTTTCGCAGTGTTGATGTAAAATGGTGTACTCGCTTCCCCCACGCTCCCCCACCCCCTTCACCGCCCTCCTCCCACTCTTTCCAGCTGCCCCCGCCCCCTCCTATTTTATTATATTGGCACAATCTTTCCAAAGTGGGTCTGGCATGCTAAAAAAGTAAACATGTAATATATGGGGAATAAGGTCTGTATAGTATGACAGTTGAAACTTGATCCGTGTTAAAATTACAGGATGTTGAAATTACTAGTAAGCTATTTTTAACGCTTTCGCAACGTTTCACCTCTAGTCACAGCATCTAGTTGAAACAGGATTACTTTAATGAAAATTATATTCACATGGCTGAAGTTAATACAACTGGCAGAGCACGAATGCCTCATATCCAGTGACTTGAGGTGGAAAGACCCTCTGTGTGTATTTTTATGCCTTTTCATAACGTCTGCGTCCACTGCAGTAAGACTTAGGGCACTTAACATTATCTAAACCACATTTTTGATTCAGAACATGGGGAAGTAATAAAAGGCAAGATCTATCTCGTTTCAATACACACAGAGATAAACGAAAGAAAATGGCAGATCCTCCAATTACAATAAGCAATAAAAGCCCATGCCAAAAAGCCAGTATTCTGAAAGCTGTCGAAAACTATTTTAATAATTTAAAGTAATATCTCAACTCTGCACCATGGAAGAAGACAATGCAACAATTCGCAGTCTTCCATCTTTTGCATTAGCCAAATTATGACTTGAACATCACTCTTTAATTATCTTCCTTGAAATTTCATCTGATCTTCCTATTTTATAAACATGGGTTACAAAGAGAAATTACAGCTCTCTCACGCGCGCTCTCTCTTTCTTTTGACTTTATGATGCATACTGCAGACATTTGATTAGAATAACGCATTTTGTTCATTTTTTTTTACATATGAATGGACTTGACTGAAGGGCATTTTAACATATATATTTTTTTAAATCCTGACGGGCACCTAAAAACTTCTGTTAGTCTCTGACCTGTTAGGATAAATGTATATATCTAGTTCAAGAAATCCTATATTTAAAAACTTGAGTTGCAGTATTTTGACAAGATCATATTAGAGATCTGCTCTGAGTCAGTTTCCTGTATGACCAATGCAGCAGCATTTATACAAGAAACCTCAACAGAATGCCTGAGGGTATCCCTCTATTGTATATTAAATCTCTCTCAAAAAAAAATACACAGCTTTTTATAGCATCTAAGCAACTTCTGCTGTCTTTGATGCCATAAGTGTTTAAGTGTCTGTAAGGGACTTTATCTAATTAGAAATCCTGTTTCTATTTCTCTTAAAGGTAGGCGCTGAAGTAAGCTGCATGCTGCGGTAATCTCTCTTCTCATAAATTCTCCGATAAGGTTTTTGAGATGTTAACAATTGCAGGGATCTAGGTCTGAATATTTCTGAATATCTGCAGTCTTACAATCAGATGAATGCTAAATTTCAAAACTGAATCACAGAAGTGTCTTCTTCCTCTTTTTACAGCACCATCACCCCCTCATAAACATGATAAATCCAAAAAATCAAACCTCCAGTCCAATTCTGTGAATGGCTTTTTAAATTATAGATCACAATGTTGTGTGCGAAAGAAAGAAAGAAAGAAAGAAAGAAAGAAAGAAAGAGAAAGAAAGAAACCTCTATTTTACCTCTTCTTCTGTTTTACCTCTTTTTTAATGTGATGCTTGGTAGGCACCTGTAAATTATCTGTGTAGCAAATATCCATACAAAGAAAGTTTCAATTAAGATAAGGAGATTGTATTGAAACAGTTCTTTGAAGTAATGTAGTTAATAGCCTGTTTGATTTCTGCTTGTGTGAGAGTAATAACGTGGATTCAAGGCTCCATCAATCACAGAGCAGATGTAAAACTTGAGACACCGACACTCAGGGGAATAGGGGCGAACTCCTGCAGTGCAGGGTCCCTAGGCTAATGTAAAGTAAATACTCATAAACAGATTGAATGTTGTAAGAAGACAATCCATTCAGGACAGTTATAATCACGAAAGCAACTGCTTTATTTATCCATAAAAAAACCTTGTAGCTGGGACTTGCTGTGTATAAAAGAGGAGTGGAAAAAAGCAATATATGTTTATATGATCCACTATTTTGGGGCTGTTTCTTGCACTGAAATGCAGGAGGCTATACCACACATCCATATTCTTGCTGCCTTGCTAGCCAAAGTTATCTGGTTTATTTAAAAGGTAAAAAATTATAAATCATTCTTACCCCTCAAAGGGTTGGGGGGCAGTAGACATATTATTCAGTGTCTGTGAATCGTTTCTTAAAGGATCAAGCGGATTAAGTTAGTTGCAAAAACTAACAGTGACATAATTAGGCAGATTGGACTATAATAAACAGGGTCCTTTTTTTTTAAGTACATTTTGAAAGCAGAGGGTGTGCTTTTGGAAAATGCAAACCTCTCTGCATATCCTTGGGCCTCCCCCTCCCCCAAATTGCAAAAGACAACTGAAGCATTTTTGACCTTGGCTACAATAATACTTCATGTTTTAGCACTTTAGTCAGCATTTTATCTACTAATTGCTACACACTACCGCATGTGGCTCGAATCTGCCACTGCAGCTTGCTTTCATTGGTGAGCGAATTGCTTGATAAAGACTGGGAATTCAACCTGGCTGTTTCCTTTCTTGTTCTCCCTCACCCCCTCCTCCCTTTTTTTCTTTCTTTCCTCCCCCAGCTAGAAGCTGCAAAGTTTTCTAGAAAATACCATATAGAACAGAACAGACACGGCAAACGGTTCCCTAATTCCCCTCCACTGGTTAAGCTTTGGCGATCGGGAGGCCAAGAGGGAGGGTGTGAAGGAGGGGAAATGAGTGAGGGCGAAGGGGTGGGGTTGGATCCGGGCTTGTTGTGGGACTTAATGTCAGATGATTCTGCACAGTGGCCCCTTGGCCAGTCCATCGTTGGTTGGAAGGCCATGGGGCTCTGCGCGGCCCACCTGGGGACCTCGGTTTAGGGGCTGCCTCCCTTCTTGCTTGATCAAGAAATGGGGGTTCGAGGGGGCAACCCTCGGGTCTGTAAAGTGATTCGTGGATGAGAAAGTCAGCGGTAAGGGTCAGTCACCACCTGGTCCCCTCCCCCTCCAAGCCTGGCGCCAACATGGGGCGGGCGGATGGCGTTATTAATAAGGCGGCCTCCAGCAGAGCCCAAATCTTAAGAGCAACAAGTCTACCGGGTTGCAAGAGAATAAACCGGGTTATATGGGTCATTGCCTTTCAGGAGACCTCTAGTGGTCAAAGGTTGAGCAACATCTTAAATTTGGGGCTCCTTCTTGTCTCCCGTCTCTGGGGCTGAGTTAAGGGAGGGGCTCCAGCTCAGCCCAGGGCAGTAAAGTCTGGTAGCTTCAGAGGGGCAGGGATGGGGACAGATTTCCCATGGCCTTGGGGCCAGACCAAGGAAGGCACAGGGAACTCGAAGAAAGGGATAGCCCTGGTAGGGGTCATGTGATGTCCTTTGTGGGTGCTGGAAGCCCCAAGTTCCTCTGCTTTCAATACAAATGGAGACTTCCTATTATATCTTGATTTTTCTCTGGGGTCTGAGATTAACCCAAGTATTCTCAGGGAAATTGGATTAAATTTGCCTAAGCCATTTCCAGTTACAATAGCAATGCTGAGCCTATTTTTTTTTCTAATTTGTTTGTAAATTAAAACTGAGTCCTACTTCTTCACCCCAATCACAAATACACCCAAACATCCCTTAATTTTAACTATGCATTGCCTTCAAGTGCCCTTGACATTTATGGTTTATTTAACTTAGAAATAACTGAGCTTCTTTTTTTTTTTTTCTTCTTTTAAATTGTGTGCACTGCAGTTGTGTATAGGGCTTTTGACTAAATCGTGACCTTGTCTCTCTGCATGCCACAGCATTCCATCTCAGATGGTGCGGTGCTGAAGGAAAGGGTGCTGGTGACTCACAGGCTCCTCGTTCTTCAGTCTCAGTTGTGATCCACATATTAATAAAGTATTTGATCAAGCTGACCCCCAACACGGTATTAAAGGGATTCCTGGGAACAGCTAGCTATCTGAGGTTATTAAAACATCTTGCAGTACCTGATACATACATATATATATATATATATATATATATATATATATATATAAAGACAATAAAACGTACAGACATAGAGTCTTGGCTCCGTTGGAGGACTTGTATACTGTCTTCTAAAAATTTCTCTGTGCAATTTCAAATGGACATTAATGATGCCTTGTATTTGGTGATTCATAATTTAAAATTCCTTGACAAGCATTTAGTAGCTCATTACTTAGAACAGAGTGAGTACAGTAGGCAAATCACTAGACCGCAAGTAAAGGGGACCATTCTTCATACTTTTCTGTCTCTGTGTCGTGTCCATAGCTGTAATTACCTGCAGCACCCACACCCTAGTTCTAGCTTTGTCGGAATTTCTCGGATAATTGTGGCAGAATTATCCAGACTGGTCGTCTGCAGGGTGGCCAGCCCCCGGTGCTGGGTTGTCAACCAAACCCACAGAAGCACCAGCAAGTTCTTTGACGGCCTCCACCTACAGTTTGCCATATGTCAGACTGATTATTTTCTGACTTGTGATTGCAGGTTGAAATATGTAAATATAGGACTTCACTAAGAGTGTAAAGAGATCTGAGTACTTCTGAAAAAAATTAGTACTGTATTTAAGAATAGTGAGATTGTTTTGCGTCTCATCTTCAGTATGCTCTGGACAAAAGGAAACTGGGTGGGCTTTCCATAAAGAGGGCAGGGGATTAGCTGAATCTCACCCAGCACTTACAGAATGTTGTTATTGGGGTGTGCTGGAGCCAGCCAGCTCCTCTGGCTTCGTTAGAGCTGACAGATAACATTTTCAGGAACTCATCAGTTTCTAATTATTTTATTACATTTTACTACTATCTATACTCATGAAGTTCTTTATGTCTGTTGTATATTATAGGGCACTACCATATAATGGTGTGCTACTGCACATCCATTCCCAATCCACATTCATTGATAACCATGTAGGTAACTTGCAATTGGCCTTGGAGGGTGAATTTAGACCTTGGAACTCAGCAAATATTAGAAGTCTGGGCTTGGTTTGCTGTTTTGTTGTTAGTCTAGAGTTCAGAAAGTGATGGAGAATATGGTAGCAATGCAGATTAACTTACGAGAGTGTTGTGTCTGTAGCCATTACATTGTGAAAAGCACACAAAAGTGAGGGTATATTTGAAAGCTATTGTTGGGCATCGAATCATGTCCCCTGCAAAAGACATGTTCAGCATCCCAATCCCTGGTCCTGTGGGTGTGAACCCATTTGTAAACAGGACTTTTAGTTAAGTGGTGCCCAAACTGAATGAGGATGGGCCTTAATCCAATATGTCTGAAGTTCTTATAAGCAAAGGAAATTGAACACTAAAGGAGAAGTCACAGAGAGTGGCCAGAAGAGAAAGTAGAAGACACCACCATGTGCATTGCCATGTGACAGAAAAGCCAAGGAACCCCAAAGATTGCCTGCCAGCCAGAAGATACCAACTCCAGGAGGAAGTAAACCGTCTATCCTCTGAAACCATGAGCCAATACATTCCCGTTGTTAAACCACCCTACTGTATGGTATTTGTTTTTGCAGCTGGGAAACTAATACAGCCCTTATCTGATTCAGCAAAGAAATCATTCCCATAATTGATAAAAGAGTGAAGTTCCAGTATACATCTTTGCTGTTTCCCTTTTGTCTTGCTTCTTAACATTAATGAAAATATCAACCAACATTCAAGTTGAAATTATACTCATTTAATAAATGCAGCCATTGATTAACTATGGATACAAGAGCTCCAAATGCAAATAAAAAGCATTCTATAAGAATAAATTGGCTATATGGAATTTACAAAGAAGAGTATTGTACTTTTTATGATTTATAAATCTGTACTACACTTCCTATATATCAGTAAAATGTAAGTAAACATATATATATATACGTGTGTGTATACATATATATATATATACACACACAGAGGCACACACATAAATATACACTCTTTGGGGGTGAGTAGGTAGTTGTTAAATATTTAGAAGGGCACCACTATCTAAAGGTAGCCTTGAGCAGGACATGCAACCCAAACTTCTAGAGCAGGGATCAGCAAACTTTGGCCTACCATGTGTTTTTGTACATACAGCCCATGGGCTAAAAATGTTTTGTATGTTTTTGTTGGTTTTACATTTTTTAATGCTTGGGGGAAAAATCACAAGAATAATGATACTTGGTGAAACATGAAAATTATATCAAATTCTAATTTCATTGTCCATAAATAAATTTTATTGGCATAGAGCCGTGTTCATTCATTTATGTACTGTCTACAGCTGCTTTTGCATTACAGCAGCAAAGCTGAGTAGTGACAGAGATTGCCAGGCCTCCAAAACCTAAAATATTTACTATCTGGCCCTTTGTGGTTGAAGTTTACTGACTCCTGTTCTAAAAATTATAAGTACATTCCTGGGATGGGAGTAGTAGACTCAACCAAATGACCTTTTTAAGTCTTTTCTTGCCTTTGGTCCTAGAAGTCCTTCCTCAGTAACAGAGACAGTGGAACACCTAGAACTGGGAGGGATTCAAATCATTAACCGAAGGTCAAGGAGAAAGACAATGCCATCATAAAGGTAAAAATGAACTGAAAGATTGCCCACTCCTTGGTTTCTGTTCCAACCACTGGATGACAGAGTTTCCTTTTTTCCCCTTCCTGCTTGTCCTACGGTACTGTATAATTTTGTTGAGCGCTGTTAAATATTTATTGAGTTTTCCTGTCCAATGTGGTTCAGTTACTGTGTGTCTGTATGTGTGATGGGACCCTTCAGGATTAAAGGTGCTATATAAATAGAGGATTATTTTATGACTTGTTATTGCAGTTTGAAATATGTAAATGTGGTAATTCACTAATGCTATATCAGTGCATATATCTGGGAAACTGGAATGCATTATCCTGCCATTTGAATCTAACATCATTTACATCCTTTTTTTTTTTTAAATGCTCAATCATTTTTTTTTTAAATGAGGAACACAGTGTAGGAAAAAAAAAAACTCCTTTAATGCAATACTTCAGCTGAAAGTTTAATGACACAAAAGGCAGGCAATTCAAAGTTACAGTTCCCACAGCAACTGTAACTCTGCTATATAGCACATTTAGGCATAGATTTCACAGCATGTACTGCAATACAAAATACTCCACACTGGGCATGCAAGGGGGCAGAGTTATGGTTGCTATGGGTACCATGACTTTGAATTTCCAGATTTTTTGAGAGTTTAAATCTCAACCAGAACATCACATTAATAGTTCATCTCTTTTTTGCATTGGAAATAATAAATGTTGTATCACTGTTTCCACTGTCAAACCCATCTCCAGCTCAGTCCACTGCTTAGTATAAATACCTACCCAAACATATTCACCCTACTTGCTAAAATTAAACACATGACCTCAGCCCAGGGAGTATTTTAGTTTGCAAATTTATATGCCATGACTTTCGCTGGATTAACTAAACCTGCACCCTCCTCCTTTTCCAAAATCACCAATAAATTCAGATTAACCCTTTTAGCATCCTGGTGTGCTTTATCTGCTATTTGTAAGTTGAGAGTATATGATAATATTCCTAGTGTTTGAATTGTGATGTGTATATTTATAATTTATACTCTATCTCCAGAAAGAACTGGAGGCAAGCTAACTGCATGTATTTATTTATTCCTTGAACACCATGCAATTTCATGCCTCCTTGCTAGTGGTCTATGGATCCCTTTACACTTTTAAAAATTACTGAAGACCCTAAAGAGTTGTTGTTTGTGGTTGTCATATACATAAATGTTTACCATATTAAAAATTAGAATTGAGAGATCTAAAAATATTTATTCATTAACTCATTTTTAAACTATAATAATAAACCCATTACATGTTGACATAATATTTTTTATGAAAAAAGCTCTATTTTCTAAAACAAAGAAACAGGGAGAAAAGAGGCATAGCTTTACATTTGTACAGATCTCTTTAATGTCTGGCTTAATGGAAGTCAGCTGGATTCTTATATCTGCCTCTGCATTTAATCTATTGCATATCCCATGTCATGCAGCCTCTGGAAAACACCACTGTACATTTGTGAGAGAATGAGAGTGAAAGAAGCAAATAACATTTTAGTATTACTATGCAAATAATTTTGACCTTATGGAATCCGAGAAAACATATCAGAGATTCCTAGGGATCTCCAGACCACGCTTTGAGAACTGTGCTCTATGCATTTGTTTATGCTCTTTTCCTACACGTATACCTCTTCCTTGTGTACAGGAAAACTCCTGTTCCTGCTTCCTCGGGAAGAATTAAGTTCTCCTTTAGCTGTATTCTCATAGTGCTTTATACATATACCAACCAGAGTACTTATCATATGGTATTATAATTGTATGTCTGAATGTCAAGTTTTGTTGCTGTTGTTAGACTATGAGTTTCTTAAAGGTAGGAGTCATGTCCTACACATGTTTTTTGTGTGAGGAAAATAAGGCTTGCCCAAAGCTGAACAGCTAGCAAGTAGCAGACCCTGGTGGATCTAATACCATGCCAAGAAATATGGGGTAGAGTAAAAAGCAGGAAACGGAATCTTTGCCTTAAAGGCATTTACAACCTACTTTGGGAGAAAAGACATATTGCACAAATGAAAGGCAAATAACAGTATAGCAGTTAGCTAACAGCAGACCACAATGACCACAATTAAAAAAAAGGCCTACTTAGTAGAAATGGCTACTTACCCAATGAATTATTTAGATTCAAACTTTTAGGGAATACAGCCTATCAGAAAATCCTTGTTTTAGAATGCACAACAGATAAATGTGACTTTATTTATAAATTATGTATTCACTATTGTATGTATCTGTTACAAATGTACTAATATATACTAATATGTTCAAAGGTATAGATTATAAAGTAATTTAAAATGAAAATATACATAAAAGGACATTGTAAGTTTTTTTTCAGCACACCAATGAATCATGCACCCCCTTTGGAGATAACTCCTTTAGAGTATGGTGCTCAAATTTGCACATTAGACTCATCTGGGAGTTTTTAAGATATTGTACTGGGGTTCCATCCCAGGTCAATTAAATCAGAATCTCTGGAGTGGTACACAGGTCCTAAGTATTTTTAAACTCCCCTCCCATTCTAGTTTGCTAGTGTTGCCAGAATGCTAAACACCAGAGATGGATTGACTTTTATAAAGGGGGTTTATTTGGTTACAAAGTTACAGTCTTAAGGCCATGAAGTGTCCAAGGTAATGCATCAACAATCGGGTACCTTCACTGGAGGATGGCCAATGGTGTCCAGAAAACCTCTGTTAGCTGGGAAGGCATGTGGCTGGCATCTGCTCCAAGTTCTAGTTTCAAAATGGCTTTCTCCCAGGACGTTCCTCTCTAGGCTGCAGTTCCTCAGAAATGTCACTCTTAGTTGCACTTGGGCTACTTGTCCTCTCTTAGCTTCTCCTGAGCCAGAGTCTGCTTTCAATGGCCGTCTTCAAACTGTCTCTCATCTGCAGCTCCTGTGCTTTCTTCAAAGTGTCCCTCTTGACTGTAGCAAGCTCACTCCTTCTGTCTGATTTTATATAGTGTGCCAGTAATTTAATTCAGACCCACCCGATGGGCGGGCCAACACCTCCGTGGAAATTATCCAATCAGAGTCATCACCCACAGTTGGATGGGGCGCATCTCCATGGAAACGCTCAAAAAATTACAATCTAATTAACACTGATAGGTCTGCCCACACAAGATTACATCAAAGATAATGGCATTTGGGGGGACATAATGCATTCAAACTGGCACACCTCCCCAGGCAATTCTAATGTGCAACCAGAGCTGAGAATCACCAGTCCAGCCTCTAGGGACTGTGACACCATGGGAGAGAGATGAGTGGACTACAGAAGACTGGGAAGACATCACAGAGAAGACGATATTAAAGGCAGGTTTGGAATGTTCACCTGGAATTCTTGAAAAGTTTTGTTTTTAATTTTGGGCAACCTGTTTTTTTGTTGTTTTTGTTTGTTTGTTTGTTTTTTACTATTCCCTCACCTAAGTTAGCGCCTGTATTTATATTTTTTGAAACAGTATTCATTTTGGGTGTACCTAGCTTGTCAAGGTCTAGAAATAAGAACCCCTGAGTTGTGTCCTGTACTTGGCTGGGAATTTGTGCTGAGCCTTTGAGCTGTTTTTCAATAGTGGTAATTACGGGGGTGATGATTTTTTGTAGTCATATAGTATTTTGTCTCAGGAAAGTATTTTCTTGGAGTTAATGTATAGGCTCACAAATGAAATCATGAAATGTTTGCTCTGGAAGGCATCTTTTAAAACAGCGCCCTCCTTTTACATACGAGGAAACTGAGGCCCAGAGATGGTAAGTGATACTAGGTGACTGATACAAGGCAAAGCGGTGAAAAGAAAGGGTTAGAAAATTGTCAGGGGCAGGAAGAGGAGGCTGACTGAGACTAGACAAATGGTTTTCAAATACATACCATGGAATTCCAGCTTCATAAACACTTCAAGCCATCTGTGGACAGGATATATGGGGTAGGATGAGGGTAGCATAATTGTGCCTTCTCCATCTTTAATCCCAAACCTGGGGTTGGGTTTTTTAATTTGTTTAACAAATAACATGAAAGACTCCCAAACTCCAAAAGTTAGAAAGCCTCCCTCAGCTCTTTGCTTCCTCATTCTTGGATCTGCTTGGACCGTAATGATCCAGAACCTTCTCTGTAAATGAGGAGGTTGAACTAGGTGAGCTCTGAGGTTCCTTTTGACCCCACAGTTGAGGCTCTATGAAACTGTTGGGGACTGCATACATTTTTGTATAGTGTCATCCAAACCTGAAGACATCGTTAGAGCA
The DNA here is from genome assembly GCF_015220235.1 of Choloepus didactylus. Lineage (NCBI taxonomy): Eukaryota > Metazoa > Chordata > Mammalia > Pilosa > Megalonychidae > Choloepus > Choloepus didactylus. The sequence goes on along the minus strand of NC_051321.1, from coordinate 58,892,364 downwards.
CAAAAATGAGATCTAATGATTTCCTGTGTGCGGAGTAACAGGGAGAGGAGAGATATTCTTGTACAATTTTCATTTTGAGGATTTGGAGTCATGGGCCCTTGGAATTTGGGGGCAAATTTTGGGACTCAATGTGAGTCCTTGTAGGTGAAAGAGAGCACAAACCTGGGAGCTGCTGGGCCTATGGGGACAGTGTCGTACATAGACCCAGAAAACTTCATGTTGACACTTAAGGCTTTTTCCTATGGTTTAAATTGGGTTTCATGGATGGAAAACAGTATATGAAACCATTCTTGTTCTTTATTCCTCAAAAGACATGAAAATATTGGGACGTTTCAAATGTAAGCGCTAGCATGGTGCTTCATGTCCCTTGGTGTTTTTGCTTATGCCATTGGTTTTTCTGGATGTCCCTCACCTTATCCGTCCGTCTGATTGAGTCCACGACACCAACTGAAAAATGGGCAATATTAACACCTAGCTTACTGTCCTAGGTGCTTTCACATACCTAACTTCATGTTGTAAACACTAAAATTATCCCCAATTTAGTCAAAGACACTAAGGCACAGAGAGGATAAGCAACCTGCCTAAGGTCACACAGCTAGAAGTCTGCTTTCAAACTCAGATAAGCAGTCTCCAGAGTCCATGCTCTCAACAACACACTCTACCAGCTCTTTGATGCCATTGTCAAGGAAGTCACAAAAGGAAAAATCTAAATGTTTGACGATTATGTTAAAAAGTTCTCGTCATTACCTTTGATAAAAATTTAAATGAAAAAAATGAAATAACATTTGTAACCCATCAAATTGGCAAGGATTTCTGAAAGTCCCCAGTGTTGGGGTGAAAGTGAAGAAAAGTGATTTTGCACCACTGGTTGGCATGTCAATTTGTACAATTTCCTTTGGAATGACAATTGGCAATATAAAATAAATCTCTTAGATACAAGCGTACCCTCAGGCCCAGAAATGTTACTTCTATGAATTTATCTTAAGGAAAAATCTGGACTGGTTTTCAAAAGTAAAAAAATAATTTTTAAGTAATTAGAAATTTAAATTATTTAAAATAGCAAAATATTGGAAGCAACATAAACAATCAGCAGTAGGGGATTGAGTAATTAAATCATGACACAATCTGAATAAGGAAAAATATGCAGATATTAAGAAGGTTATAGAAATGTGTTTCTTGACATAGAAACATGTTCAAAACAATGTTAAGTTTAGCACAGATGTATTTGAAAATAATACACTTAAGTTTATGTCAATAGTAGAATAAGGCAATTTTAATGTTTCTCTGTACTTTTTGGTAGTTTCACAATTTTCTATTTATGATATAAAAAAAAAGACAAAAAGGTACTAGAACTTCCTTGCCTTAGCCACTGGGAAATTTTCTTCAGATGTGCAACACAAGCAGTGACTCTAACCTGGGTAGGTTCAAGGTAAAAATAATAACATTTATTGAATGCTCATTTTGTGCTAGGAACCCTGCTAAATACTTTCATTGAATTATTTTATTTAATCCTTGCAACCCTTATGATAGCAGTACTCTCAGAAATCTCTTTTAGCAGCTGAGGAAACTGAAGCACAGAGAGATTAAATAACTGCCCAAGATCACTGAGGAGGCAGCTTCTAAGGGGATGTTAATAATTTGTAGGATTCAAAAATGAAGGAATAAAGTTGACCTTTGAGTGTTAAGGCACTATCTCCTGGGGGAAAGAACACGTGCTAGCTAACCCAACACAAAGGATCAGTTTATCTGGTTAAAAGTGAAACCATCCATTATTAGAAATTAAGCCCTGAGGAAATCTGGGATGGGTAAGTGTGACTTTTGACAAGGCAGTTAACTTCTCTGCGAGTTAGAAAGTTCTTTGCTGTTTTTTGTTTTGTTTTGTTTTGTTTTGTTTTTGATGGGGTGGCGGGCATAAAGCATCTGATCTGAGCAGGCGCCTGGGAGGTAGTCAATTCATTTCTATCTTGGTAATTTGGGGATTTTTCTTGGCTTGCCATCCCAGCCCCACTTCCCAATACCTCTCACTATGACCATCCATCTGCTCTCTACCCTTGAGGGACTCCAGCTTTGGTATCTCGCTGTTTCTCATCACTTAGTGGTTGGTAGAACATCGACACAGAAGTCCTAAAGGCTGCTGTAACTCCAGAACTTCTAAGCAATAGAGCCCCAGTGGTAGTACTAGTTGGGGGAAGAGGGGTGACTAAGAACTCAAAGTTGCGTTTGCATAGATTGAGCATTAGAATGAGAAAGCATCAGTCATGTAAATCAAAGAATAGGCCACTGATAAGCAACTTAAACCCAAGGTCAAGTAATGAATCTGTGACCAGATTGCCAAGGAAATGTGCCCAGTGCCCTAATACTTGGGCCTCTGCCAAACTTCAGGACACCTTCAGACAGAGGAATTCCTTTCCCTTTTGCATTTGGTGACCCTCAAAATTCTATTTCAGATAGTGCGACCCAGGAGCTTGAAAGGACAGAAAAACCTTCACGGCTTCCATGTTGTTTATGACAGTTCTGCTCCTGGAATGCCTCTACTCAACCTTCCCTCTGTCATCATTTGTTGGAACCCAACTCCTGTAAAGAATTCCCTTGTGGTCCCGGCTGAGAATGGACTCAATAAACCTGGAACTCCATAGACAGCATCTACTACTTTCCTTGGCTGTGACTTTTGAATAAGTTTTACAGTTTTATTACCTTTCCCTTGGGGACAGGAACCCAATGAATAACTACAGCAACAACAACAACAAAAAAAGCAATGGCCAGTCCAGTGTGGCGCAAGCTTATTTATTTCAATAGAGGAAAGCCTAAATAGTTTAAAGCAAGCATCATCCACCAGTCTAAGTTTTTAGAACACATGGCTTTACTTGGTTTGAAAAGTCCAGTGTGTTGAGAATGTATTCGGTACAAGGTATTAATTGGCTTCTAGTTCAAGGCTGAAAGGCAGGAGATACTGGTTGTAGGCCTGGCTTGGTCATCCTTAAACATAATCTCAGTTACTTCTTGGAGGCTCAAGTCTCTCATGTGTCAATGGATAAATGACACAGAACCACTTATACCTAAGAGAACTGTTATGAGAACAAAATAAAATAATAGATGTGAAAGAACCTTTCAAAAATTGAAACCACTAGGCTCACCCAAGGCATTATTAGGTGTTATTGTAAACCACAAACCAAATCCTATGCCACAGATGTGACTGCTATTATAGGTGTCGGAAGTCAGTACCTAGAATTCACATAGGATCAATGCGATCAACGATCTGTGGAAACGATACCCACTAGGGAAAACCCTGAGTGGCTAAGGAGGCTATAGGGAGATGAGGACGACTCATATCCAGTCAAGGGAGAATACTAATATTGCTGCAAAATGGAACACGGGCAAGTTTTCCCAAAGTGTTGCCTCAAGTTTGATCTGTGAAACAGAAGAATGGACCAAATAAGGTTGAGTTAACAAGTTAAATAGGATTTTCAGTTTCAGCCTTTAGAACGCTAACTTGCTTCTTCAAGAGGGAGATACTGAGGCTGCTTTTAACTTTAATACTTCTCTAGGGCTATGGTAACCTGACCAAAGCTGAAACTCAATCCATTGTATTAGGCACTGAGTGAAGAAAGAATGTGTTTGTGATCTGCTTGGAGTTTCTGAAATGGGAAGCAAAAGAGGAACACTTGAATCATGTTTATCCAACACCGTGAGGGGAAAGAGACTAGTTTTGGCAATCATGCAGACTTTGGTCTTTGAAAGCTGGATTCCATTATGAGGGAAAGAGTTAATCAGGCCCCCTTGGGTCTGAGAGAAATCTGATCACCAAATTAGCTTTCAGGTCCTGTGATAATGGAGAAATCTAAATGATGGGCCGAAGCCCCTCTTACCTAGAAAATACTACCACGAATCTTTTCCTTATACATTATTGATTATGAAATTAATACGTATTCACTTAAAATTTCAATTGGGAGAAGTATAGAGTGAGAAGTGGAATTCCCCCCTCCCCACATATCCCCTTGCTACCTACTGTCACAGGGTATATGTATAATGCACTAGAAAACAAAAAAACTATTGCGTATGCATAATATCCTGTAACTTGCTTAACCACTTCTATATTGCTAGACATTTAGGTAGTTGCTAATTTTTCATTATTACAGGTGTTATGATAAACTGGGGCATATATTTTTGCAAATATTTTCTGTGGGATAGATATACAGAAGTAAAATTGCCACATCAAAATACAAGTAAATTTACAATTTGGCTGTGTTGCCCAGTTGGCCCATATAAAGACTCTACTGATTTATACTTGCATTAGAGGCATACTAGAGTTGCTTATGAGTTTGATCAGTTGGGTCAGTTGCTTGGGACAGATCATGTCTGTAACAGTGACAGCATTGGTGATGTGGACTGCAGAGTCTTGGAAACTTGTTGATGAAAATGCTGCTACTATGCGGCGCCTCTTTTAGGAGGTCAGCATTTCTCCCCAAACAACACTGACCTCACGTCTCTATTTAACTGTAAACTGCAGCACCTTTTGGCTCCTGGAGTGTATTAGATTATACATTAATTTTATGTGAAAGCTCTAATCAATTGCTGTTTTGGGAGGTTTTGAGGGACCCAGCAAATATCACCCTCTTTTTGTTCCAAGGTCTAAATCAGTTAGAACTAGGCAAAAGAGTAAGACAGAGAGAGCCCTTGTTATTGTTAAAGTTGATCTTGAAGAAGGTCAGATATCTGCTGCACAGTGGCCTTCCCTATTCTTAACTCTGGCATTAAAGAAACAACACCCTATCTCAGGCCACCCTCGATCACTGCAGATCTTCCCTGTGGGCCAGGCTTCTACAGATAAATTCATTAGCTGGTGGAGAAGAATCAGGAGCACATGCTCTCTGTGGGTATGCACTCCCCAAGAGGAAGGGGTTGGTAGAACCCATGGCCAGTGGTTCTAACAAAGCTCACCAATCAGATTACATCTTTTTTTTCTCTCCCAGGGAAAAAAATAAGTGAGGAAATAGAAACCGAGAGTATTAATGCTAATGGCACTCCCTCCACAAGGAAGGAAATAACAGAAAAAGGGAGATTCTTGCCACTCTCCTACCCCAGACTCCATTCCAACAGTTGTATCTACTATGAATGCTTAGTGGGAAGGAGTTTGGTGATTGATTAGTAATGTCTGCCATGGGTATGGGTAGGGAGAGATATGACACATTTGTCATTATTTTCAACTCTGAAAAAATTATACGAGTACTCTATGGTTAACATAAAATTTAGGTGTAATTGTGTTTTCTAAGTTACAAAAGGATTTCGTTACAGATCAACCACTCTTAAAGACTTTCTGTCTCTCTTTATTCCTTGAGTGTTCTGAGCCTTTCTTCTACAGTAAGGTTGAAAGTCTGCTCCCAAATAATTTATAACACTCTAGGTCTTGATACCTCTTGGTGCTAGTGCCAGTACAGGGATAATATTTTTATTGTAATGGTTCATAATTAAGGATTCACATATCAAAATCTCCAACTTTTGCACTAGGATAACAAGAGGCAGAAAAAAAATTCAGCATTTGCCAAGTGGCCAAAGATAAAATTGGCAGTGGAAAAAATTAGATTTTCAAGCTATGAGGAATTTATTAAAAACAACGGAACATTTACAATAATAAACACTTGGTATTTTCTACTTTGTGCTTTTGTTGAGGTTCTTTCTTAGAGAAGGAGTTTTTATCTGTTCATTTTTTGCATGCAGATACTTTCCATTTGCTGTACTAAGGAGAGAAGAAAATTATTACATGAGTTGGGAAACTTTAGTGCTAAAGAGAGGAGCCAAATATAGGTCAGTGTCTAATTAAGCAGAATTTTAAAAATGCATGAGTTCACTAATAGAAAAATAATAGGTGCTGGGTAGGGTGGAGTTGGGTGACAAGAGGGAGAATTGAGGAAACACTGAGAAGACAAAAAGAGAAGAAACCTCTTCTTTGATTAACATCTTCTTTCCTTGTTGACACTTCATTATTTCTGGTGCTTTCTCATGTTCAATCAATAAGATGGTTGCTCTCTGCGTTGGGTTTTTAATTAACCCATAATGGAGTAAGCCTCTCCCAAGAATCCTGACCAAATACCTCTTCCTTCAGACCAGTATTTCGCAAACCTCAATACTTTCTTCCTCATTTTTGCCACCTTGTTTATGTTCATTCACTTTTAAAACTTTTTTTCACTACCAAAAAAGGAAAAATCTGTTTCACTTGCAATAAAATAGAAGATAATCATAAAAATAAGTACCATGGAAACAAAAATTTTAACACTTTTTAAAACAAAAAATCAACAAGGAAAAATAAGTAATGATAAACCTGATAGATTTACAAATTTGTATGCCTAAAATAAGTTCCTCAAAGAGAAAAACTGTATCTTTTTTAAAATTAGTCAGTAATGGAAGGATATTCAACTCAGTGATGCTTAGTTTAATCTAAAATCATGTATTGTCTACAGTGTGGGAAACAAGCTCTTCTAAAAGGCAGTGAAGTATGATGGGAAAAGCTTGGGATTTTGAATCAGACAGAACTGAGTTTGATTTCTAGGTCTAGCTCTTACTCATCCCTCACAGTAGAAGTAGGATGATAATATTTGTTTCACAGGCCTGCTATGAGACCAAAATGTAATAGTATTGGAGAGCATTTAGGAAATGTTTAGGCAATTTTAGTTTTATTCTATTTCTGTAGAATATCTCCAGTTTTTGGAGTATTATGTTCAGGGTGGAAAAAGGCATAACAAAACACAGAATCATAAAATTTAAGAAATGGGAGGATTTCTCAGAAAAAAATAAACTTTTATGGGCTGTATTTATTTTCCATCCAAAATAAAAATAGCTTTATTGAGTCCCATGGGAAAAATGTACTAGTAGCCTTACAACTTATATTATCTACTGCCTTAACAAGAAGAATGTCAATGAGAAAATAGTCTGTGTTTATAGGCATTCAATGCTAATATCTGGGCATATTTGCAGAGCAGTGACAGACGTAGCATTGCAACCCTGTAGACTTAAATTCCAAATGAGGCCAATGGACTGGGGGGGCCCTCTGGCACCAGTAGCCCCTTGCTTCACAGCCCATCCCCCTGATTACGATGAGGAAACTGAGGGCCTGAGCACCATGTGTCTCTGAAATTCTAATAAACAAACAAATCATGTATAATGACTGCAGAGTTTTACTCATTGAAGACTCCCATTAGTTGCTTATCAGTGACCCAATTCTAATTGCCAATATTTCATATGATTCTAGGATAATATGGAAAGAATTTCAGGGCTCACTTATTTCAGGAGTCAGGCAGGTGATAATTAAGGATTAGTGTGGGCCTGGGGGCACTGGGAAAACCAGAGGGTACCATCTACCTGGAAAGGGGGCGGGCTGGCTGCTAACTGTTCCCATGAGAAACTTGGGGCCCAGCGTTACCAGATAATGACTTCTAAAGAGAAGCCAGAAGGTTGGAATTTTTAAAAAAATTTTATGTGAAAATTTCTTTATATATTGGCAGCTAAGCAATCAAACACATGCCACACACACACACAAACACACACACACACACACACACACACACACACACAGCAGAAACTGCTGTACAGGCCAAACAGAATGCGTCCCTGGGCCTCTGTTCTGCCCCAGTTGTCTTCTATGATAGATGAGGAAATGGAGACCCAGAAAGGAGAAGTGACTTAACCAAGGTCGTAATAGAAGCCTCTCTTCTAAAAGCTCCTGTGAAAAACGGACAGATCTTACGTTTTTAAAAAGTATGATGGAATAACAACAGAATCTGATCATTTAGAGAGCAATAATTCTAAACTTGGCTCTCTGATACTATTTTACCGTATTATCCAAGCTAGTGAACCCCTGAAGTTAAGAAAGTGGACCTCTGCAATCTGGAGTTGGTTGGGGGGGTTTGGAAGGTAGGTGGAAGTATTCCGGGATGCAAAGTCTTCCAGAGATGAGCTCCTACTCCAAAATCATGGGCCAACAATTAGGTAACATGGCAGAATGGCAGTGGCCGCATAAAACACATGGCCCCAGAGATAAAGTTGAATGTGATAATAAGTATCACTTGCAATTTCTTAGAAGGAAAATCTATGCATATTTTGCATTGATCTGTCAGAATGGGTGAATGGATGGATGATTCATTCATTCATTCATTCATGTCACAAATAAGGATTGACCACTTACTACATACCAGTGATTGTTCAAACACTGGAGGTACAGCATGAGCAAAAAAAAAAAAAAAAAAAAAAAAAAAAAAAATCCCTACCCTAATGTGACATATCCTAGTGGGTTCAATGAGTTGCTTAGGCAGTTCTCAGTTGGCTAGATAAAAGATCGGCAATTCTGACTCTTTCGATCATGCCAATAAGGACCAGAAAGTTGATGGTGGGATCCAGAACTAAAAGTTGACTCTCTTGCTTCTAGGCCAATATTCTCTCACCATGGCAATGATATGCTTATTGGTGTGGAGTGTGGCCTAGAGTTTTATATTTTGAATCAAATCTCTCTTAAAACACAAGGAGGCAAAGACGTTGTTAACAGCAGAAGTCAGGGGGACTGATATCAATTTACTTCTTTCTAGCCCATGTCTCCCTTAAGAAAATATCTGAAACCCAGCACAAACAGGGCGTGAACCTAAATTAAGCCTGTGGTCAGCTTTGCTAGGGAGAGACACATTTCTGTAAGTGATTCGTCTTCAGCTCTGCTGGCTCTGGCAGATTTATAGGGGTTATATTTTCACATACAAATCGTCCTTGAACAATTACTCCACTACCTGGAACACCGCTTCCTTCTCCCTGCCCCATGTCAGATGTGCCCATATGCAATCTCCCTCCCAGATTTTTTTCTTTAATAACAAAGTAATTGTTGACAGTATAAGAAAACCCAATTCTTGGTTGAAGTTTATGTTCCAGAGGCGCTCTCTTTGGGGAGAAAATCAGCAGCAGATAGAGTTGCACATTCCTGACATGGGGGCCAGCTCTCTTTAAGTCTTTGTTGCTGTGAAACAACTGCACTGCCCTTTCCAGCTGGTTCTCTTATCTTTCCTGGGAGAGGCCAAGAAAGACTAATGCTTCTTGCCCTTTACCCTGCCTCTAAGTGCCAGGGCTGTTGAATGGAGCAATGGCCACAGAAAGTCAAGGGAAGATGGCAGATGAGCCTAATAGCCCCTGAGTCAGTCTTCCCACACCCATTTCCCAATTGCTGGGGGTTTTGTGACGTTACACATTATCTTACATTTCCTAAACTTATCCTGTAACAATGAAGGGAACTCAGAAGTCATCAAGAGCAGCCAACCCCAGCGAGGCATCCACAGATTGTGGCACCCAGCCAGGCTGAATGGACTGAACACAGAATTGGTCAAAGGTAGCTTCTGTCTTCTAGGAAATATCAGCTGATGGTGTGAAAACTGACCCTTTTAGCATTTTTAGCATATTTCATTGAAGCCACCGTCTGTACTAAGTTGGGCTGACTGGGTAAAAGGTTGTGCCAGTTTGAATATATTGTGTCCCCCAAATGCCATTATCTTTGATGTAATCTTGTGTGGGCAGACATTATCAGTGTTGATTAGATTTCTTTGAGTGTTTCTTTGGAATGCGCCCCACCCAGCTGTGGATGATGACTCTGATTGGATAATTTCCATGGAGGTGTTGCTCTGCCCATTAGAGGTGAGTCTAAGTTGAGTCACTGGAGCCATATAAATGAGCTGATAGACAGAGGGAACTCAGAGAGTGAACTTTTGAAGAGAAGCTACAGCCAAGAGGGACACTTTGAAGAAAGCATAGGAGCTGCAGATGAGAGACAGTTTGAAGACGGCCGTTGAAAGCAGACTCCTGCTCCGGAGAAGCTAAGAGAAGACAAATACCCCAAAAGCAACTAAGAGTGATATTTTTGAGGAACTGTAGCCTAGAGAGGAATGTCCTGGGAGAAAGCCATTTTGAAACCGGAACTTTGGAGCAGACACCAGCCACATGCCTTCCCAGCTAACAGAGATTTTCCGGACACCATTGGCCATCCTCCAGTGAAGGTACCCGATTGCTGATGTGTTACCTTGGACACTTTATGGCCTTAAGACTGTAACTGTGTAACCAAATAAACCCCCTTTTATAAAAGCCAATCCATCTCCAGTGTTTTGCATTCTGGCAGCATTAGCAAACTACAACAAAGGTCATTTTAATTAAGAGACAACATAGAAAAATGGTTAGGAGTAAGGGCTTTAGAATCAATCCTGGGTTTGTATACCTGTTTTATCATTTTCTATCCTCAGGACATGGTGAGTTATTTAAACTTTCTCAATTTTCGTGAAAATAAAAAGGAAATAATAACCCCTACAACACATCATGAAGTTGTCATAGGGCTGAATTAGATGATGTGTGTGAACACGATTAAAACAGTGGCCTGACAACAGTGGGCACTCAATAGAAGGTAATTTTTAATCTCAATAAAAAGTCTAAATTATAGAACATTTTACACAAATGCAACGTTAATTAAGAAAACTCAGTTAACACAATCTTCAAAGTAGGCTCTTAAGGGACTTGCTATGACAAACAGGAGAGACTGTTTCAGAATTGCTCTCTTGAAGGTTGCTTTAAAAATATTTTTTAAAGTTCCAAACAATATGCTTTTAAGATTAACTCAAGAGTACTTTCAATACTCCCCTTGAAGCCTTGTTTACATCCTTATTTCAATTTAGCTCCCTCCATATTCCAAATTCTAAATTTGTAGTGTCCGCATTCTTATCTATCCAGGGCCTTAATTTCAGAGAGAACCTTCATATTTTAAATCTGAAATAATGAAGTTTTACATCCAGTGTGGATGACCCAGAATACTCCCTGTCGGTGACATGAGGCTGAGGTGTAGGTCTTGGTGCTGGTCATCAGTAAATAGTGAGAAAGAATAATAATGATAATACTTTTGCATTTTCCCTTCATGGAAATTATTTCATTTTTGCTTCACAAACTCTCGTGTGGGGCAGAAAAAAAAGACATACTATTACCCACATTTTAGAGTTGAGGAAATTGAGGTTTGGAGAGTTAAGTCACTTGCCCTATGACACATGCCTCAGTGGTTTACAAGGATTTGTGTAGCTATTTAGCTTTTGGAAAATGAAATGTTCTCTGGAAGAGAAAAAAATGAACCAGGTAATAGCCTACTTGCCCCACCCACCCTCCTGCCCCGTCTTGACAGTCACTGATTCCAGGTCTGAGGGGGAACAGTGGCCTTCTTTGACAATGGCCGTGGTGGCAGACAGGTGATCAGGAGAGAGAAAGAGGCTCCTTGCTTTCTAAGTTCTATGTGGCCTTAAATCTCAGGTGAGTTACCCTGTGAGATCCACCCACCTAAGGCCCCCAGGCTGCCTTAGCGACTAGAAACACTGACTCGGAGAGTAATTGGCAGGCTGATGGACTCCATCTCTGTTCATCCTCTTGCCTTATGGATGTACTGGGTTGAAACAAGTGGAGAAGACACAGTGTTTTGATTCTAGCCCCATGAGGGGAGCAGGAAAGAAATTTGGTGTTTCTCAGTTGGGGAAATGGCAAAGTGGCCAATCAGGCACCAGGGCCAATTTTATAGAATTCTTTTAACAGTCTCCAAAATACATTAGAATCCTTGAATAATGGTTGGTGATGATGGTGGTACAACATTAATTAATAGCACTGAATAATATATTTGAATGTGGTTAAAAGGGGGGAATTGAGGTTGAATATACATGTTATTAGAATAAAAATTAAAAGAAAGCCATAGGATGGTACAACACAACCAGGGAACACTAATGTAAACCATGGACTATAGTTAATAGTTCAATTACAATGATTTTTTTCATCAGTTGTAACAAATGTACCACACTAATGCAAGATGTTAGTAATAGGGGTATATGGGAATGCTGTATTTTCTGCATGATTTTTCTGCAAACCCATGACTTTTCTAATAAAAAAATTGATATTGCATATTCATGCCTCTTTTACTGGTTTTGAACACAGGCACACAGTAACAGGAACTTAGCAAGCTGGAGAGATCCTTCAGTGTAATCACTAACCATGTTGAGTGCTTTATAGCTTACAAATCACCACCAAATATATGTGCTCAATATATTGTGGCATTGCAACCTATTTGGTGCTTTATCACCATCTCCAAAGTAGTTATCTTTATCCATATTTTATAGATGAGGAAACCGAGTGATGAGTCGGTGTGCCTGAGGCCACACAACTGGAATAAGGTTATCTGACTCTAAATCTGGTGACTTTTCATTACATCAGTGCCTGTTTTCATTGACACCTTTGTGACTGCGTCACAAAAAGCAGATTTTAGTGCCACAAAGAGGCTTAAGCCCTGTCTAGTCCACGTTCTTCATTTGTCTTTAAAGAAACGGGGGCCCAGAGGAGTTTACAGCCAAATGCCTACATGGAAACATGCTCTCTCTCTCTAAAGAGACTTAGATTTTATTTTATTGTGAACTGTTCTACTGGGGTTATATAATTTATGATGTAGAAAATTTAGAGATGCACAGAAAGTACCTGGGGAAAAATGCAAAGGCATTCAAGAGAGAGAAAGGTGAGCTAGCTCTAGTAGAGAAAGGATTCTGTGTTTGTTAGGTTTGCAGCAGCTGCTATAACAAATCTTAACAGTGGTTTAATGCCTTAAAATTTCATTTCTCGCCCATGTAACAGTGTAACAGTCCGATGCAGGTGTTGCTAACTAGTAATGGTGGAGGGTTGCTCCCTGCACCAGGTACCCAGTTTGACTGAGGCTCTGCCTTTCTCAGAGGGTGGCTTCCCAGGTTGTTCTGGGCATCAGTATCCAGCTGGCACAAAGGGGAGGAGTATGGGGGATTGCTCATGGAAATTCTTACTGGCTGGACCTGGAACACATCACTTCTTCTCAAATTTGTTTAGAATCTCATTGTTTAGAATCCAGTCACATGGCCATATCTGACAGCAAAGGAGATGGGAAATGTAGTTGGTTTTGTTCACAAGAAGAGGAAAGAGATTTGGTGACCGGGCAGTAGTATCTGCTACAGGATCCAAAGGAAGTATGGACATTATGGGGAAGCAGACAACTTCCTCAGAGTGGAATGAAAAAAAAACTCCTTTGTACCCAGATTATGTAGTTTTTCCTGGTCAGCTCAGTCAGAGTAATCATGTCCTTTAGGTTCCTGTATAACTCGACTTCCTCACATCCCGCACACTTCAGTTTTCCACAGTCAGGCTCTCACCTCTTTCCTTATCTCTGTAACCTTTGAAATATACATTAGTGGTTAAGAGAGTGATTTCTGGAGCTGCACAATCTGATTTCACCTTCTTTATTTGCTTTGTGACCTTGGTCAGGTTGCCTACTTCCGTTTTTTCAGCTATAAAATAGAACTTACTTTTTAGGACTGTTGTGAGTATTAATTGAAATAATATATGTGAAGTGCTTAGAATAGTGCCTGGGACATAGCATTTAATACATGCTAATTATTAGTATTGTGATGCTGTTAACAAGTTCTTGAAATTCTTCCTTTGGTTTACTTGACATGAAATTCTTGCCTTTGGTTTACTTGACATGACCCTCTCTTGGATATTTTCCTTCCTTTTCTTCTCAGTCTCTTTTGTGGGCTCTCATTCCACTGCACTCAACTAAATTTTGTAGTTCCAAGGATCTACTTTTTGAAGTTTCATCTCTTTCCCTACTCACATTCCTTCTGGGTGACCCCATCTGTTCATATGGCTCCACCTACCATATATATACAGATATCTCCAGAACTATGCCTCAGCACAGCTATCTTTTCCCAAATCCAAGCCAGTGTAAATAAATGCCAAACAGATATTTCTATTAGGCTCCAGAGCTTCTGAAGACAAACCTATATATTCTTTGTCTTCAGAACTGTCTCCTCCTTCTATACTTCTGAACTCGGAGAATGGAGCCATCCTCTACTTCTTTTCCCAAACCAGAAACATGGGAATCCCTCCTGAATCCAGCTTTTCTCTCATTCCCAATATTCATATTGTAACTGTGGAGGATAATATTACTTTTTTTTCAAAATATTTACTACCCTCTTCACTGCACCCATCTCTACATGATCTCTTCCTCTATAGGACCCTCCACTCTGTGGAGAGAGTATATTCCAGCCCCATTGGAGTAGGACCGTGCCGTGTGCATTGCTTTGGCACATGGAATGTGAGCAGAAGTGTCATGCCATATGTCTGAGCAGAAGCTTTTGGAGCCATTGCTTTCTTCCTTCTGCCATGAGAATGGAATGTCCCAAATAGGGACTGCTCCCTGAGACTAGATGCTAGAACAAAGAAGATCCAAAGAGCAGAGCTGCTGCTGACATGTAACATGAGTGAGAAATAACCTTTTATTTTTGTAAGCCACTGAGTTTTTTTTACTGTTGTTTCTTTTCAAAGCATTGCCAAAATATGTGTCATTTGGGGTTAGGAAAAAAGCAATTATTGTTATTGGAGGCTGGAAAGGTGGCAACCCATGTTATACAGAGGTGAAAATTTTGCTAAAAATGTCACCTGGGATTACTTGGAAGTAAGGGAGTTTTGGAAACAGAATATTACTATTATGCCTTGATTCTATTGGCTGCATTTGACAAGAAAAAGATGATCTCAGAAATTAACTGGCAGATTTACAAGCAAAATCAAAAGGGCATATATAAGCCTCCGAATCTAGGACTTATGGAAAATGGAAGCACTTCTCTTCTACAACTGGTGAAGCACAAAACTGAGAGGGCCTTTAAGTGAGCAAGTCTGATTAAAAACTTGGTATCTTACAATAATACAAGTGTTTCTAGAAACAATGAATGATTATTTTGTAGTGACCCTTTCTGGTGAGTTGCTTTTGACCCACCACTTACCTTCTCCTTTAGTCCTTTATCAAGTATTATTTGAAAATGGAACTATGCTCTTAGAGATTTTTGATAATTTGTTTTAGTTATAAATGATAGGAACTATAACATGGCTTAGTAATTTATTTGGCAAATATTTATTGGGCACCTCCTATTACCCAGGCATCGTTCTAGGTCATCAGGAGACAGCAATGAACAAAAACAGACAAAATTCCTGTGCTAAAAACCTTGCAAATTATTGTATGAGACAGATGAGAAAGTTTAGCCAAAGGTGAGCAGATCCTGGGAAGTAATTGGTGGAGGGACCATAGGAGTCAACTAAAAAGAAGACAGCATTTGTAGGCAGGCACTCCTTTCAAGAAGCTTAACCAAAAGGGGGAGTAGAAAGACAGCAATATGATGAAGATGTTGGATTATTGGGTCAAGAGAGGTTTTTTGTTTCTTTACTTTTTTTTTTTTTTTTTTTTTTTTAAGATGAGAGATAATAAAACATAATTCAGTGCTCAAGAAATGGAATCCACAGGTCAGGAGAGGTGGGGAGTGCAAGAGGGAGAAGGGTAACTGAGGAAGCTCTGCCACTTAATTCACAATTTGTCCTTGGGCCAGTCATTGCAATTCTGGGTTTCCGTTTCCTTGTTTCAAAACTATGAGAATTAGACTAAATCAGTGATTTTCAAACCATATTCAGGGACTTTGCAACCATTTAGTTTGAATTTCATTTTAATGTATTTTTTAATTCAACTTTCAGAATTGTAATAAAAACCACATTCCCCCAAATCCTATACATCAAGCTCCATTAACCCTTTCTTATGTGTGTTCAGGTTACCCTGTTTTTGTGACGACCTTAACACAGTATCTTTTGACATTTGAAATTTTGAAATGAAGTTTCCTGATTAAAGTTTTTTAAAACTTAAAACTGCTATCATTTTCCACTACTCATTTTTGTAAGTATTGATGTTCTCAGTGGCAATAAACTGGATGCTGAGGCAGATACGCTAATGTTAACTATTAAAATTTCAATATTTTGGGTTAATCAAATCAGTCATATTCTCAGTGGCTGAATTTATAAAAGGCAAATGTTAAAATTAGGTTGTTGTTCTTGCGTGCTTTAAAAATAAACTTATACAAGTGAAATACTGTTAAAACCTAATTTGTATGTTAAAGCTCTGTATACACTTTCACTGACAAAAAATTTAGCAAGTTTGAAAGCTGTGAGACAGGATAATCTCCAAAATTCCTTTAAGCTTCATCAAATCTACACTTCTGTTGACCTAACAACATAACCTGGATTTACAGGATAATTGCCAACTTCCCACTCCACTTTGTACTTGGACAAAGCGTTTGAGCAAGAAGAAGATGTGAAACATGGCTGAGTGTGGAAGAGGGAGAATTCAACTGAATTTACTGAAATTGACTCAGTCCCTCCAGAAGATCCACTACAGCACTAAGTGGCCAATTTTAAATTACCGCTTCCCATTGTGAATCAGGAAATAGATTTCCCTTCGTGGTCCGTTTCTGTCTCTTGTAAATGACTCTAATTCAGTTGGTCACATGGATAGAAATGGCATCCAGGAGCTGTTTTGAACTGTACCAAACTGTTATCTAACTCAACCCCTAATTTTCAATCTGTCAGTGTGTAAGTATATGCTTTTTGCTTTTTCCAGATTAGCATAAACTCCAGCAATCTTTTTTGGGAGGAGGGAAGGGAGTTGATAATAGTGTTTGTGTTAAAATCACACCTTCTTTTGATTTCTTGCAGACATATAGACTTTTCTCGTGTTTGTGGACATAAGTGCTTTTATCTCACTCTGCAATCAGTCACAACCCAGGGTGGAGGCAGGGAATGTTTGGTACAATATTTCCTATATAAACAGTTTCACTGTAAAAGGAACAATATGGCTCTAATTTTGATGTATGATCAGTTTAGAAATATGCAAACACATTTGAATATACATCCTGTACATGACAACGGCCATGTGACACTGGATACACAAAAGGATTTTTTTTTCTGTAGTGATTTCCCCAGCCTTCCCCCAACCAGATAATATCAGTTATACTTCCAAGCTTTTAAGTGAAAATGCCTGCTTTGATAGCTTTCTCAAATTGATAAAAATACATGTAGTCAAACAGAATTTTTTTAATGGTCAAGTTGTCCTCTGGCACATACACTCAATCTTACTCTGAATACAAATAATAGCAGCCCCAAATGATGAGGGTTTAATATTTTCCAGTGTAGCTGTGAAGTAAAATTGGAAGTGAAAGTAGTTGAAACTCAGCCCAGGGATATTTAAAATGCATTTGTTCTGTACAGGAAAAAAAGCACCTGGAGCATTAGGTCCCATTCAAGTGTGCAATGGGAGGTGAGCCTTTGTCCCTCTGGTTTGGTCATAAGCTGCCCAGGTAGGGTTCAGCCGTGATCGGGCAGCCTAGTGACGGTGGGGCCTTTACTTTTCTCCTTCCCACAGTACAACTTTGGGGTTGATCAATAGAAACTCTGTGAATACCATTATAATTCATCTACTCTTAGTTTCCATTAACGAACGAAGAAAGATCCTTTTTTAAAGGAAAGAGCTTCACTCATAATCCTACCACCTTAACCCTAGAACTAAGTACCAGAGACGCTAAGCCCACAGATGAGGTTGGTACTATGATTAATATCCCATTTTTCTGACAAGGAAAGTGAGGCTTAGAGAAGCAATGTAATTTGCTTAGTTAAAATGTAATTCATAGGCAATGTAATTTGCTTAGTTAATTGGATTATATAGTTAGGAAATGGCAGAGCTAGGATTAAAGCTCAGCTCACTGGACTCAAGTGATACTCTTCTTAACCTTGATTCCAAACCATTATTTATTTCCAGTAAGTTTTACTTTTCCATGTTTTTACCTGTATTTGTCCATAACCATAATTTTTCTTACTTGAAATCAGGGTGAACGCATAAACTTATATATTCACCCCTAAAATATTTCTGAATTATCTTAAAGATTTTTTGATATTTTATAGTCTGCGTTACTATAATTTTGTCATTTCTAATGGCTTCATAATTCATATAAAATATACTTACTGTGTGATTTCAAATATGTGCTAGGCATTCTGCTTGTACATACAGTAGTCATTTTGTCCCTCCCCTTCCCAAAAAAAAAACATTTTTGAAGTATATATTATTATCCACATTTTACATATGTGGAAGTTGAGAGTTACAGGACTTAAGTGAGTTGCCCACAAGCACACAGCTGGGGAATGTTTGGGCAGAAACGCTGAGCTAGGTTCTTTCACTCTAAGCCCAGTGCTCTTTTCCACCACCCCAGAAAATCAGCAAACCAAAATGCCCAAACTTGGCGCAGGCACAGATATTGTAACTTTGGGATCAATACATTTATGGCAGCTGAATGTAACAATGATCTTCAGTTTTCTCTCCCATCAAAGCCTATCGAATAGACTCTGAAGACGGGATGTGTGTTTTGAACGGGTGTTCCAGCGATGACGATGGATTCGGGCAGATGCATCCAGGCCCCGTTAACAGGGTACAGGTCTGCAGGATCTGTGCCCTGGTCCCCTGCGGGTCTGCTCTGGGGACAGAAGGACATCAGATAGAAATCAAGGTGTCCTGAACACCAGACTTTGGAACTTCATTTGGTGCATGTGTGACGTGGTGAGGAGACGGCCACTACTACCGCCACGAACAATTCGGAAGCCCTTTCTCTACAAATGCCAAGTCTTAGCTACCTTTTCCTCCTCATTTCCCCTTCAAGTGTCATCTTCTATACCTTAAGGCAGAGTTTTTCAAAGTATGGTGTGAGGATGAGACAATTTTTAGGTGTACCCAGATGAACATTTAAACATTTTAATAGTTAATGTACTTATTTTAATAAACTAGAAAAAATATATGGTGAGCTCACTAAACAATGACTTCACCAATATTATTGCGTAGGATGAGGCAAAATTAAAGTAAAAGGGTGAGTTATATAAAGAAAAACATTCAGTAAATAATAACACAGATGTTATTAGGATGTGACAAAACTCACGAAGGTGGTTTGTGAGTGAGCAATGTTCGGACAACACGGCTTAAAAAATATCTCTGTTTCCAATTCTTCCCATTCTTTATGGCTCGTCCTATCTGTTACCCCAGCTCCACATCTTCTGATCTTTCTGGCTGGACATCCCCTTTAAGGTGGGATCCCTGTCTGCTTGCCCTGGGATGCAATCCCTTCTTATCCTGGTTCTTGGCACCTTGCCCAGCGCACAGTGGGAAGTTTGGCTGGGCTCCTCTGTTTCCTTGCTCATACAATGGCGAGCATTCTGACATGCTGCCTGCTCCTCAGCTCTGCCTCTCAGCAGCAAGTATGGAGATCTGGGGCTCCCAAAGTCTGATCCTCATCGAAGCACTGGGAAACGAGGGATGGAAATAGAACAAGGAGTCTTGAACACAGATAAAAGGCTTTTTGATATTTGCATGAAATAAGCTTCTTAAAGAGGAACTATTTTTATAGTATTATCTATCAGAGATTATAGTTAAAAATTAATTTTCTAAGCCTTTATACTTAAAACAGTCTGAGCACAGAAGGAATTTGAATTCGTCTTTTAACAAAAACTCGTGCCCTGTCCTGCAGGCAAAGGTCTAGGTTTCTTTGCAAGATTATTTTGTGATTTCTGAGGCCAAGAGAAATTTGTAAAATGCTAGAAGGACTGCTCTGCTTACCTCACTACAATCCAGACTTTGTCTACGCTTCCTCATAAAAGATTATTTTGGGGGGAGGAGGAAGGGCAGAAATATTACAATGTAGTGATTCAACAAAGTATTGTAAAACCATAAAATACAGCAAGGATACGAACTGAAGCTTTCTAGGGGATGGCATTAAGGAGAAGAGCGAGGCAAGTCTCCTTACCTGAATTAAATGGCTAGGAGGTCAATAACTGAACTCAGAACAAACTGAAAGTTGAACCAAAGGCATTTGAAGTGTTAATTTCTTAAATAACCCTTTGCTTTCATGACTTACAATAAAAAATATTTGTGGTCAGAAAAGTTAGGAGACAGGAAACTGAAGTCTTCTAAACCCTCTTTTATGCTTGGAATGAAACCAAACCTTTATCCAATCATAAACCTTATGTGTTTATCTGTGAGGGAGTGCAGAGGGAGAAAGAGAGGGTAATAGTATTTGATTTCTATTTAAAGTACCTCTCTTCACCCTAGATTTCGGTCCTACCGGGGTGTCCTCATGCAAGATAGAGGAGATGGCTGTCTCCCCGGCCTCCCCTTGACCCACATCACCCACCCCCTGAGTTGCTGTGCATGCATTGGCTTCGTTTCCTTACTTTGGTGAAAATTCACAGGGAAGTGGGGAATGGTTTAATGATCAAAGCTGAACTTGATCTGTATCAAAGGGATCTTTTCCATCCTGGAAATCTGAGCCGCTTGAAAATAGTTTAGATTCAAGAGAGAGACCACACGACTGTCCGCGCAGGCCAGTCTGAAAGGAGTCTGGGGCGGATCTCCAGCCACAACCCGGCTGATGGAATCACCCGAGAAATCTGCTGTCCTGATGCTGGTTTTCCACGGTGCTGCGTCCTGGTCTAATCTCAGAGAAGAATTTGACAGGGAAGACCCCCAGGGGCAGGATAAAAACATGAGTTTCTTATATGGCTGCATATTTCAGATATTCTTAATTTGATGAATGAAGAAACTGAGACTCGAGGAGGTAAAATGACTCGTCCAAAGTACCGAGATGGTAGTGGTGTGTATCCACTGAGGAGTGAGTCTCTGTTTGAGTTCTGGCTCAAGCAGAGTGAGCTTGAGCAGGTGACTTAACTTCTCTAAACCTCTGTTTCCCCATCCTTGTAACAGGGATAGTGAGAGTTTCAACTTCTCTGGGTTTGTAAATGTTTAAATTCTTGATTCCCACTCTGGGGTGCTTTCTGTTACAGCACACTCAGTGGAATAACTTTGCCTTCCTTTCAAGATGCAGCATCTCTCTTTTTAAAGCTTGGGGAAGGAATTTCATAGGTTTGATAAGATCTGCTCTCTCTATCCAGTAGCAGCATGGCACAAGGTTGGCTGGAGGTGATACAGGAATAAAACGGGGATAAAGGAACTTAAATTTATGAAGTGCCTGCTCTGTATCAGGCACTTTACATACATCATCTCATTTAATTCCTGCAAAAACAAAAGCAATTTTAGGAGGTAAGGGATTATTATGCCCATTCTCTATTGGGGAAATGGAACCTCCAATAGCTTAAGTGATGCAACTGAGGTGGCACAGCCAGAGGCAGACCAGGTTTCAAACCAGGCCTCTCTTGTCTCCAAAGTTTGGACTTTTCACCTGCAGTGCACTGCCTTTGGTGGTAGAATGATGGTGCTGGTGGTGGAGGTAGAGCAGATGAGGGAGGGGGGCTGGAACTGATTACCGTGGGACATCTGGTACTGCCCAAGTGCCATGAGATTTCCCCTTGATCAGATATGGAGGAAGGTACATTGTGAATCAGATTTCTTGATGTGCAAGGAATAGCTAGATTACATGTTCAGCTCCGGGGGAGGTACCCTCAAGACTACAGGGACTGTATACACATATAGCTGTGATTTATGGTGAGTCACCTATATACCTGGTTTAGAGGCCATATGAGGTGAGCATTGTTGCAAATTGAGGTGAGGTTTATGACCTTAAGTGGCTGGCAGAGCCAGGATTCAAACTGGGTCAATTTGAGTCCAAAGCTGGTGTTTTCGTTATTTCATTCCATTACCTTCAACCAATGTCAGGGTGTAGCCTGTGGTGGGAACAGGATAGCACAGTTCTCAGGAGTCTTGGGTCACAAGTTTGATCTGTCAGGCAGGTTGGATTTGCCTAATGGGAAACTCCTTTCAGTGATAACTGGCAATTTTTTTCTCTTTTGCTGGAACCCAGTATGGCAGCCATGGGCCATGGGCCATTTGGACCAGACTGGGGAGATTGGCTGTGTAGTGTAGAAGATAAGAGCATGGGTTTTGGAGTCAGTGATTCCTGGCTGGAGTCCTAACTCTGTCTCTATATACTATATACAGGCAGTGACAGGCTTCCTCTATGGTAAAAAGGGGATCATAGTAATACTTACTTACCTTAGGGGATTGTTTTAAAGATTAAATGAGCATATATTTGTGAAGATGTAGCAACCTGGAGAAGTACGAGTGGCCTATAAGTTATTTTTAAAGTATTTTAAGTGGATGCTAACTTAAAAAAATTTGTGAGATTTTACCAAAATATGTATCTAACTATACCTACCTCTGTATCATCTATCAATCATCTTATATACCTAATTATCTATCTATCTAGCTAGCTAGCTAGCTAGCTAGCTATGTATCTATCTTATCTATTTACCTACCTACCAATCATGTATCATCATCTACATCATCTATCATCTCCTCCTTCCCCAAATATAAAACCATGACGTAAATATTTTCTTTCGAAAATTCAGAAGATCTGGCAGCAAAGGGCCCTCATTCTCTTAAGGTAACAATCAAATAAAGATAAACAGCAGCTACCACCTTAGGTAGGGCATGCTTGCTTCAGTTTGCCACAGTCTCCTGTACTCTCTACTGTGTGCTTTGCTCATCTGTTCCTGGAGACTCTGCACGTGTTCAAGAGTCTAGCATATTGTAGCAGTGTCGTGCTTGGCCTATGGTAGAGGAGTCAGGATGTGAACACTGTCGATCTGACTCCAGAGCCGGAGGAGTTAATCACTCTATTCTCTGGCCTCACTACTCCAAGTGTGGTCCGTGGGCCAGCACACCAGCATCACCTGGAGTTCTTAGATGTGCAGATTCACAACTACTGAATCAGAATCTGCATTTTAACAAGCTCCCCAGGTGATTCATAAGCACATTAAAGTTTGAGAAGCACTGCTCTATAGCTCTTATGATTAACTGAATGTTTGGATCCTCAGCTTAATAGATACAAGCTAATGTAGTAGATGGAACACTGGCCCACGAAATGAGAAGGGAACTCTAGCATGTTTGCTTTGTGACTTTGATCAAATCGTCATCCTCTGTAAAATGAGAGGACCAAGCAATATTTATACTTTGTGTTCCACAAAAACACTTACCAGCAGCGTGACCTCTGGGCAAGTGCCTCTAACACTGACCCAGGTGCTGAGGATACAAATTCCGAATAGCCATCCGCAGCCCGTGCCTGTCCCTGGGACCTCTCAGTTCGGTATGCCAGCGAGACAAACAAATTAACAATCCCAGCACTTACGACAAACACGTGCCACAGTCCCACCGATGGTAATACTCTGCTCCCCTAACAGCATCTAAGATGCACAAAATGGTCCCTAGTGTTCTGACCCAGGTAAGAGAGCCCTGTGTGCCTCTGAGCGACATCCCAGCCCAAAACACATTCAATGAGGAAATGGACGGGCTATGTCTATAGCTCCGCGGTGAGGGGCATCCTCAGGGGAGAAACTAACTTGGATCAGCACACGGTAAAGAATGTAGATCTCACGGACCTTTATTTATTAACATTTTTCCTGAGGGAAGAATGCTTTTTTATTACATTGTTGTTGCTGTCTTTTTTTAAAATAATATAATGCCTCTAAGCTAGCACTGAATTATAGATAGTGCTAATTTGCTTCAATTATTTTGCTCATTATGGGCAGAAACACAAGTGACATTACAGACCCAGGACTGAGAAATCACGTCCCAGATAACTCTCATGCAAATACAAGTGGGATTTAAAAATTTATCAAATAACTAGCTGTCACACCTGATTAATACCACCCGATCTAAGAGAAGCGGTTGCTCTATCTTCTAAAATGTCATTAAAATATCAAAAATAAAGAGTTCACATAATTAAAGAAACATTATTTTGTTCACAGAGCCTGAAAAAATGTGATTAGGCAGCAGTTCTGAAACGACGATATTCAATCAGGTGGGCGTTTGTATACCAGCTGGGAGCAGATACTGCTGGTTGTGTAAAATGTTGCCTTGTTATGTGGTACATTAGAACCAACATCAGGCAGAGGGAGAGAAAGAGGTGAGGGTGCATGGTTCATTCGCTCTGAAGTGGCAAGAGTGAAGTTTTTTTTGTTGTTGAAACAAAAAAAAGCCAAACTAGCCCTGTTTTATCAAATAAGGTATCAGGGTTACATTTCCTGTCAGCAAAGCGACAGGATCCACGTCGATGCTTGGGCTCCAAATAAGACTGATTTAGTTATTCTGTCACTAAACACAAGCTAAATTTCCATTCAACAAAAACAAGAATAATGGGTTTGGTTTTAGAAAGACAAGCAATCATTTTTCATTGGTGTGTGCGGGAATGGAGCATGCTGTTGGTTGCTAATGTATGTTCACAATGATGTTAGGGGATGGGCGTGCAACTCCATTGAGCAATCTTTTCCTGTGAAATAATTTTCTTAAAATGGGAGCTCTGTATATCACTGAGTCTCTTAGTCAATACATCTAGGTTGACACAAGTCGTTTGGCAAAAATAAATTGCTGTTTGTTGTGTCTTGTTCGTGGAAGGTGCTCAATAAAAGTTGGTTGAATTAATTTGCAGGAATATGAGTAGAAATTGGTTTGAGGAAACAACATTTTCTTGTAGTTCATGGGCTGCACAATCTAGCCCTGGAAATAGAGGATGACAAGAATACTGATGCTTCATAATTGAGGCTCTGGTTGAAGTGTGCAGCCAGCCTTGTCCAGGTAATGCGTTTCTGGAGAGAATGCTCTGGAGATTTTTCTTAGCGCTTGGGTTTTCCAGTATTGGTCAGTGAACCAGCTATTCTTGGTGTGTAAGTGAGATATTTTTGTGAGGAATATTCACTCAAGCAGTATGTCTGTCCATGCCAAAGAAAATGGTGGAAAAGTGAAAACTCAATCAGTCAAACAACTGGTTTGACCTTGGTTGCCCTAAATTCAGGAATGCTTTTCAGTGTCTGTGAATCCCAGACAAGGTCTGTGATGGCCACTGGACACTGATTGGTGGCTCCCTGGTTGGGGATAAGAAATACACAGGCCTGCCCTCGCCCCAGAAAGTAGCTGGATACTTGGCCATACCTGAAGGGAGTTATGGTGAAAGTTAGGCCAAGTCTTGGAAAATGGAAGCCCAGCCCACTAGATGAGAGGTCTCCAAAGTGATGTATGGGAAGAAAATATTAGAATTCTATACATTGTATTTTGGTCTCATTCTTCTTACCTTCTGTTTTTACATGTGTATTCTTCATATCATACATACTCAAAAGCAGTGCAAGTACATAATTTATAAGCAAGTAAATATACATTTATTAGGGATGTATGCTCAAAAGATTTTCTAATAATGAGGTAGAACAATCAAAAGAGTTTAAAGGTGTTGTATTTAGTCAAACTCTGTGAGGGCAGCAATGATGTCAATTTTATTCATCTCTGAATACTCAGTTTCTAACACAGCACACAGAAGGCACTTTTTAGACTATGAACTCCAAGAGAGAAGGCTCTTTTATTTTTGTTTAATATTATGTCTGTGCTTAGCACCATCCTTGCAATTTAATAGGTGTTCACAATATTTTTTTAATGAATGCCTGCTAAACAAATAAATTGTTTCAATATGCGACTTTGCCAAGTTTCTTTATACATTTGAGACTCTTTACTCTGTGAAATTTGGGGAAGTATTTTGGACATCTTGGATGACCCATTTGCCCAAATATTTGAAACAGAAGGAAGGAAATGCTATCTTTTACATATAACCTTTACATTGCAGGGATTCCCTTTCTTTAAATTGTAGGCCAGACTTAAATAATGGATGCCCCTATAACATAAGATTTGACCAGTAAAAAGTAATGAGGACACATATATTTAGGAGTACTTTTCCTTATTGCTGTGAAGCAGATCTTCCAAGTTGTCTGGTGTAACAGCATGTCTTGATTGGAGAGAGGAGTAAAATAATTCACAAATGTCATTTAAAATCTCATAGTGTGGTATAGAGATCATGTGTGTGTTTGTGTGTGTGTGTGTTTTCCCTCATCCAAATCATGCAAGGTTTTTAACCTCATGATTGAAAACAGCAAAGTAGAGAGTTAGGAAATACCAAATTCAATTCTTAACTGTGCTGTTTATTAGCCATAATTTGCCTAAAATGATGTTTTGGAGCCTTAATTTCCAATAATTATTTCCAGTAATACCTCCTTTATAGGCATATCAATTAGGACTCTTTTGGTTGACAAGTTATAGAAAACTTAATTCCAACTGCCTTTAGTCAAACAAGGGGTCACTTTGCCGATGTGAATGAAAAGTCCACGTGGTAGGGGTGTCTTCAAACCTTATCCAACGTCTAAGGCTTATCCAACATCATTGCAACTTGATGACTCTTCCTCTCTTGGCTCTGCCTTCCTCTGTGTTGGCTTCATTCTGAAGGTGGGGCAAGATGACTGAAGCAGCCCTGGCAGTACATTTTCTGGGGAAGAGAATATACATTTATTTTTAGCAGCCCCTACAAGTCTTTTTGCCTCTCATTGGCTCATTTGGTCTTATGTCCATCATGAAGCCATGACTGTGGCCAGGGGATGGTGCTATGCTATTTAGCTTTAGCCTTAGTAATAGGCCTACCCACTGCAGGTGCTGTCAGCACCCCTCTCCCCACCCGAATCACTGGGTCCTGGGGTAGGGAATGGGTGGTTCTGCAGAGAAAAATTGGGGTAAGACTACTAGATGAAGGAAAAGTGGATGCTAGAATGAGGCAAAAATACCACCTGCCTACTACAGCCAGTTTGTGGGAAGATTAAAGAGGTCATATATGTGAAAGTGCACAGCGTGTAGACAATCAGTAAACAATCAAAAGTAGATGACCATATTAAGCGAATCTCAAGAAATGAGACTCAGTAGCAATGTAAGACAAGTTTGAGATTAACAACACAAAAACCTTATTCATTCAGAGTCAATTAATTGAGGACACTAAATGTTACTTCAGCATCTATGATGTTCCAAGTGCTGTGTAAAGGACAAGTGGTACTGAGATAGGAAAAAAAAGTCTCTGCATTGGACTTGCTTATAGTCTAGCAAGGAATGTGGGTGTATATGTTGTTTCAATACAGTGTGGAAGGTATTTGATGCGTGTGTACTTCGGGGCCTCTGTGAGTACAAAGGTGGGGACCCTAACACAGCCTTGGGGGTATGCAAAGAGATGAGAGGAGGTATTAAGGGAGGATTTCCCCAAGGAGCAGCTCCTGAGAAAAGTTTTGAACAATTAATGAGTCATCCAGGTGAAGAAACAAGTCAGGGAAATGGGCTTTCTGGGCAGCAGAATGGCATGGTAGTGGCGGGAGAGCTAGACAATGCGCAGTGTGATTGTTGAGGGCAGGGGTGGCTGGGGACCATTTGCTATTTCTGCCGTGTAAAGTTGGAGGCAGGTGGTGGCAGGAAGTGAGGCTGCAGACACACTCATAGGAGCCTTGTCACAGAGGTCCTCATATACTGCGTAAAGGAGACTGGACATTATTCTTAGGTGATGGAGAGGCTTCAAAAGCAGGGGAGTAACATGGTCCAATTGGAGTTTTGAAAACTACTCTGCCTGGAGTTGGGGAATGGATGGGATTGCACCCAGATGGATTTCAGGGAGCTCAGGGAAGAAGGTGTAAACAGTGGCCCAGGAGAGAGTTGTGGGAGGGTCTGGACTAGGGCGCAGGTGGTAGGGATGGCAGGGAAGAGACAGACAATGGTAAGAAGATGAGTTAAATCAGCAGGACTCAATGACCTGACATCACAGGTCAAATGTGTGGAAGAGGTTGAGGGAGGGGTTGTCAGATATCTGACAAATATTGGGGGTGCATTTTTGCATATCCTTTCTCATTTAATAAAAGGTAAAAATAAAATCATGCAATTGAAATTGGACAGGTCCATCCAAAAAGAAATGGTTGACTATATACTGGTGCTTCCATATGGCAGGCTAAAGTTACTCTGCAGAAGTCAAAAATAGTATTTTCATAAAATGCTTAATGGATTAGAATATGCTTGTGATATATAAAGTGAAAAAAACAAGTTATAAAATGGAACAGAAGTATAATCCCAATTTAGGTAGAGTTAGTTATAGAAACATCTGTGTTTATACTTATAGATGACTTATACCACAATGTTAATAGCTTTTATCGCCAAAATGAGGAAGTGGTTCTGTATTTTCCATTAAAAAAAATAATGGACTTGCAATATTTCAAAAATTCAAAGAAAATAAATGTTACATTACAAAAGAAAATGGAAACAGCCATTTCTGATATGTCAGTCTTCCAGGAAAGAGGTACCAAGAGAAGGTGGGCAACTGGGCTTTGGCCTTCTGTCCAGATCATGGGGAAAGATTGTCCACTTTTGGCCTAATGCATTGGTGGTGAGACTGGTGGCTCATAGCATGGCTTTTGAACAGGCAAAGACTAATGCCCAAAGTATCTATCCACTGGAAGCCTAAAACCCACCACTTGCAACTGGTTAAGCAAGAGGCCCCCTTCTACCACAAAGCGCAGGGGTCAGAAGTTGTGGATGTGGAGGTGGCTCTGCACCTTATAAGCAGTGGGATCATGGACAAGTTACTTTTCCTTTCTAAACCTCAGTTTTCTCATTTCTAAAATGGGGGTAATACTACTTGCCTTGCCTAACTCATGAGATTGTTGCAGGATTCAAAAGAAAAGATGTGAAAGAGCTTCATTAGGGATAAAATGCTATCTGCTTGTGAGCTCTTATTACCTTTTTCTTATGATATTTTATAGTTTAGTACCAATTCCTTTCACAAAGCCTGTCCCCCACCCCAAAAATGATACTTGCAAGCTCAATTAGTATGTGAAAAGGTTTACAGATCAATCTATGAAATTACTCCCCTGTCACAACCTCACTCCTCAGCAAATATAGTGTGTATCATATTTTCCTACCTAAAAGCATGGAGAAATGCATTTGCTTTTTCTGCTTTTCTCCAGTGATATCTGCTGGCTTTGTGTCATATTTGTTCTGATGAGCCAGAGATTGCAAAATTCAAAAGGTCACGTGACATTGGGCAAAAAGGGGAGGAGAGGGACATCTTCAAAGAGATCCTGGTGAAAAGTATTTTTTAGTTTATGAATATGCAAGTAGTAGCATTTCATTTTTAAAAAGCTTATGCCCAAAGATATGACAAAGGCAGTGTTTCAGGGAAAATAATTTGCCCCAAGAGATGATGTTCAGGGCTTCTACGGCTACGAAAGAACTGCTACCAGCTCTACCTAGATGAGTTGCCTTTTGTCTTCTCCTGGATGTACCTGAAGAAGCGATATATCATTGGGGAAAGTAGAACACAGATCACAGTGTGAATGGCATTTCCTAGGGTTGTATGTACACAACTGTCTGCAGAGGCCCTGGAAAGGAAAGTAACATCAACAGGGGAAGAAGTGGCTGCTCTTGGCTTTCAGCAAATGCTAGTTCAGAGTATAGACCAAGTTTATTTGCCGTAAGTACTTTGGCTCCTTAACATAGATGTGTGAATGCAATGTTTGCAATACTTTTGACCACATGTCTTGGCTTTATGGGTTCACATGGGTACTCTGGGTCCTGAAAGTCACAGCTCTGATAAATGGCGTTGGTGATGTAACTGTTGATGGGCCGGAAATACAGTGTACCCTAACAATTTAGAAAAGTCAACATATTTGATGGAGGAAACACATACACACACAGAGACTCATATTTTAGCAGCTTCAGCATCTCTTGAGTCTGAGATTAAGAGCTTCTGAAATGATTTTAATTCTTTTGATGCAATTTCATTTAGGTATGTTGTTTTCCATCTCTTCTGAATTTTCCCATCAGGGCCAATAGAGAACAATTTATGCTGGGAATGTGGCATCTGGCATGGAAGAGTAAGCCCTGAACACATGTTTTGGGGGATAACTTGGGGAAAGAGATGGGAGTTATTTTATTGGAGCGTTGAACAGAGGAGATGGCTTTTGTGAACTTTTAGAGCATTATTGCCAGGATCCTCTAGGATGTAGGGGATTTAGTTCACTGAGACGAAAGGAAGGTCAGTTTGACTCAAAAACAATGTCTATTCTGGCTTTTGAGAACGGAATTAGATTACCTGTTCTAATCCCATCCTTCCAAATCCTGTAGTCAATCCTCAGTCCTAAAACTTGCTAGACCTTTGGCCAACTTTTGACTTAGTTGATCACTTGTCTTCTGGGAGATCTCATTCTTCTGGTCTTCCACCAATCACACTGGAATCTTCCTTTCAGTCATCTTTTCTCCATTTGCCAAAGGATAATGTCCAATCTCTACTTGTATTCCCTGGAATGCCTTAGGGCTCAGTCAGCCCCTTTCGCTTCTGAAGCCATACCATTCTCTATATGTTCTCATTGCCTCGTGCTGACTCCCAAATGTGTGTCTTTAGGCCTAGCTCTCCCAAGCCCTACAGCCCACCAGCCTATCACAGCTGTGGTTGGATATCTAATAAGCAGCACTAACTAAATTTTCCAAAGCAGAACTCTTCATTTCTAATACCAAACCTGTTCCTCCATCTGGGTAAATGTCAACAGCATCCACTCAGTTACTCAGAATATCGAAGTCATTCTTGTTTCCTCCCCTTCCTTCACACTCCACATCTAACCCATCAGCATTGACTTGACAATCCCTATTCTGACCACTTTTTTCTCACTGGTCGCACCCTACCTAGTCTAAGCCATTATCCCCTCCCTCCTAAAACACTGGTTTAGCTTCTTTACAGTTCTCTTGCTTCTATTCTTAACCCCCTTGAAGACTGCTGTCCACAGACAGCCAAGTGTTATTTAGAAAAAATAGTGATGTTTGTCATTCCACTCTCAAAACTGTCCAATGACTGTATTTCAGAGTAACCAAGAGTTCATGAAAGCTATATTCTCTTTATGAAAAGTATTCCTGATAATAAATAAAGAAGCAATGATAGAATTAGAATATCACTATTTTAAATCAACCTAGTGGGAAAAAAATCTAGGCAACCATCATCAATGGCATCTAAGATAACAAAGAAAGAGACAAACTGACATAACATGTAGAAGTACACCCTTTCACCCATGACATTTTTTTTGCCAAAATCTAATCTAGCCTCTAGCTCTAACTACCAATTTATAAGGTATGCAAGAGATAGAGGTACATAATAAATGACACAATGGGAATGCATTTGGCAGAATGTGGACTATTGGAAACTCTGTAAGACAAATAACTTGGCTACTTGAACAACTAAATAGCAAGGGGTGGGGTAAATAAAGTGACTAACTAGTGCCTGTCCATCTAGGAATTCCCTGGTTTTAGTACCCAAAGTCCAGTGTTCAGAACCCCCTGAGTCCAGGGCAAACCAAGATGATTCGTCATTCTAAGAAGAGGAGAGACAAAACTTAGGGATTAAAAGAGGCTTAAGACCACCTTGGCGGGTGATCTCACTGCCCTCCCCCCTACGTGGGACTGACTCCCAGGGGTGTAAATCTCCCTAGCAATGCAGGATATGACTCCTGGGGATGAATCTGGACCTGGCATCATGGGATTGAGAACATGTTCTTGACCAAAAGGGGAATGTGAAATGAAATGAAATAAAGCTTCAGTGGCTGAGAGATTTCAAATGGCGTCAAGAGGTCACTCTGGTGGACATTCTTACACATTATATAGATAACCCTTTTCAGGTTTTAATATACTGGAATAGCTAGAAGTAAAAACCTGAAAGTATGAAGTTGCAACCCAGTAGCCTGGACTCTTGAGGATGGGGTGACAGTGTGATTGTGAAAACCCTGTGGATGGCACTCCCTTTATCCAGTGTATGGATGGATGAGTAGAAAAATGGGGACAAAACCTAAATGAAAAATAGGGTGGGATGGGGGTGTGTGTAATTTGGGTGCTCTTTTTTTATTTTTATTTTTTATTCTGCTTCTGATTCTTTCTGGTGTAAGGAAAATGTTCAAAAATAGATTGGGTTGATGAATGCACAACTATAAGATGGTACTGTGAACAGTTGATTGTACACCATGGATGATTGTATGGTATGTGAATATATCGCAATAACACTGAATTAAAAGAAAAACACCATTCTTTTAAAAAGTTAAGTAAAATTTTTTAAAAAGTCAAAAAAAAAAAAAAAAAAAAGAGGCTTAAGTGACATATGGACTTTATTTGGATCCTAACTTAAAAATTGGAAGGAGGGTGGGAGAAAACTCTGACTGGATATTTGATAATATTAAGGAATTATATTTATTATAGGGTATGATTACAGTATTGTGCTTATGCTTTCTTTTAAAAAAAGAGTTCTTATCTTTTACAGATATATGCTGATATATTTATATATATACAATGATATGATATCTGGGATTTGAGGAAGTGGATTTAGACAGAATTAGGCTGAGCTGACAATGGTTGCAGCTGGGTGATGGTAATATGGAGATCTGCCATACTATTCTCTCTAGTATTGTAAATATTTGAAATTTCCTATAATAAGAAGTAAACATGGAAACAAACAAACCAAAAATCCTTCCAATGGCTTCTCTTTATACTCAGTACTTAGCTCAAACTTTTTAGCATGCTCTACAGAGTCCTGGGTGGTCTGGCTCCTACCACCCTCTCGCTTGCTTGCTGCCTTCTCACCACCCTGGTCTTCTGGCTGCTCTTCAAGCACCATGCTTGTTGTCACTCAGGCTTTGGCATTTGCTGTGCTCTTTGTCTGAGGCTCTTCCCCAGATCTTGCCTCCTTCAGGCCTCTGCTTTATTCCAACTTCTTCCCTGAGCAGTCTACAAAGTACTGTCCTTTTCCTAAACCCCAACCCTCACCCTCTATCTCCTTCCTCAGCTTTATTTTCCTTTAGATCACTTATCAATCACTACCCCAAAGCATTACCATATATTTGTTTGTTTGTTGCTTATTGTCTCTCTCCTGTAGGTCCTTGAGCGCAGGGACCTGTCTGTCCTGTTATTTGCTTGATTCCCAGCACCTAGAATTGTACCTGCCACCCAGTATTCATTCAATAAAATATTTGTGGAATAAATAAATGAGGGAATAAGTCCCATTTGCTGCTTGGAAAAATGGAGGTTCAGGAAGGGGAGTGAATTGCAGCAAGCCCAGGACACCTCCCACTTCAACAGCTGTCTTGCAGGTTTTCCTCTTTCCAAACATCAGGACAGAGAAGGGATGATCTCTGGTTGATGGCACTTGATGCAGGAATTAAGATCTTTATTTCAGCAAATTGTGAATGAAGATTCTGAATCCTTGTTTCCGTACTTACTGGCAATGTAACTTTGAGCAAGAAACAATTTCTCAGAACCTCAGTTTCCTCATTGTTAAAATGGAAAAAATATTTGAGAATGAATGAACTAATGCAAGGAAAGTTCTTAACCTAGTGCCTGGCACAAGGTAGGTGCTTAATAGAGGGTGGCTATTACTGCCAGGTTGGTACTGGCTGTCTTACCTTCTCTCCTTGGGTCAATTAAAAAACTAGGAAAACTATGGAGGGAGAAAGCAATCCTAGTGTGCTCTTTACTGGGTCAAAACACAATCGGAGCATGGTGGTCCTGAATCCATTTCTTAAAATGAACACCGAGAATGAGGAGAACACCCAGGGAAGGGCCTCCTGGGGTGACAAGCAGTCTGGAAATCATGTCCTATGAAGGATGGTTGACACATTGGGGGTTCCTAGCTTGGAAAAAGAAGACCTGAAGTGGATATGGTAGCTGATTTCGAGTAGATCATGTGGAGATGAGACAATAGCTATATTTTGCCAGCTCCAAGGAGCAGGTCTGGTCTCATCTCTCTATCTGAGGAAGAACCTTCTCATACTTGGAGCTGTCTTGATACAGAATGGGCTGCCTCCCAGCAGGCAGCAAGCTCTCTGAGGCAGGGCCCATGTTTGCACCTTCACTGTATCCCTAGGGCCCAGCATTGAGCTCAGTCATGAAGCATTTATCTCATGAAGGATAGAAATATACTGGGGAACCATTTGATGACTTTAAGTGCCCGTCTAACCCAACCTTAATTTTCTGTGGTTGTATCCCAACCCTGCATGCTTTAGAGAATATTTGGCTCTCTAGATCTCAGTTAATTACCTCTTTTATCTCATTCTCTAGTAGTAAAAGAATTCAATAAAAATGGTTTTCTCCTAGATAAACATGATTTACAGTGTCCTCCTATGCATTATCCTAAAATGACAAACACAAAACCCCCTGAAAATATCTACTGACATTTGGGATTCATGACTTATCTCATATAAGTAATTCTATTATCAAGGAACACATGGAAATATAAAGCTGTCAGAATTACAAGGATTTTAATGGTCATCCGCTTTAACTGCCATATGATACTCGAATCCCATCTTCAATATCCCTGCCAAGTGGTTGTTCAGCCTGTGCTAGAGCATCTTCAGTGACGGGAAACTCGCCTCCCTGGAAAAGAAGTATAGCACAGGATTTGAGAGCAAGGGCTTTCTAGCAGTCCAGACCCTAGGGTTCAAATCCCAGTGCCACTGCTGGGATTTCCCACTACACAGGGAAAGCTGTGTCTCCTTGGGAAGTTACATAACTTCTTTGAGCCTTCGTTTTCTCATCTGTAAAGTGGAGAAAATAATGTTGCCTATGTCATTGGGTGATTATGAGCCTTTTAAAGAGAAATAAAATGCTTGTAAAATTGCCTGGCACGTTGAGAAAACGACAAATGGCAACTGTTTTGCCTTTTGAGATGAGAACTACTTATTAGATTGACTTTTAGAAAATTTCCCCTTATATAGCTGAAGTTTGTCTTCATGAAGTGTAGTCCGTGTTCTGGAAGATCAAATACATTTAGTCTATGATGCCATTCTCAGCCAACTGATAGTGACTTCCTGGAGATGAATGTTCAGTGGGATCATAAAGCCCTGTCCAGTGGGAAAGAAAGACAAGATGGCTTAGCGATGTCTGTCCTGGTGTAGGAATTGGGAAATGGAGAGGCGCTAGGAACATTACTGTGGTTCACTTACTTGTTCTGCCTGTTTTTCTCTTTGGAATCATAAGGAATATGCTTCTTCTGCTATGTCCCCTGATTCTTCTCATCTTATGAGTCTTGCAGCCAATACTTAAGTAATGTCTTTCATGATCTGTGGCTACTGGCTGTCCTCACATCAATAATGCAGCGCTTACTTGGAGAGTAGGAACAAGCTCTGTGCAGCTGTCATAAAGCCCTTGCTTTTTAACCAGTTTATCAAATTCAACAATGACTTATTGAAAGCACCGTATGAATAAAGACAGGCAGGTCTCACTTTTTAATACTAACAAAGTGACAAACTCTGAGTAAGAAAACAGCTCCAAAACAAGACTGAAACACTAAAAACACAGAAACTATTTGGTTCTTTTTGTGTCAGGGTCAGCAACCCCCCTTTCCTTGATAGCTCCTAAGGGTTTCATTATATTATATCAGAGTAAAGTAATTGATGTGCATGTTACCTAACTCATCAGGAAAACAATACTTTGTAATCACACTGTTTAAGATGGTGGGGGAATTTGTAATGCTGTTTAGAAAGGTCACCAACAATTATTTAAAATAAGGATATTTTATTGCTGTAAAGAAAGCTCAGAAAATTTTATTATGTGGTTCACCCTACTCTTTAATGATATTACATAACTATAAATGCTTTTAACCCTAGCCTTATTTAGGTGACATGTGGAATTTAAAGGCTGAAGCTATCAAGTGCTGTAAGGAGATTATAAATTAAATCATAAGAAACAGTAAATATTGGGGGAGATGTAGAGTTCGTTAGAAGAGATGGTAGATATTCATTTTATTTTATGTCTGAAAACATTTGTTGGGCATCTATCATAGGCCAGGCACACTGTACTGGGGCCCAGGGTTCCAAAAAAGAATGAGATGTGTTCACCTGCTCAGGGAAGTCATAGGCCACCAGGAGAGGCTGACATGTAAAATAAATATAGCACAAATGAGGGAAAACAATTCTGCTGGACTAAGGATAGAGCTAGTGGCAGGGAAAACTAAGAGATGCAGTATTTCAGTGGGGTACCAAAGGATATGTAATCTCTGAGTGGGGTATTGAAGGATGCATGGGTTTTTGCTATTTGCCTTGTATGCACAAGGAAGAAACGGCATCCCAAGCAGTCATAACTTTTTCTGCTTGAGACAACACTCTCAGTCATACCACCATAAAAGGAATGAAGAGCCCAAAAAAAGTTTGGCTGGGAAAAAATGGATTTTGAGAACGCTTTTATAAAGAAAGGAAATATTGGATGTGAATCTAGAAATTTGCTTCAGTAATAAGAGGTAACATGGAATGTACTGAGGGTCAACAGAACTGAAAATGAACCAACAGGATGGAGACAACCCCGAAACATTTAAACCAAATGAGAAAGTAGAGATGAAGTTAAAATTATATGGTGGAATAAACTGCGTGATTGGATCAAGTCAGGAGAACTGCGTGTTCCTGGGGTTCTGCCCTGACTGCTCTGTTGTACAGAGCAATCTCCGCCTAATTGCTTCTTTGGGGAAGTGGCTAAACCAGCTAGTAATCTAAAGTTTTCTGTAGACCCGGAATATCCCCATGTTCTCACCAGACTGGAAGCAGGGAACTTGGACAGAGACAGCATGTGGAACGTAGTAGCTGCTCCATAAATGTCAAAAGAATGGGTTCATTGCCTTTCCTCGAAGAGCTGGGGACGACTTGTAAAGTCGCCTGAAAGACTTGGAATGGCCTCAGGCTAAGTAGAGGGGCAGACTTTGCCTGGTATTTTGTAAATAGACTGGGGGCTGGAACTCAAAAAGGGGTGCCTGGCAATGAGATGACAATGCTAATCACAGGCAAAGGGAGAGTATCTGAGGAGTTATCTCCACGGGAATGGAAAGAGGGAAAAAAGCAAATACTGGTAGGAGTGCCAACATTCAGGAATGCTGTTATGGTTTTCCCGGAAGCGGCTTCATCTGCAATTTAACATTTTCGTCTTGTTACTCAGGTTGTGACCCTGGACCATGCCCCTGCGGGTTGGGTTAGATTCACCCCATATGTGATGGTCAAGGGCTTTGTAAATGTCCAAGGAGGATGAAGAGCCACATACCCACACTGTCCTGCAGACAATTTTATGGGTCTTAGAGGGGAAGCCAGGACAGGCTATGAGGCAGCTAATGGAGAACATTAAAGCTAACTCCGGCTGCTAGCCTTTCTAGTGCTTCTGATTACATTTTACATTCTTAACAATTTCCTGAATTCCTTGACAAAGCCTTCATTTGGCTAGGCCATGGGGATCAATGACTGAGTGTCATGGGGGAGGGTCCCAGGAAGCCAGCAATGATTTACAGTTAAGCAATAGAGCGCAGCAGCCCTCTGAAGCTTTCTCCGTTGTCAGAGGCAACAGTTTTGTTGGGAGTGGGTTCCTAGAGACCTGAACGGAAAGAAACAGTAGCACAGAAAGGAGCCTCAGGGCAGGGAAAGGGGTACCTGGAGGAACATTTCATCTTAACAAGAGCACGGAGCCTCTGGGACCCTAGAAGCCAAGTAATGGTGGTGCAAGGACCAAGGTGGATGTGGGGAGGGATTGGTCTGGAGCACAGCGCTCTCACATGTGAGAAATCCATG
Source organism: Choloepus didactylus (assembly GCF_015220235.1). Taxonomy (NCBI): domain Eukaryota; kingdom Metazoa; phylum Chordata; class Mammalia; order Pilosa; family Megalonychidae; genus Choloepus; species Choloepus didactylus. The sequence goes on along the minus strand of NC_051321.1, from coordinate 58,855,047 downwards.
AAGGAGGAATTTGATGGGTCCACGTCAATTCTTCAGTAAATGATAGTGTCTCAACTAGTGCTGACATTGGTTTGCTTGTTTATTGGTTTTACATTGAAAATTAAGAAGGAATAAAACTATTCATATTGTCACCACTTTCTGTTGGTAATTATATGAAATTAAACATTAAAAATTTAAAATGATATTCCTATCCCATACCATCTATCAAAGATTTAAACTTTGCTGTGCATCTTTCCTGAGTTCTTTTTGTCTTTCTTTCCTTCCTTCTTTTATCTCTATCTATATCTATCACCTATCTAGCCAACTATCATATGTATATAGTATATACATGCATGAATGGTATCATATATGTTAGTCTGCAACTGTGGATAATTTAACATATTGGTAGCTATGAATTACAACATTTAAAAATAGCTGCATAACATTTCATAGCATGTACAGTAATTTATTCAATCAGTGCCCTACTAGTGGACATTCAAGTGTATTTTTTTTTTCTAATTTTCTTGTAAACAATGCTGCAAAAATCCATGTGTGGTGTGTGTATAATATTCCTGCTTTTATTTCCACAGGCTGGATTCTTACAAGTAGAATAACTATATCAAAGGATATTCACATTAAAATTTTTATTTTCCAAAAAAGTTGAGTTAATTAGCATTCCAACATCAGTGTATGAGAGTGCCTATTTCTGTTACCTTGGGCGCCATTTAAAATGCAACTATCACATTTTTAAACTTGCGCTAATCCGAAGGCTACAAGTAGCATCTCAGTGATTTAATTTGTAATTCCTTAACAGCTAGAAGGTCAAACATTTACCTGGGTTTATTGTACATTTATATTTTCCTCTCCTTTAATTGCCTATTCAAATCCTTTGTCTATAATTCTATTGTCATTTGTATTTTTAAAATTAATTTGTTGTAATTTCTATATATTAAATATTAACCCTTTATTAACCCTGACTTCCAAAGACAAGTGACTTTCAAAAATTTTTTAAGTGTCAAAACCTTTGATTCAATGGGAATTTCATGCCAGACTCTATAAATACAACAGATAAAAGTGGTACTGCAGAATGTGGTCTTTAAATACCATTGCTCACTAAAAATAAACCAGGGCTCTTCAGAAAAATGGCTAATTTCAGTTTTGGGGCAGGAAATATACAAGAGGCACATGGAACATCTTGACATACTAGAAGGAAAGTTATCAAAGACTACAAGGATCGTGTAACAAGGACCCAGGGACAATCTGAGTCACCGTCCACTGACCAAAGATGGATAATGTGAGAATCAATAAAGGCATTAACTGCAATGAATGAACGTACAGCAAGTAGTTTAAATCCACAGGTTTATAATGATACTTAGAAAAACCGACTAATTAATCTCATTTGGATGATGCTAAGGAACTAACTCATTTTGAAAACTGATAAATAAAGAAATAAATAATTTATTTTGCCTTTCCTCTACGAACTGTATACCTCAGGGTAACCAGAGAGCTGATTAAAATTAGAATATCACCATTTGAAATAAGGATCTAACACAATGATCCTCATGAATGAATCCCAGTGGTTCACAAATTGGTCTGTAAATGCCTAATGAGATTAGGGATCCAGGGAAAGATCATCCACGGCTGTGAATGTCACAAAGAGATCAACATCAACCAGATGTTACAAGTCTCCTGGTAGACTTTTGCAATACTCTTGCAAAAAGGTCAAAATCGACTCTGGCTCAAAACTCTGGCTATAACTACCATATTATAAGAACTGCGAGGAACAGAGGAGGAACAGGTCCAGTGATATCATGCAGACGCAATCAGCAAAATCCAGACTCTACAAAATAAAGGACACAGTTCCTCCAGCAAATAAATGTCAAGGCAACAAAATTTAAAAAGAGAGGGAGCAGAAACTTTTTAGATTAAAAGAGACTTTAGAGATGTATCAGCTAATCTCAGTGTTTGTACTTTATTTTGATCCTGATTTGGGTACATACACTTTAAAAATATGAGACTGTTGGGGGGAATGTTGACATGACATTAAACATAATGATATTAAGATATCAATGTTAATTTTCTAGGTGGATAATGCTATGTGGCTATATTTTTAGAGAATCATCTATGTTTTAAAAATACATGCTAACAGTATTTACAAATAAATGATGTGATGTCTGGAATTTGCTGCAAAATAATCTGTGTGATAAGGGTAGAAGTGGGTATGAAAGAAGATTGTCCATAATTTGATAATTAGTGCAACTGGGTGAGAAGCACATGGGGGTTCATATACTACTCTCACCACTTTTGTATATGCTTTAAACTTTCTACAATGAAAGTTTGTTTTGTTTTGTTTTTTGTTTTATTTAAGTGTAGCTGTCTGGTTAAGAGGGCCTGTGGTATACAACGCTGGGTTGGCTTGGTTCCCATCTTCTTGCCCCCTGAGACATCTGGAAAAATCACTAGAATAAAGCTCCTTGAGGGCAGGGATTTTTATTTAGTTTTTCCTCTGACATATCCCCAGTGTTTAAAACAGTGCCTGGCACACAGTCCTTCCTCAGTAAGTATTTGCAGAATGAATAGTGGTTCTCATTCATTCTGGTATTGGGCTAGGTTCGTCAGGCTCACTGGGGGAAATGTGTAGCTATAAAGAGCTGGACACAAGCCTTGAGGTCATGCACACCATAGGCCTCTTCACGGTCTAGAAACTATTGTTGCAAACAAATAAGCTCATGGCTTAGTTGCAAAACTGGAACGTAAAAGATCTGCTTCATATCCCAAGCTGAGATCCTTCACTGCCTTTTGTCTCCACGTGCCAAGGCTGGCCCCCACCACCGGGTCTCCGGAAGTCCCCCTTCATTGTCGGCAATGAGAGGTTCTCAACAGGGGCTGTGCAACACGACCAGTAGAGGGCGTGTTACAAATACGGGTTCCCGGGCCCCACCTTCAGAGATTCAGATTCCTGAGCATAACCGACGTCAAACAGGCTATTGTAAAACAGAGCTCCACAGGTGATTCTGAGGGCTATAAATGCAGTTACCCAAATTATTTCCTCAGTCCTGGCCAGGCCTTGGCCCACAGAGCTGTAGTCTAATAAAAATCATTCCTATAAGATGCCCCTCTTGGCTGGAGACGGAATCTCTGATCCAGCACTGGGGGACATTTAGCGCGTATACTTGGACAGAATCGCGGGTCCAACAAGATCCAGCTCCTCGGCTTCTCTGCTCAGCCGCCCGAATTTGTTTTCTGAAGTTGGAGCATTTTGCTTTTATGGGGCACTTACTCCATACTCTCAGTAGGCAGCCCTCCTGCCTCAGAGCCGAATTGTGCCGCTTCTTTGTTTTTAACTAGCATTTTAAACTAGTTTCTGGAGGTGGGGCTTCCTGCTGCTGCACTTACTCTCTGGGCTAGTGCATTCAATTGATATTCTATCTGCAAGTTAGCTCCGAGATAAGATTCCTCCATAACTCCCAAGTCTGCCTGATTCTTCCAGGGGCCTTGACCGACTTTTGCTTTTCTATTATATAACCTTATTGATTAATCAAAACTGTTGCACACAGCTGCTGGTTAATGGACGATGGCTCTGGAGTTTGCCTGAATACAATTATTTATTGCTTTATTGATGTGCTACTTATTACTCTGTTAAGTACCATAGGGTGTTTAATTATGTGAAAGGGAAGTGCAAAGGCAGCTGCTGAAAGCTGGAGTTAAAGAGGCCCAGTACCTGAGTTCCTGACAATGTGTTATAAAACAGCTTTAAAACACATGCATACACAAAGGAAAAACCCCATTCCAAAGTTTAACGAGCGTGGAAACAGAATGGGCTGGGGAACTGCTTTGCCACTTTGTGGCCTGATATTAGCCACAGCGCAAGCAATGAAATATGAATATTTTAAAAGAAAGGGAAACGTTTCTTAGGCTTTCATGCATTTTCTGTTTTCTATTATTGATTTTCTATTATTGATTGAAGTGGCACCCATCATAAAGGCAAGAGCTAGAGGGTACATGGGATTGAAAAGTAGCTCTTGTTAAAATCGGGGGCCTAACCTGGCCCACGGGCTCCAAGGAATCCGGGCTGGTTTCTCACTGGTAGTCAACTCCCTCCATTCCAAAGGGCAATCATACTGGCCTAGGAGAAACTTTTGAAAGAAACACAACCAATGGTCTGTTGGATACTCACCACACTTTGCCTCCTATTCTACCGTGGGATAAATTCCTCACCATGGTGCCAATGATTTCAGTTCCTCAGAGGGGCTGGTGAAAGGGGAGTTTGTACCTGTGTTTGAGTAACCTCAGTATTGATAAGCCTAAGTGTTCACCAACAGAAAATGACATTCCATTATTTTGATACATTAGACTGGAGGTTTTCAAATTATGCTCAAAGCTGGGCAAGCTCATTTACCATGTGCTAAGTTGAGACAGCAAAATTTTTGGACAAAACACACGGGCTGGGAGCCAGCGGGCAGCCTCCCTGGGAACCCAGCACACCGCTCCCACCTCCAGCAAGCTTGGGTCTTCCCCACTTATAGATCCCTTCAACCCTAGAAATCTTTTGAGAAGGCACTCCCTCCACAGTTTTGATTTAAGGAGGAGGAGAAAATATCTTTTCTAGTCTCCTGTTGAATTAGGAACAAATCATAAATTACTGTCTAAGCAAATAATCACAGAGACATATACAGAAGTCAACATAAACAATTGGTATGACGGGTTTGTGTTGTAAAGAACTCTCAGCTTGGAGTAAGGCAGAGTTGAAATCTCACCTCTGCCACCTTTCAGTTGTATGGCCCTGGAACAGTCACTCAAGTTCTCTGAACTTTGTTTCCTTATTTGTAAAATGGACAAAATAATAGCTATATCACAAGCTTGTTGTGGGCGTTATCTGAGATAATAGATATAAAAAGCACAGCCCTGTTCCTGACTCATGGTAGATGAGCAAATATTATTGTTCAATTTTTTCCTGATAATACATGTAATACTCCTTTTAGATAAAAAAATGGAGATCACTTTTTGACTTTGGATGTATTACTTTTTAGACTTTTTTCCATGCTGACTATTATGTAGATTATGTACTCATAAAGTAATCTTAAGAGAAAAATGTCAGGATATAAACTTTCATATAAAATATGATCTTTTTTAGAAGTATGTCTTTACAAAAATATATTTATTAAATCTTTTCTAAAATATTTACAAAATTGGGATTATATATCCTAATGTTTTTTACCATTATATCATGGACAGGCTCTTTTTTTGGAAAGATTTTTTGGTTTTGGAAATTTAAACTCTGTTCTCAAGAATTCCTAGGAACTAAATTTTGCTCAAGTACATTAACAAAAATGTTTACAATACTTAAAAGCCTAGATTTGTCTCATCTACTAGTGCTCAGACATTTGGAAGGGATGACCTCCTGGCTAAGTTCTAGGGTTCTCGCTCCCAGTTTGGTGTGCACACGACCCTCCTTGCCTGCCCATTCCAGTCAGCCCCACTCAGATCCCTGGTCATATGACTTCATTGGTTCAATGGCTCCGGCTATAAATTCTGTTCTTGGTTCATTCTGAATCTCCATCAACACTCCATTCTGAACCTGAGCCTGCAGGACCCACTTGGGTGTGTCCCTGCTGGAGACACTTTCGCGCCTACTCTGAGCCCCTCGCCAAGCATTAATTATGATTAAGGTACGGTCCCTCTGGGCACCTCTGCACATCCCTGTAGGTCTCTGGATGATCCTACAATCTGCAACCTAATCGAAACAGAAATCAGGCTTGGGGCATTTGGAGGAATGGAGACCAGTCCCCAGCATTGGCAGAATGATTAGTAAGTTCAAAACCCTTTCCTGCTTAGAAATGAGATGATGTGTAACAAAGGACTGTATAAACTGTAAAGTGCTCCACAAGTGTGACTTAACTCCTTCACGATATCTGCTTAGGGCCTCTCTCTGTGGAGAGAGCAATGGGTAATTTTGACTCCATTTTAGAGATGGGGAAACTGCACTCAAGAGGTCAAATGACTCACTTGGAAATATATGGAAAATTGGTAGCAGACGTGGGATTTGAAGTCGGGATGCTCACTCTTGAGTCATTACAGTGGTATTGACCTCTTCCCACGTGCCGGTTACACTACTAAGCCTTATATTGTTTACTTAATGTGTCAGAGCATTTAATTTTACAAAATGAGCATTTTACAAATGGAGTACCTGGGACTCAGAGAAGGGAAGTTACTTGCTCAAGATCATGTAGCTAGAAAGGGAGATTAAACTTGGGTCTGTCTGACACGAGCCTGAGCTCTTACTCAACCTATTATAGAGTTTCCTGAGAAGAGTTTGAGATTTTTGACATTAAATAAACAGAGCATAACCATATGTGTGAAGCATTAGAAAAAATCCGTTAACCAATGCCTTATTCTGTTCTTCTTTTGTTCAACAAATATTGAATAAGCCCCTATAATGTGTCAGTCACTATTCTAGACATCATAAAGGACTGCAGTTAAACTTCTCAGAAGTTATTGCTCATAGCAAGACACTCCGCCAAAAAGGGCCTTTCAGGGCTTGTCCCATAGCCCCTCACCCTTACAATGTCAAAGCATGCCAGCCTGCCTTCCAACTGCTAGCGCCTACATTTCTTTGCTTGAGAGCTTCCTTTGGCCTCCAAACCTGCTTTGTCTGATGACATGTCCAGCTGCAGTGCCAGGGAATTAACTCCTCTCAGGAACTACCTCACTGAGGATGAAAGCTGGGGTGTAAATACCCCAGCTCCCTCCTCTCTGGTGGGATAACTCTGAGGACAGTGTTCTGTTCTGGCTCCCAGAGTTTCCCCATTGGGATTAAGCTCCGCTTGCCCCTAGTGGTAGCTGGCTTGATAATGCACCTTGTATTCGCCACCTTCCTTATCCTGTGCCACTTCCCAGCTCCCTATTGGTGTTGCCTTTGCTCTCAAATAAACTCTTTGCACTCAAATCCTTGTCCGTCTGTCCAGTAAAGAACAAGCCTGAATGGATGAGTCTGGGAGCTAGCCTTATCTCCTCAGAGGGCATTTTCATTTTTTCTGTTCAGTAAAAGTTTACTGAGCCTTTAGGGGTCTGAGCCCCAGGCTAAGCAATTGGGAGCACACACCAACACAGAGGATGGAGACAAGACACAGTCCTTAAAGGGATTCGTGGGGCTGGGGACAGCAATTGAATACCCTATTCAGGGTCCATATGAGTGATAATACAGTTCATCCTGGAGAACAATCAGGACATCAAAGTGACTTTGGTAAGCTTGCTTGGTTTTACAATTATAATTTAGGGGGTTAGGGGTGGGGGGCAGAAAAGAAATGTCTGTGGAGACAAATGATTACCAATCTCAAAATAGTTATTTTATTTTTACTCAGCCAACACACATTCTCTTTTGGAGTCTTAACCTAATTTCCCAGAGTTGCCTGGCCTATCTTTCTCCTCTACATTTAATGTTCTGCCCAAGTCTTTAAGATCCCGGTTGGTTAATGTTTAATGCTCTCCATGACCAGTGTTTGATGTTCACACTTTATTGAGCTAACCAAATTTGTAGAGCAAATTAAAAATGTGTGGCTCTTTGGCAAGCCACGTTTAGATATGCGTTGCTCAGAAACCTTCTTCTTGTTCAATACTGCATACCCCAAACACTTTCAATTAAATGTTCTTTCCTGGCAGTATCTGTAGCTTTCCACATCGCTTTTGGGGAGCAATCACTTCCTGGATTTACAGATGTCACAGCCTCGTGCCCCTCTGTTTCTGGAGAGCATATCATAGTAGAAAGCTCAACTTCCAGGTAAAGTGAGAGCATCAGCAACAGGTAACCTATTAAACCAGATTGACCAAAGACCAGAAAAATATACTGGAGGAGGAGGATGGGGGAGCTGGGAGGGGAGGGTTTATGTGGAGGACAGAGAGAAAATTGAAGAGCTGGTATCTTTGTTTAAAACACACACACACACACACACACACACACACACACACATACACTAAGAAAACCTACAGATGTAATAATGCACAGTTTAGGACCATTACTGTAATTACCTGAAGAAACAAATTGCTTCTCTCACCCATGTTCTTTTTTGAACAAACTGAAAGGGCAGTTGGTATGGCACAACGGAGAGGTTTGGGAATCCCATCCTTGGGTTGCAAGTGAGCCTTCCGGGCCTCGTCCACGAAAGGAGAGGGAGGCTCTGAGTGGGTGTCTTCCAGTTTGGACATGTTGGGATCCGATCCTCTCTTTGGCCCACTCATAAAATTCCCGAGGATTGGAAAGTAGGGTTTACGACAATCCTAAAGGACACAAGTTTCACGAATGATTACCCGATAGACTACAATTTAACTTTAATTTTACTCAGACACTGACTTGCCTGTGGCTGGCTGGTAGCAAACCTTTCTCCATTCTTCCAAACCAATATTCCCTTTCAGTCCTGCTGGGAGATACCAGGTTTTGGACACAACGTGAGAAAATGCTTAAAGTAGGTTCTGGGGTTTAATCAAGGGATGAAAATGAGGAATTCCCAAACTGGAGGGTCACTGATGGACTCGGGGACTCAGGTTTCCAGGCGTCGGGTTTCCTCCATCTCCTCAAGGCTACGGGGGAAGGCCAGGCCCGTCCCGGTGACTGCGGCTTTGCTGGCACGTCAGCAGTGGCTGAACACTAACGTGTTTAACAGTTGGACTTATTTTTAATCTACTGTATTAGGAGCACAAATTTAATCAAGAACAAAATGTTACCAATGTTATTTTTTGTCCCTGCATATGCATATATCCTTAACACTGTTTTGCGTTCCCTTGTGCTACAAAGCTCTCCATCTGACATCTGACTTATTTCATAACATTCCTTTTTTTTAAGTGCAAATATATGTGGAGAAAAAGAAACAAGAAGCTGAATTTCCACTTAATGCAGCCCCCCCCCCCCTTAAAGAAATAACTGCAGTACAGATTTTAACAATTAACATTCCTGCAGTGAATGTCGTTATGGATGGAGCTAATAAATGTTTTCAAACACTCCTCGGCTCAAATACACGTTCAGCTTATTTTCTGTCATTTGATGGCATGGGTGGGTTGAGACATTCCTCCAAGCTTTTTCTTTCCCTCCTAAAGAAAGAGATCTTATCTTCCTACCCACCCTAGCTCCCTGCTCGCCCCCCTTCCTCCCCGCCCCATGCCTATTTTACTGAAACTTGACTTGCAGGCCGACAGGCTGGTAACAGATTAATTTTACTCTGTTGAGGAACACTAAGCGTTTTGGCCAGGACACATGAGAACCCTGTTATAATATTACTGTTTTTCTAAATTAAATATTAGGAAAAATTAAAACCGAATTGTGGTGCACAGTGCACTGGAAAATATTCCTCTTCCAAACAGTCCTCTGTGATAAATGCCTGAGTAAGTGAAAGCACAATAAATATGCACTACTTTAAAAACCTAGATTATTCAGGTTTTAAGACTTATAGCTAAAAGTAGTTTAATGTTTCATGCCTAATAATAGATTACTGCTATCACATTTCTAACCTTTATTTCTCCTCGCTTTGAAGTTCAGCCATATAAAGGTTGTTTGTAGAACCACACGAAAGTTAAAGCAAATATTACTTAGAGTGATTCATGCCAGCAAGAATTTGCAATGAAGGCAGAGGCTTTTTTTTCCCCCTCCTTTCTGGTGTGTGTGTGTGTGTGTGTGTGTGTGTCTGAATCAAAGGAAATGAAATGTTTGTAATATTTTTTGGTTGATAAATTTATTAAAACATTTTAGAGGCTTGTAGTAGAGGCACAGCTGACATAAACAGACTGACTGAAAACAGATTATACTCTGCTCTGTGGGGGAGGCAGAATTTAAAGGGGGAAAAATTCCCTGGATTTCAAAAATTGCCACCAGTTCACAGCAATATTAATTAACTGAATACATTAACGGGAGGGCTATAACATAGATGCTAAAAAAAGAGGAGGGGTAGTCAAGTACATTTAATCCTCTGTTCTTTGCTTACAGATTAGCCTTTCAGAAAGAGCAACCTGATTTTTTTAAAAAAGGATCCATTTACCTTCCAGAGCTTTTCATAGCAAAACATTTTGCATGGTTGCAAAAGAAATTAATTTGTTGCCAGTTGCTCCATACTGGCAGGAATTCTGAATAAAGAATGTAAGCAATCTATCTTTGTTTGCAAGATATAATTAATCTGGCAGTTAAAATTCTTTGGAAACATTCTGATGACTTATGTGGAAAAGTAACGCAGCATTTTCAAAGAAAACTCAGAACTGTATTCAGGGGAAGATAAAAGATATATGAAGTGTTTGTTCTAAGCGACACTATTCATTTAAAGATCATAATGTAACCCCACCCTAGCAATTATTGTGAAAAACAAGACAAATCTCTGTATATAGCTTTCTGACACAGTCTTGATTTGAGAAACAAAATAAGCACATTACTGTTATAGCCTAATAGACTGCAAGCTGTTTTATTAGAGTCAGCTGAATCCTGTTTTGCATAAAAAAGAACTGTTTGCTATCAAGAACACATTTACATTAATATGACTTTGACAAAGTAAAATAAAATCGCATTAAGATGATGTAAGTAGATAAGACAATGAAATCTCTGTGAGAGAGTTTTGGCACACTAATTACAGTCAAGTCCCTGCAGGAAAAGAACATATTTTTACACCAACTATCCATGTGTTTGAAAATGTAGAGAGCCCAAAATGCAATCCTTGGTTTAGGTATTTCCTGAATACATTGTGTTTCTGTTTCTCTGAGGTAGTTTTTTCCTTTTTTTTTTTTTTTTTTTCAAAGAAGCCAGCCTGATAAATAACACTTTCATTTACAATAATACAAGCAAGTTTCTTTCTGAATATGAGCCTATAATCATCCTGATTATTTTAAGGGACTTTCCAATATAGGGCAGCTGAAAACAAGGTTTTAGATTACATGGTAATTTAGGAATGCATGAAAAGCTAAGCAGTTACCATAATAGGGTCCTGGATAAACGTCATGGTTTTTTAGAGCAAAACATAACAACATATGTTTTGTGATTTGTTTCAATGATTTCTCTCTCTCTCTATTTTTTGTTCAGGTTCTATCAAAATATTTGGAGGCCTCATCTGCGTACAGCGTTTTTATAACCTTATTTTGAAAACTTTGATGTCTCTCCTTTTAGTTTAGTCATTAAAAGAGAGGCATTGATGGATGATGATAATGCCGCGGATTTTATGACTAATCAGTTCTTGGCAGTGGCCATATTTCTTCTGTAGTGAAACTTTAATATTCCTTTAGCCTTGTATAGGCTTAAAAACTTCTTTTTTTGGAACTGTGCTACACCAGCTACTTACTAAGTATTACTAAACAGTTATTGCACAAAAGTTAGCACTCTGATTTAACACCTGACAAAATGAAGCAATTGAGAAATAGGATTTCTTCTCTTTCTTGGCTTCTCAGAGATTTGGGGTGCCTCATTTCTCTCCATGTTTTAAAGGCGAAGATATAAAGAAAAACTAGTAAGATGGGAAATTTGAGAGGGAAGAAAGAGTTCCTAGGGGTGAGATGGGCCGCCATTTGCATTTCCTCTTCTCGAATTGTCTTTGTGCATATGTAATTTTTATGAGGAGCCTGACTTTCTGCCTGCCGCCTTTGATGTGTTGTTCTTGAAGTTGCAACAACAAACACCAGGTGTCTCCACTTAGCCGAGCTAAAGTTTCTGAAAAGGAAGTCCACTTTGCCAGGAAAAGATGACTCTGCCTTCCCTTTCCCTGGTGTCCTGGTGGCTATCTGTAGAAGTACAAGGGCTGGCTGGAGGCAGGGGAGGGGAGTTCACTCTTTCATGAGCTTTCAGTTTAGAGCCTGTTGACTCATATCAAACCTGTAAGGGAACCTGACTTTTGTGTGGCAGTCATGAAGACTGGCGCCCTTGGAAACCTTGGTATGCTGGGAAAGGAGAGTTAACTGGGCGGCTGTGGCCAAGATAACATTCCTGGTGTACTCTGACAGGGACCCGCCATCTTGGAAGGCAAGTGGCCATTACTGGATGGGTGGGAACCTTCTTCTTTTGGTAGAGCCAACTCCAGTGGGTCTTCTGCTCAGGGACAAGACTGAAGGTACAGCAGCTGATGCATTGGGGTCAGTGTCAATGCCCCAAATTCTAAGTTGTGAATTGCATTAAAATTTATTCATTCCTTCAACAAATATTTACTTAATCTCTACTGTATGCCAGGTACCACCTTAAGCAGTGAAAAAATACTAGACTAAAACTCTGCCTTTATAGAGCTTGCAGTAAAATATACCACTTATTTCCACATGATGCCTGGGTTTCCCAGAATGTATTTTGTGGCATTCCAAGGATGGTGCTAGATATGATGCTGAGAAAAGTTTCCATATTTAATTATGCCCCGGAATTGCTGGGTTAAACAAAAGTTGAACAGGTTTCTACATGCCAAACTTCTTATATGCTAATTTACATTTTGTCCCTTTCCAGGAGATATCCTATATATTTGGCCAAGGAATCATTTATATAGCCTAGAAATTACCCGAGGCACAAGTGAGTCTTTTGAGGAACATGCTTTGGGAAAAATTGCTTTATGTGATGGATACTCAGAATCTCTCTCTTTCCTGAAGTAAACATGAGGTAAAACTTCGAAAGTGGAAGGAAGCAAAAAAGCCAGGGCTGGGAGCCCCCTGTCAGAGGAAGGCAGAGGTCTGCTTTGAGAATGTGGCCATGAAAGTTGTACTAGTCTTATTTTAAGAGAAAAGCTTTGTTTCCCATCAGGTGTGAGCAGCTGTCAAAGGACAACATGAGAGATGAGATAAGCTAAGAGAGATGGGTTCTAAACCCCACTCTGCCCCTGACTGGCTGTGCAATCTTGGGTAAATTACTTACCTTTTTTGGTTTTATTTCCTCCTTCCTAATAATAAGCATCAGATATATATTAAGTCATTTAATCATCGAAACTGTCCTCCAAGTTAGGTCATGTTATTACCTCGATTTTACAGATAAGGAATCTGAGTATCAGAGAGATCAAGAAACCTGTCGAAGGTCACACAACTAGAAGGTGATGGAGCCAAGAATATCTAATGACAATGTAGGACAAGATGCTCTCTAAGGTCCCTTCAAGATATAATGCTCTATGGTTTCATAAGAGTGACTTTTTGTGCTACATCGTGTATCTATTGAGATTGTGGAGTTGATATTCTAGGCAGAAATCACTCATCAGTCAACACATTTATCAAGCATATACTCTGGGCCAGGTACTAGCCAATATCCTAGGGAATCCACAGAGAGCAAGAAAATCCCTGCCCTCTGGAGCTTATAGCCCTGTGGAGAAGGGATAAGTAAATAGGCTGCCCATCTGTGTCACAAAATTAATTATCGATAACATTTCTATGGTAAATCATATTATTAATACATAACAGCATACTATTCACAATAGCCAAAAGGCAGAAACAACCCAAACATACAACTGATGAATGGAGAAACACAATGTGGTAGATCCATACAATGGAATATTATTCAGCCATAAAAAGGAACGAAGTATTGACACATGCTGCAACATGGATGAACCTTGAAACATGCCAAGCAAAAGAAGCCAGACACTAAAGCCCACACCTTGAATGATTCCATTTATATGAAGTATCCAGATTAAGTAAATAGGTAATCACAGATTAGTGTTTTCCGGGGACTGGGGAAGGGAGAAATGGGGAGTGACTGCTTCATGGATATGGGGTTTCCTTTTGGAGTGATGAAAATTCCAGAACTAGAGTGTTGATGGTTGCACAACGTTGTAAGTGTCACTAATGATAATTTTCATGTATGTGTATTTACCGCAGTACAAATTACAAAAAAAATATATTACGGCAGCTAAGGCCAGGCTTATTATTCCCATTTCAAATTAATAAATCCTATTCATCACCCGCAATATGAAGAAGGGGGTCAGCAGAGCTGTGGATAAAAAGGTGAATGTGATTTAAAACTTTTCCTTAAAGATCTTACAGTCTACTTAGCGGAGGAGACAGAAGATAAACAATGAATTAAAGTGAGATGTAACTGAATCAGTATTATAGCTGCCCAATGGACAAAATGCTAAGGAATATTTGGGAGGAAGAAAACTAATTTTCAACTGAGGTTACTGGAGAATCCTCATGGAGTAGGTGGTGGCTCGCACATCTGGAAGGTTGAATAGTAGAGACTTCTCATAGACAGAGAAGAGGAAATGGAGAGTCAGAGAGAATAACAACTTACCCAACGTCACACTGCAATGACAGAGTGTGAGTGAATCCCACTTGAATATACTTCTCATTATTGACTACTTCCGGTTTTGGAATTCTGCCGTTGCTTCTCCACTCATCACTCATTGCCACCCTCCAAAGCCGAACACACGCACATGCACACACATACATGCAAACACACACGTGTGCATATGTACACACTTCTCCCCAGGCCTGGATTTGTAATTTTCAGGGTCATGAGCAAAGTGAAAATGTGGGGCTCCTTGTCCAAAATTTACTAAGAATTTTGAGACACCAATAGCACAGTACTAAGCTAAGCATGGGCACAGTGCACGGAGTGCACGTCTATGAAGCTAGTCCTGCTTCTCCTTCAAACCCGTCATGTCCTCACTTCAGGGCTTGTGCTGTTTTCTCTGGGAAGAAGAGCTGATAGCCATTTGAGATAAGAATTTAACCAAGCCATTTGGACTTGCCAAATGTCTGTATGGAAGAGGTAATAAGATGCATGGTCTGTGACCCTGTGGCAGAAGGTTTGGTTTGGCCTTTGACCTCCTGGTGTCAAGCGGCTTGGAGGGAGTTTCATTTTCTCACTGAAAACTAGGCAGATTCACGTGGGCTTGCATGTCGGAGCAAAACAGAGTTTCAGAGCTCCACTCCGCCTCTCACGCATCCCCTTGGCCACCTTCCCTGAAAGAAGTCTCCTTCATGATTTGCTGGGTCCCAGTTTAGCCTTCTTCGACTTCCTGGACAGTGTTAGGGTCCTGGCAGCCTCACACAGGCAGTGCTCGTTCAAGGACTGTGGACTCTCCAGACAGATGTAGGGACTCCCAGGTCAGAGGCAGTGGGAAGGTGTGTCGCCAGGCTCCTCAAGTGGATTTGCCTGGCTCAGCACTCGTTCCTTCAGCTTTTCCTCGGTGAGGAAGAGGAAGGAGGGAAAGAGGAGTCATTCAAAAGCAAATCACTGAAGGCAGATCCCTGAAGTACCATTTTCTTATCTTAGCCACCCTGACCCTTGCTCTACCTCTAACAAAGGAGAAGTGAGATGAGATGTGGAAACCCTGCAGACTTTCAAGGAAGCAGGCTTGATTTACTCTTGGAAGGCAGGGCACAGGGAATCTTGCTGGGTTCTCTGATTGATTCCTTGCCGTTCACGCCTTTCTAGCCATATCTCACGAGGTCTCCAGAGCCATCTTCTCCCAGCCTTGAGCAGGTAGGAGGCCATGTTAGGAGGGAAGCACAGGTGAGATTTTGCAAGGTGGGCGCTAACGGAGATGGGCTCAACCAGAGCACACAGTGTGGAATGGGACGTGGTCTTGATGTTTCACATATGCGGTGGAGCCAGACTGGGGACTGCTTTGAAAGCCAGGCAGAGTAAATGCACACTCAGAGTGGAAGGTGAGTGGGAGCCACTGTAGGCTCTTGAACTGGGCTGCAATGGTGTGAAAATGACATTTTCACACAATAACCCAGGCAGTGGCAGAGAGGATGGAATGAAAGAATATGCCAGTACAGGCAGGGAGACTAATGGGAGCCTGGGATACAGTGGGAGTGGAATGGAAGCAAAAAATTGATTTGATGACTTAATTGGATTCAGAAGATGAAAATAAAGGAACATTAAGGATAGGGACTTGGATTGATAATAAAGTTGAAAAGGGAAACATGTAGATGTGTTTGGGGGACTGGAAAGCGGGAGTGGGGTCGTGCGTGCACATCCCAAATGAAAATCTCCGTTTGGCGTGTACTGAGTATGAAATGATGCTTGGCATCTGAGAGGACCTGTACTCTATACAGAGGTCAGCAAACTTTTTCTGTAAAGGGCCAGATAGTAAATAATTTGGGCTTTACAGGCCCTACTGTCCCTACTCTAAATACTTAACTCTGTTACAGTGCAAAAGCAGCCACAGACAATATATAAATGAATGGGCACGGCTGTGTTCTAATAACACTTTATTTACAAAAACAGGCAGCAGGCTGGATTTGGCATATAGGCTGCAGTTTGCTGACCCCTGTTCTAGATAACGGGATGAGATACCACCATATGTTAAAAGGAGAGAAAACAGAAATCCTTAAAGGCTGGTTTTGTGATGTTTTTTGGAGAGAAGAATGTTCAATGATTAATGGGAATTCATAGTAACAATTGAAACTTCCTTCTTGTGTTCATGCATGCAGCAAACATTTTATTGAGAATCAACTAGGTGCCAAGTATGCAAGCATATTATCACAATCACGCTTCATCCCTAGCTTTGTGAGTTGGGCAACTATCATTCTCATTTTACTGAGGAAGTCTGCGGTAAGGCTCCTTGAACTTTCTTCAGTACTGGGAAGTTTAGCCAGTTCCTGGATAGAAGCCTTCTACCTAGGCAGAAATACTGGTGAGGCTCCATAATTTGCACAAGGCAATATAGAATTTAACATCTGCTTATATATTGTCAAAGTTTTAACTCTGCATTCAATAGTCTACTATGCTCTTGCTAGAGAGTAATGTCTTAAAATTGTTTACTATCTACAATGTGTCAGGTGTCTAGAAGACAAAAATTTAGGGAAGATAATTTAAGGCTCATGTAATTTGTCCATTTCTCTAGATTACCTACATTTTTCCTTTGATTAGGTCGACTGGTCCCTCAAAGAATTTTCCTCCTGGGATTTTATTTTAAGACAACATCTTGATCTATTAGCTAAGATTACCACAAAAAAAGTTGCATCTTTTGCTCCCACTTTAGCTAAGAGTTATTGAAAATATTGTTTATTACATCCTCACATTTATTGTTCCTTGTGAGAAAATTATTTCTGAATTTGACATAAGAAAACTTATTTTTGTCTGAGAAGATATGTTTCTGCTTCTCAGCGAAAGAGCACCACTCGACTATTTCCCTTGTTGACTGGGCTTCCAGAAAACTCAGAGCCATATTTTAGGGGCAAATGCAACAACTATTATCATTTACTGTTGACTTACTTTCATATTTTTTAGGGCACATAACCCTTTTTTATTCCTATTTTATTCCTTTCTTCCCCATAGGATGCTTTAAATGCTTCTTGGAGATAGATGAGTATTTTAAAAAATAAATTTAAATTAAATTGATTCAGCATCAAGGTAGAGAGTCTTTCAATCAGTAAAGTAATAATCTGGATTCCATTAGACTCAGGAAAAAATATTAAAAAAAACTTGATGATTAAAAGCAGATTAGGTACCATGATATTCCTCAAGCAAGTCTTTTTCTAGGAAAACTAAACATCTGGGAGGTCAGGAACTATGTCTATGCCAAGTCATATGTCCACATTAGGCATATCTGTCTGTCATCTATCTATCTATCTATCTATCTATCTATCTATCTATCTATCTATCTATGTATATATATGATACTTTATTTCAAAATGATTCAGAATGACATAAAAATGCATGCAATAAAATAAAGTAAATTTAAAATAAATGAAAAAAGGTTTACGTAGGGGAAGAACATGATTAAGACTAGAAAGATGAGAAGAAGGTAGGTAGGTAGGTAGCTAAATAGGCAGTGGGGAAGCACCTGTTGAAGAAAACACTGGCATCCCTCTGTCTGCAGAGTGCACATTTGGTTTCTGCACAAACACAAATTGCCTTGGAAACTGAAGCAAAATGGAGTAAGAGTGTGAAGAAATCTCTTTGTTTTAAATTAAATTGAACCATCGCATAGCACTTATTGATTGAGTGTTAAAAGTCAGTTGCTGAGTCATTGACGGAGAGAGGTACTCACTGGATTTGGTAAATGGAAATTCCTTCAGTCAAAAAGCGTCCCAGGGAAGTTCAAGGGAGATTTGCTTCAGTGGGACAATGAGAAGAGAGATTTCCTTTTTGAAGGAAAGTATTTCACTGGGAAGAAGTTTTGGCTCACAGTGGCTGCCTCAGAGTAAGGGGCTGCTTCAGGAGCAAAGCAGATAGTAGCAGCTAAAGGGAAAAACAAGGAAGAAGCAGGTTGGGAGAATTCAGCAAATAGTGCTTTTTATGAAATTGATGAGTAATAAGCTAATATAGGGGACTGTTTCTTTTTATGGGAAGTATTCTCTGGTGAGCTTTTCAAACGGAAAAATTCTCAAATTCCGTAATGCACTGATATGAAAGATTTATGCAGCAAGAGGCCTTAAAAGGTAGCAGAAGAAATTTGAGGCTATGAAGGGTTGACAGCCCTGGGAATTAATACTTCATTCATTTAACAAATATTTACAGAGCCTTTACTGTATACAAGATACTATGCCAATCACTTGAGGAAGTGGGGGCAAGGAAGCAAATATGAGTAATATGCCATCTCTTTCTTACAGAAGCCCACATACTAAGGGAATTGATGGCATGAAACAAATCTTATTAATTCATTAAAAATTCTTACTGAGCATTTAAGATGTGCCAAAGCTAGTGCAAGGTGCTAGAATGAACACGGGAACTAAAATGAACATGGTCTGTTTTGAAATGTTAAATTAGAAATCTGTAAATCAGGAGGGTTTTTCTTTTTTTTTTCATGTTTTGTCTCAGCAGGGAATTAACACAAAGGCTTTGACTGCTGAGAACAGCAGAGATAAAACAGAAGTAGAGAGAGTTCAAGTAGACATAATAAAGCTCTCCTGGTCTATTTCCTGGTATGCTTATTATGAATAAATATCTATTTTTACAAGAATATTAAGGCTTTTCTAGTCTTGAAGATTGAAGCTATTGGTTATCTAAAACAGTGATCCCACTCATTATCTAGTAACAGAACCTGGAAAAACAATCCGGGTTGCCTTTGAGAAGGGAATCCAGAGAGAGCAGATATGTGGTATATGTTCCAACACTCCATGACCCATGTCCATGGCAGACATTACTAATAGATCACGGCACATTTTCCTGCTAAGGTCAGATGTGGCTGCAGAATCCTTCCCATTGTAGTATACCAGATGGCCAGGACTGGTCTTGGCACATAAGATGAAGTCCTTTTGCCCTTTGTAGGCTCTCCAGTTCTTTGGATATGCTCCAGTCCTTCGCATGGTAAGAAATAGCTGAATACTTTGTTTCTTTTGTTTTATTTTTTCCTTGACTCTGCCTGTCTCTTTCTGTGTTCTATTCTTTTCTTCAAAGTTGGTTGAAATCTCTTGTTTGACAGATGTTGAAATGTGATGACAGTATGTTATGACTCAGGACTTTCACAGCTTTAAAATGTAATAACAACAATTTTAATTATACTTTATATAATAAATATAATAATTTATGCAATTTTATATAATAATGATTTTATTATATTATCATCAATCTCCAGCATTAATTAAGCATATATAACCTACTATGCATTATTCTATACATTTTACATACATATTTTATTTAATATTCACTGTAACCCTGCAAGGGAGGTGCTATTACCATCCCCCGAAACAAACTTGCCCAAGCCCCCACCTGTATTAAGTAGTGGAACCTGAATTCAAATCCACACCGTGTGCCTGACCCCAGAGCCGAAGCTCTTCCCTGTCTACAGAGTCCAAAACGTGAGACCCCAGGAAGTAAGAATGTTCTTCTCAATGAAAAATTCACCCCCTGGTTTCTAAACTCAAAGGAGTTGCTTGTATTCTCAGAAGAAAGCACAGATAGACTTGGGCAAGCCCTTCAAACTCAGCCCACTCACCACCTTCACTGAAAAGAGGAGGAAACAAGGTGTGGAGGCCCAGGTGTCTGTCCTCGAGCTGCCTTGGTGAGTTAGTGGTGGGTCACGTGCCTGTGCCCAGCTTCCCTCCCACCCTGTGGCCCTCCCTCCATCCCCAGGCCATGCCCTGCCTGTGGCCATTACTGGGAGGCAACAGCTGATATAGAGCAGCTGGCACAGGGGAAGGGGATTAAATGCTTGGTTCGCAATTACTGTTTTCTTTGTCAAGGGCTTTTAATAAACTGCTTTGAATTCCATTTCTGGCTGCTGTCTTGTACTCATTTTTCGGTAAAACAGACAAGAAATCAACATAGGCATTAGAAAAGAGAGGCAAGAAACAGGCTTAGAAAATCTTCATCCCCAAATGATGAAGGGTGGACACTGGAGGAGAAAAATCTCATTTTCTGAACAATCTTCATAGGGATTGAATGAGATGGTATGGGAAAGAACAACACAATAATTTATTGAGCTCTTTCTATGTGCCAGATACTTCTTTAAGTGCTCTGCATGGATTCTTAAAAAATCTGTGTAACCATATGATGTGGTTATTATTTTTTGCTGTTTTGTATTTGGGGAAACTGAAGATCAGAGGGGCTAAGACAATTGCTCAAGGTGACACTGTTTTCATTGGTCGACCCAGAAGGCAAATCAGGGTTCCTCTACCTCTAAGACTCTTAGCCAATTTACTAAACATCACCTAAGTGAAAGTGGTCTATGAACAATAAGCACCAAAGGTTGAAATTACCATGGAGCTAATGAAATTTAAGCTTCAAGGACCTCATTTGTCAGAGCTCTGGGAAAGGCCTTAGTTATTTTGGATTCCTGGTCTTGTACTTTTTCTTTTTTTTACCTGAATAGTGACCCTCCCTTTAAAAAAGCTTTAGACCCCACAAAACTTGAATCTTTCCTGGAAAATACCATATTATTCTAGATTAGATCATCAGGTGGTCCTTCCATGCTTATCCCCATCACCCCACGGAGAATCTGGTATGAATAGAGTCTTTTCTTTCCTTGGGTATTATTAGTCATCCAAATTTCTAGGGCTTTCCTTCTATGGTATCTCGTGCTATTTAGACAGCTAGTTGGGGGGGTGGGGTGGGGTGGGGTGACAACTTCCAGGCATTCTGCAAAGAAGTATTAAACTTTTGCCTGCCATGTCACATGTGACATCACCAATGGCGTGTTTGTAACCCCTTGTGAGAATGGGCAGTCTTCTAATTATAGTAAATGCAGTCAAGAAAATGGCCCAGACTTTAAACCAAAAGCCATGAACACTACATTTGCATGTCATACTCAGAAATCATTTTCTGAGTCACTGATTACCTATTTAGATCAACCCACAAAGAGCATGATGTTTTGTTAATTTGGGGACTTTGGGAAGAGTAAAAAATTCTAGTCAAATATCCTCAGAGATTCCTTACTTTTCAAAGTAAAACATCTTGATAAATAATTAGTAGTTTTTGAGTGTAACGGTTCCTACATATTTAAGCAAGAATATATTCATGCTAAGTGAACTATATTTCCAGAACTGTGACAAGGTAGAAACGTACAATTATTGATTTGGTGAATACTTTAGAGCATAGAATAACTGTAAAATTTGATTTGGAAATTAATTTGAATCATATAATTATTGGAAGAAAACATAAAATATTTATTTCTTACTATTCATTAAAACCAACCACAAATCAAGTATGTGTGAGGGAGTATTAATTAAAAGCAATGTCACTAATAAGCCGTGTGACCTTAGATGGTGATGATGATGATAAGTGATAACAGTAATAAATAAACATTGGCATTTATCGATTGTTGTCTTTGCGAGGCACTGTGCTAAGCAATTTACATCCATTATCTCAATTAATTCACGACTCTATCTTTGTCCACCTTATTCAGATGAGTTCTGAGACCCGGAGAGGCTGAGTGACTTGCCAAGGTCACCAGTAAGCTGTGGACCTGGGATTTGAACAAGGTCTGTCTGATAGCAGAGACCTAGTCCTTAACTGCTCCGCCATCGTTTCACCTTTTTGGGGCTCAGTTTTCTCATATGCAACAGGAGGAGTTTGGCCTTGCTGATCTCTACCATATTTTCCAACTCTAAAGCTCTAGGATGCTCTAATTTCCAGTTGTAATCCCCTAGCAGCAAAAGAGCTCTTGGGTTTTTCCTAATATGTTTGTTTTTCAAATTGATCTCTACCAGTTCAGGGTAATTAAAATGCCACAGTTCTTACAGTTCTTATATTTCCTAAATAAACAGAGGCGTGCACGATCACCACCCTTCACAGCAGTGCACCTGGCTTTGTTTATGCCTGGCACCTCAGATAAAAACCAAAGACATGGCAGAAAGTAGCAAGCTTTGCGTGAACAGAGGAACAAAGTGTGTGCGCTCCAGCCTAATGTACTGTAAGTTTCTGCTTATTTAAGTGTCGACCTGATCCAGGCCTTCCATAAACAATCTCAAATATTCTGTTGGTAAATAGTACTTCATATTCATGGTCAATATGCAGTGGAATTTTGGGTTTAGAGACTGTAGAATATCTTTCAGCAACTTGCAATCCAGGAAACCATTTATCATGGCCATAGTAACAGAATTAACAATGTGAAGAAAAGGTTCTACCTTTCTAGATTAATATCCTATGATGGCAGCATCCTTCATGCACAGCCTTAGTTTCCATGGGAATCATAAGTAGAATGAGCTAAATTCTTGGCATCTCTGGATTGTGATATTTATTTACCTTTTGTGTAAGGATATCATGCCTGAATGGAGGCAGAAACAGAACAGGATTTCCTAAGAGGAGCCTGGTTGAGGCATTTCACTAGGTAGCAAGGGTTCTTTTAAGTTCAGCCCATCAGGACAAGGAATAGGACCTATAATTCATTTCCAAAATAGTTGCTGACGCCTCTTTCCTGGCTTGGTGCTGGGGGCTGTTGGTTCTATTAAGATGAAGCAGTATGATTATGCCTAAGAGTCTCCCCCTGTGTGCCTCTTTGTTGCTCAGATGTGGCCCTCTCTCTCTCTAACTAAGCCATCTCGGCAGGTGAACTCACTGCCCTCCCCACTATGTGGGACCTGACTCCCAGGGGTGTAAATCTCCCTGGAAATGCAGGATATGACTCCTGGGGATTAATATAGACCTGGCATCGTGGGATTGAGAACATTTTCTTGCCCAAAGGGGGATGTGAAATGAAATGAAATAAAGCTTCAGTGGCTGAGAGATTTCAAATGGAGTGGAGAGGTCAGTCTGGTGGACATTCTTATGCACTATATAGATAGTACTTTTTAGATTTTAATGTATTGGAATGGCTATAAGTAAATACCTGAAACTACCAAACTCCAACCCAGTAGCCTTGACTTTTGAAGACGATTGTATAACAATGTGGCTTACAAGGTGTAACAATGGGGTATAATACAGTGTGTGGAAATCTTGTGGATCACACTCTCTTTATCCAGTGTATGGATGGATGAGTAGAAAATGGGGACAAAACCTAAATGAAAAATAGGGCGGGATGGGGGGTATGATCTGGATGTTCTTTTTTACTTTTATTTCGCATTCTGATTCTGATTCTTTCTGGTGTAAGGAAAATGTTCAAAAATAGATTGGGGTGATGGATGCATAAAATGATGGTACTGTGAACAGTTGGTTGTACACCATGGATGATTGTATGGTATGTGAATATATCTCAATAAAACTGAATTTGATTAAAAAAAAGAAAGATGAAGCAGATGGGACCTTGCCCTCAGGAAGTCACGGCAGGGGAGGGAAGATGTGCATAAAACCTGTCCGTATGCTTGTCATTGTGGCATACTTCTTTATCTTGTATTAAAAAGCAGTATGGAGATAGACGCAGGGAGAGGCATCATGGAGGTGCAAGGGTTTGAATTGTGTCCCCCCAAAAGAGATGCTGAAGTCCTCCTCCCCAGTACTTCAGAATGTGACCTTATTTGGAAATAGGTTCATTGCAGATTGAAGTTAGACAAGTTAAAGTGAGGTCATCCTGGAGTAGGGTGGGCTCTTAGTTCAAGATGACTTGTGTCCTTATAAGAAGGGGGAAGGAGACACAGAGAGAGAAGATGGACATCTGATGACAGAGATTGAGTTATGTCGCCAACCAAGGAATGCCAAGAATTGTTGGCCACCTCCAGAAGCCTGGAGGGAGGTATGGAATAGTCTCTTCCCCATGGACTTCAAAGGGATCATGGCTCTTCTGAATATCGTTTTAGGACTTCTAGTCTCCAGAACTGTGAAACAATAAATTTCTGTTTTTTTTTTTAAAGCCACTCAGTTTGTAATACTTTGTTAAGGCAGCCTAGGAAACCGAGACACAGGGTAGGAGAGTGCACAAGACATCAGCTGCAATGGCATTTCAAAGAAGGGAATATTGTATCTTTTGGGTAAATAATAGCTTCAATAAGAGGCAGTATTTTGATTAGAACTTGAATGATGGGTAGTTTTCTAGAATGGGGGTGAAGGGGAGAAGGGCATTCTAATAAAAAAAAATTAGACATGGGGAGAGAAAAAGCACTTATGAAGAACCTGGCTGTGTACCAGGAACTTTAGTATGTGTTTTACTTAAATCATCACATTTATTCTTTTTAGTTCCAGAGGGACAATTTTACAGATGAGGAAACTGACCTTCCCAGTGGAGCTATGACTTGAATCCAGCTCTGTCAGACTCTAATCTGATAAGAATGGTATTAATAACAGATAAAATTCTTCTCTATCCTCTTGGGAAACTCCATTCTTCATGAACCAACTCAAGCACCACCTCCCTGATAATTTTCCTTGCAAACCTCTTCATTAAGCGAACATGCTATAATTAGAGTAGATATCTCAGCATATTGCAACTGTCCAAGGACAACTGTTTGGAACGCACTAGATTATGAACTTGATGAGGAAAGGTCTGGTGTATCTGTTGCCTTAAGCACCAGAATGGACTCTTGGTGGCACTTGCTTCTTTGTAGAGCCAACTTTTGAATTCAAAGTCTCCTGTGGGATCATCAGACCAGCAGGTTAAATGGCTGTGCCCTAGCTGCAAGGGAGGCTGGTAAGGAGAGTTTCTGGCATCAGTTTTGTGGTGAGATGAAATAATAAGGTGGGGAATCTTGTAACCTAAGTGTGGTACTCAGAAGAGTTGAATATCCAAAAAGAAATACAGAAGTCCACTAGACAAGGCAAATTCCCTGAAGCACCTCTGAGTAAAAAAATAGACCCTGATTTGGGTGTGGGTTATGGATAAAGGAAGATGGGAGAAATGGCAAAGGAATTACCTTCATCCATAGGAAGACTCATCTGAGTCTTCCTATGTGGAAGCAGCAAATTGCAGACTTTACCTCCCCGAGTTCAGTATATGTTCCACTCACGGGACACAGGATGATTATAGAGGTTTATGACTAGATTAAAATATTTAATAGCCATTGTACATTTTAATATACATTTTAATGTATATCATGCAAAATAATAAAATTAACACATCAAATCTGTGAGTTCACTGCTGTTATTGCTTAGCAAAAGGTTAACATAAGTACAGTTTAAAAGAGTAACTCAATAATAAAAGAATTAAGTAAATAATACAGAAGGAGGCACCTGGCTATGGCACAATTTGTGAAGGTAGCACAGGGATGGCTGAAATTTGGAAAACTCACACATGGAAGCAGGCAGCTACAGCTTCACTCACCACCTGGATGTGTCTTTACCTCACTGGGCCTCAATTTCACACTTAAATGGGGAGCAATACAATCTTGGCTTCCTGAAGGCAGGGTCAGGACTAGACCTCCTGTGGGGTCAAGTGACACTTTGGTTGGTTCGCCTTGCTTTCCAAGACTGCTTGTCAAGCGTTGGGAATTGATCCATTCATTATCATCATTCAGCTCTGCCTGGGAAATGTCAGATTCTGAGTTAGTCTTTAAGTGTGCACCTGCATATGAGTGGCCTTTGGTGGAGGGGTTGTCGTGGGTGGGTGTGTTTCTGTGTTTGATAAATGAGTTAAGTTCAAGTTTTGATTTGGTTGAGATATGGGTCTGCCCCCTGGCTCAATTTGTCCTCTTCCAGCTTTCCCATCCATAAATCCTTTCCTTGAGTTACTGGCCACTCTTTCAGATTGGGAACAGATGGAGAAGTAAGCATGGCCAGTTTCTAGCTCCCAGTCTAGCTTCATCCTAGGTAGACAATGAAGCAAATCCCTGATTGTGGACATTAGTTTACTTGTGAGTTCAGCTCAAAGGAAATTGTATGAACTTTTTTTACTCTGTCTTCTCTCTAAGAATCATTTAGTTACTTATTCCTTAGAGACATTTATGGTTCAGCAAGACCTGCTACTTCAGGAAGCAAGGAAAGAAAGAAGGGTTTACCAGAGGAACAGAATAGGGTGGGACAGCAGAGCAGTTTGCATTTGGAAAACTATTGGAGGGGTTTGGGCATGGAGAGACTCCAACTGAAAATAAAGTCATAGCAGTGAGGACCACCGGGACTCACTCCTCTGAGTGCTTGTGAAATGGGTGCTAGAAAGTTATCTCATCCTTGGGCCTGTCTATAAGAGGGAAACATGAATAGTTGTCTTATGTGTAGGTTCCATTTAAAGACTCTTCTTAAATACATCCTGGATTGTACTGGCAGGGCCTTAGCAGGTAAGACTAGAGAAAATGGGGCTAAAGAGTGTATCCTTACTAAGCAACCTTGGATGAGTCATTGGGTAAGTTACCTGTCCTCTTTTGTCTTCAGTTAGTAACAGCATGATTGATGGTATTAACTGCTTGTCAAATATTCCAATTTCCTTGTGGAACCTTTTCTGCAAGCAAATTAAACATTCCCAGCTTGTTAAACTCATGAGCGGCCAATGATTTACTTTAGCCAATGAGATATGGGCAGAAGTGATATATAACTCCTGGACAAAAGCTTTAAGAGCCAGCTTATCCTTTTTTCCCTCTGCTGCAACAGCCAACGGTATTCCAGCTTGGGTCCTAGAGCAAAGACGACTTGTAGCAAAGCCACAGCTGATCCACCGTAGGCATGTAGTGAGTTCAAGAAATAAACTTTGCTGCAAACCACTGAGATTTTTTTTTTGCATTATTTTGGCTGCAGAATCTAGCCCATCTTGGCTGATAAAATAGTAATGGTAATAACCCCAGCAATAAGAATACTGCCTTTGATTGAACACATGCTATGTGCTATGCCCGGTGCTAAGCATTTTACCCACTCCATCTCATTTAATTTGAAAACAACCTTGTGAGATGGATTTAACAAATGAAGAAGTTGAAACTCAAAAGAGGTTGGAAAGGTTTCTCAGGGACATGTTGCTAGTACCTTTGCTCGTGGCCTTTGCTCCCAACTGCTCCACTTTATTGGACATTCCCATCCCAACAGCCTCTGGTAAGCCGTCAGCCCACATATGCGGTGCCAAAGGTTCAGATTCTCAGATGTGAATCCCTGCAGGGAACAGACCTCCAAAAGCAAAGCATAGCCTCCTATAATGTGGGGTTCAAAAGAAGAAAAGGTGGCTAATTAATTGCTCACAACCTCTAAAAAACTATGATTTATCTAGTAGAGAAGACTAGAGCCACATACACATGCTTTCTTATAGAAAACAATGCCCTACACCTGTAAAAATAACCAATAATTGTATTACCCTATTAACTTGATAATATGTTGGAAATACTATAAAAAGCACACATATTTATCACCAACAAAATGCCATTATGTAAGCAAATGTGGGGGGAATATTTATATATGTGTATAATATGCAATATATGCTTATACAAAATTGTCTAATGCAAAATATACAATAAATATATTATTTATGTATATAAGCATATACGTTTAAAAATAATTGTTTAAATAATGCTTTAAAACTAATGTCTGGATGATACATATTTGAACTGCAATATATACATGCCTTAAAGTCTAGATACTGAAAAATTATAGGTAAAAAATTATAGGTGCAAACATGCACCATTTCACACAGTAGGGTTCACCAAACAACCCACAACAAAAATTAATAATATTGTAATGAAATCACAGTAATTTATAATTAAAAAACAAGAATAGCAGCAATTTAAAAACCACAACCAACCCAAGACCACACTTACAATACTCTGACAACAAAGGATCCTTCCTGAAAGTTGTGGGAATTCCAGCTCTGTGCCTATGAGCTTGTGTTGGGGCTTGCAGTGTTGCCAAGCATTGTGTGGGAGCCAGAATTGTGAGCAGAGCAGTGAATTAGCATTCTCAATAAATTCATAATGTGCTGACTTGAATTTATGAAGACTAAAGTTTAGTGATCCCTAATTGCCCATTTAGTAGTAAGTAGTCCTTATGTCTATGGATTAAACCAGGATCAGTTTTCATCCATTCAAATGGCAGCCCAGCGATGGGTCACATTGATTGTAGCTTGAGAATTGCTTTTCTAGAAGGGTAGTGAAATCAGATTGCCCAACTTTTTCCACTTAGACCCCTATGCAGATAGACCTACTGGCAAATACCTCCCCAATGTAGGGCCAGGCATCTGCCTCCTATGCATTTTCCAGAAGCTCTATGAGGATCTACTGACCATCTCTGAAAGTGCATTTGGTTTCCCAGGTGCTTCAGCATTGAGAGAGACGTGCCTTGTGGGGAGGGCCTGTCATGGTTTGCCCTCACTTAGTGGTCAGCACCACATGTGCTTAGCTGGGAGAATGCCAGTTCATCCCGGGATCAGTAGAGTGAAGTGACCCTCATTCTCCATGGATGCAGTGCCAAGGACAGCAGATTTCAGGCACCAGTGGAGAAACTCCTTTTGGATCCCCAGCTGAGGCACCCTGCTGAAAGTCTTTACATGGGCTTTTCCCCAGGGCCCCTCTCTGGACCACCCTCCAGGTAACTTTTATTGGTTTCACTCTTTCCCCTTCCACTCCTGCACCCCCACTTCCCTGTTGCTCCTACATAGAAGTGAAGGATGACTTGATACCTATTCGGATGGATACCATCTTCCCCAGTGAAGATGTTATTTATTTAGGTTCAAGTTTTATTAGTCTCGGTTTAAAATATTCTGGTCATTCAAAACTCTGTGTTTTCTCAGCATATCTGTTACCACTGATAATCCCATGTTATTCTGCTGGTCATGTTAATTCATTAACATTTAATTCAATTTACAAGTGCCTATAAATGAATTCAGGCAGAGCTGGTAATAGCTGATAATGCCAAATGTGCATCTCCTTCCTCGAGCTCTCCACGTCTCCTCTTCCCTCTGGGAGCTACAGTCCATTCATCCTACCATCTTTACACTGTCTCTCAATCCCCTCATGTCTTCAGTTCACTCTCTACCCATCTTAGACTCCATGGACCATCATCATACTCACTTCTTTTCCTTCAGCTGATACACATTTGTGTTATTTCCACTTTTTGACTATGAACATTGATGTACAAGTTTTTGTGAGGACATATATTTTCATTTCTCTTGAGTAGAATTGCTGGTTTGTATGGTAACTCTACGTTTGACCTTTTGAGGAACTGCTAGACTGTTTCCCACAGCGGTGGTGCCATTTTACTTTCCCACCAGCAATGTATGAGGGTTCCAATTTTTCTGAAGCATCACCAACACTTGTTATTACCTGACTTTTTGATTACAGTCATCCTAGAGAGTGTGAAGTGGTGTCTCATTCTGTAGACTGATCCATTTAAGATGTAAGTCAAATCATATGGTGCCCCTCCTCTAAATCCAGCAATGGTTCATCACTCACAGAAAAAGCCAAAATCCTTACAAGAGTGTCTAAGGTCCTATATGGCTTGTTCCCACCTCCCCGCCCCCACTCCCAGCTGAGCTCTCTTAACCTCATTTCCTGCCACTCTCCATCTTGCATAACTTACTCAATTTGACCTCATGGCCAAATTGCTGAGAACATGCCTCCTGCAGATATCCACATGGTTTTCTCCCTTAACTTCTTTGGGTCTCTTCAGTTGTCACCTTGTCAGTGAGATCCTCTGTGGTCACCCACTAACTCCTAGCTCTTCTGAGCCCCTTTCCTCACTTTACTTTTCTCCACAGCTCTTACCACCATCTGATGCACTATGTATTTTACTTGTTTATTGTTAGTCTTTCTCCACAAAACTTAAACTCCATGAGAGCAGAAATTGTGTCTTATATTTTCCCCCTATTCCTCTCTCTTGTGCTTAGAACAATGCCTGGAACTTACTAGGGGTTCACAAAGTACTGAATGAATAAATAAAAGAATTGCAGAAAAGAACTCCGTGCAACCTTTCTTTAAGCCAAAAGAATTATGATTATCATGGAAATTTATTTTGAGCCAGGAAGACCTTTCAGTAGGTACTTCAAGCCACATGAATTCAGGAGCCCATGCCTCCTTCTGATGAGGTCAACACTGCCTGCAGCCTCGACTGATCTTGATCCTTAAATTAAAAAATATGTATGTTTTCCCCACTGGCTTTTCTTACTTCTTTTAGGATGAGGAAAAGCAGGGTGGAGTGGGAATGGCTATTGGGTACGCCTTCAGCATATCCAGAGGAGAGTTAGCATTGGAAGTTTGGCTCCATTTGTTTCCCAGGCCCAAAGAACTATGTGGAATAACAGAGTGTGATGGGCATGCGGGTGTGTGAAAGGGGGTGGTGCTGGACGTAGGAGATGTACACATAAGGCAAGGGTTCTAATTCCTGCCTTGTAACTAATTTGCTGTGTGACTCTGAGTCAATCACTTAATCTTCCTGAGCATATTTATAAAGCATGAAATTGGAATATATGATTTTGGAAGTCCCCTCTAGTCCTGAAATTACATCATAATTTTCACCTAATGTGATATTAACTCTGGCATGATTTTAGGCCTTGAGGTCCTGGGAACTGGCAAGATCTCAGTAAAAAAAAAAAACAAAAATAAAATAAAAAAAAAAATCTCCAAATGCAATATGACCACAGTGGAGCTTAATGTATTTTTGTATCTGGGCTATGGGAGATCAAGCTTTGAGTTGGCAATATGGGAATTCAGTTACTATATTTGACAAGTGGTTGGACTTATTGAATGATACATTGCATCTGGCAGCATTACTGATGATTCAGGGAACAAGTACAGAATTAAGAATTTCAAAATAGTTGAAGGGCCTTAAAAGACTGACCCCAGTGAGGACACTGAATTCTTTTAAGAACAACAGGATGTGTCTTGCAAAACCCTCATTATGCAGAATAAATTACTTAAAGCCAGAGGAGCAAGGTACAAGTGGTGAAGAGGGGTTGGCAGGGAGAAGAGAGATTTTGGAGGGATGGGGGCTCAAATGGATCAGGCAAGAGGACTGTTACTCTCACTCATATTAGATCAGTTGATTTCTTACCAAGTATGTGCTTGCTGGGAGGGGAAGAAAGTGCACTCGTGTAATTGTGAGGGTAGAAAAGGTTGGGAGTCCCTGTGATGCTTGTGGAAATAAAAGTTTTTATTCCTGTAAAACAAAAGGGCTATTAACAAGTAAAGATCGGAGCTAAATTGCACTGATGTGATTACATGGGCTAAGATTTCCTTTCTTTGTGATAGACTCACCATATGTTATTGTTTGACAGGCCCAAGGGTCTCCTCAACCTAGGGGTTCCTTAGTGGACCAGGATGGGGACAAAAGGGGCTGGAACATAGGCTTTATAGTTGGGAGCCATGACCATGGCCTACCAAGGACTATAGAGGATGAAAGTCGTTGGAGAAAATGGGTGGAGGGGCAACACAGTCTGGAACCTCTGCCTCAGCAACTGGGTGTCCCCATGGGCCTTCTGAAGTCATGTGCTCCTAGGAAATCCATACATTGCAGTCATTTGGGGCTGTCTTGGCTTGTGATTTTCAAACGTGGTTCTGAGTGTGCAATCATAGCCTATGGGTACAAGAAGGGACCCTTTTAGTCCAGAAGGTGCTCTGTATATTTCATGTTGAGTATCACTGATGATTAAATAGTAGTGATTTCCTGGAGCGCTGTGTTGAGAAGGATTCTAAGTTTCTTATGTAGGCTCAGCAGAAAAAAGGAGCTTTATGGATTAGCAATGCCTCCTTTGAGTGAGAAGGGTTAACAGATAATGTGCAAGCCATGCATCTGATCTAGCTCATTCCACCTTACACTTAGGGAGAAAATTGAGGTGCAAAGAGGAGACATGAGCTGCCCAAGGTCACACAAGCTAGTTAGCTCAGACTAGACCCAAGTCTCCTTCCTCAGATGCCAAAGTATTTTCTACTTGCCATGCTGGATGCCACTTTCCTAAAGGCTTCTGCTCCATGAGGATATTAACAAAGTACACAGAGAAACATGAAGTTGAGGATGAATGAGCGTGTGGCAACACAGACATGCCCTGGTTTGAGCTACAACCTGAACTCTGCTTTTGTTCATGGCTCAGAGGGGCCCAAAATAGCATGTCTGCTCACTTTGTCTGTGAAAGCTGTAATACTGCAAAGGACATGGAAATGCTGTTCTTTGAGCAATTAACCTTTATAAAGAAAAGTTCATTATTTTATAGAGACACATTAAGTATTTAAATTTCCTTCAAATATTTTACCTTGGTAATTTATGATTTTAGACCTTTATCCTTTGGAATTCTCAGGATCTGCCTTTCTCTTAAAGGCGAAGTTGCTAGACTAGTCTTTCGAAGGTTTGCATTTTATTATAAGGATTTGTGTCTGAATGGGTTCTGTAGTGTAGGCTGATCCCTATTCAGGACCGAGGCACTCAGTCCCAGCTGCTGGGAGTACAGGCTGCTTTCCAAGAATTGCCCTTGGCTGAAAGGACCTGATTTGCCCACACTGTGTCCCCTTCCAAGGGGCAGGCTGCATACAGGGACTGGGCTGTCCAGGGGTTCAAAGGCAACTCTGAAGGGCCATCCCAGCTCCTCCTCCTCATGGGCTCTGCTGAGATCCTGTGCGATCCTCCAGTTTTGTCCCAGTGCTTCTTCTACACCTATGACCTCATGGAGGTTTCTTTATGACCAACTGACAGAGGAAGAGGGATGGTTCACACACGGGTTGACTCAGTATTTGGGTGGAAGCTGGAAATGGACTTTCTGCACTACCCGCTCAGTGAAAGGCAGCAGTGAGGGTAGCTACTCTCAATGGGTGGAGCTTTGGGGGTCCACTTGGCCTTCCACCTTGTGTGGAAAGAGAAGTGGCCCGAGGTAAGAATATACACAGAAAGGATATACATGGATTCATAGTAAGTGACAAATGGGTGGGCTGGTTGGACAGGGGCCTGGAGGGAGAAGGATTGGAAGGCAGAGGGCAAGATCTGGGGAAGAGGCATGTGGATGGACTTATGGGAGTAGACATGAAACATGAAGATCGTTATATTACATGTTAATGACTACCTGGCAACATCCATCCCCAAAGTGGCACTAGCAACCAAGTGCATTCCTGTCGGGGACTCTTAGGCATTGGCCAATGGGTTGATTATCTTACCATTTGGGCTTCAGCTTATTTGCTTGCACTTCAAAGAGAACTTCCTTGACCACCTTAACTAAGGGCTTTTTTCCCATCACTCTATCACATTGCCTTGTGTTATTTTCATCACTGCGCTTATATAAGATAGTTGTATTTATTTTATATTGTCTGCATCTTCAATTAATCTCCAACTAGTGGAGAAGGGACATCTTTGTCTGATTCTCCGCTTTATCCCACAAGTAGCAAGAAATTTCTGACCCAGGGTACACACTCAGTATATATTGTTGAATCAAAGAATAGAGCTTAGAGAGTAAAAGTAATTTGCTCAAGGTCGCACCACTAGTAGGTGTTGGAGCTGAGATTTGAACCCAGGTTGCAGAGTGTAATATTAAGTAGTGGAAGCAGTATTTAGACTTGACTCTGACTGGATCCTTAGCCTTGGTGAAGCCTCTTATGTGGCATTTTTGAGGACACTGTTCACTCGAGGCCAGACGAACAACAACTGCTAAAAGGAAATGGTAGGTATTTGATGTAAAGATACCTTCATAATTCCACCTGTCCTTGTGCACTGAATGCCTAACATATACAAATCACAGTGGACGGTACTATGGAAAAACTCCCACATGAACACAATTGGGTCTCTGTTCTCGAGCAGTTCTTGCCCTAGGTTGCAGTGTTTTAAATGCTTACAGCCTCCTCATGGAGTCCAAGTTCCTTGAGGCAGTGCCGAAGCAGGAAATGTCGTTCTCCAGGCTCGAGGAGAGCCATAGTCCTTTGCACCATTTATGTATTTCCATAATCCAGATGCATAGAAACATGTAGAGAAAATCTGGGAAGCCTTCCTTTGATTTTTTTTTTCTGCCTGTCTTCAGTCAGTTCTATAGGATGGAAGTAAATACAGAAGAGAAGATTTTGCTCTGCAAGAAATCTCTCCTGAATTCTTAGTTTTAAAACTTTTTATTGTAGTAGCAGCTGAAAATTTATATGGGTACATGTATACAACTTAAATTTTCCCATTTAAACCCCTTTTCAGTGCAAAACTCAGTAGCATTAGTTACATTCACAATATTGTTCTACCATGACCAGTATCCTTTGCCCTAACTTTTTTGTCGCTGCAGAAACTCTGCAACCATTAAGTGATAACTCCCTCCCCACCTCCGCCACCACTGGACCCTGGTAACCTGTAATCTACTACCTGTCTCTATGACATTTGCATCTTCTAATTATTTCGTATCAGTGAGATCATACAATGTTTGTCTTTCTGGGTCCGGCCTATTTCACTCAACATGATGTCTTGCAGGGTCATCCATGTTGTAGCGTGCATCAGAACTTCACTCTTGATATGAACTCCAAATTTATTTTGGCTCCTATCAATGGATTTGTCCTGTAGTCCACCTTAGGTCTCACCTGAGAGAGAACTGAAAGTAGCTTCCTGGGACCTTTGACCTGCCCACTTGGACACTTGACTTCTAGAATTCTGCATGCAGAGGAGCTGGAGCACTTGTGTGGGAGGACTTTATGGGCTGAGACCGCATGGGTTTGTACCATTAGTTAATCGAAGCCCACAACATCTCCTTTTTTCTACTGAAGCACGATTTGGGGTGAATTGTATTTAATTTTGCCTGGTATTTTGTGCCAGATTTCTTTGCCAAATACTCTAGTGAGTACCGAGCTTATATTTGCTGCATGATTTAACTATAAGTTATGCTGCTTGGGTTGGAGTTTTTGTTGTACTCCAGCATCAAGGTAAATAACCAGGCCCATTATGCCTTATTTTGTGGGTTCGTCCATTGAGGTATCCATAATGGAGTCCACATTTCTGAGAGGGGGGTGATTTGACAAAGGATGGTAGGAGAGGTGTTGCTTTGCTAATATTAGAAATATGGTCCTTTCTAATGGGGATGCGTGTGAAAATTCTGCAGCTTATTTTGTTCTTCCTTTCCCTCCTGGCAACATCGAGTTGGCTCCTCCTCTGCTCTTAGTCTCAGGAAAGGTTATATGTTGTTTTAATAGTATGTGTATATAATGCCCATTAATACTAATGGAATGTGTTCCTTCATCAGGACACAATTGCCAATAGCAGCAAATCAGCACATTTGTTCTCCAACGTTTGCTGAAGTCTCCATTCTTGGGTAACATATGGTCTCTAGTCACCTCCTCATTCTGCTCTGAAAATTTTCCATTACACAGCTTAATCA
Organism: Choloepus didactylus; assembly: GCF_015220235.1. Classification (NCBI taxonomy): domain Eukaryota; kingdom Metazoa; phylum Chordata; class Mammalia; order Pilosa; family Megalonychidae; genus Choloepus; species Choloepus didactylus. The sequence continues at coordinate 58,819,672 of NC_051321.1, read as the reverse complement.
TCAATTTTTTTTTTTTTTTTTGCCCTCTGCTTAAGCAATGAATTAAGGCAGTAAAAATTGGGATGACAGCCATTTTTACATCGAAAAGAACCTTCTTTCGTTGCTGCCAAAACCCACTGTTGCATTTTTTTTTCTTTTACGTCACCAATTAGCGCTTCAAAGTGATTTTTGCGTCTGGCGTGCATGGAGTGTGAAAGATAAAGATTCCAGTTTCAAGCTTGTTTTGCTCTGTTCTGTGAAAAAAATTCCCTTTATCAAAAAATTGCTCAGGCACAAGGGATAATAGTTTAAGGTGTGTAACAAACAGTATTGGCCCAGACAGTCAAAGTAATTTCAGAAAATGTGTGGGTCTGATAGAAATGAATTTGATGAATACACAGAAAGAAAACGACATTGAAAGAGAACCTACTATGTATCAGGTTTCATATTTGCCTTATATCAATGAGTTTTCTCAATAGACGAGGCAACTAAAGTAACTTGCCCAGCTTTATCCATCTGTTTGGACATTCCTTCTTCCCACCCAAATATTGTTTACGGTGTGCTAGTCTGTTCCAGGCATCGTGCTAGGCACGGGGGAAGGATGAGGCACACCACAGGTCTCGGGGGACTTGCAATAGAATTAGAAGGACAGATAAAAGATACCCAAAGAATAAAATCAACTAAAAAAGCAATGGTAGTAAGAACTTGAAAAACAATAGATAGGGTGTTGAGACAGAAAATAATTGGGGGTACAGGGTGAGAAGAACTCTCCACCATGGAGCCACATTGCAAGTAGGGATTGGAGCCTTGCTCCCAACCCAAGGTGGCCTTGAAGCCATTCATTCCACTACATATGTGCCAACTGGGCAGCCCTGCTCTGAGTTTGATCATGACAATGATTGCTAACAGTTTCCGAGTCCCTATTTTGTGCCAGGCCCCATGAAATTTTGCATGTTTCTTCTGCTACCTTATGAGGTAGGAATTATTTTTCCCATTTCGCTGACGAGGGAACCGAGACTTAAAAGTTAGCAACCTGCCCAAGGTGATATGGTACCACTTTCTCTTTGACCCCAATGCCCGTGTTCCCAAAGGCTAGAATCTGTAGCCATTATTTCTTCCCAGAGCCCAGGGGGTTGTGCTCCTTGGGAATGAGGCTTAGGCAGTGTGGACTCTGTGTGTGTGTGTGTGTGTGTGTGTGTGTGTGTGTGTGTGTGTGTCAGGGGTGGGGGTGTCATTCTCTCTTTCCCTGAAAAACTAAAAGCTCTATTCCTGGACACTGTGGAATCAAGAAAAGTTAACAACTTTTGTATGGAGCTTTACTTCTTTAAAAATATATAGTTTTCAGATTGAAAAAGTGGTACGTGCTGATCATAGGCAATTTGGAAAAAAAAGGATGAGAAATGAAAAGAGAAGAATTAAAATCACTTATAGTCCCACCACTCAGAAATGGCAGTCGTTTGTTTCCTTGCAGTAATTTTTCTATGTATAACAATGATGGCTGACACCTCTATAGTATCATTCTATGCTCTTTTCATGCATCGACTCATTTAATCATCACAATAGCTCTATAGGGAAGGCACAGTTATCATCCCAAGTTGAGAGACAAGGAAACTGAGGCTGAGCATGGCTAAGCATCATCCCCAAGGCCACAGGATGAACCCACCCAGGCCACCTGGCTCCAGATCCATGCTGGGAACCATCCTGCTATCCTACCTGCATATAAAAAGAGGCGTACATATTCTTTCATAAACCTAGCATTGCATTTTGCATACAAGGTTAGATTCTGCTTTTTAACAGCATTATTTCATGGCACTTTTCCATATTCATAAATATTCCTCAAAATATGTTTAATGGCTGTACGGCCATATTTTGTATAACTACCTCCTACTTTTGCACATTTAGATTGTTTCCCTTTTTTTGGTTATTATTTTAAAAAATGATGCAGTTAACATTCACGTACATAAACCTTTCATCGGCTTCTGATTATCCCCTCAGGACAGATTGCTGGAAGAGGATGACTTGGTCATTCCTCTCAGAATTTTCAGCACCTTTGCAAATCTTTGGTGGAATTGAAAAAGAGAGGGAAAAAAAGTATTTGGATGTGTGGCATGGAGCTAAATAACATAAAACCTCAGGAAAGTTAGAGATCTATGCGGGCTGAGGAAGGAAAATCAGGGAAGACTTCCCGAGGGTGATGGGGGTGGGTGGGAGCGGGCTTGGAAGTGAGAGGCTGGGGTCTGATGGCCAGGAGGGGAGGGGGAGATGCTCCGGGGCTCTGGGCCTGTTTTCTCCTGTAAGCCAGTTGACGCAGGGCAGGGGCTGGTCTTAAAGGACAGAAAGGGAAGTGAGGAGAGGAGGCACGTGGGCCTTTTAGGTCACGGGCACAACCTCGGGAGGCGCGGCGGCGTGAGAGAACATGGGGGCAGCTTTTGGAACCGAAGATAGTGGGTGCAGGGAAGAGTTGGGAGACGAGCTTGGAGGAGGCGGGTAGGAGCCAGAGCCTGAGAGGAAGATGGACGTTCTCCACCAGGAAGTTGCCCAAGTGTTTGGGCTTAAAGAGAGATGTGGTGTCAGGGTGAAGCAGTGACAAAAAGGGGTGAGGACGAAAGAAGACCCAGCTGGGAGGCTGTTTTGGGGACCTGGAAGAGGGTGTCTGCACCTGACACTCCCACTTCCAGTAGCTTTGCCCACAGTAGGTCCGCAAACCTCTCACCATTCCTCTCGCCGTGCCAAGAGGAGCACAGGCTGCATATCTATAAAACACTGACATGGAAATGAAAAAGCTGCAGAAACGAAGAGCACAAACACTTCCTGTGTGTTGTTGAGAGTTAACATAGATGAGAAATATGCATGTATGTCGGTGCAGAAAATAATGAGGCCGTAGACTTCCTTAAACGGATTCAGTTCATCATCGCCAGGCCCCGGTGAAGGGGGAGACAGCTAGAGGGGCGTCTTCTGTGGTTGGCGCTGGCTGCTCTTTGCCAAGCGGACAGGTCACTTGATGCATTCTTCCAGGCAATTATTTTCAGGATGACTGGAGATTTCGATCAACCAATCAAGCTTTTATAGAAGCCACTTGCCTTGATTATGTCCCAGATCTTTAACTCAGGGAGAGATTTTCCTCAGTATGGCTTGACAGCCTCAAGTTTTCAATTAATTTCTCTCTCCCCACCTCCTGCATCTAGCTTTTGCTTTTGGTAGGGGAGCTGCAGTGTGTTCATAGGCTCACACGAGCTCCGGATAGGTTGTGTGTGTGTGTGTGTGTGTGTGTGTGTGTGTGTGTGTGTGTGTGTGTGTGTTTTAAAGGCATTTGAAGCCTCTTTCTGGCTTCCCTCAATGGGGAATGTCCTGTGAAAAGGCACAGAGACTTGGAAGCATGAAGTTGAGTGAACAAAGAGAACTGAGAGGATTGCACCACAGGGTGTAGACTGTAGAGGATTGTGCTCCCTGGGATGACTGGATTCGGGACCAGTCCCAGGGGGCTGCAGAGCGAGGCATTGTGGATCAGCGCTTCCGAATGCAGGCGGCAGATCCCTGCCTCAAAATATGCTGATGAATATTTTGAATTTTAATGGATACATATCTATTTTGGTGTGATTTATTCCTGGAAATTATTGCTTTCCTTTTAAAATAAAATTATTCGCATAAAATAGAAATGATTTAAATAAAATTATTAGGTAAATATTAGTCCGGATGTTCTGTGGATTGTGGCAGAAATCTCAATGGTGGTGCACGAATGCCTTCAGATTAGGAAGCACTGGTAGAATGGGAAGAATTTTGAAACTGGAGAATCACAGGCATTTTCTAAGCTCTGCCCTCTACTAAATATGTGCCTGTGAGAAAATTACTTACATCTCAGCCTTAGTTTTCTCACCTGCAAAATGGGAATGTTAAAACCTACCTTTGGGGATCGTTGTGGGATTTAGAGAGTCAATCATCCATTTAGGTATTCGTCCATTTGGTCACTAAATATTTATTGTCTACCATGTGGCATTCACTGTTCTGGGCACAGGGACACTGCAGTGAACAAAACAAAGTCCCTGCCCTTGTGGAGCTCACCTGCTGATCAGGGGAGCGGACAATAAATGAATAGACAAATACATAATGCACTGACCAGTACTAAGAAAAATACAGCAGAGTCAGGGAGAGAGAGTTGGGGACGGGGGTTCTCTGTGGTCAGGCCTCAAGGAGTGACGTGAGCGGAGATGTGGATGAAGTGATGGAGCAAGGCCTGTGGCTTTCCAAGGGACGAGGGGTCCAGGTAGAGCAAACAGCAGAGCCTCTGGGACAGGTGTGTGGTGTGTGTGAGGGGAGGCAAGGGGGTCAGAGCCTGGTGGGAGGGCCAGGGAGAGAGGAGGAGAAGAAGGAACGAGCTTGGGCAGGTAGTCAGCTGCCAGGGCAGACATGAGGGTTGAGCAGGGCAGAGACCTTGATGGGAAGAGGGATGATTGATGCATGGTAACTGTTGATAATGGCTATTTCAATTAATATTTGAAAAGCTATTTACTGAGAACCCAACACATGCAGAGTGCCAGGTTTGTTGGGGATACCAAGATAAACGGGAGAAAGGAGCTCAGATTCCTGTTGGGGAAGCAGTAATCTGCCTAGTCAATTAATAGTAAACATTAAGAACTTACTATGTGCAGAGCATAGTTCCAAGTGTTTTCTTTTAATGTAGCAGCTCATGGCATCCTTATAAACCAAAGCACGTAATCAATTATTATCCCCATTTTACAGATGAGGAAGCTGAAGCACAGAGAAGCTTACCACGATACATCCTGCCTCCCAACTTTAAAATAAAGCAGAGTGAAATAAATATGCTACCCATGAGGTGCCAAGTGCAGCGATAGTGCAGAGCAAAGAAAGATTACTCCAAAGCGGGTCAGCACAGGCACCGGCTGCTCTGATAAGGCAAGCCCCCGCCGGCCCCCTGTCCACATTTCCTCTCCTCGCTGTACTGCGGTTTCTCACCCACGTGATGGGATCAGTAAGAGGATCCGTCCCATAGGCTGGTCGTGAGGAGGACATGAGGCAATGCAGGAGAAGTGCTTTTCCACGGAGCCTGGCACGTGACAGGTGTCTCTCAAGTCCTGGTGATGCACGCGAGGGACTGGGAAATGCCCGCTGGAACCGGTAGCCCTGAACCCCGGCCCTGAGGCATGGGGAGGACTTTGGAAGGAAGTGAATGCTGAGAAGTGAATTTCAGGTTGACAGAGATCATCTCAGGGAATTATTCTAGAGTGTTGAATGTTCATGGCCTGGCTGGTATTGAGGGTGCAGTGGAAAATTCTGCTAAACCTGCACATTGAGGGGACTTGCCTGCCATCCTAAGGAGAGTGAACCTTTAAAAAATAGGCCACCGGGAAGCTTCAAGTGTTTCATCGTAGGGAAGTCTGAGATCTGACCTGTGTTTGGGCGATGTGTCCAGCCTCGGTCCTGCCCAGTCCAGGAGACAGATGCTGAAAGTCTGACCTGGCACAGCAGGTGTGAGAGTGGAGAGTGGAGATGATATACGAGACATTTTAATGTCAGGATCTACAGCCTGAATTCCCCAACTCTTTGAAGCTACACAAAAAGCAAAAGAGAGAAATCCAGATTCACCCCCACCCCCGAATCTCATTTCCTATCCCCCAGGGATGAGTCTACTTATAGCTCCTTAGTTTTCCCATCTGCTAAGTGGGAAAAATAAAATCCTGGTCTCATGGCTCCCAACGGGATATAATCATATGCTACTTTAGCACTGAGAATCCTGCGGAAATGCAGACTGGTTTCGTTCCTCCTGCTAATAAAAAACTGTCTTTCTACCAGAATCCAGTACCAACAAACTTGCATTCTCTGAGTTTCCGAAAGCAATGGTTTGGGTTTGAGCTAGTCACTCACTTGTGATCTGAGATTATTCTAAAAAGACTTTGCGGCTTACTCTAATTGGGTAATTGGGATGTTTCCAGATGAAATTCGCCTTGTATTTTCAAAAAACGCTTTGAAGAACTGGTTGCCATGGCGCTGCTCTGCTGACAAGATCCTTCACTGGCTCCCACTGAGCAGCCGTAATGGGCTTCTGTTTATTCTAAGTCTCAGGTTACCTCACCTGAACACCCTTCTGGGAGGAAGCAAGGTGGGAGCAAAGTCCCTCCTTAGCTCTCCTTGAGGGGCAGGGAGGGGTACGCCTTAGAGAACCAGGAGACTCGTGGCTGCAGGACAGCAGGATTTAGGCCTGAGGAGAGAAGAGGCCCAGCCGGGGTGTGGATCCCCAGATCATTTTGCTCCCGGGCAGCTGGGAGTTGAAGAAGAAACCACTGCAGATTGGCCACAATATAAACTAGATGGTTGATTTAGGATATGAGTACTAATCCTTTCCTCTTTGTGGGAAAATAGGTATCAGGCAGAGAGAATTGTCTTTAATTTAAGAAATAGCACGGCTTAAAAATGCATATGAATGTTTTTATGGTATCCCTGTTTTAAATTTGAGAAGGCCTTTGTTCTCAGTCCATTTTTCAACCTAGTGGACACTATTTTTACTCGTCTTTAAACTTTCTGTACCCGAGTGTTTATTATAAAATGTGAAACATCTTCCCCAGATGCAGTATTTTTGGCTTCATTAAAAGTTTTTTTAGTTCCTCTTCAGTCATGTCAATATTTACCTTGGACAATTCTTTGTATCCTTTTGTTTATAATTTCAGAATTCTCCAAGACAAACTGATTATTCATGACTCTCTGGCCTGGGTTACAACTTAAACATACCTTATGTTGACATTCTAAGAGCACAGGTCTCCCAAACTGTTTCCTCTCCTCCTTCTCATAAATTCAGAATTCAAAATTTTCGATACGTGCTTCATGCCCTCTAGTTTTTCTCCCCTCAGATATTTTCCACGCAAGTCTTTTTTCTTGATTATATTCTTAGAACATTAAAACATGTCATTTTTCTTCCTTTTCTTTTAAAATCCCAGGATCCCTCTGTCCTGCCATGGATGCTTTTATCACACTAGGTTGTACCCACATTCTTTGAACACGCCTATTGTTTTCCTAGAAGCACACTCGTCCCTGCTTCCTGCTCCTTCTTTTTGAATTTCGGGCCCCTGATGCAGAGGACACGTGACCCCTGTCTTCACTGTTAGAGACTATAATTTAAAACCTTCCAAATGAGTAAAAGGATGCCTTAGTGGCCAAACAATTATTATATAGCGAAGGCACATTTTTCTTTGGAACCAGTCATCTTTCCTTAAACACTTAGGATTTTACAAACCTACGTACTTGTTTCGATTCTCTGCCTGTGTCTTACGGTTGTAGATGACTTTAGCTTCACAAAGAATTTCACATACATTATTACATTTGATCTTTATAACGACTTTGTAAGGGAGACCTAGGGTATTAAAGTGACCTGCTCAGGATCACAAAGCAAGTTGAATACAGAGCAGTTCTTGCCCTCGAGGATATTTATGTTAATAAATGATATGGGTTTATACAAGTTTTCCTGTTCCTCTAAAACACTGTACTTTTTCTTGATTTGGGGACATTTGCATGTTCTGTTTCCTTTGCTTGAACTGCCCAACTTCTCCCTTTGACTAACTAAACTCCAACTCACTTTTCAGACCTCAGCTTTGATTTCACTTCCCCCAGGAAGCATTCCCTGATCCCCCCGAATCTGGGCTAGGACTTCTTTGTTTGTGCTCCCTTAACACCCTTAAAAATACATAAACAGGTTTACTGCTGTGTCTGTCACCTAATGAACACTTAATAACCATTAGTTGTTACTATCATTCTCCATCCCAGCCCTTACCACACTGTATATATCTTGCTCTGGGGAGGCGCTTAGGAAATAGTTGTTGAGTAAATGAATGATGCACATGGTGCCTCTGGCTGGTGTAGTCTTGGATCCTTTCACTCATGAACAGATGCCACTGAGGGCATGGAGAATGTTCAGAGAATTGTAGACTTTTCCACCAAGCTACAGAACACCATCTGCGTATTGGTAGATAAGTGGATATTTGTGGTTTGCCTGCCCAATACCCTTCACCCTGACTTTGCCATCACCTTCCGATTTTCCTTTGGGAAACTTCCCTCTTCCCCACTTTTAATCAGTGTTGTTCTGATGAGCCTGTCCCTACCTCGGGTTCAGCCAACATGACTGACCACAGTCAAGAAATGGTGAGAGACTGAAGACATGATGAAAATCATTTGAAGCCCTGGATTCACCTGAAGCTCGATGTCCCTTGAATTTGAAAGTTTAGTAGTAAATATATTCCCTCTTTGGTTGCAACCAGTTTGCATTGCATTTTCATCAGTCACCAACAACTGATAGAGTTCTGACTAATTTAGTGGTGAACAAAATACCACGGTATTTTTATTAGTGACATCAGTGCTTTCTGTTCCTCTGTGGCTTTGCCTTATGCTTGCAGTTCTTTGCACGTGTTTTGCCTCCATGTAATTTGTCTTAGATGGTTACTCATGAGAGGAGAAAGCAAGGGTGTGTTTTACTTATTTTTCCAAGGTCCGATTTGTCCTGCGGGCTTGCTGTGTATACCTTGGTTCATATGTGAGCTGAGCACGTGCTCGGCAGCCTTCTTCCAGGAATGGTGATGATTTGACGCAGATGCATCCACACTCTCACAACTACCTCTTGGGCCACGTGGGGTAAACTGTCAGAAGGGGAACTGGCTGGGACCCGGCGGGGGGTGGGGGATGGGGGGATGCGGTGCTTGTGAGCTCAGAGTAACCAAGAGCTCCTGGAACTGTGGAATCAAGCCTCAGAACTGTCACTGACTGAGTTTCACACCAAGATCTGAGCAGTCAAGGCCTCTGTACTCTCTTTGGAGACAAGTTCTTGCCTCCTTAGGGGGCTGAGGACTTGAAAGGAGTCACAGGCTATTGGAATTTCATGGTTTTGAAGTGCTCTGGTGACTTGGCATCAACCTTTTTGTCTTGGTGGAAGAAACAATGGAAAACATCATCCTTCATCCCTCTTTCCCTCCTTGAAGTGCCAGTGAACTTTGTGGTGCATAGTGCAATGGTGATTGCTTACCATAGTCCATAAATTCAGTTGCTCTCTGTACCTGAATCTTGGAAGGCTCTTTAGTGGTTAAAGCAGGGAGGCAGGGGTTTCACTCAGAAGAATTCAGTATTCACATTTTGTCAATACACATTTTGTATTCCTGGACCTAGATCACTAAGTACATCACAGAACAATTGGTAATACTCTCCCATTCAAACAATGTTATGTGTGGGAGCTGTGCTCCTGAGCCAGGCCATAGCTTCAAAGATATCAGAGATGACCTTTCATTGTCACCAAATCAAGATACAAAGTGCAAACTTTTAAGATAATGAGATGAGGATCTAATGCATATTAAATTGCAAAAATTTTAAACAAAAAGTTTTTCATGGGAATACATATTCCATACCTCTTGTTTATATAAGTGCCTCAATTATACATGAAGAATTCTTTTGTCGCATAAAAATCCATTTTATTCTTACATTGAAAACAAAAAGGCAATGTACTTATTATAAAAAGTATTCTTCATTAGATTTAAATAAATGTTGCTTATCTTTCTTAGAAATGTGAAGGTTTTTTTGAGGAGGTGGTTTTGAATAATTTAAATCTCGAAACCACTGTCCTTTTACCTTTGAACTAGCCCTGTCTTTTTCATTGTTCTACTGCAAGCTTGGGCTTGGTGGTCTATTGCCGTGAACTATTGTGCTTGAAAATATTTTATGATGATGGCACCCATAGTGACAGGGCTGGTAAAGACATGGAGAAATGACATGCAAATCCTGATCCGTATACAGCAAAATTTCAGTGATAAAAAGTATAAAATTATCCATTAAGTGAAATCCGTTTTTGCTGTAAACCATATTTACAAACAAGAGGTAAGAATCTGCTCCCTCCTTTCACAAGGCTGAAGCTGGCAAAGTTTGGGGCTTATCACATTCATGTGGGATGTGGCAAGGTCATTTTGCCCTTTCTTCTCGTTGTGCATGTTTGTTCCTCTGCGCTTTTGTCCTCTGAAATCTTAATTAAAAGTTTTGGGTTTTGGCTGATGGGCAGAGCGGGACCCAGAGGTCCTGAGCAGAGACATCTCCAGTTCACCCAGTCAGAGCGCTCTACTTAAGGGCTTAGGACACAAGCACAACTCACAATCAGCTATTATTTGTTAGGATTTCCTTTGCATACGAATTCCCAAGGGATTGCCTAGGGACCTAGGTTCCTGGCTGGGTCCCAAGGACAAAAATCATTTTCATTCCATCAATATCTTCTGTTGGTTTCCTACCAAAACCAAAAAAGAAAAAAAGTTTTCTACCTAGCCTCCAGTGAATCTGAAAATTCATTTAAACAACATCCTCCAAACACCATAGTTTATCGAAGTTGAACTATGCACGTTCTTGGAAAGGCCAAACTGGATGAAACTGACATTTTGAGAGCTTTATTTGCATTGAAATAGAAATTGAAATAGGAATGCATTTTTACTTGCTTGTTTTGATAGCATTTTACTGACAGGAAGTTTGGGGACAAGGGTTTGAGGGCACAAATACTGAGCCTTTGATTTATTATCAGAGAACATTTCACCCAAACTGTACCCTGTTTCTTTATTTACAAATGGAACTTAACAAAATAACATTTTTGCTTTGGGATTCCACTGCTGCTTATTGTCTTGCTTACTTAGAAGATCTCTGGACAGTTGAGGGTTGCAGCAGCTGAGATTTGTGTTGATTCTGCAACAGAGGGTTTTTATTTAACTTTATCTCAGAATTAACGAGCACAACAAACAGCTGTGCTGATAGGCCCATTCTGCTTGGTGACACAGTCTTGCCAGAGCAACTGGCAGGTTGTCTGTCTTGCAAAGGATTGCAGCAGAGTGGGAGAAAATGCTGAGAGGAAAGTGGGTCCTACTTAATTTGAAGTCAGGTTGTTCCATTTTTCTCCTGGTGTTTAGCATCCCGACTCCTATTTTCTCCCCGCTTTAGCTAGGTGGGCAGCATCTCTCTGCCATTTATATATTTACAATTTCTGTTGTGCTTTTCTTTCAGTCCCAACATTTTTCTTCCGGACACTGAAAACTTTGCCCCAACTGCTTTTGTATGAGTGTCTAAGGGTTCTATTCCATAAGAAGTCTACAGCTTGATTCAATCTCCGGATAAAATCACAATCGGGAAACAGCGAAGTGAATGAAAGGAGACAAGAGGCACTAACTGAGTGACAAAGGCAATCGTGTCATAGCAGTGCTATTCAAACTGATGCGATGCTGGAGGCAGGGCCTGCGCCTGTTCTGAAACTTGTATGGTGTTGTTTTTTGTTTGATATCCATATCATGGCTTGAATGCAATCTCCTGTTACATATCTGTGTTCCGCTTGGAACATGTTCCCGTATATTCTAGCCCTTGGAGTGTAAGAAGCCTATAAATATGTTTGTAAGTGTCTAGAAATCTATGGTTTGTTTGTTTGGTTGGTTTGGATTGTTTGGTTTTAAATGTCCTTAAGGAAAAAATAGTCCCTGCCCCCCAAAACGCTTATTGGAGAGTTAATGGCCATTAGAGACAGGTGTGGTCACATCCTTGTACGAATAATCAGCGATTCCGGCTCAGAACAGTATTCTTGAGTTGCTTGTTTTTCTCTGTTGAGAGTTCTTTCATAGACATTAGTTATCAACCATTATTTTTAAGCTGTGGAGAGCGTTCCCATCCCTAAGAGGACATTCTTATGTGGGTGTCATTTATGATGGTATAAAGATGGAAAACAAAGATTCTAAAATCAAGGGCCTCCAAGGTACTGAAGCTGCCTTTGTTATTGGTTCCCAAAGATCATTCTTGGATCTGGCACCATAGGAGAGTGCATGTTTACAGACGGGGCAGCAAGCCCTAAGGTGGTCGGGCAGGAATTTCTTAGGCCTTATGGACACTTGGACTACGTGACCCTGAGGGTCCCTTCTGGTTCCAGTTGCAGGCATGTGAGGTCCCTTCTTCCACAACTTCTCTTGTAGGTAGAGGATGTCCAGCTTTCACTTGAATGACTTTCGTCACAGGTAACTCACTAGTATTTGGGGGTTCTGTAATTTGAGAATTCTGCCTCCCAAGCCAGAATTTGTCCTCCACTCCCCGTTGTAACTACCACCGAGTCTCTCTTCTGCCCTCTAGAGAAAACAAGGGCACGTCAAATCCCTCTTCACGTGACAGCTCTTCAGTGCCGTCAAGACTTCTCTGATTTTCTTTCTTGGACTAAACATCCCTGGGGGGGCTCACTGCTGTCTCAGACCCTTCATCAGTCGACCACCCTCATCTATGGTGGTTCCGCCTGGTTGATGTCTATCTTGGAAAGCAGCATAAAAACCTGATGGTATTCAGATGAGCAGAAGCGCAATGTCCAACTGAGGGTGGTGAGGTACCCTAGATGCAGAGCAGACCAAAGCTAAGGAAGCCCCTTCTGGAGCCTCCTCCTTTCTTGTTTATAGGAGGACCATCTGCCTATATACTGAATTGATTCAGGCTCATAGGCAGTGCCCAAGACTTCTACCCGATATTTCTGCATGGGTACTCAAAGAGCCACTTAAGCCAAATTCATCCAAAATCCAAACCGTAATCTCTGAACTGACACCAAGTTTGGTTCCTCCTCTTGACTTTTTTATTTCTAAGGATGAGATTCAAATTCTTCCAGCCATCTCCAGCCTCCTTTTCCTCCATCGACTTCTCCCACGTGGTTCTCATTTCTCCTTCGTGGGGCATATGACATCCCTCCTGGTCTTCCTGTCCCCAGGCTTTTTTCCATTTCCAATCCATCCTCCAGCTGATATTGGGAAAGTGTAAACCCAGGGAGTTCCTGTAATAGTTTATAAAATCAGACCTTCTGAAGAGCTCACAGTGAGGTGAAGTTTGCTATAAAAAATGGTTCTTTGGCAATGTTAATCTGCATCTTCCTGAATCATATATGTGAGAGGAAAATGTACATAGGGCAAGAAGAAGACAGAGAATGGTGTTGTCCATATTCTCAAAGGGCTTTATTTTGACAGTGCTGCGAGAGGAAAACATTCTCAAGCGGAGTAACCATTTACAAATAGTTAAATGTTCACGCCTCTAAGGCTGCACCCAGAATGGACAGAGGGTCTGATTGAGAACTTTGATTTCCCACATATTGTTTGAGTCTTAAATGAAATTTGGAAAGGTTCCCTGGCATCAAAGGCTGCTCATTTTGGCTAATCAATTGAGTATGTTGGGCCTGTCCTCCCCCACCCCCCTCACGACTGGGAACATATGTCAGATTCTCTCTTTGCCAGTAATTTGGAGATTCATGACAATAAAATATCATCTTTCTAAGTAAAAGAAGGGGAATGTTAATGCAGCAGAGGGTAATAGCGATTTACTCCTCCCTGAAAAAAAACACAAAGCCTGATCAACCCATATCTGAATATCATCTACATAATTTGAAAATAACACATGGAAGGGAACAGGCCCAACCTCACTAGCCTGTCCATATTTACATCTGGAACAGCTGCCAGGGCCTCTCAGAGTTGATTTTGTTCAGTTCCGCAGAGATGACTTGAAACCCAGGCAGAAAATGAAAGTGAGCAAATTTACCTCTGGCATTCAAAGAAATGCTTTTGGTCAAAGTGAGTATTTCTGACCATGACTCATTTTCAAAAGAAGCATTGAATTCGCTTTGTCATCTTTGCCTGGATCAGGCTCAATCGGCCCTTTTATGATTTTTAAAATATCTCATATAGCCGGATGGCATTTATTAGGCTTCAGCTATTCAATATTGCATTTCAATGTATAAAAGTCACTGTTCAATTGAATATTGAGTTTTCTAAGGAAGTAAATCTACAGAAAAGAAATTTGCAAGAATCTAAAATAAATGAGTTTGAGGAAGATCAAACTGTCCTTTTGGCTGTTTCAAAGATCAAAAGATCTCTTTTATAGAAATCAGGGGCGGTTTGAATAGCCTCTTCCCTCTACCGCAAAGCCCCGTTTTTTCCACAATCATTGATAGCTTGGGACTGCACCATAAAGCTATGAAAGGCCCTGAGGAGGAGGAAAGATGGTTTCTTTCCCCAAAAGGCACCCAGGACGTCTGCTTCTGAAATAGCAGGTTTTCAATTTAATTTAGTCTGGAGCCCAGGAGAGTGAGTGAATGACAATCCATCCTCCACTCCTGCAGGAGGATGGATGACCTCGAGCCTCCTGGAGAGGCTGGTTTGCACTTATGGACACTGTATTTGGGTTCACCCCGGGTGTGAATCTTGGCTACCCAATGTCTGCATAAACTTGGGAAGTTGCCTCACCTCTCCAGGTCTCAGCTTCCTCATGTGTAGACTGGAGATGACGATATGGAGCTCGCTGACATATGTACCTTCCAATCCCAGGTCTTTGCTGGTGCTTCCCTCCCACCTGGCTGCTGCGTCTCAGCCCCTGGCCGGGCTGGAATGACTTTTCTTCTGCCAGGCCTCCCACAAACTCCCAGATCAAGCTGTGCCTGCACTCCCCCTCACCCTCACAAGACAGCAACACTTGTCTCAATCATGACTGAGAATGTTTTATGTCAGCATCAGTGTCATGTCCAGCTCCCTCGGGAACAGAAACCTAATGATCCATCTTAAAACAAAAACAAAAGCAGTGTTTTGAATGAATGAAATTAATGTAAAGATCGCCCTTACTGAATGCCTGGCAAACAGCAAGTGATCAAGAAATGGCATTTCTTGTGTATCTGTACTGAGCACCAGCAGGCCCGGAGCAGCCGCACCCCCCCACCACAAGTGCGCGGTGTGGCCCTCAGCAGTGTAGCGGGCCAGGGGCGCCTGTGGATGTGGAGACAGACATTGTCTGTCATCGCCCTCCACCCAGTTGCCTTCTTTCCCCATCTGCTTCTCTGGCCTTTCGCTAAGAGTGCGCCATCTGCATTCAGGGAGATGCGAGAAATCAGGCTCATCCCTCTAGGAGGCAGGCTTTCTCTTTCCGAGGAGAAGGCTTTACTGAGAGCTCCCTAGGAGGGGTCTTCAGTGAGAGGTGAGAACCCAGGGTGATGGTCAGGGCGTTTCCGGCTCTGGTCCAATGGTTGGGGGTTGGCAGTTGGGCAGCTGGAATTGTTGACACAGTGAGCCTTACAAGTAAGGTCAGCTCTCTTGCACTTTTAAACATCACCACCATCATTACCACCACCATCATCAATGACAAAAAAAACTTCTTTACAGTTAAAGAAAAATCTTTGTTTTCCCATCTAGGAAAAAAAAAATAGTCCCATCAATATTGTAGGTCATTGATAGCTACAAATTCACCATCACAAACTTTTGCTTTGGTTAAAGCAGTTACCCATGGGAAGTTACTTTATTCGTTATTAACTACTGATTGTGATGGGAGGTGGAGCATGAAGTCACTCAGGAGGTGTTTCTTTAGGACTTAGTTTCAGATAACAGAATGCACAGAATGCAGCCTGCAGAAAGGTATTTCATACAAGGAATAAGGGGTTTAGAAAATTCACTAGAAATGCTGGAGAATTTCGAGAAATCGCACCCCAGAACAACATCTCATTACTGCTCCCCCAACACTTCAGGAGCTGCTACCTCCTCCATAGTCAAGCTGGGGGATGAGGAGGTCACCTCTATGACTGCTGGCTTTTGGGCTCCCTGCGTCTATCCCAGTGTGTGCCAACATAATAGAAGACCTTGTCTTGCCTCTTGGTAGCCCTGGAGATAGCGTCTGGCCCAGCGACCTTGGTGACGGCTGACGGGGACAGGCCCGCAGGTCTCCATAGCCGAGCCGGCTGGCAGAGAAGCCGAGTGCAGCCTTCGAAGTCTTATGAGGGAATGTCTGGCCGAGTCTAGGTGTCGTTGGAACCTGTAGGGGATTCTTTAGCTTTTCAGCCTCTGGAGAGCCATGCCGCAGCTTCCAGGCAGTTGGGATAGAGTAGGGTGAACCCGCCTGCAGATTGTACCCACAGGGGCGTGGTCGTGGGTTGCCAGGAAAACATTTCAGTGGGAGAAATGGAGAGGGAGTTGAAAACAATCTTGACTGACCTCGAGACTTTGTGAGAGCTGGTCCTGGATATTAGGATGGGGCATTTTAGGAACACCACATTGAAGGGACATTGTTGTTTTCTTTGGGCAGGTGGCTTTGAAGTCTGCATGGAAACTTCCTTGGGTAAATGGCTTCCTCCTCCTATACCCCTGGCATTTATGGTGGGGAGGTAACCCTGAGTCTGGTTTTGACTCACCTGCAACTGGGGTCCCCTTCAAGGCTAGCATCCATTTGACTTAGAAAATGCTGTCATGACAGTGGCTGAAAACAGAAGCCTTAGAAGCTATCCAGAAATTTGTGGTACTTTTATCTGCCAGGTAGATCATTATTTCTCAGATGAGGAGACCCAGAACGAGAACTCAAAGCCCCTGTGGGTTTTGGAAGCAGGCAGTCAGTGGCTCTATCCTGCCACCTTCTTTTTAGCATTCAATCCAGCAAATACCCTAAGCTTTAATAAACATCTTCTCTTTTAATAGTGTTGACTCCAAGCTAATCAGGCAACCAGAGAATCAAGGGAAGGTAAATTTCTCATTAACAATTTATTTAACTTTGTTGAAGAGAGCAATTCCAACTTGTGCTAATTGAGTTTGTAACAAAAAGATGGATCCATTTTATTACCACCCCCAGGACCTTAATCAAACTCTGGGAAAGGTAAAGTAACTCATTAGTACACGAGGAGGTAAAATCCAGGATGGAATGGAAGGTACTAGAGCCCCATTAAATTCCAGAATCTTCAACAGGATTACAAAGCAGAGGCACAGACTGGCATTTCACGGTTTTTGCATCTTATTTGCTAGAGGAAGGACCCTATTGTCTTGAGGCTAAAGCTGCATGTAAGACTTTGAAGTTGCTGACTTTAGTGTGTGGGTGATGTGTTCAATTTCTCTCCCTTTATTTAAGATCCCTCCGTGGGATCTGGAAAAGTGCGCTGGGTAGACCTGAAAGAGGACTTGCCCTTCTCAGCCCTTCCCTCTGGCTCTAGGAGGTGGCTGTAATTTAGGTGTTTTCTAACGAAGGACTGAGCCAGGCTGCCTGAAGTGACAATCCTGTGGGTAGAGAGACGTGCGGCGTGTCTGTGATCGGCCTGTGATTGGATTCGAAGGGATTTAATAATTCGTCTTGAAGTTCTCCGCTTCTTTCCTCAGAGTTTCCTCTGGAAGTCTGATTAAATGCGTATTATTTCTTCTTAAGTGATTTTACAGGTCGTTTATTTTGGATTTATGAGCATCAACACATTTTAAAATGTATTAGCGAGCTGTACGGCTGGATACTGATTCTCTAAATCATTTACTCTACTCTTTATTAACATCAGATAATAAGAGTTCTTTCGAATATTTCTTTGTGCTTCCATCTTATGTATTCACTCTGGCAACAAATATATGTTAAACACCAACTGGGTGCCAGGCGCTGTGCGGGGTTCTAAAGAATGCTCCTCTGAACGAGTCCTTGCTCTCAGCATTGTAGAGATAAGTAAAACTGAACAGGTTAGTAAAAGCCTACGTTATAAAGGACATTATGGAAGTGAATTTTAATTTTAATTAACCCCGTTCTCCCAGGCGACACTCCATTCACGGAATCAAGCTGTGTGTGGAGAGGTGGGGAGCAGGACTCCTGCATTTCATGACGTATGGAGCAGGTGGTAGCGTTGGCGGGGGGGGGGGGGGGGGGGGGAGGGGGCAGCCCTCCCCACTGTCGCTTTCTCCCGCGTCCGTCAGGGTCCGCATTCCATAGAATTTCAAAGTGTCCAGCTGTTCTAAGTATGTGGCTCCAAAAGAGGAAATATTCCCGATGCCAGCAGGAAGCCTCACGTGGCCTATTTTGCTTGCAGGACCCCATCTGTGTGCCATTCACAGGCCCAGGGTGTGGCCTGGGCCCAAGTGGGATTGGGGAAAGGGAGTGTGATTAAGCAGATCACTTGAATCAGGAAGAAGAGACTCATTAGGCCCAAAATAGATAACCGGTACTGACTACTAAGCTAGAGGGGTGAGGCGAACAAAAGCAAAACGTTAGTCACAAGGCCAGGAGCCAGGTGGGTCAAGGGCAACGGTGCAGAACGGAGGCTGTGGGAAATGCTGGGGGGCGGGTTGGGCATTTATCTGAAGCCCTGTTTTTAAGTGTCATGGTGGGAGGCCTTGTCAGTTTGAAGGCTCTTGTTGGCGCCATATACCTGGAGCCCCCCGGAAGTGGTCATCTTTCCCCTTAGAACAGCCTCTTCATTTTTCCCATGGCTTTGGGGAAACCTGGATGACAAAGAATGGGGGAGGAGAACCGAGGGTGTCACCATTTACTCAGGAGAAAACTCTGGTTAGCCTAAGAAAGAGGAGAATTTGGCAGCTTTGATGAAGCTCAAGACTTTAAAAAGTTCTTTCCTACCATTCTCATTTGTCCTTCTCTATGGCTCCAGGATACAGATAGGTAGCTAGAGGGAGGCTGGTTCTCCTTACTTGGCAGATGATGGTGAAGCTAATCAGAGTGAATGAATCCGACATAGGGCTTGATTCCAAATCTTCTAAGTATAAGTATAATTCTATTTTTAATCATGGCTTAGTATTCAAACGACATGCAAAGATAAGCAAGTGATGAAAGAGAGCATTGCAAACATATTGACCCATTGAAGCTCAAGTTTGAAGCTGTAGACCCTAGTTCTTGTGATTCCTTTGGAGGCTTTGGCACATCCCCCCTGGTTGGCTCCTTTCCCCCTTCCTGGCCCTGATCAGGCGCAGATAGAAATGTGCCTGGGAGCAGTTACCACGGCCAGCGCTCCCTCTAGGACCTTGGTTCTCTGAAGGACCAGGAAACATTCTATTCTGTATGAATCCACTACTTTGCTTATTCAGTTGCCAAATTATCTTTCAGGAGTGAATCAGAAGTTTTTATTATTCTATTTGCTTGCTTTTGTTGGGAAATCTAAGAAAAATGAGTTTAATTTACTCTTCACATTTCTCTCTTAATTAAACTTTTTACATTCCTGGCTTTTTGGCAGGAAATAAAAAGCCAGGAAACATGGTGTTTAAGGCAACTTAATTGCTTTAGAGTGAGAAGGGTTAAAAAAGGCAACAAAAAACTTGCTTGTTTTTGCTCACTTGAAAAACAAAACCAAACAAAACCAAGCCAAACTCAAACTATCCCCAAATATAGTTTAATCCATTTTCAGACTCTATATATTATGCATCAAGATTTTCTACAATAGGAATTTGAGAAGAGTGTTTGCATGAAACCACTTCAACAGGTTAAATGTGTAGACTCAAAAAGTATAGGGATGTTTTGAGAGCCCTTCCTCCTTCCTTTATGTGCACAGTTTGTACTTCAGGTAAATAAATTTTTAAGAATAAGTGGCCTCTAGCAACTGTATTAAAAAAATTAAGCACAAGTTTAGTCTTCCTTCCATTTAGCTTAACAATGACTGTGAATGCTTCATATACAGAGAATGTCATTGAGAAGATTGATCTAGGCAGGTTTTTATGTAAATCCTGAGGTTCTTTCAGGCAAAGCTACCCAAGCCAAGGTGGAAAAGCTAATGGGAAAAGCCATTCCCAATAAAAGGAGTTCACAAGGGTTGCTTCTTCAATCTGGAGTTGAGTTCCGTCTATGGTGAAACATCTGGATGCATAGCTCAGAATCAATCATTCAGATGTTTTTACCTAGTGGATGCCAAACATTATGAAGATCACAGCTGGATATTTGGAGGGCCAGTGGCATTGTTATTTTCTGCTGCTTAATTAATGAGTGGTTGGGGTCTTGGAAACAAACCATCTATTTACAGTTACTCCAGAAACCAAACTGCAGGAACGTACTTTATAGCAATCAGGCAAGGGCCAGCAGCACCCAACGAGCGAGGCATTTCTGGACTATTAATGATGGAAGGTCATAAATTGATGGGAGGAGTTAGACCCTGAAGAATCGTTTCTGTTATAAACTATGGACTGTCCAAACTATCTAAA
Source organism: Choloepus didactylus (assembly GCF_015220235.1). Taxonomy (NCBI): domain Eukaryota; kingdom Metazoa; phylum Chordata; class Mammalia; order Pilosa; family Megalonychidae; genus Choloepus; species Choloepus didactylus. Next base: position 58,799,762 of record NC_051321.1, on the reverse strand, counting down.
GAGCATCTGAATATTTCTATAATAACTTTTATTTTTGCAGGTGTTGAAAAGTTCCAACCAGCGTGGCTAGTCGCCTGGGCTACAGTGGTGTGTTGACCGCTCTGGTCCTTTCTCTGGCAGCTGAAGATCTGGACAGTGACCAATGAGAAGGCAACGTTCTAGTCTCAATTTTCCATTAGGGTGGTGATTCATTTTGAGACCCACATTTTATGAAGGCTGTGAATTCAGTGCAATGTAGCTGTTGAGGTGTCTACATTCAAATTGGATTCCATTAACTTTGTGGTGTGATTAAACGTCTGAATAATAGGGACTCAGGTGAATTTATGTGCCTTCCGAAAACACTTTTGAAGACTGGCAGCTTCGATGAGTGTCATTTGATGCATGAGTTTGGGAGAACAAAACTAAAGAGCGGTCACCTCTAATATAACAAGGATCTGAGGACTGAGCTTTGGGTGTGGGGAAAGGTGGTCACTCTCAGATGCACAGAGCAGAGCTGTGATTCGGCCTGCATATTTTTTCTTCAGAATCCTTGATTTGGGGTAGTAAAAGGGACTTTGTGATTTTGCATTGCAGAGGTTTTCAAATTTTAAAAGCTAAGCATCATTTGGGCTGCTTGTTGAAAATGTCAATTTCTTGGTCCACCTTCTGATTCTGAAGGGCTGGAGTGGGATGCTGGAATTATAGGCGTGACTTGGAAAAATATTGATTTAGTCAGTTTACATTTGGAGAAGCAATTTGCCTTATCCACAGCCTGCCTCACAGCTCGAGGTGAGAGAGCCAAGATCCAGAACTAGATCTCTTGATGTTTTCCTCAGGGATCTTTCCATCATCTTCTTAGTTCATGTTCAGCAGGACTGGTACTTACGACATGGAAATTGTCAGTGGTGTGTGTGTGTGTGTGTGTTTGTACATGTGAGAATGTGTGTGTGTATGTGCATGTGCTATTACCCACTGTTTAATGCACCTGGTTAGAAGATGACATTTTTTGAGAAAAAATTTAAAATTTGGTGGCACATGGGGGAACATGGGGTGGCAGACAGAGTAAGCAGCATATTGCAATTTACCAAAATGAGTTCTGACATCTCATTTGAAAATTGAAAGTGCTCTTTAACATGTAGGGGTTAAACAGGAGGTGCACAATACGTCCCATATTTGAGTCAATTTTTGGCAGTTCCATTCAAAGCTGAATACAAAATATTTCTATTTCTTTATTTTCCTCTACAGATTTCTCTGGCCCTAAATACACTGAATATATAGCATTTGGAAATCCCAGGACTGATGAAATTAAGCACTTTTACCTGATTGTTGACCATATGTACTTATTATTTTGTGAATTATTTGTTCAGTTCTTTTACAATTTTTCTATTAAGTTGTTAGCATATTTGTATTGATTTTAAAGAGCTATTTATGTATAAAAGTTAATTCCATATCTGTCATACATCTTGCTGAAAATATTTCCCAGCTTATTGTTTTATTTTTATTTACAGTGGATTTTTTTCTCACATGGAGAAGTTTAAATTTTTTCAGCAGTTTAATCTGTGTTTTGGCCTGTTCTTTGTGATGTACTTCATTACTTTTATCTATGAAAGCCCTCCCCATCATAAGACCAGAAAAATAATTACTTATACTTTCTTACAGCTATTTTGTTTTAATACTTGCATTTAATGTTTTTAGTCTTTTGGTATATTCTGTGAAATATAAGATAGAAATATATATTATATAAATATGTAACATTTTTCCTCAAATAGTTAACAGTCCCCACATCATTTCTTATGGATTTTTTTTTAACTTTCCCACTGGTTTGTATAGCACATGATACCTAACATTTACTATGTACTTACACTGTGCTTGGGTACTGTGCTAAATATGCTAATCCATTTACATTTTTAAACTTTAATGCATGTACATTTTATCTGATTCTTATAATCTCATTTAATATAGTTATTTTGTCCCCATTTTACAGATGGATACAATGAGGCTTAGATAGTTTGAGTTGCTTATCAAGTAAGGTACAGAATTAAGAGGGGCTATCAGGACTAAGTGACTTAAAATCTATAATCTCAATCACCCATGTAAATTTAAACACAAACGAAATTCTTAAGTGTTAAGGCCATTTCTGGAGCCTCTATTCTGGTCCATTAACTTGGTGGCTATTATTGCGTAAATATCACAGTTTAATTTATTTTAGTTTTATAATGTTTTTAAATCAGAAGGGTCTTACCCCTTATTATTCTTTCAGCTTTTTCATCACTCCTCTTTTTGGTTCAATATTCATGTGGATCTCAGACTAACTTTAGCAAATACAAAAATTCTTGCTGAGATTTTCAAGGGATTGCATTTACAACTTGACATCTTTACTATATTTAAACTTTTCATCTAGCAAAATGCCCTTTAGAAGAGTTTTATCAATTTCTTCAGACAGGTCCTTCCTATTTCCTAGTGTCACTCTAAGACTTTTACATGATTTTTGCTATTATGAGAGATTTATTTTCCATTATATTTTCTGACCATTTACTCACTTATAGAAAATCTATGTTTAATATTTATCTTTATTTGACTTCTTATCAATTTTTTAGAGTGACTTTTCTCATGGGTTTTCAAAGTAGTTAATCTTATAATCTATGCATAATAATGATTTTATCTTTTTTATTAATTATACTTTAAATTTCTGTGTATTGTCTTATTGTCATGGTAGGAAAAGCTAAATAATACCAATGACAACAGCCAGTGCCTATCTGCCTTATTCCCTTCCTTCCATGAAATATTTGTTAAGTACCTACCTGCTCTGTGCCAGGTGTTTTATTAGGCCTTTGAGGTATAGCACTGAACAAGATAACCCTCCTAGAGTTAGAGTTTGGAATGGTAGATAGACATTAAACAGGTGATTACACAATTAATTCATTAATTGTGGGCCTTACCTTATTCTTGACTTTAATGGGAACGTATCTAGTGTTTTAAACAGATTTGAGATATTCTTTAATATATTAAGTGTCCTTCCAAGACTATTTTCAGGGATGTCTTTTGAGTTTTAGGAAAAGGCTTCTCAACATTGCCTCCTTTTGCACATTGCCAACCCATCCATTTTATGAACAATAAATGGGAGACTCAATGTGATGATGTGACATGCCCAACATCGTGCAGCTGGTGGTGACAGGACCCTCGCTGGAATCCAGCTCTAGATGTCACCTCAGTACTCACCTGGACAATGTGTCTATCTGCCTGATTCCACTGGCCTGCCAATGTTCCCAGCTCAGACCAGAAGCTTCTTCAGAGCAGGAACCATTTCTTGGAAGCTCTTTGTGCTTTCCTGGTTCCAAACAATTCCTGTTGCTTGGTGGTTATTGTTGCTGTAGAGACTCCCTAACTGCCCTAGAGAGGGCTTGGGGAAATGTCCACACTTCTAGTGAGTTGACCCTGAAGCTCGTGAAAGGGCAATGGCACTGCTGGCTAGGGTACAGCATAAACCTGTCTGAGGCAATGTTTATTGCTTCTGATTAGTAAAAAACAAAGAAAACAAACAGTTAATGGAGAAAGTATGGAAAATACAGAAAATACAAAGAAAATATCACCTGCAATCCCATAATCAAGAGATAACCTCCATTTTGTTTTTATGCTTTTTCTTTGTCTGCCTATCAATTTTCCCCCCAAACTCATATCATGCGAATGATAGATTTGGCCTTTATTTTTCATTTTATATTATATCATGATCAATATTCCAGAATTGCCTCATTTTTGTGTTTGTTTCCTCAGTGTGGCCCTGGCCCATGAGTTTTGCTTCGCAGTTCTCTGACATTTATCTGGCTATTCATTTTGAAATAGTTCTAACAAATAAAGGCGCATATGAGGACTCCTTGAATAAAGACGCTTAACTGAATCTGAAATGGCCACACTTGGTTGAATGAGTGATGATCTTGTCATCAACATTTCAGCAAAAGGGAAAGGGAATAATTCAATATGATGCTAGTACCTCAAGAGCTGAAGAGATTTGGTTTCAAAATTTTCTAGCTGTTTTTTATAGACATGTTGTAATGTGGTAGCTGCTGCTATGGCAAACGCTTTTTAAACCATATCCACACATAAAGGTAATTATCAACACCAGTAGCATAATCTTTGAAAACAAAGGAAAAAAATCGGAAATGAAGAATTCAGAGAAGGCAAGGCCATGCAAAGTTACAGAACCCCAGGGGTGAACGATCACTTGGTGGAGTAGAAAAGGCAGCTGCCTTGCCCAGTAGCCATTAGGCCGCTTTTCCCTCTAACAGGATCCCAGTTTTGCTCAGTTATTGACGGAACACACGTCTCAGGGCCACTACCCAGACCCAGCTGGTGAGTCCTGACTTACCTAAGTCCATCATGATAATTCTACTTCCCTGACTAGTGTCTGGTTTACGACTGACCATGTGACACAATTCTGGCCAAAGAGACACAGAACTCATGGAAAGCTTTGAGAAAGGTTTATTTTGTTCTTAAAAAAAGAGATGCTAACACTTACATATGAAATATCTAGAAGAAGCAAATGCATAGAGACAGAAAGTAGATTAGAAGGTACCAGGTACTGGGGGCGGCGGTGGGGGGGAGGTTGGAGAGAATGGGCATTACTGTTTAATGGATACAATGTATCCGTCAGGGGTGATGAAAAAGTTTTGGAAACGGAGTAGTGACAATTGTACAACACCATGAATGCAGTTACTACTATTGAATGGTACACTTAAAATAGTTAAAATGGCAAATTTTATGTCATATTTTCCTGCCATCTTGGGACTGTGAGGGGACAACCCTGAAGACAAAAGCCAAGATGCCGAAGATGGCACCCCAGATAGATAGAAATAATTTGGGTTCTCAGTACTGTCATTGAGGATCCCTACCTCTAAATTTCTTTTTTGTTAGATTATATAGTACAGTTTGGTTATTGCTTGAGCCATTTTGAGTTTAAGATTTTGCTTATGTGCAGACGAAAGCATTCTAACTGATTCAGTTGGTCACCCCTAACAAGTGAGCATCTAGAGACTGAGTATGTGTGAGGGAGGGAAAAATTAAGTTCTGTCTCTTTTCCCTACTCTATCTGTGATCTGACTGTGCTTTTTATTTTAAATGATGGAAATGTCTACTACCCAAACCAGAATAATACCTCAAAAATACACATATATCTTTGAAATTGGATAGTGGCCAGTGTATCAATATTAAAGGTAGTAAGGGCCTTAGCCATTCCTGGAGTAGATATTTAGTAAATAATTTTTAGTGAAGTAGGGACTATTTCATTTGAAGAAATGATCTTGGCCTCAGGGAAAAACAATTAGCAAATCAATAATTAAGTGTATTGTTTATGCATTTATAATACTAGAGAAATCCCAAACCAACCATAAACATTTCAAAAATTACTAGCTGCACTTAAAGGAGAGAGTATTTAAGGTGTGGCGCATTGTAGGACTATATCATACTTTTGAGACTCAGTCAATTATTTCATCAAATGCCAGGTTAGGAGGGACTGTGGGCTTACATAAACTATGAAGTAATTACCTTATGTAATAAAACACCAGACAGGTCCCTAGTTAATGAATTTGTTAGTGATTTTTCCCAGTTTATAGACATTGACCCACATAAGACATGTTGCATATGCATAAACACAGAGGGACGTAACAATTGAGTTAATTAGGGCAGGCTAAATTGCTGTAACAGATAGACCTAAGAATGAAGTAGCTCTAAGAAATGGAAGTTTACTTCTCCTTTATAAGACAGTCCAGGCATGTGCATCAGGTGGATGAGCATCTCTTGTCATGCAGTCATCCAGGAACCCAGGCTGACAGTTGCTTTGTTGCCTTCAGGTGGTCCCTCTCCTTACTGCCATCAGCCAGCAGAGAGGGGGAAGGGGAGCACTTCTGCTTACATTCCATTGGCTGGAACTTGGTCACATGGCCACCTGTAGCTGCAAGGGAATCTGAGAAATGGAATCTAGCCATGTGCCTTGGAAGAAGAGAATGGATTTTGGTGGACAGCTTCTTACACACATGTGGTATGGTAGAAAGAGCACTGGGCTGGAAAATTCTCCTATCTTTGGCAACCCTGTCCTCTCTGGTCTTCTCTTTTCTCCCCACTGCAACTAGAGTCATCTAGGCACAGTGCAAATATGTTTGTCCCTCACCAACCTCCTCTAGGTCTCTGCTTAAAGCCTTTCACTAACTTCTCATTGTTCTTAGGACAAAGACAAACTATTTATCATGGCCTACAAGGTTCTGCATAGTTTGATCTCTGCTTACCTATTCATCCTCAAGTTCAGAAAATTGTTCCTCCTCACTCAGCCACACAGGATTCCTTTCACATCCTGAATGGAAGTGAACACTATATTACTTTTATTCTGGTTGAATTTGGGCCTCAGTTGTATGAAGGCCGTGTATCAATAATATAAAATTTCAATGGGATAAGGACAGGGGCTATTTCTTTCTTCTTTTGATTTCTAGATTGATATTCAATTAAAATGATTACTATTCAGGCCATTTCAACCCTTTATGGTGATAGAAAGGCAGGTGATCATTACAAGGCCTGATTTCAAGTTCATGTGTAGCCCACATTTATTTTTAAAAAATATAGTGCTTTCCATGACCAGGAACAATCATTCAGTAAAGTCTTTGCAGATTTACCTCATTGGGAGCAGCTTGAGAGACAGAAACAGTTCTACAAATGGTCATTCTATTTGTTTAAGATTAACTGACCGTGTTATAATGTTACATTGTAGAAAATTAGGTGCTTAAAGAAATCAACTTACTCTGTACTCCATGAAGTATGTACAATTTTTAGAAAGTTTCAAATTCTATCACGTAATGAGAAGGTATGGAGAGGCCTAGAATTAGTGAAGTTTGCAATTTCCTTTTTAAAATGGGATTTGTTCATCACTTTTTGATGAGCATGTGTTTTTTTCTCTAGTTTGCAAGATGACTGTATCTCATTTTTCATGTGCCATTTAGAATGAGAGGTTGGTCACTCCATGAATGATGAGATCTGACTGTGGGCATCTCGGCTTCTCTCTGCAGCCTGTGGATGGTTCCTTTTCTTATTCTGGTCTCAGCTAAAAAGTCACTCCTCCAGTACGTGTTCTCAGAGCATTCCAGGTCCATTAGCGCTTCCACAGCCTCGAATCTTCTATCCTATGGTCTTGTATTGTTTCATTCATATTATTTATTGTCATCTAAAACCTTCATATTTATTCACGTGTTTATCATCTGCCTCTAGATTATAAACTTCATGAATTCCATGTACTCCTTGGAGTCAAGGAACTTGCCTGTTTTATTCCATCCTAATACCTAGCAGGTACCGTGACTGAATTAAAGGGTGGCTTAAAAAGAAAAAAACAAAACAAAATGACCACTGGAGACATCTGTACTGAACAGTCTCTGAAGCTAAAAAATTGAATAAAATAACACAAGCACTTTGACAGCTCAAATAAAAAAAAAAATAGGCAGATCTTCTCCACTGCTGCACTAGCAAGAAGAAAGGCACTTTCTCTTTCTTTTGGAATTTGAATTCCAGGAAGATGGGACTACTTTGATCTAGACACCATTTTGTTTAAACTTAAATTAATAGGTATTTTGGCTGGTGAATGGGTCCTGACTTCTCTTATTTAACAAATCACTGTCCAGGAAAAATTACTTTGATGTCCAGTAGAGGGACGTTTTCCTATGACTCTGAAATTTGAGAGGTCACAAGTATTTCTCCTCTACAGTTGTTGGGAAAAAGAGCATGCTTATTCTCTAGGGGAACTGAAGCATAATGAAATGCAGTCTAAGAACACACAAACTTATTACCTACCAGGATGGTTGAATGCTTCCAATCAAATGGAGGAGAGAAATAGGGGCTTTATATTCGTATTTTGGAAAAATGACTCCACAGTTATATTTAGGCGCAACAGTGCCTGCAATTACCTGGAATAGTAGCAGTCTTGGGGCTTATTCACAAATAATAAATGTATCTGCTCTTTGCAACTTATCACAGGGGCTAGGAAGAAAGCTCCCCAAATTATTCCTGCAAATGGAAGACACATATCTTACTGCAGATGATAAGAGAGAGGCTGCTTCTTGTCTAAGTGAAAGGTTGGTATTATTTTATTATTTTTTAATTGGTTCTTCAGCGATCACCTTTGCAACAAAGACTACTTAGAGTAGGTGGACCCTATGACTTTAAAAAATTCAAGATTTTTTTTTATTTTTCCCACTCTTGGAAATTGCTAAGAAGTGTGGTGACAGAGTTGTTAGCAGCAGGAATCATTTTTTTTTTATGAGAACACTCTCTTTTCCAGGTCTCTAAGGATAGAAGCCTTGGCACTAGATGGATGACCTTTTAAAAACTCAAATCTGAAGCCACTAGCTGCTTAAAACTTGTCAAAAATCTCCTGTTGCTTTTAGGTTAAAGATCAAAATCTATAATGTGGTCTACAGGACCCCGTGAGGACTTTGGCTCTGGCCCATTGTTTGGCCTCATCTTGTGGCCCATGGACTTTGCACATGCTTCTCTTTCTGCCTAAAATACATCTCCCTTCATCTTCCTTTGTCTAGTTAAAATCTACATATCCTTCAGACTCCAGCCAAAATGTCAATACCTGTGGGAAGCTTCCTTGACCTCCCAGACTAGACTGAGATCCTTCGTTCTCTACTCTCCTAACTCCCTGACGTTTGCCTTTATCACAGTTGCCTAATCTACCCCCTTACTAGATTATTAGGACAGATGCTATGTCTGGTGGGCTCACCACTCAGTGCCCTGGCACATAGGAGATACTCGGTGCATGTATATTGTATGATGAAGCAATGAATGGAGTTGCGTTGCACACTCCATCCTTGCATAATTTTTCTAAATGCCTCATAAACTAACAGCACAAGGAAGTTTGTTCCTTTATCATAACTAATAATGAAAGAGAAAGGTCAGTTTTCACTTTATTTCATATGGCTATGAGATGGCTAGGTGAGGACAGAGGTTAGGTATGTGGTTTTATAATCAGACAGACATAGTTCAAAACCTGCTGTGTGATCACGGAAAAGTTACTTAAAATTTCCTGTGTTCCTTTCCTCATCTGTAAAACAGGTCACACCTGGGTTTGAAGTTCTAATCCACCACTTACTAACTGTGCAACTTTGCTCAAATTAATAATCTCTCTAAGCTTTAGATTCCAAAGGTATAAAGTGAAGATAATAATATCTATTTTTTAGGGTTGTTAGGAGGATTAAGTGAGAATATATCTCTCTCAAAAAATTTCCATAAAGAAGTAAAACCAAGAAAGCAAATTAAAACAATAATGTGACATTATTTTCTATCAGAATTGCAAAGATAAAAATTGGCCAATGCACACTGTTGGTAACAATGTAGAGAGGCACTTTCATACACTGTTGGTAGCGTGCGAATTGGTGGAAATATCTTAGAGAGGCAACTTGTCAATATCTATCAAAATTGGAGATGGGTGCCATAGAATTTGACCCAGAAATTCCCCTGCTAGAAATGTGTCCTAGAGGTACAATGATACATATGCACAAAGATGTACACACAAGGATGGCAAAGGCAGCCTTGTCTGTGATAACAATGTACAGGAAACAATAAAACAGTTCTCCAATAGGACAAATTTTAAAAGACATGGAATTGATAAAAGGAAATAATATAAAGTCATTAAAAATGTACTTATACAAAGTATTTATTATTTGAAAAAAAATCAATGTAAGAACAATGCACACTGTGTGGGAAAAAAGACCACTCTATACACATCCAACTGTTTGAATGGGCAAAAAATGTTTTTCTAGGGATTTACTGGAAGCTGTGGTTGCTTCAGGGGAAAGGAATTGGGTATCTAGGGTGAGAGTTATTTTTCATTATATATACTTTGGATTTTTTTTTAGCAAGTGCTTGTATTATTTTATCAATTTGAAATTTAAAAATAACAGAGACAATTAAGACTATAGTATTTTTTATTTTTATTCTTATTTTCACTTTTTTTTTTGAGGAATGAAAATGTTCAAAAATTGACTGGTGATGAATGCACAACTACATGATGATACTGTGAACAGCTGATTATACACTTTGGATGTATGTGACTATATATCAATAAAACTGCAAGGAAACAACAACAAAACTATAGTACTATCACTGCTATGCTTGTTCTTCCTCCTATTATTAATAAGTTATTTTCCTTAGGCTATTAGTAGATTGTTGTTATAGATTATTAGATTAGTGGGACTGCCAAAGAGATCCCTGGGTAGCCCCGACATGAAAGATATAAGACAGCAGAGTGACCAGGTGTGGGATAACTTCATGAGGGTCAGAGGACACGGTGATTTACAGATGCCAGAGGCAAGGCAGAGGCGTCTGGGAATCCTGGGAATGAGGCTGACCAGACAAATGGGCAATGGGCATTAGGGTATGCAGTGGCTTTTTGGGCATCCTAAGAGGTAAACATAAACCAAACCTTACAACAAATGTCTTTTAATATGAATGTATGGATTTATCAATAACAACCTTAAAAGTAGATTCCATCCCCATTTTATAGATGAACAAATAGAGATTAAGTAGCTCGTCCAAAGTCACACACCAACCAAAGATTAAGATAGCAATGGTACTCTGGGAGTCAACTCCAGAAGTCCCACCCTTAGTCATGTTTATGGTATATTATCTGTGTAGTGTCTAGGGATCCTAGTGCTATTTTTTACTCAGTTTTAGACTTGCAGTAGTATTGCTGAAATTAAGCATTCCTTGTTAGAAATCCAGGTCCATCCTGTGCCAACCATTGCATTTGAAGCTGTGTTTAGTGATTTCTAGACGTACCTTTTCTCCCTTTCTGGTTTTCCCCAGTTTCACCTCTTTATTTTCCCTGGGGAAAAGACTGCTTGACACAATCCAGACTTGTGAACCTTCCTAGTGGCCTCCTGTGACTGTCAACATTTCCAATTAAGAAGGACAGCTCGGGGCACAAACACAGCTCAGCAGATCTCCAGGCCTTCCAGACTTGGAACTGCATGAACAACAAACATGGTTTTATCTTAAGGGCTACTCTCACCTTGTTGACCAGTGTAGTTAGAAAATTACCAAATGCTGTCAGATCAGTCTCGGCCCCAAATGAATAGGTTTGGGGCAATTCCTTTGATAATGATGAAGGAGGTAAAATTAAAGCCCAAGGTTAGAGCACAGAGAGAACATATTCAACATAGTGCCACCATGAAACAAGTACTGCATAAACTGCAAAGTCCTAGGAGGAACTGTCTCCTCCTAGCAATGCTCTCCATTCTAGAATACTCTGAAGTCAAAGAAATTTGGAAAGACAAAGAGCCTAGGCAGTAATTAATTTAATTTGTCAAACCAGGGACAATCAGTTGATAAACTGATATTTTTCTTTTGAAATTATATTTTAATAACGGTATTTAAAGGCCTGAGACATTTTCAATCATTCCACTGCAATATAATGGTTAATTTTAGGAGCTCTGAGAACTTGATTTGTATTTAAGATTTTTACAATCTATATATAGGTTGGTCTTTAATAACCATTTATACATTGCTTCTTTTTATATAGGTCATGTATTCTCCTGGGAGAGTAACAAGATTAGAAATAACAAATACAGCACAGAATAAATTAAAGTGCTTCAAACTGCATTATATAATTTCAGAAAATTGGTTTCACACTGAAACGTTTAAATAAGAAAACCAAATGACTTAAGGAAAAAAAACCTTATGTATGCATTTGAATTGCTGTTGTTTAGCAAGTTTTATCCTCGGCAGTGTGGTACTGGTAACTTTTCACAATGCTGCAGCAATGTGGCAATTCATTTGGGTCAATATGGATAAAATAATAATTATTTTTCTTTATTTCAGGTTATTTAAAAAAAGTTGGCTTCATTCTCCTTGAAGATGAATAGTGTTTATTATTTAAAATGTCAAAGGCATGTCGTGAAAATAATTGTATTTTTACATATAATTCTCCAAACTCTTGTATACAAAATGTTCTTATTACCCTCAATGCAATAAATTCAGAGCCTGTTACGGGACAGGAGATAGCAAATTGGGGCCAATGCTTTTCTAATTATTTAGGATAATAAAAGTGGGACTTTGTTTTCCTCTCACAACTAAATGAAGGAGATACACTGCTCTGTGGAGTCTATTATTCTGGCTGGTTTTGTTTGTTTCTGTGAAGTTTAGCATCAGTCTCCTTGTACCGAGTCTTCAGGCCTTTTTCAGTTTTTCTATTCGTGTATTAAAGGCCTCTTCCTGTATTTGCAGCTTTTCGTTTATCTCGGTCTGTGAAGACAATCATAAAAAAGTGGTTACGATGGAGCTATCTTTTGCTGCACATTGTCTTTGTGGTTTTGACATACTATAGTGCCTAAAGACAGACATTATCCCTCACACACCTTCCTGTTTTGCAGACATAGCTGTGTTTCAGCCTGTAGTGATGTGATAACACTTTATCATATTTCTCTGCACATTCCCAATGTATAGCATGTCTGCTCTGAACAGGAAGTGGTATTTGGACAGCCATTTTTCACATAGCCTTGTGTTGGAAGATAGGATAATTTATCTGTACTTTCAGACAGACTTTACCAATAAGCACCGAATCAGAATAACTGCTCGGGGCTCAGTTATTGCAGTGTTGTTGGTGCTCCACCCTTTTGCAATGGATGTTATTGTTTCCTATGTAATTCATTCTAAATGGGATCCCAGAAGGCTTCTGTTGGGAAATAACAACACAAATAATCTCACAATAAGAACAATTCTCACAATTAAAAGTATTGATCATACATAATAAATCTTGGAATTATGCCACTTTGCAGTATATTTTTGGTGAAAAGAGTAAGCTATGCTGACAGGATTTCATGATTGCCGTGGCTGTGATAGCATTTTGCCTCTGGCAGTGATATTCTGTGGACTAACACTGCTACATGCACAAATCCAGAACTGCCTGCAGATTATCTGAACATTCACAGCTCTGAAAATGTCTTCTCCTTTTCATGGTGGATAATAAAATTACATATAGAGAAATGAATGCTGGGTGACACGGCAAAATTAGTGTTTTTGTTGTTGTTGTGCAGGTTATTGAAAAACAGTCTACAAGTTTTTGAGGAGTAGTTTGTACATACAAGTATTACATAATTCAAAGCTTGGAATATTAATATCTATAAGATAATTTGAGTGCTTCAGAATAATTATTTTAAGAAGTTTTGATTAATTTAATTTCAATAGACGAAATTTTTAAAAGAACGAATACTTTTTTGGTTCAGATATAATCCTTTCTTTATCTCTTTGATTCTTTGTTTCTTTCTTGCTATCTATTTATTTATTTTTAAGAGCAGAACTGTAATATAAGATGATTTTTAAATGTCCATCCTGGTTGCCTTATTTTTTGAGGTGTAGTTTGGCTTTCACAATAGCAGTTGATAATTCTGAAAAGATCGCATTGGTATCAATAATTCTGAATTTTCGCATGAACATCAGTCATTTCTGGTTCAAGTTTTATCAAGCCCTTGGATCAAGTTCTGGCCCCTGGCTCCTTATCTTTTCCTTTCTTGGTGGAAGAGACAAGGAGGGACGAAGAGTGGTCCTCCAGGGTAAAAAGGAATTCTGCTGTTTCTCAAGAATCACTAGCCACCCCCACCCACCATGCAACAATTTCGGTAGAGTGAAAGGAGCACTGGTCTAGGAGTCTGAAGACCTAGGTGCTAGTTTACCTATGTAGCTCAGGCACGTCACTTAACTGCGCTGTGTGTTAGCTCTTATTTGAAAAAGTAAGTAGTTGAAGTAGGTAACATTTAACATACCTTCTTGCTTTAGAATTCATAATTCTGACTCCTAATTTTGTGATATGCTTCACCAGTATCATATTTCATGATATGATATCATGAAACCTTTTAAAAGTATATCACACATATTTTGCTAAAACAAATCTATGCCATACAACATATTGGATCATATAGGGATTGTAATGATTTGAAGAAATCACTTCTTGCCACAATTGCAAAGAATTGGGAACCATCGTTCTGACTAAACAATTGGTTCTTCCCACTTGAAATTAGTTTTTTTTCTATGTCCATCAACCGTCTCATTTCTTTTCAGCTAAGAAACAATGCACAATCATCTACCAGCTTCTGTTTCACTACCTCACCAGAGATTTCACATTAGCCTGGAAACCTTTCTGGTATTTGACTGAAACAGAATTTATGTAAGCAAGTGTGGGTCTTGGGGAAAAAGTCCTTGAAGGTAAAGTACATGCCTAATAGAGTGGCATACTGAGAGAGGAGTAATATTTCAAACATCTAGGTCATGATGGTCAGTACTTTGGTTCGAGTACTCTGTGTCTGCAATAGCCAAAAGGTGGAAACAACCCAAGTGCCCATCAACAGGTGACTATGTAAACAAAATGTGATACATACACACAATGGAATATGATTTGGCTGTAAAAAGAAATGAAGTTCTGAGACTTGCAACATGGATGAACCTTGAAAACATTTTACTAAGTGAGATAAGCAAAGTGAAATAGGGACAAGTACTGTATGACTTCACTTATATGAAATATCCAGAAGTAGCAAATTTGTAGAGACAGGTTACTTGGGGAGAGGGAGAGAAGGGTAGAGGGAGTTGTTGCTTGGTGGGTATAGAGTGTTTGCAAATTTTGGAAATGTTTAAATTTTTTTAAAAAGGCTCCGTGTCTGGTCAAGAACAGGTTGTCATTAGTCTGCTAGGCATCCTTGCTATTCCTAAGAAGATGCTAAGAAGACAAACAATCCCCAAACTCCTAGATTTGGGTCTGGTTCTATTTCCTTTTAGGAAAGAAGGGACAACCAATGACCTGGGTTCAATAGCCTCTCACTGACCACTACCTTGAGGTGACCACATTCTCAGTTTTTCCAACCTTGAAAATTCAAGTTGACCTAAAATTACCTGGAGTCCCAAAGTGGCAACTTCCCTCAAGGTTTTCATATTATGTTACTCTGTTGCTTAGACAGGGCCAATAGCGAACATCTCATGAAGAATTTAGTGTTAACATTAGTATTTCTCTGAAATGTAATTCTTTAAATATATTAAAGTTTGCTCTATTGGGTATAATTTTGTTACACAACTCTGGGCCAAAATAACTTCATTTTGAATGTATCTTTAAAATTAAAATGCCTATATTACAGAGGCTTAACAAGTTTGCTGTATTCAGTATAATTTTAATTAACATCTCAGGGCCAAGATAACTTCATTCTTAATAAATCTCTAAAACTATAAAGTGATTCAACAGGAAACTAAATGGATTTACATAAAAGAATTCAAGGGTTCACACCATATTTTCAGAAATTTCTGTATTATAGAAAGTGAAATAAGTTTGTAACCAAACTGGAGAAGAAGCTATGAAAAAGGTATATTTAAAACATAGAATTCTTTACTGTTTTTTCTTCCAAAAATTATAATAACACTGACTTTTAAGTAAAGGAGAAAAAACAATGGAAAAATTAAAAACATCTAATAAATAATAATTCATTAAATTTTCCTGCAAGCAGGAAAGCAGGTCAGTGTATTTAGAAGGCTTGTATAAAACTGACCATAGACATGTAGCTACCTTTGAAAAGGGATGTAGTAGTTTTTAGAGTCAGAAACACTAGAACGCAGGTTTGAGAAGTGGAAAATAACTTACTCGTCTGAAACAGGAGCAGAAATTTAGGTAAGCAGAGAGTAATTACCCAACTTGGAATGTGACCAAGACACAAGGGTAAACACTGAAAAAGTGCCACACCACAGGAATATTAAAACCCAAAGTAGTCTGGTCGTGATATTAGAGGTTATGTGGTTTTTGTGGATAACGCTGGAATTAGAACTAGAATCCTGTTCATAGCTCCCATTCAGGATTTTCATTAGTTTCTGACTCGGGAAACTGGACAAAAGGCTTAGTCTTTCTGTGTCTAATTTTTCAATTTGATTATCAGGGGTTGTGCCTGTATGGAGGTTACTAGGATTATTGATAGAAAATATACAAAAGAGTTTGCTATCTTAAGACACTGTATAAATCTACATCATCAGGTCATTTTATTGAAAAATTGGCAATAATTTGGCTTAGGCTGATGCCCATGAATCCACTTAATATGCAAATGATCATACCACCTAAAGGATCCACATTCCTCACCTCTGACCCAAGTTTTCCTATGCCTAATTTCATTTAGATGAGCAAGCTAATCAACTCTAGGCCCAGGAAGGATGGCTTCAGGTCAAGTGGACAACAACACACACATACAGCAATCATATTCTTTCTATTACAGAGCAAGTGCTATAACTGCTGCAGACTCCAATATTAAAAAAAAAAAATTATATATATATATATATTTCAATGAATAGTTAAAAACATACTGCTCTCTCCATGGAACATGGCCTTGGTAAAGATGTTTTCAATTTTGGGGGCCTGCAAACAACTCTATTACTGTCTAGTAGTTCCTCGGCAATAATTTCAGGGCTGTGGGATCGCAAGGAGCCCAGGGCCATGATTATACATAAACTATATTTAGATGAAATGTTATCAAATCTAAAAAGGAGATATGTTCAGAACTCTGCTTAATTCAACTGCACTCTACCCTTCCCCACAGTAACCAGTTATTACATTCATGAGGTTGTTAACAATAAAGCTTTGTGTAAAACATGTTCTTCCACTATTCCTGGTAAACACTAAACACCCCTTATTAAGCCGAGGACTTTGGCTGATTTTGTTGGCACGAAATCATTAAGTGTTCACGTAAATAGTGCAATAACATTTGATGATTAAACAAGTAACAAAGTTTGCTCATGCCAAACTAATCTTTTGCTCTTTCTAAATTAGTTGGAAGTACAGTGTGCTTTTTATATATGGTCTCTTGTTCAGATAACAAGTAAATCTTCCCCTGAGATGCATTAGTATTTTAAATATGTGATAAGTTGTTCTACTGATTCATGGTAATTTCCACGAGAAATTTTAAATTCACTCAAAATTTTCACTTCAGGTATTTAATCATTTTGCCTATGAAATGATGCAAATTCCTGCAGTTCTTTGTGTTGAGGCAGAAATGAATGATTTTTTTTTTTTTTTTTGGACAGAATGAATAAAAAATTAAGCATAAAGCTAAGCTGGCTGATGAATCATTGGCAGCTGTTATAGAGATGGCTGCTGTAGTCACCATTTGCATGCAGCCTCTGGTGTAAATTACTTAGCTATTAGTGATATGTGAAAATGAACAAACTATCAGTGAGGGAGTTCAAAGACTTGAAAGGCTCTCTTAAGAAACTGGTGATAAGACGTAGCTAAGAATTATGGTTTGATCTTCAGTGTTTACTGTTTAGAAATGTAGTTGAACTACTCTTGCATGATCAATGTTTACAGTGTGACAATGCATGAAGTCTTTACCATGTTGTTTTTTTCGGTTTTGATGCTGAATGATTTTGTAAATTGATAACAACTACCACGTTAGATGCTGTTGGCAAAATCTCTTTTGTGATCTTATTGAATCTCAGATGACTAAACTGAGAGTTATGTGATGTTAAATTGAACTCCTCTATCATAAAAAAATCCTCTTGCTGGCACAGGGCAGGTAATGTTTACAGACATTAAGGCTGAGGTTGGTTAATTAACCAGTAATCAAATTAAGTGAGCACATTGTCAATACTAAGTACCTGAATGCTGATTATATCATCTTTGACTTCATCCATTACTGATTTTACATCTTCAATGGTGAAACCAACCAAAGGATCCATGTCTGAAGTGCAGATTTCTGTCTGGGACTCATCAGGACCTTGTTCTTGATCCAACTCCTAGAAAATTGAAAGTCAACAACACTGAAATGCTTTCTGGAGCATTCAATGATTCACATGTTGCCTCAAACTTTTATTGAGGGAGATCTTGATTTGACGTTAGCATTTTCAGTATCAACTGAGGTGGGCCATGACAGAGCATGTCATGGTGCCAAGACAGTGTCTACTTTTGGGAAAGAGAATGTGTAGGTTAGTGAGGATGGGGTGGAAGAGATTAAAATTGCTGCACTACCCTCAATTGGCACATCTGTGAACCAACACTAAAAGATATATTTATATTTGGTTGGGAAAAAAAGAGGGAAAGAAAATGGAAAAACATTTAGTTCTTTTCCTTCCTCCTCTAGAACATAGAAGGCTGAGGTAGAGTGCGTTAAAAGAAAAAGGAAGCATACCCTCATTTCTGTATCCAGTGTTGGAGGTGGCGCTATGAATGTTGAGTAAATATCGAATGCAATTCCTTCCTCTAGAGGTTCTGGGAAACGGTCGTCTGTAGGTTTTATAACCTCTATCACTTGCTGGAGGGGATGAAAAGAGTTGTATTATAACATAGTCTTTGATGCGTAACCACAATTTCAGACAATTCCCTTATCAACGTCCCACAGATCAAAGTCTATTATTCTTTAAGTGCCTTCTCTGTGAATTCTTGAGGTCATCTGTCCTCTTGGTTCTCTAGTTCCTTTTGTGTTCCATGTCTTCCATTTTGTTCTCCCCCCTCTTATTCTGTTTCTACACTCTGTGGTTCAAGACTTCATTCTATACTGCCTTGATCTTTAATTGTTTCATATGTCAATGTCCCCTTCCTCCTATCTACACTCTCCTGTAGGTAGAGAGTATGTTTTAGACCCCTGTGTATTGTCTCCATTCTGGCACAGGCTTAGGCACTTAACATACTCATTAACAGCCTGGTGGTGATGGATATTACTTAGCAGAGTGTAGCTTCCTTGGGGCAATAGCAAAGAGCCCAGTTAAGAACTTGGTGATGAGGACAACGAAGGCTTTAAAACCAGAAGACAGTAGATCACAGCAGAGATTAGGAAAAAAAAATAACTTAGATAAGACTGCACTGTAAGCATTTCACAATCTGCAGAAAGAACACACCAAAGAGAGGGAAGGAGAAGGTTGGTCAACAGTGGAAATGATGAAAAAGGAGAGTAAAAGAAGCTGACTTTGGAAATGTCCATCTCACCATGACCTGAGGGAGAGCAAGGGAGATGAAGGGTCTGATGGCATCACACATCTGAGTCATTTAACGAGTTCCCCTTGTTCTGATTCCATGTTCAACAAGCAACCTTTTGATAACAATTTCCCTTTCCATCTCAATTTATCTATAAATACATGTCTACTTTTGGGTGCTCTGGTTTCCCATGATTATTATATTCCTCACTGTAGATGAATAAATTATGTTCTGATGTTCTTGTCCATACAGTAGACTCTCATGGGCTTGTCAATGTGACCCTGAGACGGAGCTGCCCACTGTATGCTGACAAAGTCACACTCTGAGCCTACACATTTGAAGACCAAATTCTGAAAATGCATAAATTAATCAAAGAGTTACCACTTGTGAGGGCTGCAAAAAACCCTGAAATCATGTACATTCAATTTCTAACTTCTCCATAAAATCCCAAACATTTCATCATTTAAGAAATAATTTTTTTTTATTTAGATAGGTTTTAGAATGCACTGAAGTTATTTTTCTTGGCCTTACCAATGGGTGTGTATTTTGCATTGAATGCATGTTATTGATTTCAACTTGATTTTATAGGAAGCTGCTGCTCAGTGTAAATACATAGAAGCATGGATGTGTCCTAATTTTATAGATAAGGAAATCTGGAAACAAAAAGGTTAAATGATTGTCTCAAGGTCAAATAACTATTTAGTGACAGGGCTGGGACTTAAACCCTGGTGTGCTTCTTGGCTTATACAGTTTTCAGTAAATTGTATTAAGTTATCACATTCTCATACTTAGGAATTATTGATATTATTAAGCACTTAATTTTTATTTTATTGGGAGACATCACTCCTGACTATTTATGTTAAGATGACTAGATGTTAATCAAAACAGAATATCGAGAAAGCATATCAGAACTGTTCCTTTCTTGTTTCATTCATAAGCCATTTTTTTTCCTCCTAAATGGGGCATACAAGCATTTTCATCTTCCTACAAAATTATTTATACTTTTTTTTGCCATTCTTGTTTTTCATCCTCCCGCATCTTCTATTGATGTTTATTTTACCAAGAAAAATAGCTAAAGATATTTTAGTGTCCTCTGAAACACTACTGATAAAATAAATAAGCTACACATGGAAATCTGGACACAAAGAAAGATAATGAGTTTCTTACAAAGAAGTATAGTGTTTAATGTGGGGTGAGAAATAGAAAGTTTGAAGGGATGAATGAGACACTGAAAAAAGACAGAAAGGAATTTAATGGAATGTTTTGAACTTGCAGGCTTTGAGAAAACAGCATTGGCTAATGTGCAAGGTTGTAATATTAAAGCATTTTATTTTAATGAAGCAGAATTTAATCTTGTTTGCTGTTGCCATATTTTTCCTGTTGCTTTTTCATATATGGGATATGCATTTCTGCTACTTTGGCCTTATCTCCTGGTGGAAGTTCTCAATAGACTGCCGCTCCCATCTTGGTAGTAGCCAACACTACCATCTGCCCTTTCTTCTATCAGATGATACACTTAAATGCAAACAGATATTTGTGTTCAAGTCTCTCATTTTATCCCTCACGCCCCCTGTGATATGGATTTCTTTGTCAGGCTCTTCTGAATTAATTGGCAACTACCCGGTTTTCCTGGTCTTTGGGACTGTGTGAGTGTTAGGGGTGAGGGTGGGGATTGGGCAATAAGCTGGAATCGTAGTAAACTCTAGATCTACAACATCACTTTTTTGGAGGACTGAGGCTCACAGTAACCCCCAAATGCTACAATTCTGACCTAATCTCAGGAAGAGACGGTCTTTCCTTTTCTTAGATATTTATTGGTTTGGAGCATGTAACTATTAATTTGATTTAATTTGTGCACAAAAACTAGGGGTGAACATTTCTTTTTTTAGGGCATTTGTATACTGTTTATGAACTAAAGTATAGCTATGTTTTTCACTTTCATGAAGAATTACATTTAGTTATGTTAGTAAAACACTAAAAGGGAAAGAAGCTACAATTTCAGATGAGGGCAAATATAAAGTATTTGTATTAATAATAAGGTACATGTACACTCTCATATAATTTGAAATAAGCATAATGCCCAGAAGTATCACAGTGATTATTTTTTTCCATAAGTAGCCTTTTTAAAAAACAAGTTAAAGGAAAATTAGAATCAATAATTGTGGTGAGAGCACAGAGCCAGCAACTATGTTTAAATGATACTGTCTGATGCAATACTTTCTTTTAAAAAAATACAATTAGGCCTTTGTATTTTTTTAACAAAACCTCATGTTTTACAACATCATTGGTTCTGTAATAAAATCTATTTAAAACAGAGAGACATGGTCAGCTTTATTAAGTTAGATTTTTCTGAAAGAAGAACCTTATAATTTCCTCAAGTCTCTGAATAGTTGAAGTAAATTAAATAAAGCTAGTTTTATAACTATTTTTATACATTCCTGTAGAATTGTAATTGTCTCATTTTTTTCTCCAAAGTTTAATATTTGCCTCTTAAATTTGGAAAAATAAAAACAGAAAAAAGATCGAGTATAGTTATTAAAATAACGAACTGCTATTTGGTGCCCTGATTTAGCAAGCCCCCATATTCTGTATGAGAGTAGCACCCATAATCTTCAGATCAGGAAACAAAGGGAAAGATTTTAAGTGACTTGCCTGAGGCCTAAAGCTTGAGATTAAAAATCAGGAGTTTCTGATTATACACATACATCCATTTGGCCAAATGATTGGTTTTGCTTGACTTTCAAATACCCCCTAAATATTGCTCTGAATATAAAGCAATAAATGTGCTTCTCTTGCCATTTTTGAATGCTTGCACACAAATGGATATAATAAAAACAGTCACGTTGTTCCATGTGAATTCCATTTATATTTTTTCTGATAATGAGCAGAACATTTGAACCAAGGTGAGTACATTAAAAGTGCTAATAAAGAAGAGAATAGATTTCTAAACAGAATAATGGACTGTTAAGTGAACATATAATAAATAACATCTATGGGTATGGTTGCTAGAAAATTAGTTTTGCATAACTTACAAGTATACATTTTCCCCAGATGTTATCTGTTACATGAAAATTAAGTTAGTTATATTGTTCATTATGTGCACATTGCGTTAGTGTTATTTAAGAAGGTTTACAATTTGAGCTTTAGTTGAATTGTGCTATGGTATTTAAGGAATATCAAATAAATGGCTTTTTGGCATAATTTAATACACATAAGTAAAAAATTTCATTGCTGTACACTATGTAGATTTTAAAAATCCAACCTCTTTATTTACAAGCCAAATGAAATCAATAGAAATCTTTTATTAAGAATTTACATATTCAATATGAAATGGGCACTTGCCATAGGAAAAAATGATAGGAATTTTGAACCCTCCTGAAGTAAGTAGACAGTTTGTGTCTAAAAACATGTTACAGGAATTAGAACATGCTTTCAGATACTACTGGGTCTAAGAGCGAGCATAAAGATTTTATCTGAAAATTGTATTACTTCATGCTTTCTTCTACTTTATGTATTAACATTACGGATGGTGTATTGTTTTTCTCTAGTGACGGCCTCTTCAGAGAAATGGTGGGTAGTATTTGTACCACTAAATTCTATAATTAAGGTGGCAATTTTGCAATTATTCAAGATATTAAAAATGTCATTGAGATTACAACTTCACACTATCTTGAGTGGCAGAAAGCAAGATAAATCAATCTGTTCAACCCTTTTTGAGCTACAGGCACAGAGACAAAAAACTGGTTCACTTTAAAAAGTCACTTGTTTGGATTTGTCAGCTTAGTGACTTCATATGTAAATCAGAACTTACTAAAAAATGTACAAGTTCTGAAAAGACAAACTTTATTGCAAGCCTTCTCAACATTAACTAAGGAAAAAAGGCACAAAAATTCCTGTAACGTTTTAACTTTTTCCCCCTTGAAGAAAGGCATCCATTTGCAAGTCTAATTAAGAAGTACTTGCTGTGGTTCTGGAAATTTTTAACAAAAAATTGTAACCCATTGCCCACAATATACTAAACATTAAGTAACAACATATGAATGCCATCTGCAAAATGCAATAAACTCTGCTAATGTCATAGTGAGGCCATAAATTTAAAATGAAAAGAGAGGAAATTCAAAAGCTAGGATTATCAGAGAAACTTTAATTAATCCAATTTCTTAAGTAGTTTTCTTTTGTGGTAGGGCCATTATAAACTTCTTCATATAGCCTGTAAATGTAGAATATCAATCTGCTGCAAGAGTCCTCCTTCCCCTTTGCATTCTTGACTTGGGAATAAATTTGCAAAGGCAGCACATTAATTTTCTTTCCTATGCTTAATATGCAGTATTTATATTTTGAAAGGTTTAAAATGTTGCCAGGCTTCTGCAGAGAATGAATAGACATCTAATAGCAACTTCTATTTTTATCCACAGTAGTTTGAACATTTATATATCTTAATAGAGCTTTGAGACTATCAGATCCACACATGTTAATCACCTAAATAGTGAACGGTAACACAGCACAAGTTAGGACAGGAAATGAAGACTACCTCTTCCAGCTGAAGCTGCAAGAAGGAATTTAAGTTGGCATGCCACAGTAAACCAATTTGCAGTCTGGCTAGGACACTCCAGTTAACACCTTGTGTCCATTTTTATTTATATATCTTGATTCAATCTTGTTAAACTTGTGCTTGAATTTAAAAAAAGTTAATTAAAGAAACCAATTCCAGAGTATATTAGACATCTTTAGTATTTCCAAGTGTACTTCTGCTGAAGTACTTCTGAAAAGAAATCTGAGTCCTCCTGTCTTAATGACTGCAGACAATAAAATCTTCTCTAATGGATCTGAAAAAAAGTTCCTTCTTGTAGTATAAATGCAATTTAAAACGAAAAGATGTTTTGATCTGGCGGTGGTACAAACAGTTCCTGAGGGACAGAACAGTTCTTCAGATACACAGATATTTCCAAAAGATGGCAATAATCTGGCAGATAGATCACTGAATTATGGGCTTTTGGCTTAGCCCTTTTTCTAATTGTATGATGCTAAGAAATTCCCTAGGCCTCAGTTTATTTATCTGTAAAAGGAGGATAATGATAATTGCTACCTGGCCACTTCACCGAATTGTTTCAAGCACAAATTAGATAATGTGGATAAAAATGCCAGGCGTTCTTCAAAGAGAAGGCATTATTAAAATCCAAGGTGTATTATTATTATTTATAATTACTGTTATTAGTGAAGGGATCATCTTCATAGTGCCGGTATTGGAATATAGTCTAGAGTCGTCCTAATGAGGACACAGGTCCATGCTGTTTGTATATGTAACTGTCAACATTGCCCAAGCAGCACAATTAACTTGGAAGAATTTGTTAAATGAGGACATGCCATTATACTGTTTCAATATAGTTACAGTCTTTGAAATATCAAACATACATATTCAATGTCATCCTATGTAAAGAGTTTCTTGGACCTAAACAACTTCTCTTTTGAGACCTAGAACAGCATGAATGAAGTAGCCATGTGGCAAGATCAGGCTAAGGCAAATTGCCTATATACAAAAGGAGAGTGTTTACATCTAATTTAAAAATTATAAAATATGCCTCTCCCTCTCCCCTGCCCAATTATCTCTTAATCTTTTGTTTTTCAGCATAAAATGACTCCTATGGTTGCCCAGATTGACCTCATCTTAAAAAGATTCCCTTTAACAAATTTTGTCAACAGTAAAGAGCTAGGGCATACAGGGCAAACTTTCAAGACATCTTTCTTGTGATAACTGATTTACCAGAGCTTTTGAAACTACTAAGTTCAGCACTGTACTTTTGATTCTTAGACTGACTTTATCTTGTAACTTTCTCAGGGTAAGAAAAGGAAAGTATGGTTCCATTATAGTTAGGAAATACTTACTGCTTTGCAAAAATATATTTTTAGAAGCCACTCAAAAGTATATTTGTTTAGTTATAAGGCTATACTCTAGAAGACACACCCTGGAACTCACGTAAAATATTTCAAACAGTTCAGATCATAGGCAGATTTTTGTGTGGTTTCATCTAGGAGGTTCTATTTAAATTTGAGGATTTTAATATTTAAAATTAAGGGAGTATTCAAAATTACCTCATTTTTTAAGGATTTGAATTCCTTTTATTTTGTTAGTCAATATAATAAAGATGGGTTATGAAATTATCTTTGAGGAATACATGCTTTGTAATTTTTAAACACGAACTTAAAAATTTAATTTTACATATATTATATTTTAATTACATCTTATGATAGCATATATGAAGATGAAGCTATTTCAAAGCCTTCATATTTGAGAAGTCTTTTTGAAAAAGTACTCCTAATTTGCAGAAATCATATGAGACAACAATTCGATAATGGTTAGAACAGAAACTGCAATGGAAGAGCCCTACGTCCTTGGTTCTAATCTTTCTTTTTTCATGAACTTCCTGTTGTTTTGACAGTTTAAACTACCTGAATAATAAGATATTGAAACTATTTGGAGAAAGTTATACATGTAATTTACTTAACTTCAAAGCTACTGAATGAACTACATTTCAGGGCTGGTGGTGTCAGTGGGAAGCAAAAAAAAAAAAAAAAAAAGCAACCCAAACTTCTTAAAAACTATATTGAAACTAATTTCAGCTGGAAATAAAAAGCTTTTGGAGGTCAAACTGGAATGTTTGCAAAGTGCTGTAAAATCTTTAGAGAAGTCAATGTAATATTGTTATTCTTGACCTCTCAGGCCCACAACGTCTATTTTAAGTCATCTGACCTTAAAAATGTGCTGACAAATATAGATTTAAAAAACAACACAGGAAGTTGTAAATCAGTTGGTAACCCTTAGCATCAAGGAAATAAGAGACCAAGAAAATACACTCATTTAGTTTAAATTTTTAAAGAAAATTTGCAGAAGGCATGAGGCTTATATTTTGGATATTTTATTCATAGTTTGTGTGCCCCCTTTTTTTCCAGTTGACTTATAAATTATTAAAAGGAAACATGTTGTCAGGGTTATAAATATTTCCCTCTCTGCATAGCTGTGTTAAATAGCCACTAACTGATTCTTGAGCTGTATTAGACACTCTTCGATTCCTCAGCGGGGCAGGATTTTCTTGCTTCAGAGGAAACTGCTGCCAATTTACTCGTATGTGCCCAGCAATCTAGAAACAGGGTTCTCTCAGGAGGCACCCTAGTCCTTCCTCAGGCTGATTCAAGGCAGCCCCTCATTCCATATGCCCGGGGTCATTATTTCAAAAACCTAAAGGGAGTCACCTCTTTCCCTTGTAAGGAACAGCTCAGGGTGCTTTAGAGTTCAGGGGCTTCCCATGGAATCTGAATTCCTGGAGATTAACTACAAAACTGACTTCATGGACAATGGTGTAAGCAGTAATAGATGTGCTCTAAAAAGTCCTTTCACTTATAATCTGTAAATCAGCTAGTTTAGTCAAAAACAAACTAAAATAACAACAGCAGCTCTGAAAAATTTCAGTGATATCTTTATTCCAAATTTGAATGTTTTTAGAAGTCTGGAATTCTTTTCCCTTGAATATGTAGTCAGAGCCCTGGATTGGCTCTTCCCCTTAGTAGAGAGAGTGGTTTCTTCATTTGTAAAATTAAGGGGTTGGACTAGGTCACCTCTAGTCCAGTTACAGATGTTACATTCTACATTACTGAATTTCAAGTGGCTTCTTTATTATTTATATAAAACTCAAAGTCGCTGGCCTGTGCAGATCCCCAGATTTAGTATTTTTCTGCCATCACGTAGAAGAATATTTGGATTATGCACTGAGTGCTTACTGGAACCTTAGACAGGCTGCAGCTTGTCTATTTATTTCAAGTTAATTATCATCCCCAAACCTGCTCCTCCTCCATTTTCTTTCACCAACTTCTCTGTAACCAGGCTCTGTAACCAGGCCTTGAAGTTGTCTTCAATTGTTCACTTTCCGTCATCCCTAACATTAAATCACCCACAGAACTTGTTGGA
This sequence comes from Choloepus didactylus, assembly GCF_015220235.1. Taxonomy (NCBI): domain Eukaryota; kingdom Metazoa; phylum Chordata; class Mammalia; order Pilosa; family Megalonychidae; genus Choloepus; species Choloepus didactylus. The sequence continues at coordinate 58,772,865 of NC_051321.1, read as the reverse complement.
GACACCTACGTGATGTCTGTGACACCTGCTCCTTTCTTTTCAAGATCGTGCCTACCCCCTGTAGCTTCAAATATAAATTCTTGGCCTTCACAGACCTTGAACTCCAGCCAAACTGGACTACTCACACTTTTCCAATATGCACAGTACCTGGAACACAGTGAATGCTCAATAAATATTTGTTACATGAGGGGGAAAAAAAAAAAAAAAGCTTGCACGAAGGTGCTTTCCCAGTCCCGTGTCTTGCCCGTGCGTTTTCCTCTCACGGAAGGCTGCTCTCCCTCATCCCTGCCAGTCAACATTCCTTCCGACCTCCAGGCTCTTCAGCCATATCTCCAATGAAGTATTTCTGAGAGTTTTTGTCTTGTTTTTCTTGTATAGTACTTGTCACATTGTACCTTGAATTATTGCTATGTATGAATGATCTACTGCCATTTTGTGGAAGCAGTCTGAGGGCAGGAGCTACATCTTATTCATCATGAGGGTCCCTAGCTCAGGTCTTTGTACATAGGAGGCATTTTTTAGATGTTGAAAATTCCATTAGGGAATTCATTCATTTCAAATTTTTCAGGGCTGCCAGTTTGATCCGCTACAATTCAGTTTTGAACGTTTTTAAATGAAAAATGCTTACACTTGGAGAAACAAATCTAGTGGCTTTATTGGTGCATCAGTGCAATACCTGTATTTCTCAATTACCAAAGGAGTCCTAGAGTGAACATTTGTTTGATTAGCGGAACGCCAAACAACCAGTTTCTCACTGATTTGACTGCATTGATGAACACAATGGTGATTTAAAAAAAAAACAACCCTTGTTTATTGAGAACTTACTTATGCTTGGTATTGGGCTAGTTAGAAAACACATTACAAATATTAGGTCCTTTAAATACTGCATTGTGAAAGAGGTTTAATTTATTGCCTCCAATTTTTAGATGAAGAGCCCAAAGGTCAGAGAGGTTAAAACACTTGGCCAAAGTGACACAGCCAGAAAATGGTAAATTCAGTCAGAACTTGAACCCAGATCTATTGATTATTTGACACCAAAAGCCCATGCACCTAATCCTTAGGGTAAAGAAGAACACTGCTGGCTCTTTATGCTTTCCCAAAAATGTTTATCTGCAATTTATAGATGAGGGAACAGAGGTCCAGAAAGGTAAGATGATATATGCACATTAAGGATCAGAAAACGTAAGTTCTCAGGTAATTTCAGAAAGATTTTGGCCACTGGTTCCTCACATACTATAGTGTACTGCTCCAGATAAGTCAACGAATGTAAGGTATGGAGGTTGAGTATTTCTTTTTTTTTTTTTTTTTTTTTTTTTTTTGTGCTTTTTATTTTTATTTTTCCATCTATTCCATTAAGAACTCCAGTGTACTGGAGACATAGAAAATGGGTAGGCTAGTTCCCCTACATTCTACATTATAAACCATTTGTTTTACATTTTTCAAAGTTCACATTAGTGGTAGCATATAATATTTCTCTTTTTGTGCCTGGCTTATTTCGCTCAGCATTATGTCTTCAAGGTTCATCCATGTTGTCATATGTTTCATCAGATCGTTCCTTCTTACTGCCGCGTAGTATTCCATCGTGTGTATATACCACATTTTATTTATCCACTCATCTGTTGAAGGACATTTGGGTTGTTTCCATCTCTTGGCAATTGTGAATAATGCTGCTATGAACATTGGCGTGCAGATATCTGTTCGTGTCACTGCTTTCCGATCTTCCGGGTATATACCGAGGAGTGCAATCGCTGGATCGAATGGTAGCTCTATATCTAGTTTTCTAAGGAACTGCCAGACTGACTTCCAGAGTGGCTGAACCATTATACAGTCCCACCAACAATGAATAAGAGTTCCAATTTCTCCACATCCCCTCCAGCATTTGTAGTTTCCTGTTTGTTTAATGGCAGCCATTCTAACCGGTGTTAGATGGTATCTCATTGTGGTCTTAATTTGCATCTCTCTAATAGCTAGTGAAGCTGAACATTTTTTCATGTGTTTCTTGGTCATTTGTATTTCCTCTTCAGAGAACTGTCTTTTCATATCTTTTGCCCATTTTATAATTGGGCTGTCTGTACTATTGTCATTGAGTTGTAGGATTTCTTTGTATATGCAAGATATCAGTCTTTTGTCAGATACATGGTTTCCAAAAATTTTTTCCCATTGAGTTGGCTGCCTCTTTACCTTTTTGAGAAATTCCTTTGAGGTGCAGAAACTTCTAAGCTTGAGGAGTTCCCATTTATCTATTTTCTCTTTTGTTGCTTGTGCTTTGGGTGTAAAGTCTAGGAAGTGGCCTCCTAATACAAGGTCTTGAAGATGTTTTCCTACATTATCTTCTAGGAGTTTTATGGTACTTTCTTTTATATTGAGATCTTTGGTCCATTTTGAGTTAATTTTTGTGTAGGGGGTGAGGTGGGGGTCCTCTTTCATTCTTTTGGATATGGATATCCAACTCTCCCAGCCCCATTTGTTGAAAAGACCATTATGGCTCAGTTCGGTGACTTTGGGGGCCTTATCAAAGATCAGTCGGCCATAGATCTGAGGGTCTATCTCTGAATTCTCAATTCGATTCCATTGATCTATATGTCTATCTTTGTGCCAGTACCATGCTGTCTTGGCAACTGTGGCTTTATAATAAGCTTCAAAGTCAGGGAGTGTAAGTCCTCCCACTTCGTTTTTCTTTTTTAGAGTGTCTTTAGCAATTCGAGGCATCTTCCCTTTCCAAATAAATTTGATAACTAGCTTTTCCAAGTCTGCAAAGTAGGTTGTTGGAATTTTGATTGGGATTGCATTGAATCTGTAGATGAGTTTGGGTAGAATTGACATCTTAATGACATTTAGCCTTCCTATCCATGAACATGGAATATTTTTCCATCTTTTAAGGTCCCCTTCTATTTCTTTTAGTAGAGTTATGTAGTTTTCTTTGTATAGGTCTTTTACATCTTTGGTTAAGTTGATTCCTAGGTACTTGATTTTTTTAGTTGCTATTGAAAATGGTATCTTTTTCTTGAGTGTCTCTTCAGTTTGTTCATTTCTAGCATATAGAAACATTACTGACTTATGTGCATTAATCTTGTATCCCGCTACTTTGCTAAATTTGTTTATTAGCTCTAGTAGGTGTATCGTTGATTTCTCAGGGTTTTCTAGATATAAGATCATATCATCTGCAAACAATGACAGTTTTACTTCTTCTTTTCCAATTTGGATGCCTTTTATTTCTTTGTCTTGCCGGATTGCCCTGGCTAGCACTTCCAGCACAATGTTGAATAACAGTGGTGACAGCGGGCATCCTTGTCTTGTTCCTGATCTTAGAGGGAAGGCTTTCAGTCTCTCACCATTGAGTACTATGCTGGCTGTGGGTTTTTCATATATGCTCTTTATCATGTTGAGGAAGTTTCCTTCAATTCCTACCTTTTGAAGTGTTTTTATCAAAAAGGGATGTTGGATTTTGTCAAATGCTTTTTCAGCATCTATTGAGATGATCAATTGATTTTTCCCTTTCGAGTTTTTAATGTGTTGTAATACATTGATTGTTTTTCTGATGTTGAACCATCCTTGCATGCCTGGAATGAACCCCACTTGGTCATGGTGTATGATTTTTTTAATGTGTCCTTGGATTCGATTTGCAAGTATTTTGTTGAGGATTTTTGCATCTATATTCATTAGGGAGATTGGCCGGTAGTTTTCCTTTTTTGTAGCATCTTTGCCTGGTTTTGGTATTAGATTGATGTTAGCTTCATAAAATGAGTTAGGTAGTGTTCCATTTTTTTCAATGTTTTGAAAGAGTTTGAGTAAGATTGGTGTCAGTTCTTTCTGGAAAGTTTGGTAGAATTCCCCTGTGAAGCCATCTGGCCCTGGGCATTTATTTGTGGGAAGATTTTTGATGACTGATTGGATCTCTTTGCTTGTGATGGGTTGGTTGAGGTCTTCTATTTCTTCTCTGGTCAGTCTAGGTTGTTCATATGTTTCCAGGAAATTGTCCATTTCTTCTACATTATCCAGTTTGTTGCCATACAGTTGTTCATAATATCCTCTTATAATTTTTTTAATTTCTTCAGGATCTGCAGTTATGTCACCTTTTTCATTCATTATTTTGTTTATATGGGTCTTCTCTCTTTTTGATTTTGTCAGTCTAGCTAGGGGCTTGTCAATCTTGTTGATCTTCTCAAAGAACCAACTTTTGGTGATATTTATCCTTTCTATTGTTTTTTTGTTCTCTATGTCATTTATTTCTGCTTTAATCCTTGTTATTTCTTTTCTTCTACTTGGTTTAGGATTGGTTTGCTGTTCATTTTCTAGCTTCTTCAGTTGATCCATTAGTTCTTTGATTTTGGCTCTTTCTTCCTTTTTAATATATGCGTTTAGTGCTATAAATTTCCCCCTTAGCACTGCTTTTGCTGCATCCCATAGGTTTTGGTATGTTGTGTTCTCATTTTCATTCGTCTCTATATATTTAGCAATTTCTCTTGCTATTTCTTCTTTAACCCACTGATTGTTTAGGAGTGTGTTGTTTAACCTCCAGGTTTTTGTGAATTTTCTAAGTCTCTGATGGTTATTGACTTCTAATTGTATTCCATTGTGGTCAGAGAATGTGCTTTGAATAATTTCAATCTTTTTAAATTTATTGAGGCTTGTTTTATGTCCCAGCATATGATCTATTCTGGAGAAAGTTCCGTGAGCACTAGAAAAGTATGTGTATCCTGGTGATTTGGGATGTAATGTCCTGTAGATGTCTGTTAAATCTAATTCATTTATCAGATTGTTTAGGTTTTCAATTTCCTTATTGGTCTTCTGTCTGGTTGATCTATCTATAGGAGAGAGTGATGTGTTGAAGTCTCCCACAATTATTGTGGAAACATCAATTGCTTCCTTTAGTTTTGCCAATGTTTCTCTCATGTATTTTGTGGCACCTTGATTGGGTGCATAGACATTTACGATTGTTATTTCTTCTTGCTGAATTGCCCCTTTTATTAGTATGTAGTGGCCTTCTTTGTCTCTCAAAACATCCCTGCATTTGAAGTCTATTTTATCTGAGATTAATATTGCTACACCTGCTTTCTTTTGGCTGTAGCTTGCATGAAATATTTTTTTCCATCCTTTCACTTTCAATTTCTTTGTGTCCCTGTGTCTAAGATGAGTCTCTTGTATGCAACATATTGATGGTTCATTTTTTTTGATCCATTCTGCGAATCTATATCTTTTAATTGGGGAGTTTAATCCATTTACATTCAACGTTAAAACCGTGAAGGCATTTCTTGAATCGGCCATCTTATCCTTTGGATTATGTTTGCCATATTTTTCCCTCTCTCTATTAATATCCTTTATTGTACCCATACCGAATCTCTTTAGTACTGAACCTTTCTCCAAGTCTCTCTGTCCTGTCTTTGTTTCTCTGTCTGTAGGGCTCCCTTTAGTATCTCCAGTAGGGCAGGTCTCTTGTTAGCAAATTCTCTCAGCATTTCTTTGCCTGTGAAAAATTTAAGCTCTCCCTCAAATTTGAAGGAGAGCTTTGCTGGATAAAGTATTCTTGGCTGGAAATTCCTCTCTCTCAGAATTTTAAATATATCGTGCCATTGCCTTCTCGCCTCCATGGTGGCTGCTGAGTAGTCACTACTTAGTCTTATGCTGTTTCCTTTGTATGTGGTGAATTGCTTTTCTCTTGCTGCTTTCAGAACTTGCTCCTTCTCTTCTATGTTTGACAGTGTGATCAGTATATGTCTCGGAGTGGGTTTTTTTTGGATTTATTCTATTTGGAGTTCGCTGAGCATTTATGATTTGTGTATTTATGTTGTTTAGAAGATTTGGGAAGTTTTCCCCAACAATTTCTTTGAATACTCTTCCTAGACCTTTACCCTTTTCTTCCCCTTCTGGGACACCAATGAGTCTTATATTCGGACGTTTCATATTATCTATCATATCCCTGAGGTCCATTTCGAGTTTTTCAATTTTTTTCCCCATTCTTTCTTTTATGCTTTCATTTTCCATTCTGTCATCTTCCAGGTCACTGATTCGTTGTTCAACTTCCTCTAGTCTTGTACTATGAGTGTCCAGAATCTTTTTAATTTGGTCAACAGTTTCTTTAATTTCCATAAGATCATCCATTTTTTTATTTAGTCTTGCAATGTCTTCTTTATGCTCTTCTAGGGTCTTCTTGATTTCCTTCATATCCCGTACTAGGGTCTCATTGTTCATCTTTAGTTCTTTGAGTAGCTGCTCTAGGTGTGTCTCTTCTGGTCTTTTGATTTGGGTGCTTGGGCTTGGGTTATCCATATCGTCTGGTTTTTTCATATGCTTTATAATTTTCTGTTGTTTTTGGCCTCGTGGCATTTGCTGTCCTTGATAGGGTTCTTTTAGGGTTTGTAGACCAGTTGAAGTCCTTATCTCTAATTTATCAGATCTACAGCTTCGTGGAGTACACTTTCTCTAACTAACCAGCAGGTGGCGTCCACGAGCCACCTGTTCTCCACAAGGCAGATCTCCCCTGCTTAGCCTTTTTGGTGAGTGGGGGAGTGAGTCTTGTGGGGCCCAATTGGTGTACCAAGCTTGCGTGCGTAGTTGGTGTTGCCTGCCCTGTATGTGGGGCGTGTTTCTGGGCAGTCGGGGAGGGGGGGTGGCCCTAACAATCAAATCTCCCTGATGATCCTAGAGTTTTAAAGCTACTGCAATAGTCTAATCCTTCAGATCAGTCCTGCCACAGTTTGTCTCTGCCACTGACCCACAAGTCTTTGGTATTGGCGTATGGCTCCTGAGACTTGCAAGTGGGCCCCTCTTCCAGGCTGTGCACCCCGGGTCCTCTGTTGAGGGATGACTGTGCTATGTCACAGGTGAGTGCCGTCCCCCCAGGGCAGTTCTGGGCTGCTGGGCTGTGTTGGGAGGCTCCCAGTCTGCTCAAATGATGGCTGAATGGGGCTCTGTTAATTCACACTGCTCCCCCTTCCCAGCTCTGGGACATTCAGCTGAGGTTGCAGGGAAGGCTAATGTCCACGCCCAGTTTTGTGGTGTGTGCCTGTTATTTGAAGCACTTCCGTCACACTGGGTTGTCTGGGGCAGCTCTGGGCTATGGGGCTGGCGATGGGCAGGAGTGTTTCCTGTCCACCAGGATGGTGGCTGTGAGCGGACACCCCCCTTTTCTTGGGAAGTTGTGTTGTTTAGTGAATTTTCTCAGCCACTGGATTATTGCCTTTTGTCTCAGAGCTCTCTTAGTTCTGCTCTTGACTTGACGTGCCCAAATTTCAATTCTTTGAAGCTTTCTGTATTGAGCTTCTTAGAGTAATTGTTTTAGAAAAAGCAAAAAGGATTTAAAAAAAAAAAAAAAAAAAAAAAAAAAAAAAAAAAAAACGGCCCTCCTCAGAGATCTAATGGGTTATTGAAATGCTAATAGACAAAGCAACCAGGGCCATTAAGGAAAGGTGCCCTGGGCAGAGAGATCAGCCTTGCTTCGGGATTTGCATATGCGCCTCAAGGCCTGATCTCCGCCCTTCCCCTTTCTGTGTTCACCAGAACTCCAAAAATCCTCTGCTTTTACTTTGGAGCTTCTCGTGTTGTTTTCCTTCTATGCCCGTCTCCTCTCTGCTGGGCTGGCTGCTCTCAGAGTCTCTGGTGTCTGGCCTCAGTCCATCTATGGTTGGAGTTTGAATCAGTAGAATGAGTTTCCGATGAGAGCAGCCACTGCAATTCTCCCTTCTCCTTCCTGGAGCTGACAGCCCCTCCTCCCCCGGGACTGAGCCTGGCAGGGAGGGGCGCGGGTCCCCTGGCCGCAAAAACTTACAGATTTCGCTGATCTCAGCAGTTCCACGTTTTCATGAGTGTTGTATGAAGTATGCCCAAAGACAGATTGCTCTGTGGTGTCCAGTCCACGCAGTTCCTGGCTTTTTACCTACTTTCCTGGAGGAGTAACTAAAACATACAGCTCACCAGTCTGCCATCTTGCCCCGCCTCTCGAGTATTTCTTTTTTTAAGATGACAAGATATAAAAAGCATTGAGTTTATACAGAAATCTGAGAACATGCTTAATTCATTTGCATTATTAAACAGGAAAATACAGGAGCAGAGGTTACGTTTGGTGACTTAAACTGCATGTTCCTGCTCAAATAGCAATTTGTCTTATTTGTTGTAATTGTAATTACTGTTTTCATTGGAATCACAGCTTTCTCTAGGAACAGGCACACAGAAAAACAACCAATAACCTAGAGAGTTGAAAAACACATCAAGAAGTCGGCATGGTTGTGTGAACAAATCTCTTGTGGTTATTCTACTGTGTGCATAATGTGTTTTAAATCCATTTCCATATTTTTAATTAACACTTAGCTCCAAAAAACTTTCTAGATGACATTTAAATCACCAATGGGGGGAAAACCAAATTTACTTTATCAGAAAATTGACTATAGACTGTTTTGGTGGCTCTTATTATTTTTACATTTTAATGATTAAAATTAAATATAGCATGATTATTCACCACTGAAGACAGTAAAATAATTTTCATGGCTGATATAATTTTAAAGTCAAACCTGGGCGAATAAGATATTAGTTCTGTTGTGGGCCAGTTTCATTGTCCGACCTGTGGCTACAATTTCTTATCAGTTCCATCCATTTAATAAAAGGAATTACACAGCTGCACCAAATGACTCTTCTAGTCGAGACCCAGTGGCACTGTAACACCAATGCACTGACTCTCTCAACTGTTGCTCTCTAGGTACCACTGTGCTGTTTCTGTCCTATGGATTTTAAACACCTATTTTTATGGCTTTGAATCATTCATTTCTTTGGTGAAGAATTCAAACCTGCTGCACAAATCTTATTTTAAAACTCTTAGCACCTAAAATGCTGTATCATTAGCTATACTGAAACACTGTCTTAGTTGCAAGCAAGAGTCACGACTGCAGTGGCCTAAGTTGCTTATTCATCCATGGTTCATGGCAAGCGCCACTGTTTCCTCATCTAGAAAATGGGAAGAGCAATAGTTACCCACCCTATGGGCTTTTGTGAGGATTAAATCAGAATCCACAAAGCATTTACAGTGTCTGACATGCAGGAAGAGCTTAACAGTGTGTTTTTTCCAAATAGATTTTCATGACACATGTTAATGTCTGAAATGATGCTTAAATGGAAGCTCTCTGCTGGCAGGGACTTGATCTGTTTTGTTCTCTATTTTGCTGCTGGGGAAGTGGCTGTTAAATAGTGTAATGGTAATAAATACTTATTGAATAAGTAAACGTAGGAAATTACTGTGGTCTTGTATATCAATAAATCACTTTTTATTTTTTCCTGCTAAATAGTCTCTTGACATACAGGTGCCAAATTTTAAAATATTTTTCCTTATTTCTCCTCTCTAACCCCCCACATGACCTGTAATTCAGGCTGCTCCTTGTTTGGCTGCCCAGCCCTGCGCCTTGACTTTAAATATTCCACCTCTGCTAATGATTAGGTGCCTCCAAAGGGTATCCATGCTAGATGGAGCTATGCAAAATGGATGGATAGTGGCTATAAGACTGGCATACTGAGAGTGAGTGTAGCCTGTTGCCTGATGAGGGAATTATTCAGGCCAGGAAGGGTCGTCCTGGTTTTCACACATCTATGAACACAGCCTTGGTATGAGGTGATGCTAATGAAGCCAGTGAATCTGGCCCAGCATGTCAATTTACTCCATTCAAGAAACTTCCCAGTATTTGGAAATGCACTCTGTACATTAGGTAACTGATATTTAGATGAGAAAATCAGAAAAAAGCACATGCTGCAATATAATGCTTCAGCAGATTGTAATATCAATCAACTCTATCAAAGCTAACATCATACAAGCAAGGACAATGAGCTACTGTTTCAAAATTCTTCTGCTAATATAAGAAACAGGGCTAAAATCTTCAAGTAATAAATGTGCATTGCAAAACGAAGGCAAAGTATTAATTGGGTTAATCTAATTATACACTGTACAGTTAAGCCTTAACATATTTCAGATTGTTGGAATCACTGGAAATATCAGCCACCTGATTATCATCATTGCTCCAGGAGAAGATGAAGGGTATACATTTGATAGATCTGGTATTTAAGGCATGCTTTGAAAAACAGGTTATCAAAATGCTATGAAAAGACACAAACTTTTCTTCAGCTTCTGTTTATATTTGAAACATTTTATTTTTATTCTGCCTGCCGTGATGGTAAATACTTAGAAATGATTGGGAAGGTAACTTTATTACAGCAATTCTCTTTCTAAAACAAAATACCATTTCCAATGAGGTTTTTAAAAGTTATAATTGGTTTACTTACTGGGAAATAATAGAATTTTGGTTTCAGATATAGAAATATAACGGTGTATGTGATTTATTCTTTCATCAGATCGATTTTTCTATTGGTAGACCATAAGACATTTTATTATTTTAACAAGAATTTTTATAAGCGTTTTGTTGTTGTATCTATGAACTTCACCATCGCACTAGCATCTGTCAGATTTAATCACCTACAAAACTACCTTATAAAGATTACCTTATCAGAAAAAGTGTCATCTTGTGAGCTTAGGTGTGAGAATTGCAAAATAAAGCTGAGCCTCACTAACAACTGCTGTGCTAATTTATTGTAAATTATGTTTTTTTGTTTGCAGAGATAAGACATGAGAAGTGTTTCTATTTAAATTCATTTCCTATTATTTCCACATAAATACCAAACAGCTCAACTGAAAAGTGAGAATGTAGAATATTCTTTAAATAGGTTCTAGTGACAGTGAAATTTATTTTCTAAACTATCAGTACCAGTCATGTCACACTGTTCTAGGTGCAGAATCTGACAGCACAATTAAGACAAAACATGGATGCTTAGAATGCTAGATGGAAATTGCTGATTGCCATGTGAAGAGTGATGATTTATAGTATATGAACTGGAAATAATTGCATAGCAAGCTGGTCTACAACAAAGCATTAATTCACAGGTTGACACTGTAAATTTATAATCTGTAGATCTGGCATCATTTATGATAGATTATGGCTGCCCAGGACACATAAGCATGCCCCTTTCATGAGCATTCTGGGAACCTTAGTTCAGATGACCCTAGTAAAAACAACTGCCATGGTTTTAACCAAGCTCTAAGAAATGTAAAAATCACGAGTCATTATATTATTAAAATTCAGAGGGTGGTGGCAATGAATCACATCGAATTATCACCTCTAAATCATCAAAGAGCATATATTAGGCCCTTTAAAGAACTATGAGTCTGAATACATTTTTAACAAGACAAATCTTTTATGTAAAATAAGATTTTATTATTATATTTATTGCTGTTATTATTAAAAACTAGAGTGAAATTTAGGGCTCATAGAAGTGAAGGGCTAATGGCGATGACTCAAGCCAGAAAGATAAAGCCCTGTACTTTTTTTCCTTTATGTAACTCTGCCAATGTATTTTGACCTATGAGTCAATGTCAAACACAGGAATTTGTATGATCCTTGTACGACCCTTTAAAAATGCATCAGTGGGTAGAACATATGATTAGAAGCCCGCCAATCTATTTTGGTTGTTAACCTAAACTAGGATTTGAACCCTAGTTTTAGAGTGCCAGTTATAAGTTCACCCAACTCTTTCAAACCACCCCCCATCTATTTATTTTTTTTAAAATTTAATTGTAGTAACATACATACAACTCAGTATTTTCCATTTTTAACCACTTTCAAGTGTACAATTCATAGAATAAGCAAATTTAAAGAGAGAGTAGATTACAGGTTCATCCCCTTTTTAACACTTGGGGTCTCTGAAAGAAATTGGAGTTGAAATATCATTTAAGAAAAAAACTGTAAAAACATTTTGCTGTATTTGCTATGACTATTAAGTTTTATGCTGTACCTACTCCCATGTTTAAGAGTTTTGCCTCTGTATAAGGTTTAGGTTTTGGTTCAATTCGATTGATCTGGGCACATGGCATGTGCTAGACACGTCATAGACAGGATTCCTGCCCTCACAGGGGTTATAGTTTGGAGATGGGGTTAGAAGGCTGGGGATGTGGACGTGTATACCATCAATTGAATGCTATGGGAAACTGATATGGCTACATGTACCATTGGGCTAGGATAAGGGACTGTGCCCTTAATAAGTTGCCCTTATTTAGCTGACAATTGAAGGACAGACCACTTAGGGATCAGCCAGAGAAAGGAGCGAGGAAGGGAAGGGCCTGGCGGGGTATCTGACTATGCATGATTCCACTGTCAGCTACTTCTAGGCTAGCTACTCTTTATGGTAGTTAACCAAAGCCAGAGGAAAAGCTCACTTGAAATGTAAAAATATGTCAAAATAAAATTGTCTTTTGAAGAAGTTGAGTGTAATTGTTAATTTCTGATAAAAATTATCTTGATTATAAAGAACAGAAGATATGCTACTGTTGGTCAGTGGTTACTTTACTTAAAATGTTTATAGTTGGATGGCCACAAATGGCCCTCTGGTCATGGATTATAGAAAACACATTTGATAGCTAAATATAAAAAATCCAAATATTAATAACTCCTGACATTTATGTATTCCTTTCCTTTCAAAGCTCTTGACAAACATTACTGACTATATCAAACACTGAAATGCTGTTACCCTTGTAAAGGATTAGACATTAATCCAAGAAAGAAGTAGGAAATGGCTGAACTACTTAAAATATAGTTCTACAGAATATAGGTGCGCATTTATAAATGCCAACTCACACCACAGCCCCTCTCTCCTAAAGCGTTTGTCACATTTTATGTACTACTGGTCTTATTTAATTCCATTCTACTAACACGCCCACAGCTTTTGTATTTTTTTCTTAGATGAGGCCTGAACTGGTTTTTGATTGCTGCGGGGCGGTGAGTGAGACCCAGGGCTCTGGCGTCTCTTTTCTGAGGACAGCAGCTCTGGCTCTTTGGCGTCCCCTAGCGCGAGGAGGGGCGAATTGCAAGTGCAACCCAGGAGTGCCATCTTCTGAAGCACTAAGTTATGTTTTATCACGAACCAAGGTTGTTCTTAGTTATCTCAGAAAAATTATCTGGTTCAAACTAGTTGCCAATTATGAAATATGAGATCAAATGGATTGTTGCCGGAATGCTTGACGACACTGATGAAAAGGATGCTATGTGTGTCATACTTGCTTGAACAAAGGGTAAATTACATGGAGATAACCATTTTTAAAGGCAGAAAGCATAAAATGCTTTTATGTCCACTCTTAAGACCCTTCCTATAAAACAGTAATTAATTTACTGCATTCTCAAGGTATGACTGGCACTGACAAAAATAAAAATTAAGGTCATTTACATTTCCTGTAATGATGTTATAATTTGAAATTTTCATTTCAGGGCTTATTCCAAATCACCTGCTTTAAATTTTAACATTCCCTCCTCTTTCCTATAAATCCCATTTATCTCCAAAAGTGCAGATAAAATCCCAGCTCTTCCTTAAAGCTATCAGAATATTTTTCAGAACAAAACCCTATGTTTTACGACTCTCCTCTATGCACTAATTTTCAGTGTATCTTTACTGAGCATGTGCTCTAAACTAAGCATTGCATTGGGCCCTGGGGATTCAGACAAACGACATGAAGTCCCTAACTTTCAAGGAGGCCACAATCTAGTATGTGTGTGGGGGTGGATGGGGAGTAGGGCTTGGCAGAGATAACATACAAGGAATTTGCAGAGTGAACCAATCATTAGAAGTATATGTAGGGTACTCTAGAATACAGAGGAAAGCCAGCCCATTAATTGTGTGGGAGGGGAGAGGAAAAGATTTAGAGAAAGCTTAAAGGGGAGATGGTGCCTGAGTTGAATCTTCAAGTGGGAGTTAGCATGTAGACAAAGTTGGATACAGAAACAAAATCCTAATCAGACAGACAGACAGAGGAAGTGGCATATTCAAAAGCACAGAGACATAAGAAAAGCATTCCAGAACAAAAGATGCATGTGCTGGTGTAAAGAGCTGCAATCAGACAGGCCTGGTTCAGTCCCAGCTCTGGGTTTTAATAACTACATAATCTTTAGACAATTCATTTAATCTCCATAAGCCTTAGTTTTCCGACCTGAAATGGTGAGTAACCTGACAGCCATCCAACTGGTAGAACCAATTTTCCTGATTTTGTGGAAACGTATATAAACAATTAAAAAATCAGAACAATGGAAAAAAGCATGGCAGGAAAGTCTAACAACAATAAAGTGAATTTCATTTGAGGAGTGCTAATATTATAAATATTTAGAAGTTGTACATGTTTTAATTTTTAAATGTGATTTACAGTTTTTTAGAATGAGTCATGCCTCATTCTAAAAAACTTTGCCTTTTCTTATGGCTATACTGAAAAGATGCAGAAAAAATAAAAAATAAATCAAGGGATTTATTTTCCTTATGTCCAAATAATAACCAGCAATTTTTAAAATAAGTTTAGCAAAAGTTAGAACAATGTATTTCCCTCATCATTTGCTGAAAGGAAGCCTGCTTGATTAATGTAATTAAAGGGTTGCTTGTAACTCAAAACTCAATTAAAAAAATAAATTTGGCCTTATTACTTTACTTCCAACTGGTGGTTTTCCTAGTGTGATTTTTGATCTAAAATCTGTGGCTGCTTTGTTCATGACACATGAATTGTTTTAGCACATCCTTTCCCCTGCTGTGCATATGATTAAGAAAGCAGAGGTTAAATGGTGCAGTAAAGAATTGGGTAAATTCATTCTATTTTTGCTCACAGCTCTTTCTAACCATCCTCCCCCTTCTCAGGGCTGGAAGAGTACAGAAACCTATTCTCTTCTTCTGAAATTTTACTTGAGATGTGCTCTTATGCTGAAAATGAGACCTCTCTCTGAACATTTCCTAGTACACTGATTTTGTGATGTCTATGCTATAGGTATTGTCTGTATCGGCAAGAAAATCAAATGCAAGTGCATCCTACCATTTATTCAGTACTTGTGTATATTGGGCACTGTGATAAGCATTTTGAATACATTATTTCATTTTTTCTTCTTTATGATAACCCTGTGAGTTAAGGATAATCATTCACATTCTTTTAGGAGATAACAAGAGGCTCAAGAGGTTTGGTACTTTTCCAATGTCCCACAGTTAGGAGGTGACAATACGAAGGTGCTAACTCTGGTCTGCCTCACTCCAAATCTGGGTGCTTGCATCATTTTATAGCTAGAGTTTGATTCAAAGTATCTGAATTTAGTTATGGTAGAGTGTCTTGCATATAGTTGGTGCAACGCATGTTACTTTGAATGGAAATCTTATGCTCAAGAGTACAAAGACCACTCAGTTCTTGCCCTCTTTGCGTTTACAATTCAGTGTGGCTTGACTACAATATAAGGTATAATATGATAAGCAGCATGGAAGGTAGTATAGCGTAGTGGGGAAAACATGGCAAACTTAACAGGTCCAAAGCAGAACTCGTCATTCCTTCCCCAGGCTCCCAGACAATGGTGCTAAAAATCTACCCAGCTGTTCAACTAGAATTTGGGGAGGCATACCTGATTCTGTTCTGAACCACTTCTCTCTACATTCCCTGCCACCATCCTGTTCCAAGTCTCCCTGAGCATAGCTATCACCTTCTCACTGGTTTCCCTGCTTCCACCCCTATCCCAGTAAGAACCATGGTACAAAGAGCAGCCAGAATAGGTTTTGTGGAACCTGAAGCCAAATTCTGATGCAAAATTAGGAAGAAAAATGAATATACAGCATTCATATATAGAAATAATCAGAATGATGAGAGAAACAAATTTCAAATAGTAAAACACCAGTAAATTCCACAATTATCACAAAATTAAAAAACAACCCATTAAAATTATGAACTACTTATATCTATAACACATTTCTCCCCATACTTTAATCTCATGACAATTTTGCAATGTTATTTTCTGCAGAAAGAATAGAAAGATTATTCAGTTTTTCCTCTAGTTTAGTTAATGGAAATTGCTTTTATTTTCTACAGTTTAGGAAAATTTCAGTTTCACAATGCATTTTTGGTGATATGTAAATGTTTTTATTGATGTCAAATTTCAGAAAACCTCTAGCACGTTTACTTCATACATGAATGATAAGCCTCAAGGATTTCCCAGGTTTTCTTATGCAGTGAACAATCTTAGATACTCTATTTTTGGATGGACGATGCCCAACCAATTTGTGCTGATGTACTTACTGTAGGGGTGCTATTATACATTTTATGTTGTCTTCACTGATATCAGTATTTTTGTAATAATGCAAGAGATTTAAACACTTTTTACAAACTACTCATATGATTCACTCTTCTTCATTAATTGAATTATCAAAGCAATCCAGAAGCCTATTCACCACTTCTATCTAAAATGTAACTCTTCCTCTTATTGGATTACTATTTTTGTTATGAACTGAGGTTTTGGGGGTTACAATTCACTTCTTGAAGTCAGAGTAATTTCTATTGATTTCATTGCTCATCTATATTGCCTTGTTTCATATTCCACTATTTTTTGAAAATTTCTCAATTCTTTAATAAATTAATTTAAAGATAACAAAAGCAGGTATCATGAATGTAAGTCCAGAATATAAGTCCGAATCAGAAGTTGTAATTTCTCACTTGTTGAACTAAAACATTCTGAAAGTCTGCCCAAATTGCAGTTTAAATGGTATATTTAAAATTTATTGAATACAATGTTTGCATCTTATTTGCACTCGGTTTTTATTCCAAGTTCTTCAAAGACATATTTTAGAGTTTTTTAAAATGTCATTGAACTCATATTGTAAGACGTGAACAGGTTTTTCCACATCTGATGGTTAGGAGAATTTTCCATAGACTAGCTTCTAGCTCCATACATTTCAAACCTGATTTTCTCTCCACCACTCACACATATCCAAGGCCTGAGCCCTGAAGACATACTCACATTGCAGTATGACCCTTGTATCATGTTACAGTGGGCAGCAAGAGAAGCCAAACCTGCAAAGAGATGGCTATATATCCACTATTATACAAGAGGTTTTTTTCCTGGTTTAATCAATGACCTCTCTAATATACTTCCCCAGCCCCATATCTCCAACTGTTTGTAGGAAGTTTGTATGTGTCAACTCAATATCGTATTGAACTTAATGTATTTAAGACTAAACTCATCAGTACAACTCTTATTATCATTAAGAAAATTAGCTTTTCTAATTCTGTCAATGGCACATTTACTCTTTTAGATCCTCTTTCTCAAATCTGTGTAAGTTTTGATTCATCTTAACATCTTAGTCTTCCATATTGAAATGGTCATCGATGTCTATGTTGAATTTCTTTATAATATTTTTTACATATGTCCATTCCTTTTCATTGCCACATCCCTAATACTATTTTTTAAAAAAATTTCTCAAGTTATGAGGAGACTACTAATTAGTCTCTCTGTCCGTAAAAACTTTAGTTTCAAAATGTGGTTTATACTACTGCCAGTTTGCTTTGCTCAAATGCTGCTTTTATCATACCAGTCTCATGCTTAAAAACTGCAATCTGGAATTGCTGTTTCCAATATTTAGATGAGCGTTCTTACCAAAGATGGAGTAAAAAAAAAAAAAAAAAAAAACAATGAAATAATATTTCTGAAGAATTATTTCTAAATCTATCTAATATTATTAATTTTGATCAATTGAGTAGAAAGCCAGTCTGAATTTGAGAGGAGTCCGAATTATGGAATATTTTCTAAATAGAACTTCACTTTTAAGTGGTAGGACTTCTCAGTCTCTCAACCAGGATTTCCAGAGAATTAAGCCCTCATGCCTTGAGGCATCCACTGTTTGTAATGAATTAAATCCTCTCCGAAGCATCTAGACTGTTACTAGCTATGTACCATCCTTGAGAGAATTAAGAAAATAGTCACTGAAATAATTTTCTGTAGGACTTAATTCTCTTGCAGAATCCCTGTTAAGAAAGACGGCTCTAGTGACTGAAATAAAGTGCTAATAAAATGTTACAAGTGGAGATTCTGGATCTACCTTAATACTTTAAAATCTCATTTTTTCCCTGTATAATTAGCAATGTCCATTTGCATATAAACAGGGAATGCTGCCAAATGCAAACCCTGTCCTACTTAAGAGAGAAAGAGGCTGTTTATAAACAGCTTCCATGTAATATTGTCTACCTTATGTCTCTGTTCTCTTACAGAGCAAAGTTTACTATTCGTTCAGGTCAGGTTGATACATCTGAAATTCAAAGTTACTTGAGTTTGACTTAATGAGGCTTTTATTGTATATATTTGTAAAATGATTTAAACCACTACAACATATATTGGCTAATATAATTGTTAACACATAACCTAACTTAAATTACAATAATTTTTATGTTAGATTTATATGAGAAATGAATTATTTTGGGAGGAGAAAATATTATAATAGTTTGATTCTTGAGCTATCATGAAAAATGTTTTCTAATTTAAGGATACTTCCATTAAGTTCCACACTTTATCTCTGCTTATATCCCATTGGCCAAAACTTGTAATATGGATATAATTTACTTAAAGGGAAGCTGAGAAATAAAATCTTTATTCCAGGCAACTATTTGACCAGCTAAAAAATCTACTCTTAAGGGAGAAAGAGAGAATGGATGTTAGGAGACAACTAGGAGACTCTATCACAGATTGTATTGTCATAATTTTGATGCGTCCCTCAACCATATCATAATAAACCACATAATCTTAATTCCCAACTCTTTGAGGGAAGGGATGGTAGGTGGATATATGCCAGCAAATTATATCCAGTTGCAGTATGGAAAGTTTAATCTGCCATGGTTCTTAGCCATGGATATGCATCAAAATCACCATGGAATTTTTAAAAACTAGAGATGCTAAGCCCTATCCCAGACCCTTTGACTTAGAATTATAATGGGGAGGTAAATAGTTTATTTTTAAAATGCTACAGGTGAATCAGGTACATGGTCAGGTATTAGACAGAAGCATAGGAATCCACTGGTGGAACTTCTGAACCACAGTATTTCAGAAATGGTTAAGAGTAGGGAGTACAGGAAAAATTTAGTCAGCATTGTTAACAGATCTTCAAACTTTCCTTTTTTCCCCACATTTATGTGACTTGGTTACCCATTCTTTCCCTTCCTCAACTTTCAACGGGCCTTCAAAGTCGTTTTGTCACAGCTCATGTGGCAGAGGAAGCAGAGAGGAACAGAGTAACTTAGTATTGAAAAAAAAAAACACCACCAATTCCTTCAAAGACTTATGGTGAAAGATAATGGTCACATTCACAGCTGTAAAGTGGATTCCAAGGCCTTGGTCTTTTTCAAAAGGAGCTCAGGGCACATGATGTGGTAGGAAGCTGGAGAAATGCTGGAATAACTAAATTGTGCTGGTACAATGTTTAAGTCTGGCTGCTCCCAGGGGTTCCTAGTGGGAACCTAGGAGTCAAGGTTTAAGGATAACTGTTCCCAAGGCTCGAGACTTTCATCTCATTGACCATCTGATTTTATTGACAGAAATCTATCAGAACTGCCTGGAATCTAGGAGGAAAACTGATCAAGTACCTGCTAATACTACAATTAGCTTCTAAGGAACCCTGTGTGTTCCTTTTTAATTATAGGACAACTGATGCTCACTTTGTAGAAGGCTTTTTGGGGTTCATCTAGAACCCTTTGAGAGAAAATGGAACTTTCTAGCTGAGTCCTAATTTTATTCCATTGACTTCAAACTGTTCTACAAAGACACCAGTTTTCACCTCTGCTTTTCAATGAAACTCCCTATATTCCTGATCTTGGAAAAACCCATTCTTCTCCTGGATTCTCTTTAGAAAATAAAAGAACAAGGATGCTCAGTATTAAGCATACTTCATCTAAAATTTAAAGATATTTTTAGGTAAGTTTGAGTTTCTCAAGTATAATTCTAATCTAACCTGGTCTCACTAGTTACACATTTTAAGGTGTTGGCTGACACTGTTACTAAAATAACACCATCCTCTACTCTGTTTCACATTATCTCATCTTATTTTTGTTCTCCTTTTAAGATTTTGTCCAACGCTTCTAGTATGGATGAGCTTACTCATAATTTCTTTGATCCAGGACCATTGCTTCAGAAAGGGCTCCACCTACTTCCCTACTATAGAATGTTGCCAATTATCTAATAATCTATAATTACAGACATTTAAACCTCGAAAAAACAGTGTTTCCCCTTCCCATTTGCAGGAGAAGGACTGAAAAAGATTTATGTGAAGAGACAAAAATCCACTGTAATTGCTGACATAAAATGCTGCAGATAGCTTTCTGGTTCTTCTTTCAACCTTTCAACTGTTCCTTTCTTAGTGTTTTATCCCCCTTAGGTCAGGAAGAAAGTCTTAATTAGGTTCTTGTGTTTTTACACACATATTTAATTTCCTATTTAAGGAGGAGGGGGTTAGGTTTGGAGTACTTAGCAGACATCCTTGGCATTAGTAAATTGGAAGAGGACCAGTAGTGAGGCAGTGGGCTAGTGGAGAAAAGACTAAATACAAAAGGAAATATGGGACAGCTGAATCCACCAATATGAGAAATCTGTATACACTGAAACTTAATTGTAAATGTGCACCATTAGTTAAAAATTTTTTTTCTTGGGACACAGGAGTATGCATGCATGAATGAGTGTGTGTGTGAATGTGTGTGTCACATATGGTGATTATGTTTACATTTCCATACCTCTGAAACTAAGTGTAAAAGGAAGACTAGGGCTGTAAGACGGAAAGGAAAAACAAAGCAAACTTTTTTGAAATAAATATCTAATAAGTAACACTTTTATCCTCAGGGGTTAAAAAAAGTCAAATCTTGAACTGGGGGAGAAAAAGGCTTAACAGTTTGAAAAAAGTCATCTTTTTCATTTTTTGACAATTATGAATAAGTGTATCTTCTAAATTAAACTTTGTTCTCATTTTTTTCTTTTGAAATTTTAAAATATAGTCTATGCTTTTAACAAAAAAAAAATCTGTTTTCATTACATAATTCTGAAAATGTCTTGGCTGATGAATTTATCTTTCTTGTTAAGAATTTTATTATGCTATTTTCTTGTTATTATTTAATTATATAAGGGAAAATCAAGGGAAAAGTCATTTCAATAAAATAATTAAGAAATACAGATTAAAAACGCTTTAATTTGCCTCAATTTGTATTTTGTTCTTTGAATCTTCTGAACTTTGAGTGCTTTTATGTTTTAAAAGTAACTTAACATCTAGTTACAAAGGAAATAATAGCCAAACTTTATTGAACTTCAGTAATTCTGGATGTGATGATTGTGTCAGTTTGAAAATTATTCTCATGGACACAAAAATGAAGTTTTAAGCAAACCTCCACAGGAGGGCACTATAGTGTGACTCTGGTATAATTTGCAACTAGAACAACCCATTCTGTTGTTATCTATCCCTTGATTAAATGTCTAAAACAGAGAGTCCTTCTCCTGAATTAGAAAATCCAAATCTTCAAAGCTCAAAATAGCTAGATTTCAGATGTAGTAAATATTTCTTTCAGTAAAAAATAATTACAGGTAATTTAATCCTTCTCTTGAAGCACATATTCAACATAAAACCTTATCTCAAAATATAGCAAAATGGGTAGAATGCATGGTCTGAATGAAACAAAATCTCAATAGGTTAAAATTATATAGCTAAAATGGAATGTTTTAGAACAAGCAGACTAACAAATCAAAACCAAAATATATTACAACAGATGGATGCATTTATTACTTATAAATAGTATGTATTTATAAATAGTATATATAAATGGTGCTACTTATAAATAGTACGAATTTCTTATGATGGTATGTCTAGATAACTAGACAATAAATTGGTACATCAATCTTAGTGGATGTAGAAGTAGAATCTAAATATAAATACCAAAGCATTTCTAAACCAGTTCACTTCATTCCAATAAAGTTTCTAAAAATATTCACTCTCATGATAAAGATGGAGGTTCAGCCCAAATTAAGATTTTTAAAATGCCCTTGTCCTAACTTCCAATTTCACAAGTATATTTCTAAGTTGTTCTCCAAGAGATAAAATGTTTTAATAATTTACTGATGAATTTATCTTTATTGTTAAGAATTTGATTATGATATTTTCTCTTGATTATTTAATTATATAGGTAAAAATCAAGGGAAAATCCATTTCAATCAAATAATTAAGAAATATAGATAGAAAGTCAATATAAATCAATATAAAAATAATTGTAATACTGGTAATTGACAAGTTTCTTTGTGAGCCTTGCCTCATTATTTTGAGGACTATCAGAATACTGTATAATTCTAAGAAAGCTTATGAAATAAGATAGTCTCTTAATTTGAAAAGGAACACGAGCCATGATTATAGGTATAAATCTTAAAGTTCTAAAAGCTGTTGATATAACAAATTTATTTCCTGTAAGAAAACTATTTATTTCAATAAAATTTTACAAAAAAAGAGTGTAATTTGTTTAAATCCTAACAATGGAGGGAAAGACTGATGTGGAAAATTAAAGTGGTGCAAATCTCCCATATCAACAGGGCTTGACTTTTGGGTCATACAGATTGTCTTTCCAGACAAATACTGATAGCTTCAATGTTCTTGGAATTTATGGTTAAAACAAAATTAAGTAGCTTCAGCATAAATCCAATTGTTTTCTGACTCTGCATTCTATATTAGAAATTGATGGCATAAATTTTCATACCATTGCAAAGCACTTGTTTAAAACAGAGAATTCTCTAAATTTTTGATGGTTCACACCTGGTTGAATAATTAAATTTGTTGGTAATTACAGTGCTAGTTCATCATTCCCCTGGGGAATCAAGGCAGACTGTTTCAATTTAAATATCTTTTCTTTTAGCTGATACTTACAGATCTTTATGCCAACAAAGAATTCAAAAGGTACATTTAAGGATCAGTGAAAAAACAGGAAACTAAGACTTGACTTGGATAATCTCTTGCACTAATAAAAAAATACTGTTCAAAATTATAGCTATATATAATCAGCAAATTATGCAGCCAGATATTTAAATAATAGTATCATACATAAAAAATTTCCCTTGGCTTTTTATTGGAATCTAGCTAATCAGTGCACTTAAGTGGATTCTTTGTTGTTTAGAACTATTAGAAGAGATAAGTTTAATCAAATGATTTTATGTCAGTAATTCAAAATAATGCAACTTCTGGGATCTATAGTAGGGTTGGGACAATATTTCATCGAATTTTATATGACTCTAGGATGCTAAAATATTTCATTCAAAAAAGTTTATTCAGGAAACTAACGTCCTTCCTTCCTTCCCTCCCTCCCTTTCTTCCTTCCTTCCTTCCTTTCTCTGTTCCCATCATAATCTTTTTTAATGTTCAAATTGACCAGGGAGACCCTTCAATTTGGATCCTGTGTCCTTTGGACAAGAATCCATCATCCTTTGAGTACTTCTTTACTTTCTGGCAGGTTAACACATTCCATACTCATCCAGCTTTTTCCTTTCCCTCAGCCAAAATTAGCCATTTCTCTGAGGAGTCATAGTTTTTTTTTTTTTTTTTTTTTTAAATTGAGAATGGTATTTAGAAACGAAGACCTGGTTGCTAAGTGTGCTGATTACTACTGAGGTATCATTGCTTTGGGTCCCCTCAGCAGAGAAAGCTACAATTATCTATCTATCTATCTATCTATCTATCTATCTATCTATCTATCTATCTATCTACCTACCTACCTACCTACCTATCTACCTATCCACTCACCCACTGTTTTATACTGATACCTCAAATGTCAATCCAACCACACAGAGTTTATTCCAGTATTTCCCATTTCCACATGTATAATTCCCTTCTCCTCTAGTGACAAAGATGGATCCCATTGTTCTTGATACATTTACTAATGTGTTCCGTCTCCCCCATATGCAATAAAATTGCAGAGCTGTGGCAGTCAAAAGCCAGACACGACATACGATGCCCTCCCTCTATTTCCCACCACTCCTGGCAAGGCTGCAAGAAGGGAGGAAGGAGGAAAAGCTTAGGAAGCTTGACTCTGGCCATGTCAGCCCCCATTCTGTGGCCAGTTGTGTTGACTGAAAGCTCAACCTTGGATGCACTGTATTTTCCAAGACCTCTGCTGGGTGTGCTGCCAGAACCCTAGCCTGGTCAAAGTTTATGAACATCCAAATTCAGAAACAATGTTAAGCAATATTAATTGAAACAATTATGGTTACCTATATAAACATACAAAAGGAACTAATTCTGTCATATTCCCTTTCCCTTGTGGTCTTAAGGGTTCAATATATTTTTTACCTTTGAAGAAAGATATAAGTACATACAGATATTACAGGTTGTTCTCTATTTTTAATTGACACAGGGATACTGAATGAGTTTACTTATGAGAATAGCTTCATACTAATATGTTTTTACCCAGAAATTCACAATTCCCTGGTGATTTTTGGTGCTGCTTGGTAAAACTGACAGGCCAATTGCAATACTGGCAAATCTGTCTCCTACTTCCATATTCCAAGAAAGATATTTTGTATTGCCCTAAATCTGAGAACTGATAAGCAAAGTTAAAGGCCTTACACATAAGCATATATAAGAACTAACTTTGTATATTTAAAAGAAAAACAAACAACAAAAAGAAAGAAAAAGCAACAATATGCAAGAAGACTTAGAGAGGTAAAAGGAGTCTGAAGAAATCAGAAAGACAAAAAATTATAAAGAAAGATATAATACCCTGATCTTCAGATGCATTCAAAAACATGTTAAACCAAAGGAAAGATCCAAAAAGGATTTTGGTTCTATGACAGTATAGTCTAAGAACACCGATGTCTCTGAGCCACAGATTTTGAAGCTTTACCAATAAAATTTAAAACCAATTTTGTAACAGATGCTAATGTAAATGATGCTTACAGGCATTGATAAAACACTTTGCCTTCCTTCTACTAACATATTCCATAATTAGACTGTGACTTAAATAGTTTATATATAGAGAGATGAATGTGGAACAGGGGAAAGTATTCATACATTAGCATTCAGAGTAAGTAATTCAAACATCTAATTGTTCAAGCTCAAGGAATATTTAAAAATATTACCAGTTAGGTGTTCAAAATTACTTTGATTTATTTCTTATTGAGTCATGGTGATGATTTGCAAAATTAGAAAATATTCTTGATCAACATAGATGCACATTACAGAAAATAAGAATAGGAATAGAATGACAGACAATTATCAGAAAAACATTTCTGTTTTTCTTTTATCCTCAATACGTGCAAAAATCTTTTTTTTTTTTAAACTGAGAGAGATTCTGTTATTTGAAGAGAGCTATGGATGAAAACATACATTTATAGTTATTATTTTAATGGAGAGAAATACTGCATGTAAGGGGTTTGATTTTACATTCTTTGACCTCTGGAGCTCTTATAGATGCATTTTAATTAATTTGAAATAATTTAAATCTCTTTCTTCAATATTCTGAAACAGTGAAAATCTTTCTATTGTAGAAATTATTCTTGAGATTTATGCAATGGGCAATTTACAAAAATCTTTCTCTTTGCAACTAGAATGATTTGAAAATTTAAGATCTTTGAAAATCCCAGATTTATTAGTGCAAAAATAAAGATTATGATATTTTTGGTTTACTGAAGAAGTGCAATTGGTTCAATTCAATAAATGTTTACTGAGTTACCTCCCTTGTTAAGATCTGTAGGAGAGTAAAATAAGTAAGAAATAGTCCTACCTTCAGAAGTTAATAATCTAATAGAAGGTGATAATTAAAAAATCACATTGTCTTTTATTATTATAATTTATACAAGTGCCATAAATGAAGTGCTATGGGAGTGAAAAGTCATTCAGTTCTGTGCAATCATATATGATTCTATAACAACAGTATTTACCAACTATAGTGAATGAGCAAAACATCCCCTTATCATAATATTTTTTCCCACAAATGAAAAAGGCTTTTTTTTTTAATCACAAAAATAAACAGAATTATTGTAAAATATTTCAGGCAATACAAAATAAAAAACTACAAAAACAGTAAAATACAAAAGAAACTTAAAATCACCCCAAATCCCACAAAGCACTGTTAACATTTAGATGAACACTTTCCAAGATATTTTGCTATGTAATCAAATATACTCATAAAATAAATCTAAACCTTTTCTATTGATACATTTAATAATTACATATGTGTATTTTTTATTTTAAGAAATTGGATCATATGACGCATATATTTTATAATCTTTTCATGTCAGTCTCATGTGGAAATGTATGAGCTCATCATTTTTATAGGTATGTAGTCTTAAATTGGAAGGATGCACTAACATGTGCTTAATGAATTTTTTATTGAGAAGCACTGTTTTCCAAGTTTTCATGATTGTAAAAAGCAACACAGGAACACAAATCTTCATAGACATATCTCTGCACATGTTGAATTATCTTCTTGGAGTAAAGCCTTAAAATTAGAAAATTTGCACTCAAGCAGTGTACCAATTTAAAGTTCTGCAAACAGTGGAGGACAGTTTCTTACACACAGGCTAGCACTAAGGATTGCTAATCTGATAAAGGGAGAGTGATATCACATTATTTTCTATTTCTTTGATTATTAGAGAGTTTGAATATTTTTTTCATATATTTAGTGTATATTGTATTTCTTCTTTTATGAAATGCCTGCTTATATTGTTTGTCTATTTTATTGTTGGGGTGTATTTCTTTATCTTATTGATTTATGATACTGAGGTTATTAATCCTTTGTTTAATATGCTTTGCAAATAATATTTCTCATTTTTAAAAAAGTTGAGCTTGTTTTTGGTGCCTTTTTTATCCAAAATATAATTTTGTCATTTCACAATTATCAATCTTTTCCTTTATGGTTTATGTTACATGTTCAGAAAGGCATTCTCCATGCAAAATTAGAAACAAATTATAAATAAATTTACTCATATTTTCATCCAGTTCTACTTGTATATTTATAAAAGTGTACTCTATTTATTTATTTATTTTTTGTAACATATACTGAGTGCCTTCTCACTTCTATCTGAATATATTTTTTCATCTATTTTCCTTGTGGTTGCCATGTGGTTAAAATTTAACATTGAAGTATATAATAATAATATTTGGTTTATTTGGTTTGATACCAACTTGATTTCAATATCATGCACATAAACTTTCCCTATACTCCTCTGTCCCCTTACCATTTTTTTGTACTTGTTACTTTGTATGTTGTATGTCCCAAAACATAGATTTATCATTACTTTTTGTGCATTTGCATTTTGGCACCTGTAGGAAGTAAAAAATGGAGTTACAAGCCAAACAATATAACGCAATAGTATTGTCATTTAAAATTACCCAAATGATTACCTTTTCGGCAGGCCTTCATTCCTCCATGCTGCTTTGAACCACTGACTAGTATCCTTCCCTTTCACTCTGAAGAATTCCCTTTAGCACTGCTTGTAAGGTTGTTCTAGTGGTGATGAAATCCCTCAGCTTCTGTTTATCTGAAAATGTCTTAATATTCCCCTTATTTTTGAAAGTCTCACAGGATATAAAATTCTTGGCTGCCAGTTATTTTCTTTAAGCACTTCAAGTATTTCAACCCACTGCCTTCTTGCCTCCGTGGTTTCTGATAAGAAATCCACACTCAATGTAATTAGGACTCCCTTGTATGTAACACATTGCTTTTTTCTTGCAGCTTTCAGAACTCTTTTCTCGTCCTTTGGATTTGATAGCGTAATCAATATATGATGGGGTGTATTTGTCTGTTTGGTGTTCTCTGAGCTCCTTGGATGGGCATATTCACGTCTTTTGCTAAGTTTGGGATATTATCTGTCATTATTTCTTTGACTATTCCGTCTGCTCCTTTCTCCTTCTGGGATACCCAAAATGCATATATTGGTCAACTTGACGGTGTCCCATAGCTGTCTTAGGCGATTTTCACTTTTAACATTTCTCTATTCTTTCTACTCCTCAGCCTGACTCATTTCAAGTGTCCTGTCCTCAAGTTCACTCATTCTTCTGCCAGCTCCAATTTGCTCTTGAAACCCTCCTGGGCATTTTTAATTTCAGTTACTTTGGTCTTCAACTCTCATAGTTCTGTTTGGTTCATTTTAAAAATTTCTACCTCTTTACTTAGACTCTCATATTGTTCATTCATTCCTTTCCTGACATTTTTTAGTTCTTTCTCTGTACTTTCCTTCCTCTTCTTGAGCAATTTTAAAATCAGTTTTAAAAGGCTTTGTTTGCTATGTCCACATTCTTGTCTTCCTTGGTGTTTTCTGTATCTCTATCCTCTTCCTTTGGATGGGTCATCACTTCCTGTTTCTTTGTCTTGCACTTTTTTGTTGCACACTGTATGTTTTAATACTTAAAAATGTTATCACTGGGACTTACTCCGTGCATTGTCTGTTTCAGCTTGTGACAAGACAAGACATTTCCTTGAGTTTCAGCCCTCCTGTCAGGAAGGTCTACTCAAGGTGAATACAGTGTGCAGGATTTTCCCTGTCTTTTTGGGCCTCTGTCTTGTCCTGGGCTTTTGCTTGTTAGTTGTTTTGCTAAATTGTACAGAAGACAATATTGGGTAGGAAACCATGGATACCGAAAAGTGATTCACAAGTCAGATTCTAAATGTGAAAAATTTTAGGAATACTTTAACTTACTTATTTTTATTAGTCTTCCCATTTTATACTGCTAAAAATGACATATGATTAAAATCCATCACTAAGAAAGTCTAGCAGTGCTCCTTTAATAACTACACAATAAACATTCGTAGCAATAAGACAGCGGTTGTCTGTCAGTGTTTTTCTTTTTCCCTTCTTAGGCAGACAAAATAATGGTGTGTCTTACAATCAATACTGTCTTAGGTTGGATGAAATATTAAATTTGTCAACTTTAGTATAGAAGTAATATTTTTGTTTCCCTCCTATGAAAGATAAGAATATTAACTTATTATGCCTCCTCCCACATCTGTCATCCCACTTCTATCACTGCCAGTCTCTGGTGGCTATGTTGGTAATTCTCTGTTTGCCCCCATAAATCTACTCTCTGCTTTTCTCTACCCTGTTCTATGCCTCAAGGGCTGACAGTGTTAGACCCAGGGATGCACCACTGAGCTCCCCCTTCAAAGAAGGACTTGCTGCCCAGCTGCAGGTAGGGTGGTCAGCAGACAGACTTCTGTTGTCAGCTCCTTGGCAGTCTGTTTGAGCTGTAGAGCGATGTCTCATCCTCGGTCATGTCCTTCCTGAGCAGCCAACATCCAGTGACTGAAAAAGGGACGGTATAGTGGTCTAGCCATTTGGTACAAATTGGGATATTCTGACACGCAAGTCTCACTCCAAAGCTCCCATCCAGGTTGGTGTGGACTTTGTTGGACTTAAAGTCTTCTTGCACCCATTCTTGCTTCTTCCCTCTAAACTTCACAGGTGTTGATCCTTGATAAATATCCTGCAACCCCAAATCCAGTATCTGTTTCTGGAGAACTCAATTTGTTATAGCTGGTATCAGCAGCGGTCTGTGAAATAAGGGTATAAGATGCGGTTTTGGAGCTGGCCCATACACCAACTGGCTGACCATGAGGATTCTATCCCTGGGTGAAATGGCATACAGACAATCCCAGGAAAAGGGTGGTATCCCTCATCATATTTCTGTTTAATTCACTGGCCTGACCTCTGCAGAAACTGGATAGACCCTGGATGATGACTGTAGACTACTCCAAACTTGGCCAAGCAATAAATCCAATTGCAGTGGTCATGCCAGATGGGGAGGCTTTCCCTGAGTACATTAATATGGCCTCAGGTACATGGTACAGAGCCAGTGATTGTGTGAATTCCAAGAATATCAGAAGGGATTCTCATTCACGTGGAATGTCCAAAATATACATTTCCAGTTTTGCCTTAGGGCTCTGCTAACTCATATTATATTACAAAGAGATTTGAAACATCAGGGCGTACTTTAGAACATCACATTGATCCATTCCATCATTGACACTATATTGATCAAGCTGGATGAGTAAGGGGTGGTCAACACTCTGGAGGGTTCTCGTACTCTGCAACTTAAAGTTTTTCCCAAGACTGCATTGTTAATTAAAAGGACAGGTCAGAGATAACATGGTGAAGCCATTTCTTTTTATTTCCTTTTTTTAATTGTGAACTTTAACATATATACATAACAGTTATAACTTTCAAAGTACGATTTCACAAGTAGAAAGCAAATTTTAAAGAATGTTATGGGTCACAGTTCTACAACTTCATCAATTTCCATTATTGTAAAATATAACATACTTATCTACCATTTCTTATCTAGTTGCCAATCCTGTTCATTGGCAGCGGAAGAGCAAATGCTGTGCTGAGTTTTTTCTTTTCCAAAGCTAACAGGGAAAAAAAAAGTGTGAATCTTTAGATTTTTTTATCATGTACCACCTGCAACACTGTACTCTTTTCATAAACTAGACAAGACAGTTATATGTTGACTCTGAGTCTCCTCTCTCAAAGTAGTTTAAATAGTATTGTACCTAATAGATATTCTTTGGAGTTTATAGTATAGGCCTAACCTTTCTTAGTTTAAGCTGGAAATCAATGAAAGGCATTTCGTAAACATGCCCTTATGTCACTACCTTTCCAAGAAGTCCATTATAACCTTCATGATTTGTTTTATTAAGACTCAAGAAAGTAATGCTCAGAATTAATATTTGGCTTAAGATACAGGAAGTCAGGACCTTACTAATACTTCCTGAAACTCTGAGGCTTTTAGAAGTAAATTATATATTGGAATTATTTTACTCCATTAGAAACTATACCCAAAAAGTGATTTACTTAACCTAATGACTTTCTGTAAAATTAACAAAATGTTTTGAAAGCAGATTTATGAAATGAGAAGTAATTGATGACAGTTTTTCAGTTAGCAATTTTGCTGGATTTTTATTACAAAAATAATATTTCAATTATGAATTGGAAATCGATGTCTAAGCATATAGAAGATCATAGGGCACTGGGTAGAAATTACCTTTTTTTGTGTGAGAAATACATCCCATCAGATTAATCAAATTTATTCCTATGATAGACTGACAAGCTGTTAGATCTGGTGAAACAATAAATGTTCTTGTTACACCTTTCCTTAGATAAACTTTCAGAGACTTTTCACAATGAATTCATTTTAAATTTAGTTGTCTGAGTTTTTTCCAGTGAAATGACTGCTTTCTGGATTGACATGACCAATTGGCTTGACACGATGTAGTCCTAATCTGCCTCCTGATGCCCACATTTGGAAATTAAAACACACATACACACAAACATACACACACACAAATGCCCACATACACACCCAAATTCTGACCTTTGCTTCAATAATAATATCAATATGGAAAAGCATGCTGGTTTTTATACCTCTCTTTAAAAAAACCAGGTTGCTTTTTCACATATAATTCATAACTATTTTAATTTAAACATAGTTGATTAAACTTTTACCATGAATTGACTACTTCTTGAACAGAAATGAACAGTTTGACTGGTTGCCATGACTCCGCATAGCCCTAACCTGCCTCCTGACCCTGACTTTGGAAATTAAAACACCTACACACAACAGTGTGTTCATGGACACAAATATACACCCAAATGCTGACCTTTGCTTCATGTTCAAAAATAACAATCTCTTTATGGAAAATCATGCTGATTTTATGGCAAATGAATAGGAATATTTCACTCCAACTGGGCTTCAGGAAGAACTTTCCTATGTTAAAACTCAGTGAAGTTCCCTTTAGTTCATTAAATACTCTCACAGTAAGGCATTAAAACTGCTTCAGGTTGTTTATTGTCCCAAGCCTGAATCACACTGACTAGCATCCATTTAAGGCTTGTCATATTCTGGCCTCCTTACACATTAAATTATATTTTCCCATATTCTCCAGTACATAACCCATCTGATACTGGTAGTCTCTTCTCCAGGTAAGATGTAACAAACATTCATGTCTCCATGCCTTTGTGCATGCTGTCACTAATTTCTACCTTCTCAAATAGGGAATGTTCTTTGCTATCTTTCCTAAAGTCTATCCTGTTTTGAAGGCCCACCTCAATTCCTAACACTCCCCTCAAAATTTTGTTTTGCTATTATATTTCACAGGGGTTCCTTTATTTCCTGACCTTTTATCTTGTTTGTAAACTAAAGTTTTCCTGTTAATTCTCTTAAGCAATTTATAACACTTAGTTTTATCTTTTCAAATTGCATTATCTCTAATGGCAGATACCATATTACCTTAAAGTCATAAAGCATAGTACTTAGCACATAAAATTCACTGGTTGTTAAATAAAAATACCAGAAAATTGTTTAATTCTTCCTAATTTATAAAAGGAGACTCTTACCTCTAGGGGGAGCATAATTTTTCAAAACTAATTTATTGTTAGGCTTTGTTTTCCCCAGATGGGCGGTTAAATGATGTAAAATTATATTAGATACTTTAAAATAAAAAGCTAAAATTACTAAGGTAATTGGAGAAGCCCTCTAAGTTCCAGTAGGAAGAAAACTGCTATTTTTGTTCTTGAAAATAAGAATATATGAGATAGACAGTATTAGAAATAAACATGGGGTATGTAGGTTCTAATTCTAGAGGAAAGAAGCCTTTTCTCCCAAAGTAATTTCCTGAGTATGTTCCTAGAGTCTCACTTCCCTCATCATGTCCATGTAGCTAACACACAGGAAAACTTCAGAAGTCTTGGAGCTGTTCAAGGTCTTATAGTATATATTTTTCTGGCTGTTTTGTTTCTTTTCTCCTTCATGTCTTGGTTATTTTTCCCCTTTCTTCAAAACCTTGTAGGGCTGTTAAGAGGATGAAGTGTTCAGAGCAGTGCCTGGTGCATAGTTAAAAGCTCAATAAATGTTAACTGTTGCGTTATTTTCTTTTTCTGTCTTTTATTTTGAATTTTTACCCATATGAGCCTCATTAAATATATACAAACATTATTTAGTAAAATTTTGCCTATCTGTATGTAAAAAAATATGATTGAGGATGTATTAGTCATGGTTTTCCAGAAAAAGAGAAAATAAAACACATACACACACACACATACATATATGTATATATTAAGAGATTTACTATAGGAATTGGCTCACATGACCCTGGGGATTGGCAAATCCAAATTCTGCAGGGCAGGCTGCAAGTTGTAAACGCCAATGAAGGTGACCCTGAATTCCCAAGAAAGGCTGGCTGAAGCAGAGATAGAAATTCTTCTTTCTGTTTAAATCAGTTCTCACTTTAAGGCCTTCAGCTGATTGGTTTAGGAGATGTAATCAGCCATATATACAATCAACTGACTAATGATTTAAATCTGTCTATGAAATACCCTTACAGTAATGATCAGGCCATTGTTTGCTTGACCAAAAACTGGACGCCATAACCTAGTCAAGTGGATACATGAAATTAACCTTCACAGAGTAATTAGGAAGAATGTCATGTCAACTACCCTCAAAAGTACATAAAATTGGCCTGTTCGAAAGTTTGGAGATTTTTCTAATTCCCCACTTAATAAATGTTTATTAAACATCACATATGTGCAAAACAGGGTGGGGGGGGAACATATTTAGAAATGGATCTTGTTAATTTTTTACAATATACATTTCTTATTTCAGAAACCAGAAGTAAATGTTACTTAAAATGTATCAATAATTCAAGGTTAAAAGTTAAAAGTGCCCCCAAGAAAGGTACAGATAAAACCAGAGTTCACAGGAGGAAATGGGAAAGCTATTTTCAGGTTAAGGGGTTAATAATTCATAAAAGAGAGAGGATTTGAAATGAACTTTGATGATAGAGCTTTGGTTTTGGACAAGCAGAAATTTGAGGGTTATGCAAAGATGTGATGGATTACAGATAGTGCCAAATTCTGTCACTACTTTCATTGAGAGGTGGCGTTTACTCCCTTTCCTCTTGATACTGACTGGTTCTCTGACTGCTTTAACCAACAGAACATGGCAGAAGTGACACCAAACCAGTTTTGGGGCAAACCTCTAAGAGGAATGGTAGCTTCCACTTCTTCCCTCTTACAACCCTTGCACCTGAGATCTATGCATCATGTGATCAAGCCCAGCTAGCCATGTGGAGAAATTATGAGGAGAGACCATGTAGAGAGAGGCGCCAGCTTCCAGACATCCTTTCCTGCCCCAGATACCATCCATAGAAAGCTGCATGAGACAGCCCAAGCAAAACCAGAGGAGCTTTCCTCTCAACTTACAGAATTGTGAGAGACAGTAAACAATTGTTGCGTTTTAAGCCACTAAATTTTAGAGTACTATTTTATGTAGCGGAAGATAAAGGAAACAAAGGACAGAAGAAATGGAAAGAAGAAAAAATGTCAGGAGCATAGACAAATAGACAATTGTGGGACTTGCATGAAGAATATGTAATTAACTGACATAGGGCACAATAAATATCTATAGAATAGATGATGAATAAGAGTACAAAGTACCTGAAGAGGAGTGACCAGTTGGAAATGTGGGCACTGAACACCATTCTTTAAACTGCAGCACAGGTCATCTCCTTTATGAAACTAACTGGATTAAGTCCTTGCTTTTCTGTAAGAACACAAATACACTGACCTGAAATTATCTGTTTCATTGTCAAACTTCCTCAAGGGCAAGAACAATCAGCACAATGCCTCATATGCAGAAATAACTAAGAATTATTTGTTGTGCTGGCCTAAATGCTGAATATTGGGAATTAATAGGAAAGGATCCAGAATGGTTTTTAAAACTTTTTTTGAAATAAAACATATATATAGAAAAATGAATAAATAATAAGTATATAGGTCAATAAATTTTTATGAAATGAACACACCTGGGTAACCACTGCTAAGATCAGAAAACAGAACATTTCCAACTATCAAAGGCTCTCCCTTGACCTCTCCCAGACACAGTCCTAATTCCAAAGAACAATTAACTTCCAACATCAGTTTATATAAGTAGAATTATAAAGCACCTACTTTTTTTTTCTTTTTTGTTCTGGCTTCTTCTATTTTACTCTGTTTGCGAGATTCATCTGTTTAATATGTGTACTGGTTGGCCTTCATTCATTATTGCTATACTGTATAGATTTCCACTCTATGAATATGCAGCAGTATATTTATCTCTTCACTGCTGATGGATACTTCCATTTTTTTTGGCCATTATGAATAATGCCACTATGAACATTCTTATATATGTGTTTCATACATACAGTAAGCAATTTTCCTTTTTGTATATACTTAGGAGTGGGATTGCTGGATCATATGGTAAGTAAGTGCATGGCCAGTTTTGACAGATACTGCCAAAGAATTTTCCAAGGTGCTGGTACCAATTTAACTTCTATCAGCAGTGTATCAATAGTGTTCTAGTTGCTCCACATCCTTGCCAGTATTGGTAATGTTTATAATTTAGCTATTATGATTTCATTGGCATTTTCTTGATGACTTATAAAGTTGGGCACACCCTTTCATTTGAATATCTTCTTTTGTGAGGTGTGAGTTTAAGTTTTTGCCCACTCTTTTCTTTTGGCTTGCTTTTATTGATTGGTGGGAGATCTTTGTATATAGTGGATATGACTTCCGTCACATACATTTTATGACAAATATCTTCCCCAATCTACTTGAATGTTTGCTCTCTTAATGGTGTTGTTTTAGTTTTCCATCTGCTAAAACAAATACCATGCAATGGGTTGGTTTAAAAAGAGGGATTTATTGGCTCACAGCTACAGAGGCCAGAAGCTTGCTTCCTCCTGGGGTTGGTATCTTCTGGCTGACTGGCAATATTTGGAGTTCCTTGGCTTTTCTGTCACATGGCAATGCACATGGCAATATCTTCTTTTTCCTTTGGATTCTGTTGACTTCTAGCTTCTGGATGCTCTCTACTGCTTCTCCTTCTGTGTCCAATTTCCTTTGCTTATCAGGATTTCAGCCATTTTGGATTAAGGCCCATCCCCATTCAGCATGGGCACACCTTAACTAGTAACATCTTTAAAGATCCTATTTACAAATGGACTTACACCCACAGGACTAGAGGTTGGGACTTGAACATGTTTTTTTCTGGGGACATGATTCAATCTCCAACAGTGTTGTTCACTGAAAGGAGATCCCCAATTTAATGTAGTACAGGTTATCATTTTTTTCTTTTATGGTTGGAACTTTTGTGAGTTAAGGTCACAATGATTTTTTTCTATGTTATCTTCTGTAAGTTTGATTTTTTACCTTCATATTTAGATCTACAATTTATCTGGAATCAATGTTTTTTTATGGTGTGATGCAGTGGTCCAGATTCATTGTTTTTCTTATGAAATATACACTTAGCATCATTTATTGAAAAGACCATATTTTCCCTGCTCGCTATCATATCACCTTAGTCATAAATTAACTGTAGAAATGTGGGTCTATTTATGGGCTCTTATTCTCTTCCTGTGGTCTATTTGTCTATCTTTAAGCCAAACACATGCTGTTTTAATTCCTGTAGATTTATAAGTCTTGAGACATGGTAGTGTAAATATTGTTCCAACTTTGTGCTTCAAGATGCCTTAGCTATTCACGGCCTCTTGTAATTCTTTATAAATTTTACAATCAGGTTGTCAATTGCATGCACAAAACCTGATGGGCATTTGAAGTTTAATGAATACACAGATTAATTTGGAGAGAATTGACATGTTTATTATACTGACCCTTCCAATCCATGTCCATTGTTATGCCTCCATTTGCTTAGATGTTCTTTCTCTTGGTAATGTTTTGTAGTTTCCTGTGTATATGCCTTACACATAAGTTGGATATATGGTGCTTTTTATGCTATTATAAATGTTACCATTTTATTGTTTCATTTCCTAATTACTTCTTGCCAGTGTATAGAAAAAATTATTTTTGTATATTGGCCATTGGTTCACCAATCCTGCAAATTTTTCTTTCAGTTCCAATAAATTTCCTGTGGATTCTTTTGTAGTGTCCATATACAGTAATGTCATATGTGAAAAATGAGAGATTTAAATCTCATTTTCTCAATTTTACACTCCCAATTTTATCCTGCCTTAACGCACTGGCTAGGATTGCCAGTGTATGTTGAATATAAGTGGTGACAGAAGGCTTTCTTGTCTTATTCCACTCTTAGGAGGAAAGCTTTCAGTATTTGACCATTAATTATGATGTTTACAGTAGATTTTTGTAGATACTTTTATTTTTTAATCAGATTAAGTAATTTCTTTTCTATTCCAAGTTAGCTAACTGATTTTTATAATGACTGGGTTTTGGATCTATGAAATTATTATTTCTGCTTTTAATGAGAAGTCCATATGATTGTAGTAAATTGCATCAATTTGGTAAATTGGATTGATTGGTGTGGCAAATTGTTTTGATTGATTTTCAAATATGAAGTAAACTTTGCTTTCCTGAAATAAACTTAACTTGGTCATGGTGTACTATTTTTTATATACACTATTGGATTTGATTTGTTAATATTTGTTCAGGATTTCTGCATGTATGCTTATGAGGGAGATATATCAGTAATTTTCTTTGTAATGTTCTTGCTAGGTTTTGATATCAAGGTTATATTGACCTTTTTCCTAGACTTGGGAAAAGTACACATAAGATTGGTTTTATTTCTTTATTAAATATGAAGCTATCTTGGCTTGGAAATTTCCCTGTGGAAATATTATAAATTATTTAATTTAATTTAATTTATTTAATAGATCTAGAGCTATTAGCTTTTCCAAATTTGATGATTTTTATCTAGTATGGAAATGCAGATAAAATGCTGTTCACATTATTCTCTTATTATCATTTCAATGTCTGTATGATCTTTATAGATTAACCCTTTTTATTTGAGATGTGTTTTTTGCCATCTGTCTCTTTTTATTCTTGAATAGTCTTTCTAGGATACTATCAATTTTATTAGTCCTTCCAAAGAATCAATTCATAGCATTGTTAATTTTCTCTACTGTATGTTTCCTTTTTATTTCACTAATTTCTGCTTTTATCTTTATAAATTCCTTTCTTCTCT
Source organism: Choloepus didactylus (assembly GCF_015220235.1). Taxonomy (NCBI): domain Eukaryota; kingdom Metazoa; phylum Chordata; class Mammalia; order Pilosa; family Megalonychidae; genus Choloepus; species Choloepus didactylus. The sequence goes on along the minus strand of NC_051321.1, from coordinate 58,735,038 downwards.
TTTTTCTCTGAGTTTAATTTGATATTTTTGAAGTTTTTTTCTCTAATTTCTGGAGATGGATGTTTAAATCATAGTTTTTTCAGCTTTTTTTCTTTTCTTATATATGGTGTTAAGACTAAATATTTCTTTAAACATAGCTTTAGCTACATCCCACGTACATTCATGAGGGACATTAGTCTGTAGTTTTCTTTTCTTAAAGGTATCTCTGATTTTGATATAGGGATAATGCTGGCTTCATACAATGAATTGGGAAATATTCTGCTTTAATTGTCTGGTAGAATTTGCCAGGGAAACTATCTATGCCTGAAGTCTTCTGTTGTTTCTGAAAGGTCTTAAAATGTTTTTGTACTTCTATTTTTGAAAGAATTACAGATTCACAGGAAGTTTCAGGGTATTACAGAGAGGTGTTGGGAAGTTTTTACTGACAAATTAAATTAGTTTAATAGGTGCAGAATACTTCAGGTTACTCATTTCTTGTTGAATAAGCTTTGATGGTTTGCGTCTTTCAAGGAATTTGTGGAATTTATTGGCATAAAATTGGTCATAATTGTTGGGAGAATATTCTACATGATTTGCTGTGGAACACAGTCACTAATTGACCTTTTTCAGAATTTATTTTCAAGGGCAGCAAAAAGCCTTGTAAAAGAGTGTCTCCCTTTGGAACAAAAGGCAAGCATGTTTATTGTCCATTACAGAACATCTGGGCTTCCTAAACTCAGGTTTCCTCTAGTGTAACACAGCCCACTGGGCATGCAGGCAGCCATCTGGGCCCATCCGCTTTGGTCCAGAGTATGGACAGTCTTGGTACATATTCTTTGTGCATGTAAAAAGAAAGTGTTTTCTGTCGTTGCTTTATAAATACCAATTATGTTAGGTTGTTTGATACTGTTGTTCAAGTCACCTAAAGTCTTACTAGTGTTGTTTTCTATCAAAAACTGCAAGGGAGTTGTTGAAATCTCCAACTAGAGTTGTGGATTTGCCTATTTCTTCTTGCAATTCTAGCAGATTATGTTTCCTGTAATTTGAAGCTCTGCTATTAGGTGCAAAAACATTTAGAATTATGTCTTCTTGATGAATTGATCCCTTTATTAGTATGAAATGAACCTCTTTCTTGCTGGTCATTGTTTTTGCTCTGATATTTACTTTGCCTAATATTTATATAGCCACCCCTGTTTTCATTTGATTACTGTTAGCATGGTATATATTTTTCCATCTTTTTAATCTATTTATATTCAATGTGTGTTTTTGTAGGCATCATATAGTTGGAGATCTGATTGTCTTTGCCTTTTAATTAGGTTGTTACATTAAATGTGATTATTGATATAGCTAGTTTACATTTACATTTAATGTAGTCATTGATAGAGTTGGTTTTAAATCTACCATCTTGCCATTTGTTTTTATTTGTTCCATACATTCTTTTATCTCTTAATTCTTTTTCTGCCTTCTTTTGTATTATGCTCTTATTTTATCTCCTCTGCTTGCTTACTGACTGTAACTCTTTGCTTAAGGGCTTACAGTATACATCCCTAACTTTATACAGTCTTCCCTTAAGTGACATTGTACCACTTCATATATAGAAATGTAAAACTATACTTCCATTTCCCCTCCCCCTCCTGATCTTTGTGTTACTGTTTTCACATATTTTAGTTCTATATATATTATAAATTCAACAATACATTGTTAAGTGGACAGTTGATTCCTTTTTAGTACTCCATTATCTTCTGGACTGTTATTTCCAATGTGAACTCTGATCTCAATCTTACCTTTGTTCCTCTGTGTAGAACGAAGATGATGTGGTTTATTCTCCAGTTGCTATTAAGATTTTCTCTTTATCACTCATTTTTAGCAATTTGATTATGATGTATCTTAGTTTAATTTTCATTATGTGTCTCATGGTTGGAGCTGCTGAGCTTCTTGGGTCTTTGAGTTGACTGTTTTCATGAAATTTGGATAAAAATTGACCATTATTTCTTCAAATATTCTTCTTTCCCCTCCTCCTCCTCTCTTTCAGGGAGTCCAATTACATATAAATTTTACCACTTGAAGTTGTCGCACAGCTCACTAAGTTTCTGCTCATTTTAGATAGTTTCTATATATTGCCATGTATTCAAATTTGCTAATCTTTTCTTCTGCAGCATTTAATGTGTTATTAATCTCATCAGCGTATTTTTATTTCAGATTTTAGTTTTCATCTCTAGAAGTGATCTGGGTCTTTTTAATATCTTCCAAGTCTCTACTTAATATACTCAATCTTACCTCTGTTTTCTTGAACATATTGGAATATAGTTAAAATCATTGCTTTAATTCCCTAATATATTAACTCCATAATTTGTGAGTTTCTAGGTCTCTATTAATTTATTTATCTCTTCATTATGGATCATAGTTTCTGCTTTATTTAATGCCTGAAAATTGTTAATTGGATGCTAGATATTGTGAATTTTACATTAAGTGCTGGGTATTTTTGTGTCTTTGTAAATATTCTTGAGCTTTGATCTGGAGACAGACAACTTGTAAATGAGTTTATCCTTCTGAAGTTTGCTTTTAAATTTTGTCGGGTGGGAGCAGAGTTGTCTTTACTCTAGACATATCACCCACTATTGGCAGCAATACCTTTCTGAGTACTCTCCCAGTTGCCCCTTGAATTATGAGATTTTCCACTTTAGCTGTAAGGACATGAACTATTTCCAGCTCTATGGAAGCTCTGACAATTGTCCACTCTGTTCCTTTTGCGTGATTCTTTCCCTACCCTTGAATAGTTTCCCCACATGCATGCACTTATCAGTATTCATCTAAGACTCTGCTGATCTCTTTTTCTGTGCAGCAGCTCTCTCTGATCTAGTACCCCGCATAGTGAACACTTGCCTCATTTGTCTTCCCAGACTCCGAGTCATGTCTCTTCAACTCAAATTGGCTCTGCTTGGGTTTCCCCTCCTACAGGGTGGACTGAAGACTCTCATCAGGAATCATGCTAGGGCTCATCTTGTTTTTTCTCCCCTTTCTGTGATATATTCCATGCAGATGTCCAATGTCTGAAAATTATTGCTCAATTTATTTTGTCCAGCTTTCTTTTGGTTGTTTCAGCCATAAAGGTAAACCTGGACCCTGTTACTCTGTGTTATCTGGAAGTAGATTCTCAACCCATGGATTATTTAGACATGAACTGCTTAATTGCCAAACACTTGGGGATTTTTTACCTAAATATTTGTTACAATTTCTAGCCAAATTTCTCTGTGGTCATAAAATATACTGTGAAAAATTTCAATCTTTTGAAATTTGTTGGACTTGCCTTATGACTCCACATATTGTAGATGTTCTATGTGCATGGGAGGAGAATCTGTAATTGTTGATATAGTGTTCTAGATATGTCAACTGGATCATATTTGTTAGTTGTTTGTTTTGAATTGTCTATGTTCTTACAAATTTCACTGCCTGCTTGTTCTAATCTTGTTACTGAGGGAGGTATATTTAAGACTCTCATTACTTTTGTGAATCCATTTTCTTTTGGTTTTTCCTATTGTCAACTTTTACTTTATGTGTTTTAACTTAATAGTAATAGTTTTTTTCACCACTCTGACAATATTTCTCTTATAATGGGAGTTAAATTCATTTATACTTAATGAAAGTACCCTGATATATTTCAGTTTAAACTACTTTTTTGTTCGTTTTCTATTTGTACACCACTCTATGTTCCATTATATCTCTTTTCTTTCCTGATTTTGTATTTATCAAATATTATTTTACTATTCCATTTTTTCCCCTTTATAAGCTTGTTAATTTACACAAATCTCAGTATTCTTTTACAGAGTACCCTAGAGATCTATAACAAGCATTCTTCATTTAAGAATTCCTATATAAATTAGCAATTTTACTACTTCCTGGTCAATGCCAGACCTTTAAAGCACTTTAACCCCTCTTTTTGTGCTGCTGTCATGCATTTTAATTCCATACATATTTAAATATCTTTATTATAAAAATATTGTTATTACTGCCTTGTACCAATAGATATTTCTTTTAAACACTGTTATTGCACAAGACATATTATTATTGTTTTGAACCATTAATATTCATTTTACTTTAGTCACATATTTTCAGTTTTTTCTTGGTCTTTATTCCTTCTTGCATTGCCATGTTTCCACCTGGGATAACCTTCTTTTTGCTCAAGAGATCCTTTAGTGTTTCTTTGAAGGTGGGAATGTTGGTGGTGATGAATTTTCCTTATTTTGTTTATTTTGGAATCTCTTCATTTTGCCTTCACTTTTGAAAGATTTTTGCTAGATACAGAATTCTAGGTTTACAGTCATTTTCTTCTTGGTATTTGGAAGACATAATTCCATTGCTTTCCAGCTGTCTATGATAATTCAATTTTCAGTCTTTTTACTGGTTTTCTGAAGATAATTCTCCCTTACCTGCCCCATGCCTGTCTGCTTTTAAGATTTTCTCTTTGACTTGTTTCTAAACTAAGTGGTTTTACTACTGATGCTCCTGAATATGATTTTCTTTGTATTTTTCCTGCTTGGAGTTTTCTGAGTAACCTGCATCTCTTGCTTGATATTTTTCATCAGTGTTGGAAAATTTTTGACACTTATTCTTCAAATATTGCTTTTGTCTTATATCTGCTCTTCTCCCTCTCTAGGATTCAAATTCCATATATGTTTGACATTTCATTATGTTCCATGTGCCTCTTACATTGCTTTGCATATTTTTTAATCTTTTTTTCATCTCTTTACTTCAGATTGGATATTTACTACTGATTTGTCTTTCAGTTCACTAATTCTTTCTTCATTTGTATTTATATATTGTTAAACCCATATTTAATTATTGATTTTACTTATGGCATTTTTCAGTCCTGGCATTTCCGTTTTATTCTTTTTTATATCTTCAAATTTTCTCATGAAATTATCTGTCTTGCCCTCAATTTTATGAATGTATTAAACATTTTAAAGTCCATATTCCAATATTTTGAATATCTGATGATCTATTTCTATTGCCTGTTTTTATGTTTCAGTCCCATTTGTTTGTAACATGATTTTTAAAAATTGAATATTAGATATTTTGTATGAAAAACTGGAGAATTGTTGTCTTCTTTCAGATGGGCATTTGGAATAGGAGCAGAACACCTCGATCCAACCATGGGTTGAACTGACTCAGGACTGGTTGTCAAACTTTTTAAGGCTAGGTTTACCTTTAAATCACCCCTACTCTTAATTAATAGCACTCCCAGGGTCCCAAATGACCAGGGCTCTTTTCCTTGTTGGTTTCTGTGCTTCAATTGTTTATGTCCCTAGCACCACAAGACTGTTAAATCTCTATTCTGCTATACAGATGCTTTCTGCCAAGCCTTTCGATCTTTTGCTGGCCACAGCTTAAGACTCAGCAAATGCCTGGAGTAGAAAGCTTGCACACATTGTCAGGTTCACTTCTGTGCATCTACCTTCTTCCTATGATCTTGGCATCTTAATTTCTGGCTGTTTTGGCATGCCTGTATTCTAACTTTTGTTTTCCCAGCCTTATGGAATTGCCAGAAGTTCTGCTGGCTTCTTTGCCTCTTAGGGACTACCCTCTGTCTGCTTCTTAACTTCTTGCCTTGTGCTTCTTAAGACTCACACATGCCCCTAGGGGAAAAGCAGTACACAGATACTGGGTTCATCTAAAAAATCTTCACTTCTCTCAGGGATCATGGTCTCTTTAGTCCCAATTGCCTTGGAAACTCTCCAAAACCTTCAAATGGATTTTTAAACACTTTTCTATTTGTTTTTGATTACAGCATGTTATGTTTTAAGCTCCTCCATCAGAGCTGGAAGCAGATGTACCAGAATGATTAATTTTTGAATGAAGTATTTTTCCAATTGGAAAGATGTGAAATTATTTGTAAATTTTATGCTTGATTACTTAATGCCAAAAGGAACATATTTCCACTGTTTAGAAAAGTGAAAATATTTTTGCATTTACTATATATTCAGGGAATATCTATGCATCATGATTGCTTTTAGGATTCAAACTGTGTTCTACAGAAACCTAGGGTTTCTCCAGTTTACCTAAAGAGTCCTTAAAGAAGTTATTACAATGAGGTATCCCTATCTCTGTATCTATGACTCTACAAAGATATGTATTTAGTATTGATTCAGCATCCCAAGCCTCCCATTACAACACTATGTCATGTCAGGAATTGCAAATATGAGAATAAAATAAAATTTTTTCATTGACTATATACACTAAAAAGCTCACTGAAATTTATTTAAGTAGCACTTAGGTAAATTTTTTCTTGTTTTTGGCAAATTAGTACGGAAATATCCTCAGTATCTGTCAAAAAGCATTACGTTCTTAAATAATTCTGTCTTCATTTTGAAGTAACAAAAATTTAAAATTTATAAGTTATGTAAAATGTTTACTTTATGAAGTCACTCATGTCTTAATTCATGTTTTCCCCCTCTTAATTAATTTTATAATTTTGGAATGTCAAGTAGAGATTATGTTACCACACACAGCTCTTTTAATCTGAAAAATCTGTTATTAAAAAAGCCACTTTACACAAAAAAGGCTAAAAATAAAGCTCCTTTTCTAAAGCAGTTTAAATTACATTTTAGTAACTAATCAGTGCCATGTCCTAAGAAAAAAGAGAGAAATGAAGGGAAACACTCCTGAGTTGTAGAGATAGAGAAATAGATAGCTAGATAGGTAGACAGACATAGACATAGACATTGTTTTAGCCTGCTAGGCTGCTGAAATGCAATATGCCAGAAACAGTTTGACTTTAACAGTGGGGACTTTTAATCTTACGAGCTTACAGTTTTGAGGCAGAGAAAAATGTCCAATCAAGGCATCATTAAGCAATGCTTTCTTCCCAAGACCTGCTGCCAGAGATCCTGGACTCTTCTGTCACATGGCAAGGCACATAGCTGCATCTGCTGGTCCTTCCCTTCTCTTCCGGGTTTTGTTGCTTCCAGCTTCTGGCTTCCATAGCTTCCTCTGTTTCCCTTCCAGCTTCTGTGTCTTTCTGTTACTGTCTCTGAATTTCATCCTTTTATAAAGGACTCCAGTAAGAGGATTAAGACTGGCCTGGGGTGTGACTCAACTAAAATAACCTAATCAAAAGGTCCCATCCACAATATGCTTACACCCACAGGAATGGATTCACTTTAAGAACATGATCTTCTGGGGTCCATGAAGCCTCCAAACTACTATACATATATATGTTTGTTTGTTTGTTTTTTAAACTTTATTTATCAAAAGATTAGAAGAACATTTCAAACAAAACAAAACAAAGGAATAATTAAAACAAATATCCTAAAATAACTACATCACTTCCAGTATGCTCCTACAATACCCCAAGAAAATTAACAAATCATTATTTCTATATATATATTTCTATATATACATATAGAATATATGTATTTTTATTTTAAGAGAAGAAGGGAAGCCAAGAAAATAGTTATTTAAAGGACTTTTTTATTATTGTTTCCTCTCTTCCTTTTGTTTTTAGTGGTTTAGTGGTTACTGGAGGCTCTTTTAGGGTGTAGAATGAATTTGGGTATAGCCACTGTTACTATGACTAACCATTTATGGTGAAATTTTAACTGAGTTTTTATAGTTGTGTCATAAAGCTAATATAACAATTCAAATACTGTAGCTATTTTTTAATCAGAGGTGACTATCTTAAGCTGAATTAATTCCAAATGTTTGGACTTACTTTAACTTAATGGCTCTGTGTCTAAGCAATTATCTAATTTAAAGCTTTTTGTTTATTCCAAGTAAAGTCAAACAATATGTGCATTTGCTAAGAATAATCTTTGGGCAACACTTGAGTTGATGTATCCCACTGGAAAAGATTCTGGGAGCCTCTTTTGGATAACCTATCCCAATTTCTCTTCTTAGGATTTGTAGAAATTAAAGGGATAAAAATAACTATATATCCCTCCAATTTAAAATTAACTGTTGAATGTTTAAACATTTCCTACATCTATCCATCTGGATTTATTGAAATAAGTTTCAGAAGTGGGGCCTCACCCAAATTCTTAGAGCATTTTAACCATAAAATGCACAAAAATATTTTGCAAACCCATGGGCAGTAATCTGATATTTAGTAGTTTGTTTTAAAGCAATGAATGGAATATAAATTTTCAAAATTAGAACTTCATGCATGGTCCATAATAGATAGCATTTATTTCAGTAATGTGCCAGGTTCTTGAGACACCAAAGAACAAGGGAAAGGGAAATAAAATTTATGGAGTACTCTCTATTTCCCATATATTTTATGTTACCTAATTTATTTCTTATAACATTCTTATGAAGATAAGATGTGCTAGATTAATTTTAAAGATGAAGAACCTTTAGCTCAGTAAGGTTAAGTAACTTTTCCATGATTTTAAAAGCTGCAGGTGAAGAGGTAAAATTTAAACACAGGTCGAGAAAAGGAAAGGAAGGTTATTCTAGTTTGCTAATGCTGCTGGAATACAAAACACCAGAGATGGATCGGCTTTTATAAAAGGGGTTTTATTTGGTTACAAAGTTACAGTCATAAGGCCATAAAGTGTCCAAGGTAGGTCATCAACAATCGGGTACCTTCACTGGAGGATGGTCAATGGCGTCTGGAAAACCTCTGTCAGCTGGGAAGGCATGTGGCTGACAACTGCTCCAGAGTTCTGGTTTCAAAATGGCTTTCTCCCAGGACCTTCCTCTCTAGGCCACAGCTCCTCTTCAAAATGTCACTCTCAGTTGCTCTTGGGGCATTTGTCCTCTCTTAGCTTCTCTGGAGCATAACTCTGCTTTCAAAGGCCATCTCCAAAATGTCTCTGTAAACTGCAGCTCCTCTCTCAGCTCCTGTGCGTTCTTCAAGGTGGCCCCCTTGGCTGTAGCAAGCTTCCTTCTTCTGTCTGAGCTTATATACTGCTCCACTAAACTAATCAAGGCCCATGTTGAATGGGCAGGGCCACAACTCCATGGAAATTATCCAGTTAGAGTCATCACATCTCCATGGAAACACTCGAAGAATTACAATCTAATCAACACTGATACATCTGCCCACACAAGACTACATCAAAGATAATGGCATTTTGGGGGACATAATACATTCACAAAGGTAAATCATAAAGTGACCAAGTTCATTGCATTCTCACAATGACACATTTGCTCATTCATGCAATCATGCACAAGGTTGGCATCTGGTTAAGCTGACATGGGCTCTGATCCCAAGGGGTTCAGAGAACACTGTAGGGTACTAGGGTTCCAAGAGCTATTCGAGAGGAATGCACAAGGTGCTGGAGCTCAGAAGCAGGCACACTTAATTTGCCTTGTTAGTTGAGTAGCTGTTCTCTGTGAAGCCCTGTGCTACCTGCTTTTATCTTGTTTATACTCACAACAACTCTGGGAGGCAGATTTTAGTTCCCTCATTTTGTAGATGTAGAAACTGAGATTAATTGATAGAGATTTAGAGAACTGTGAATAATAACCAAGCTACTAAGTGGGGGCAGCTTATAGTTGACCTAAGCTTACCTCTCAGCTTCTGGTTTCACCTTGTGCAAACTAAAAATTGGACTTGGCATTTTTCTGTATCTAATTATACAGAATCCATTCACTAAAGAATTAGTAAGAAACAGAGATTTTACTTGGGATTTCTTTTACAAGGGGGTCCCATTGCAGCACCCTTTCTCTCACTGTTAAATTCATTTAGTGGTAGGAAAGCATAAACATGTCACAGGAATGATGATTGCGGACTGTTCCCTGCAGCACAGGCTTTTTCTCCAGACACGGTTCACAGCTTCTTACTCCCTTGCTCAAAAGTCAGTCTACAACTAGGACAGCCACTACAAAGGTGACTGGTGATGCTGGCTTGTTGAAAGGAGTGTCCTCTGAGCATTCCCAGGGGTAGTGGTTAGGAAATAGCTAATAAACAGGCTGTACATTACTTCATGTCCCTGAGCTTCTAGACTCCTTCCTCTATAGTACACCAAAAAAATTCTAGCATGTCAACCTCATTCACAATAGGCCACTATAGACTTCAGCCACTAGAGTTAGCCATCCTAGCAGACTAATAATGCCACAGATGGGTGCTCAAATCAACATCTCACATACAAAATACTCAGGCATACATCCACATCAATATATTCAGCCTGCTCAACCTTATATTTTATCCTCTTTTGTCTAAAACTCTTAGATTAACTCTCATCCTGCTCCTCAACATTGCATCTCCATTTTCCCCTCCCCCTACCCCCTAATTATCTGGACATCACACATATATGTGAACAACCCAAATCAGAATTCCATTTTGAGGGTCAGTGTCTTGAGGCTACCTCCAGGTATCAATTATTACACAGTCTGAGTCCCAAGAGAAAATAGCACACTCAATCTGGTTAACTGGGAATGGTTTAATAAAGGGACTACTTACAAAAGTGTTTGGCAGGTTTTGTTCTTATCCCTGGACCTAACAGGGCAAGGGGAGGGAGCAACTTCCAGAATACAGAGAGGGGAGCTGTACAGGCAGGACAGGCCTTCTGCAGAGGACACCTAATCTGTAGCATCTCAGTTGGCAGTGAGATGGGGGAAAAGATACCTCAGCCTCATTCTCCTCCCACTTTTGCCTCCCACTGGACCCAGCTGGAAGCCAGAGGGTATAGGAACCTACTGGTTTCCATAAACATTGCCTCGTGAAGCAGAGTAAGGTGGAAAAAGGCAGAAAGTGGACCTGGAGGGGCAAACAGAAGATATCCAAGCAACAAGCCAAATATTTAATGTAAGATTATTTACGTTATCTTAAATGTATCTAGGAAACTCCTAGCTATGTTCAATTATAATTATTTTTACCTACTAGCTAATTATGTTGAATAGGTGACTGCATTCATTTTGTAAAAATGGATCAATTAAATATTCAGAACTTCAGCTAAAGAGTTTATCTTAAAGAACATTTCAAGGTTTGAAAAATCTACATTTACATCAGTTATTCTCATTTGCATTTAATGATCACCTATTTCAAAACACTCATTATTCAACAAAGAATAATGAACTACATTCCCTTCTCTCTTTCCGTTTTTGGCTGTAATTTAATATACAGTACAGTGTCCATTTTCATAAACCATATATAAACTGAAGAATATATTTTGGTTGCCAGTATTTATCATGTAAAAAATAATGGGGCAAGATGGCGGAGTGGTGAGGTGTATGTTTTAATTACTCCTCCAGGGAAGTAGGTAGAAAGCCAGGAACTGTGGGGACTGGACACCACAGAGCAATTTGACTTTGGGCATACTTCATACAATATTCATGAACACATGGAACTGCTGAGATCAGCGAAATCTGTAAGTTTTTGCTGCCAGGGGACCTGCGCCCCTCCCTGCCAGGCTCAGTCCCGTGGGAGGAGGGGCTGTCAGCACTGGGAATGAGGAGGGAGAACTGCAATGGCGGCTCTTATTGGAAACTCATTCTACTGATCCAAACTCCAATCATAGATAGATTGAGATCAGACACCAGAGAATCCGGGAGCAGCCAGCCCAGTGGAGAGGAGATAGGGATAGCAAAAAACAGCAAGGAAAACCCAAAAATAAAAGCGGAGGCTTTTTGGAGTTCTGGTGAACATAGAAAGGGGAAGGGCAGAATTCAGGCCCTGAGGCTCATAAGCAAATACAGAAGAAAAACTGATCTCTCTGCCCCCTGGACCTTTCCTTAATGGCCCTAATTGCTCTGTCTCTTAGCATTTCAATAACCCATTAGATCTGCAAGGGGGGCCCTTTTTTTTTTTTCAATCTTTTTTTCTTTTTCAAAAACAATTACTCTAAGAAGCCCAATACAGAAAGCCTCAAAGACTTGCAGTTTGGGCAGGTCAAGACAAGAGCAGAACTAAGAGAGCTCTGAGACAAAAGGCAATAATCCAGTGGCTGAGAAAATTCACTAAACACCACAACTTCCCAAGAAAAGGGGGGTGTCCTCTCACAGCCATCATCCTGGTGGACAGGAAATACTCCTGCCCGTCGCCAGCCCCATAGCCCAGAGCTGCCCCAGACAACCCAGTGTGACAGAAGTGCTTCCAATAACACGCAGACACCACAAAATCGGGCATGGACATTAGCCTTTCCTGCACCCTCAGCTGGTTGTCCCAGAGTTGGGAAGGTGGAGCAGTGTGAATTAACATGCCCCATTCAGCCATGATTTCAGCAGACTGGGAGCCTCCCTACACAGCCCTGCAGCCCAGAACTGCCCTGGGGGGACGGCACTCACCTGTGACATAGCACAGTCATCCCTCAACAGAGGACATGGGGGTACACGGCCTGGAAGAGGGACCCACTTGCAAGTCTCAGGGGCCACACGCCAATACCAAGGACTTGTGGGTCAGCGGCAGAGACAAACTGTAGCATGACTGAACTGAAGGATTAGACTATTGCAGCAGCTTTAAAACTCCAGGAACACCAGGGAGATTTGATTGTTAGAGCTGCCCCAACTCCCTGAATGCCCAGACAAATGCCCATATACAGGGCGGGCAACACCAGCTACACACGCAAGCTTGGTACACCAATTGGACCCCACAAGACTCACTCCCCCACTCACCACAAAGATAAAGTGGGGGAGAACTGGCTTGAGGGGAACAGGTGGCTCGTGGATGCCACCTGCTGGTTAGTTAGAGAAAGTATACTCCATGAAGCTGTAGATCTGACAAATTAGAGCTAAGGATTTCAATTGGTCTACAAATCCTAAAAGAACCCTATCAAGTTAAGCAAATGCCAAGAGGCCAAAAACAACAGAAAATTTTAAAGCGTATGAAAAAACCAGATGATATGGATAACCCAAGCCCAAGCACCCAAATCAAAAGATCAGAGGAGACACAGTACTTGGCGCAATTAATCAAAGAACTAAAGATGAATGACGAGACCATGGACAGGATATAAAGGACATGAAGAAGACCCTAGAAGAGCATAAAGAAGACATTGCAAGAGTAAATAAAAAAATAGATGATCTTATGGAAATTAAAGAAACTGTGGACCAAATTAAAAAGTTTCTGGGTACTCATAGCACAAGACTAGAGAAGTTGAACAACGAATCAGTGACCAGGAAGATGACAGAATGGAAAATGAAAGGACAAAGAAAAAAATGGGGAAAAAAATTGAAAAAATTGAAATGGACCTCAGGGATATGATAGATAATATAAAATGTCTAAATATAAGAGTCATTGGTGTTCCAGATGGGGAAGAGAAAGGTAAAGGTCTAGGAAGAGTATTCAAATAAATTGTTGGGAAAAACTTCCCAAATCTTCTAAACACCATAAATACACAAATCATAAATGCCCAGCGAACTCCAAATAGAATAAATCCAAATAAACCCACTCCAAGACATATTCTGATCACACTGTCATATATGGAAGAGAAGGAGCAAGTACTGAAAGCAGCAAGAGAAAAGCAATTCACCACATACAAAGGAAACAACATAAGGCTAAGTAGTGACTACTCAGCAGCCACCATGGAGGCGAGAAGGCAGTGGCATGACATATTTAAAATTCTGAGTGAGAAAAATTTCCAACCAAGAATACTTTATCAAGCAAAGCTCTCCTTCAAATTTGAAGGAGAGCTTAAATTTTTCACAGACAAACAAATGCTGAGAAAATTTGCTAACAAGAGACCTGCCTTACTGGAGATACTAAAGGGAGCCCTACCGACAGAGAAACAAAGAAAAGAGAGAGAGACATGGAGAAAGGTTCAGTACTAAAGAGATTCAGGATGGGTACATTACAGGATATTAATAGAGAGAGGGGAAAAATACATATGACAAACATAAACCAAAGGATAAGATGACTGATTCAAGAAATGCCTTCACGGTTATAACGCTGAATGTAAATGGATTAAACTCCCCAATTAAAAGATATAGATTCGCAGAATGGATCAAAAAAAATGAACCATCAATATGTTGCATACAAGAAACTCATCTTAGACACAGGGACACAAAGAAATTGAAAGTGAAAGGATGGAAAAAAATATTTCATGCAAGCTACAGCCAAAAGAAAGCAGGTGTAGCAATATTAATCTCAGATAAAATAGACTTTAAATGCAGGGATGTTTTGAGAGACAAAGAAGGCCACTACATACTAATAAAAGGGGCAATTCAACAAGAAGAAGTAACAATCATAAATGTTTATGCACCCAATCAAGGTGCCACAAAATACATGAGACAAACACTGGCAAAACTAAAGGAAGCACTTGATGTTTCCACAACAATGGTGGGAGACTTCAACACATCACTCTCTCCTATAGATAGATCAACCAGACAGAAGACCAGTAAAGAAATTGAGAACCTAAACAATCTGATAAATGAATTGGATTTAACAGACACATATAGAATATTACATCCCAAATCACCAGGATACACATTCTTCTCTAGTGCTCACGGAACTTTCTCCAGAATAGATCATATACTGGGACATAAAACAAGGCTCAATAAATTTAAAAAGATTGAAATTATTGAAAGCACATTCTGTGACCACAATGGAATACAATTAGAAGTCAATCACCATCAGAGACTTAGAAAATTCACAAATACCTGGAGGTTAAACAACACGCTCCTAAACAATCAGTGGGTTAAAGAAGAAATAGCAAGAGAAATTGCTAAATATATAGAGATGAATGAAAATGAGAACACAACATACCAAAACCTATGGGATGCAGCAAAAGTGGTACTGAGGGGGAAATTTATAGCACTAAACACATGTATTAAAAAGGAATAAAGAGTGAAAATCAAAGAACTAATGGATCAACTGAAGAAGCTAGAAATGACCAGCAAACCAATCCTAAACCAAGTAGAAGAAAAGAAATAACAAGGATTAAAGCAGAAATAAATGACATAGAGAACAAAAAAACAATAGAGAGGATAAATAACACCAAAAGTTGGTTCTTTGAGAAGGTCAACAAGATTCACAAGCCCCTAGCTAGACAAAATAAAAAAGAGAGAATACCCAGATAAGCAAAATAATGAATGAGAAAAGTGACATTACTGCAGATCCCGAAGAAATTAAAAAAATTATAAGAGGATACTATGAACAGCTGTATGGCAACAAACTGGATAATGTAGAGGAAATGGACAATTTCCTGGAAACATATGAACAACCTAGACTGACCAGAGAAGAAACAGAAGACCTCAACCAACCAATCACAAGCAAAGAGATCAAATCAGTAATCAAAAAGCTTCCCACAAATAAATGCCCAGGGCCAGATGGCTTCACAGGGGAATTCTACCAAACTTTCCAAAAAGAACTGATACCAATCTTACTTAAACTCTTTCAAAACATTGAAGAAAATGGAACACTACCTAACTCATTTTATGAGGCTAACATTAATCTAATACCAAAACCAGGCAAAGATGCTACAAAAAAAGGAAAACTACCAGCCAATCTCCCTAATGAATATAGAAGAAAAATTCTCAACAAAATACTTGCAAATTGAATCCAAAGACACATTAAAAAAATCATACACCATGACCAAGTGGGGTTCATTACAGGCATGCAAGGATGGTTCAACATAAGAAAATCAATCAATGTATTACAACACATTAACAAGTCAAAAGGGAAAAATCAAATGATCATCTCAATAGATGCTGAAAAAGCATCTGACAAAATCCAACATCCCTTTTTGATAAAAACACTTCAAAAGGTAGGAATTGAAGGCAACTTCCTCAATATGATAAAGAGCATATATGAAAAACCCACAGCCAGCATAGTACTCAATGTTGAGAGACTGAAAGTCTTCCCTCTAAGATCAGGAACAAGACAAAGATGCCCGCTATCACCACTGTTATTCAACATTGTGCTGGAAGTGCTAGCCAGGGCAATCCGGCAAGACAAAGAAACAAAAGGCATTCAAATTGGAAAGGAAGTAAAACTGTTATTGTTTGCAGATGATATGATCTTATATCTGGAAAACCCCAAGAAATCGATGATACAGCTACTAGAGCTAATAAACAAATTTGGCAAAGTAGAGGGATACAAGATTAATGCACAGAAGTCAGTAATGTTTCTATATGCTAGAAATGAACAAACTGAAGAGACACTCAAGAAAAAGATACCATTTTCAATAGCAACTAAACAAATCAAGTACCTAGGAATAAACTTAGCCAAAGGTGTAAAAGACCTATACAAAGAAAACTACATAACTCTACTAAAAGAAATAGAAGGGGACCTTAAAAGACGGAAAAAGGAAGGCTAAATGTCATTAAGATGTCAATTCTACCCAAACTCATCTACAGATTCAATGCAATCCCAATCAAAATTCCAACAACCTAACTTGGAGACTTGGAAAAGCTAGTAATCAAATTTATTTAGAAAGGGAAGATGACTTGAATTGCTAAAGATACCCTAAGAAAGAAAAATGAAGTGGGAAGACTTACACTCCCTGACTTTGAAGCTTATTATAAAGCCACAGTTGTCAAAACAGCATGGTACTGGCACAAAGATAGATATATAGATCAATGGAATCGAATTGAGAATTCGGAGATAGACCCCCAGATCTATGGCTGACCGATCTTTGATAAGGCCCCCAAAGCCACTGAACTGGGACATAATGGTCTTTTCAACAAATGGGGCTAGGAGAGTTGGATATCCATATCCAAAAGAATGAAAGAGGACCCCTACCTCACACCCTCCACAAAAATTAACTCAAAATGGATCAAAGATCTCAATATAAAAGAAAGTACCATAAAACCCCCAGAAGATAATGTAGGGAAACATCTTCAAGACCTTGTATTAGGTGGCCACTTCCTAGACTTTATATCCAAAGCACAAGCAAGAAAAGAAAAAATAGATAAATGGGAACTCCTCAACCTTAGAAGTTTCTGTACCTCAAAGGAATTTCTCAAAAAGGTAAAGAGGCAGCCAACTCAATGGGAAAAAATTTTTGGAAACTATGTATCTGACAAAAAGACTGATATCTTGCATATATAAAGAAATCCTAGAACTCAATGACGATAGTACAGACAGCCCAATTATAAAATGGGCAAAAGATATGAAAAGATGGTTCTCTGAAGAGGAAATACAAACGGCCAAGAAACACATGAAAAAATGTTCAGCTTCACTAGCTATTAGAGAGATGCGAATTAAGACCACAATGAGATACCATCTCACACCAATTAGAATGGCTGCCATTAAACAAACAGGAAACTACAAATGCTGGAGGGGATGTGGAGAAATGGAACTCTTACTCATTGTTGGTGGGACTGTATAATGTTTCAGCTACTCTGAAGTCAGTCTGGCAGTTCCTTAGAAAACTAGATATAGAGTTACCCTTCGATGCAGCGATTGCACTTCTCGGTATATACCCGGAAGATCGGAAAGCAGTGACACGAACAGGTATCTGCACGCCAATGTGCATAGCAGCATTATTCACAATTGCCAAGAGATGGAAACAACCCAAGTGTCCTTCAACAGATGAGTGGATAAATAAGATGTGGTATATACACACGATGGAATACTATGCGGCAGTAAGAAGGAACGATGTGAAACATATGACAACATGGATGAACCTTGAAGACATAATGCTGAGCGAAATATGCCAGGCACAAAAAGAGAAATATTATATGCTACCACTAATGTGAACTTTGAAAAATGTAAAACAAATGGTTTATAATGTAGAATGTAGGGGAACTAGCAATAGAGAGCAATTAAGGAAGGGGGAACAATAATCCAAGAACAGATAAGCTATTTAACGTTCTGGGAATGCCCAGGAATGACTATGGTCTGTTAATTTCTGATGGGTATAGTAGGAACAAGTTCACAGAAATGTTGCTATATTAGGTTACTTTCTTGGGGTAAAGTAGGAACATGTTGGAAGTAAAGTAGTTATCTTAGGTTAGCTTTTTCTTACTCCCTTGTTATGGTGTCTTTGAAATGTTCTTTTATTGTATGTTTTTTAAATTGTTTTTAATTTTTCAAATTTTTTATACAGTTGATTTAAAAAAAACAGTTAAAAAAAAAAAAAAAGAACAAGCTAAGAAATATGCAGAGCCCCCTTGAGGAGCTGGTGGAGAATGCAGGGGTATTGGCCTGCCCCACCTCCATGGTTGCTAATGTGCTCACAGACATAGGGGACTGGTGGTTTGATGGGTTGAGCCCTCTACCCCAGGATATGCCCTTGGGAAGACTGTTGCTGCAAAGGAGAGGCTAGGCCTCCCTATAATTGTGGCTAAGAGCCTCCTCCTGAATGCCTCTTTGTTGCTCAGATGTGGCCCTCTCTCTCTGGCTAAGCCAACTTGGCAGGTGAAATCACTGCCCTCCCCCCTATGTGGGATCAGACACCCAGGAAAGTGAAACTCCCTGGCAACGTGGAATATAACTCCCGGGGAGGAATGCAGACCCGGCATCATGGGATGGAGAACACCTTCTTGACCAAAAGGGCGAAATGAAAGGAAATGAAATAAGCTTCAGTGGCAGAGACATTCCAAAACGAGCCAAGAGTTCACTCTGTTGGGCACTCTTATACACAATATAGACAACCCTTTTTAGGGTCTAATGAATTGGGGTAGCTGGCAGTAGATACGTGAAACTATCAAACTACAACCCAGAACCCATGAATCTTGAAGATGATTGTACAAAAATGTAGCTTATGAGGGGTGACAATGGGATTGGGAAAACCATAAGGACCATACTCTCCTTTGTCTAGTTTAGGGATGGATGAGTAGAAAAATGGGGGAAGGAAACAAAGAAACAAACAGACAAAGGCACCCAGTGTTCTTTTTTACTTTAATTGCTCTTTTTCACTTTAATTACTCTTTTTCACTTTAATTATTATTCTTATTTTTGCGTGTGTGGTAATGAAGGGGTCAGGGATTGATTTTGGTGATGAATGTACAACTATGTAATGGTACTGTGAACAATCAAATTGTTTTGTATGACTGCGTGGTATGTGAGTATATCTCAATAAAATGAATTAAAAAAATAACATTATGGAGTTGTTGGGTAGAGGCATAAAGAAACTGAAAGGGCTGTAAAAGTGATGAATAAATTAAAAATAACTTTTTAAATAACATTATGGATATCATCTTTTTTATTTTCAGAGTGCATATTTGGAAGGTAATTAAGTTAACTCTGTCCTATTTCATTCTTGTTTTAATTGTTGAAACTTCTGTGGGTAATCAAATTACTTACTGTAAAAGTGGTCTAAACAGTTTCATTCAAGGCTCTATTTGGTGTTCCTCAGGATTAAACCACAGCTTTTGAACTTTAACCAATAGCAGCTTTGACCACGAAGGGCAGAAATGCATGCCTATTCTGTTCCAGAAGCCAGTGAGTACATGGAGCCCAATATATGCCCGGCTCAGGGACCAGGCAGAGTGTTACAGTTACCAGTTACAAACCTTGCTTATAAAAGGCTTAGCTTAAAACACTTAAGCACGTCTCTCTGTAATGCTGGTCTGGGTTGGTAAGAAAATATTGTTTTTAAAATGAAGGCTCATGAATAATTCTTGTTTGCACAAGCCAAAAGAAATTGAAATGTGGTTACACTATGAACAGATATTTATTAAGCACTTATTATGGACAATCTAGTTTGCGAAATAAGCCATACGTGGTGGAGGTTTTTTTTTTTTTTTTTTTTAATATACCAGAATTCCAGGGGCCTTTTCTGAGAGAGAGAGAGAGCAGTCAGAGCAGGCCAGTGTGGAATTCCTAAGGCTACATAAAACAGAGTGGGTTGTTCAGGAGCCAGACCTAGGGAAGAGAAAATAAAGGAGTGAGCATTTGGGTAGGTAACTGAAATGTGGGGGAAAAGAGAGAGATTTTCACAACAGTTGTGAATGAGAAATGTATTAGTTATCTGTTGTTATGTAATAATTTACCTCCTACTCAGTGACTTGCAACAACACAGATTTAGAACCTGGGTCAGAGGCCTGGGAGAGGCTTAGCAGGGTGGTTCTGGACCAGGGTCCCTCGTGAGGTTGCGGTCAAGCTGTGGGTCCAGGGCTGCAGTCACCTCACATGGCTACTCGGGTGCTTCAGGTCCTTGCAAGTGGGCCTTATCCGAGACTGCTGAGTGTCCTCACGACACAGCAACTGGCCTCCCCCAGAGCAAATGATCCAAGAAAGAGAGATAGGGAGAGAGTACACCCAAGATAGAAGCCACAGACTTTTTATAGCCTAATCTTGGAAAGCACATTCCATCACTCCTGCCACATTCTATTCACTAGAGGTGAGTCACTAAGTCCAGCCCACATTCAACTGAAGGGAATTTAAGCTCCACCTCTTAAGGGGAGAAGTATTAAAGAAATTGTGTACCTATTTTTAAAACCAACATAGGAAACTTGGAGGGAAAGGAAAATATTCAGATTTCTGTGTGATGTGTACTATGCATAAACTCTATTATGACCATTTAATGAATGCTAATGATATAAACAGCCATCCTTTTCTCAATGCTTCTTAGAGTCAGGTACGTGTGTGCGTGCACATGTGTTTACATAAAAAAGGCAAGCCTCAAGGAAAGCTAGCTATAATTCGATTACATACACACAGATACTATGAGGCACAATGATAAGTGTCAAATCAGAACAGTATTGGGAGAATGCAGCATGGTCTATTCATAGAAGAAACATGAGTTGCTCCAGATCATGAATATAAAATATGTGATATTTAATATATTTTGCTTTGTATGTTACATATTTCTATTTTGGGAAAATAATTAGAGTTAGATTTTCACTTTTTAAACGGAGCAAAAATATTTGCATTTGTTTGTTGCTTTCATATGCCTTTTTAATACTTGATTTCTCTAAAGTTCCCAATTCTTAAAGTTACTGTGTATTGAATAAGGGCAGAAAGAATTCCTTGAATAATACATAATTTACTCTGTTGGTTCTTCTCTGTTTAAAGTGTGTGTGTGTTTGTGTGTGTGTCCCCACAAGCACTGGCACATTTATATAATACTGCATGTACCAGGCATGCAAATTCTGAAATTAGGGAAAGTAGGTTGCTACTCCCATCTAAATTCTTAATAGCCCAAAAGCCATGGTCTGGGAGCTATAAAATTCCATATTCATCAATTAAAACTTGCTACTTCTGTTATGGTCATTAACGTTATAGGCACAGAGAAGATACAAGCAACTAAAGAAAAACAAACAAACAAAAAACCCAAAAGCCCCCACTCTACTTCATCTATCGTTATATTATTTCCTTGATCAAGCACAGACCTAGTTTGTCACAGAGCACTTTGTTGTTTTTTCTCTTCATCCCCATAGTGTCAATGGTGCTTCTTCAGCTGCATAATTTGCATAGAAAGTTGCCCGATTTTGTAGTCAGAATACCAATAAGGTGGCCTCTTTCTAAGCATGTTTATTCTCTCTTGATTGACTCTTCACTTGCATGCTTTTCTGCACAATGCATACTTACTTGCATATTCTCAGCCATCTGTCAGACACTCACCAAGCCTTAAGGCTGGCCCAGTATTCATACCTGAACACTACAGAAACATCAGTTTGTGGCCTATATTATATAACTGTGATCAAAATATTTTTTTTAAGAAAGTACTCTTTCTTAATATATATATAAAGTATATCACTTTGGAGTTTTGGTTGACTTACATTTGATTGCATTTATTAACACGGAAGCCTGGACTTGCCAAGGAGAACTAGCTATATATTTATGTTAAATAATTTCCCAGTTACATAAAAATACTATAGTTCTTTATCCATACAAAGTGTTAGCAGTCCAACATGATTTCCAGCCTGTAGAAAGGAATCCACATTAGCATTCTATTAGTTATACTACCCACAGTTGGACTGGCTTATCATAAATTTGAGACTTTACCAGTAAGAATAATATTTGGGAGTATACTCACGGGACAACAGACTGAATAGTTCAAAATGGAATTGACCTAGAAAAAGATCTGGGCTGGATGATCACATACTTAAAGATCATCTAGTCCAATCTCCTATCCAATGCTTTAAACAACTTTACAAAATATAATTTTCAACAAAAATCATACAGTGAAACTTGGAATACATTTAATGAAAATATGACTTGTTTCCTCCCAATTCATTCAATAAAGTTTATTAAGTGCCTTCTGTTTGCAGGACCTATGCTAAGTGTTGGTAGTATAAAAATGAAGAAGGCACAAGTCCCTGCTTTCCCAATTCTTATTCCTTCCATTTCTGGATACTTCCATTAGTTAGAAAGTGATAGCATACATTTAATCAAAGTCTTTCCCTATAACAGATCTTTGGTCTGCCATCTGGGAGTTATGCAGATAAGACAAATTTCTTTTTTATCTTTCCAGTCCTTTAGCGATTTGAAGACCATTATATCCTCCCTGAATCTTTTCTTCTTCAGAGCCCACTGGCCCTGAAAACCCAAGTTGCTTTCCTCTGAACACATTTTGATTTGAAAATATACCTTTTCAAATGTGGGTTGCTGAACCTGATGCAGTCTACTTTTGACATGCCTGGGCATACAAGAGAATAACAAGATCACTTTCTTTATTTTCTTTAAACCAACTTCTTGGATTATTAAAGAACTTTGCTGAGTATGTAGTCTCAGAATGGGTAAATGTTAATTTTTAATAGACTACACTCATCACCCTATTTCTTGCCATTTATTGGCCAGATAGAATCTTAAATATTTGAGTAAATACCTGTAGACAGAATCCTTGTTTTCTAGATATTACTGGGATCACTCTGGACATTTTTGTGTTTTTGTAATTCATGAATAACAATATTCTCAACCTTGAGTAACAATTAAATCTTCCTTTGCCTAGAATCTTTTGCTTTAGGGGCAAAGAACACTCACTGCCTAATCACATAAACATGAAATGCATGTCTTCAAAATAAAACAGACATTTTCATAATGCTATGCAAACTTTTAAAGTTAAGTAGTGAGGAAAAAAAAAGAAATAATGCTGAATAAGGAAAATAAAAGGGAATGGAATAAAACTTTGATAGTTTAAGTCTTTACTCTTAAAAAGAGATACATGCTGTCATACATACTGATTGCAAAAAATTAATTTCTGCACATATAGACAAGAATAAAGGAAAAGCAAAACAACTAGGTTTATGTCCTTCAGGACCAATTCTCTCTCTCTCTCTCTCTCTCTCTACACACACACACATAGATAAGGATATAAAACTATAAAACCACAATCACAATATACATATTTAGTAGCTTATATTTTCCCCTTAATTAACATATTGTGAATAAATTTCCATCATAAGAATAACACTATATAAGTACTTTTAATGATGACTGAATTACATTATATAGAGTCACAACAATTTGTTTTTAACTTCTTTCTAGTGATAGATGTTCAGGTAGTTCATTGTTATTTTTTTATCATAAACAAATACATATAACGTTTCATGCCTATTGTCTGCTTATCTCCTTTGGATAGACTCATAGAATTATAATTGTTGGCCCAAAAGGTAAAGACACTTAAAATTTTGGTATATCTTTTCAACATGCTCTCTAGAAAATTTACAAATTTACACTCCTATCAGCAGTACATGGAAGTGCCCAGTTCATCACATGCTTATAAGACAATGTGTTATCATTTTAATTTTTGAAAGTCTGATGATTTCAGTTTAATTTGAATTTCCTTTAGTACAGGCAAGGATGAAAATATTTGCCTAAGTATACTGGCTATTTATATATCTTCTCTTTTAAATGTGTTTTGTCAATTTTTCTATTAGAGAGGTTACATTTTTCTTATAGATTGGTAAGAAATAATTATAGTATTTAAGAGTGCTATGACTTTTTAAAGTATATTGTAAATTTTATTTTTAGAGTTTGTTTTATTGTTACATTTGTTTATGACTCCCCCCAAGATAGTGTTCTAAATTTTGATTTAGTAAAAAATATTAGTGACCTCTGGTATCATCCTTAGAGTCCTGATTTATAATGGGCACAATTAAACATCTTCAAGATAGTCCATACAAATAATGTTCTCCATATTTAAAAATGACTAATTTAAAAATTTCTTTGAATATCAGTTTTTAATTTTCTCATAATAGACTTAAAGATTGATATTAAAAAGGTTGATGTAGGTTTTTCAGTGTACACACCAAGAAAACACTCTACAAACATGTTTTAGAACTAGTCAGTGAAAATAAAACTTCCTTTCTTTTACATTTTGATTTAGAAAACAAGCAATTATTGAATAGTAATGAATACATATAGTTTCTACATTAAGAAAAACAATAGAAACAGTAATGTCAGTTACCCTGATCTCAAGGAACTATATGGTTAGTTCCATGAGATATAGCTATATAATTCAAAGTCAATTTATAAGAGAGTTCATATGAGAGTGTTCTTTGAACAGGGCATTTAATGCTGAGGGAATAAAAAGTAAAAGTGATATTAGAGAAAGTAATCCTTTTTCCTTTTCTATTCCCTCTTTCCTTCTTTCTTTTTCTGTTTGTTTTTTTCCCCCTTTAAGTGAAGTGTCTTTCAAACTGAGCTGTGAAGAAATAATAGGTTTGGGTTAGCAGAAAAGGGTAGGAGAGCATTTCAAGACCTAGGAAGCACCTTATACTTCAAGGCAGCTATAAGTAGGAAAACTGTAATTGCAAAAATACCAACCAACTCAATCAGAGAACTGGTCACAGAGGAGCTGAGATTGATGCTACTGGGCCAACTGATTGAAAGACTGACTGACAGGCTAGGAGTTTATGTGTCATGTGATCTGAGATGGAAACTATGTTTAAATTACACTCCTGCCATTTATCAGTTATTTCACTGGAGACAGATTCCCTGAATTTCTCTTTAAAGATTTATATTTAGGGAGGAACGATTATTTTTCTGTGCTTTGGAGAAAGAGGAATAGAGTGAAGTTTGATAAATTGTATACCAAAGCATCAACTATTTTCTTTAAATGATAGATTCCAAAGACAGTCACACATGCCAGGTAGAGCACATAGAATTATTTTAACACAACAGTTTCTGATTGATTTTCTTTAGCAATACCCAATGTGAGGAGGTCAAACTACAAATTATGTCCCTTATGATTCTCCCTTCCAACAGTTTGCTAATAGGATCATCCAACAAGAAAAAAGAGCCTTTTTCAACATTAAAAACATCTTCTGGGTAAGTTTAGATTATTTTGATAGGTACATCTCAAGGGTAAACTGACTGAAGAGAAAAAAAAGATACCTTCATAGCTACGTTTCAGTCACCTTCTTCCTTTCCAAAATATGATCAGACATGCAATGTTGTATTGCTGCTGTTTTTTCCTTTAAAAGGACAAGTGTTGACTTAAGTCTCAAATTTTGTTTATTTAGGACATCATAACTTCATAGTTTAAAGAAAAAATATGAAATTCATGTTTCTATCTGGGTATTTTCCCCCCAAAAAGCTAACAATTTCAGAAGTACAGAGCTATTTACACTCATAATCTATGTGGACTTCAAAATGAGGAAGGAAAAAAGTGTTTCCTTTATTTTGTTTTGGCTTTAGGAATAAGTGCTCAGAACATGAAATCATATACAGCTGAAACTCATTGATTTTAAAGAGTTCTGAATTTTCTGTATTTGCTGATCTTAAGTGGTATTATTTTCAGTTATGAAAAGCTGACAAAATATAACTCTAGGCAAGGTAACCACTAAGGTATATTTATAATTCTCTTTAAATATCTTTCTAAGTACATCATATTTATGATAATCAGTTCTTGCTACGGTACCACTTGTGAAAACAGAGTCTCCACAAATGGCTGCACAGGCTGTGCCGTGCACAACTACATTGGTCACATAGACTATGATGTGAACGATGCCTCCTGGAGTTGTGCAGTGGGAGCCTGTGTGTAAAGGTTCATAACATGAAGTAAAATTTTGATACATATTAAGTATTCTGGCTTCAACAGAAATAAAACTATACCTATGAATAACATTCTTATTTATAGTTAAGGAAACTATTGAAGAAGACAATCACAAGGTTTTATAAGCATCCAAACACAAGTGCATATGTGCATGTTTAAATACGTAATATAATATAAGGTTTGAAATTTCAAATAATCCAACATTAAATTTGTTGTCATTTTGGTGAAATTAAACTGAATAAATATTTTTAAAATGTGCTATACATACATAATTCATGATATCAATTTTATCATCTTGGGGAAAATTTGAGATGCTATAGAACAACACCAGATTTTTACCCTATAAATGAATTTTCAGCCAAACCTAGTTTATACTTATAATTAACATTAAATATGGTAACAACACACTCGTAAAGTATTTAACTTTATGGATTGAGCATTCACCTATTTTTCCTAGTCTGCCTTTCATCTTATAAAAACCCAAATGATGTGTGGTGGACTAAATTATGTACCTCAGTTTGGACATGTTCTTGATTTTGGTCTGCTTTCTGGTGATGTGAAACCATTGTAAATAAGAACTAAAGTGAAGATGGTACTTTAGTCAAAAGTGTGGCCCAACTAAATCAGGTTGGGTTTCAACCTGGATTACCAGAGTCCTTTTATAAGCAGAGTGAAAGTAAGACAGATAGACACCAGAAACTGGAGTCTACAGAAACAGAAGAGAAAGGAGAAGGAGAAGATACCACCATGTGCACTGCCTGGGATGGAAAAGTCAAAGACCAAGGATTGCCGGCAGCCAGTGCCAGAATGCCACAGTCTTCTGAGGGAAAGCATTGTTTTGCTAATGGGTTGATTTTGGACTTCTAGGCTCGAAATCTTGAGCAATAAATTCCTTTGGTTTAAGCCAACCCATTGTATCTGTTTTAGTAGCCAGGAAACTAAAACATGATGTTTCTGTTTGTCAGTATGTTACCATGTAAGTATATGCACTTAATTTTCAAAATGTGCCTCAGTAATTCTTGGGAATGAATTAGGAACAATTATATTATTGCAAAGCAATACATGGAAACATTCACATTGTAAAAGATTCACATAAATCAGAATAAACTCTCCATCTTCAAATCCTACTCAATGCCTACTCCCACTCTACTCACGAAAGGTAAACCACTATTAACGGTTAGTAAAAATATTTCTAGTCCTTTTATTATTTACTTTACATATACATGTCTATATATTTTCAAGTTTGCATTAAAAATAAATAAATGAGAACACATATTGTTCATATTTTTCTACACTTTCTTTTTTATGTTAATAATATGTTTAGATATCTCATGCCATACATAGGTATCTACTGAATTCCTTCTAAAGAATGGATAGTTTTCTACAATGTGACTACTCTTCATTTTATGTAACCATTTCCCTTTTGGATGATCTGCAATTTTTAACTGTTATAAATCATACTTTGATGAGCATTCATGTATGAGTAAATTTATATGATGTAAGTATATCCACAGGAAAGATTATTAGAATTAGAATTTTGGGGACAAAGGATATTCACATTAAAAAATTTTATAAATTCTGCCAATTGGCTTTCCAAAGTGGCTTTACAAATTTAACCTCTCACCAACTGTGTACAAAATTGCATTTTCTTGAATCCAAATTAATACCAGGTAATAATCAATCTTTTTACTTTTAGCCAATCTTATAATTGAAACATAATTCCTCTTTTTTAAATAGTTCCTTCACAACCCTTAAGACTGAATATCTTTATAGTTGTTTATGTAATGTATTTTGCCTAGTCATATTTTTGTTCACATCTCTCGACTTGTCTTTTTCTGAATTTGTAGAGTCTATTTGTGTATAAATGATTTTTGACCTTTATTTGCTAATCTGTAATGTTTCTCCAAGTCCCTTTTTCAGAAAACTTTGTTCATGATATAGGTCATCAAATCTTTGCTTTAATTATAAGTGGCCAGTCCCACAATTAAATTTAATCCCACAATTAAAAAGTTTTCTTCTATATTTTCTCATTTTAATTTTGCATTTTAGATTTAGCACTTTAAATCATGAGATTTTATTGTTCCCTTTCCCTCCTCTATTGGCTGAGCAGTTATTATTTATTCAGTGCTTACCCTAGAGATTACAGTATGTATCCTCAATTTAGTAGTATTTATTATTTATTAATTATTGCTTATAAATTAGTACGTTTACTTTTCTCAGGCAATGCCAGGACCTTAGAACACTAACTTATTTATGTCATTTTCAATGTATACGCTATTGTCATTGTGTATTTTAATTCTCTATGTATTTTAAATCTTGCAAAACATTATTTGGGTTATACAATGAATATTTATTTGGATCTATTTATCATCTATCTATCTAATTTATCATCTGATCTATTATCCAAGCCATATCAGTTGCTATTCATTCCTTATTTATTTTTCTTACTTTCCATTTGGAATAATGTTTCTTTTGCCTGGAAAACACCCTTTACTATTTATTTTAATGTGTTTCTTTTTGCAGTGAATTATCTTACCTTTTGTTTGCCAAAAATACTTCTATTACAACCTTCATTCTTGAAGGATAGTTTTGCTTCTTAGAACAATTCAAAATTATTTCATTGTCTTCTGGCTCTCATTTTCCTATTGAGCAGTCAGCTGTCAGTCTTATAGTTACTTCTCAGAAGAAAATGTCTTTTTTATGGCTGATTTTAAGATTTTCTTCCATCTTTGGGTTTCAGAAACTTTACTATGATATGCCTACATATGAATGTCTTTGGATTTGGGTTCATAAAGATTTAATTTTGTTGGCCTAATGTTGGCTTTTTATGGAAAATGAACTCTTCAAATATTGCTTCTAACTTCTCATTCTGAAATTGACTTCAATTTTCTTCATGTAAGACTTTTTTACTATATCCCTATTCCCTTACATTTTTTTCTTTATTTACCATTCTGCCTTTCCATGTTTCATTCTTGATGAAAATATCTTCTGATATATTCCAATTAACCAATTTTCTCTTCAACTGTGACTAACCTATTGCTAAACATATCCATTTGGTTCTTAATTTCAGTTATTGTATTTTTTAATTCCATAATACCAACTTGGTACTTTTTAAAAATGGTTTCTAGTTCTCTGTTGAAATTCTACATCTAGTATTTTATTTTCAAGAACATTTCTTGTTTCTTAAACATAAGTATTTAAAGGCACATGACCAATTACTCTGTCATTGGGAACACCTTTGTGTCTATTTCTATTTTCTGTGCATCTGGTGATTTTTATTGAGTGACAGATATTGAATATGCAAAGCTGTCAAATTAATCTAAAGTCTAGCATGATATTGCTTATCTTCAGAGACAAGGTGTGCTGGTTTGGATGTATTATGTCCCCTGACATGCCATGCTCTTTAATGCAATCTTGTGGGGGCAGACATGTTAATGTTGATTAGGTTGTAATCTTTGGATTAGGCTGTTTCCATGGAGATGTGACCCACCCAACTGAGGATAATACCTTTGATTAGATTATTGCCATGGCAGTGTGGCCCACCCATTCAGCCTGAATCTTGATTAGTTTACTGGAGCCTTATAAGAGCGCAGACAGAAGGAGCTCAGTGCTGCAGCTAAGAGAGAAATTTTGGAGATGGCCGTTGAAAGCAGACTTTTGTTGATACTTTGGAGATAACTAGCCCAGTGTTTGGTTCAGAGAAAAGCTAAGAGAGGACAAAATGCCCCAAGAGCAACATTTTGAAGAATGCACAGGAGCTGAGAGAGAAGCTGGAACACAACCTGGGAGCAAGCAGACGCCAGCAACATGCCTTCTGAGCTAACAGGTTTTCCAGATGCCATCGGCCATCCTTCAGTGAAGGTACCCTATTGTTGATACCTTAGCTTGAACACTTTTGTGGCCTTAAGACTGTAACTTTGTAACCAAATAAACCCCCTTTATAAAAGCCAATACATTTCTGTTTTTTTTTTTGCAAAACAGTAGCATTAGAAAACCAGAACAGAAGGCTAGCAGCACTAAACACAGATAACCGTATATCCATCAGAGATTGAGATACTTTTCCAGCTCTGGTGATTTCAAATATTCAAGTTTTATAAAAAAATATCTTGCCCAGAATTTCTAATTGTTCGCAGTGGAAATTCTGGGCCAAAATATATTTCCATTATGGGAAATGGATGTCTTAGTGAAGTGGACTCATTTTCAAGTTTGGTGTAAGGTGGAAATCTGTCTTTTTTCACCAAACATGCAGCCAATTAATCGCAACTGATTTTAAACACCTCTTTCCTAATAACTCATATATGCCAGATATTAAATACCCCAAATTTGCTTATATTTAATTTTAAATTGCATACTGAAGAAAAAAATTAACAAGAATATCCAACCAAATATTGAAAAAGAGGAATAATAAGGAAGGAATTGCCATAACATATACTAACACGTTCTATACAGCTATAGTAATTAAAATGCTAAGGTATTCAGACAGGGATTGACAAATAGACCAATGGGATCACTGGTCAAAAATGAGACAACTTGAACATTACTAAGAATAATTAAAATGAATCAAAACACAACAAATGTGTGTCATTAGCCAAAATCTCTGTTTCTTATTCCTGATATAACAAATTACTCAAACTTATTGGTTTCAAATAACACAAATTTATTATCTTATAGTCTGAAGGTCAGAAGACTTCAAATCAAGATGTCAATAGGGCTATGTTCTTTCTGGAAGCTCCAGAGGAGAATCTGTTTCCTTGCCTTTTCCATCTTCTAGAGGCCATTGTTTCCTTGGTTCCTGGCCCCTTCCTCTATCTTCAAGTCCAGCAGTGTAGCATCTTCAGATCTCTCTCTGACTCTGACTCCCTCCTTCTTTTATAAGGATCCTTGTGATAATATTGGATAATTATCCAGATAATCCAAGATAATCTTCCCATCTCAAGTTCCTTAATTTAATCACATCTGAAAAGTTCTCTTTTGCCATGTAAGGTAACATATTCACAGGTTTTGGGGATTAGTACTCAGACATCTTTGTAGGGGGCATTATTCTGTCTACCAGTCACTTGTGGTGGATAATAAGGAACCAACTCATTATTTTGAAAATTACTAAATAAAGAAGCATCAGGTTCTTATTCTGCCTTTTCAGTATGAACTGTACCCCAGTCTAATCAAATAATTGAAGAGTAGAAGCTTCTCTTCATAGAAGTATCCAGCTCATAAATGAATAAGAAATGAAAAATTAGAGAATCACCTGTTTTTAACCTTTAATGCAACAATAGATCTAGGCAATCAAGATCAATGGCTGCTAAAGTCACAAAAAGAGAGACAACCATATATTATATGCCTTTGATAAAATTATGTAAAATCACCTGTCAGTTGTTCTTGCTAAACATTTGAACTAAAATCTGGTCAGTCTTCTAACTCCAACTACCCGTTTACTAGAAATACAGAAGATAGAATATGTTATTGGATACTGCAAGGATACAATTAGACTGTGGGAAATTCCACAGAATAGGAGAGCTGGTTTCCTGAACAAATAAATTGCAAGGAAATTAAAAAAATAAAAATACAAAGAGGGAACCTATAGATTAAAAAGGCTTAAGGGGCTGATTGCAATATAGGTATCTTATTTGGACCATACTGAAAAACAAACAGACAGACAGACAGACAAATACAAAATATTTATGAGATAATCAGGGAAATTTTAACTGTAGTTGCATAGTTGATGATATTAAGGAATTATGTTAAGTTCTTTATCTTTTAGAGTTACATATTGGAATACTTACCAATATCTAGGAGTGTGCTTCAAAATAAAGCAGGGGAAGGGGAAAATCAGTGGGTGGGGTATAGGTGAAATAAAGTTGGCCATGAGTTAATAAACTTTGAAGCTAGGTTATGGATATATGAGGGTTAATTCTATCCTTTCTATTTTTGCATAAGATGAAATAGTCCACAAAAAAAATTTATAAAGAAAATCACTTCTTAAAGTAACACAATAATCATGGCATAAATTTGATTATGATTACATTGAGTTTACAAGTTAATTTAGAGTGACATGATATCATTGCAAAATTGAATCTTCTCAACTGGGAAGACAGTTTGTCTTTCCATTTACTCAGAATTGCTTTGCAAAAATTCATCTTTACTAAAACATCTTAAGTTTCTTCATAATGTCCTCGTACGTTTTTGTTAGATCCATTGCAAAATGTGATGGCTTTCATTGTTATTATCTATGTAATCCTTATCTAATTGGTTACTACTAAAATGTAGGGAATACTATTTTTTAATGTTGGTTTTATATCATACCATGTGCAAGCAAGTGGCAGCTTGGTGTCTTATTTTTCAGTGTTTATCTTTTTCTTCTACTTTTGACTTCTTTTTTTGTTTGTTTCATCACATTGGCTAGGAACTACAAAGCAATATGTATCCTTTTCTTGCTCCTTGGTGAGTATACTAACGTTTAATCATTAAGTAAGATACTTTGAGTCAGTATAGTTTTCTTTGGTTGGCATATTTTATGAGTTAAGGACATAATTTTATATTTGAGACAAACTGGAGTCTTTTTAAAATCAGGAATAGATACTGAACTTTTTCAAATGCTTTACCATTATGCACTGAAATGATTGCCTGTTTCTTTCTACCCTTAATTTAATAATGTACTGATTACATTGATAGGTATTCCAGTGTTAAACCATCCTTCCATGTTTGTAAAAAATCCACTTAAACATATAATCCAATGCTATATTTCACTTCTCAATATTTTATTTAAAATTATCGCATCTATTTTCATAATTAAGGTTGGCTTATAATTTTGTGTTACTCTTTTACAGTTTAGGTTATAATTCGTTATTAATAATAAAGAATAATGTAAATGTTTTCTCAGGGTTAAACTAACTTCAAATAAATAGTTAAAGCTTGCCATCTTATTTTATCCACTGTAATAACTTATATAAGAAGGAATTATCTACTTCTAGAAACTTGAGTAAAACTGGCCTGTAAAACATTCTAGGCCTGGTGCCTAGATTTTTCAATAACTTATATAACTTCTCATTCTATTAAAATTTCTTACCTCATCATGAGTCAATACTGATAATTTATAGTTCCCTGGGTATAATTTTGTCCAGATTTTCAAATCTATCAATATAAAATAGTACCTGCCATTTTATTAAATTTTTTCAGATTTTATTTTAAATTTCCAAAATCTCTATTAGTTCATTTTAAAAGAATACAATAAGCTTTCAATACAGTAAGAATAAAATAATTTTTCTGAGACTATTAATCAGACTTAAAAGTCTTCTTCCACTTGTTCTATCAACTCTTTTCCTTAATTGTTGTTTGATCTGTTCGTAGGAGTTTCGTGCCCCTCTATGATTTGATTTTCCTCAACTCATAGAGATGATCTCTACATTAGAGGATCCCTGTTCACTTGTCTGGGGATGTTTGTTTTGCTTGCTATAGCTTGACTCTAGAGACTGTCAGAGAGGGGCAAAGAAAGATGCTGGTCATGTGTGCCCGCAGCTTGTATACAGGGTGTATTCACTGTCTCTCCTGAAGGTCAGTAGCCCCACTTAGGAGCCACCCTCCTCTTTTGTATCTGTGTCCACACTAGTTTGTTTAGCTTTGGAGAAAATGCTGTAGAGTCCCACTGCTCAACACAAGCAGCAGAGGGTGAAGGGGCTGAATAACGCAATTGTTCTGAAAGAAGTCCTCTGAAAACTTTTTTTTTTCTCTACGGCTTTCTCCCAGTTTTGTATCTATTGAGAACGCCCTTATTAACTATAGCATCTTCTTTGTATAGTTGGGGCTGTGGTTTCATCTAATCTAAAATCTATAACTTTAGATGTCACAAAATGTCTTTTGCATAGCAGTTTTTGTTTCCTAGTTACATATTGGATTCTGAAATTTTTTCTGCCTCTCATGGAATTTTGAATAGAATGGGAGTTGTACAGGCGTATTGATCAAATCACTTTTCCCTTCTTGTAAAAGATCTTTCTGTTTCTTTGGGATGTATTCATCCTCCATTGTCCATTCAATGTGGCTCTTGGCTCTCTTAGGTCTTCTAATTAATATTACTCTATTCTATGGCCACAGTGATTAATCAAGAGTGGGAACATGGTACAAGCACAGCCAACAATGTTGTCTGCAGTAGAAGAGAATGAGGCCAACACACAGAGAATCAGAGAAAAGACATGAAAGGGGACAGGGAAAGATTAGAAATTGAGACACAGGCACGCATCTACACACACTTAATAACACTGGTTACCTAGATTCAAGTAACCCCTCTTTTTTTTTTTGCTTAGACTATTTTGAGTTGAATTTTTCCCCTTGCAGCTAAAAGAACTGTTAATACACTGAAGTGCTTGTATCTCCTGGAATAATTCATGATCCTTTTTCTCTACCAGGATACCCATACTTTGATATTCTTTTGCCTGGCTAACTCGTTTACAATCTAGGTTTCCTCTAAGATTTTACCTTCCTGGAAGCCTCCTATGAGCCCTAAGATCACAAGCTAGATGTTCCTCTTGGTGTTCTCTTTGGTCCCATAGAATGTAACATTTTCGGTTATGCAGTGTAATTCCTTCTTTATTCATCTCTTTCCTGTCACTAGACCATGAACTGCTTGAGGGCAAGAACAGTTGCCTGTCATTGTATATCCCTGAAAGCCTGGAGCACAGTAGGAAATGGATAAAATATGCTAAATAAATGAAAAAATAATTTCATTGCTGCAGCATCTTATTTTGGTAGACACCTATTATAGACACCTGGTTGAAACTCTGACCTTGAGTACCTGCTATGGGTATCATTACCAACTACTATAGGTACCATTATCACCATTGCTACAGCCAATACTGTTACTTGTTTGAAGTCATTAAATGTTTCTTGTAGTATTTAGGTAACGGAGGCAAAATGCATAGCTCTTTCTATGGTTGGATCCTTAGGCTGAGAAATACAAACCCTCTAAGGAGATTTTGGTTTCCTTACAAAGAGTGTCTGTGGCCTAATTGCATTGTGGAAAAAAAAAAAAAAGATTTTGAGCACTCTTGGCTTGGGTAACTAAAAGGGCGAGTCCTCATTTCTTTCATTTATTTATTTATTTTTATTTTTTTTAAATCTTCATTTTATTGAGATATATTCACATACCACGCAGTCATACAAAACAAATCGTACTTTCAATTGTTTACAGTACCATTACATAGTTGTACATTCATCACCTAAATCAATCCCTGACACCTTCATTAGCACACACACAAAAATAACAAGAATAATAATTAGAGTGAAAAAGAACAATTGAAGTAAAACAGAACACTGGGTACCTTTGTCTGTTTGTTTCCTTCCCCTATTTTTCTACTCATCCATCCATAAACTAGACAAAGTGGAGTGTGGTCCTTATGGCTTTCCCAATCCCATTGTCACCCCTCATAAGCTACATTTTTATACAACTGTCTTCGAGATTCATGGGTTCTGGGTTGTAGTTTGATAGTTTCAGGTATCCACCACCAGCTACCCCAATTCTTTAGAACCTAAAAAGGGTTGTCTAAAGTGTGCGTAAGAGTGCCCACCAGAGTGACCTCTCGGCTCCTTTGGATTCTCTCTGCCACTGAAGCTTATTTCATTTCCTTTCACATCCCCCTTTTGGTCAAGAAGATGTTCTCCGTCCCACGATGCCGGGTCTACATTCCTCCCCGGGAGTCATATTCCACGTTGCCAGGGAGATTCACTCCCCTGGGTGTCTGATCCCACGTAGGGGGGAGGGCAGTGATTTCACCTTTCAAGTTGGCTTAGCTAGAGAGACAGGGCCACATCTGAGCAACAAAGAGGCATTCGGGAGGAGGCTCTTAGGCACAACCATAGGGAGGCCTAGCCTCTCCTTTGCAGCAACCGTCTTCCCAAGGGTAAAACCTGTGGTAGAGGGCTCAACCCATCAAACCACCAGTCCCCTATGTCTGTGGTCATGTTAGCAACCATGGAGGTGGGGTAGGCGAATACCCCTGCATTCTCCACAGGCTCCTCAAGGGGGCACTACATCTTTTTTTTTTCCTTGTTTTTCTTTTTCTTTTTTTTTTTTTTTAACTTTCCCTTCTTTTTTAAATCAACTGTATGAAAAAAAAAGTTAAAAAGAAAACAAACATACAATAAAAGAACATTTCAAAGAGACCATAACAAGGGAGTAAGAAAAAGACAACTAACCTAAGATAACTGCTTAACTTCCAACATGTTCCTACTTTACCCCAAGAAAGTTACCTAATATAGCAACATTTCTGTGAACTTGCTCCTACTATATCCATCAGAAATTAACAGACCATAGTCATTCCTGGGCATTCCTAGAACGTTAAATAGCTTATCTGTTCTTCTTGGATTATTGTTCCCCCTTCCAAAATTGCTCTCTATTGCTAGTTCCCCTACATTCTACATTATAAACCACTTGTTTTACATTTTTCAAAGTTCACATGAGTGGTAGCATATAGTATTTCTCTTTTTGTGCCTGGCTTATTTCGCTCAGCATTATGTCTTCAAGGTTCATCCATGTTGTCATATGTTTCACGAGATCGTTCCTTCTTACTGCCGCGTAGTATTCCATCGTGTGTATATACCACATTTTATTTATCCACTCATCTGTTGAAGGACATTTGGGTTGTTTCCATCTCTTGGCAATTGTGAATAATGCTGCTATGCACATTGGCGTGCAGATATCTGTTCGTGTCACTGCTTTTCGACCTTCCGGGTATATACCGAGAAGTGCAATCGCTGGATCGAATGGTAACTCTATATCTAGTTTTCTAAGGAACTGCCAGACTGACTTCCAGAGTGGCTGAACCATTATACAGTCCCACCAACAATGAATAAGAGTTCCAATTTCTCCACATCCCCTCCAGCATTTGTAGTTTCCTGTTTGTTTAATGGCAGCCATTCTAACCGGTGTTAGATGGTATCTCATTGTGGTCTTAATTTGCATCTCTCTAATAGCTAGTGAAGCTGAACATTTTTTCATGTGTTTCTTGGCCATTTGTATTTCCTCTTCAGAGAACTGTCTTTTCATATCTTTTGCCCATTTTATAATTGGGCCGACTGTACTATTGTCATGGAGTTGTAGGATTTCTTTATATATGCAAGATATCAGTCTTTTGTCAGATACATGGTTTCCAAAAATTTTTTCCATTGAGTTGGCTGCCTCTTTACCTTTTTGAGAAATTCCTTTGAGGTGCAGAAACTTCTAAGCTTGAGGAGTTCCCATTTATCTATTTTCTCTTTTGTTGCTTGTGCTTTGGCTGTAAAGTCTAGGAAGTGGCCGCCTAATACAAGGTCTTGAAGATGTTTTCCTACATTATCTTCTAGGAGTTTTATGGTACTTTCTTTTATATTGAGATCTTTGGTCCATTTTGAGTTAATTTTTATGTAGGGGGTGAGGTGGGGTCCTCTTTCATTCTTTTGGATATGGATATCCAACTCTCCCAGCCCCATTTGTTGAAAAGACCATTATGACTCAGTTCAGTGACTTTGGGGGCCTTATCAAAGATCAGTCGGCCATAGATCTGAGGGTCTATCTCCGAATTCTCAATTCGATTCCATTGATCTATATGTCTATCTTTGTGCCAGTACCATGCTGTTTTGGCAACTGTGGCTTTATAATAAGCTTCAAAGTCAGGGAGTGTAAGTCCTCCCACTTCGTTTTTCTTTTTTAGAGTGTCTTTGGCAATTCGAGGCATCTTCCCTTTCCAAATAAATTTGATAACTAGCTTTTCCAAGTCTGCAAAGTAGGTTGTTGGAATTTTGATTGGGATTGCATTGAATCTGTAGATGAGTTTGGGTAGAATTGACATCTTAATGACATTTAGTCTTCCTATCCATGAACATGGAATATTTTTCCATCTTTTAAGGTCCCCTTCTATTTCTTTTAGTAGACTTATGTAGTTTTCTTTGTATAGGTCTTTTACACCTTTGGCTAAGTTTATTCCTAGGTACTTGATTTTTTTAGTTGCTATTGAAAATGGTATCTTTTTCTTGAGTGTCTCTTCAGTTTGTTCATTTCTAGCATATAGAAACATTACTGACTTATGTGCATTAACCTTGTATCCCGCTACTTTGCTAAATTTGTTTATTAGCTCTAGTAGCTGTATCGTCGATTTCTCAGGGTTTTGTAGATATAAGATCATATCATCTGCAAACAATGACAGTTTTACTTCTTCTTTTCCAATTTGGATGCCTTTTATTTCTTTGTCTTGCCGGATTGCCCTGGCTAGCACTTCCAGCACAATGTTGAATAACAGTGGTGACAGCGGGCACCCTTGTCTTGTTCCTGATCTTAGAGGGAAGGCTTTCAGTCTCTCACCATTGAGTACTATGCTGGCTGTGGGTTTTTCATATATGCTCTTTATCATGTTGAGGAAGTTTCCTTCAATTCCTACCTTTTGAAGTGTTTTTATCAAAAAGGGATGTTGGATTTTGTCAAATGCTTTTTCAGCATCTATTGAGATGATCAATTGATTTTTCCCTTTTGACTTGTTAATGTGTTGTAATACATTGATTGATTTTCTTATGTTGAACCATCCTTGCATGCCTCGAATAAACCCCACTTGGTCATGGTGTATGATTTTTTTAATGTGTCTTTGGATTCGATTTGCAAGTATTTTGTTGAGGATTTTTGCATCTATATTCATTAGGGAGATTGGCTGGTAGTTTTCCTTTTTTGTAGCATCTTTGCCTGGTTTTGGTATTAGATTGATGTTAGCTTCATAAAATGAGTTAGGTAATGTTCCATTTTCTTCAATGTTTTGAAAGAGTTTGAGTATGACTGGTGTCAGTTCTTTCTGGAAAGTTTGGTAGAATTCCCCTGTGAAGCCATCTGGCCCTGGGAATTTATTTGTGGGAAGATTTTTGATGATTGATTGGATCTCTTTGCTTGTGATGGGTTGGTTGAGGTCTTCTATTTCTTCTCTGGTCATTCTAGGTTGTTCATATGTTTCCAGGAAATTGTCCATTTCCTCTACATTATCCAGTTTGTTGCCATACAGTTGTTCATAGTATCCTCTTATAATTTTTTAATTTCTTCATGATCTGCAGTTATGTCACCTTTTTCATTCATTATTTTGTTTATATGGGTCTTCTCTCTTTTTGATTTTGTCAGTCTAGCTAGGGGCTTGTCAATCTTGTTGATCTTCTCAAAGAACCAACTTTTGGTGATATTTATCCTCTCTATTGTTTTTTTGTTCTCTATGTCATTTATTTCTGCTTTAATCCTTGTTATTTCTTTTCTTCTACTTGGTTTAGGATTGGTTTGCTGTTCATTTTCTAGCTTCTTCAGTTGATCCATTAGTTCTTTGATTTTGGCTCTTTCTTCCTTTTTAATATATGCGTTTAGTGCTATAAATTTCCCCTTAGCACTGCTTTTGCTGCATCCCATAGGTTTTGGTATGTTGTGTTCTCATTTTCATTCGTCTCTATATATTTAGCAATTTCTCTTGCTATTTCTTCTTTAACCCACTGATTGTTTAGGAGTGTGTTGTTTAACCTCCAGGTATTTGTGAATTTTCTAAGTCTCTGATGGTTATTGACTTCTAATTGTATTCCACTGTGGTCAGAGAATGTGCTTTGAATAATTTCAATCTTTTTAAATTTATTGAGGCTTGTTTTATGTCCCAGCATATGATCTATTCTGGAAAAAGTTCCATGAGCACTAGAAAAGTATGTGTATCCTGGTGATTTGGGATGTAATGTCCTGTATATGTCTGTTAAATCTAATTCATTTATCAGATTGTTTAGGTTTTCAATTTCCTTATTGGTCTTCTGTCTGGTTGATCTATCTATAGGAGAGAGTGATGTGTTGAAGTCTCCCACAATTATTGTGGAAACATCAATTGCTTCCTTTAGTTTTGCCAGTGTTTCTCTCATGTGTTTTGTGGCACCTTGATTGGGTGCATAGACATTTACGATTGTTATTTCTTCTTGCTGAATTGCCCCTTTTATTAGTATGTAGTGGCCTTCTTTGTCTCTCAAAGCATCCCTGCATTTGAAGTCTATTTTATCTGAGATTAATATTGCTACACCTGCTTTCTTTTGGCTGTAGCTTGCATGAAATATTTTTTTCCATCCTTTCACTTTCAGTTTCTTTGTGTCCCTGTGTCTAAGATGAGTCTCTTGTATGCAACATATTGATGGTTCATTTTTTTTGATCCATTCTGCGAATCTATATCTTTTAATTGTGGAGTTTAATCCATTTACATTCAACGTTATAATCGTGAAGGCATTTCTTGAATCAGCCATCTTATCCTTTGGTTTCTGTTTGTCATATTTTTCCCCTCTGTCTATTAATATCCTTTATTGTACCCATACCGAATCTCTTTAGTACTGAACCTTTCTCCAAGTCTCTCTGTCCTTTCTTTGTTTCTCTGTCTGTAGGGCTCCCTTTAGTATCTCCAGTAGGGCAGGTCTCTTGTTAGCATATTCTCTCAGCATTTGTTTGTCTGTGAAAAATTTAAGCTCTCCCTCAAATTTGAAGGAGAGCTTTGCTGGATAAAGTATTCTTGGCTGGAAATTTTTCTCACTCAGAATTTTAAATATATCGTGCCACCGCCTTCTCGCCTCCATGATGGCTGCTGAGTAGTCACTACTTAGTCTTATGCTGTTTCCTTTGTATGTGGTGAATTGCTTTTCTCTTGCTGCTTTCAGAACTTACTCCTTCACTTCTGTGTTTGACAGTGTGATCAGTATATGTCTCGGAGTGGGTTTATTTGCATTTATTCTATTTGGGGTTCGCTGAGCATTTATGATTTGTGTATTTATGTTGTTTAGAAGATTTGGGAAGTTTTCCCCAACAATTTCTTTGAATACTCTTCCTAGACCTTTACCCTTTTCTTCCCCTTCTGGGACACCAATGAGTCTTATATTCGGACGTTTCATATTATCTATCATATCCCTGAGGTCCATTTCGAGTTTTTCAATTTTTTTCCCCATTCTTTCTTTTATGCTTTCATTTTCCATTCTGTCATCTTCCAGGTCACTGATTCGTTGTTCAACTTCCTCTAGTCTTGTACTATGAGTGTCCAGAATCTTTTTAATTTGGTCAACAGTTTCTTTAATTTCCATAAGATCATCCATTTTTTTATTTAGTCTTGCAATGTCTTCTTTATGCTCTTCTAGGGTCTTCTTGATTTCCTTTGTCTCCCGTACTATGGTCTCATTGTTCATCTTTAGTTCTTTGAGTAGCTGCTCTAGGTGCTGTGTCTCTTCTGGTCTTTTGATTTGGGTGCTTGGGCTTGGGTTATCCATATCGTCTGGTTTTTTCATATGCTTTATAATTTTCTGTTGTTTTTGGCCTCGTGGCATTTGCTGAACTTGATAGGGTTCTTTTAGGATTTGTAGACCAATTGAAGTCCTTATCTCTAATTTATCAGATCTACAGCTTCGTGGAGTACACTTTCTCTAACTAACCAGCAGGTGGCGTCCACGAGCCACCTGTTCTCCACAAGCCAGTTCTCCCCTGCTTAGCCTTTTTGGTGAGTGGGGGAGTGAGTCTTGTGGGGTCCAATTGGTGTACCAAGCTTGCGTGTGTAGTTGGTGTTGCCTGCCCTGTATATGGGGCGTGTTTCTGGGCAGTCAGGGGGGGGGGGGTGGCTCTAACAATCAAATCTCCCTGGTGATCCTAGAGTTTTAAGGCTGCTGCAATAGTCTAATCCTTCAGTTCAGTCCTGCCACAGTTTGCCTCTGCCACTGACCCACAAGTCCTTGGTATTGGCGTATGGCTCCTGAGACTTGCAAGTGGGCCCCTCTTCCAGGCCGTGCACCCCCTGGTCCTCTGTTGAGGGATGACTGTGCTATGTCACAGGTGAGTGCCGTCCCCCCAGGGCAGTTCTGGGCTGCTGGGCTGTGTAGGGAGGCTCCCAGTCTGCTGAAATGATGGCTGAATGGGGCTTTGTTAATTCACACTGCTCTACCTTCCCAACTCTGGGACAATCAGCTGAGGTTGCAGGAAAGGCTAATGTCCACGCCCAGTTTTGTGGTGTGTGCCTGTTATCTGAAGCACTTCCGTCACACTGGGTTGTCTGGGGCAGTTCTGGGCTATGGGGCTGGCGATGGGCAGGAGTGTTTCCTGTCCACCAGGATGATGGCTGTGAGTGGACACCCCCCTTTTCTTGGGAAGTTGTGGTGTTTAGTGAATTTTCTCAGCCACTGGATTATTGCTTTTTGTCTCAGAGCTCTCCTAGTTCTGCTCTTGACTTGACCTGCCCAAATTGCAGGTCTTTGAAGCTTTCTGTATTGGGCTTCTTAGAGTAATTGTTTTAGAAAAAGAAAAAAGGATTAAAAAAAAAAAAAAAAAAAAAGGGCCCTCCTCAGAGATCTAATGGGTTATTGAAATGCTAAGAGACAAAGCAACCAGGGCCATTAAGGAAAGGTCCACAGGGCAGAGAGATCAGCTTTTCTTCGGGATTTGCATATGCGCCTCAGGGCCTGAGCTCGGGCCTGAGCTCTGCCCTTCCCCCTTCCACGCTCACCAGAACTCCAAAAATCCTCCGCTTTTACTTTGGAGTTTTTCGTGTTGTTTTTTTTCTATGCCTGTCTCCTCTCTGCTGGGCTGGCTGCTCTCAGATTCTCTGGTGTCTGGTCTCCGTCTATCTATGGTTGGCGTTTGGATCAGCAGAATGAGTTTCCGATAAGGGCTGCCACTGCAGTTCTCCCTTCTCCTTCCCGGAGCTGACAGCCCCTCCTCCCACGGGTCTGAGCCTGGCAGGGAGGGGCGCGGGTCCCCTGGCCGCAAAAACCTACAGATTTCACTGATCTCAGCAGTTCCACGTTTTCATGAGTGTTGTATGAAGTATGCCCAAAGTCAGATTGCTCTGTGGTGTCCAGTCCACGCAGTTCCTGGCTTTCTACCTCCTTTCCTGGAGGAGTAACTAAAACATACAGCTCACCAGTCTGCCATCTTGCCCCGCCTCCCCCTCATTTCTTTTAAACAAAGTGAGTGA
This sequence comes from Choloepus didactylus, assembly GCF_015220235.1. Taxonomy (NCBI): domain Eukaryota; kingdom Metazoa; phylum Chordata; class Mammalia; order Pilosa; family Megalonychidae; genus Choloepus; species Choloepus didactylus. Next base: position 58,692,344 of record NC_051321.1, on the reverse strand, counting down.
CATACACTTCAACCACTCAAGATGCTTCCATTTTCTATTTGATTCCATCATTCTATCATAGCTCAGTCCAAGCGTTGTCTGCCTTTTTCAGCATATATGATACTGTGAACCATATAACTTATGAACTGTAAAACACAGCCATAACTATTAGAAAGATTTTGAAAATCTCAGGTCAAGAATAATGATTTACTGAAAATGTGTCTCTATGATCTACACATAACATGGAATTTCCTGAAAAACTTGAGTAGGAATAGCTAGAAACAACTCATAAATTCAAAAACAGAAAATCAACTTTCTTTAACCTCAAACCCAAGAAAAGAATGATTTATCTCTGTTGTCTATTAATAATTACAAGTTAATACTTAGCAATTATTCTTGGAGGGGATTTATGTGTTTGTTTTAATATTTTATCTGCAATAAAGAAAGATACTTAATCAAACTTGAATATTTTCCTGATAGATAAACCTGAAACATTCATGCTACTACCATGTGGCCCTAGTGTGGTCCCAGAGCACTGAGGTCAGCATGATAATCATATTAGTGGGGGCTGGCCTTTGCCTCTCTCATGAAAGGTTGCTAATTAAAAAACAGAATTTGTGCCATGAATTATCAAACACTTCTGAAACACCATAAAATACTATAGAATGACACCTGCTTTGGTTAATCCTCTAAAATTCCGCAAGTGTTCTCATTCTTGTATACCCAATACCCTTTCTTTGAAGGATTAATTTTTATAGCTCTGGTCAGCTTGGGAAAATACGAAGATGATAGAAAATTAAAGAGCCTTTCTCATTTAATCTTTCCACAAGCATAAATGTCACCTAAATATATCCTTACGACATAGAAGAAAGGCATGATTGTGCAACTAATAAAGAGAAAGGGATTTCTTTCTGAATTTTTTTCTTGATGACTCTAAATATCTGTGTATGCCACTGTTGAAGTCACTATCATTTCCCCAATGTCTTGTTGAACAGATGAAATAGGGTAATATTCCCAACTGTTAATTATTGAAACATGATCACACCATATGATGTAATTCTAAAATGGAAATGTTTTAAGTGAAACTTTGACAAGTGTCAACTAGTTTAAGCTACAGTATTCATGAGGTTAAAGCGACTGCATAGAAGAAACTGTTAGGAAAGTCAAAAGCAAAAAGGGTTCCTTGTCTTGCTGTAGCTCACTTTTAAATAGCCGGTATTAGAACAATTGCCCAAATGAAGGGTGAGTAATGCTGAATGAGGTCTTTGTGAAGAAAGCAATTTATAAACTTCAAAATAATGACACTCTGTAAGACAGAATAGTTAGTACATGCCATTTGGTTCTTAATATCAAGAAAGTTATAAAGAAGATGTGAATATTTCTGTTATGGATTGAATTGTGTCCCCCAAAAAGACCTTCAAGCCCTCAATGCCAGTCCTGTGAATATGAAGTTATTTGTAAAGAGGATCTTTGAAGAATTTATTAAGATGAGGCAAAACTTAATTGGGGTGGGCTCTAATCCAATATGACTGGTGTCCTTATTAGGAGAAGAAATTTGGACACACACAGAGAGAGAGAGAGAGAGAGAAACAGAGAGAGAAAGAGGCAGAGACTGAGTTATGCCACCACAAGTCAAGGAATGCTGTGGATTGACGGTCACCCACCAGAATAGAGGAGAGAGGAATGGAATGGATTCTTTCCTTTGAGAGGAGGCATGGCCATGCCAACACCTTGATTTCAGACTTCTAGCTTCCAGAACTTTGAGACAATAAATCTATTTTTTTGGGTTAACTAGTCTGTGGCACTTTTATTGTAAGAGCCCTGGCAAACTAAGACAATTTGTTAGTCACCTGCTTATTTCTAACTGTGGCCACTCCTGTCCCTGATTTTTCTAGGCAATGTAGCCTCCTAAAGTAGTTAAGAACCCACAGGAGCATTTTTTTTATGGCATGTTTAACCCTTTAAGATGTTCTTCTACCTAGGGTTTATTTCTAGTAATTACAAATATATGATTGTGTCAAGGCTGTTCAAAAATGCCTTGTGGTAGGTCTGATTCAGGCAAGGCCACTGAGTCACTTATGTCATATTAATTGAGTGGCTATGGTGCCCTGCATCATACTACATGCTGTGGTAGAAAACCAGAAGGTGATCCTTGCCTTCAAGGAAATTGCAGTTGAGTTATGCCAACTATATCAACATACAGGAAACAATTAGGAACCATATGAGATGGTACATATTTACATGCTCACTGGTGGTGGAAGAGCAGCTGAAATACAATGGGAAGAGATCAACTGAAATAAAATCATAGAATGAGACAAGAGAGTTTGTCCAAACCCCTTGTTTGAGATGGGGTGTGTGCTTCATTGAGGAAGTGGGATTTGAATTAGGCCTTAAACAATGAGAAGACAAAATGTGAAATTAGAAGAGATCAAACTGAATTTATCTCACGTTTCCTGATTTTATTTATTCAGAGAAAAGCTAAGAGAGGACAAAATGCCCCAAGAGCAACATTTTGAAGAATGCACAGGAGCTGAGAGAGAAGCTGGAACACAACCTGGGAGCAAGCAGACGCCAGCAACATGCCTTCTGAGCTAACAGGTTTTCCAGATGCCATCGGCCATCCTTCAGTGAAGGTACCCTATTGTTGATACCTTAGCTTGAACACTTTTGTGGCCTTAAGACTGTAACTTTGTAACCAAATAAACCCCCTTTATAAAAGCCAATACATTTCTGTTTTTTTTTTTGCAAAACAGTAGCATTAGAAAACCAGAACAGAAGGCTAGCAGCACTAAACACAGATAACCGTATATCCATCAGAGATTGAGATACTTTTCCAGCTCTGGTGATTTCAAATATTCAAGTTTTATAAAAAAATATCTTGCCCAGAATTTCTAATTGTTCGCAGTGGAAATTCTGGGCCAAAATATATTTCCATTATGGGAAATGGATGTCTTAGTGAAGTGGACTCATTTTCAAGTTTGGTGTAAGGTGGAAATCTGTCTTTTTTCACCAAACATGCAGCCAATTAATCGCAACTGATTTTAAACACCTCTTTCCTAATAACTCATATATGCCAGATATTAAATACCCCAAATTTGCTTATATTTAATTTTAAATTGCATACTGAAGAAAAAAATTAACAAGAATATCCAACCAAATATTGAAAAAGAGGAATAATAAGGAAGGAATTGCCATAACATATACTAACACGTTCTATACAGCTATAGTAATTAAAATGCTAAGGTATTCAGACAGGGATTGACAAATAGACCAATGGGATCACTGGTCAAAAATGAGACAACTTGAACATTACTAAGAATAATTAAAATGAATCAAAACACAACAAATGTGTGTCATTAGCCAAAATCTCTGTTTCTTATTCCTGATATAACAAATTACTCAAACTTATTGGTTTCAAATAACACAAATTTATTATCTTATAGTCTGAAGGTCAGAAGACTTCAAATCAAGATGTCAATAGGGCTATGTTCTTTCTGGAAGCTCCAGAGGAGAATCTGTTTCCTTGCCTTTTCCATCTTCTAGAGGCCATTGTTTCCTTGGTTCCTGGCCCCTTCCTCTATCTTCAAGTCCAGCAGTGTAGCATCTTCAGATCTCTCTCTGACTCTGACTCCCTCCTTCTTTTATAAGGATCCTTGTGATAATATTGGATAATTATCCAGATAATCCAAGATAATCTTCCCATCTCAAGTTCCTTAATTTAATCACATCTGAAAAGTTCTCTTTTGCCATGTAAGGTAACATATTCACAGGTTTTGGGGATTAGTACTCAGACATCTTTGTAGGGGGCATTATTCTGTCTACCAGTCACTTGTGGTGGATAATAAGGAACCAACTCATTATTTTGAAAATTACTAAATAAAGAAGCATCAGGTTCTTATTCTGCCTTTTCAGTATGAACTGTACCCCAGTCTAATCAAATAATTGAAGAGTAGAAGCTTCTCTTCATAGAAGTATCCAGCTCATAAATGAATAAGAAATGAAAAATTAGAGAATCACCTGTTTTTAACCTTTAATGCAACAATAGATCTAGGCAATCAAGATCAATGGCTGCTAAAGTCACAAAAAGAGAGACAACCATATATTATATGCCTTTGATAAAATTATGTAAAATCACCTGTCAGTTGTTCTTGCTAAACATTTGAACTAAAATCTGGTCAGTCTTCTAACTCCAACTACCCGTTTACTAGAAATACAGAAGATAGAATATGTTATTGGATACTGCAAGGATACAATTAGACTGTGGGAAATTCCACAGAATAGGAGAGCTGGTTTCCTGAACAAATAAATTGCAAGGAAATTAAAAAAATAAAAATACAAAGAGGGAACCTATAGATTAAAAAGGCTTAAGGGGCTGATTGCAATATAGGTATCTTATTTGGACCATACTGAAAAACAAACAGACAGACAGACAGACAAATACAAAATATTTATGAGATAATCAGGGAAATTTTAACTGTAGTTGCATAGTTGATGATATTAAGGAATTATGTTAAGTTCTTTATCTTTTAGAGTTACATATTGGAATACTTACCAATATCTAGGAGTGTGCTTCAAAATAAAGCAGGGGAAGGGGAAAATCAGTGGGTGGGGTATAGGTGAAATAAAGTTGGCCATGAGTTAATAAACTTTGAAGCTAGGTTATGGATATATGAGGGTTAATTCTATCCTTTCTATTTTTGCATAAGATGAAATAGTCCACAAAAAAAATTTATAAAGAAAATCACTTCTTAAAGTAACACAATAATCATGGCATAAATTTGATTATGATTACATTGAGTTTACAAGTTAATTTAGAGTGACATGATATCATTGCAAAATTGAATCTTCTCAACTGGGAAGACAGTTTGTCTTTCCATTTACTCAGAATTGCTTTGCAAAAATTCATCTTTACTAAAACATCTTAAGTTTCTTCATAATGTCCTCGTACGTTTTTGTTAGATCCATTGCAAAATGTGATGGCTTTCATTGTTATTATCTATGTAATCCTTATCTAATTGGTTACTACTAAAATGTAGGGAATACTATTTTTTAATGTTGGTTTTATATCATACCATGTGCAAGCAAGTGGCAGCTTGGTGTCTTATTTTTCAGTGTTTATCTTTTTCTTCTACTTTTGACTTCTTTTTTTGTTTGTTTCATCACATTGGCTAGGAACTACAAAGCAATATGTATCCTTTTCTTGCTCCTTGGTGAGTATACTAACGTTTAATCATTAAGTAAGATACTTTGAGTCAGTATAGTTTTCTTTGGTTGGCATATTTTATGAGTTAAGGACATAATTTTATATTTGAGACAAACTGGAGTCTTTTTAAAATCAGGAATAGATACTGAACTTTTTCAAATGCTTTACCATTATGCACTGAAATGATTGCCTGTTTCTTTCTACCCTTAATTTAATAATGTACTGATTACATTGATAGGTATTCCAGTGTTAAACCATCCTTCCATGTTTGTAAAAAATCCACTTAAACATATAATCCAATGCTATATTTCACTTCTCAATATTTTATTTAAAATTATCGCATCTATTTTCATAATTAAGGTTGGCTTATAATTTTGTGTTACTCTTTTACAGTTTAGGTTATAATTCGTTATTAATAATAAAGAATAATGTAAATGTTTTCTCAGGGTTAAACTAACTTCAAATAAATAGTTAAAGCTTGCCATCTTATTTTATCCACTGTAATAACTTATATAAGAAGGAATTATCTACTTCTAGAAACTTGAGTAAAACTGGCCTGTAAAACATTCTAGGCCTGGTGCCTAGATTTTTCAATAACTTATATAACTTCTCATTCTATTAAAATTTCTTACCTCATCATGAGTCAATACTGATAATTTATAGTTCCCTGGGTATAATTTTGTCCAGATTTTCAAATCTATCAATATAAAATAGTACCTGCCATTTTATTAAATTTTTTCAGATTTTATTTTAAATTTCCAAAATCTCTATTAGTTCATTTTAAAAGAATACAATAAGCTTTCAATACAGTAAGAATAAAATAATTTTTCTGAGACTATTAATCAGACTTAAAAGTCTTCTTCCACTTGTTCTATCAACTCTTTTCCTTAATTGTTGTTTGATCTGTTCGTAGGAGTTTCGTGCCCCTCTATGATTTGATTTTCCTCAACTCATAGAGATGATCTCTACATTAGAGGATCCCTGTTCACTTGTCTGGGGATGTTTGTTTTGCTTGCTATAGCTTGACTCTAGAGACTGTCAGAGAGGGGCAAAGAAAGATGCTGGTCATGTGTGCCCGCAGCTTGTATACAGGGTGTATTCACTGTCTCTCCTGAAGGTCAGTAGCCCCACTTAGGAGCCACCCTCCTCTTTTGTATCTGTGTCCACACTAGTTTGTTTAGCTTTGGAGAAAATGCTGTAGAGTCCCACTGCTCAACACAAGCAGCAGAGGGTGAAGGGGCTGAATAACGCAATTGTTCTGAAAGAAGTCCTCTGAAAACTTTTTTTTTTCTCTACGGCTTTCTCCCAGTTTTGTATCTATTGAGAACGCCCTTATTAACTATAGCATCTTCTTTGTATAGTTGGGGCTGTGGTTTCATCTAATCTAAAATCTATAACTTTAGATGTCACAAAATGTCTTTTGCATAGCAGTTTTTGTTTCCTAGTTACATATTGGATTCTGAAATTTTTTCTGCCTCTCATGGAATTTTGAATAGAATGGGAGTTGTACAGGCGTATTGATCAAATCACTTTTCCCTTCTTGTAAAAGATCTTTCTGTTTCTTTGGGATGTATTCATCCTCCATTGTCCATTCAATGTGGCTCTTGGCTCTCTTAGGTCTTCTAATTAATATTACTCTATTCTATGGCCACAGTGATTAATCAAGAGTGGGAACATGGTACAAGCACAGCCAACAATGTTGTCTGCAGTAGAAGAGAATGAGGCCAACACACAGAGAATCAGAGAAAAGACATGAAAGGGGACAGGGAAAGATTAGAAATTGAGACACAGGCACGCATCTACACACACTTAATAACACTGGTTACCTAGATTCAAGTAACCCCTCTTTTTTTTTTTGCTTAGACTATTTTGAGTTGAATTTTTCCCCTTGCAGCTAAAAGAACTGTTAATACACTGAAGTGCTTGTATCTCCTGGAATAATTCATGATCCTTTTTCTCTACCAGGATACCCATACTTTGATATTCTTTTGCCTGGCTAACTCGTTTACAATCTAGGTTTCCTCTAAGATTTTACCTTCCTGGAAGCCTCCTATGAGCCCTAAGATCACAAGCTAGATGTTCCTCTTGGTGTTCTCTTTGGTCCCATAGAATGTAACATTTTCGGTTATGCAGTGTAATTCCTTCTTTATTCATCTCTTTCCTGTCACTAGACCATGAACTGCTTGAGGGCAAGAACAGTTGCCTGTCATTGTATATCCCTGAAAGCCTGGAGCACAGTAGGAAATGGATAAAATATGCTAAATAAATGAAAAAATAATTTCATTGCTGCAGCATCTTATTTTGGTAGACACCTATTATAGACACCTGGTTGAAACTCTGACCTTGAGTACCTGCTATGGGTATCATTACCAACTACTATAGGTACCATTATCACCATTGCTACAGCCAATACTGTTACTTGTTTGAAGTCATTAAATGTTTCTTGTAGTATTTAGGTAACGGAGGCAAAATGCATAGCTCTTTCTATGGTTGGATCCTTAGGCTGAGAAATACAAACCCTCTAAGGAGATTTTGGTTTCCTTACAAAGAGTGTCTGTGGCCTAATTGCATTGTGGAAAAAAAAAAAAAAGATTTTGAGCACTCTTGGCTTGGGTAACTAAAAGGGCGAGTCCTCATTTCTTTCATTTATTTATTTATTTTTATTTTTTTTAAATCTTCATTTTATTGAGATATATTCACATACCACGCAGTCATACAAAACAAATCGTACTTTCAATTGTTTACAGTACCATTACATAGTTGTACATTCATCACCTAAATCAATCCCTGACACCTTCATTAGCACACACACAAAATAACAAGAATAATAATTAGAGTGAAAAAGAACAATTGAAGTAAAACAGAACACTGGGTACCTTTGTCTGTTTGTTTCCTTCCCCTATTTTTCTACTCATCCATCCATAAACTAGACAAAGTGGAGTGTGGTCCTTATGGCTTTCCCAATCCCATTGTCACCCCTCATAAGCTACATTTTTATACAACTGTCTTCGAGATTCATGGGTTCTGGGTTGTAGTTTGATAGTTTCAGGTATCCACCACCAGCTACCCCAATTCTTTAGAACCTAAAAAGGGTTGTCTAAAGTGTGCGTAAGAGTGCCCACCAGAGTGACCTCTCGGCTCCTTTTGGATTCTCTCTGCCACTGAAGCTTATTTCATTTCCTTTCACATCCCCCTTTTGGTCAAGAAGATGTTCTCCGTCCCACGATGCCGGGTCTACATTCCTCCCCGGGAGTCATATTCCACGTTGCCAGGGAGATTCACTCCCCTGGGTGTCTGATCCCACGTAGGGGGGAGGGCAGTGATTTCACCTTTCAAGTTGGCTTAGCTAGAGAGACAGGGCCACATCTGAGCAACAAAGAGGCATTCGGGAGGAGGCTCTTAGGCACAACCATAGGGAGGCCTAGCCTCTCCTTTGCAGCAACCGTCTTCCCAAGGGTAAAACCTGTGGTAGAGGGCTCAACCCATCAAACCACCAGTCCCCTATGTCTGTGGTCATGTTAGCAACCATGGAGGTGGGGTAGGCGAATACCCCTGCATTCTCCACAGGCTCCTCAAGGGGGCACTACATCTTTTTTTTTTCCTTGTTTTTCTTTTTCTTTTTTTTTTTTTTTAACTTTCCCTTCTTTTTTAAATCAACTGTATGAAAAAAAAAGTTAAAAAGAAAACAAACATACAATAAAAGAACATTTCAAAGAGACCATAACAAGGGAGTAAGAAAAAGACAACTAACCTAAGATAACTGCTTAACTTCCAACATGTTCCTACTTTACCCCAAGAAAGTTACCTAATATAGCAACATTTCTGTGAACTTGTTCCTACTATATCCATCAGAAATTAACAGACCATAGTCATTCCTGGGCATCCCTAGAACGTTAAATAGCTTATCTGTTCTTCTTGGATTATTGTTCCCCCTTCCTTAATTGCTCTCTATTGCTAGTTCCCCTACATTCTACATTATAAACCATTTGTTTTACATTTTTCAAAGTTCACATTAGTGGTAGCATATAATATTTCTCTTTTTGTGCCTGGCTTATTTCGCTCAGCATTATGTCTTCAAAGTTCATCCATGTTGTCATATGTTTCACGAGATCGTTCCTTCTTACTGCCGCGTAGTATTCCATCGTGTGTATATACCACATTTTATTTATCCACTCATCTGTTGAAGGACATTTGGGTTGTTTCCATCTCTTGGCAATTGTGAATAATGCTGCTATGCACATTGGCGTGCAGATATCTGTTCGTGTCACTGCTTTTCGACCTTCCGGGTATATACCGAGAAGTGCAATCGCTGGATCGAATGGTAACTCTATATCTAGTTTTCTAAGGAACTGCCAGACTGACTTCCAGAGTGGCTGAACCATTATACAGTCCCACCAACAATGAATAAGAGTTCCAATTTCTCCACATCCCCTCCAGCATTTGTAGTTTCCTGTTTGTTTAATGGCAGCCATTCTAACCGGTGTTAGATGGTATCTCATTGTGGTCTTAATTTGCATCTCTCTAATAGCTAGTGAAGCTGAACATTTTTTCATGTGTTTCTTGGCCATTTGTATTTCCTCTTCAGAGAACTGTCTTTTCATATCTTTTGCCCATTTTATAATTGGGCCGACTGTACTATTGTCATGGAGTTGTAGGATTTCTTTATATATGCAAGATATCAGTCTTTTGTCAGATACATGGTTTCCAAAAATTTTTTCCATTGAGTTGGCTGCCTCTTTACCTTTTTGAGAAATTCCTTTGAGGTGCAGAAACTTCTAAGCTTGAGGAGTTCCCATTTATCTATTTTCTCTTTTGTTGCTTGTGCTTTGGCTGTAAAGTCTAGGAAGTGGCCGCCTAATACAAGGTCTTGAAGATGTTTTCCTACATTATCTTCTAGGAGTTTTATGGTACTTTCTTTTATATTGAGATCTTTGGTCCATTTTGAGTTAATTTTTATGTAGGGGGTGAGGTGGGGTCCTCTTTCATTCTTTTGGATATGGATATCCAACTCTCCCAGCCCCATTTGTTGAAAAGACCATTATGACTCAGTTCAGTGACTTTGGGGGCCTTATCAAAGATCAGTCGGCCATAGATCTGAGGGTCTATCTCCGAATTCTCAATTCGATTCCATTGATCTATATGTCTATCTTTGTGCCAGTACCATGCTGTTTTGGCAACTGTGGCTTTATAATAAGCTTCAAAGTCAGGGAGTGTAAGTCCTCCCACTTCGTTTTTCTTTTTTAGAGTGTCTTTGGCAATTCGAGGCATCTTCCCTTTCCAAATAAATTTGATAACTAGCTTTTCCAAGTCTGCAAAGTAGGTTGTTGGAATTTTGATTGGGATTGCATTGAATCTGTAGATGAGTTTGGGTAGAATTGACATCTTAATGACATTTAGTCTTCCTATCCATGAACATGGAATATTTTTCCATCTTTTAAGGTCCCCTTCTATTTCTTTTAGTAGACTTATGTAGTTTTCTTTGTATAGGTCTTTTACACCTTTGGCTAAGTTTATTCCTAGGTACTTGATTTTTTTAGTTGCTATTGAAAATGGTATCTTTTTCTTGAGTGTCTCTTCAGTTTGTTCATTTCTAGCATATAGAAACATTACTGACTTATGTGCATTAACCTTGTATCCCGCTACTTTGCTAAATTTGTTTATTAGCTCTAGTAGCTGTATCGTCGATTTCTCAGGGTTTTGTAGATATAAGATCATATCATCTGCAAACAATGACAGTTTTACTTCTTCTTTTCCAATTTGGATGCCTTTTATTTCTTTGTCTTGCCGGATTGCCCTGGCTAGCACTTCCAGCACAATGTTGAATAACAGTGGTGACAGCGGGCACCCTTGTCTTGTTCCTGATCTTAGAGGGAAGGCTTTCAGTCTCTCACCATTGAGTACTATGCTGGCTGTGGGTTTTTCATATATGCTCTTTATCATGTTGAGGAAGTTTCCTTCAATTCCTACCTTTTGAAGTGTTTTTATCAAAAAGGGATGTTGGATTTTGTCAAATGCTTTTTCAGCATCTATTGAGATGATCAATTGATTTTTCCCTTTTGACTTGTTAATGTGTTGTAATACATTGATTGATTTTCTTATGTTGAACCATCCTTGCATGCCTCGAATAAACCCCACTTGGTCATGGTGTATGATTTTTTTAATGTGTCTTTGGATTCGATTTGCAAGTATTTTGTTGAGGATTTTTGCATCTATATTCATTAGGGAGATTGGCTGGTAGTTTTCCTTTTTTGTAGCATCTTTGCCTGGTTTTGGTATTAGATTGATGTTAGCTTCATAAAATGAGTTAGGTAATGTTCCATTTTCTTCAATGTTTTGAAAGAGTTTGAGTATGACTGGTGTCAGTTCTTTCTGGAAAGTTTGGTAGAATTCCCCTGTGAAGCCATCTGGCCCTGGGAATTTATTTGTGGGAAGATTTTTGATGATTGATTGGATCTCTTTGCTTGTGATGGGTTGGTTGAGGTCTTCTATTTCTTCTCTGGTCATTCTAGGTTGTTCATATGTTTCCAGGAAATTGTCCATTTCCTCTACATTATCCAGTTTGTTGCCATACAGTTGTTCATAGTATCCTCTTATAATTTTTTAATTTCTTCATGATCTGCAGTTATGTCACCTTTTTCATTCATTATTTTGTTTATATGGGTCTTCTCTCTTTTTGATTTTGTCAGTCTAGCTAGGGGCTTGTCAATCTTGTTGATCTTCTCAAAGAACCAACTTTTGGTGATATTTATCCTCTCTATTGTTTTTTTGTTCTCTATGTCATTTATTTCTGCTTTAATCCTTGTTATTTCTTTTCTTCTACTTGGTTTAGGATTGGTTTGCTGTTCATTTTCTAGCTTCTTCAGTTGATCCATTAGTTCTTTGATTTTGGCTCTTTCTTCCTTTTTAATATATGCGTTTAGTGCTATAAATTTCCCCTTAGCACTGCTTTTGCTGCATCCCATAGGTTTTGGTATGTTGTGTTCTCATTTTCATTCGTCTCTATATATTTAGCAATTTCTCTTGCTATTTCTTCTTTAACCCACTGATTGTTTAGGAGTGTGTTGTTTAACCTCCAGGTATTTGTGAATTTTCTAAGTCTCTGATGGTTATTGACTTCTAATTGTATTCCACTGTGGTCAGAGAATGTGCTTTGAATAATTTCAATCTTTTTAAATTTATTGAGGCTTGTTTTATGTCCCAGCATATGATCTATTCTGGAAAAAGTTCCATGAGCACTAGAAAAGTATGTGTATCCTGGTGATTTGGGATGTAATGTCCTGTATATGTCTGTTAAATCTAATTCATTTATCAGATTGTTTAGGTTTTCAATTTCCTTATTGGTCTTCTGTCTGGTTGATCTATCTATAGGAGAGAGTGATGTGTTGAAGTCTCCCACAATTATTGTGGAAACATCAATTGCTTCCTTTAGTTTTGCCAGTGTTTCTCTCATGTGTTTTGTGGCACCTTGATTGGGTGCATAGACATTTACGATTGTTATTTCTTCTTGCTGAATTGCCCCTTTTATTAGTATGTAGTGGCCTTCTTTGTCTCTCAAAGCATCCCTGCATTTGAAGTCTATTTTATCTGAGATTAATATTGCTACACCTGCTTTCTTTTGGCTGTAGCTTGCATGAAATATTTTTTTCCATCCTTTCACTTTCAGTTTCTTTGTGTCCCTGTGTCTAAGATGAGTCTCTTGTATGCAACATATTGATGGTTCATTTTTTTTGATCCATTCTGCGAATCTATATCTTTTAATTGTGGAGTTTAATCCATTTACATTCAACGTTATAATCGTGAAGGCATTCTTGAATCAGCCATCTTATCCTTTGGTTTCTGTTTGTCATATTTTTCCCCTCTGTCTATTAATATCCTTTATTGTACCCATACCGAATCTCTTTAGTACTGAACCTTTCTCCAAGTCTCTCTGTCCTTTCTTTGTTTCTCTGTCTGTAGGGCTCCCTTTAGTATCTCCAGTAGGGCAGGTCTCTTGTTAGCATATTCTCTCAGCATTTGTTTGTCTGTGAAAAATTTAAGCTCTCCCTCAAATTTGAAGGAGAGCTTTGCTGGATAAAGTATTCTTGGCTGGAAATTTTTCTCACTCAGAATTTTAAATATATCGTGCCACCGCCTTCTCGCCTCCATGATGGCTGCTGAGTAGTCACTACTTAGTCTTATGCTGTTTCCTTTGTATGTGGTGAATTGCTTTTCTCTTGCTGCTTTCAGAACTTACTCCTTCACTTCTGTGTTTGACAGTGTGATCAGTATATGTCTCGGAGTGGGTTTATTTGCATTTATTCTATTTGGGGTTCGCTGAGCATTTATGATTTGTGTATTTATGTTGTTTAGAAGATTTGGGAAGTTTTCCCCAACAATTTCTTTGAATACTCTTCCTAGACCTTTACCCTTTTCTTCCCCTTCTGGGACACCAATGAGTCTTATATTCGGACGTTTCATATTATCTATCATATCCCTGAGGTCCATTTCGAGTTTTTCAATTTTTTTTCCCCATTCTTTCTTTTATGCTTTCATTTTCCATTCTGTCATCTTCCAGGTCACTGATTCGTTGTTCAACTTCCTCTAGTCTTGTACTATGAGTGTCCAGAATCTTTTTAATTTGGTCAACAGTTTCTTTAATTTCCATAAGATCATCCATTTTTTTATTTAGTCTTGCAATGTCTTCTTTATGCTCTTCTAGGGTCTTCTTGATTTCCTTTGTCTCCCGTACTATGGTCTCATTGTTCATCTTTAGTTCTTTGAGTAGCTGCTCTAGGTGCTGTGTCTCTTCTGGTCTTTGATTTGGGTGCTTGGGCTTGGGTTATCCATATCGTCTGGTTTTTTCATATGCTTTATAATTTTCTGTTGTTTTTGGCCTCGTGGCATTTGCTGAACTTGATAGGGTTCTTTTAGGATTTGTAGACCAATTGAAGTCCTTATCTCTAATTTATCAGATCTACAGCTTCGTGGAGTACACTTTCTCTAACTAACCAGCAGGTGGCGTCCACGAGCCACCTGTTCTCCACAAGCCAGTTCTCCCCTGCTTAGCCTTTTTGGTGAGTGGGGGAGTGAGTCTTGTGGGGTCCAATTGGTGTACCAAGCTTGCGTGTGTAGTTGGTGTTGCCTGCCCTGTATATGGGGCGTGTTTCTGGGCAGTCAGGGGGGGGGGTGGCTCTAACAATCAAATCTCCCTGGTGATCCTAGAGTTTTAAGGCTGCTGCAATAGTCTAATCCTTCAGTTCAGTCCTGCCACAGTTTGCCTCTGCCACTGACCCACAAGTCCTTGGTATTGGCGTATGGCTCCTGAGACTTGCAAGTGGGCCCCTCTTCCAGGCCGTGCACCCCCTGGTCCTCTGTTGAGGGATGACTGTGCTATGTCACAGGTGAGTGCCGTCCCCCCAGGGCAGTTCTGGGCTGCTGGGCTGTGTAGGGAGGCTCCCAGTCTGCTGAAATGATGGCTGAATGGGGCTTTGTTAATTCACACTGCTCTACCTTCCCAACTCTGGGACAATCAGCTGAGGTTGCAGGAAAGGCTAATGTCCACGCCCAGTTTTGTGGTGTGTGCCTGTTATCTGAAGCACTTCCGTCACACTGGGTTGTCTGGGGCAGTTCTGGGCTATGGGGCTGGCGATGGGCAGGAGTGTTTCCTGTCCACCAGGATGATGGCTGTGAGTGGACACCCCCCTTTTCTTGGGAAGTTGTGGTGTTTAGTGAATTTTCTCAGCCACTGGATTATTGCTTTTTGTCTCAGAGCTCTCCTAGTTCTGCTCTTGACTTGACCTGCCCAAATTGCAGGTCTTTGAAGCTTTCTGTATTGGGCTTCTTAGAGTAATTGTTTTAGAAAAAGAAAAAAGGATTAAAAAAAAAAAAAAAAAAAAAAGGGCCCACCTCAGAGATCTAATGGGTTATTGAAATGCTAAGAGACAAAGCAACCAGGGCCATTAAGGAAAGGTCCACAGGGCAGAGAGATCAGCTTTTCTTCGGGATTTGCATATGCGCCTCAGGGCCTGAGCTCGGGCCTGAGCTCTGCCCTTCCCCCTTCCACGCTCACCAGAACTCCAAAAATCCTCCGCTTTTACTTTGGAGTTTTTCGTGTTGTTTTTTTTCTATGCCTGTCTCCTCTCTGCTGGGCTGGCTGCTCTCAGATTCTCTGGTGTCTGGTCTCCGTCTATCTATGGTTGGCGTTTGGATCAGCAGAATGAGTTTCCGATAAGGGCTGCCACTGCAGTTCTCCCTTCTCCTTCCCGGAGCTGACAGCCCCTCCTCCCACGGGTCTGAGCCTGGCAGGGAGGGGCGCGGGTCCCCTGGCCGCAAAAACCTACAGATTTCACTGATCTCAGCAGTTCCACGTTTTCATGAGTGTTGTATGAAGTATGCCCAAAGTCAGATTGCTCTGTGGTGTCCAGTCCACGCAGTTCCTGGCTTTCTACCTCCTTTCCTGGAGGAGTAACTAAAACATACAGCTCACCAGTCTGCCATCTTGCCCCGCCTCCCCCTCATTTCTTTTAAACAAAGTGAGTGACATACACTTCAACCACTCAAGATGCTTCCATTTTCTATTTGATTCCATCATTCTATCATAGCTCAGTCCAAGCGTTGTCTGCCTTTTTCAGCATATATGATACTGTGAACCATATAACTTATGAACTGTAAAACACAGCCATAACTATTAGAAAGATTTTGAAAATCTCAGGTCAAGAATAATGATTTACTGAAAATGTGTCTCTATGATCTACACATAACATGGAATTTCCTGAAAAACTTGAGTAGGAATAGCTAGAAACAACTCATAAATTCAAAAACAGAAAATCAACTTTCTTTAACCTCAAACCCAAGAAAAGAATGATTTATCTCTGTTGTCTATTAATAATTACAAGTTAATACTTAGCAATTATTCTTGGAGGGGATTTATGTGTTTGTTTTAATATTTTATCTGCAATAAAGAAAGATACTTAATCAAACTTGAATATTTTCCTGATAGATAAACCTGAAACATTCATGCTACTACCATGTGGCCCTAGTGTGGTCCCAGAGCACTGAGGTCAGCATGATAATCATATTAGTGGGGGCTGGCCTTTGCCTCTCTCATGAAAGGTTGCTAATTAAAAAACAGAATTTGTGCCATGAATTATCAAACACTTCTGAAACACCATAAAATACTATAGAATGACACCTGCTTTGGTTAATCCTCTAAAATTCCGCAAGTGTTCTCATTCTTGTATACCCAATACCCTTTCTTTGAAGGATTAATTTTTATAGCTCTGGTCAGCTTGGGAAAATACGAAGATGATAGAAAATTAAAGAGCCTTTCTCATTTAATCTTTCCACAAGCATAAATGTCACCTAAATATATCCTTACGACATAGAAGAAAGGCATGATTGTGCAACTAATAAAGAGAAAGGGATTTCTTTCTGAATTTTTTTCTTGATGACTCTAAATATCTGTGTATGCCACTGTTGAAGTCACTATCATTTCCCCAATGTCTTGTTGAACAGATGAAATAGGGTAATATTCCCAACTGTTAATTATTGAAACATGATCACACCATATGATGTAATTCTAAAATGGAAATGTTTTAAGTGAAACTTTGACAAGTGTCAACTAGTTTAAGCTACAGTATTCATGAGGTTAAAGCGACTGCATAGAAGAAACTGTTAGGAAAGTCAAAAGCAAAAAGGGTTCCTTGTCTTGCTGTAGCTCACTTTTAAATAGCCGGTATTAGAACAATTGCCCAAATGAAGGGTGAGTAATGCTGAATGAGGTCTTTGTGAAGAAAGCAATTTATAAACTTCAAAATAATGACACTCTGTAAGACAGAATAGTTAGTACATGCCATTTGGTTCTTAATATCAAGAAAGTTATAAAGAAGATGTGAATATTTCTGTTATGGATTGAATTGTGTCCCCCAAAAAGACCTTCAAGCCCTCAATGCCAGTCCTGTGAATATGAAGTTATTTGTAAAGAGGATCTTTGAAGAATTTATTAAGATGAGGCAAAACTTAATTGGGGTGGGCTCTAATCCAATATGACTGGTGTCCTTATTAGGAGAAGAAATTTGGACACACACAGAGAGAGAGAGAGAGAGAGAAACAGAGAGAGAAAGAGGCAGAGACTGAGTTATGCCACCACAAGTCAAGGAATGCTGTGGATTGACGGTCACCCACCAGAATAGAGGAGAGAGGAATGGAATGGATTCTTTCCTTTGAGAGGAGGCATGGCCATGCCAACACCTTGATTTCAGACTTCTAGCTTCCAGAACTTTGAGACAATAAATCTATTTTTTTGGGTTAACTAGTCTGTGGCACTTTTATTGTAAGAGCCCTGGCAAACTAAGACAATTTGTTAGTCACCTGCTTATTTCTAACTGTGGCCACTCCTGTCCCTGATTTTTCTAGGCAATGTAGCCTCCTAAAGTAGTTAAGAACCCACAGGAGCATTTTTTTTATGGCATGTTTAACCCTTTAAGATGTTCTTCTACCTAGGGTTTATTTCTAGTAATTACAAATATATGATTGTGTCAAGGCTGTTCAAAAATGCCTTGTGGTAGGTCTGATTCAGGCAAGGCCACTGAGTCACTTATGTCATATTAATTGAGTGGCTATGGTGCCCTGCATCATACTACATGCTGTGGTAGAAAACCAGAAGGTGATCCTTGCCTTCAAGGAAATTGCAGTTGAGTTATGCCAACTATATCAACATACAGGAAACAATTAGGAACCATATGAGATGGTACATATTTACATGCTCACTGGTGGTGGAAGAGCAGCTGAAATACAATGGGAAGAGATCAACTGAAATAAAATCATAGAATGAGACAAGAGAGTTTGTCCAAACCCCTTGTTTGAGATGGGGTGTGTGCTTCATTGAGGAAGTGGGATTTGAATTAGGCCTTAAACAATGAGAAGACAAAATGTGAAATTAGAAGAGATCAAACTGAATTTATCTCACGTTTCCTGATTTTATTTGTATGAAGACATATATACCCTATCCAATTGAGTTTTGTCAAATAATCCATAAACACATAAAGTACATGTGATTAACAATGCTTTTAATGCCAAAAGACAGCTTATTTTCTTAATCCAAAGCTCAATTTTATGCAATTATTCTTTTGCAAACTACTAGTTGCTTATATTAACACTTGCATAATCTTGACAAGAAGTTGCTTTAAGCAGTTAAGATCCAGATGCTGATCAGCATGCATTAAGTGATTCAGCTTAATTAGTTCCAACTAAATAAATTACTTACCTCAGTTCCTATAACAATTTCTTCCCTGGTAGAGTAGAATAGAAACTCATATAGCTTGTAGTGTTGAAATAAGCTGAAATGCAAAATAAATATGCAACTCTGGTTAATTTATTTCCGGAAAAAAATCAAATAAGTAATGGTATTTATTAAAGGAAAATTGCTATTATTGACTTAAGCTAAAAACATTAAACACTAATATAGAGTTAGCCATCTCATTTATTCCAGAAGAAATTACCTAGAAATGCTAAGAAATTAAGGGTTTATTTTTGGAGATTGTGGTGGCTTGGAGCCATGTACCCCAGAAAAACATATTCTGAATCTGAACCATTCCTGTGGGTGTGAACCCTCTTAAATAGGACCTTTTGATGAAGCTATTTCAGTTTAGATATGGCCCAAATGAATCAGGGTGGTTTTAATTCTATTACTGAAGGCCTTTTAGGGAAGGCCACAGAGAGAGAAAGTAACAGAGAAGCCAGAAGCTGGAAGTGAATGAAAGCAAGAAGCCAGAAGAAGCTGCCATATGCATTGCCATGTGACAGAAAAACCAAGGACCAAGGTTCGCCAGCAGACAGTCCCAGAATGCTACAGTCTTCTGGGAGAAAGCATCACTTTGATGATACCTTGATCTTGGAGTTCTCCTAGCCTCAATACAGTGAGCCAATAAATTCCCATTATTTAAGCCAACCCACTGCATGCTATTTGCTTCAGCAACCAGGAAACTAAAACAGAGATGTTGACATTATAAAACACAGTAACCACTATTATCTATGAGTTAATCCATCTTTGATGAATGGATGTATTTGGGATAAGGGAGCAATCAGATTGCATCTTGAGTCTTCCTGGCTTAAAAGCAAATAACGCACCACTCCTAAATAACAACAAACGTCACAGTATTTTTCACATTTTACTCCAAACTGGACTCAATTTCCTCTGGCATGAAAGGCATTGACTCTATAATCTACTTCCATATTATTTCCTCCCATGTTCCCCAATTTTTTCAAGATTAAATTAATCTCCAAAAACACCCAAGAAGTGATGTGAGATGAACTGCAATCCATTTAGAAAATGTCTAATTTTCTTGCAGAATGTTAGATCACACATCAGAAGAGAGGAATTAATTTAAGAAAGATCATTTCTTCAGTTCCTGCTCTAAAAACAATAAAGAGCCAAAGGATAGGAGATCCTTAAAACAAATATTTTTTAGTAAGTTTAAAGCTGTCAGCAATGTATTATTGGGAGTTAGAAATTTACTGAAGGGCTGACTTCTAATATCCTGTATGTGATAATATTTGAAATTTTCTAATTCTTTTCCCACTGTTTTGGAAAATTAATAGACTCATAATACAGCAAAATTCCCAAGAACAAAAAATAATCTTAGTGGTTTCTCTTTCACTCTGGTGCTTTTTGCTATTTAAGAAAATTGATTTTAATATAACTGAGAAATTAACATTTACAGAATGTAGCTACTGAGCATGTATAATAATGGCTTTTCCTGAATGTTGTATTGGATCAAAGTTTCAATTCATTTGAAATCAATGAAGAAATCCTCAGGCACCTGGGTCTCTCTGAGTTATATTAGCTGTTGATCTCAGCACTAACACAATCTATTAAAAAGTGAGGGGTGTGCAGACTCGGTCATGGTATTTTTTTTAGGGGGAAAAAAACCTTGCACATTCAAGTTACTCATCAACATTCAGAAAACTAACTTAGCTTTTGATATCACTTTGATTTGTTCGCTAAAATAATAAAGATTAGTGAAGTTTTATAATTTAGTGAAGAAAAATAATGCAAACTCTCCTTCCCCTACAGTGGTTACCTAGAGAACACTTTAAAGTCAAAAGTACTACACTGGCAATAACTGATATTGAGTAGAAAAAATGAAGACTGTAGAGTAATTTGGAAATAGCTTGGCTTCCTCTCACTGAAGTAGTGTAAAATTTTCCTTTATCTTGTGTCACTTAATAAATCTTCCTTTCTGAAATTTTATAATCGTTCAGCCTTATTCTCCTCATTGCAGTAAGAATGAGATTGTCCCACCCCAAGAGGTAAATACACTTCCTACCGTGAAAATAAAATGTATGTGTAGGATGTAGTGGCCAAAGATGCAGAGTGAGGGGCAAGAGCAGGTCTAGGGAAAGAAAAGAGAGGCGCCTAAGGAGGTGCTCCCTCTTGGGGGCCAGCAAAATTGCTTCCCTTGCCTCACACCCGTTCCCTCCTTGGTGGGGGCTCTCTGGATGCCTTACTAAGGAGGGAGGATTACTAGATGGCCTTACAAGGGAATAAAGCAACACTATGGTTGTGGGAGTGCATGGTCTCCCTCTTCCTTTAGACTTTGAGCTGACTTAAGCTCCTAGACTATTTTGTCAAACATCTAGTGATAGTCCTAAGTGGAAGAGAGAGAATAAAATTGGGTCAGGAGGCCTGGCTCCATGCCAGGAAGTATGATGCCCTGTATTGTGCATGAAGAGGCAGGGCTGTTCTACTTTTTTGGGGCATATGCCTGTACACATTCCCTTCACCTAATCCCCAGGGAATATGTAGACTATACAATGACAGACGTGTACCTGGACTAGATATATATTTAAATGATGCCTTTATCAAAAAGCTGCACTAGTTTTTATCCTTGTATATTTTATACATTCACTTATACAAATGTGCACATTAGACACACACAAGCAGATGTGCCAGTACTTCATAGTACTGGGGTGGAGGGCAAGGAATTTTGGTATCAGTTTTTTCAAATCACAGAAACATGAAAGAATATACAGTTTAGACTCTATTAAGCATATCAAGTGAAATTTCAATTTTATTGTCAGTTGAATTTCATGTGCTATGAGTCATGTTCTAAAAACTGCTTTCCTTAAACAGAGCTTTTATTGGTTGGAAAACTTAATATCAGGTTAAATGGATACATGCTTATACTTTTGATAATTAAGTTAGCTTCATATTTACAAAACTGCTTTATAGTCATCAAAATGAAAAGTATTATATGAATTAATTGTCCTTAAACTTACATTTGTGGACCTATGAGGGACTCCAAATAGACAAGCTTCTAGAAAAGCACATTTTCTTTTATAGAACTTTAGTATCAATATCAGATATTCTGTAACATGGTTATTTAAAACATAATTTCTTTGAACTCACAATATGAGGATTTAACAGTATTGAAAAGAGCTCTGATTTACTTTATTTGCCTAATCCCTCAAATATTACATTTTTTTTGGAGAAGTAGCACTGGTGATTTTTGGTATGGGAGTCACCCTGGTTAGGATCTAAAGGTGACTGACACTGACATCCCCTCCTAACATAAATATTTTCTAAAAGAAAATGTCAAGAAATATGTTGATGAACATTTGCCCAGAGAGATTAGATGAAAGGAAAGAGAGCCACTACCCTCCACCATCTAGAAGGTGTCATTATCATGTTTGCATGGTTTTGATTCTATGGTTTACTATCAGTCCCTGCGTCCATTATAAGCCTAAGCTTAGGGCTCAGCTGTAAAAATGCTGCTCTGCAAGAGAAACCTGGCACATTCAAGTAGAAAGAGAATAGAAAGAAGAATGCTATACAAGAATGCAAAATAGAATTCCTCTCATCCAGTGATCCTCAAACCCTGATGGGCAGAAAGACCCTGGGGACTAGGTTCTCCTCCAATTCTAGATTTCCAGAACCTCCCCCATCCCAAAGGACCTTTCCTTGCTTTACTCTACTTGGTATGAAGAGCAATGTGGTTTTTAGTGAGAGACACAGAATTAGGAAGTATGCTTTTGTATTAAGAAATTATATTATATCAAATGCTACTATCTAAAAAACATATATTATATGCAATTATTAATTCATACCAGAAACAAGTATATAAATTTACCACATTAAACACATTAATATTGTAAAAGCTTCCAGACTATAACCAGGATCTTTGCCAAGCTTATTACAAGCATGTCTAGGATATCATTTACCTCCCTTTATTTTGGAATTTTAAAATTTAAAGTTGGAAAACACTGGAGTAGATAAGAGAAACAAAGATATTATTCTACAGAAGCTTTTAATTAAACAAAAGATTTTACCTGCTTTTGTTTAAATATTTGAAAACTCTAAAAATGTCCTGCTAGTGAAATACATGACTCTAACGCAGCCCTTATATAAAAAGACAGATTTCTTAGATCAACAATGAAGAATTACTGAAATAAAAATACTTTCCCTCCATCCACCATAATTTTCTAAGTTGAAAGAAAGACTTAATTAGTTCACTTGGTGAATACAACAAAATATTTCATGGTACATAATAAATTTGAGGAAGTATATATATAAATCTCTTCAATTTCTAACACAAAATGTTTCTGTTTCTTAGTTGCTAAAACAAATACCATACAATGGGTTGGCTTCATAAAAGGAATTTATTGGCCCACCATTTTAGAGGCTAGAAGACTTTCTGCTCCCTGGGGGGTGGTATCTTCTGGCTGGCTGGTAATCTTTGGGGTTCCTTTACTTTTCCATCACATGACAATGCACATAGTGGTGTCTTCTTTTTCTTCCGGGTTCTGTTGACTTCCAGCTCCTGGCTGTTCACCCTGTTCCCCAGGGCTTCTCTTTCTGTCTAACTCTCATTCTGCTTTTAAGGGACTCCAGTATTCCATATTAAAGCCCAGCCTGACTCATCTGGGCTACACTGTAACTGAAGTAACATCTTGAAGACATCTTATTTACATAGGTCCACACCCACAAGAATGTGGACATAGACCAAAAATATATCCCAGCGGGGGTCTACAATTCAATCCACTTCTGTCTCCTCCTGGATCCCAAAAAGACATGTTCTTCCAATATGCAGAATACATTCATCCCATCACATCAACCCCCAAACCTTAAGCCACATTAGAGCAAAGCTAAGTCCAAAGTCTTATCAAAATCAGTAATGGGTATGGTCTGCCCTAGGGCAAAATTCCTGTCTGAAGGGATGGTGAAACCTAGAAAACAAGTTATCTGCTTCCAATACACAATGGAGGGACAGGCATAGGATAAATATTCCCATTCCAGAAGGGAGAACTGGAAGGAAAACAGGGGTCACAGGTTGCAAACAAGTCTAAAACCCAGCAGGGAAAACTCCATTAGATTTCAAGGTCTGAGAGTCATCTATGGATTGTTTTGTCCTCCAGGCCTGCCCCACCCTTCAAAGTACTTGTGATGGGCCATGCTCTCCAAAAACACTGGGGTCTAGGCCCCAACCTCCTGGAGCATCAGGATGGCAGCACTCTCCGTTAACAATGGGAAACATGGCTTGCCCCTGCCAAGCCTCCAAGTGCAGGGATGGATCCTCCCAACCCCCCTTCCACACACATGGGTGGCCTGCTCTCTTGAGCAGAGGAGATTTTATTTGGTCCAGATCTCTGCTTCAAGGGTTCTGCCCTTGAAGTCATTCTTCCTTCAACTAGTCCCTTTTCTTTCTCTTTCAGTCTGGGCTGGCAGTGGTTCTGCTCATACAAATTTTACAAAAATCTTGTTGGCTTTGTGTGGAGTTCCAAGAGTTCCAAATCAGCAGACAGTAGAATCTTCCACAGATTCTTCTTGGATAACTGCATTTCCAGTTCTGACTTCCACTGAAGTGGCTGACTGAATCCATCATCAACCACACATAAAGGGTCGTTCAGTAAAATCATTACATGCAGCTCTGTCCTCTGGGGACTCACTTCCCAAAAGTTTAGGGATGTCCCTGATAGAGCTGCTTCTGGCCCTAGTCTCAGAGCACACATCTGGATAGGCCAAGAATTTTCCAAATTATTAGTTGCTAGTTTCCTTGTGCTAAGAGTGTAATATTCAGTTTATCCCCATTTCCTCTCTCATTTCACTATAACTTCAAGGAGAATGTTCTGTCTTCCATCCAACATGAGAACTCAATTTTGCCAAGTCCTCTGTCACTTTATAACAAGGATCACCTTTCTTCTAATTTCCAACAACACAGCTAATTCCTTCTATGTCCTTTCCAGAAGAACCTTTAACATTCACATTTCTACCAACATTCTGTTCAGGACCAATTATGTATTCTCTAAGATAATACAAACTTTATCTACATTTTCACTCATTTTTGAGCCCTGATAATTTTTCTAGCCTCTACCCATTACCCAATTCCAAAGCGGTTTCCAAATTTTTAGATATTTGCAATAGCAGCACCCATTTCTGGGTACCAAAATCTGTTTGTTTCCTAGTTACTAAAACAAATACCATGTAATGGGTTGGCTTAACAATAGGAATTTACTGGTTTATGGTTTCAGAGGCTGCCTCCCAGGGGGGTATCTTCTGGCTGGCCAAAAATCTTTGGGGTCCCCTGGCTTTTCCATTACATGGCAATGCACATGGTGGTGTCTTCTTTCTTTTCTGGGTTCTGCTGACTTACAGCTTCTGGCTATTCTCCATGGCTTCTCTCTCAGTCTGACTTTCACTCTGATTATAAAGGACTCCAGTAGTCTGGATTAAAGTCTAACTTGATTTATTTGGGTCACAAATGGTCCATACCCATAAGAATGTGGACTAAGACAAACAACATGTCCTAACTGGAGCACACAATTCAATCTACCACACAAAGCCATTAAAAGAAACTTTTAAATAAAAATAAATGTTGCTCTTTAAAATATAAAATTTGATAAGGTCAGTTATATTACTGTATTTAAATTATATAGTCTATTATAATCTAGTGATAGAACATATTGAAGACATTTTCTTGCTCTGTTTTAATAATGTAAGGTTAGCTAACATTTGGTTCAATGTTATGACTTTTATTTATTCTATGGAAGATTTTAATATTATCTAATTATTTGGTTGGGTTATTACTGAATAAATTCTGTAAGCATCTGAAATTGTTAAAAATGTATTGGTTTTTATTTAAAAGACTTTTCTAAAAGATATGAAAGGAAAAATAAATGCTATGAAAAAGATCCATACCTGATTTTTAAGTAATCAATGATAGCATTGGCTTGTTTTACATCAAAGATATGCCATTTCTCATTGTTTTCTGAGTGGGGTGGTCCTATTTCAGCCATAACTTCTCCAAGCCATTTTATGCTGTCTTCTAAGGACATATGCAGTGCTGAAATAAAAATCCAAGGGAATACTAATTAAGCTTTATTTTGATGATAGATGATTTCAGAACAAAATAATCCAAGATGTCCTTAATGTGCAAAAATTTACTTTATTCAGGATTTTGCTATTGTTTCTTCATGAAATAATTAATAATTTCATTTTGTGTAAAAGAATAAGAGCTGACAAACCCAATAATTGTAAATTACTATAACACTACACAAATGTCTGAAGAGTTTTTGTTTTCAAGATGCAAAAAAAAAAAAAAAAAAAAATCAAAATCTATCTAAAGATTACTTTAAAATGGAAAGGAAATTTATTCCTATCTTAAAATAAGACCATACATGAAAATGACAAAAAAGAACTTGGTTGGCTTAGTTGGTGAGCAGGGCCTGAACAGTAGATTTAGTTACTATAGACAGCAGAGCTGAACTCAGTGCTGAAAATATAAATGAATGGAGGTGAACAATACCTGGCTTTAGCTGATTGTCACTATGTGCAAATCTGGGCCTGAAGAATTTCAACAGAAGCCTGAAATATGGACTTTTACATTAAATGTCAAGATTGTTTTCTCTTTTCCACAGTTATAGTCTGTAAGGGATTTCTCAAATGTATGCTCAGTGGTGATGGTGAGAACCAGATGTAAGTGCAAAAAAACTTCACTACTATTTCCAAAATAAACAACTCAATGATTCTAGCGTGTTCTCTTCCAGCTAAAATAAACAAACAAAAATCCCCAAACCTATCATTTTTTTTGCATTTTTTCCCATTAAGAAAGAAGTAATTAAATGTTAAAAACTAGAAACATTTTTTTTAAATAATGTCTATAATAAAATTATTAACTCCCATCTTATTTTCCTGTTTATTCATATTATATTCTTTTTAACTTGTGGCAGGCAAAATAATCATTTACAATCCAAGCACTCCCCAAGAGGATGAATCCAGGTAACTGAAGTGTCCAGAGAGTCCTTTGCTGACAATGATGGGCCTGTGGACCTAAAACTGAAGAGCAGATTGCTCTGCGTAGGACCTAGGGGAGGAAGGAAAGGTTGGGGCTGGGATCTGTGAGCAAGAGATGGGGTACTGAAAAGACTCTAGAGAAGATGAAGTTGGAGTGGCTGTTTGGCCGAAAGGCAAGACTGACTGTAAGGATATGTCAGTTAGGGACCTGCATTAGGGCTTTTGGAGGGATTTCATGTTCAATGTGAAACCTACCCACCTGGGTCCCAACCAAACCTCTGTCTCTCTTATGAAACCATCACTAAACTTTCTACTTCTTACTAATGGAATGCATTTTCTTTGGGAGGAATGAAGAGAAGTTATGAGAACATAAGCTTATTACCTGGACCCAGCCCCCCTTTAAAGGGTTATATAGCTACTCTTTCTGGTATATAAGGACTATACCACAAACACAAAAATTAATAAAATTATAAAAAAGCAATTTAAAGTTTTAGAAAGACACTATATAGACTAACTTGTAAACTGTTTAGTCTATATTATTTTCTACTGGTAGGAATTAGAAAGAAGCATAAAGCTATATCACAATTAAAACCCAGGTTAATAAATTACAATTGGTCCATTTCTCATAGCCTCCCTCCAGATAGTCAGAACACTGAATTATAGCTGGATGACTAGGCTTTCTTAAATCATTCAAAGGAGAGCTCTATTATTGTTGCACATTTCTCTTCCATGATAAACTTCTTTTGAAAATAGTGAGAGTATCTTCAGAAATGAAAACTCTATTGCATAAAAGGAATTCATAAATGAATGGATTAAAAATCTGAAAGAATCCTTTTATTAATCAAGCAGCATTAATTAGAGATGCAGAGAAAAAGTAATTCTTAGATAATTGATTATAATTCTAGATGAATTATACTAATCAAAAGTACATTTATATGACTATTTCTTTATGTTGAAATATGACTAACTCTTTAAAAATGTTTTTCTCTGTCTAATGTCTTTCTATAGATAATGACTTTGAAAACTAGGGAAGTTATCATTTCACTTATCTAACTGAAATATTTGATCTTTTAAAAATCACATTTAGTAATGTGATTAAAATATGAAAGACTGAACCACTTAAATTGTAAAGGCTGTTAGAAATAAAATTTATCCTTGAAAATTTAGGGTAATGTAAGAACACACTAGACTTGTAATTAGTTGGAAGACTTAGGATAATACCTTAGAACTGCTGCTTACTAGCTAGGTGACTTGAGTCTCATTTTCCTTATTTGTAAAATGAAAATAATACCCATTTTCAAAATTATAGTGCTGCTGTGAGCATCAAACATGAAATGCATGTGAAAGTCTTAGTAAACTGAAAAATATACACATGCTAGTATAATACATGTGTATGTCCTTTCTAGAATTCAGCCCAGCACCAGGTATATTTGGAGTAGTAGTTAGGGGAAAGGCTGTTAAGCCCGACTCCCTGGGGTTGACCCAGTGTGACTTCAAGGAATTATTTAACAAATTCCCTGAATATCATTTTTTTCTCATATGTAAAATGCTATAATAATAATGGAATTATCTCATAAGATTGTGTTTAAATTCAATACAATATTTGTAAAGTGATTGACATAATGCCTGGCAGAAGGTAAGCTTCCATAAATATAATAATTATTATTGTTGTTAATATTATTGTTATTCCTATTAGGGGTGGGGGAAACCCAATTCAGCATGACAGGAACTACTTAGTAAAAGCATTCCAGGGCTACATACTCAAATTCAAGTTATGTAGAAGGGAGTCAGTCTAGGCCCCATGGACCTGGAGAGAGGCCAATAGTCAGCCTCTCTAACACCTACAGCTTGTCCATGGTCAGGCCCTAGAAAAATTAGATCCCACAATATATACTGCACGATAACTCTAAAAATTCTATGCTCCTCAATCCTTTAGTTTGAGCCAATTTAACTACAGATGAGTTGTCTGCAGAATGCCTTATAAAATGTTGCACAAATTTGGGGCATGGATCAGAAACCGAGTTAATAGAAAATGCAGTTCCCACAATAGACTTTTATTAATAACATTCAACCACACCACGGTTAAAAGCCCAGACTGTGTTCTTCATGCTTTTTCTATTGATATGTTCCTTGATAGGAATGCTGACTAGGAGGTAATCAGGACTCTACTACCACTTAGTTTAAGGGTAAACATACTTTATGTTTTCCCTTGGCACACTTGGCTAAAATTACATTCTTTCCTGATGATGACTATAACATTAAGTTTAAAAGGTTTGAGGGGATTTATTTTTTCCTCAAGAAAGGAAAAGTTAGATCTCCTGATTTTTTTCTGGTTAGCTTCTATACACGTACTTTC
This sequence comes from Choloepus didactylus, assembly GCF_015220235.1. NCBI lineage: Eukaryota > Metazoa > Chordata > Mammalia > Pilosa > Megalonychidae > Choloepus > Choloepus didactylus. Next base: position 58,663,538 of record NC_051321.1, on the reverse strand, counting down.
ACTCTCTCATAGTTTATGAGTTAGCTGGGTGGATGCTATTCAAGTTTTTAAAATTCATATTTGAACTGGTATCAATAATATAGAGTTTCACCTAGAAGAAATATTCTTCACTTAGTTATAAGTTGTGGAAAAAATTTAAAATGGAACTTAGTATGTGAGATCCACAACAATTTTTACTTTCCTTTATTCTGTTTCTAGTTTGTGCATACTCAGCTCATAGACTGCAAAGTTTAAGACTGTCCATACCATATACTCTTTTAAAAAGTAATTTTTGCATAATTGATATGGTTTAAAATATACATAAAGATATATTTTGAAAAACTTCCTCAAACTCCTCTTTCCCATATCCCCAGTTCCCACCACCCATCTCCTCCACAGGTAATTTTTATTAGTTTTTTTTCTGAATTCTTCCAGTTTTTGTTTTGATTATATATCAAACAAAAGATATGTAAATTCTTATTTTTCTCTTTTATAAACAATGGCACACAATTCTGCACCTTGCTTTAGTTATATAACAATATACCGCCTACATTTTCTGAAATAATACATAGAAAGCTTCCTCATTCTTTCAGTTTTACAGCTGCATAATATTCCAGTTTAGATGTGGGCCAATCCCTACTGATAAATTTTTAATATTAGAATAGTTTTAGATTTATAGAAAAGCAGCAAGAATATTACAGAGTTCCTATACCCCTTCCCCCAGTTTCTCCTTTGTTAACCTTAATATGATGTATTTCTGACAACTACTTAACCAATATGGATACATTATTATCATCTGAAGTCCATACTTCATTTGGATTTCTTTAGTTTCCATCTAATATCCTTCTTCTGTTTGAGGATCCCACTCTACATGTAGTCATTGTATCTCCTTGGGCCCCTCCAGACAGGGGCTCAGACTTCCTTGTTTTTCATGCCCTTAAAAATTTTGAGAAGAATTGGTCAGATAAACTTCCGTTTAGGTTTGTCTGATATTTTTCTCATGGTTAGACAGAAGTTATGAATTTTAGGAGGAAGACCCCAGGGCCATTCTCATTACATTATATCAGGAGTATATGCTAGTAACATGGTTATCACTAATGATGTTGACCTTGAGCATCTGAATCTTTGCCAGGTTTCTCCACCATACATTTGCTGTTTTCCCCCCTTTCAATACTGTACTGTTTCAAAAGAAGTCACTATGCACATTCCACACTGAAGAGGTAGGGAGTTATGATTCACCTCCTTGAGGATGAAGTATTGACATAAATTATCTAGCATATTCTATATGAAAGATGTGTTTATTCTTTCCCATTTAATTACTTATCCAATAATTAATTCATATCAGTATGAACTTGTGGATCTTTATTTTATACTCTGAGTTACAATCCAATCAGGTTATTTTGTTGCTCATGTTGTTCCAACTTTAGACATTTTAAGTTGGCTCCTGTATCCCTTTGACATACTCTCATCATTTTGTTTTTGAGCACTTATTTTCTGGCATTACAAGATGCTCCAGACTCATCTTTTATATTTACTGCTCCAGTCCTAGAATCAGTCATTTCTCTAACAAGCCCTGATTCCTTTTATTGGAGAATGGAATTATAAACCAAGATCTGGGTGCTAGCTATGCTATTGCGATGCCATTGCTTCCAGGTCCTCTCAGCAGACAGATCTAAGAAATATCACATATACCAACCTATCTAGATATACGTATTAATAACTATTTCTCTCTATATAAATCTGTATCTATATTAGCCTAAATATTATTTCATACTGGTATCTCTGATGTTTCTAATCTTTTGCTTTTACAAACATTTCTGCAACTGATAACTTTACACATATATCAGGGTACATGTATGTAAATGTATATGCAGGATAAATTCTCACAGTGGAACTGCTCTGTCAAAGGGACAATACATTTGTAAATTTGATAGCTATCTGTTAATCTACACTCCACAGGATGGTGTTCAATCTATATTTCCAATGCAACATGAGCACTGCTTTCTTACATCTTTGACAATTGAGAATGCTTGTCATATGTAACAAATAACATTTCAATGTTAGCATTTGTCTTACTGTTGTTAAGGTTTAGCTTTTCACTTGTTTAAGAGCCTTTTGTATGTCACTGATCATATCCTTGGTGTACTTTTCTATTTCATTATTGGTCTTTTCCTTCTTGGTTTCTGCATGCTCTTTTTATATTACGGAGTTGTCTGAGATGCAATAATTTCTCCCAGTTTCTTCTTTTGGCATTTTTTCTTTGCAGAAATTATATATAATTACATATAATATATAATAATTATATATAATTATATATTTTTTATTTGCAGAAATTATATATATATAATTTCACACACACACACACACACATTTATCAATCTTTTTCTTTATGGTTTCAGAATTTTGATATGTAATTATAAAGATCTTCCCCATCAAAGATTGCAAAGAAATTAATCCATGTTTTCCCCTAGTATTTTTATACCTCACTTATTTTACATTTAAATGTTTGATCTATTTGGAATGTATTCTTGTTTATGCACAGAGAGAGGTTTGGATCCAATTTTATTCTATTTTCCAGATGGACATCCAGTTGCCCCAACATTAATTATTGTATAGGGCATATTTCACCACAGATTTGAGACATCATCTTTATCATATACTGAATTCCAGTGATTGTCTATTTCTAGACTTTCTGTTCTGTTCCTTTGGTCTGCCTGTCTAGAATCCACTGTATTCAATATTCACTACAGAGTTAAATATTTACAATTTTATATTACTAGTACTACTACTAAAATATGTATGGTTTACAAAACTTTTTACAAAAAGTTTTCTGGCTGTTTGTATTTGTTTACTTTTCTGTATTTTAGAATCAGCTGGCTAGTAACCCACCCCTAGGCATTTCATATATATAATTTCATATATATATATGTATATATAGTATTTTATTGGGAAATTAATATTACACATTAACTTAAGAAGACTTAGCTCCTTTATGATATTGAGTCTAAGAATGTTGTTTGTTTTTTACAATTGTTGAAAACTTCCTTTATGTCCTTTAGTATTGTTTTGAAGTTTTCTTCATATAGGACTTGAACATTTCCTTTTAAAATTTATTCCTATGTAGTCTCTCTTTTTCACTGTTAGTGCATATATAACTTTTATTTCATTAAGCCTTTTATCTGTGTTTTTATGCTTAAATTTTTTTCAAAAATTATCACATAGTGAAATTGACTTTTCCTTTCAATGTACAGTTCTATGAATTTATACACATGTATAAATTCATGTAACCACCAACACAATCAGGATACAGAACATTCCATAAACCCAAAAAACTCCCCCATTTTATAGACATGTCCTCTCCCCACCCCAACTCCTGGCAACCACTGATTTGTTTTCCATCCCTATAGTTGTTGCTTCTTTTGGAGAATGTCATAAAAATATAACCATATAGTATGTAACCTTTTGAGAATGGCTTCTTTAGCTTAACATAATGCTACTGAGATTCATCCAAATTGTTGAGTGTATCAAGGTTTATTCATTTTTATAGCTGGACACATCAGAGCCCGTTTACAAATTCACCTGTTGAGGAACATTTGGGTTGTTTTCAGTTTGGAGCAATTATGAATGGAGCCTTCATATAAAGGTTTTTGTGTGAATGTATGTTTTCCTTTCTCTAGGGTAAATACCCAGGAGTGAGTGCTGGGTCATATAACTTCATAAGAAACCGCCAAACTATTTTCCAGAGTAGCTATGCTAATTTGCATCACTATAAGCAATGTATTTATTTGAATTCTAGTTTCTTTTCATCTTTTTTAGCATTCGGTATTGTCACTATTTTTTATTTAGCCATTCAAATAAGTGTGTGGTGATATAGCTGTTTAGATTTGCAGTTGCCTAATGATTAAGTGGTTGAACAGCTTTTCATGTACTTATTTGCCATTCTTATGTCCTCTTTGGTAAAGTGTCTGTTCAAATTTTTTGTCCATTTTTTTTTTTAAACTTTTACTTTGGAAGAGTTTTAGATTTACAGAAAAGTTGTAAAAATAGTATAAAGAGTTCCCATATATCCCAAACATAGTTTCCCCTATTGTTAACATCTTACATTACTATAGAACATTTATCACAACTAATAAATCAATAATGGCATATTATAATGAACTAAAGTCCATAATTCATTTGATTTCCCTAGTTTTTACCTAATACCTTCTTCTGTTCCAGGATTCCATCCAGTATGCCACACTATATTTACTCTTCATGTCTCCCAAGGCTCCCTTAGGCTTTGTTTCTCAGAAATCCTTGTTTTTTTATGAACTTGCAGAGTACTGGTCAGCTATTTATAGAATGTTCCTCGACTTGGGTTTGTCTGATGTTTTTGTCATGGTTAGACAGGGGTTATGGGTTGGGGGGCTTTGCCCACTTTTAATAGGATTGCTTGATTTCTTATTGTTGAGTTTTGGAGTTCTTTATATCCTACGGGCACAAGTCCTTTGTCAAATACGTGATTTGCAAATATTTTCTCCCTCTCTGTAGATTGTCTATTCATTCTTTTAACACAGAGCAAAAGTTTTTTTTTTTTTAATTCAGTTTTATTGAGATATATTCACATACCACACAATCATCCATGATGTACACTCAACTGTTCACGGTATCATCTTATAGTTGTGCATTCATCACCTCAATCTATTTTTGAACATTTTCCTTACACCAGAAAGAATCAGAATCAGAATAAAAAATAAAAATAAAAAAAGAACACCCAAATCCCCCCACAATCCCACCTATTTTTCATTTAGGTTTTGTCTCCATTTTTCTACTCATCCATCCATACACTGGATAAAGAGAATGAGATCCACAGGGTTTTCACAATCACAATGTCACCCCTTGTAAGCTATTGTTATACAATTGTCTTCAAGAGTCAAGACTACTGGTTTGGAGTTTGGTAGTTTCAGGTATTTACTTCTAGCTATTCCAATATATTAAAACCTAAAAAGTGTTATCTATACAGTGCCTAAGAATGTCCACCAGAGTGACCTCTCTACTCCCTTTGAAATCGCTCAGCCACTTAAGTTTTATTTCGTTTCATTTAGCATCCCCCTTTTGGTCAAGAAGATGTTCTCAATCCCATGATGCCGGGTCCAGATTCATCTCTGGGAGTCATATTCTGCGTTTCCAGGAAGATTTACACCCCTGGGAGTCAGGTCCCACATAGGCGGGAGGGCAGCGAGATCACCCGCCAAGGTGGCTTAGTCAGAGACAGAGGGCCACATCTGAGCAACCAAGAGGCACTCAGGCGGAGACTCTTAGGCACAATTATAAGCAGGTTTAGCCTCTCCTTGCAGCAACAAGCTTCATAGGGGCCAGCCCCAAGACAGAGGGCTCAGCACATCAAGCCGTCAGTCCCCAATGTTTGTGAGAACATCAGCAACAATCCAGGTGAGGAAGTTCAACACCTGCATTGTTCCCCAGCTCTTCAGGGAGGCCCCGAATACATATTTTTATTCTCCACTCAAATTAGTTTAGGATGTATTGCTATTTCATTGTAATCTATATAGACCTACCATAGCTCACTTACTATTTGAAGTTCCATGTAATTGTAGTGTTTGAACAACCTGACTGTAGAAGTTACATTGTTTAGAAAATGTAGATCCTACACCAAATAAACATCTCTTCCCTTGGTCTCACATGGAAGTTTAAGTTTGAACACAGTCAGTTTCAACCTTTACCCTTTAGCCTGATTAGAGCAAAAGTTTTAAAATTTCATAAAGCTCAACTTATCAACTTTTTCTTTTATTGATCATGTTTTTGGTGTCATGTCTAAGAACTTCTTGTGTAACTCCAGGTCACAAAGATTTTCTCCTATGTTTTCTTCTAAAAGTTTTATACTTTTGTATTTCTATCTATAATCAAATTTGAGTTAATTTTTGCACTGGGTGTGACATTTACTTTGAAGCTCATTTTTTTCCCAGTATGGATGATCAATTGTTCCAACAAGATTTGCTGAAAAGTCTACCCTGTTCCATTGAACTGGCTTTGTGTGTTTGTCAAAATCAAATGGACGTATTTATGTGAGCTTATTTCTGGACTATCCATTCTGCTCCACTGATCTATATGTCCATCCCTTCACCAATACCATACTGTCTTTATTACTGTTGATTTATAGTGAGTCTTAAAATTGGTGATTTGAGTTCTCCAACTCTATTCTTAGTTTTCAAAATTATTTTAGCTATTCTAGGTCCTTGGTCTCTCCATGTACTTTAAAAATTAATTTGTCTATATCTAGAAAAATACTGCCAAGATTTTGATTGCCTTAAATCTGTAGATCAGTATGAGAAAACTTGTCATCTTTACCATGAACTCAGTATGTCTCTCTACTTATTTAGGTCTTCTTTCACTTCTTTCATCAGCATTTTGTAGTTTTCAGCATACAGATCCCATACATAATTTGTTAGATTTATATTTAAATACTTTTTTGGAGCCATCATAAATGGTATTATTCTTTGAAAATTTTGGTTTCCAGTGTATATTGCTAGTATATTGAAATACAATTGATTTTTGCATGTTGGCCTTATTCCTGAAACCTTGCCAAATTCACTTCTTAGTTCTAGGATTTTATTTTTTTGATTTTGTGGAATTTTCTATGTAGACAATCATGTTGCTTGAAAATAAGGGACACCTCCAATTAGCATGACTTTTATTTCTCTTTCTTATCTTTTGCCCTGGCTAAGACTTCTAATACTACATTGAATAGGAGTGATGAGAGCAGACATTCTTTCCCTGATTCCAATCTTAGGGGAAAAGCATTTGATCTTTCACAAGTATGTATGGTGGTAGCTATAGGTTTTTTGAAGACCTTTATTAGGTTAAGGAAGATCCCTTCTTTTCCTAGGTTTCTGAGAGTTTTTTTTTTTTTTTTTAAATCATGAATGTATTTTGCCAAATGCTTTCTCTGCATCTATTAATATGATCATGTGGTTTATCTTCTTTAGACTATTATGGTGGATTGGCTTGACAGATTTTCAAATATTGAACCAGCCTTGCATTTCTGGGATAAATTCCAATTAGTCATGTGCATTATTCTTTTTATATATTGCTTGATTCAACTAAATAATATTTTCTTGAGAATTTTTGTCTTTGTTTATGAGGGATATTGGTCTATAGTTCTTTTCTATTTTTCTTTTCTCTGTTTTTGTTTGTTTGTTTGATTACTTTCTTTGTTAGGTTTTGGTATCAATTTAATACTACCTCATCAAATGAGTTAGGAAGTGTTCCCTTCTCTACTACTTCTGAAAGAGAATATGTAGCACTGTTATTAACTTTTGGTAGAATTCGCCAGTGAAAGCATATGGACCTGGAGATTTTTTCCCAGAAGTTTTAAGCTACAAATTCAATTTCTTTAATAGTTGTAGGACTTTTGGTTTATTTATTTTATTGACTTTTGGTAGTTTGTGGTTTTTAAGGAAATGGTCCATTTCCTCTAAGTTTTCTAATTTATGTGCATAAGTAATATTCATTAATATCCTTTTAATGTCTGCAGGTTCTGTAGTAATATCCTATTTTTAATTCCTGACAATCTGTGTCTTCTCTCTTTTTTTCTTTATCAATTTTGCTTCATGTTTATCAATTTTATTGATTCTTTCAAAGATCCAGCTTTTGATTTCATTGATTTTCTCTATCGGTTTTCAGTTTTGAATTTCATTGATTTCTGTTCTTACTTTATTACTTTCTTCCTTCTGTTTGATTTTTATTTTGCTCTTCCTTTATTGGTTTCATAAGGTCTACTAATTTCTTAAGGTGGCTTACACAAGAGAAATTAATTGTCTCACAGTTCTGGAGGCTATAACTCCAAAATTAAGGTTTTGGCTGGGCCATGCTCCTTCTGAAACCTGTAGGGAAGAATCCTTCCTTGCCTCTTCTAGCTTTTGGTGGTTTGCTGGCAATCCTTGGTGTTCCTTGGCTTGTAGATGCATCACGCCAATCTCGGCCTCTGTCTTCACGTGGCCACATTCCTTCTGCGTCTGGGCATTCTCCCTGTGTGTCTCTTGTCTTCACATGACTTTGTCCTCTCTGTGTATATGTGTCTGGGTCTCTCTCCTACTTCTTATAAGAACACCAGTCATATAAGATTAAGAGCCCACCCTACTCCAGAATGACTTCATCTTAATTTAACTAATTATAGCTGCAATGACTCTAGTTCTAAATAAAGTCACATTCTGAGGCATGGGGTCTTAGGACTTCAACAGATCTTTTGAAGGGGATACAATTCAACCCATAATATAATGTGTAAATTTAGATGACTGACTTGAAACATTTTTGTTTTCTAATATGAGAATTTAGTGCTATAAGTTTCTAGTTCTTAGCACTAATTTAGCTGATCTCACAAATTTTCATGTTAGATTTTCACTTTAATTTAGATAAAAATATTTTCTAATTTCTCTTGAAGCCTCCATTTTGATCTATCATTACACGTAAGTATGTTGTTTAATTTCCAAGTATTTGGAAAGTTTCTCAACATATTTCTGTTATTAATTTCTAGTGTATCTCATTATAGTCAAAGAACATACATTGTATGATTACAATTCTTTTAAATTGTATTATACCCCACAATACAATCTATCTTGTTCAATGTTCCATGTTCATGGAAAGAATAGTTTGTTGTTTTGAGGTGGACTGTTCTATAAATTTCAATTAGATCCAGGTGACTGATGGTGTTTTTCTTTGGTTTTAACCTGTTTGTGGTTTTACTAGTGTTCCAGTTTGCCAAAGCTGCCATTATGCAAAATACCAGAAATGGACTGGCTTTTATAAAGGGGATTTATTAGGTTACAAATTTACAGTTCCAAGGCCATAAAAATGTCCAAACTAAGGCATCAACAAGAGGATACCTCTACTGAAGAAAGGTAGGTGTCTGGAACACCCTTGTCAGCTGGGAAGGCATGTGTCTGGTGTCCGCTGATTCTTTGCTCCTGCGTTCTGGTTTCAAAATGGCTTTCTCCAAAATGTCTCTGGGTTCTGTCTCATCTTTTCTCTCTCAGCCACTGTGCATCTTTAGTTTTTCTCCCAGGGTGTTTCTCTCCAAGCCTAAGGGTCCTCTTTCAGTTTCTCCAGGACAAACTCTGGGCTTCATCTCTTAGCTTAGCATCTCCAAATGACTTTCTGTCTGCATCCCAAAGCATCTGTGTCGTTTCTCTCCAAAAAGTCTCTCTCAATCTCTGAGCTCCTTCTTTCCATTAGCTCTCTTAAAGGACTCAAGTGACTAATGAATACCTACCTGAATGGGCAGGGTCACACCTCCATGGAAATGACCTTATGAAAAGGTCTCACCTACAACTGGGTGGGCCACATCTCCATGGAAACAACCTAATCAAAAGGTCCCATCCTAATCAAAAGACTAATAAGTCTGCCCCCACAAGATTGCATTAAAGAACATGGCTTTTGTGGGGGACATAACAAATTCAAACCAGCACAACTAGCTTCTTGAATTTGAAGGTTTATGTCTTACCAAATTTTGGAAGTTTTCACCCATTATTACATAAAATGTTTTAACAGCATTGTACTCTTTCTCCAGTTGTTTTGGGACTTGGATTACATGTGTGCTAGAACTTAGTTATCCTTTACATAGATCACTGAGGCTTTGTTCATTTTTTTCCCCAATCTTTTTTTTTTTTTTCCTCTATTGGTCAGATTTCATAATTTCCATCACTCCATCTTAAAGTTCACTGAGTTTTCCTCCATCCTCTCCATTCTCCTACTGAGTCAATCCATTGGGCTTTAATTTTGGTTCTTGTGCATTTCAGTTCTAAAATTTATGTTTGTTTCTTGTTCATACCTCCTTTTCTTTTGATGATTCTTTATATCTTAATATTTGTTTCAAGAGTATTTGTGACTGTTTATTTGAGAAGTTTTATAATAGTTAATAGAAGGTTTTGTCAGATGAACTCAACATCTGTGTCATCTTATTGTTGGCATCTACGATTGTTACTTACCATGCAGGTTAAGATTTGGGTGATTCCTTGTTTACTAAGTAATTTTGGTGATGTTAGCTGGGGAAATGTTTAGGAACTCTAAGATTCTCAAAATATTTATGTTCTAAGAAAAAAAAAATCCTAACATCTCTCTTTTTGATAATTTGTGAAGAATACATTGTTTGGAAGAACATAGTTTAACAATGGAAACAATATATTATTTATTAGGTTTCATAATAATAAAAAATTCATTCTTAAGGATGGTGTTGGAAAAGACTGATTTCTCAAGTCTAGCTACCTAAAACTTCTGGTTTTCTTTTAGCTTTATATCATGTTCCCCATGTGCAATGTTAATTAATATCACATAATTCTTTCATTGTAAAGTGTAATTTTGTGCATCATTTTCTCCTATTGGTACAGTTATTTTTAATATGACATTCCCATATCTCAACAAAACAAAAAATGGAATTTTCCCTTTTGCATAAAAGGAAAAAAAAAAAGGTGTCTTCTCCTTACATAAGAAAACTATGAATACATTTTTTAAAAATAGCACTACATGTCCTTGCCCTTGAAAGGGGTGGTCAGGAGCCAGAATGAGGAGGCAGAGGTCACCAAGATTTTAAATTAAGTTAACATATCTTTGACAAACTAATTATTACGAGAAATTTAACGTTGTTAAATATTATTTGAGGATTTATAACTCAGTAAAGATGTGAACTGTATCTTTGTCATATTCAGGAAAAAACATAATTTTCATTTGAAGGAATTACAATTAGGAAGTGCAGCTTAAGAACATTACTTTAGATGGTAGAATAAATTTCATTTTCTTAAAAAAAGAAAAAAATAAGGTACTTACTTCTCAGATTATGTAGTAACATATGTAGCAAAGTCATAAATTTTGAATACTGAATAACAGAAAATTCCATTTCTCTAGCCCACAAAAATCCAGATACATAATAATCAAGTAGAATGGCTTCCTTTAAACAAGTTTGAAGACTTTTGAAATTTAAAAACTCTTCCAGCTTTCTGTAGCAAAAGGAAAAATCCAGATATTAAAATCAGACCAAATATTGAATAGCTCCTTTTCAAAGAATTTTTAGAACTTAGGTTTTTTAAATGGAAATTCCATAATGCCTATAATCTAAATTTGTCCATCATTATATCAAAATCCATAAGTCCAAAATGATATGAGAGATAGAGAAGGGGGGTGAGAGGGAGAGAGAGAGAGGGAGGGAGACAGAGAGAGAGAAAGCAAAAGCAAACTTACAGAGCATCACTGGAAGAGACTATTTTACCAATTCCTTAGTTTGAAGTTTAATAATTAACTGGATGATGGAAAGCTCTCATTTAGGAAGAATGCCAACAAATAAATTTAGAAGGAATGAGAGAATTGGCAAATCACCATTTTGTAAGAAATAATGAAATAATGATTCCAGGAGGAATCAATGGATGTGAAAATCATTAAAGATTGACAAGGAAGTGCTTATTTGTACTGAGCCAAAGTATGACATCCTGATAACTTCTGTCAGAAAAACTGTCAAAGATTTTGAAATGGGCAAAAGAGATTACTGAGTGACTTGCTCCTGGAGGTCTGGGGTTGACTTATGGACCCTCCAGAGATTATCTGATTTGGTAGGGTAGAGTTTTTATTTATTTATTTTTTATTGATTAGGCTATTTTACAACTCTGTAGGTAAAGAAATTAAGTTGAATAAAACTCCTAATGCAAATGAAAATATAAGTAAATATTATTCGTTTGAGATCAGAAATCTCTGTAAGTCAAATACTCATTTCAAGTGGCTTTAGCTACATGTTGGTTTCTTCATCAATGAATATGCTGAATAAAACCTTGGACACAAGTTTCTGCTTTATCTATATTGCTTCTGGCAATCAGCTCCATATTTTGTGGTTTGTACTTTCAACATTATCCTAGTTTTGAAAAAGAGGGAACCGGCATTTCCTTGTCGATTATACATGATTTCTGAGTTGGGGGGTGAGGGTAGGAGTGGCTAGCAACTTTATGGTATCATTTTCAAAAAAGTAAGTCCTTGTATTCATAATATTGAAATAAATTATATGATCAGAGTACAGTGGCTTAAACAAGTTTGGGATCAAATAAAGCTGATATTGTATTTGACTCTCCAATATCCATTTCATCCATAAGGTGTACTTCAACTCCAAAAGTGAGTTCTGATTATTCTAAGCCTATCATGGTAATCTCATTTCCCCTTCCCATAATGCTACATAATGCCAATCAGTGAATGCCATTTCTTGGTAATAATTATTGGTCCATTGTGGGCACTCTATTAAATTATTCTAGTTATTTCATATGTAAGAGGGTTGTTCATTTTCTTCCGATGAACAAAAATGAGAAAAAGTCAGTAAGTAGCTCTGATTGCTATCGGCAGCCATCTGCTAACCATAAAAAATCAGCCCCAAGATTAAGCTTCATTTCTTGATACTGCTGAGGTCTTGAATCAACCAACTCTGAAGTCCAACTTATCTCTGAATTTCCCTATTTTAGATATGTGTATGTGTGTATATACTTTTTTTAAACGATTTTAGTTACATACAACTAAAAGCATCCTAACTGATACATTTTGATAGGCACACAACTCAACTGGAAGGTGCAGTTGTACACAGGCACTGTGGGGGTTACTCTACTAGCCAGACATCTTCAGTTTGCATTTGCCATCAGTCAGCAAATGTTCATTTATTTTTTTGTATTTGAATGAAGAGTATCATTTGTCTTAAGTGAAAGTCAGTAAGAAAGTCTGTAGAAATAAAAACCTTGGGTATTGCTCCTGGAATAAATAAATAGACCAATGGAACAGATAGAAATCCCAGAAACAGACCTAACATATATGGGAACTCAGTATATGACAGAGGGAATATTTCATGTCAGTGAAGAAAACATGGGCCCTTCAAATATAATGCTGGGAGACTTGGCTATTCATATGGAAAATAAAATAAAAATAAAATAATTAATTAAAATAAAATCCTGGTGGGTTAAAGACCTAAATGTGAATGGCAAACATCTAAAATTTTTAATAGAAAAATATCTTTATGACAATGGGGTAGGACAAAATTTCTTAAACACATCACCAAAAACACAAACCATAAAGTAAAAGCACAATAAATTGGTCTATATTAAACAAACAAACAAAGAAAAAACTTATGGATGACCAAAGACAACATAGCCAAATTGAAAAGGCAAGTGGCAAACTGGGAAAATAAGCTTGCAATGAATATAACTGAAAAAGGATTAGTATTACAAGGGAGTAGAAGCAGGAAAGCTTCAAACATTCTCCAGTCCTATCAGTAATATCTGAATAGAGCTGGTAATACTTTGGAACTATATATCCCCAAATTTGCGCCAATGTCCTCAATTGGTTAAGACCTACAGAAAGGTGGATGAGTAATTAAGGCCCTTCCAAAACTCCAATGATCTTTTTGCAATAAATTCCTATAAGTGGGATTGCTGGGTAATATTGGACATGGTGAAATAAATTGCTAAACTTCCCTCCAGGAAGCCAGTGACAAGTTAGTCTTCCATCAATGCTATACAAAAGCTCATTTCTCCAAAGCCCAATCTAGTTTGAATTTTGTCAGTAATTTTAATATCCATTAATCTGATAGAAAAAGTGTTTTCTTGTGCATTTCTTTGCTTACCAGTTAGGTTTTTAATGTCATTGTCTACTAGTTGCTTTTTTCCCCCTTATTGATTTATAAGAACTTTTTGTTTATTTAGGGATATTAACCCTCTTTATTTGTAATACAATTAATTTTATTTATGGTGAGGGGAAGAAATTAGGATACTTTATTCTCATTGGCACCCCTCCATTTTTTAAATTTTTAATTCAGTTTTACTGAGATATATTAATATACCCTACAGTCACCCACAGTGTACAATCAATTGTTCACAGTACCATCATATATTTGTGCATTCAACACCAAGATCAGTTTTTGAATATTTTCATTACTCCAAAAATATAAAATAAAATAAATAAAAACAAGAATAAAAATTTAGTAAAGAAAAACACCTAAAACATCCCATCTCCCATGTCCTACCTATTATTCATTTACTTTTTGTTCCAATTTTTCAACTCATCTGTCCATATGCTGGATAAAGGGAGTGTGAGCCACAAGGTTTCCACAATCTCACAGTTACACTGTGTAAGCTACACAGTTATACAGTCATCTTCAAAAATCAAGGCTACTGGGTTGCAGTTCAACTAGCATTCCTACTTCTGGTGATATGTTCCATAATAACTGTTCCAGTCTATTACTATCATATTAGACTTCATTTTAATTTAAGTGAATCCCAGGCTTATTACCACCCTTTTATATCAGTTTCTCATTGGTAATGTTGTTTTGTTTTGTTTTAAATTCACCAATGAATTAATTCATGTGTCAGCTGGGTTATGAATTAGATATTTCAATGAGACCACATAGCTGCTACATTTTCTGAGTTGTCTCATATGTTACAATATATTGTTGTCATTATAACTGATAAACAACCAGAATCAATAATGTAATCTAGGATTACATTCTTTTGACTTTCCATTTTGCTTACTTGTTACTCCTCTGATTTCTGCTGCCTAACGTTGCAAAGGAAAATTTTGAGGCTGCTTGAGTATTTTCTTCTCTAGGTGATTTGCTTTATCAAAGACATATGGTAAAACGTGAAATTTTATTCCACTAAAATAAAGTATTAAAAACTTTGATTTTATGAAGTTTATTTTTTTCTGATTCACTATATTAGATGTATATTCGAACATCTTCTGTGTTCATCTGCATTCTGTGTAAGTTTTCTTAAATATTTATTCCACATTATTGACTTGATTTTCAGCAAGGCAAGATCTGCATTGGTGTTATTCTTTTATCCTTAGTTTTTTGCCTTAGTTCTAAAAGATCCCTTACATGCAGTGTTGATGCCTCTTTAAAGATCAACTATTGTCTACTATTTTCTTCTGTTAGTCTTAATTTTAGGTGTAGTCTTCAGGTACCTTCTTCATACCATGTTTTCCTAACTAGATATTTGACTTGGATATCTGCAAATGTTTTCTCCTTTCTAATTTCATTTTTTCAGTGTTTAATAGTATTTGAAGGAAAGCAACTACTTATCTACTTATATTTTTGTGAAACCTTTTTGACATCCCTCTCCAATAAAATGCTCCTGTGGTTTGAATGCAACGTATCCAAGCATTTTACTAGCAAATTTGTAAAAACCTTTTCTCTGAGAGTAAGTGTGATGGCACAGGGAAGAAAGGAGTGATGACCATGAGGGAATACAGAGAAAGAAAAAGATGCTTAATAGTGGTTTAGGAAGTTTTGCTTTAGTGATAGGTGATGTAACTATTTACTTTGCCCCACCAAGAATTTCAGTAAAAATACTACAATATTCTTGAATGCTTTTGAAATTGGAGTACATTTTATTTCTTGAATATGATGACATGCAGAAATAAGCCTTAAGGCAAGAGCTGAATAGCTCATGGAGGCCCCATTATTGAAAGGTTATATCTCAGTGTTACTTCTGTGTTTATATAGTGATTTTCAATTTAGACCCTATCTCTTTTTAAAAAAGGGACTTGAGGTGGATCTGTAAATAAAGTCAGAGTTACATTAAAACATGAATGATTGATAGCAGCTAGGAGATTGTGAGAAATGTACCCAGACATTTAACTTTGCTTAAAGTGGACTCCAGAAATATGTTTTACCGGTACTTTAAAGTTTCATTCAGTTGGCTGCTTTCAGAGAGACAAATTTAAATTTTTAGATGGTAGTGAAATGTGGTTTCTTATAATTTATTTAAATCAGTCTCTAGCTTTGTAGACAGCATGATTTTGGCACACTTCTGTCACTTGGTGACAGGATACCTAAATTATAGTTCTGTCATTTTGAAGGTATATAATCTCCATTTACAATAATGCTATTTTAAAATGAAAGTGAGTGAGTGATTTCAAATATTTCAGGATTACCAATACAAAAATTGCATTAAGAACTTCAAGAGAATTCCTTTGCAAAGAAATGGCTCCTGAGTGCATTTATTCAAAGACGATGTCCTAAAATTTGAGATTACTTCAGGTGATTTCCATTTCAATGAGACAGTCTAATACGTCAATCTGCTATTGACCCTAACTGTTACTATACTGTCTCAGACCTCACCTTATAATGATTAAAGATATTTCTAGGATTTAGATATTTAACAACAAAAGAGAGAGGATAACTGGAAAACAAAGGTTTTGTTACACAGTATAACTTAAGATGTGGTAAGAAATAAACAAGTTTAAAAAGCATTTGTTTATACCTTTTACATAATACGAGCATATCATAAAATTAATTGGAAACTGTTAAATTCCCGCCATTTTGCACTGTATTATATTGCCTAGTATTAATTATCTATTATTTTGCATTGCAATGTTCAACACCACTTAGGGTTACTTCAAAATGGAAAAAAAATGTATATAAATCATAAGTAAGCAGTTGTGTTAATACAGTGAATGCATTTTACTTACCAATTCTCACAATAAAAAACAGAATTCCTAATGCAGATTCATTTCTATAAAAATGGTAAAATCATCATGAAAAAATTGTTTAAAAAATGTGACCTTTGGTTTATGGAATGATCCCTAAAGAAATGTACATATTAGGCAGTATGGCCAAATCACAGAGCATCAGCATTTCCAGCAAGGTTTGCAGGTGCTGGAGGAGAAGAGCATCATAGGAAAAGGCCTGTCAGTGTCATTCTCTTGCTCCTGATAAGCCTCCTTGTCTCAGATTTCTCTTCCAGCCAGTACATCTGTCATATTTCCTTTTCAGTGTTAAATCGCCTCTATTACATAATATTTGTAAGCTCTGCAAATGATAACCACTGACAGAGTCATTTTCTATTTGTCCATTATGGTCTAATACATCCTGCTTGTGTCCTAAGGACTGGCCTGCAAAGACCTTACAACAGGACATTACGGTCCAGCACATACCATCATCCCCACTCTCCTGACATTACGGCCAATCATGATTCCATCATTAGAGTGAGATAATTTTTAAAATGGGTGATCACTCAAAACACCTTTTAGGCAACTGTTTTGTTAGATATTCTGACAAAAGTTCTAAATACATGATACACTGTAGAAATAAATGTCTTAAGAGAGAGATAAACATATATAACAATTATTTTCTATAAATTCTGTTATAGTCACACTTTTAAGCAACATGTATGAAATCAGAAAAGTTATTATAGCTTCATTTCCAATACAAATCTTAGGTGGATGATTACTCTTCAGGGATTCCCGAAATAATAAAACTGGTTACTAATTTTATAGGAAACAATTTATTCTTCCCATGATGAGGCAGAAGGCTGTTATTCAGACTGTACAATTGACAGTTAGTTTTATGAATGAGAGAGAATAGAAGTAGAAGATAGCATATGTGAGAGGCTGCTTTTAACAATAAACCACTATTCTCAGTTAATATTAACAAGATGGCTTGAAATGTATTTCTCTCATGAAGATGACTGCAGAACAGTGCAAAAAGGCAGTTATTTGAGATGTTTTTGTGTTCTAGAATCTGGATACATATCAGTGGACAATATAATAAATATTCTGGAAACAAGCTTGAAATATGTAAAAACATATCATGATCATTTATAGATGCAGAACAAAAACTTTTCTAAATTTGATTGCAATATTGAAATGCTTACTGTTGAACTCCATCTACATCTTCTTCTAGCAATTCAGAAATTTGGGCAAATGAAAGAAAATCTAGACACAAAATTTTTTCATGCTCCTGGGGTTCAGCATCTCCCTATAATAAAAAAAAAAAAGTGGAGTGGGTTATTTCAATTGCAAGTTTTACATATTAATCCCATTGATATCAAAATTTGTTCTTACTCTGTTCTATTTGCTGCCAGGATGGAAATTCAAACAAAACATTACCCTAGATAAACATTTTTCTTTTCCATTTTAATGTAATGATATGTGATGATACCTCTTCTCTGAAAAGACAAACAGGTAGTCATCTGTCTTTTGAGCATATTTAAAACTGGTGATGGCTTTCAATTCAAAAAATATTTATTGATTACATATTTCTCATCAAGCTGGGGGCTCACGAGGAGGTAAAGACAAGTAAGAAAGAGCTGCTATCTTGAGAAGCTTACAGTTGAGTATCAGGAACAAACTAAAGGTGACTTCAAAACAAGAAAAGAAAATGATAAGTGTGATAAGGGAACCATAACAAATGTGTCGCTGAGTCTTAGAGACTTAGCTCACGGACAGATCAAGGAAAGTCTGTAGAGAGGAGGTCTAGGAATGGACACTGTGGGACTGGGGGTGCATAATGCCCCAGGTGGACAAATCAGCAACACCAAGGTTATGAAGACAGGGAAGGTGTAAATAGCAAGCAGTTCACAAAGGCACCTAGGACTGCACAGGGGAATAGTGGAACTTAGATGGGAGTGGAGGTTGGGAACATATCATATAGGATTTTAAATTTAATAATTCAACAAATATTTACTGAGTGCTTACAACATGCAAGATACTGTGCAAGAACTCATAAATATTTCAGAACATGGCTCACTGAAGAATGAAGGCTGAGGAGTTTGTTCTTAATAACATAGGCAATGGGGAATTTGTGAAATTTTTGAGCAGTGAAATGACAAAATAAAAACTGTGCTTTAAGGAAGGTAAATATTGCAGCAGGGTGAAGGAAAGAGAGGAGCAGAGAAAGGATATGGGTGAAGAGTTAACTTAAGAGGTCATTAAAACAGTTCAGGGAAATGGCATTGGCCGCACTGAGATCCTCACAGTGTTGGTGAAAAGAAAGAAATGAATGGGACATATTCTATGGGGCACTACAAGATGGAAGAATGAATGGAGATACTGAGTTTGTGAAATAGGTGATAGGGAGAAAATGGTGGTGATACTCAGGACCTCTAATAGCACATATACCACCTTTGTGTGAATTAGACAAGGCATCCTTTCTGGGTGGTAGAATTACTAAAAGTCCCCTTTCCAAGGATCACACAGCTCTGTGCCCACATGCACTGTTTGTGAATAGTTTCAGCTTCTACTGACTCCTTAGCTGAGTTCTTTTATTCGGAGTACACCCTGTGCAATCATACATGGCACCCTCATTACACCAAAAGAAACAGGAGCATTGGAAGATGATGCTAGTTTTAAGATGGTAAGATGATGAGTTTGGTTTTCTTTGGTTGAGTTTAAGGTGGAAGACACATATCATGGAAGAAATGTTTAGAGGTTAATTAGAAATGCTGGAGTCAGAGAGGTCAAGTTTAAAGATGTTGGTTTACAAGTCAACTGCAAGTACGTCAATGGATGACATGGACCAGGGCCACAGCATGAAAGAAAAGCTGTGAATGGGAAGTAGAAGAGGGGAATGAGAAACAGAAGTAAGAGAAGTGAGAGAGAGCAGCAGCTTCGCAAATCACAAAGATCAAGGATTGTGAGTTTTTGAGGGGTGGGGGGTTGGGACAAGTATTTTTCAATTCAACAAACAGTAACTGATCTTGCTGTGTGAATGGGCCCCAGTAAATAAGAACAGCAAGGAAATGCTTTGCTATTATTAACCAGATCACACCCCAAATTTCCCATATTCCTTTTCCAGAGTGAAAAATCCCCAAATCTGATGCTAATTGGTAATTTTGGCTTAACAATTGTAATTTAATATTGGTTTTTTATTTTTTCATTTTTAAGAACCTAGTTTAGAAATAAAATGGTACTTTATTAGCTGTCTTTTTTGTAATCTATAATTAGCACATTAACCTAATTTAGGTCAGATTATTAGATAATATCTTGCATCCAGTTGGCACTCAGACACTTATAAATTGAATTAAATACACTTAGTTTTTACTTAGGGAAGTCTTTTGGTCCATAATATATGACTATATATTTGTTTAAGGGCTTGTTGATTATATATATATTATTAGCATTGAAGTGTAATTATTTCTGTACTGTCAATCCCATTAGATTGTAGATTTGTTGGGGAAAGTCATTCAATTTTTTTACTTCTTTTTAGCATTCCACAGATGTGGTATGTCAAAACAAGATATTAACTGACTGTCTAATTCATCCTCATCATTTGATGGCATTGTGAGATGATGGAGTATGGTGAAAAGTAGGACTCAGAGGAACTCTGGCTCTCGTGAGGGTTTGGCTAGTGACTACCTTGGTGCTACAAGTAATTTAAACCTAAATTTGGATTCATGTTAAAAAAATTATTTTGATATGTTTGATATGAAATAAGATTGTGATCTTTATTAATAATGAATAAAGATATACATGAAAAACAAATTATACATATATAGAGATAAATTTTATTTGATTGAAAAATTTTCTGGATGGGGAAAACTAGATCATGCAAGAACTATCCTGAAAGAGAATAATATAATCTTAACCTTTTGGACAATAATAATTCTAGCTAAGATGCCTAATATTAGTGCCTCATTTTTTTCTAAAACCTACAGGCTTAAGATAATCATCTTTTAGGAGAGTTTGCCTCTGGGTTTTGGCTTTCTTTTGTTTAAATTGCATTACTAGACCTATTTAAACTAGAGCTTTTTTGTTTGTTTATACACTGCCTTGCACCAAAAAGAATATACAGTGGTCAAAAAAACTTTATTTTTCAACACATACATTCTGATTCGTAAAAATTAAACATAAAATAGAAAATTCAAAAATTCATAAATAAGCTAATAAAAATGTGAATATATAATTGTTGCTTTCTCTGTAAAATTACATCTCTGACTAGGAAAATATGTAAGCTAAACTGCACTGTAACTAATTTTATTCTACCACCTGGTGGATTTTAGTAGCTATTCCTGGAGCAATAAAACTATAAGCCGGATTTTGTCAGATAATCTTCTCTTTGATTTTTCTTCTCTAAGGTTACTTAAATTTTCCACATTGTATTATGCAGCTTTGTATATACATTCTAGAACGTCGACTTTTGGGGACATTTTTTTATCTAGAACCAGTAGCATACTACATAAAATAGATTTTTAATTGGTGTGTGAGTGTGATGGAAAGGAGAAGTTTTTGGAATCACATATGTCACCGGAAGGAAAACTGGAGGTTAAAACATGGGAGTGTATAACACAGTGAATCTTGTGGTGGACAATGTCCATGATTAATTGTACAAATACAAAAAAGTTCTTTCAAGAACTAGAGCAGATGTATGACACTATTATAATTAGTTAATAATAATAGAGGGGTGTGTTTGTTTGAAGCTGTTATGTACCCCAGAAAACACCATGTTCTTTTAATCCATCCCTGTGGGAGAAGACCTATCATGGGTGGGACCTTTTGATTAGGTTGCTTCAATTGCGATGTGATCCAGCCCATTCAAGGTGGGTCTTAACTCTTTCCTGGAGTCCTTTAAGAGAGGATAACAGGCAGAGACATTTGGAGAGAGCTTAGAGAGAGAAAAATGCCCTGGGGATTCTAAGAGAGGACAGATACTCAGAGAGAAAACCACTGGAATAAGAAGCTGAAAGCAAGGAAACCCAGGAGCAAAGGACAAGCAGATGCCAGCCATGTGCCTTGATGTTGGAAAGAGGAACCCTGAATGTCCACAGCCTGTCTTCAGAGAAGACATCCTCTTGTTGATGCCTTAATTTGGACACATTTTCACGGCTTTAGAATTATAACTTGTAACTTCATAAATCCCCATTGTTAAAAGCCAATTTCTGGTATATTGCATTCTGGCAGCTTTAGCAAACAGAAACAAGGGGTATATGGGAAAACATGTACCTATTGCAATCTATGGACTATAGTTACCAGTAATATTTTAATTCTCTTTTATCAACAGTAACAAATATACCACACCAACACTATGGGTCAATAATACAGGGGGATAAGGAGTATAGGAGGATTAGGGTTTTCTTCTTTGTTTTTATTTCTTTTCTGGAGTAATGAAAATATTCTAAATTTGATCACGGAGCTGTATGCACAACCATGTGATCATACTGCGAACTGGTGATTGTATATTTTGGATGATTTCTATGCTGTGTGAATATATCTCAATAAAATTGCATTAAAATAGATTCATACTAAATATTCATTTAAAGAAATATAATACATTTCACCAAATATTACTAAAGAGAGGATTCTTAGCCACAAAGAATATAGACTAGTCCACAAATTCCAGCCTTTGAAAGATTTTCTTCAAGACTGAAAAAATATTGGAATCTGGGGCCAAAGGAAAAAACAGTAATATTGAATTTTTTTATTAAAACTTTTGATCCACATTGGATTTTTTGCCTTAATTTTTCATTTTTAAAATATTGTTGTTATGGTTTGCTAATGCTGCCCTTTAGTAAAACACCAGAAATGGATTGGCTTTTATAAAGGGGGTTTATTTGGTTACAGAGTTACAGTCTTAAGGTCATAATGTGTCCAAGATAAGGCATCAACAAAGGGTACCTTCACTGGAGAAAGGCCATTGGCATCTGGAAAACCTCTGTTAGCTGGGAAGGCACGTGGCTGGCATCTGCTTGCTCCCAGGTTGTGTTTCAAAATGGCGTTCTCCAAAATATCAGCTTTCAACATCTGTCTTCAAAAATATCTCTCTTGCTGCAGCTCTTCCAAAACGCCACTCTCAGTTGCTCTCCAAAATGTCACTAACAGCTGCTCTGTTCCTTCTGTCTGCGAACTCCTTTACAGGACTCCAGTGATCCAATTAACACCCACCCTGAATGGGTGGGGCAACACCTCCATGGAAATTATTCAATCAAACATTTCACTCACAGCTGATTGAGTCACATCTCCATGGAAACACTCAATCAAAGGATTCCAGTCTAATCACTAATACATCTGCCCCAACAAAACTGCATCAAAGATAATGGCGTTTGAGAGACATAATATATCCAAACTGGCACAATTGTGTTAAAATCTTATTTATCTTGATTACTGAATTTTTGTTGCTCCCTTAAATTTTGTGCCCAAGGAGCGTACCCCACTTGCGTTACTCTAGTTCTGGCCCTGCTATGGAGCCAATTTAGGAAAAAAAAAAAAAAAAAAAAATTAAAAGTAAGCCAAATAGATGAAGGAAGGGTAAGTGAAAGCAAGTGCCAGTTCAAATCTTTGGAAAATGTGATTAAATAATAGAGAAAGAAAATGAATATATGCTGCATAAAATAGTAATATATTTGCAAATTCAGAAAAAATGCATGATTTCCTAGGAAACTATAAGTTATCAAAACTGATGAAGGGATAAGGGAGAAAACTGAACAGTCCAACTGAGAACTAAACTGGAAATCCACTTTTTAAGAAGTCACCATGCCCAGATGGTTTTACACTTATAGTTCTCCCTAACCTTCAAAAATACTTAATTTTATGTTAGTTTAATAATTATAGACTGGAGAGAACTCATTTTTAAGATGCCAGCCAGCATAGTCTGCCTACATAAAAACTGAACTAGACATAATGACAGAGAAGAAAGTCTTACAAATCACTCTACTAGAAAAATGGAAGAGCTGGAAAAAGGGACTGGAACTAACTAAGTGGTAACCCTGGAACCAGAAGGGACACTTAGAACAACTACAGGAGTGCCAGAGGAAGCAAGAGCCTGCCAAGAGTGCAGGTTTTGTAAGTGAAAGCACAAACCAGGGACCAACCCCCATTGCTCAGACTTGCAGCAGCAGTTGTGGAAATGGCTGAAGCTGCAGCAGCACAAACCAGATTCTGGAGGATTCTGGGGGCAGCCGGGTGAGGCCAGGGCTGGCAGAGAAACCCTCCTCCTCTAAAACTTGGGGCTGAGGGTTGAGGATGTTCTGGGGGATCCCTCAAGGACCAGCATGGAAGCTGGCCTCAATTTTGGCCCTGTGAGCAGCATCACTTCCAGCCTCCCACCATCATCCGCCTGGACAGACATAAAGAGACAGGGCACCTTCTTTGGCTGTTTTTTTTTTCCTTCTGTGCACTGCCATTTCCTGGTCTGGTCTTGCTTTCAGCCCTTTCTGCTGCAGCAGCTTCTGGCCTCATACCAACATCTACAAGGACTTAAAGACTCAATGCACTTTGCCACTAGTTGAGTTTCTCTTTCTTGAGTTGTTTAGTTTGGCGGATCCCTGAGGGCCCAGCACAGATGTTAGCCTTGAGAAGTACCTTCTTATGACCTTATGTCATCATCTGTCAGGATATAAAGAGCCAGTACACTTTTTTTTTTTTGGTTGATTGTATTTTTCTTCTACTGTTTTACATTTTTGGGTCTGATGGATGAGCAGGGATGCTGGCCTAGGTTTCAGCCTCAGCAGCAGCAGCTTCTGACTTCCCACTAGCAAATAACAACAGACTTGGAGAGGCAGTGCACTTCACTATTTTTTTTTTCTTGTTTTTTCTTTTGTATGTACGTGGTGTTTGTGTGTGGGGGAGGTGTCTGTTTGTTAGAATTTTTTCTTTTTTTTTCTCTTTTTCTTTTATTCCTCCCCCTGACCTCACCCCTTTTCTTTCTTTCTTTCTTTTTTCTTCTTGTTCTTAGTCTGGCAGATTAACCGGGCAAACTATATTTCCAGAGTGACCATAACATAATAATCAGAATGTCCAATTCTCAACAAAACACAAACATACAAGAAGACATACAAGGAGACTGGACCAGGAAACTATGGTCCAGTCACAGGAAAAAATAATTTGATGGAAAATATATTTCAAAATACATACAGTCTGTGGAATTATTAAAGATCATAGAAAAACTCTCATAAATAGGATCAATGAACTAAAGGAAAACATGGACAAAGAACTTAATAAAATCAGGAAAACAATATATGAACATACTGAGAATTTCAATAATGAGATAGATATTATAAAGAACCAAATGGAAGTTGACCCTGAGGAACCTGGGCGACACCATAAAGCATGCCAATATATGCATCACAGGAGTCTCAGAAGAAGAGACAGAGAAGGGTCAGAAAACAAACATTTGAAGAAATAAGGGCAGAAAACTTCCTAAATCTGATGAAAGATATGAATATATAAATCCAAGATGCTCAATGAACGCCAAGCAGGATGAACCCAACAGATCTACACTAAGATACATTATGATCAAACCATCCAATTTCAATGACAAAAACCTGAACTAGAAAAAAAAAGGAAATTATAACCAAAATCATTAATGAATTCAAAGGCAAAAATTATAATTAAAATACATATTAGAAAATCTAACTTGGCAGTATAATAAAAGATGAATAAGCTATCAGCATATCCAAATAAGGTTTATTTCAGAAATATAAAGATGGTTTATCATTAAGAACACTATTAATGTAATTTTCATGCCAAATTAACTGATAAAAATTATACTGGTATATAAATAAATAAAAATCAGGCTGAAATAATTTGCTAAAATTCAGCAGCAAAATTTTCAATAACATATAAAGCAAAAAAAGATAGCCAACTATGAAATGACTATTTGCCAAAACCAACAGTAAACATCATATTGAAAGGCAAAATACTAAAGTCTTTCTTTTGAAAACAAGGAAGTTTAAAAAAGAAACTCTGGCAATTAATATTATTACTACTCAACACATTAGAGAGTTACTATTTAATACAATAAGATAAGCAACTAAATAAATGGCTTAAACATTAGAAATGAGGTAATAAAAATAATCTCTATTTGAAGATTACATGGTTGTATACCTAAAGAAATCTGAGATTGTATTAACTTTTTTGAATTAATAAGAAATTTGGCAAGATGGCTATATGTAAGATAAATATATAAAATCCAATTGTTTTTCTCTATATTAGCAATACCCATTAGAAACAGAAATAGCAAACCTTGAGTAAATTATAGTAGTAATTGTTCCAGTTTGCTAATGCTGCCTTTATGCAAAATACCAGAAATAGATTGCCTTTTATAAAGGGGGTTTATCTGGTTACAAATTTACACTCTGAAGGCCATGAAAATGTCCAAACTAAGGTGTCAACAATAGGCTACCTTTACTGAAGGATGGCTAATGGAGCTTGGAAAACCTCTTTTAACTATGAAGACATGTGGCTGGCACCTGCTGATTCCGATTGTGTTCCAGCTCCTCTCTCAGCTCCTGTGCGTTCCTGGTTCTTTTTCCCAGGACATTTCTCTGTAAGTGCCTGGGCATGCTGTCTTAGCATATCCCAGGGAAAACTCTGGGCTTCCTCTCTTAAGCATCAGCAAAAGTATGCTTTCAACAGTAATCTCTAAAATGTCTCTCTCAGCTGCAGCACTGAGCTCCTTCTGTCTTACAGGGCTCTAGTAAACTAATCAAGACCCAAACTGAATGGGTGGGACCACACCTCCATGGGAATAATCCAATCAACAGATCGCACACTAATCAAAGGTGTCACTCACAGTTGGGTGAGTCACATCTCCACGGAAACATGCTATCAAAATGTTCCAACCTAATCAACAGTAGTAAGTCTACCCCCACAAGATTGTATTAAAAAAAACATGGCATTTTGGGGGACATAATACATCCAAACTGGCATAGTATTAAGTCTAATAAGAAAGGTATACAACCTGCATGAAGAAATCAAAAGTTAAAAAAAACAAGATGAATAAAAGGCATTTATTTGGGAGCATTCAAATCCAAAAATTTAAATCCTTACCACATTATAAATATAGTGCAATGACAATCTCAAATCTCAGTGGGAATATTCTGGAATGTTACAAATTAAGTTTTAAGTTCTTTAGAATAATACATACATTTTGGGAAAATAGTGTGAGGAGACTTTCCAAAGCAGATATTAAACCTGAATACAAAATAGCACGGTATTTGCACGAGGATAGACAAATTGGTCAGTGGAAAAGAATAGAGGATCCAAACATATATGTAAAAAGTGGCAGTCAGTTCATTCTCAATAGGAAGAGAATGGTTTATATAGTACATGATTTGCTGGTTTAATTGGTGATTCACCGCTAGAAGAAAACAAAATTAGATCCTCATCTCAAAAATACAAAATACATCTATAAAAAGTAAATTTCAGCCATATTAAAGACTAAACTTTAGAAAAATAAAAAGGTAAATATTAGAAAAAAGATTGAAGACTAATTATACAACTGGAGGGGGTATTAAGAGGGGTGCTTTTAAACAAGATAGGATCCCCAGAGACCAATAGTAATAAGACAAGCCTAAATATTTGTCAATATTTCTATGCCTATAGCCACTGAGATTCAAAGTGACTGATAAAGAATTCTACCATATATTAGCATTTTGAGGTTCATTAGTACTGTCTTCTCAACAATATTTTAAATGACTTATTCTGCATCCTCCCCATAATCCCACACCAGAAGGTGACAAGAAGGGCAGCGGCCCAAGCCCCCAGACACAGGAGCCCTTTGAAGCCCAGAACCCAAGTCAGCTGTGGTCGCCCAGCTTCAGGCTGGGTGACAAGCCTCTCCTTATGAGCGTGACAAACCTTTAAGAATGATACAACTCTAACACGGACGCAGATGAGGGTGGAGGAAAGTAGGAGCAGCACTCCCACAATGAGGATTCTGAGCAGGGGTTGAAGACGAACTGCAGCTCTCAAACATAATAAACAAGCTGCACTGTGATGCGAATGGCTTCAATAATGCCCCTTGAAACACTGAAATTGCAAGAATTGATCATTTTGCTGCTCAAGTTGACCACCAAGTGGTCCTTTCTAACCTGCAAGTGACGGGGTAGGGGCCATTTTCTAGGAACCATCTAACACAGAGAGCACTGCCTATGCCTCCTCTTGGACATGTTGACAATCCATAAGATAAGTGACATCATCTTTTACAGTCAAGAATATGCCCTCCTGTCCTGAATAAAGCCCACTGTGTATTGAGTAAATGTCACATAACAAGGGATGTCGTGACACTTTGAGACATTATTCAGAAGAGGCAATTGGGAAATAATCATTTGCATTTTCTTAGGTCCCTGATACTACTTAAAAGGATTATACTTCTTAAGTAGCATTTTTGAAGATATTAAGAAAGTCAGTTTATGAACACACTATTGCTGGAAGACTGACCACTGAATTCCAAGCACACATTTACAAATTCCTTCCAAATACAGACCTAAACATAGCAAAGATTTATTTTCAGATTTTTGCCATTTTGCTTGGTTCTTGTGCATTTACACAGATATTTGTCAAAAATTGAGTCTTACCTTTTAAAAGGAGGCATTTATCCCAATATTACTAAAGAACCTGGAATGCTGAATTCAAAAAGTTGGCAAGTAGAGTCTATGTTATGTCACAGAAAAAATATTTCCCTGGATCTGGAATGCATTTCTGCTTGTTCAGTGTCTCATAGACGACATACCTTTTCTGGCATACTTCAGACCACCCATGATTTTAATTAGTTAATTTAACATATTTTATTGAGTGCCTACTATGTGATTGTAATAATTGGTTGTTTTCATTCTGTAAGTATTTGGCCTTGAACTATTGGAAGTGTATGCTTTATTTGCAATAGACTTGGCTAGAAAAGAAATATTTCACTAATGCTTGGCTCAGCTGACTAGATGGTCTACTGGCTAAGTCAATTTGGAGAAGAATTTATTAGTAATGACACCATCAGGGACTAGGTCTCGAGAGATTAACTCTGGAAAGAATCTGATCTGAAAAAAACTTTTTTCTATATGGCTGAAGAGTCATGGCCTTGGGAACAGAGACACCAAGGGAGAGAGGGACTTTGCTATTTTCCATCTAACCCCAGTCAGCACAAATGGGCAGCAGGCAGCACTTGTCACTCTAATGAATGACAGGGCTCTATGGATCAGTCGTTTTCTCAGTGAACTATAAGAACTCTGCTTTTATTAGAACATAAAATTGAGTTTCCACCATGTACCATTTTAATGCGTTAATCTTAGTAAATGAGCACAGCTAAGTGAGTACAGGTTACAACTTGATTTCGTAGGTTTGTTGCTAACTAAAAGATTGAACATATCCTGAATTACATGCCATGGGGAAAACTCTGCTCCTCACAGAAGTTAACAAGTGTGTGAGATGACAGTGCCAAAATGGTAGATAACCCTCGAAGGTCTGTAACTAGCTCATTCATCTGACTCATCCATTATAAAAAGTGTTTTTTTTTCCCCCTGGAGCATGGTATTTCTTTGCTTTCTTTGTTAAAAAATTATGGAATATTTCTTTTTTTTTCAAAGTGAGGATTCATAAGATATCCCAAACTATCAGAGTCTTTAAACGGATGTTATCTACATGAATAAGTATGCATGTGTACACTGACAATTATGAATTATCTTAAGGAAGCTTTTGTATATATTTAAATAACACAATTTAACTGGGAAATTTCCTATGCCACTTTTGAAATAGTGTTACTTACATTAGAGATCACAAGGGAATAACTGGTTTAGCAACCAGTTTATCACACTAAAATGTGTTTTTAATGTATGCTAATTTCAAAAGGTTCATAGGAGAGTCAGTTGCCTCAGTGGTCTGTATGTTGTATAAAGTAGAATCTGGGCTGGGAATGACTTGTGTATCTCTAAACAAGCCACCACATTATTGCTCTCTCTGTTTCCTCATTTATAAAATTTGAGTTACTATTTATCTTCTTAACAAAGAATGTTGTTTAAACTAACTGATGATTACAAAGGGAGTTGAGCATAAGAATGTAAATTATAACATTAGTATTCACCTTTAGGGCCTTAAAAAACTGGAGGAAAAATCTTCATAGGAACAAAATGATAGACTCCATGCGTGAAGATTTAAACATTCTTTTGGTAATATTTGGCACAGTGGCCACGTTCTTAAGGACTAAGGATAATAAGTATATGAGTAATTACATTTATCGAAAACCCATTTATTATTGACAGCTAGTGTTGGGAGGTGACTCAAGACACAAACCTTTTACACACGAGGCCACTGGGGCCGAAGTAAATGACTTTCCTACAGACAAGCTGACAATGAGAACCTAAGCCATAACCAGAATTCCGAAACGCCTGCTACCCATCCTTTTTCTTATCTTATCATGTATTTACTGGTTTAGAAAAATGGCAAAATAACGGAAACGGCAAGCCTTAATATTAACCAGTCCCCTACCACTGAAGGGTTATTCTGTGGTACCTTTTGAGCAATTGGAATTCTGATCATTACAAAAGAATTAACGGCAATTTCAAAAAGGAACTAGCCTATTTTAAATTCTGAGGTTAATTTTTTATTTTCTCTTAAGTGCAGAGAAACCCAGGCGAAATTTGTTACAAGCGAGGACATTAGAGAACGGAAGTGTCCAATGGATGAATACATACTCGCCGGCGCCACGGGCGGAAGGGCCCTGGGAGCGCATGGCGGCGCGTCCGGGACCCCGGTGCCGCCCTCCGTCAGCCCAGGCCCGGCCGCCCTCCCTGGCTGCGCACTCGTCCTGGGAGTGGCCTCGGAGGACCCGCCGACGGAGAAAGGGCGGCGTACCTCGGGCTCGGGTGTGGTCCCGGTCGGGGTAGCCCCTGCGGGGGTCGTCCCTCCGGGTGTCGTCCCCAAAGGCGTAGCCATGATCGCGCCGGAGCAAACGGCTCCTCGTCGCCTTGGCAACTGGAGTGGGTGGGGCCCTAGTCCCGGAGCCTGGGAACTGATCCCAACCCAAAGCCGCCCCTGGGCCCCCGCGCCTTCCTCCCCGGGTCTGGAGCGCTGCTTTCAATGGTCTGATAGAGACACTCTTGTTTTTTGAGTGTGAGAGAAAGTAAATGAATGAATGAATGAATAAATAAAAGAAAACTTAAAAAATAAAATTCAATGAACTGTTAATATGTGAAAGGTTTAACGTTGGCATATAGCAAGTTCTCAAAACAATCTGAGATGTATTACTGGAACTTTGAACACTGATATTTGAAATTAAGGAATTACTGTAGTTTTTAAAGGTGTTATGGTTGTGATCATGTTTAGAAGAAAAAAGTGTCCTTTTATTTTAGAAATACATACTGAAGGACTGAGGGATGAAATGATATTATTTCTGGGATTTACTCCAAAATAATTTCAGGAAGGAGGTCCATGGGAAATGAGTGGATGAATCAAGATTGGCCGGGAGCTGTGTGATGGGATAGTGGGGGTGGGAGTGGGGGTTATTATACTTTTTTTCTACTCTTGCATATGCTTGAAAGTTTCCATAATAAAAGCATTTTAAAACGAAAAGATCTATTTAATGGCAGTATGAGTAATCTTGACTTCTCTGCTTGATCAACACTTGCTTTGAAAATGAAACGTTCTTGCTTGTATTTACCTGCATGAGGGTTGCTGTGCTTACTGTAAAATTCAGAAACTGTTTCCCCATCTGTAAAGTGATATATTAATAGTATCTGCCTTATTGTGTTACCTTGAGGATTAAATGTGTTAATATACGGCAATGTTCACATAGAAGAGTTAGCTATTTTTAAAGTAGTATTAGTATTATTAGCATTTTATGTTTTTCCTGACTTTAGTCCATCCTGTATACAGCTGCCAGGATAATCTCTCATCATGTACCTCCCCTGGATTATTACCCATTGTCTTTCAGATCAAACTTAACACTTTAGCTTTACATAACCTCATAATTGCGCCTTTCCTTTAAATTGTCTCAGTTCAAATTATGCTCACAGTTTGTACTGTCAATCTGTGATTATGAGTTGTCTCTGGTCTTACATATGGATAGCCCATCTTTTCAAGTGGATTGTAGTGTCCTCCTCCTTTTCTTGATATTTTCACCCCTAAAGGAACTAGTTGAGTTTTCAGTACAAAGTATACACTCAATAAAAGTTTGACTTTCAACTCCATTTTAGAAAGGACATTAGAACTTCTTCAATTAGTGGAAATATAGTCAGTTTTTAGTGATTTCCAGAGTTGGCGTACGAACCACCAAATTCAAATTCATATGAATTCCTAATTCTAATTCATTACCATTCTTAATTATTCCATCATTTCCCTCTGATCTCTACTTCCAGGAAATTTAAAATCACTGGTCACCTTCGACTAGATAAGAACTCTTCACATTCCTTATATCTGATGTTTCTTAAAGCACTAAAAGATTTATTTCTCTAAACAAAATATCTGATTTATTTCTCCGGCCTTTAATTATTCAACTACTTTTTTTTGACAGTTTTTACATTTTCTGGACTGCAGAACTAGATTGAGTATTCCAGTTCAGATGGGATCAGTTCTAACAGTTAATGGGAGGGTTGCTTCTGGGAGGGCAGCATTGCTTTGTAGTTATTCCATTTTACTGTATTTATTGTTGTCTTTTATTAGAGAAGTCAGTTTTGAGAGGGTAATTTGATTTTATGGGGCCCAAAGTTGTTGCCCAGTAAGGAGTGGTGGTGAAAACCCATTAGCCTGAAGGTTATTTTAATTTGCACGAACTGCAGTCGATTGTAGCCTCCCATTTATTTTGTAGGAAAGTGCCAACTAGGAAGACAAATCTCAGCAGGTGATGTACTTTCTTACATTGAAAGGTCAAGTAAGTCTTACCTTCTCCAGTCACTTTTGAAGATAAAGGCTTCTAACCAAAAACCTGCAAAATTCCATTTGTTATGTTAGCTTATTGTTTTAGGATTCTAATAGAAAAGGTAACATATGGTTCTTGCAATTTACAGTCATTTTAAAAAAGACCTGTGACTTTTGTGACACCACAGTGAAATGTGAGGTAGCTTGATACTGTCAGATGATCAACTGGATTGGACCTGTTCTAATGAAAGAAAGTGCTCCAATCTACACATCTATAAACCTGTGAGTAGTACTACATTTTAAAAATGCAATCAGATTTTTTTGAAGAGGAGCATGTTTGTAATTTTACCAATTTAAGTATTGTGTGTTTAAAATAAAGCTTACTTTTAAATACCAGAGAAATGTTTAGGAAAGGTCTGGATAATTTTATGATGCATACTGATGGCCTGGTATGGCAAAGGAGAGCAATGAATAAAGATGCTGTGATTTCAGCTGTCTTCCTGGTGTGGGTAAATATTTCTATTCCACTCTTCATGTTCCTTGTGCCATTAGCTCATCTTCACTGTAAATAAGATTCTTTAACACTAAATTAAATAGTGCCACTAATGAGATAAAACACTGGGACAATCCCCCCTCCCTACCCTCTTCAATCTATTAAGTGACACCTACTTAATAATCACTCTGGAAAAATTCCTGTTTGTCCTGTAAGTGGTGGTGAGACCAAATACTTCTGGAGATGGAATTTAGAGAATACACTGTATCTTACTCTGTAAATACATTGAAATATTATATATAGAAAGAATAAATATTTTTAAAAATTTAATTTGTAATTAATTGCCTTCATTCTTTGTTACATATTTAATTTTTAGCAAAGAAGGTATTCAAATAGCTAAGCAACTCTGAAATATGTTTAAAGTTTTCTTAACCTTTATCTAATCTTTAAATGTGGATTTCTCTTTTCAATCAAGTGCCATAATCTGTTTAAGCCAAATGTCAGAACATTTTAAAGCCTTACCCTAATAAAACACACTTAGGAAATGACACAGTAAACTTACTATTCTAGAATACATTCTGAGAGCAACTAATTACTATTGGGGGATAATAATTTCCAATAAATAGTTGGTACTATTTTGATATTATTCATTTAATACTGCAACTTGCCTTTAAAATTATTCTCTCCTATTTTACGTCCATCTGTTATTCTTTCTCCAGTAACTTCATTTATAGCATTTATAGTAGAGTGGATCCTTCTGTTCTTCAGATAAAAATTCTAAGTAATTCTAATTCTTTTTTTTTTCCAAATCAGAAAAGACTGTCTTTTCCTAATGCAGAGACCTCTTAAAGATAATATTATGGCTTGTTCCTTTCCTTCCTGATCAACTTATTAAAAAATGTGCTGTCTTACTCATCATCTCTCCTTAACCATTCCATGTCCTGCAGTCAGTGTTTTACTTCCTTTGCTCTCCTAAAGTTGTCCACAGAAAAGTTACTATGGGTTTCTGTTTTCCTTGGTGTTTCTCCGTTTGCCCTTGATATCCCCTCTCCACCCCCCTTTACTCAACTTTGTGCCTGGAAGGCTGACATTGTAGATCCCATCAGCTAGAGTCGCCACTTTCTTGCCCTCTGACTTTGGGTTGGGCCAACGGGAGCACCAGAAGGCCGGAAGGTGGGGGAGTTACTGAGGGTATTTATTCTCTCTGCTCCTTCCCTGCAGGATTGTAGGTAGGGAGTAAATGGGTTCCTATACCGAAGGCCTTGAAGATCACAGCCTGTCCCTCAGTTCCCTAAAAAGCTACAGCTCTCCTGAGTTTTGGTAACCATCTCATCCCTTGCCCCTTCAGGACTAGGGGTGACAGTGGATCCCTGCTGTTGTTATCTTTGGGATGTTTCATCATCCCTGTTGGTTTCCTTTATGGCTATCCACATCTTTGTAAATAGTTCCTTATCAAACACTCCTCACTCATCACATTTTTGCCATCTGTTTCCTACTGGCACCTTGACTGATACCAGCCAAAATTAACTCTAAGACAATTAACAGGGATGACTGACTTGTTCAACACCACGGTTGTTGTCTGCCAATTTGTTGTCTACCAGTATTGTCTGTAAGTGACCCTGGGTACTCACTGTGGATTTCCTGAACAATAATCTAGGTAGGACTGTACCCACTCCACCTTCACCCCATTCTCTCTGCTGGACCTGCTGCACCCAAGTTCAGCTTCCCTCAGGATTGAAGACAGGTGTGTGGGAGGATGTGCAAGGAGAAAGTAACGACCTATGGGACCTGGGATATCAAAGTGTTGGGAAGCTAGGTCCCCCAAGGCAGCTGGTATATAACTGCTGGCCCCCCTAAATTCTAATTTCCTGATGCTAAGCAGCCTGCATACTCCCCCTGTTGACAAGACAGCTTGAAAACTTGTCCTGTAAAGAGATAAATTAACAGATCACCTGGGCCTTGCATGGCTTTCCATGGATGATGGGGGAGGGGAAGGCCAGGGGAAGGACCAGTGCCTTCCTCTCTTCTTCTTGCTTACTGGGGCCTTGAAGGTTTGACCTTTCTCAATAAAACCTTATCCCATGACATGTGATGTTATGGAATTTGTTCCAAACCAAGGAGGGGCACAACTGACCGAGGAGACTACTCATGTGAACATATCTTGTTTACAGATTCCCTGTCCCAGCACATTTAGATGCAAAATCCATATTTGCACACAAGTCTTATTATTGCCATTTACAAATTGTTCTTTATTGTAGTATTCATGCTAGTATTTTCATCACCCCTTTCATGCTTCAGTGAACCACTTTTGAGTAATCAATCCACATTGCTGAACAAGTAATGCAAAAACAACTTAACAAACCTAAGCAATCGCATACATATTATGTGAAAATGCATCAACCAAGTTAAAATTGTACTGTTTCCAGAATGTTAGTCAAGACAGAATGACCTAAATTCCCAAAGCACGTGCAGAAACTCTAAAGAATATACAATTTGAGCTAGCCATAAATAATTTTTTAAAAAATCAAAATTCTTCTTAAACTTTAAATTCGTGAACCATATATGATCAAAATAGGTTCACTGATTCCCACCCCCTCCACCCAGAACTGCCTAAAAGTGCCTGGGTGCCACTTAATTAACATCAGGGGCTTCCTTTGCTCTTTGAATGTGTTTTGAGAAAACTGATCCTGAGGGATTCTGAGACGTGCTTGACTGAGCAAGCAAATGCCCCCATCTCTGCATTATCCCCCTCCCCAAACCCACATTTAAATACACCAATTCTAATTTTATCTGTTTTACATAATAGTTTTCTTGTAAATTTCTTTAGAAGGAAGGATTTTGAGCTTTAAAAATTTTGAAAGCCACTAGATAATCTCTAAGGAGCGCTTCATCTTTGAAAATTCTGTTACAATATAATCTCCCAAAACATTCTTGGTCTGAAACATTCACTTGGGCAAATATACAGTATTAACTGTTATTAAACATTTCTGAGGCATACACATTTTTATGATTTTAGGGAAGGGAAATAGTTTATATTATCTCAGTTAATCATCATAACCACACTGAGAAGTAGATGGTGTGATTTTTGTTTTACACATGAGGAAATGGAGGCTGACAGGACCTGATAACTGACCTAATGTCTTGCGGCTAAATACTTGCCCAGCAGACCCAGGTGTGAACTAGTTCCTATGACTCCACAGCCCACTCCCTGTGTCTCAGAGCATTGAATTACCTCAGGTGTGCTGTGCACTCAAGAACCCAGATGAATAGATGAAGTTTATCCCTGAATCCTTTCCATCTTCCCACAATGCCTCTCCTCTCTTCCCCTCCCCTACTCCCGTGCCTTCACAATAATTGTTAATTCATTTTGCAGTTTACTCTTGGGCATGTAATCATATAAGGCATATAGTAATAACTAAAGTGTGAGATGATCTGGTTCAGCACCTACCGAGGGGCGTTTGTATTTTACTTGGAGACTCTTGAAGATGGAAAATTCTTTTGCAGCTCAAAGAAATGAGGCTTTCCTAGAGGACTGACAGGTTGTAGGGTCTATATTTTGGGAACAGGAGACCTTTTCTGGTGCCTTCTTATACCCTCATCTTATATTCCACTTGCTAGTGTTATCAACAGTTATGATTTCTTCTAACCTCCACAGCATCCAATAAATTGTTAGATCATGAAAATGAAAATGTTAATCAATAGATAATACTCTTGGAACTATTGCTATTCCTGATTCTAATGCAATAGGTGGCATGCTTTTCAGCATAATTTTTTCTACATAATCAAAAGGCCAAAGTGCATCCTTTTCATGTGAAATGCATTTTTTTTTGTGTGCCTCAAAGCAAATTCCTATTAAAGGAATTTGCAGTGTCTTTGGAGACAACAAAGTCCCTAGGCAGCTTTCAGAAGAGCATAGCAAACTATCAGAATTCACTATGCCATTTTCTATTTTTTTGCAGAGTTGTTTTTCTATGTGTACTAGGTGGTGAAGGCCTATAAAGGGCATGAGAAGATTGTATGTGGTATTTCTCTGACTAGAGATAGATCCTATTGGTAGTTAATGGTTGGTTTCCAGCTTGTTACTTTAATGAGAGTCCCACCATGCTCATTATGGTGCTGTCACTTGGCCACCAGTATCTTGGTAGATATAGCCTGGGTACACAGTGGTAGAGCAAACCCTGTTAAGCAAGACTTTTGACCAGCTAAGTAAACGTGGGGAAAATGACTTTATTTTCATGTAACATTGATGATTCTTTTATGAGAATCCTCAAACATTTCCTTATGTAAGTTTATTTCAGAATGGTTGCATAGAAAAAGGAAAATATAAGATTGGAAAGGAAGAAAGGAAGGGAAGATGGGTAGTAGAACAGAAGTTAAGTTTAAACTCTGGAGAGAGAAAACAGTGTATCAAAATTTAGAAGCTGAACAGAAACCACTATGACTTTGGCTCACATTACAGTCATTAGGAGTGAGCTGACATATGAGGGCAGACCAGAGTGTTCTAGTAGGTTATGCTTCACTCTAGAACTACCTGCTGATTGATAGGAGAGTTCCTAGGACAATCTCCTCTTTGGGACCTAGATCCTCTAAATAAATGATATCCTGCAATTAGAACTTTTTTTTATTGTTGCTGGTTTGATGTTAAAATGGTTGGCATCATGGCTGTTGGCACAAAGCTAACTGATGCAACTTGATTATAATTTCGCAAGTGAATTAAGGTTTCAGATCTACTTTAATCTATAGTTTGCAATGAAGATTTTGAAAGAATTGGTGAGTTACTTTTGCCTGGGCATCTCACTCCTGAATACCTGGTAATTCTTGATGTGATTAGGCAGCCTTCTCATTGAATGCTTGGCTGTGCTCAGGAAGAGTCAAACCACTCTGTGGGCTTCATAAATGGTCATAGGCTCGGTGTAAGAGAACAGGGCAGGACATGCCTCTGGTCTGCTGCTTTTGCATCCTCTGGGGAACACTGGCAGAATTTCTGTTTTTCTCTTGATTGGACAGGGAAGGACTCATTTTTCTGTGGACACACTAGTTCTGCTGGAGGAATTATACCTACCCTTCTCTAGCAGTATCATGTGTTGGGCTCTGCCTGCACTGGTGATACACTGTAAACTTTAATTTCCCTTTTTGCTATAGAGTGCTCCCTTTCTTCTTCACTGGGATCCTAGATCATGGAAGGTGCTATCAAAACTTGCTTGGGTTTTCTCCATACATGGAGAGACAAACTCTATGTTAAGGCCCTGCTTCTAACTCCACCTCCTGTGATTAGTGCTTTTTTACACCATTATCCTCAGTATTAGGCACAGAAAATGGAGTGAAAATTTTCTCCACAATTTAAGACAACTACAATTGCTGAAAATGTGTTCCAAGGGATTTTTTAAATTATCATTCATTAATTCAACAAATATTTATTGACTGCTGAATAGTGTCAGGCACTGTTCTAAGCATTTGGTGAACAAAAGAGACAAAAACTCCCTCATCTCTCAGAACTCTCATTCCAGTGAATACATAAACCTGGATTCTATTTCTAGATATAAGAAGTCACTAATGATTGTTTTGGAAGGCTTTTTATCTTTGTGTGTCTGAGAGGTTTATATCTCCAATCAACATGATATTATACGTGATGTTTCATCAACAGGAAATCATATCCTACTGGTTGACGGTGAATAGTTTGTTGGAAAGTGATACGTGCTATCGAAAAAACTCGAATAAGATGAGGGGGGTCAGAAGTGTGGGGTTGGGAGAATCTGGGTATGTTGCAGTTTTGAATAGGATACTCAGATAGACTGTGGGAAAAGATGATAGTTGAGCAAAAACTCATCATTGCCATCATCATAACTTGCATCCTGCTAACTCCTTTCTCTGTATTATCTTACTTAAACCTCACAACAGATGGGATCATTGAGGCCTAAAGAAGTTAATTTATCCACTATTACATAACTATTAGTGTAAAGGCAATAGAATTTCAACTCAGGACTATCGGATTAAGGGCCCAGGGTACACTACACTGTATTACATCTCAGAGCAGTGGTTTTCAAACTGTATTTGGATGTTCCATGGAGATTTGATTGGCCTTTTTAAAAAAATTTATCATTAGCCATATTATAAAGATCACTCAAATAATTTACTCAAATATGTTGTAATTCACATGTTAACATTTTGGAGGCCCTTGATATGTTAAACTGTGTTAGGTACTTTTTGTGTACATGCAGATCTTTTATTGGCTAAGCATTAATTTAATTTTAAGCTCGAATTACTTAAGTGAAGAGTATCCTGTGGGAACAGGCAACTTTTTTTTAACCCACCATTTGCAGTTATTTATTTATGTGAATCAAAGTTTTTATAGTACTGTGAAAACAATTCAGAACACTGAAATAAATTGGATGTTCAGACCACAAGGCTGGAATTTTGCAAATTCATTATGTTGGATTTTATAAAGTCACAGTCAAATAAGTGCTATAGTAAATAAATATTTGTTTATGTTTATAAAGAGTACATGTTAAAATAGACTATAAACAATACAATTATATAAATAACACTTTCATCTATTTACAGGAAGCTTAATTTTAAAAATTATCTGTGGAGGGGATGGTTTTTCTGTTTTAAAAATAGGTTGAAATCCATTGATAGAAATATGGAAGTAGAGTCTAAAATAGCAAGTACATAAAGAATTGGAAAATAAACATACATTGTGCCTGTAGCTGACTTGATTGAAGCTAGGGAATATTGTCTCTTTTGTGAATATAAATAGTCCAGTGACCAAAATAACTTGTGTTTTCTCTCACCTATTTAAACCTGTGTAAACATACCAGTCAGGAAATTGAATAGTATGAAAATCTTCACAATTTCATCGTTCAGTCATTGACTTTAGGTGACTGAACTTGGAGGGCGGTCACTGCTGGATGGTGGGGTCAAGGACGATTCACTTGAGTTTAAAGCTGCCACTATGTCCACAAAGATCCGTAATTTTACTCCCTCTCAACTCATTTTCAGACTTACACCTAAATTTCACCTTCTTATCAAGGTAAGGCGTGGGCATTCTTAGTATTATTTCCATTACTTTTAATTTGGCTACTAGAGTGAGTTGTCCTCAGTGTTTGAGTAATATATTTAAGATGGTTTTATTTACGTGGAAACTTAAGTGTGGAAAAATGAAGACAAAAAAAATAAA
Organism: Choloepus didactylus; assembly: GCF_015220235.1. NCBI lineage: Eukaryota > Metazoa > Chordata > Mammalia > Pilosa > Megalonychidae > Choloepus > Choloepus didactylus. The sequence goes on along the minus strand of NC_051321.1, from coordinate 58,623,546 downwards.
TGAATATTTTGTATTGATTAGTGAAATTTTTGAAATGGACATGAAGTAATAAGAAAAAGAGAAATGCCCTTCCTTCATAGAAAAATCAGCAAGGAGGCAGCAGGCACTTTTGAAAAGAAATAATAATGAAAAGAAACACATGAAAGATGTTAACCCTCACAAATGAGGAAAGAAATGGAAATCAAAATAACCATAGAATCTCTTGCCTATTAAATTGAAATAAAAATTACTAAACTTATAATAATTTGTGTTGGCAAGCATGTGGGGAAGTGGACACTCCCATACACTTCTTATGAGCTTGTGAAGTAAAAGCATTTCTGGAAGTTGTATGACAATATGCATAAAAATTTTTAATTTGCATACCCTATGACTCTGAAATTACATTTCTAGAAATGTATCCTAAGGCAATATTTATAAATGTCTACAAATTTCACCTACAAGTTTTTTTAAAATGTAACATTGTTTATAGTTGTGTGGGGGAAATAGGGGAAATAAATTATTTGTTTAACAATGGGGGATTGATAAAACAAATCAAGTTAGATCCATAAAATGAAATTTTACACAGTTAGGAAGTGTCATGCTTGAGAAATTTTCAATATAAATTAAAAAAGAATTCAGTACAAAATAAGATATGTACATGATCCTCATTTTTGTATGTATGTATATCTATATCATCTATATATATACAGTAAAAGGACTGGAGGGATGCTCACTAAAATATTAAGTATGTTTGAGTAATTTCTTCTTGATTATTTGTACTTTGAAAATTTTCTATAGTAAATATGCAATGTTACTTTTACTTTTTAATAGAAATTTTCAAACATACACAAAAGTAGAGAAAATAATGAATCCCTGGGTATCTCTCACTCAATTTCAACAACTATCAACTACACTTCTTTAAAAATACCATAAAAAAATTCAATCACCCAGAAACCATTGTGCTTAAACCTCCTGGAGCTACTTATTAATTGCTTCTCTAAATAAAGAATTTGTTATGCCATCCCTTGAAAAGCATTGTTTCCACTGCCCAAATCCTGTTTTCAAAACATTGGCTTAGACATTTTTCTTATGAGAAAGCTAAAAGCATATTAGTGTTGTTAAAGAAACAGTAAATCAATATTATGACTTCTTATTTTTAAAATCAAAGCTAAAAACATATCTCTATTTTCTGGCAGTTTGTCATTGTTTCTCAGAACACATTAACAGGAAGCTTTATGAACAGTGAGGTCAAAAAAGGGATCTGGGAGTTGTGTGTGGTCCTTGCCACCTCTTTCCTCATCTAGCTTAGAGTTTGGGACAGAACATGGTAAAATACATTTAAGTAAAGGGTTCTGTATATTCTGTAATCAGTTTGGGGAGCATTTCATTCTTGAATTCAGAATTTGAAATACAGTACCTGCTCTGCAAGCAGATGTTTTTAGAAGCTTCTAGGAGAAGTTAGGAGTATCTAGGAGAATTTAAGAGTTTTGAAGCAAACAAATCCTTTTGTTTACTCCAAAAGGATTATGTGCTTACACGCAAAAAACAGACTCTCACGAGAAGAAATATTTTCTTCACTGAAGAATAAAAGAAACAAAGAGGTGCAACAACCAACATCTCGTATGTTTGTAACTAAAAAACTCTCCCCCAGACTCCTATTTTTCTACCAAGTTTTAAAGGCACATTTTTCACACTGTGCTTAGTGGTAGTGTGTGCATTTTGATGGACTAGCCCCACTGAAGAATTTTAAAGTGTGCTGTTTTAAAAAAATCCTGGATAACTTACTTTTGGAAAGTGGAAAATTGCTTCTTTCTTTTATTTCCATAAGGCCCAATACTGTGGTTCCAATACATTGAGTATATAACTGGATCATAAAAATAATAAATGCATGACAACATGAGTATAAACATAATAAATGGCATGCTTTCATATGGCAAATTGTCAATATCTATTGACATTTGTTCTTATGGCATCTATTAAGGCCACACCATATTTATTAACTCTGGTTTGATTATACCGCTCCATTAACTTGGTAATTTCATTATAGTTTAAGAGGGATTTTAGCTGCTGGATTTAGTTTAAATTTTATGCACAAGCTCAGATGTCTTGGGCAGTGAACACCGTTCATTTATATCAAATAAATAATTAATGAATAGAAGCTATTTTGGAGAAGCAGAGAAAACAGAATCAGGATCAGATAACTTTTTAATAACGTAAACTGAGAAATAGCTTATAGAGAGTAGTCATGAGCTGTATCAGGTGTATTCATGCATTTGTTAGTAGAATACTTTTACTTAGAAATACCTATGTTAGAGGGAAACTACCGCCCAACCAGGAAATAGATGTTAAGCCCACACAGACAGTGAGAACAATGAAGAAAGACACTTGCATGGGGGCAGGAGGCTCTGTAAATTTGCTTGTTTGTTTCTGAACTAATTTTAAACACGATAGCTGAAGAAATTCGATGAGAAAAATGTTTCTCTGCTGAAAAGCCTACAGAGGCCACAAAAAGAACTGATAAGAGAGAACATATTCTTTATTCTGTGGTATCATCTAAAAACTACTATATAGGATATAAGTCCATTTCTGCTACTATTAACAAGTCATAGATTACACCTGGATTTGACCCTTTTATTCTCAATCCACTAATTTGTTTAATTTTTTGTCCTCTTTGAAGTTTTCTTAGAACATCAACAGTGTTTTTACCAGGCCAAAGGGTAAAGGTCGAAACTGACTGTGTTTTAAAACCTCAACTTCCATATGAGACCAAGGGAAGAGATGTCTATTTGGTAGAGGATCTAAATTTTCTGAACAGTAAAACTCTACAGTCGGTTTGTTCAAACACCACAATTGCATGGAACTTTGAATATGAAGTGAGATACGGTAGGTTAGTATAGGCTGGAGTGGAATAGTGACACATCCCAGAGTAATTTGGGCAGATAATAAAAAATATATTTACAGCCTTCCCCCCTCCCCAGCCCCGAGAATCTGGGGGAAGGTGCGGAAGTGTTGGACTTCCTCACCTGGACTGGTGTTGATGTCACAAACATTGGGACTGGCGGTTTGATGTGCTGAGCCCTCGATCATGGGACTTGCCCTTATGGGGTGTGTTGCTGCAGAGGAGAGGCTCAACTTGTATATAATTGTGCCTAAGAGTCTTCCCCTGAGTACCTCTTTGTTGCTCTCTCTCCCTCTAACTGAGCCACCTTGGCAGGTGAACTCGCTGCCCTCCTCCCTACGTGGGACCCGACTCCCAGGGTTGTAAATCTTCCTGGCAATGCAGAATATGACTCCTGGGGATGAATCTGGACCCAGCATCGTGGGACTGAGAGTATCTTCTTGACCAAAAGGGGGATGCAAAATGAGACAAAATAGTTTCAGTGGCTGAGAGATTTCAAATGGAGTTGAGAGGTCACTCTGGTGGACATTCTTACGCACTATATAGATAACACCTCTCAGGTTTTAATGTATTGGAATAGCTAGAAGTAAATACCTGAAACTACCAAACTCCAACCCAGCAGTCTGGACTCCTGAAGACAATTATATAATAATGTAGATTACAAGGGGTGACAGTGTGATTGTGAAGACCTTGTGGATCACACCCCCTTTATCTAGTGTATGGATGAGTAGAAAAATGGGGATAAAAACTAAAGGACAAATGGGGTGGGATGGTTTGGGTGTTCTTTTTTTCACTTTTATTTTTTATTCTTGTTCTGGTTCTTTCTGATGTAAGGAAAATGTTCAGAGATAGATTGTGGTGATGAACACGTAACTATGTTATCATACTGTGGACAGTGGATTGTATACCATGGATGATTGTATGGTGTGTGAATGTATTTCAATAAAACTGAATTAAAAACAAACAAAAAAAAACACAAAAAAACAGTGTTTTAAAAGTCTTGAAAACATGAGTAAACACAAGTTCCATTTATCATTTTGTTAGGCTGAACAAAGCTCTTTGGAGGTGCCCAACTGCTCTTACATGAAGACAAACACGATCAGTTAAATAAATGAACTATTTCATTGGGATCAGAAATTTCAGCAGAAGTTATTATTTTTTTAAGAGCATTAACATAGGCAAAAACCTATGTATTTGACTTAACCTGTGTATCTGTAAAACACTCCCTCCATGTTAGCATCAAGAATAGAGAATCAGGCAATTCAGATAAAAATTGTAGCACATGATAGAGACTTTACAATGATTGGAAGATAGGCCACAAATTATGTTTGTAAATTTCTGAGATGATTTCCAGAAACACATTGCAGGCTAAGTTCTTTATACAGTATGTATTGTTAGCAGGTGTTGTGAGTGCTTTATTTCTTACACACAATGCTGACATTTTACTCCTTCACACTCTTTAAAGGAACAAGCAGCATAATTGGAATTCCTTTGAGAATGATTTGTTAGTTATTTTGGACCTTTACAGGGAGTAAATGGTAAATAAGAGCTGGGTTTTTGGACATTAGTATCTATTGGTTGAGCAGATTATACTGTAAATTTTAAAAAGGAAGGGCAATTTAGGCAATAATACCTAACAGCTGCACAGTTATTGTGTAATAGTGGCCCACCTGGGCTGCATTGTGACTTGCAAAACAAAGCTGAATGCTTTCAATTCTATGATGTATTATGCTACAAGGGAAGCTCTCAGCTAAGCTAAATGTAGAGCTACTGTCAGACCATCCCTCTGCCAAATTATTACTGCGCTGAAAAATGACTACAGTGATATCATTTGGTGAGATCATCAGAGTCTACTTCTCTTAATGTTTACATCATTTCTGATCCCAATTTTGTATCTCAGTAATTTATTTTTGGTAATGACATGTTTTCTCCTCTTTCACTTTGGTAGTGGTTACATTAATTTGTTTTAACTCATTCAGCCATGTCTTTGAGAATGAAAACACCAAGTCTCCTCCCTCCTTCATCATGAGCAGTATAATAAATTAACAGTCCAGGCAGTGATTTACTTGCTCTGATTTTTATGTTATGTGTAATTATTTTAAAAACAGAGGAATGTTCTTAGAAGTGGTCTAAACGCAGCAAAAGTCAGCACTTTTGCACTTAATTTAGTGTCAGATTATATGACTGTTTACTTTATACAACTTAGAAAGAAAAAGAAAAAAGTATTTCTCCATCTCCATCCACACCCCAACTCTGTATTTCTCTGATTTTCCACTATTGTCCATAATGTTTAGAATAATGGAGGCCTCTAGAAACATGAGTTCTTAGAAAAGGAAGGAATTGAGACATGGGGAAGCCATGTGGTCTTGCTGTGAATCATCACGAATATGAGCCAAAGAAAAGTTGGGCATGATATCAAGCATTGTTTTCTTTCCAGGTTTTGCTAAATCTGGCTCAGTTTTACAAACACTTCAGGGGAAGTTCTGAGTTCTACATTTTATTCCTAGATCCTTCATATGACCCTGAGAAGTCATTTAAATTCATACATGTGTTTGAGGCGGATTTTAAACCACCTTTCAAAATACATCAGTAATAAAAGGTGTTCATTTGCATGCTTTCTTCTCATACATGCTCAGACAAAAGCATGGAAACAGTGTGATTCTATTTAGATGTAAAGAATAATTCATATTTTTAATAAAGCCAAATGGCTGCCTGGATGAATCTGTTAATCAGTTTTCTCTTTGCTTGTTTTCTTTCAGTAATGTGGTTACCATTATACATTTCAACTCTGTTTCATTGCCGGTAAGCAACTGTTTTAAAATACAGTTAAAAATTGGTACTCTTGGTCCAATTCCAAAGGGCAAAATCAGCAGGAATAAGTAATCCCACAGCCTTAAGAAGAAACTTCTAAACCATGAAAAAAAGTAATAAGTACTAAACTTTGAATAAAAGAGCCGTAAATGAGTCTGGAAGCCTCATTTGCATTGTAATGTGCATACCAGCATGATGTCATTATCAATTAGTGTGAGTATTTTCTAACAGCCATCTATTCCGAGTATGCAGTCATTTAGTTTATGGTTATGATTACGGTGTGTGAGTATTGGTATCAGACAGAGTACACTAAAGTAGAAATGTCCATGGAAAGTAGTAATACAGAAAAAATTTATGCTGGCCATGAATCAGTCCTACTTCATTTAATGTTATTTATTGATATGCGGTAGATATAGTAACTCAATAATCTATGCATGTTGAATAGAGTAATAAAATCTGGCTGTAATATAATCTTCTACAATATGAGTTAAAGCAAAATAAATATATATATTCATTTTTGTCAGCCTTATAATTATGTAATATTTTTCTTGTGGATTTTGGAATGCTACAGGTATTGTCAAGACTAATATTTTATTCTCTGTATTTTAAAGTCTTGCTCTGTCTCTGTTTTGATTATGTTTTGAGAATCTCAGTGCACTGATTAGTGCAGTGGTATCTGAGGTATGAGGTGAGACTGTCCTCTTGAGTTTAGGGTTTGTTCTTTATACCTCTATGCTCTCTGGGAGAATATAGGGCAGCTTGCAGTTTACATTGATGTAGATGAATAAAACAATCTTGATGAGACACCATGCTTCTTAGGCCTGGCTTCTTGGCTTTAGCTGTCTTTTTTAAAAAATTATTTTTAGCTGTCTTGGCTTTAGCTGTCTTTTTTAAAAAATTATTTTTTTCTACTTCCTGCTGAAGGCTCTGAAATGTTCCCCAGCCTTTTCTTTCTTCTTCTTTTTTTTTTAAACCTTTGTGCTTTGATGCATTTCCACACATTAACTCATCACAATGATTAGGATTTTTAAAATTTGTTTATGCATTCAGAACATAAATACATAAAATGACTGAGAGTCCTCAGTGAAAGATATCCAGTAATTCATCTTTTATGTGGGGAGTATTTTTATCAATAATACTGTTGAAAAATATAGAAGGACCGCCTGAGAAATGTACATCTTGTACAAAAGAAAAGAAATAAAAATGATGATTGGTTTACCTGTGCAATAAAGGAAAAAAAATAGTAAATAAACAAAACAAACAGCAACAACAACAAAACCCCGTTTCTGGACTGTGCTCTAACTAAGCGTTTTCCCCTAGAAGGCTGTTTTTCTTCTGGATGGTGTTATCCATCCAGTCTTCTCTGGTCTCAAACTAAGGCTGTGGTACTTGGCTCTGAGTACGTTGCCATTTGGTGATTTCTGTAATGTTCTGTGTCTTTGTTAATTACATAATGGAAAGATTCAACTTACTGAATCATTTGCTTTATTACAACTCCAGAACAGCACTGTAACTGCCTCGTGGGAACTTTCTCGTAGGAGGCAGTCACTATATAAATAATCTCTTCAGTTCCTGCAAATGGCACCAGTGCATTCTGCTACAACTATGTTAAAAAACAAAACAGCCCTATGGTAAGCTTTCCTAGTGGAGGTTTATAATGTTGCATTTAATGATTTCAAGACAATAACTTCATGCTAAATTGCTAGCACCATAATTGAATGAAATAACCTACGTAAGAGCTCTTTGGTACAACGCCTGGCCACTGGTGAGCACTCAACACATGTTAAACATCCAGCTGTAATCCTGGCTATTGATCATGCTCACGTCATTTAATAAGTTTCAAATATGGGCGTCCACCTAAACTGCTTTGTTTGAAAACTTGGATTGTCCCTTTTTTCAGCACATAAATGTGTGCTAAAAAGTATATATGTCACTGAATTGTTCACTTTAAAAAGGTTAATTTTATGTTATATCAATTTCATTCAATAAAAAATGATATTTAAAACATATGAAATTCTTTTACTTCATTATATCCTCTTTCACTGTGTCCTAAACTTCACTACATCAGAATCTCAACTCAGGTCATTTCAGTCTCCTGCTCCATCATCCTCTTTTCTGCAACCTTTAAACACCCTCAAGCCTCCTGCTGCCCCCCCCCCCCCCAATCCCTGTTCGTAACACATAATACCTCTCCTTGATTCAAGCTTCTCTTCAAGGAATTGACTTAAATTTATTCTTTCCTTCACATACAGCTTCTTAAAAGAGCCATCTACTTGATGTTATCTCCCAACTCCCTATATAATTTGAAAAGCAACTGGTGATATGTCAAAAAGAAGTTATAGTGATATGCACAGCATATCAGGATCAATTGCAAATTGAGTGGTAATCAGAAAGTAGGAGAAGCTGTCTCTCTAAGCCAGCCTTCAAGTGTCTAAACTGTGAGCCTTGATTGTAAGGAATTGCCCTACATGCTGTGGGGGATGCCAAAAGAGGCAAGGCATGGTTTTCATCTCCCAGCTGCTTATGAACTAGTTGTGGGGAGAACCACATACATAGAAAGGTAACTGAGAATGAAAGGGAAAGCCAGATGAAGGGTGCAGGCAGTGCACACTGCGGAATCCAACAAAACAGGCTGGATAGTACATGTGGAGGCAACTTTGAAACCATCTGCAGCTGTTCAGGATCATGAAGATGATGATTCCTGCTGTTAAAAGGCAGAAAAACATCTGCTGGTTTGGAGATGGTGTGGCAAGATTGGGGGTGGACCAAATGTTGGGTAGATAGAATGGGATGAGATGGAGGAGATAGAGTTCCAGGTTAAGGGAATGGTGTGCAAACATGGGTAGTGATGCGAAAAGATAAAATGTGTGTGGTAGGCAAAGAGAAAAAATATGACTAGGAAAGAAAATTCTTATGGGAGAGTGATGCACGACAATGCAAAAATATCACTTGAAGTGCATTTTATTCAATAAATATGTACCTGGAAAGTGAGAGAAAATAAGGGCCAATGTACCAAGCTATTTTAGAAAAAATGACAACCAGACCTCTCTTCAATGAATGAATGCTAAAGAGCCAGGTTCTCATAGTTTCCAGTCTTAATGTAAATTAGGCAATTGCATTAACTCTTTCAGGCCTTTAGTTTGTCTACTACTGGCTGAATAAAAATTAACTGGCACCTGCCATTTTATACACTAATAGTGGGTATGCCATGTTATATATGATGCAGAGTGGCTTGGGCCTCCTGGATATTTCAATAAATATTTGAATGTTATTAATGTCAGCCCTATTTTTGCTTTTTACTGTCTCAAGATCCCTGTGTTACATGGTTCTCTGTGGGGCAAATTTAAGGAGGAATTACAACAGATTTATAAATTACTAGAGAGTTCACAGGCCAAGAGGTCTCATCATTTTTGAGTTCTGCAAAATTCATTAAATTGTTAAGAATAGGGCTACAAAGGGCTCAATTAGCCCACCCTTCCTAGGATGTGACTTATTCCTTGAAGCCCATAGCAGATTTTACCTGGCTGGAGATCCATTTAATAAATTACTTCTGTTCACTAGATAGACCCAAGAGACATTAAATTGTTAATGTGGCTTCTAGTCATTCATGGACTTAGTGTATTTATTTATTACTCTATGGCAACATTTTATTGATACGTTATATGTCAGTTTGTCAGATTGGGTCATCCTGTAACATGTAAAATATGCCTGATTTTTCCTCTTCTGAAAGACTGTGTCCTTCTAAAGGGCTTCTGTGGAATTACCTTCCATTAGTAATTTTGATGAGGGTTGGGGCTAGAGCTCTGGGGTGGAAGGTGTAGACAGAATACATTTCCTGGTTTATATTCAAACCTGTGTATGTCTAAGGAAGATGGAGTATTATTATTATTGAAAATATTCAATCAGGTCTTAATGCAGTGACTTTGAGTCATACACTGAAATTAGCCTTTCATCTAAAAACATAATAGTCAGAGGAACATGATGACACATCTCCAACTCGGTTCCTTTGAAAGCAATCAATCAGGGAAGTTTCCTTTTAACAACTAACTTTGACCTAGAGCTGCTGAGTCAGTTTGGAAAACAGTGTGTTAAAACCAAAATAAGACTTAACAAATATTCCTTCTCTTCCTGATTTTGCTTTTGGAAATTAAAAATCATGCAGTTATTGGCGGGGAAACTCCCAGTGTTATAAGTAACCCATTTTAAAGATATACTTAATGTGATATAACAGAAGCAGCCAACAATTGATAAGGAAAAAAAAAAATCAGAGCTAGACCAAACAGTGATACATACATGGAGGAAAATCAGCCAAATTTCTTGGAACAGAGTCTGAATTATCCTTGTTGTATAATTCCATGGACTAATTTATCTGAGGATTGAATTTGTGCAACCATAGTTCAGGGTCCTTTTGATGAAATTATAAAAATTAGTGTCCATTTAATAATCACTCAAAGTAGATGATTTTAAAGACTCAAAATTAACTACACATGGGGTTGCTGAGAGAGCTTCCTTCCTAACAATGTTTAACAGACTCTAAGAGCCAGAAGGGACTTTACGAATTATGCAGCTCACCTGGGCATTTGACAGGTAAGGAACCTGAGGCCCAGCAGGTAGCTGAATTGCTCAATTTCCTGCAAATAGGCCACATCTTCTTTTTGTATGTGAGGGTGTGAGATTTTCTTTTGTGTATGTATTTTGTTTGTTTGTTTGGTATCATTTGGGTTTTGATTATTTTTCTTGTTAGTGAAACATGTATTTCTGTGGGGATGCAAACTACTTCTGAGCAATAATTATTTTTACTCTACGGCAGCTTGGACATATGGTGGGTTCAGAGCATGAGCCTTGCTGTCTGGCAGACATGGATTCAAGTCTGGGCTCTGCTACTTACTCAGTGGTATTTGACACTTAACCTAGGCCTCAGTCTCCTCATGTGTAAATTAACATTTGTTTATTATTCTGAGAACAGTGAATTGTCAATAACTATTACTCTTATTATTTTCATTTAGTAAATACTTGGTCAGTTGAATCTAAAAAAAAAAATTCTGGGGCTTCATTATCAACATTTACAGTATTTCATTACCAACATTATCAACATTAAAAATATTTCCCATCCCATAGTTTAAAAAAGTGGATTTGAGAATATGTTCAATTATGTTTCTTATTGATAGTATTTCTGATTTACAGATTTTATGACCTACTGTGGTAACCTTGTCTGTATGATTCAGAGAGAAAACAACTCCAAACAGTAATTTATTGACTTACTGGTAAGTCAGAGGTAGGTCAAAATTCCAGCAAGGTTTGAGCCACAAATTAAACCATGTTACCAAAGATCTCATTTTTTTTCTCACTATCCTCTCCGCCTGGCTGAGTATCTGCTTCATCCGAGAATGGCTCAGTTTTGGGGAACTGAATGCTTGCTAATTCATATTAAACAGTAAAAGGGAGAAGACCTCTTCTGGTACCTCTCAAAGAAGAGGGTGGTAGCCTATTTCCTCAAAAATTCTCAGCAAATATCTTCTTGTGTTTCATTGATCCTCATTAGGCCCTGACCATTATGCCAGAGATTGGACTTGGTGATTGGTTTTAGTTGTTAGAATCCATCTCTGGAGATGGGGATGGAGACAACTTCTCCCAAGGTAAATGTGCTGTTTAGGGGAGGGGAAAATACTCAAAAGAAATCAGGGTGATCTTACTAAGAAGAAAAGACAGTGGATAATGAACTGGTCAGGTGTCCACTACATCTCCCCAAAGCTATTGGTGTGTGCCAAGTTTGAGATAAAATGTTAGATGTGACCACATCTCTTTATCTTATATAACCTCAAATTCTTTGCTTTTGCTTAGATGAATGACATTTATGGGTATGTCTATTAGCATGGAAATATTTAAAGAATTACATCTATTTCTTTTCAAATTTTCTCAATCTCCTCCCAAAGTAGTGTCCTTAAAAAAAGTATGCTATTGTTGGACAGGAGGTCTAGATTAATTATATTAAACATAACGTATTTCAGAATCTCAGGAGGGTGGTGCTTGAAGCTTTGAACCCTAAGACAAATTATCTGTGTTATTTTGTATTATCATGTAACTTAATATTCTTCTTTAGAAAAAATTCTAATTAAGTAAGAAAGAAATGAGAATGGAATAAATACATTTGAATAATTTTGGCCACAAGCATGATTTCTACTTTTAACAAATAACAGAGTTATCAACATTTAATGAAATATTAGTCAAGTTGGAAATGTTTTTCTCTTGCTATCCAGGAAATTTATGCACTCAATTCTGATATCCTCCAAACATTTATGGATCATGCTGAGGGAATGTCCAAGGATACCCCATGTGTCCAAGGTGCAGTAGACTAAAAACAATTATTATTCAAAAGTAGTTTGCAATCCCATGGAGAATATACATCTCACTCAAAGGAAAAATAATCACAGAACCAAATGATACCAAAGCACAACAAAATGACAGAAACAGTCTCAGAGAATGTTCCAAATAAGGAATTTGACTGGTTTTGGACTTCCTAGTTTTTGAGTACACAAAAGAGTATCATAATGATAGTGACTGAGTAGACCAGAAGAAAGCAGTATTTTGGGTGGTTTGCTAATACTTGGAGTCATGAATCTTTGAGAGTCATGTGAAAGCTACAAATGCTCACATCAGAAAAATGTTCCTCCATACAAAATTTCACAGGCAATTTTGGAGACTCATAGACTCCCTAAAGCTCAGCTTTGAACCCTAGTTTAAAACTTCTTGGTCTATATGACATTAAGCATATATAAACCATTTTTTTCTAAAACAGAAAAGTCAACTCTCCTTCCTTGAATTTTAAAATTTAATATATGGCTTCTTACAGACATTACTTCAGGGATTTGAGAGAAATGAGTTCATTGTTTCCTAAAATATTTTCCTAGTCATTAAGTCTAACAGGAGCAAGACCATGTGAAGGAATAAGAAATGTGGAGCATAATGGATTCCTCCAATGCCTTGCACATAGTAGGCACAATTGATCTTCTATAAATAATGAAAAATCAATCTTGGAATCATGCCAAGGTAGCTACTCAATTCCAATGTTATAAAAGTAATGTTAGGCATATACTTATTAAGATAATTCTCCTTTAATTGGTCATAAAAAACTACATCATTACTATCTAATTTTTAATCTTTTTGAATATGCAAATAGTTAAAGTGTTTGGCTAGTTTTCTTCCATGTTTTTTGCCTTAAACTGCCATGAAATATTTTTATTAAATAATGTATTCTGATTCTGGTGGCATTCATTTAGTTCTATGAAGAACATTCCTTGTATTTTACTTTCTAAGGGCTATTTTCATTCTATCTTTAGATTTTTAAAATTTCTAATAAGCTGAGTGTTTTTTACAATCGGGGTTCACACTGGAGGTGATCCAACACGTCAACTCAAATGTTTGGAAAAAACACGATTGGTCCTAACACTGAGTGAAACTATGTGGGAAATAGTAATGATTTGTAAACATTTTCACACTTATTATGATTTAGATATGGACTGTGGCCCAGAAGAGATTTGGATTTATTTTGATAGTCCCTGTAATTAGCTCAGCAATGTTTTTCTAAGTTATGATTTCATGCTGACTATTAGAACTTGCACATTGTTGAAATGCCACATGCAAAGAATGTATAGGATTATATGACAACACTTAAAAACATTATAATGTAAATTAAACAGGATCTCAAACCAAGGAAACATAAAGTAAATATGTCATAAATAGAATCAAGAAAGAAAATGATATCTATTCTAAGTTTTGACAAAATTCTAAGCATATGGGCCAAATTATTTTGAACAAATAGAGCAAAACCAGAGTACTGATGAGGTGTTAGAGAATGTGGACTTTATTCCTTTATTAGTGGCATCAGCAAGGATATCAAGGAAACATGCCCTGGCCCAAATGCTATACTATTAATGTATTTTCTCCTGGGATGGATGGCAGGCAGGACTGGCTATATAATTTGGGGAACCCAGGACAAAAGGAAAATGCAGGACCTCTTTTCAAAATACATTAAAAACTTCAAGATAGCAATAGCAGAGCATTAAATCAAGCATGGGGTTCTGCTAAGTGGGGCCCTGTGGGACTGCTCACCCTGGTGACAAAGGGAGAATAGAGTTTAGCAATGTGCCTGAATTCTGTCTCTCCCTGTCCCCCATTCCTCCAGAGCTCTGAGGAGATGCTGTGATGACCAAGCCCAAGGGAAGGGCCACAACTCTGCTGCAATTTTTGAAGGAGTTGAGATGACAAGAGCTGTTCCTTCCCGAAATCTATCCTGTAGATAGGATACGAGGATTAATGAGTTAATATCGGAAATTGCTACAGGGCAAATCTTCACTTGCCTAAAAGAGCATAAAATTTTTATTTTGTCTTTTATGCTTTCTGACAATCCCTTCAGTCTGCCAGTAGGCTTTTAGCAGAGCGTGTGGAGAATTTAGGACAAGATGATGAATCTCACTCAAGGGCAGTCTTGATAGCTTTGCAAACTTAACGCAATAATGTAGGTCTTGGGCCTTGTGTCATAAGAGTAAACGAAGACAGTTGAAACTTCAGATAAAAGAGGCTACAGCTCATCTATTATTATTATTTAGAAGACAAATTATAGCAATGAATTTTTTTTCCTTAAAATCCCTTTTATTGTTATGTGCTAATTTATTTTGAGCAAGTAGTCAGCTATAAAGATATTTGATCAAGTGTTTAAGGCTACGTTTTATTCTAAGCAGTGAATAAAGTTTAGCCCCACTAAACAACAACAACAACAATAACAAAAACCAGGTTGCGTAACTCTAAACTGGGTAAAGCCCCAGACTGAAGAGGCAGACACAAGTGGCAACATCTTTCGCTTTTGCACATGCTTGAGAAATGCCAGAGAGAAGTGAGGGCAGATTCCTGCCCCATTGCCACTGCCCGAGAGGTGCCCTGGTCTTAGGAGCCATTTGAGGGCATCTGCTGTTCTGAGTCACTAGAAAAAAGGTGTTAATGAGGCATTTAACACCTATAACCTAACAATTGAGCTAAAAGAGACTGACTGCAGAGCAGGGAAAACAGCCATAGGCAGCCAAGGGGAGAAAAGCCGGGAGAGCGAGGAAGCAAGGATTTCAACAGTTTAAGATAGTAACCGGGTTCAACATATACACTGGAAGCATTTTTTTTTCCTTTTGTCATGTGTCGTTTGCTGTGTACTTCATGGTTAGTGAGGAGAAGTTAGGTGTCCTGTACAAGGAAACTAGCTCACTTCAAGTCCAGGAACACTTGAGGGATGATACTTTGCTTGTGGGATGCAGTGATTCAGCTCCTGCCTTAAAGGAGCAGAAAATTATTTTTATAATTTTTATAATTTTTTAATAAATTTTTTATATTTTATATTTATAAAATATATTTTATAATTATAAGAAATTGTAAAGGAGTTGAAGAGGGAGGGAGGAAAGTGGGGGGTGGGGAGGGGGGAGAGGATAAGGAAAGCTTATGAGAGAGAAAAATTTGGGGAGCAAAACCCTGAAAACTATGATGCAGAAATGGACAGACTGTATTGAGGAGAACTATTGTGGAATACCTATTATGTGCAGGATGGAGTGGAGCACTTTTCATAAATCAGCCCCCAGCAATCTTCACAATAGCTCTGTGAGCCTGGTGTTATTAAAGAGAAAGCAATTCACCCAAATGGGGTATGAATAAAATCCTTAGAATAGCTAAACTTAAAAAAGATTATGGTGCCCCCCCCAAACAATTCAAAATAAAAATAATACATAACACAATACGTTCACATGTATGCTAGAATTACAATATTAGCTTATTTTCAGATATTCTCATTGCCAAACCCCGGGTAAGTTGATTGAAGGTGGACTTGTATCAAGTTTTAGGAACCCTTCTGCTGTCATGCCCTTACCTTGCTTATTGGATAAAACTGCACTGCACTCAACGTGACAGAACCAGTAATGGATGGAAGGAAGGATTCAAACCCAGGTCTGTCTGACTCCAAAGCTCAGGCTTTTGATAGTGTGGCTTTTCCAGAGAGCCATGCCTGAGGGAAATCCAACTCCTGCATAGGTGCTCTCACCTCAGCAGGCTCTGCCACCACTGAGGAGTGACCATATGGGTGGGGACAGACATCCACAGAGCTTCAGATGGCTGCCTAGGACTCTTTGTGAAACTTTCTGTCAAAGGTTTATAAGGGACACACATATCCACTATATCTGTGATGTACTAAGTGAGAAAAACTACTTGCAGAGAAATATATATAGCTCTATCTGATGTTTCCTAACAAAATGCTCCCATATCTGTGTTTATAGATGACATTTGTCCGGTTACCATGGGTAGTGAGAGGATAAAATTGAGGGGCGGTGGGAGAAAACTGTTAGGTTCCTGGTGTAATGTAAAGGGGAAATGCACAATAACACAGTTGGGTCTATAACATTACCACCAATATGCAATCATTGAATGTGCCCACAAACAAGGCCTTTTGGCAACATGGTTAAAAGAAAATGCTGATTTGTTTAGGTGTTGGGACTGTGGGCAGTTTTGGTCTTTGATTCCTTTTGTTATTTTAATTTAGCTTTTGTTCTAAAGTAAAATAATATAACAAACAGAATTCCTCAAATCTGCATGCACTTGGTTGAGCCTAGTTGTACAATCAGCAACGACACATCTCCTAGCCACAGAGGAGCACGCCGCCCCCACCCCCAGGCCTCTCAACTGCCCTCCGTCCCGCTGGAGGGGGAGGTGCCCACTTGTTCCGCCATGCCTGTTCCCATGGGGCAGATGCTGGTGGTGACTGCAAGTCCCTAACCACACACTCTGCTCCATAATAAATGGTAAAAAAACATGGAGGGGAAGCAAAAGCAGGTCCCTGAAATATCAAGGGACTCTCTTCATGCCTTTTGCATCCCATCCTGCAGGGTTCCTGAGATTTCCTGTAGACAGAGTGGAAGCAGGGTGCTCTATGTAGTGTGAGCAATTCTATCTGCTACCTTTGCTACAAATGTGCTTATTTCTCACCTCTTTGGGTTTTAAGTTCTTGTTTAAGTGTAAACGCTTCCTGGAGATGATGATCTATTACAGTGTATTCGGTTGTTTAGGCATAGCAAGGTCTGCAGCAGCAGCACAGGGAGTGACAAGAGGAGTAAGAGGAGACAGGACAGGGAGATTGCAGGGAGCAGATCACAGGACCTCTAGACTGTGCTAAGGACTTTGCTTTAACTCTTAGAAAAATGGGAAGCCATGGGAGGGTTTTGAGGAATGACATGATTTTATATATGTATTCAAAAGAATCTCTCTGGTTGCTTATGGAGAGTAGTCTGGGGGTAACTGGGCTGGGGAAATTGCAAGGGCAGAAGCGGAATGATCAGAAAAACAGAACACATGAGTGACATGAATAAGGGATGTAGATTAGAGTTTATGCCTCTGTGGGGGTTGGCTCAGTGGCCTAGGTGAGGCTTTTCTCCTGTGTCTGGTGCTGGGCCTGAAGGGTGCAGGAGAGGCAGTCTGGAAAGGCAGATGGATGTGAAGTGGGAGTGACCAAGGCCAAACTGGAATCATGTGTGTCTCTCACTGCCTTCTGTCTTGATGGTACAGAAGGAGCAGGTATCCTTTCCCATGGAGCTGGACTTACACCTGGCAGAGGACTTGTAGAAACTGAAGGAGAAGCTTAGACTTGGGTGTGAGATCTAATGAAAAGATGCTGCCCCTTGCCAATGAAGGGAGCTAGCAGGTCAGTGATAACCTGCCTGCCCTACACCCATGTTTCAGTTTCTCAGCTACTAAAACAAACTCTATACAATGGGTTGATTTAACAACAGGAGTTTACTGGCTCATGATTTCAGAGGCTAGAAGGCTTGCGATTGGTGTCTTCTGACTGACCAGAAATCTTTAGGGTTTTCTGGCTTTTTTTGTCTCGTGGTAATGCACATGGAGGCAACTTCTCCTTTCTCTTATGGGTTCTATTGACTGTCAGTTTCTGGCTGTTCCCTGTGGCTTCTTCTATGTGTCCAATTTCCTTTGCTTATAAGGACTTTGACTGTATTGGATTAGGGCCCACCCTCATTCGGTTTGGGCATACCTTAACTAATAACATCTTTAAAGGTCCTGTTTACAAATAGCTTCACACCCACAGGCCTGAGGTTGGGACCGGGACATGCCTTTGTGAGGGATATGATTCAATCCCCAGTAACCTACCTTCAGAGTGTGGACATGACTAATACTTCATTCCGCCTTCCAACTCTTGCTCAAATTTCTCTTGTGGAACACTCTAACCTGCAAACATATAGGAGAGCGAGTTCTGGGAAATGTAGTCCCAACTTAGCTAAGTTGAAACAGTTTAAAGTCACCCCATGTAAACACCTGTGAGACCCATCCAGGTAGAGGATTGAAACAGCCTTCTGGGAACTTGGCAAATTGCAAAGTTCATGCCCTTTCTAAAGGAGGCAGCCGCTGCTCCACTGCTGAAGATTGTTGCCTTGTAGGAAGGTGAGTCACTGTTTTCAGATTTTCTAGTTCTTTTAGAAAAGTTCCAAATCCTGATTTGGATGTGAATACTCTTTGTTTTTAAAGATTGGAACTAAATTACATTTCAAAAATGATGCTTTGCAAGCCAAACAAGACATATACGATTGTGCCTTGAATGGGAAAGTATCTGGTTCAATAATTTTGACAAAAATTCTGCCATATGGCTCTTGGGGTTGTGGGGCACCACACTGTGTAGGTCAGATATTGGGGTGGGGTGATTAGAATGGGGAAAATTGAGTAAATAAAGGGAATCACAAGGTCACCAGTTGGGTAAGAAGGGAAGCTATCAGCTTGTAAAAGGGCATGGTGATAACCTTTGCTGATTTCTCAGTTTTGCTGAGTATTTTAGTTTCCTGGCTGCTGAAATAAATACTATGCAATGGGTGAGCTTAAACAATGGGAATTTATTGGTTCATCATTCTGAGGCTAGAAGAAGTTCAAAATCAAGCCATCAGCAAGGCAATGCTTTCTCCCAGACTATGACATTCTGGGGCTGGCTGTGGATGATCCATGTTCCTTGACTTTTCTGACACATGGCAATGCACATGGCAGCCTCTCCTGGCCTCTCCACCCTCTCCCAGGTTTCACTGACTTCCCTCTTCTGGCTGTTCCTTGTGTGAGTTTCTTTCCCTTTGTGGCCTTCCCTAAAAGGCCTTCCATAGTAGGTTTAAGACCCACTCTGATTCAGTTGGGCCACACCTTAACTAAAGTAATCTAATCAAAAGGTCCTACTTATAAGGGTTCACTCCCACAGGAATGAATTTCATTTAAGAACATGTTTTTCTGGGGCACATAGCTCCAAGCTACCATTCTGCCCTCTGAACCCCCAAAAGACATGTTTCTTCCACATGCAAAATACATTAACTCCATCACAACATCCTCAAAACTTTAAGCCATTTCAGTAATAACGCTAAGTAGGAAGTCTCATCAAAACCAGTATGGATGTGGTCTGTCCTGGGGCAAAATCTCCCTCTGTCTGTGAACTGTGAAACCTAGAAAACAAGTTCCTCCAATATAACAATGAAAGAACAGGCAAAGAATAAACATTCCCATTCCAGAAGGGAGAAATTGGAAGGAAAAGAGGAATCATGGGTCCCAAACAATTCTGAACCCAGGAAGGCAAACTCCATTAGATTTTAAGTTCTAAGAGTCCTTTATGCATTGGTGTTTTGTCCTCGGGGCCTGATATAGTGGCAGCCCCACCCCTTCTTAGTGCTTATCCAGTGGTTTTGCTCTCCAAGAAAACTGAGACCCAGGCCCCACACTCTCTGAGCATTGGGGTGGCAGCATTCTCCCTGATGAAAGGGATGCAAGGCCCACTCCTCCAAATGCTGAGGTGAGCCTGCTCTTTCCACACATATAAGTGGGCCTGCCCAAGGAAATCTCTTCAGTCCAGATCTCGGCTTCTATGGTTCTGCCTTTGAAGTCATTCTTCCTTCAATTTGTCACTTCTCTTTTCCCTTCAGTCCTGGCTGGCAGTGGTTCTGCTCATACAAATTTCACAAAAAACTTGTCAGCTTTACGTGCAGTTCACAGGGTTCAAACCATCAGACAATAGAACTTTCCACAGATCTTTCCTACCTAACTACATTTCCAGTCCTGACTTCCACTGACATGGCTGACTGGATCCATGTTCAGGTAAACCCACATATAGAGCCCTATTCTCTGGGGATTCACTTTCTGGAAGCTCAGGGAGGTCCCGATAGAGCTGCTTCTGGCCCTGGTCTCAGAGAACACTATCTTGATTGGTTCACAATTTTTCAAACCATCAGTTTCTGGTTTATTTGTGCTTAAGAAATCAGTTTTCAGCTTATCCCTTTCTCCTCAAATTTTACTTTATGCTGCAAGGAAAAACCAGGCTGCACCTTCCACACTTAGCAAGGAAATCTCCTCAGCTAGATATCTAAGTTCATTACTTACAAGTTCCCCTTTCAATTTGACATCAGAATATATTTTTTTCCAAGTTCTCTGTCACTTTATAAAAAGGGCCACCTTTCTTCCAGTCTCCAATAACACATTCATCACTTCCTTCTAAGGCCTCATCAGAAGTTCCTTTAGCATCCACATTTCTACCAACAGTCTCTTTAAAGCACCTCACCATTCTTCCAGCTTCTTTCCATTACCCAATTCCAAAGCTGTTTCCACATTTTAGGTATTTGAAATAGCAGCATCCCACTTACTGGTATCAAAAACCAGTTTTTGTTTCCTGGACGCTAAAACAAATGCCATGAAATGGGTTGCCTTTAACAATGGGAATTTGTTGGATCACAAGTTTTAGTCTAGGGGGACTCCAAAATCAAGGCATCATCAAGGTGATACTTTCTCCCAGAAGATTATGACATTTTGGGGCTGGCCGCAGGTGATCCTTGGTCCTTGGCTTTTCTGTCACATGGCAATGCAGTGGCAGCGTCTCCTGGCTTCTCCTTTCTTTCACAGGTTTCATTTCCCTCCATCTTCTGGCGGCTCCCTGCATGGTTTTCTCTCCCTCTGTGGCCTTCCCTTAAAGACCTTCCATAGTAGGATTAAGACCTATTCTGATTCAGTTGGGCCACACCTTAACTAAAGTAATCTAATCAAAAGGTTTTATTTACAGGGGTTCACTTCCGCAGGAATGGATTTCATTTCATTTACAAGTTTTTTCCTGGCATACATAGCTCCAAGCCATCACACTATGCATCTATCTTATTTTTCAAGTTATATTCTCTCTTTCAGATCAATTGTTAAAATTGAACTCTGGAACTCAAACAGTGAGAGCTTCACTTCAACATGGAGTGAAGATATTCTCTCTCTAACCCTAATTACACACATACACACATACCACAAGCATATAGAAACATGGAGTGTTGCTTTGCTCTTCTTATTACTTAAAACTTAGGTATAGAAATGAATTAAAATACTATAGTGTGTCATTGCATGTTCTGAATTCCACAGTAAGTCAAACACCCCCCATTAAGATTCATCATTCTGCTTCTAGGCAGGATTGTTCTTAAATTGTCCTAGACATGTGAACACTTGTGGTGTTCACTAAGACCTCCTGGGAGTAAGATTCCCTTAGAAATACTCAGAAAGCATCTCTTTCTTAAAGAAAAATATTTCATATCTCCATCAATAACATTCCCTTAAAATTTTTTTTGCCTTCACTCTGCTATACCGTAAAGGGCAAGAAAAGTAGGTTAACATGTAGGGAGTAGAATCAAGTTTGTGCAAGCAAATATTCAGGAGTTATACCTTATATAGTTCATGATTTAATATCAGCAAAATCCTCCTCCCCACTCTCTGTTTTCAGAAAAAGTGCACAAGAATTCTGGAATGTCATACTCTATTAATTTTAAAACACTGCTGGAAACTACTGCTTTTTAAAAACTGAAATATTAAGAATTGTTCTGTACCCAAAACAGATATTCTTATTTTAGAAAGTGCTTCTTCGCTAACTGTCACAACATTCTTTTGCAAGGAGTTAGTTAAAAGGGAGTAAATGTTTTTCTGCATTGCAGGCAGGCCTATCCTCTCTGTTACAGTTCAAGTCAAGAGGTCATTTTATGCCGCCACAAACTAAGAATTTTGCAGTTTCTGAGTCATCATTGGAATAGCATATTTTCCATGATCCTGAAGACACATTTATTGATAAGACATTGATTACTATAGCCCTAAATGGATATTTCTGGTACATTGTCTAATTTTAGTTTCCAGAAGACATTTGGGTCCTATTCACAACTTCTACCATTTTCAGTGTTTATCTTCATTCCATCAAATTTTTAAAAGAGTTCTTTCAATTTCCCTTCTGTCTCTTTATTCTCTTCAGTTTTCTAGAGTGTGGTGATTAGTGATTGATTTTTGTAGAGCTCCAGTTTTAAAATTTGTGGTGTAAGCAAGCTCAGGGTTAAGAAAACAGTAAATCAATAGGTTAAAACTTTAGTCCTTGCTCTGTCATTATTTACTTTAAAAAATTTTTGCTGATCTTTTAACACACCCATGTCTTAGATTCCCTACTTACCAAACCCAAAGACGATAGCTTCCTCCTTCCATCTCAGCAGGAATATAGTGGCAAGGAATAATATGATGTCCTTTGAGAATCTTTGAAAGAATCTGAGTTCTTAACCTCACTTTACCAACAGCAATTTTTTTCAGCCTATAAAAATCACTCTGGCTGTTCTGTGCTTTGGTTTCTCCATCTAAACAATCTAAGTAACAATTTATTTCTCGATCTACTTCACAGAGATGTTAGATGGACAATTGTGATACTTTGGAAAGATAAATACCACAGAGAATTTAAGGCAGTGCGGCATATCTTCTAGAATAGAATTAGTAATGTGCTCTATGGTTTTCAGTGCCCTACTGTGTGTTAAGCACCTGTGTGGTATATTAATATATTTATCTCTGCAGTGTGGGTATAACGATCTCTAGTTCTTTAGGTACATGAGGAAACTTGGAAATAGTGTGGGAAAAATGAGTCCAAGATAAAAAATCTGGTGGTGTATTGAATTATGTATCCCATCAGAAAAATGTTATTAATCTTAACCTGTATTCCTGCAGGTATGAACCCATTGTAAATAGAACCTTTTGAAGATGTTATTTTTAGTGAAGGTGTGGCCAAACTGAATGAGGGTGGGCCTTAATCCAGACTACTGGAGTCCTTTATAAGCAGAAGAAATCGGAAGCAGTGAGTCAGAGAAGGCCACTCAGGAGCCTGAAGCTGGAAGTCAGTGGACAGAGAGATTGTCATGTGTCAAATGGCAGCGATGAAAGCCGTGGAGCCCAAAGGATCGCAGCAAGCCAACACCAGGTGCAACAGCCTCCCAAGAGAAAGTATAGCCTTGCTGATGCCTTGATTTTAGAGTTCTAGCCTCCATAACTGTGAGAAAATAAGTACTTGTTTGAGCCAACCAATTGTGTATTATATGTTATAGCAGTCTGGAAAACTAAGACAACTAGAAAGAGACAAACCAGAGTTTGAACTGTTTGCCTTCAAGACATACTCTCGTTTTTTATACTATTTTAACCTCAATAAATGACAGCTGACGTATTTTTAATTTATTTACATGCATATTTGCACAATATGGATTTATCATAATTTTTTTTAGAACGTAACAATTCTATGAGTAAAAGTTGAAACTTCTGAAGGTAACCTGTTCATGTCCCAAAGAAGATGGTAACTTCAGACACTGCTTTAGGGCCAAAGTAGCAGGGTGTGGCTTCTAATATAGATATAAATATGGATGTAACAAAGGAATACATGCTGTATCTAATCTCTAGTGATAGAAAGCAGATCAGTGATTTCCAGGAGTCAAACATAGTGCAGAGGTAACTTGAAAAAGACACAGGGAACATTTTAGGGTAGTAGAAATATTCTATATTTTGATTGTCACGGTGGTTATACAGTTGCATACATTTGTCAAAATCCATTATTCTCTACACTTAAAATGGGAACATATTATAGTAGACAAATTATGATTCATAGACGAGATTTTAAAAATACAAGTGCTGTCATTTACTTCCTATCTGGTTGGGCATGTTACTTAACCTCTCTGTCCATATTCCTTTTGTATATGTGGGGATACTAATTTTACCAACCTCCAATATTTTGGGAAGTATTAAATAAGATAAACCACATAAAGTGCTTAACATTATATCTGTCCATCGTAAGTACAGAATATAAGGTTATTCAACAAAAATGCATGGAGACCTATTATGTGGACGGTGTTCTAGGAGCTGAAAATTCATTGGTAAATAAGACAGTTTTGGCCTTTATTGAGCTTATATTCTAGACTCAGGGAGGCAGAGAATAAGCAAACAAAGAAATGGCCAAGATACTGACAAATAGCAGTAAGGGCTATGAAATCAATTAAATATAGTGATGTGTTAGAGATTGAGTACGGGGATGGCAGCCATTTCTCTCAGTGATCAGGGAAGGTTCCTGATAGGGAGGGGTATTTGAGCTGAGGCCCAAATAATATCAAGCAGATATCCATGGGATAATATGGAGGCAAATGTTCTAAACAGAGAGAACAAGGAACCCAAGGTGGGAACAAGGTTCTGTTCAAGGCCAGTAAGGCTGGATTCAGAAAATGAGGGAGAGAGGAATAAGATGTGAGGTGGGAAGTTCAGTGTTTTAGTTTCCAGGATGCTAAAACAAATACTATATAGTAGGTTGGCTTAAATAAAGGGGACTTATTGGCTCACAGTTTTGAGGTTAGGAAAAGTCCAAAATTAGGGCATCAGCAAGTTGATGCCTTTTTCCAGAAGACTTGTATTCTGGAGATGACTGCTGGCAATACTTGGTCCTTAGCTTTTCTGTCACATGGCAATGGACATGGTGAAGTCTTCTTTGTCTTCCAGGTTCCTTTGACTTCCAGCTTCTGGTTGCTCCTGGTGGCTTCTCCCTTCATCTGACTTTCACTTTGCTTGTAAAGGATTCCGGTAATCTGGATTAAAGCCCAATCTGATTTAGTTGGGCCACACTTTAACTGAAGTAACATCTTGAAGAGGTCTTATTTACAATGGGTCCACACCCACCAGAATGTAGAACAAGACCAAGAACATGTCCAAACCAGGGTACACAATCTACATTACTCAGTGACTGGGCAACTCACCTGCACAATGGGAAGACACTGGAGTATTTTAAGCAGGTGATAATGTGATCTGATTTATATTTTTTAAAAATTGCTTTGGCTACTGTGCATATAATGGATTCTAAAATGGGGGAGGGGGAAGCAAGAGGGAGACCATGTGAGAAAAAGCAGAGTTTGAACTAAGATGGCAGGAATAGAGATGGTGAAGAGTGGCCAGATTTAGGATCTGTTTTGGTTTAAAGGAATCAGCTTTGCTAGTTGTTTAGATATGGCAAGGGATAAGAAAATCATTTTCTGGTTTGAGCAACAAGGTATAAATTGGTGCTATTTACTGGTTTGATATTTACTAAAATTTAGTTAAAACTGTAATAATTTAGAATGAGAAGCTATTTAGTGAGTTGTTAGGTATTATATCATCATGTATTTCTGGGCTGACTGTTGATATAAAATATTTGTATGTTGAGTAATAGTTTGGGGCCAAACCCTTATTTTGGTCTTAAGCTGTCTATTAAGTAACTAAATGGTTGTGCTGGAACAGTCTCGGAAATCAGACCTGCATTTGTGATTATGTGGGCAAGTGTGAATGTGTGTGCATGCATATGCAATGTGCAATGAGAATGTGGAGTTCTGCTTACAGGACTGACATTCAAGGACAAAGTCTAGAATTCCTTTCCAATAGCAGTCTTGAAGTTGCCCCTTGCTCACTTCACTTGCAACATCCTCTATTTTGCACAATGTTTATGGAACTGAGAATTTGCCCAGCTCACATTCCCTCATTACTGTTCCATTTTTCCAAAGCAAAGAGAAAATGTCCAGAAGACTTCTTTATTTTCACAAGAGTTTAGAATTCAAAGGCTAGAGGTTAATTTTATTCCTTTGGTGGAGTGGTACAGAGGCAACATCACATTAGTGGATTAGAGGGGTTTCCCACTTCTACTTACTTCATCACCAGCTATTCTCTCTGCCCCTCTCAGTTTGTGTTTCCTCCTCTTAGAACCACTGGAAATTTTACTAAGTGTGAAGGACCACTGTGAGATAAATCAGTTCCCCCAGGGGACAACTGACAGCTGATAGAACCTTTAATTCAATAATAATAAACAGTCATTACTCTCCATTGTTACTTGCCAGTGCTTTATAGGAATTCTATCTCTTAATCCTTCCAGTAAACTTCAAAACTCTCTTACACAAACTTGTAGAGCTCTCTTATTTCCACTTCCAATGGCTGAGTAAACAGGCTCAGAGAATCATTTGCCCAAGGCCACAAAGCTAGTAAATGACAGCTTTTGGATGTTAACTTAGGTCTGTCTGACTTCAGATTCCAAATTCAACCATTGAGCTATAGGGCCCCAGTACATTTAAAACATTTAATACGAGATATTACTGCAAGATTCCCCTGAGCCTTGGCTGGATATTAAATCAATTACTGCAATGCTGACCTTGAAATTTAGAGAACAAGTACAAAACAAACAGGAAATGATGAGCCATCCAAAGGAAGAGGATAAAAATCCAGAAAATATCAATGAAGAGACTGGACTGTCAACATACTGGGCAGAGATTTAAATTTTTTTTTCAATAGCTAAGGAGATGAAGAAAAACACAGAAAAGTAACTAAATGATAGCAGGAAAATAATGAATGAACAATATGAGAATCTCCATAAAGAAATAGGCATTTTAAAAAGGAACCAAATGGAACTACTGGGTTGAAGAACACAATAATGGAAATGAAAAAAATCCCAGGATGATTTCAATAGCAGATTGGAGTTGGTAGAAGAAAGAATTAGTGAACTTGAGGATAAGACAATTGAAATGAGTCAATCTGAGGAGCAAAAAGGAAAAAGATTAGAAAAAAGCTAAAATAGCTTAAGATACCTGTGGGGCACCATTAAGCATACCAACATACACATTATGGGAGTCTCTCACATTTATGGCCACCTGATTTTTGATAAGGGAGCAAAGACCACTCAATTTTGAAGAATAGTCTCTTCAACAAATGGTGCTGGGAAAACAGTCTCCATTTGCAAAAAAAAAAAAAAAAGAAAAAGAAAAAGAAGGCTCCTAACCTCACACATTATACAAAAGTCAACACAAAATGGATCAAACACCTAAATACAAGAGCCAGAACCATGAAACTCCTGCAAGAAAATGTAGGGAAGCATCTTCAGGAATTTCAGTTAGGCAATGTTTTCTTAGACTTTACACCCAAGGCACAAGCAGCTAAAGAAAAAATAGATAAATGGAACATCATCAAAATTAAAAACTTTTTTCCTCAGAGGACTTTATCATGAAAGTAAAATGACACCCCACACAATGGGAGAAAATATTTGTAAAACACGTAGCCAGACTACGGGCGCAGCGGTCGGCGTTCTGTCACCGCGGGCTCTGGCCATGGCCCGGACTTGTGATTTGTAACTTGGGGACTGAAGCTCCCGACACGACCCATGGCCCTAATGGCGGCGGCGGCGGCCTTGGCCGCAGCCGACTCCCCTCCCGCGATGCCGCAGGCGGCAGGGGCTGGAGGGCCCACAGCCCGCCGAGACTTCTACTGGCTGCGCTCCTTTCTGGCCGGAGGAGTGTTTTCCACATTGCGTGCTGTTCCCCGAAAGGAAGGATTCCTTGGATTGTATAAAGGAAATGGTGCAATGATGATTAGAATTTTTCCCTATGGCGCAATCCAGTTTATGGCGTTTGAGCATTATAAAATGTTAATCACTACAAAGCTAGGAGTTTCTGGTCATGTACACAGATTAATGGCTGGATCCATGGCAGGTAAGAGGTGTATGACGGCAGTTGTCTGTACTTACCCTCTTGACATGGTTAGAGTTCGCCTGGCATTCCAGGTCAAAGGGGAACACACTTATACAGGAATTATTCATGCATTCAAAACAATTTATGCAAAGGAAGGTGGAGTCCTTGGATTTTATAGAGGCCTGATGCCTACTATATTAGGAATGGCTCCATATGCAGGTGTTTCATTTTTTACTTTTGGTACCTTAAAGAGTGTTGGGCTTTCCCATGCTCCTACCCTTCTTGGCAGACCTTCATCAGACAATCCTAATGTCTTAGTTTTGAAAACTCACATTAACTTACTTTGTGGTGGTGTTGCTGGAGCAATAGCACAGACAATATCCTACCCATTTGATGTAACTCGTCGGCGAATGCAATTAGGAACTGTTCTGCCAGAATTTGAAAAGTGCCTTACCATGCGGGAGACAATGAAGTATGTCTATGGACACCATGGAATTCGAAAAGGATTATATCGTGGTTTATCACTTAATTACATTCGCTGCATTCCCTCTCAAGCCGTGGCTTTTACAACATATGAACTTATGAAGCAATTTTTTCACCTAAACTGAAGAAAAAATTCCTGTTTTTTTTCCTTACTAAACTATCAGAGGGAGAAATAAAATGTTATTTTATTACTTGAAAGGGGACATTCACCCTGTCACAGGAACCACTGGTATTTTAGTATTTGATTTTTTTTTTTTTAGGTCATAAATCAAAAGTGTTTACTATCCTTTTTTTGATGCCAAAAGTTGTACTTTGGAACATTGAAAAAAAATTCCTAAGCTGATGCTGGCTAATCAGTTAGGTTATTTGAAGCCATTTTAAAGCGTATTTGGAAGTAGAACTAACTTCAAAACGGGTCTCAAGAGGTTGCCATTAGCTTTATCATGCTGTTCCAAGCTTTTAATTGTAATCATGATTTTCAAAAGGCTCCAATAGCGTTTATTATTAAAATAAACAGGCTTGATTATATTGGGGCAGAAAGATGAGAACAGAATTCCTTTAATTCTATAAAACATAACCTATAAGCCAGTGCTGAAGTATTATTCTTATTCTCTTCTCATAAAGCTACTCCACTAGATAAAAAGGATAAGCATATTTTTTTTTCATTTTTCAACAAAATAAATGTGTTTAAAAAGTAGCCATGTAGAGACTCAACAGTAAATGAAAAATTTTCACGTTTTATTCAAATGTTATTACCATATACTATGGGAGATTTACATGGTTTTAAAAAGTCAGTGTATTTCCCAAAGGCAGTAATAATAAATACTGAATAATTTTGTTCTTACAAACAGAATAGCATTGTAGATTTGTTTTTGTTAGATGGTTTGGTGTATACTAGAAAATTTATTTAAGTGGGCTATGAAATAGCCATTAATGTAAATGTGAGTGTCAAAGAATGTTACTAAGATTTTATGTCATGATACATAAATTGGTTCTTCCATGTAAAATAGTTTTAGTGCAATATAAACAAGTAGAGATGTAAAATACGATTTGAATTGTTATTTATATTAAGAAAATGGTTTAAAATGTAAGAACTCCATTATTGTTTTTAGAGCACTTATTTTTTTTTATAAGCATGTCACATACGGAAGGGGAACAATAATAGTTCTAACTGCAGAAATAGTGATTTGTAAAATTGATGTGATTTTTAAGGCACTAGAAAACTAATTGAAAGTGTTATTTCTGCTTCAATTTTTATTTTTGCATAAAGTATTTCTTGTCATATCTTGGTAAAAAATTTGATGAACTGGTTTCATTTTCAAAGACTTTATTTTAAAATAAATATGTATCTTTGTATGATGTATAAGTGTACCAGCAGGTGGAAATACATGTGTTCCTAAAACTGTTTTGTAAATATTCATTTCTGAGCTACACTGTAGCTAAAATATTGTTATCAAGTCTCAAGATAATTTAAATGTATAAAATAAGTAACTCAGTCATGTTATCAAGGAAAGGGGACTGCGAATATTTTTTTAAATAAAAATTTGCATTCTATGTGTATAATAGACTACATAGGACAATTAAAAATAAATTTTATCCGTGAAAAAAAAAAAAAAAAAAAAACACGTAGCCAATAAGAGATTAATATCCAGAATATATAACGAAATCTTTCAACTTAACAACAGAAAGATAAACAACCCAATTGAAAATTGGGCAAAAGACTTGAGTAGACATCTCTCCAAAGAAGATAAACAATATGCCAGAAAGCACATGAAACAACAGATAGCTATCAGGAAAATTCAAATCAAAATCACAATGATATACCACTTCACACACATCAGAATAGCTGCTATTAAAAAAATGGAAAATAACAAGTGTTAGAGAGGATGCAGGGAAATAGGAACACTCATTCCTTGCTGGTGGCAATGTAAAATGGTGCAGCCTCTGTGGAGGACAGTTTGGCAGTTTCTCAGAAAGCTATGCATAGAACTACCATATGACCTGGCAATCTCACTACTAGGTACATATCCAAAAGAATTGAAAGCAGAAGACTTGAACAGATATTTGCACACTGATGTTCATAGTGGCACTGTTCACAGTTGCCAAGAGATGGAAGTAACTGAAGCGTCCCTCAACTGATGAATGGATAAATAAAATGTGGTACCTCCACCCTATGGAATATTATTCAGTTGTAAAAAGTAATGTGTCCTGAAACATGTGCCAACATTGATTAACTTTGGAGACATCATGTTGAGTTAAATAAGCTGGACACAGAAGGACAAATATTATATGATCTCATTGACTTGAAGTAAGTAGAATAAGCAAACTTATTGTGTCAAAGTCTAGAATAAAGGTTCCCAGGGCACAGGGTAGGGATAGGGAATGGTAAGTTGGGGCTTGAAATGTACAGGGTTCATATTCAGAGTGATGGAAATGTTTTGGTGTTGGATGGTGGTGATGGAGACACAGCACTGTGAACGTGATTAACAGCACTGAAATATATATCTGAATGTGATTAAGGGGGAAATGTTGGATTGTAAATAAGGTAGTAGAATAAAAATATTGAGAATAATCCATGGAACTATACTGCACAGAAGGTGAACCCTAACTTAAACTATAGACTGTAATTAATAGTTCAATTATAAAAATCTGCTATCGTCAATTGTAACAAATGTTCCACACTGATACATGGTGTTAATAATAGGGTGGCTCATGGGAATCCTGTATTTTATACATGTTTCTTTTGTAAACCCACAATTTCTATAATAAAGAAAAAAAGAAGCCCAATGAATACAAAAGAGGATAAATTTGAAGAGAAATATGCCCAGAAACAGAGCACTCAAATTGTTGAGTGCCAAGGACAAGGGGAGAGTTTTGAAAGCTGCAAGAGAAAAGCAATGTGTTATGTACAAGGGAGTCCTAATTAGATTAAGTGCCAATTTCTCATCAGTAGCCATGGAGGCAAGAAGGCAGTGGGACAAATACTTAAAGTGCTGAGAGATAACAATTGCCAACCAAGAATTTCATATCGAGTCTCTCTTTCAAAAATGAGAGATAAAGATATTCCCAGATAAACAAAAGCTGAGGGAGTTCTTTACCAATTGATGTGCTCTATAAGTAATGCTAAAGATAGTTCTTCAGACTGAAAGGAAAAGACACTAGACAGTGGATCAAAGCAGCATAAAGAAATAAAGACCTCTGGTAATGGTAACTGTATGGGTAATTATAAATGACAGTACTAATGTATTGCATGTATTCGTATGTAGCTCCACTTATTCTTACAGGTCTTAAAATGCACATGCATAAAAAGTAATGATAAATCTATGGCTTTGGACATACAATGTACAAAGATATAATTTATAAAAATATATAAATAGTAACCAAAAAAGTGGGGGATGAGGGATATAGCCAATATATGTGTATACTAATGAAGTTAAGTTGGTATCAAATAAAAAATGATTGCTCTATATTTGGGATGTTAAATTTTAACCCCATGGTAACCATGAGGAAAACAGATGAAAAAGATATCCAGAAAGAAATGAGAAGTGACTCAATATGGTACAATACGAAAAGCCAAATAAATTTGAAATTAGGCATTAATGAAAGAACTGAGGGCCAAAAAAGTTATCAAAAAAGTTACAAGACTTAGAAAGACTAAATAGCAAAATGGCAGAAACAACACCTGTATTATCAATAGTAACTTTATATGTAAATAGATTAAACTCTGCAGTCAAAAGGCAGAGATTGGCAGAATGAATAAAAAAAATCAGGACCCAACTATATGCTGTTTACAGGAGACTCACTTGAAAGTCAAAGACATAAGTAGGTTGAAAGCGAAAGGATGACAAAAATATACTATGCAAGCATTAAGGAAAAGAGATCTGGGGTAGCTATATTAAAATCAGATAAAATAGACTTTTAGTCAAAAACTGTTTCAAGGACAAAGAAGGTCATTATATACTGATAAAGAGGTCAATTCAACAAGAAAACATAACAATTATAAATATATATATGCAACTAACAGCACATCTCCAAAATATATGAAGCAAATATTGATAGATTTGAAGGGAGAAATAGACAGTTATACATTAATAGTAGGAGACTCTAATATGCCACTTTCAATAATGGATAGAGCATTTAGTCAGAAGATCAACATGAAAATAGAAGACTTGAATAATACTACAAACCAACTAGACTAAATGGATATATATTAAACATTTCACCCAATGGCAGCAGAATACATGGTCTTCTCTAATGCAAATGGATCATTCTCCAGGATAGGCCATATATTATGTCACAAACAAGTCTCAATAAATTAAATAATTTTGATATCATACAATGTATCTTTTCTAACTACAATGGAATGAAGCTAGAAATCAATAATAGAAGTAGAAATAGAAAATTCCCAAATATGTGGAAATAAAACAGCCTATTCTTAACAACCTATGGGTCAAAGAAGAAATCACAAGGGAAATTTAAAAAATATCTTGCATGAAAATGACAACACAATATACCAAAACTTATGGGATTCATCAAAGGCAGTGCTGAGAGGGAAACATATAGCTCTAAATGCTTACATTAAAGAAGAAGAATGTTCTAAACTCAGAGCCCTAACCTCAAAATGGAAGATCTAGAAAAAAGAAGAGCAAACTAAACCCAAACCAAACAGAAGAAAGGAAGTAACAAAGATTAGAGTGGAGATAAATGAAATAGAGAATAATAATAATAATAAACAACAGAATCAACAAAACCAAAAGTTGGCTTTTTGAAAAGATTTTTAAAAAATTGACAAACCTTTGGCTAGATTGACAAGGAGAAAAAGAGTGAGGATGCAAATAAGTAAAATCATAAAGGAAAAGGGGGGCATTACTACTGAACCCACAGAAATATAAAGGACTATAAGAGGATACTATGGATGACTATATGCCAACATTTAGACAACCTAGATGAGGTATGCAAATTCCTAGAAACACACAACCACCACACTGCCTCAAGAAGACATAGAAGTTCTCAACAAACCAATTACTAGTAAAGAGACTGAATCAGTCATCAAAAACCTCCCAACAAAGAACCACCCAGGATCACATGGCTTCACAGGGGAATTCTACAAAACATTCCAAGAAGACTTAACTCCAATTCTGCTCAGACTCTTGCAAAAAATTGAAGAGCAGGGAACATTCCATAACTCATTCTATGAGGTCAACATCACCCTCATACCAAAGCTAGATAAAGATACTGGAGTAAAAGAAAATTACAGATCATTATCTCTTATGGATATAGATGCAAAAATCCTGAACAAAATACTAGCAAACTGACTTCAACAGCACATTAAAAGAATTATGCAATAAGATTGAGTGGGATTTATCCCAGGTATGAAAATGTTCTTCAACATAAGAAACCAATTAAAGTAACACATTACCAGAACAAAGGGGAAAAAAACCACATGATCATCTCAATTGATGCAGAAAAGGCATTTGACAAAATCCAACATTGCTTATTGATTAAAAAAAAAAAACAACTTGCAAAACTAGGAATAGAAGGAAATTTCCTCAACATGATTAAGGGCATATATGAAAAACCCACAGATAACATCCTATTTAATGGCGAAAGACTGAAAACTTTCCCTCTATGATCTGGAACAAGACAAGGACGCCCACTGTCACCACTGTCATTCAACATTGTATTGGAGGTTCTTGCCAGAGCAATTAAACAAAGAAAAAGAAATAACAGGCATCCAAATTGGAAAGGAAGAAGTAAAACTTTTACTATTTGCTGACAACATATTCCTATAGGCAGAAAATCCTGAAAAACTACAACAATGCTATTAGAGCTAATAAAGGAATTCAGCAAACTGGTGGTGTACAAGATCAATACCTCCAAATCAGTAGTGTTTATATACACTAGTAATGAGCAATCTGAAGAAGAAATCAAGGGAAAAATTACACTTATAATAACAACTAAAAGAATCAAATATCTAAGAATAAAACTAACCAGCGATATAAATTACTTTTACATGGAAAACTATGAAACATTGCTAAAATAAATCAAAGAAGACCTAAATAAATGGAAGCACATGCCATGTTCATGGATTGGAAGACTAAATTTCATTAATATGTCAATTCTTCCCAAAGTGATTTACAGATTCAATGCAATCCCAATCAAAATTCCAACAGCCTCCTTTGCAGAGATGGAAAAACCAATTATCAAATTTATTTGGAAGTTTAAGCGGCCCTGAATAGCCAAACCCATCATGAGAAAAGAAGTATAAATTGGAGGACTCACACCTCCCTATCTTAAAACTTATTACAAAGCCATGGTAATCAAAACAGCATGGTACTGGTACAAGAACAGACATATAAAACAATGGAATCAAATTGAGAATTCAGAAATCAACCTTCACGTTTACAGTCAATCTATTTTTTGACAAGGGTGCCAAACCCACCTAATAGGGAAAGAATAATCTCTTTAATATATGGTGGCTGGGAAAACTGGATCTCCATATGCAAAAGAATTAAGATGAACCCCTGCCTCTCACAACATACAAACATTAATTTAAATGGATCGAGAAACCTAAATATAATAACCAGAACTATCAAACTGCTAGAAGAAAACAATAGGGAAGCATCTTCAGGACTTAGTATTAGACAATGGTTTCTTAGACTTTAGTTGCAAAGCATAAGTAACAAGAAAAAAAAATTGATAAATGGGACTTCATCAAAATTAAACATTTTTTCATCAGAGGACTTCATCATGAAAGTAAAAAGGCAATCTCCACATTGGGAGGGAGTATTTGGAAACCACATATCTGATAAGCGTTTAACATCCAGAATATATAAAAAAAAATCCTGCAACTCAAACCACAAAACACAACCTAATTAAAAACAACAACAAAAAACAACCCAATTAAAGAATGGGCAAAAGACTTGAATAGACAGTTCTCCAAAGAAGAGATAAAAATGGCCAAAAAAGCGTAAGAAAAGCTACTAAACATCATTAGCTACTAGGAAATGCAAATCAAAACCACAATGAGATACCATTTAATACCCACTATAATGGATACTATTAATGAAAACTGGAAAATTATAAGTGTTGGAGAGGTTGTGGTAAAATAGGAACACTCATTCATTTTTGGTAGGTATATAAAATATTGTAGCTATATGGAAGACAGTTTGGCAGTTCCTCAGAAAGTAAATATAGAATTACCACGTGACCCTGCAATCCCACTTCTAGGTGTTTACCTAAGAATTGAAAGCAGGGACTTGGATAAATATCTGTACACTGATATTCATAGTGGCACTGTTCACAGTTGCCAAGAGATGGAAGCAACCCAAGTGTTCCTCAACTGAAGAATAAACAAAATGTGGTATATACACATATGGAATATTATTCAGCCCTAAAAATGAATGAAGTCCTCATACGTGTGACAACACGGATGAACTTTGAAGACATCACGTTGAGTGAAATAAGCCAGACTCAGAAGGATAAATATTGCATGAGCTCACTGATTTGAAATAATTAGAATAAGCAAATTCATAGAGTCAGAAACCAGAATATAGTTTATCAGGGGCTGGGCTGGGAGGAGGGAATGGAGAATTAATGGTTAAATTATACAGAGTTTCTACTTGTGCTGATAGGAAAGATTTGGTAATGGCTGGTGGTGATAGCACAACACTGTGAACATAATTAACAGCACTGAATTATATATTTGAATGCCGTTAAAAAGAGGAAATTTTAGGTTGTATGTATGTCATTGGAATAAAAATTTTGAAAAAAATCCATAGGACTATAAACACAAAAAGGGAACCCTAAAGTAAACCATGGACTATAGTTGATAGTACAATTATAAAAATGTTCTTCCATCAATTGTAACAAATGTACCACTATAATGCAAGATATTAATAATAGGGTGGCATATGGGAACTCTATTTTATGCATGATTTTTTCTGTAAGCCTACACCTTCTCTAATGAAAAGAAGTCAATAAAAGTGAATTTTTAACCCTTGTATTAATTCACAAAAACTTTTCCATACATTTTTTTTTATCATTTTATTGAGATATATTCACATACCATGCAGTCATACAAAACAAATTGTACTTTCGATTGTTTACAGTACCATTACATAGTTGTACATTCATCACCTAAATCAATCCCTGACACCTTCATTAGCACACACACAAAAATAACAAGAATAATAATTAGAGTGAAAAAGAGCAATTGAAGTAAAAAAGAACACTGGGTACCTTTGCCTGTTTGTTTCCTTCCCCTACTTTTCTACACATCCATCCATAAACTAGACAAAGTGGAGTTTGGTCCTTATGGCATTCCCAATCCCACTGTCACCCCTCATAAGCTACATTTTTATACAACTGTCTTCGAGATTCATGGGTTCTGGGTTATAGTTTAATAGTTTCAGGTATCCACCACCAGCTACCCCAATTCTTTAGAATCTAAAAAAGGTTGTCTAAAGTGTGCGTAAGAGTGCCCACCAGAGTGACCTCTTGGCTCCTTTTGGAATCTCTCTGCCACTGAAGCTTATTTCATTTCCTTTCACATCCCCCTTTTGGTCAAGAAGATGTTCTCCGTCCCACGATGCCGGGTCTACATTCCTCCCCGGGAGTCATATTCCACGTTGCCAGGGAGATTCACTTCCCTGGGTGTCTGATCCCACGTAGTGGGGAGGGCAGTGATTTCACCTTTCAAGTTGGCTTAGCCAGAGAGAGAGGGCCACATCTGAGCAACAAAGAGGCATTCAGGAGGAGACTCTTAGGCACAAATACAGGGAGGCCTAGCCTCTCCTTTGCAGCAACCGTCTTCCCAAGGGTAAAACTTATGGTAGAGGGCTCAACCCATCAAACCACCAGTCCCCTATGTCTGTGGTCATGTTAGCAACCATGGAGGTGGGGTAGGCGAATACCCCTGCATTCTCCACAGGCTCCTCAAGGGGGCACTACATCTTTTTTTTTTTTTTTCCTTGTTTGTCTTTTTTCTTTTTTTTTTTTTAACTTTCCCTTCTTTTTTAAATCAACTGTATGAAAAAAAAAGTTAAAAAGAAAACAAACATACAATAAAAGAACATTTCAAAGAGACCATAACAAGGGAGTAAGAAAAAGACAACTAACCTAAGATAACTGCTTAACTTCCAACATGTTCCTACTTTACCCCAAGAAAGTTACATAATATAGCAACATTTCAGTGAACTTGTTCCTACTACATCCATCAGAAATTAACAGACCATAGTCATTTCTGGGCATCCCCAGAACGTTAAATAGCTTATCTGTTCTTCTTGGATTATTGTTCCCCCTTCCTTAATTGCTCTCTACTGCTATTTCCCCTACATTCTACATTATAAACCATTTGTTTTACATTTTTCAAAGTTCACATTAGTGGTAGCATATAATATTTCTCTTTTTGTGCCTGGCTTATTTCGCTCAGCATTATGTCTTCAAGGTTCATCCATGTTGTCATATGTTTCACCAGATCGTTCCTTCTCCATACATTTTTAATCCTTAAATTTTACATGCCCAAGATCTCAATCAGATTGTACAATTATTCCCTATCCTTATATGAGGGAATTCATACATTTGATGCTCAATAAGTAAGTCATATGGAGGCATTGCTGACCAACAAGAATTCAAAAAATTATTTTTCAAAAGAACTTGTTTTTGAAGGGACACACACAGATACACATGTACACGAGAGAGAGACAGAAAGAACACATTCACAGAGTATTTTTGGCCTGGCTTGGCTGAAAGCAGGAAGTACTGGAAATACTGTTTGAAAGTATGATCTCAAGATTTCCACCCCATATTAGCAGAATCAAATGTCTGATATATATATTCAGATGTGGGAAGCTGGCACTAGAACCAGTCCAAATAAAACTTGCAATTCTTCCATTGCTATGTGAAAATTTTATTTGTTGGAATTGGGGGCCCCAAACTATTCTCCCTCCCGTGACAATTTACTATTCAAAGACTATGTCCTTATATGACCCATATGTATTTCATTCTAGTATGGAGAAATGAAAGTCTGAATCACAGATTGCTAACAAAGAGATATGGATGAATCTATTAAAGTATATCTCCTTGCTGTTTTGTTTTTGACTTCCAATTGGAACTTTTTTTTTTTTGCCTTTCAGTTTTGAAATTTGAGAATAAAATGCCTTTGGAAACATAGCATAAGCAAGCTGGAGTGTGTATGTTATACAGAAGAGTGAGAGAAATCTTTGTGCTGTGTATAGCTACAGCTGTCATCTATTTTTCATTTACAATAAGGTCAGTCAGACAAAAGGACCCAAGACAACACATTCGGTAGCATCTTTGTTCTCATCTCAGTCTAAAAGGGGTAACTTGTTGTAGTGACTTCCAATTATGGGTCATAGTGATTTTTCAGCACATCATTGGCTTGGATATTAATTGTTGGTCACATAGGCGTTCTTTCCAACTCCTGTAAGAAAATAAATGTAGCTTTTATTAAAGATATGGACCCCAAAGCTCCAGAAGTAAATTGCTTAACTTTTCACATTGGAACCTGATTGTTTTACTTCCACATTGTTCTGTGAGTAGAAGGATTAGCCTTTTCAATCAAAAATAGCCTACTCTGTTATTCAGGGTTTGATGATATAATTATTATTGAGTTCCTTTGCTCTACCTTGGTCTGTCTTCCTTATGAAAGTTTCTCCACCCCTTTCCACATCAAATGACTGGAGAGGGTCAATCTTCTATTTATTTTCTATCTAAGGAAGGAGGCTGAACAATTAATAATCTGAGATTTAAGGATTGTTTGATGATCAATGCTATCCATCTTCTTCTAATTATTTGTGGCTATTATGTAAAAGTTTTGCACTTTTCCCCCCTTTCCATTGATATTGACCATAACACAAGCTAAATACAAAATTAAGAAACTTTTAGTCCTGGTCTTCAAATTTTGTGATTTCAAAGACACAAGTTGTGGAAAAAATATTCCTCTATGTTAAAGCATTTTACAAGTTCAGGATGTTTATTTTTGGTGATTAAAGAAAATGGAGAGTGCCAACTGAATTTATTTTCAGTAGATAATTTTTCTTTTCCATGTTGAATTTCAGTTTGAAGCTCAGTGTCTCCTCCATTTTCTTTCCCCCCAAATTGTTTTATATTTTGCCAGATTACAGAGTTTCTATTTTATAAAAAGCTCGAAGGGAAGGAATTGCTCACCACACCAGGAAAAATGCAAAATGGTATTTTGTTTGGGTTAAAATTTGCCTTCTGTCTCTTTTACTGGTGTAGTTATGTACCAAATGGAAAGAGGTAATGCAAGACTTCACAGACCTCAATATCTATAATTAAGGACTGCATCTGACAAGATTTTTTTCCCTTACTGACAAATAAATATCAGTTTAAAAGGAATATTACAGGAAGATTGATTAAAAAATAGGCAAAAGGGCAAAACTTGTTCTCTTGTGACAGAATACAGAGTTGCGTAGTTTTTTTTTTTTTTATTTTGTTTTTGATAACTACTTACAATGACTACACTGTTGACTTGGCACACATATGAAAAGACTGACAGATTTAATTCATGTTTCTGTTCTTTACAAACAATGACATGTACGAGCCAATTTGCACCGCTTTCAGCAAGTAATTGAAGGTAGTGCAAACACAGACTTTAAAAGATCAGTAGTGCACAACCAAACTGTTCGACAAAAAGAGATCTGACAGTGCATGTTCTCTTTACTGTTTCATTGAGATTCCTCTTTTCCTGTCCTCTGTCCTGCCCTTATTCTCTTGGAATTAATAACGACTGATAGCTTGAGCATTGTGTCAAAGGAAATGGACACCTGCACTGTATATTAACTCACTCATCAGCTGCTGGGTTAAGAGATAAACTCCAAGAGTGCACAAGAATAATCTGAAGACATGTCGAAGTTAACCACAAGCAATCAATGTTTGCATATGCTTCCATTACACAGGCATCTTTTGCTCTATAATGTCGGGATAGTCTGGGTAACAAGGTAATAAATTCATTTGCTAATGGATAAAGAATGACCCTGAAGGATTCTGACATGACTTTTTTTTCTGGATCTAACTTGGTAGAAACTACAGGCAGTATTTTTCTCTAGTAATTTGTGTACTTGATGGTTTGTTTGTTTTTTTTTTTTTTTCCAAATTGCATGGTGTCAGCAATTTGGTTTTAAATACAATAGTCTATTGAAAAGTACTGAAGAAAATGAATAGAAAATCACCAGTATCATAGCAAATTATCCTAGGTCAACACATAATGCCTGCATTTTCCAGATGTCTCAATTCAGGCAGCAACATTGGGCATTTTTGTCTAAGTATACTTATAAGTATCCCAAGTTTAATAATATAGTTTCTGTTGTGTAGGCTAATATCATTGTATGTGTATCTTCCACATTAAGGCTCCAAAAGAAACGGATTAAAAACAATGTGCCCAGAGGCAGTCCTTTTGCTTGAATGTTTCAAATGAATTATTTGTTCAAAATCCTTGCCTTTACTTTGAGGTCACAGAAAATTTCACATGGTTTGATCTCAATTATAAAACTATAACTGTTTTATACTAAAGGTTTTGAAGTATAATTTCTGATTTTTTTATTGCCCAGAGTTTAAACATTTGGAAATGGTCTATACCATAATAATTAATTGACAAATTGGTTTAAGAACATTGGGTCTTTTTATGGCTGTCTTAAAAAAGTTTCATAAGCAATGCTAGCTCAATGTAGAAAAAAATCAGAATATTCAAATAAACAGAAATAACAAAAATTGTCTATAATACCTTCACCTCCCAGAACAATTGTTATTGACATTTGGATGTCTGTCCTTTCAAACTTTAAAAAATGGTTATACATATTCTTTTTTTCTTTCTTTTGTCAGAGAAGTTGTGGGTTTGCAGAACAATCGTGTAAAATACAGGATTCCGCCCCACCACCATCACCTTGCATTGGTGTGGAATATTTGTTACAATTGATGATAATACATTTTATAATTGTACTAATAATTGAAGTCCATGGTTTAACTTAGGGTTCACTGTTTGTGCAG
Source organism: Choloepus didactylus (assembly GCF_015220235.1). Classification (NCBI taxonomy): domain Eukaryota; kingdom Metazoa; phylum Chordata; class Mammalia; order Pilosa; family Megalonychidae; genus Choloepus; species Choloepus didactylus. Next base: position 58,582,515 of record NC_051321.1, on the reverse strand, counting down.
TGTATCCATAGATTTTTTTTTTTTTTTTCCCTTGTTTTTTTTCTTTTTTTTTTTTTTTTTTTTTTTTTAACTTTCCCTTCTTTTTTCAAATCACCTGTATGAAAAAAAAAGTTAAAAAGAAAACAAACATACAATAAAAGAGCATTTCAAAGAGACCATAGCAAGGGAGTAAGAAAAAGACAACTAACCTAAGATAACTGCTTAACTTCCAACATGTTCCTACTTTACCCCAAGAAAGTTACATAATATAGCAACATTTCAGTGAACTTGTTCCTACTACAACCATCAGAAATTAACAGACCATAGTCATTTCTGGGCATCCCCAGAACGTTAAATAGCTTATCTGTTCTTCCTGGATTATTGTTCCCCCTTCCTTAATTGCTCTCTACTGCTAGTTCCCCTACATTCTACATTATAAACCATTTGTTTTACATTTTTCAAAGTTCACATTAGTGGTAGCATATAATATTTCTCTTTTTGTGCCTGGCTTATTTCGCTCAGCATTATGTCTTCAAGGTTCATCCATGTTGTCATATGTTTCACCAGATCGTTCCTTCTTACTGCCACGTAGTATTCCATCGTGTGTATATACCACATTTTATTTATCCACTCATCTGTTGAAGGACATTTGGGTTGTTTCCATCTCTTGGCAATTGTGAATAATGCTGCTATGAACATTGGCGTGCAGATATCTGTTCGTGTCACTGCTTTCCGATCTTCCGGGTATATACCGAGGAGTGCAATCGCTGGATCGAATGGTAGCTCTATATCTAGTTTTCTAAGGAACTGCCAGACTGACTTCCAGAGTGGCTGAACCATTATACAGTCCCACCAACAATGAATAAGAGTTCCAATTTCTCCACATCCCCTCCAGCATTTGTAGTTTCCTGTTTGTTTAATGGCAGCCATTCTAACCGGTGTTAGATGGTATCTCATTGTGGTCTTAATTTGCATCTCTCTAATAGCTAGTGAAGCTGAACATTTTTTCATGTGTTTCTTGGTCATTTGTATTTCCTCTTCAGAGAACTGTCTTTTCATATCTTTTGCCCATTTTATAATTGGGCTGTCTGTACTATTGTCATTGAGTTGTAGGATTTCTTTGTATATGCAAGATATCAGTCTTTTGTCAGATACATGGTTTCCAAAAATTTTTTCCCATTGAGTTGGCTGCCTCTTTACCTTTTTGAGAAATTCCTTTGAGGTGCAGAAACTTCTAAGCTTGAGGAGTTCCCATTTATCTATTTTCTCTTTTGTTGCTTGTGCTTTGGGTGTAAAGTCTAGGAAGTGGCCTCCTAATACAAGGTCTTGAAGATGTTTTCCTACATTATCTTCTAGGAGTTTTATGGTACTTTCTTTTATATTGAGATCTTTGGTCCATTTTGAGTTAATTTTTGTGTAGGGGGTGAGGTAGGGGTCCTCTTTCATTCTTTTGGATATGGATATCCAACTCTCCCAGCCCCATTTGCTGAAAAGACCATTATGGCTCAGTTCGGTGACTTTGGGGGCCTTATCAAAGATCAGTCGGCCATAGATCTGAGGGTCTATCTCTGAATTCTCAATTCGATTCCATTGATCTATATGTCTATCTTTGTGCCAGTACCATGCTGTCTTGGCAACTGTGGCTTTATAATAAGCTTCAAAGTCAGGGAGTGTAAGTCCTCCCACTTCGTTTTTCTTTTTTAGAGTGTCTTTAGCAATTCGAGGCATCTTCCCTTTCCAAATAAATTTGATAACTAGCTTTTCCAAGTCTGCAAAGTAGGTTGTTGGAATTTTGATTGGGATTGCATTGAATCTGTAGATGAGTTTGGGTAGAATTGACATCTTAATGACATTTAGCCTTCCTATCCATGAACATGGAATATTTTTCCATCTTTTAAGGTCCCCTTCTATTTCTTTTAGTAGAGTTATGTAGTTTTCTTTGTATAGGTCTTTTACATCTTTGGTTAAGTTGATTCCTAGGTACTTGATTTTTTTAGTTGCTATTGAAAATGGTATCTTTTTCTTGAGTGTCTCTTCAGTTTGTTCATTTCTAGCATATAGAAACATTACTGACTTATGTGCATTAATCTTGTATCCCGCTACTTTGCTAAATTTGTTTATTAGCTCTAGTAGGTGTATCGTTGATTTCTCAGGGTTTTCTAGATATAAGATCATATCATCTGCAAACAATGACAGTTTTACTTCTTCTTTTCCAATTTGGATGCCTTTTATTTCTTTGTCTTGCCGGATTGCCCTGGCTAGCACTTCCAGCACAATGTTGAATAACAGTGGTGACAGCGGGCATCCTTGTCTTGTTCCTGATCTTAGAGGGAAGGCTTTCAGTCTCTCACCATTGAGTACTATGCTGGCTGTGGGTTTTTCATATATGCTCTTTATCATGTTGAGGAAGTTTCCTTCAATTCCTACCTTTTGAAGTGTTTTTATCAAAAAGGGATGTTGGATTTTGTCAAATGCTTTTTCAGCATCTATTGAGATGATCAATTGATTTTTCCCTTTCGAGTTTTTAATGTGTTGTAATACATTGATTGTTTTTCTGATGTTGAACCATCCTTGCATGCCTGGAATGAACCCCACTTGGTCATGGTGTATGATTTTTTTAATGTGTCTTTGGATTCGATTTGCAAGTATTTGTTGAGGATTTTTGCATCTATATTCATTAGGGAGATTGGCCGGTAGTTTTCCTTTTTGTAGCATCTTTGCCTGGTTTTGGTATTAGATTGATGTTAGCTTCATAAAATGAGTTAGGTAGTGTTCCATTTTTTTCAATGTTTTGAAAGAGTTTGAGTAAGATTGGTGTCAGTTCTTTCTGGAAAGTTTGGTAGAATTCCCCTGTGAAGCCATCTGGCCCTGGGCATTTATTTGTGGGAAGATTTTTGATGACTGATTGGATCTCTTTGCTTGTGATGGGTTGGTTGAGGTCTTCTATTTCTTCTCTGGTCAGTCTAGGTTGTTCATATGTTTCCAGGAAATTGTCCATTTCTTCTACATTATCCAGTTTGTTGCCATACAGTTGTTCATAATATCCTCTTATAATTTTTTTAATTTCTTCAGGATCTGCAGTTATGTCACCTTTTTCATTCATTATTTTGTTTATATGGGTCTTCTCTCTTTTTGATTTTGTCAGTCTAGCTAGGGGCTTGTCAATCTTGTTGATCTTCTCAAAGAACCAACTTTTGGTGATATTTATCCTTTCTATTGTTTTTTTTGTTCTCTATGTCATTTATTTCTGCTTTAATCCTTGTTATTTCTTTTCTTCTACTTGGTTTAGGATTGGTTTGCTGTTCATTTTCTAGCTTCTTCAGTTGATCCATTAGTTCTTTGATTTTGGCTCTTTCTTCCTTTTTAATATATGCGTTTAGTGGTATAAATTTCCCCCTTAGCACTGCTTTTGCTGCATCCCATAGGTTTTGGTATGTTGTGTTCTCATTTTCATTCGTCTCTATATATTTAGCAATTTCTCTTGCTATTTCTTCTTTAACCCACTGATTGTTTAGGAGTGTGTTGTTTAACCTCCAGGTATTTGTGAATTTTCTAAGTCTCTGATGGTTATTGACTTCTAATTGTATTCCATTGTGGTCAGAGAATGTGCTTTGAATAATTTCAATCTTTTTAAATTTATTGAGGCTTGTTTTATGTCCCAGCATATGATCTATTCTGGAGAAAGTTCCGTGAGCACTAGAAAAGTATGTGTATCCTGGTGATTTGGGATGTAATGTCCTGTAGATGTCTGTTAAATCTAATTCATTTATCAGATTGTTTAGGTTTTCAATTTCCTTATTGGTCTTCTGTCTGGTTGATCTATCTATAGGGGAGAGTGATGTGTTGAAGTCTCCCACAATTATTGTGGAAACATCAATTGCTTCCTTTAGTTTTGCCAATGTTTCTCTCATGTATTTTGTGGCACCTTGATTGGGTGCATAGACATTTACGATTGTTATTTCTTCTTGCTGAATTGCCCCTTTTATTAGTATGTAGTGGCCTTCTTTGTCTCTCAAAACATCCCTGCATTTGAAGTCTATTTTATCTGAGATTAATATTGCTACACCTGCTTTCTTTTGGCTGTAGCTTGCATGAAATATTTTTTTCCATCCTTTCACTTTCAATTTCTTTGTGTCCCTGTGTCTAAGATGAGTCTCTTGTATGCAACATATTGATGGTTCATTTTTTTTTGATCCATTCTGCGAATCTATATCTTTTAATTGGGGAGTTTAATCCATTTACATTCAACGTTAAAACCGTGAAGGCATTTCTTGAATCGGCCATCTTATCCTTTGGATTATGTTTGCCATATTTTTCCCTCTCTCTATTAATATCCTTTATTGTACCCATACCGAATCTCTTTAGTACTGAACCTTTCTCCAAGTCTCTCTGTCCTGTCTTTGTTTCTCTGTCTGTAGGGCTCCCTTTAGTATCTCCAGTAGGGCAGGTCTCTTGTTAGCAAATTCTCTCAGCATTTCTTTGTCTGTGAAAAATTTAAGCTCTCCCTCAAATTTGAAGGAGAGCTTTGCTGGATAAAGTATTCTTGGCTGGAAATTCCTCTCTCTCAGAATTTTAAATATATCGTGCCATTGCCTTCTCGCCTCCATGGTGGCTGCTGAGTAGTCACTACTTAGTCTTATGCTGTTTCCTTTGTATGTGGTGAATTGCTTTTCTCTTGCTGCTTTCAGAACTTGCTCCTTCTCTTCTATGTTTGACAGTGTGATCAGTATATGTCTCGGAGTGGGTTTTTTTGGATTTATTCTATTTGGAGTTCGCTGAGCATTTATGATTTGTGTATTTATGTTGTTTAGAAGATTTGGGAAGTTTTCCCCAACAATTTCTTTGAATACTCTTCCTAGACCTTTACCCTTTTCTTCCCCTTCTGGGACACCAATGAGTCTTATATTCGGACGTTTCATATTATCTATCATATCCCTGAGGTCCATTTCGAGTTTTTCAATTTTTTTCCCCATTCTTTCTTTTATGCTTTCATTTTCCATTCTGTCATCTTCCAGGTCACTGATTCGTTGTTCAACTTCCTCTAGTCTTGTACTATGAGTGTCCAGAATCTTTTTAATTTGGTCAACAGTTTCTTTAATTTCCATAAGATCATCCATTTTTTTATTTAGTCTTGCAATGTCTTCTTTATGCTCTTCTAGGGTCTTCTTGATTTCCTTCATATCCCGTACTAGGGTCTCATTGTTCATCTTTAGTTCTTTGAGTAGCTGCTCTAGGTGTGTCTCTTCTGGTCTTTTGATTTGGGTGCTTGGGCTTGGGTTATCCATATCGTCTGGTTTTTTCATATGCTTTATAATTTTCTGTTGTTTTTGGCCTCGTGGCATTTGCTGTCCTTGATAGGGTTCTTTTAGGGTTTGTAGACCAGTTGAAGTCCTTATCTCTAATTTATCAGATCTACAGCTTCGTGGAGTACACTTTCTCTAACTAACCAGCAGGTGGCGTCCACGAGCCACCTGTTCTCCACAAGCCAGATCTCCCCTGCTTAGCCTTTTTGGTGAGTGGGGGAGTGAGTCTTGTGGGGCCCAATTGGTGTCCCAAGCTTGCGTGTGTAGTTGGTGTTGCCTGCCCTGTATGTGGGGCGTGTTTCTGGGCAGTCGGGGAGGGGGGGTGGCCCTAACAATCAAATCTCCCTGATGATCCTAGAGTTTTAAAGCTACTGCAATAGTCTAATCCTTCAGTTCAGTCCTGCCACAGTTTGTCTCTGCCACTGACCCACAAGTCTTTGGTATTGGCGTATGGCTCCTGAGACTTGCAAGTGGGCCCCTCTTCCAGGCTGTGCACCCCGGGTCCTCTGTTGAGGGATGACTGTGCTATGTCACAGGTGAGTGCCGTCCCCCCAGGGCAGTTCTGGGCTGCTGGGCTGTGTTGGGAGGCTCCCAGTCTGCTCAAATGATGGCTGAATGGGGCTCTGTTAATTCACACTGCTCCCCCTTCCCAGCTCTGGGACATTCAGCTGAGGTTGCAGGGAAGGCTAATGTCCACGCCCAGTTTTGTGGTGTGTGCCTGTTATTTGAAGCACTTCCGTCACACTGGGTTGTCTGGGGCAGCTCTGGGCTATGGGGCTGGCGATGGGCAGGAGTGTTTCCTGTCCACCAGGATGGTGGCTGTGAGCGGACACCCCCCTTTTCTTGGGAAGTTGTGTTGTTTAGTGAATTTTCTCAGCCACTGGATTATTGCCTTTTGTCTCAGAGCTCTCTTAGTTCTGCTCTTGACTTGACGTGCCCAAATTTCAATTCTTTGAAGCTTTCTGTATTGAGCTTCTTATATTAATTGTTTTAGAAAAAGCAAAAAGGATTTAAAAAAAAAAAAAAAAAAAAACCGGCCCTCCTCAGAGATCTAATGGGTTATTGAAATGCTAATAGACAAAGCAACCAGGGCCATTAAGGAAAGGTGCCCTGGGCAGAGAGATCAGCCTTGCTTCGGGATTTGCATATGCGCCTCAAGGCCTGATCTCCGCCCTTCCCCTTTCTGTGTTCACCAGAACTCCAAAAATCCTCTGCTTTTACTTTGGAGCTTCTCGTGTTGTTTTCCTTCTATGCCCGTCTCCTCTCTGCTGGGCTGGCTGCTCTCAGAGTCTCTGGTGTCTGGCCTCAGTCTATCTATGGTTGGAGTTTGAATCAGTAGAATGAGTTTCCGATGAGAGCAGCCACTGCAATTCTCCCTTCTCCTTCCTGGAGCTGACAGCCCCTCCTCCCCCGGGACTGAGCCTGGCAGGGAGGGGCGCGGGTCCCCTGGCCGCAAAAACTTACAGATTTCGCTGATCTCAGCAGTTCCACGTTTTCATGAGTGTTGTATGAAGTATGCCCAAAGACAGATTGCTCTGTGGTGTCCAGTCCACGCAGTTCCTGGCTTTTTACCTACTTTCCTGGAGGAGTAACTAAAACATACAGCTCACCAGTCTGCCATCTTGCCCCGCCTCTCCCTAAAATCTATCCATAGATTTTTAAAAAATATTCTGTTACCATACATACAATCTAACATTTCTCCTTTAATCATGTTGTTGTTAACTGCATTCACAATGTTGTGCTATCATCACTACCATCCATCACCAAAACATTTCCATCTTTCCAAATAGCAACCCTAAACATTTTAAGCTTTAGCTTCCCATTCCCTATCCCCACCCCACTCCCTGGTAAGCTTTATTCTAGATTCTCACTTTATGAGTTTGCTTATTCTAATTACTTCAAATCAGTGAATTCATACAATATCTGTCTTTCTGTGTCTGGTTTGTTTAACTCAAGATGATGTCTCCAAGGTTCTTCCATGTTGCTGCATGTATCAGGACCTCATGTATCAGGACTGCTGCATGTATCAGGACTGAATAATATTACATAGGGTGGAGGTACCACATTTTATTTATCCATTCAACAGTTGAGGGACACTTCAGTCACTTTCATCTCTTGGCAACTGTGAACAGTGCCACTATGAACATCAGTGTGCAACTATCTGTTTGAGTCCCTGCTTTCAATTCTTTTGGGTATATACCTAGTAGTGAGATTGCCAAGTCATATGGTAGTTCTATGCATAGTTTTCTGGGAAACTGCAAAGCTGGAATGAGTGTTCCTATTTCTCTGCTTCCTCTCCAACACTTGGTATTTTCCATTTTTTTTTAATAGCAGCTATTCTGATGTGTATGAAATGGTATATCATTGTGGTTTTGATTTGTACTTTTCTGATAGCTAATGATGTTGAGCATCTTTTCATGTGCTTTTTGGTGTGTTGCTTATCTTCTTCAGAGGGATATCTATCTAAGTCTTTTACATGATTTTTAATTGGGTTGTTTATCTTTTTGTTGTTAAGTTGAAGGATTTTTTTTATATATTCTAGATAGATTATGTGTTTTCCAGATGTTTTCCCCCATTCTGTAGATTGTTGTTTTACTTTCATGATAAAGTCCTTTGAGGACCAAAAATTTTCAGTTTTGATGATGTTCCATTTATCTGCTTTTTCTTCTGTTTCTTGTGCTTTGGGTATCAAATCTAAGAAACCATTGCCTAACACAAGTTCCTAAAGATGCATCCCTAAGTTTTCTTCTAGGAGTTTGATAGTTTAAGCTCTTATTTTAAAGTCTTTGATCCACCTTGCATTGACTTTTGTATATGGTGTGAAATAGGGGTCCTCTTTTCTTTTTGCAAATGGAGATCCAGTTTTTCCAGCACAGTTTTTTTAGAGACTCTTCTTTCCAAATTGAGTTTTCTTTGATACCTTGTCAAAAATCAGTTGGCCATAAATGTGAAGATTGATTTTGGAGCTCACAATTCTATTCCATTGTTCTATATGTCTGTCCTTGTGCCAGTGCCATCCTGTTTTAATTATTGTGGCTTTATAATAAGTTTTAAGATCAAGATGTGTGAGTCCTCCAACTTCAATCTTCTTTTTCAAGGTGGCTTTAGCTATACAGAGTCCCTTGACCTTCCATATAAATTTGATGATTGGCTTTTCCATTTCTATAAAGAAGGTTGTTGGACTTTTGATTGGGATGGCATTCAATTTATAAATTGGTTTGGGTAGGATTGACATCTAAGGATATTTAGTCTTCCAATCCATGAACACAGAATGTTCTTCCATTTATTTAGGTCTTCTTCGATTTCTTTTAGCAATGTTTTGTAGTTTTCTGTGTACAGGTTCTTTATGTCCTTGGTTAGATTTATTCTTAGATATATGATTATTTTAGTTGCTATTGCAAATGGAATTTTTTTCTTGATCTCTTTTTTCAATTGCTCATTGTTTGTGTATAGAACCACTACTAGTTTTTCGGTGTTGATCTTGTATCCTGTCCCTTTGCTGAATTCATTTATTAGCACTAGGAGCTTTGCTGTGGATTTTTCAGGATTTTCTGTTTAAAGGATCATATCATGTGCAGAGAGAGAAATTTTTACTTCTTTCTTTCCAATTTGGATGCCTTTTATTTCTTTTTCTTGCCTAATTTCTCTGGCAATAACTTCCAGTACGATGTTGAGTAATAATGGTGGCAATGGACATCCTTATCTTTTTCCAGATCTTTGAGGGAAAGCTTTCAGCCTTTCACCATTATATAGAATGTTAGCTGTCAATTTTTCATATATGCCCTTTATCATGTTGAGGAAGTTTCCTTCTATTTCTAGTGTTCTACGTGTTTTTATCAAGAAATGGTGCTGTATTTTGTCAAATGCCTTTTCTGCATCAATTGAGATGGTCATGATTTTTTTTCCTTCATTCTGTTAATATGGTGTATTATACTAAGAAATTTTCTTATGTTGCATTGATCTTGCTTACCAGGGATAAATCTCACTTGATCACAGTGTATAATTCTTTTAATATGCTGTTGTATTTGTTTTGCTAGTATTTTGTTGATGATTTTTTCATCTATATTCATGAGAGATATTGGTCTGTAGTTTTCTTTTCTTGTGGTTTCTTTATCTGGCTTTGGTATGAGGATGATGATGGTCTCATAGAATGAGTTAGGGAATGTTCCCTGCCCTTCAATTTTTTGAAGAACTTGAGAAGAATTAGAAGAATTGGAATTAAGTCTTCTTGGAATGTTTTGTAGAATTCCCCTGTGAAGCCATTTGGTCCTGTGTGGTTCTTTGTTGGGAGGTTTTAGATTGCTGATTCAATCTTTACTAGTAATTGGTTTGTTGAGATCTTTTATTTCTTCTTGAGTCAATGTAGGTAGTTTATGTGTTTCTAAGAATTTGTCTACTTCAACTAGGTTATCTAATTTATTGGCATACAGTTGTTAACAGGTAACCCTTATAATGCTTGTTATTTCAGCGGGGTTGGTAGTAATGCCTTCCTTTTTATTTCTGATAATCATTATTTGTATCCTCTGTCTCTTTTTTTAAAAATCTCTGTCAGTCAGGCTAAAGGTTTGTCAATTTTATTGGTCTTTTCAAACAACTAACTTTTGGTTTTGTTGAGTCTCTCTATTGTTTTTTTTGTTTTGTTTTACATTTATTTATCTCCACTTTGATCTTTATTATCTTCCTTCTGCTCACTTTGGGTTTAGTTTGCTCTTCTTTTTCTAGTTCTTCTATTTTTGCAGTTAGACCTCATTCCTTTTTTTCAGTTAAGCATTTAGAGCTATAAACTGCTCTCTGAACTCTGCCTTTGCAGCATCCCATAAGTTTTGCAATATTGCGTCTTCATTTTCATTTTCCTCAAGATATTTCCTAATTTCTCATTTGCTTTCCTCTTTAACCCATTTGTTGTTTAAGTGTATTCTGTTTAATTTCCACATATTTGTGAATTTTCCATTTTTCCTTCCAGTATTGACTTCTAACTTCATTCTGTTGTGGTCAGAAAATATACATTGTATGATTTAAATACTTTTTATTGAGATTTGTTTTGTGACCCAACAGATGGTCTCTCCTGGAGAATGTTCCATGTGTGCTTCAGAAGAACGTGTATTCTGTTTTCATTGGGTGCAGTGTTCTATATATGCCTGTTAGGTCTAGTTGATTTAGTGTAATGTTCAAGTCCTTTACTTCCTTATTGATCTTCTGACTAGCTGTTCTATCTATTATTGAGAATGGTGTGTTAAAGTCTCCTACTATTAATGTAGAAATGCTGATTTCTCCCTTCAAATCTGTTGGTATTGGCTTCATATATTTTGAGGCTCTGTTAGCTGCATATGAATTTATAATTGTTACACCTTCCTGTTGAATTATCTCCTTTATCAGTAAATAATGACCATCTTTGTCCCTCATAATTGTTTTTGACTTGAAGTCTATTTTATCCAATATTAGTATAGCCACCCCAGCTCTCTTTTGTTTACTACTTGTACAATATATGTGTTTTCATCCTTTTACCATCAATCTACTTCTATCTTTTACTTTAAGGTGAGTCTCTTGCAGACAGCATAAAGTTGTGTCATGCTTTTTCATCCATTCTGTCAATCTTTGCATTTTGACTGGAGAGGTTAATCCATTTACATTTAAAGTCATTACTGATAATACAGGAATTTCTTCTGCCATGTTACTATTTAGCCTTTGTGTAAGTCTCATATGTTTTTTGTCCTTCACTTCCATAAAAGCCCACTTTTATATTTATTTGCTTTGTTTTTTTTTTCAAAATCTGGATAGATTTTTCATCTGCTTTCTTTGTAGTTACCATAGGGTTAAAATTTAGCATCCTAAATATGTAACAATCATATTTGGTTTGATATAAACTTAACTACTCCAGTAGTTCTGTCTGGTTCCTTTTCAAAATTTCTACCTCTTTACTAAGTTTCTCATATTGTTCATAGATTGTTTTCCTGATATCCTTTAGTTTGTTCTCTGTACTTTCCTTCATCTCCTTGGGCAATTTTAAGATCATGTTTTTAAAAGGCTTTGTTCAGTATGTCCACATTCTTGTCTTTGTTGGTGTTTTCTGTATCTTTATCCTCTTCCTTTGATGGGTCATCATTTCCTATTTCTTTCTCTGTTTTGTACTCTTTTTTTTGGGGTACACTTTACATTTCAATATTTTAAAACATTAATTCTGGGAACTACTCCCTGGAATGTCTGTTTCTTGGTTTTGTAAACAGCTAGTGATAAGACAGAGATTTTCTTGAGCTTCAGCCTTCTGATCAGGAAGGTCTGTCCAAGGTGCATTCAGTGTGCAGGATTTTCCCTGTCTTTCTGGGCATCTGTCTTGTCCTGCACTTTCGTTTGTTAGTTGCTTTGGAGTCCCTCTGTTTATAGGAGTTTGGTTGTCCCTTCTGCTTTCCAGGAGACATACCTCCCTCTCCCAGGTATTTGAAACCAGCAGTTCTTTTTCCCAGACTGTTGGCCTCTAAAGACTTTTACACTCCTTTTGTTGTCTCACACTGCTTTTGCCAGAGAGGACTTTCCCAATTTGGTCTTTCCCAGCCAACTCAGGACCAAGGATCCACAGATGTGGCATAGACTGGCTCCAAAGTGCCCCAGGGAAGGGATCAAGAAGGGCACCAAAATCTTCTCTGATGGCTCCCCAAAGCTAAGCTTTCCTGGCATGTCCAGAAAATGCAGCCCTTCAGCTAACCATCCCTTGCAACCCTGTGGAAGCAATGTATCTTTAAATCTCCACCACCTTTGCCCCTGTAGGGGAGGGTTGAAACAATGGTTGCACTCAGAGCCAGGTCCCAGAGATCCCATCCAAACTTGCTAATCAAAACTCATGATCAGTGATAAGCCATGCCCAGCCTTCTTCTTAGGGAAAAGGTCCTCTGTCTCCCTTTATACCTTCAGCATCTAGCCAGGGACATGACCCCGTGGCAGCCTACTGTGGGGGTGGGGGATGGTCACTGATAGCTACCATGCAGAGACGGCAATTTACAGCTCTTTAAAATAATTTATCAGACTCTCCTCCCACTCTTCCTTGGATGCTGTACAGTGTTTTTCTGGCCTCTATAGTTTCAAAATAGTTTCAGACAGTACCTATCTTTGATTTTGCTTTGGTAGAAGGACTGAGTTCTGGAGCTCCCTACTCTGCCATCTTCCCTAGAACTACTTTCTCTGCCTATTCTTTTAGGAAGTAAATAGGAACCTTGGGTCATTGTGGGAAAACTATGAGTGTGTATATATATATAATTTTTTTTTTCTCTTCCCATAGAGTTGTGCAGGTGCTTTGGTTGGTAAGTCTGTTTCTGTACCTTGGGTTTCTTCTGTAGTTTTCTTAGAATCAACAGTTTTTGAGTAGGAAGGTTCACTCCACAAATCTCTGTTTTAAGACAAGTGAGGAAATGGTTTAATAATATTCCCAGGACCACATGGGCTGGTTAGTGACAGGGAGAGAAACTGACAAGGATGAGCAATTCCTAAAACTTTGAAAAGAAAGATGAAAGATTTAAAAATGTGACTGTGAGGGACAGCTAAAGATAATGGACATGTTTATTGGAGTTGGAGAAAGGACTTAAGAGGAATTTGATAACTGTCTTATTACTTGAATGGTTGCCATGTGGACTTCATGAATGCTCTAGAAAAAAGAACAATAAAACTAGGATACATTGTGGTGGCTACCACAGAGGAGGCTTGGGATCCTACTGAAAAGGAAGAGGGATAAGCAACTGGAAATCTTCAACAGAGCTATTAGTTGTGTTAAAAGTACGGAAAACCTTTTATTTGAAGGTTACCAATGGGACACTGAATGGCCATTGTCCAGGATTGCTGGTGAATGGTTTGCTGCATGGAAGAAATGCTGGACTATGAGAAAAATCACCTCCTTTTCCAGGACCATAATTCGTTCATGTACAGCAATTCAAAGGCCCAACTCCACAAGAATAAGAATGTATGTTGAAATCTAAGTGACATCTGAGCGAAATCAAGAGCAGAAACAAAATTGGTTCTAGTTTGCACAGAAGTCTTTGGGTAAAATATCCAATTATTAAAATATTAGTGGGCCTTTTGCTATGCCCCCTAATGTAAGTGGTACATTTAGGTCCAGAAACATAGGATTCCCAAGCTTCAAAGCTATCATTGGGAACTGTTAGAGTATTGACTTTGGCAGTAAGGATTCCACATCCCACCCAGAGAAGGAGGCCATGAGGAAGCTAAGGAAACGGAATTATGTATAACACACTTGATTAAGTGAAATACGTTCATTTTTCTTCTGTGTAGGGTCTAATCAGTTAGCCTGTATATGAAAGCATGGCATTAATATAGTCTAGAAGCAAGCAAAACAAAAATCACCACATTGGCAATAAACCAAACCAATAGGGAAATGGCATAGAGGTAGTAGAATAATAGCATAGCCCAAGATGACCTTATGTTTTTCCACAAATAGAACAGGAGTGAACATTATTCCTAAATGCTGTGCAATATCTGCAAAGGTAAGATGATCATTATAAATCAAAGTGTTGCAAGGAGAAGAAAAGAGCTGTAGGTAGAGACAGATGCTCCAATTAGCAAGATATCCATTTCCAAATTATTATGTTTTCAAATAAATTCTGACATGTAATTTCTGAACATTGGAAAATAATACTAAAGCAGCCCAAAAAGAAACAGGAAGTAAATCTTGGCAGAGCTGTGCGCCTTCAGCATATTACTAATCATTCATTCCATTACTGAGAAGGGGGGTGAAAAGAATGATATTCAAAACCAGACTTCAACTTAAGATGGTTTTGTCAAACTTGGAGTTACAAATAAAAACTGGCAAAAGAAGAAAAAAAATCCTGCAACTGCTAAAGCAGGCAGTTCAATCAGATAGTTTAAATTGATCTAAAAGGACCCTCATGTTCCAAAGTATCAAATAAAGCTGAGAAGTCTTATGAGCTTAATTTTACCCTGTGGTACATGGTACACATCATTATGCCTCTCAGAAAATCTATACTATTCCTACTTGCAGACATAAAATTCTGTTTTCTTTTCAATAAGTTCATTCATGCTACACAGTTGGGACCGATGTAGGCCCATAAAACTATTAACTCCAGTTCCATCTTCCCCAACCCTCAATCCATATAAGCCAATTTTTCATAGAGGAAAAGAACATGATGATGTTTGTATTGACTTCAGAAAGATGCTCTCTTGATAAAGTAGAGCAAGGGGTGGGGGGTAAGGCCATGTTTTTAAAAGTATGATTCATATATGACCTATATTGGAATCAGCTGTATTCCTTCCAACTAATGCAGTTATCTAGGCACCTCCCATACCTACCAAAACAGATTCTGTGGGGGTTACACCTGCATTTTATATAAGCTCACCAGCATTTGTAAGTACATTAAAGTTTGAGTATCATTGGTTTAAGTGGGTGTGTAAGGATTCTCTTCTCTGGTACCCTTTCATAATTTCTAGAATTTGTGGGTGCTGTAAAATTATTGTGAAGGAATGAGTGCTCAGTGTATAAAAAACCTGAAGGTGAGATGAAGAAGAAAAACATGAAGAATGACAAGTTTGAGATCAAATAATTTGAAGTCTGCATGTCTGGGTACAGACTAATGTATGACATATGTAGACATAAGCTATTGAAATCAAAAGCAATGGGTTGGGGATAAAGTGAGGGAACAATATAAAATGTCTGTGTTCTTAAGCTGTCATTTATGTCAGCCTATTGCTTGTCACTGGAAATAAGCTGAGAATCCCCTTTGTATAACACAGTGATGAATCTTGGAAATTCTTACAAGCATGTTTAAGTATCATTTGAAACCCAGCTGAAGCTTTTCTGTTTGAATTCAGTTCATACAGCTGTGGCCAATGTGATAGTAATAATGATGTTTTATGCCAGTCAATTTTCTAAACTCTTTAGATCTATTATCTCATTTAATCTTCACAACACTTCTCTGAGATAAATGGTATTATTTTTTCTGTTTTATAGACGAGAATACTGAAGCTTGGAGAATTTGAATACTTTGCTCAAGGTTTCAGTTAGTTAACAGCAGAACTAACCTTTAAACACAGAAGACTGATGTTAGGGGTTGAATTGTGTCCCTCTAAACAATATGTTGAAGTTCTAACCCCCTGTGCTGGTTTGGATGTATTATGACCCCCAAACGCTATTATCTTTGATACAATCTTGTGAGGGCTGATGTATTAGTGTTGATTAGGTTGGAACTTATTGGTTCATTGTTTCCATGGAGACGTGACTCAATCAACTGTGAGTGAAACATTTGATTGGCTAATTTCCATGGAGGTGTTACCCTGCTCATTCAGGGTGGGTGTTAATTGGATCACAGGAGTCCTATAAAGGAATTCACAGACAGAGGGACCTCAGAGCAACTGAGAGTGACATTTTGAAGAGCAGCTGCAGCTGAGAGACACATTTTGAAGATGGCCGTTGGAAGCTAACACTGACATTTTGGAGAATGCCATTTTGAAACACAACCTGGGAGCAAGCAGATGCCAGCCACATGCCTTCCCAGCTAACAGAGGTTTTCCAGATGCCAATGGCCATCCTTCAGTGAAGGTACCCTATTGTTGAAGCCTTACCTTGGACACTTTATGGCCTTAAGACTGTAACTTTGTAACCAAATAAACCCCCTTTATAAAAGCCAATCCATTTCTGGTGTTTTGCAAAATGGCAGCATTAGCAAACCAGAACACCCCCATACCTATAAATATGATCTGATTTGGAAATAGGGTCTATGCAGATGTAATTAGTTATGATGAGGTCAACCTGAATTAAGGTGGGCCCTAATCCAATATGCCTGGTGTCCTTATAAGAAAATGAGAAAAGACAGAGACATAAAGAGGGAAGATGGCTCTGTGAAGACAGAGGCAGTGTTTGAAGTTCTGCTGTCACAAGCCAAGGTATGCCTGGGCAAGCAGATGCTGGAAGAGGCAAGGGAGGATCTTCCCCCAGGGGCTTGGGAGGGAGAATAGCTCTGCCTACATCTTGACTTTGGACTTCTGGTCTCCAGAACTGTGAGAGAATAAATTTCTGTTGGTTTAAGCCACCCTATTTGTGGTAATTTGTTATGGCAAACCTAGGAAACTAAGATAATTGACACCAGAGCCTGTGCTCTAAAACAAGATGTTATCCTGCTTCAAACATTGGGAACATGTTATATAGCTTGGCTCAGCAAACCTTTTTGGTAAAAGGCCAGATAGTGACTATTTAAGGCTTTGTGGGACATACAATCACTGCCACTGCAGTGCAAAAGTCATAGGCAATACGTAAATGAATGGGTGTGGTTGTTCCAATAAAACTTTATTTACAAAAACCAGTGCCAGGCCTTGGTTTACCAACCTCTGTTCTATAATATTTTTTAAATGTCTGACCTTTATGGTGATGTAAAAGTACTACAAGTTTCTACTTTCTGGGTAAGACTTCTATGAATGATGATTTTATATTCTCTTCTGGTGTATTTGAAAATTCTGCTCTTTCTTACTGTCCAAGAGGCAAAAGGGCATGTGCTTAGAGGTGATTTCCAGAAGTGGTGATGTTTGCTTTGAGGCATTCACACTGTCTCACTGAGTTGTCCCTGTGATCAGAAACATGGATTTATGACAGCTAGCTGGACTCAAGTGCTGGGGTTTTCTAAAAGGAAAATAGTGTCTGCACTTGGAGATTGTAACTCGTGTGGGAGAGTATCAGACCTGTGCTCCAGGCTTCTTGATCTCCATGCTTTAATCCAATGAGGTGCCCAAATGAGACAAGATCAACAATTCTGAGGACTATGCTGGTGTGTATCTGTAAGCTTTCTTGCTTGGCAAAGCATATTTCAACTGAACATTGCCTGAAAACATTTGCTTCCTATTTGATTAAAATGAGGGGACACTTCCATCTAAACTCTTCAGATGGCTTGTTAAAGAGCAACTTGCAAATAATAAATATTATCAATAGTGGCTTTTGGAAATTCTCTTAACTCCCTAGAATTTCAGTTTTCTCCATCTGTGAATGGAGGCTGTCTCAGCTGCCATATTCCACACAAGTGGGCAGACTGAATGAAGAAACAGAAACCAAAAAGCCTTAATAAGCTCAGAGGACTAAATAACTGTTGTTGGTAAGGGTATTTTTAAAATTGATTGGGGTAAGGATATTACACTCCCTATGTGAGTACATAGGCTTGGTAAGTTGATAGCAGCAAAGAAGATTCTCACTATAAAATAGCTCTGGGAAAGAATTTTAACAATTCATATAAAAGTGCATTGGTTATAGGAACTGTAGAACACTCTCGAACTGTTTGAGGGTGAATCTGTATGCACTATGAAAGGGGAGTGAAGGCCTTTACGCACCATCTGCCCCCAAATGGCGGGAGTGGATGCTGACTGTGAATTCAAATGCCTCACAATGAAAATAGCCTCTTAAAAAATAAAAAAAGAAAGAAAATAGTTCCATGTGTGTTTTTAGGAGAAAGGTAAAAGAATTAGCAAGTCGGTCTTCATTCTAACAAAACTGGAAGAAGCTGAACTGTCAACCCTTGAATGGAGTCAGCAGAAGAATGATTCCTTTCCCTTACTGTTTGCTCTTTCTTTTAGACACATCAGCATTCATGTGGGCAAGGGTATGAACTGTTCCAGTGACCAGCAACTACTTGTGATACTGGGGAGACTGAAGTCCACATAAAGGAAATTAGTTCCTAAGGTATCCACAAATTAAGTTTAGAGCTCATTAAATGAGGATTATTTACATATGTGAGTTTTGAGTGCTTTTTTCTTTTTTGAAAGGAGTTTGGCTTGACGAAGGTGACATAAAGCTTAGTCAGGAATAATGCAGAGTGACATGAACCACAGTTTTTCAATAATAAACCCACTAAAGTTCTGAATAAATTCAAATTCAAATTATTATTATTGTTATAAATGCTATATTAATTGAACACTTATCCTGTATCAGGAACTTTGAAAAGGGTGAGTATAAATTAATTCACTTATTCCCACAACAACTCTATAAAGTAGTGATTTTGTTTCCCCCATTTTTACAAAAGAAAGTGGTCAGAGGCACACAGCTAGTAAGTAGAGACAGGATTTTAATCCAGATCTGGCTGATGCCAAAATACAAGGCACTTAATCACTAGCTAAAAAAATACAGGGTATCTGGGAACTGAGCTTGGTTTATATAGAATTGTAACTAGGTGAGTACAGATCTTGAATAACTTTGAAGATATAATTAAGGAAAGGGGAAAACAGCATTTTTCTTTTCTTTGGAGAAGGAACACAAAAGGTCATAATAGAAGACATCTATTCAGCAGAGGGTCCCCAAGCCAGTGTAAATGGCCCCAGCTTGGACCTTCCGAAGCCACTTTACCTAAAGTGCCACCACACATTATTTTCTTCTCCCAGCATTCTGTTCATTTCTATTATATATCTTGTCCCAATTTGAAATTATTTCATTCACTTGTTTTATGTTTATTTTGCTTATTACATTGTGAGCTCCATGAGTACTGGTTCCCAGTCTTTCTTCTCCACCATTGTATCCCTAGCACCTACCACAGCCTCTGGCACATTTTAAACACCCAATAACCCAATAGTAATAACATTTAGTGAGCATTTTTATATGCTGAGTGCTCTTCCAAGCACTTTACATGTATTATCTCATTTAATCCTCACCATGACTCTCTGAGGGAGGTATTGATATTAGACCCAGAGAGTGGGTTCTTTTATCCATCATTGATCCTTTACATTCCCTGCCCGGCACCATGCCCCCACCCCTACCCCAGGCCACCATTTAGATATGTTTTCTTTGACAAGTCCAAAATAAAACTGCTATTTATTTGTTTATTATGTGTGTGTGTGTATGTTTTAACCTTACTCTGGGATTCCTTGTCCCTGATGAATGGTCTGAATGGGAATGATTTGAGCTGAAGAAGTAACATATTTTCCCTAAGTAGCTTTAGGATAAAATAAATAAAGTCTGTGGCAAAGGGACACGTGAAAATGTTAGATTCCTCTGATATCTGGAAGGAACCACTGTTTCCTAATTGACTGTTATAGATTGGTCTTTTGGGGATTTGTACTTTCTTTTGTGAAGTTGGGCTCTTCTTGTTGGACAAACCTCAGCTAATGCCCAGCCATAAAGCTGAATTAAAGTCACTTTTATTTATCAGGTTAAAAAGGGAGAAAATAAATTTCGCTTCCAGGAAAGAATAACATCTAACAAAGGAAGGAATAAAGTAAATTTAATAGTTATTTATTGAGTATCTGGTCTATTTATATACCTGTGATTGTAGAGAATAGACGTGAAATTCAAGAACCAGTCCCACTTAAGATGCTTACATTATTTAAAGACATGAGGATATGGGTATTCTTGAGAGAAGCCTTTGGGCAATAAATCACACATCCCTTGAGGTTTGAATAAAGCTGTTGACTTACACTTTAAGTTGGTTGCTGTTAAAGGGATTTACGAGGAACCATAGTTTGTAGTTTGGTAAACCAACTATTCCAAACAACTACCTAGTATACATTTGGGTGGGAAAAAAGGACTTTGAGACTTATTAACTTAGAATATCATTGGGAAATAGGAGCTGAGAAAGACTGGGTTAGAAGATCAAGGAGGGATAAGAAGCAGAGGTAAATATCAACTAAACTTTAAGTGAAGCTGAACTAGTTCTAGTACAGGAGATGAAATTAATAGAGCTTATACATAGCACACATTTTATAAACATTTGTTTTGACTGATTTGATTTCAAGAGTGCTTATAAGAAGAAATGCCCCACTTCTCCACCCACATGTCAAGACTTGTACTCAACAAGTCTTATACTCCAATGGAAGGAAAGACAGATCAGCTGTTTATTTTTAATCATCCTTGAGAACAAGGCTCATGGAAGAGATTGCTTTATTCTCTTATCTTCCGGCCCCATCCCACACTTTGACCATGATAAATTATTCTCTCTCTTCCTCTGTTCTGTGCCCATGGGACCTCTGACTTCCATTCTTAGATGCATCTATGCCATACGGGTAAAAGAACAAAGCGAGGAGTCATTTCCTCTATTTTTTTCTGTAAACAGTCCAGGAACACTAGAGTCTGGATTGCAGGAAGTTTATACAGTAAAATGCATAATGTGTTAATGTGGTGGGCTAAAGCTGGGTTAGTGACTGAAGGAGATCAGAGGTATCACCTTAAAGAAGAGCTTGAAGGTACACTGTTATATGGAGATGACTGTTTTTAAAGAGCTACAATCTTGTTACAAAGAGCTAATCATTAGAATTTGTTAAAGATTTAAATTAATCTGATTTGCTTTTTTCCCACTTATTTAAGGAGTACCAGTTAAAGGCATGCCCCAGAGCTTGCCAGGAATCTGAGTTAAAATGCCCCTGTTGAAAAAGTTTGCAGCATCATTGGTGGATGCTATGCCAAAAAGATGCTTTACAACATGCTTCTGTCATGCTGAGATGGGGGCAGGGGGACCCCTAACTATGGGCTTTCCACACAAGGGTTGATCTCTTATCTTCCTAAGATGGAGATATGGAATGGCAGCTTTCACAGCAGTTTGATTTATCGAATATGCACAGGACAAGAGCAATATCTCTGATCACTGATTTCCAAATTATGTATGCAAGGCTGTAGGAATTTAATTGTTGAAATTGACTGGAGAACAAATCTAAAAAGTAGGCAGATACTCTGCAGACCCTGCTTAGGACTATAAACCTGAAAGTTTTTCCCAAGACATATGCACACCACTCTGCCCCATAAGATGGAGGAAAGGCTGTAGAGTAACTTCAAGGAGAAGATCTTGCAAAGGGAATTCTTTGTCTATTTTACTTCCTTAATAGCTGTGATCTCATGCAGACTATCCAAAATAATGTAATGTTTTCTTTTCTCTCTCTCTCTCCCTTTCTCTCTCTCTCTCTCTCTCTCTCTCTCCCGTCCCCTCTCTCTCTCCCTCCCTACCCCAATTTTCTCTTTCACTCTCCCTAGCCACTCTGGAGAGTTATAGAGGTTCTGCAATATACATCTGTTTCCCTCCATTCCTCTATTTGCCTCACACTACCCATTTTTGTGTTATCACTTGATAAAGTTTGTGCATATTTGGTATGGTTTATACTTGTAGTGAAATAATAGGCTTTTTTAGCAATTGAATAGGAGCTAGCAGAAATATAGATATATAATACTTTGGAGAGGGTCATAAAAGTATGGGGGTAAGTGGAACAATATATTTAGGCATTTGCCAATATTGTAATTCAGTTTTGATGGACAACGTTGGTACAAGAGTGTTTTCTTGAATAGTTGGATCCTTTAGTAGCTGGAGAAGGGAAATAATATTTTGCGGAGCTGGGGATAGGGGAGTAGTATTTTGCAGTTAATTTAGAATCACTCTGTTTCTAATTGGAGAGAATAGGACTGAGATTAATCTTTTTTAAGTTCATTAAAATGTATTTATTTGGATGGAAACTCCAGCTCTTCCCTTCCGCAGTGGACAGCAGAAAGCGTTGGGAAACTCTTCCCTTGACTCTATAATAGTTTCTGGAGCATGTGGTAGGAACTTCAGTTATTTCAGAACTTTAAAACTAAAAGTCACTCAAGAGACCCACCTCAAGAGAGATGGGAGACAGACTGACTGCCTGGACTGATGGCATGCCACCAGGAATGCTGTGCCCAGAATGGGAAAAGGACCAAACTGGAAGTGAAAAGGACTGGGAAAGAGTTCAACATTTACTGGCACTACACTCTTATATCAGAGATTTCCTCTTTCTGTGCCTCTGTTTCTTACTGTGTAAAACAGGACAGTCTAGCAAGGCTGTGATGAGCAGTGGTGTAGATTTTAAAAGTCCTGTACACAGATGACTTTAGACAAGTTACTTAACATCTTTGAGCTTCAGTTTAGTTTTTTCAACTCTAATACAGAGATAACACCCACCTCATGCACCTTTGTATATAGTGGGCTGAGTATTGGGTTCACAATAAATGGTAGGAGTGGTAGTTATTATGAATATTTTTAGTATTATCATCTGTGTTTTCAAATATCCTTGAGGTTTTGGTTCGGTATACTCCTAACATGATTCTCTGTTGTGGAACTTTGGAAGATGCATGGGCAAAAATGGCCCCAGGGAGATTTTTCAATATTGCCAAATTAGTGCAAAGAAAATTTTAGGAAACACTTAAACCCCAGCAGTGAAGATATTCCCATCTAACTTAGAACAATTTAGTAGCCATACCTACTAAAAATGTTTTTACTGGAAAGGATAGATAAAAATGTATAACAGACTGAAAAATGCAGCTATAAATCTAATTTAAATTTCTAAAGACAGGACTCTTATCTGGGCAAGGCATATCATTTAGATTTTCATGGAGACATAAATTTGTATTATGTTTAGGATAAGATATTATGAAGCCAATTAGAGCAATGTAAAAAGTTATATTAATGGGGCATTTCATCTTCCTGGCTTTGTGTGTTTTCATGATTTAGTGTCTTTTCTTTTCCCCAAGTTGAATATACCCTGGTTTACAGCAACCACTCTTTTGCTTACAGGCCATTTCTGCCTAGTTTATCCTTTTAAGTTATTTCTTTTCCCAGGATTCTGATGTTAGTCAGTGTAACATTTAACATAATTTGGATTCCCCTTTTGCATTTGGTTTTTAACAATCACATCCAGATGTTGTTTTCATTACAGCCTGATTCTCATTCATTAAAGTTTGGGTATTTCAGAATGTTTTACTATCAAAAGCATCCTTCACATTCCTTTTGGTTCACAGTGATTTAGATTTTCTCATAATCTATTTGTTTCCAACATAGGGTCATAGCATGGAAAGGAAATTTAGAGGTCGTTTAGAAATGAAGAAATGAACCCTTAAGAGACTTTATGACCAATGCTAGTGATATATCTAAGATTTGGCAAATCTAGGAATAAGCCATGAATCTTATTTCCCCAAGCCAATTCAAGGTTGAGTAACATGTGGTTGACCACTAAAATATTTTTTAGCTTTTTTTTCTTTACATTTCTCTCACTTATCTACGATATCCTAAATTTAACCCAGAAAGATATTTAGATATCTCAGGGAATGACTACAAATTAAACATGTTACATTTTGACTTTTCTTTAAATATGTGACTTTTAAAGCAAATCGTTATTTTTGTGCCTTTAAATTTGAGACAAAATTTTTACTTCTTCAATTTCTATATTCTTTGAACATTTTAAACAAAGAGGTCAAATTTTAGGCAATAAACCTTACTTGTTTAAGAAGTTTCCGTATGTAAGTCTGAAAATGAAGAGCAGTGAAGTATTCGGTAGCTCATGTGTCACTTAAGGGAATGTGTAAGACTTCAATATTTTTATCACTAGAAAAAGAAAAGTTTAAAATCTAATTCACGGGGCAAGGAAAATATCAAGAAGAGCTAAACTTTTTATTAAGTGAGACCAAAAAGAATATATATGGAAAACATATACAGTAAATGCTAGTGCATAAAAATGTTTCAATTTTAATCAAAATCCACTTTTGATTTAACTGGTATTGAAATGAGGAATGCAAAAGCAAGTTTAAGGTCAGTTTTTTTTTTTTTTTTTTAATGGGATATGTGCCAACTACTAGCAATTGAGTAATTATTTTTCCCAGCAGGATGCTCTGGGCTCACTGGAATGTGGCTTAAGATAATAACTACAGTCAAAGAAATCCTAATGCCAATGCAACATGGAATTTGTAACATATTAAGCTACATTTATATCACATAATATGAGTTTTCAGCAGCTGCTGGTAATACAGAACTAGTATTTTGTGGAAGATGGCAATGTTCACATGGAAATAACCATTGTGACACAAAATGTTTCCTTTCCCATGGCCTGAGATTTTTTTTTTTAATTTTATATTACACAATTTTAGACATACACAGAAATAAAAGTATAATGAATCCCATATGCCTATCTCTCAGATATAACAACTATTAAAATTTTGCCATATTGCTTCATCTATTTTTGAGGTGTTTTAAAGCAAATACCAGACATCATAATGTTTTATCCTTAAATACTTTGGTATGCTTTTCTTAAAAATAAGAAATTTCCTTACATATCCACCATGCCATTATCCTCTCTAACAAAATTAACAGTACTCCTCTAATGGCACCGAGCACACAGACAGTATGCAAATTTTCAAATTGTTCCCCATATATTTTTTTAAATGTTCAATTTCAATGGCTTTTAGTATATTAACAAAGTTGTGCATCCATTGCCACAATCGATTGTAGAACATTTTCATTACCCCCAAAAGAAGCCACAGTTCCCTTTAACCATCACTTCCCATTCCCTTACAACATCCCCTCCCTTGTTCTGGGCAACTATCTATATAGTTGCTTATTCTGGACATTTCATATAAATGGAACCATATGATATATGTGGTCCCTTGTGACTGGCTTCTTTCATGTAGCAAAATGTTTTTGAAGTTCATCCATGTTGTAATATCTATTAACACTTCATTCTTTTTTATGGCCAAATTATATTCCATTGTATGGATATACACATTTTATTTATCCATTCATCACTTGATGGATGTTTGGGTTGTTTTCACTTATTGCTGATTTATTTTAAAAATCCTTTTTATTATGACAATTTTCAAACACATGCAAAAAATATGTACTGACCTGGATCACATGTTCCACAGTTATCAACTCCTGGTAAATCTTTTTTCATCTATTTATCATCACTCCCTTGCTTCCCAGGTTACTTGAAGCCAATCCCATACCATTTTATCCATGAGTATTTCAGGATGTGTGTCCAAATGATAAGAACTCCTTTTTCTAAAAGAAAACAAAGCAAAGAAAAACATAACCATATTACCACCATCACAACTGATAATAACAACAGTTCCTTAAAACTATCAAATATATGGTTCATTGATATCTTAATATTAACCAAGATGTTGTCTTCATATATTAGATTTTATCTTATACTTAGTGGATGTTGAAATTGTCAAAGCCAATCGATTTATACATAGGATCATTTGATGAGCTAGTGGTAAATGCTTCCTCTTTTTTTGCAATTGCTACATATGAAGATTTTCCAGGATGAGACTACTGCATGCAGGGTTTGCCTCTGCCTGTCACTCAAATACCCTTCTCCAGGTTTAGAGGTACATAACCCTGGAGCTCAGAGACATCAGCAGAGTCAGCATTCTGAAATCTGGCAAAGACAAGTTGAGTCAAGTCTCCATGAATTGGGAAATTGGAGCACTGTGATACAGAATCCATGATCCTTCAGTCAGTAATCCTGTCTTTACATCCTAGTCGTAGATTATAGGCTAGCCCAAGACTATAGCCATGAAGGTGCAAGCAGTACCTCTAGTTGGGATGGGTGCAATTAATGAAAGTAAAAATTCCAAGTAGGAACCTGGCAGGCAAATTGAGATTCATTGAATATATCAATGCATATCTGT
Organism: Choloepus didactylus; assembly: GCF_015220235.1. Taxonomy (NCBI): domain Eukaryota; kingdom Metazoa; phylum Chordata; class Mammalia; order Pilosa; family Megalonychidae; genus Choloepus; species Choloepus didactylus. Next base: position 58,556,844 of record NC_051321.1, on the reverse strand, counting down.
GTTGATTTTTTTCCTTTCTTTCTTTCCTCACTGGGGAAAAATTGTAGTGTTCAGTTTTCATTGAAACCATGAATTAGAATTTAAAATAATGTTTAAAGGCTTCTAAAATTGTTTCTTCATATGCAAAAATCTGCGTTTATCTAAACCATACAAATAAAAAAACTACTCTTCCCCTATTCTTTCTACTAAATAGTTATAGTTTTTGAGACTGCACATTTTATCTTGCAATAGAGAGCTGCATTAACTCATGGTGAATTTAGCAAATGGTGTGTGCATGCGTGTGTGTGTGTGTGTGTGTGTGTGTTTGTGTGAGACAGAGAGAGAGAGAGAGAGACCTGATTAATGTTTTCATCTCTCAATTTTGTAAACCTGACGTATACAGCATATAGTGTTAGAGTGAGCACTGAGGATAGCAAAATGTGCAAACTAATTGGGTGTAGACCACCAGCAGCTAACTGATTAGGTGGGTTTTCATCCAAATAGTGATTCTTAAGCAATTATTTTTGGGTAAATTTTCAGGACACTTGGAAACACTTGAAGCGTAAACATTTGTGTGTTTGTCTGAATTTCGTTTTGTTTTGTTTGGCAGGTCCATACCCCTCAACAATTTCTCTAAGGTGTTTATGACCCTTCTCTCTCAAAATGTGATTTTGGCCAAATCAGTGATCATTTATTGATTGCTTCCAATGATGCTGTAAATATTCAATAGGAGGTCTAGATGTGGGGAGAAGACTATATGCCCCACGGAGAGCTCAACACTTCCAGAGGTTACATGCCCTTTACAGCAATAGTAACATGTAAGTGCCTAAGTGGTAGGTTTTAAGTTGAGTTCAAGGATACAGTTCAGTGGTTCTGTATCTGTATCTGAGGAAAATGCTAGGGAAGGTTAAAAGTCACATAAAAAGAAGATGTATTTGGTATGCTAGATACAGTTTGGACCCATCCATCCTCTTTCCATTAACTTTCTTAGAGAGCTGAACCATTGCAAATGCAAAGCATTTTGCAATCTAATTAGTTGTCATTTGGAGAAAACCGGAATTAAGTCAAACTCTGGAGTTGGCAATTCCTTTGAGATTGTTACCATTTGTGTAATTCTTTGTTTTGTGAATTCTAGTCTCCTAATTCCTAACTCATTAGTGTGATGACATTAAAGATAGTAGAATATAGATAATATCAAGAGACTAACACACTGGTCATCTCAGGGGACTGGCTGAACTTTTCACATTGACACTGAAAAAGTATCTAAATCATAATCCCTTCAACTTGTGCCAATAAAAATACTGCCCAGATTCCAAATAAACCTGTTTACGCAGTTGCAAAAGTTGTATGATACAAAATACTCCTGAAAGAACGTGTAACAGCAAATTAGGACAGGAAGTGAAGCCCATCATTCCAATTCAAACTAAGAGTAGTTTTCCCCAGCTAGTATGTTAGCATTTAGTCAAAATACTTGCAGGACAAGTGACCTGGGGTTTTTAAAGGCCCTATGGGTGACAAGATAGATCTATTTCTTATTTGGAAGAGGTGATCCAAAAACAAGGGCATAATCTTTCTTAAGTGCCTGCCTCAATTTGCATTTTGGAACCAAGAGAAGAAAAATTCATTTAAAATAGATTATCTGATGATAGGGAGTCATATTTATGAAAAGAATAAGCTTCATACCAATGGTAGGACAAATAAAATGTGTTTTCTTATTTGGAGCATAATCTTTGTGTAATTAAACATGTATAATGATAATTCTCCAAACATGTAAAGATGCCCTGAGATAGCAATGAAGTCATGAATAGAAAAGATAGAAAAAATATGACCTCATCAAAGAGGATACGTACACACACACACATAAAATTACACACATATGTGCATTCATGTACTCTGGCAAATTGTTCACCCTACCAAGTTAATGGAATGCATTATATATGAAAGTAAGATTAATATTAGGGAAAAATTAGTTTCAAATTGCTCCTGAATAAAATTAAGGTAAAATATTTAATATACCACAAACTTCACATATGTCCAAAAGATATGTTCATGAAGATGATAAAATATTACTTTAATGCCTTTTGGGAAATTCAGATTTGGCATTTTCTTTTTCATCTAAGTTCAGCACCCTAAAATTCTGTTTCCTGCTTATATTTAGATATGTCTTCATGAATGTGTCTGTCCAGATAAAGTAAAATAGAGACAGAAATCAAATCAGGTGTAATTTGTTAGAAAAAGGCAGTTGACTAGGAGTTAGGCATTCTAGACATTTATTCTTCCACTACTGCTATTCTTCCTCTAGAGTGTGTCTTTGGGCAAATAGCTTAATCTCTGAACGTCAATTATCTGAGCTATACAATGAATTGTCTGGACTAGATCATTAGTGTCCTTTGTGTTCTTATAAAAATAAAATTCTAAATTGGTCTAAGTTAAATCAACATTGCCAATCCAGTTAAATCTGAGCCTCCAGCCCTTTTAAAATGGAGAATAGTTTATATGAATTACATAAAAAATTGATTGATCTCTTTTCCACCACACTTTGCCTTTGAACATACAGTCTCAGATTTTTAGTCTGTACACTGTCATTGTGGGCCTATTTATGTTTCCAAAGACCTTTTACTCTGATGATTTGATAAGAAACAATATTTTTTTTCCAAATGTATTGAGTTTTTCCCTTGGTTTGTATTAGGGTAGATAAGTCCTCTGAGTTTTTAAATGAGTTTACAGTTTCATTCCATCTCTTTGATTCAAGTTCGAAAGGATTCTATTTTGGCTATTTTATCTTTCTGCCCCTAGGAAAGCCAGACTAAGTTATCCCCAAGGTATCACTGGCAGCATTCCACACCATCTGTAACATATAAATATATTCAGTTATTCACTATATTCCAACTTAGCTAGCACTAGTAATTTTATATTACTGGGGTCTTTGAGGAGAAAGGCATTCATTCTCTACTGATTTATTCCTTGCTGTTAGTTCTGAACTTTTGATTCAGCTTACAGGTAATCTAATACAGAAACAAAACTCTTAGATTCCTCACAATGAATTAAGTAACAGAAAGTTCTGGAGCCCATTCATTGTCTTTATTGTAGTTGACTGGCTAAATACATTTGAGCACTCTTGACAGACTCCAGATTTGAATTTAGGAGACTTAAGGCAGGTCAAATCATTCTCAATAAAGGATGCGTGTCTTTGGATCTCCTCACTTGATAAAGCCTTTTGTTCACCTTCTGGACAGGGTATCGGATTGGTTTCTTTAGTTATTTATTTTCTATTTAAAAATTCCTAGTCTTTTATTTTCCTTTCTTTTCCTATCAGTGTATTAAAGGAAAACACACCTCCCTCACACTGGTGAATGGTTTCAAGTGTTTTAAATCTAAACATTGAATATTAAATTTTTGGTCTTTCATTCATACACAGCTCCATCTCCTTGGAAGTTCATAAGTACAGGAATGCTTGCATGCTGTAGATAAGTCCTTATAGTGTGAGCTCCCAGTCAGGTTAAGAAGTACAATGAAGAATGAGGCTGATTCTTGGCACAAACCTTAGTGATGATAAGACAGAAAATAATTCTAATTCCAGGTTTCCTATTACCAGTTACCTTGAAAATGTCTTAACTTTTTCAGCCTCAGATTTGGCATCTGTAAAATTGGGACCCCTGTTGTAAAGACTAAATTAGGTGAATCTGTAAAAGGTACCGTGAACAGTAGGCTTTTAATAATTGGAAGTTATTATTTTTAAGAGCTTCTTCTGTATTTAACATTGTGCTTGCCTTTGGATAGGATACTGAAAAATCACAAGGTCTGACTGTCCTCAAGGGGTTCACAATTTAAGTTTATAGTTTCTATAGATAGATTGTAGTAGACTTCATACCATGTTTGTTCATTCTTTCATTCATTTATCAATTCATTCATTCATTCAATGAGTGCTTCTTATATTCCAAACAATATCCCTAGGATCTGGGGGTATATCAGTGACATAAATACATAGCTAGAGTCTATAAAAACATACAACTATAAACTACTTTTTTCTTGCAAACCAAAACATAGCACATTTGATATTTTAGAGTAGTTATGAAAACACTCTGGCTCCAGACTACCTGGGTTCCAATCTCAAATCTATCCTTAACTATATAGTTAGTTTGGGTAAGTTATTTTTAACTGCTTTGAACCTCAATGTCCTCATCTGCAAAATGAGGTAATAACTATGTGTATCCTGATGTGAAAGATTAAATGAGTTAGTATTCATAAAGCTTTATGTATACTAACTAAATCTCGGTGTACATTAAGCATAATAAAATGTTAGCCTTGTTGTTATTGCCTATATTTCAAGTATCAGATTCTCAGTTTTCCTTAGGGAAACAGCCTCCTACCCACTCTCAGTCCATGTTTTGGCCGTGATGCATGCCTGTGATTTAGGATTGAGCTAATTAGTATAGTCCATTTTTCTCCACCCTGGTGATTGGTCAAATTAGGACCAAAGCAAGTCAATCAAGTTCAATCAAACTCCTTTCTAGGAATTTTGCTTGAGTGTCCAAGAAAATGCATGCTCTCCTTTCTAGCAAAATTTAAACTTAGTTGATACAGCCCTCCTCTTCTTATCACTCTATGGAGCTAGATAATAAAACCATCACGGAAGAGGGCAGAACAAAGAAATGGGGAGAAACAAGACACTGATAATAACATATAAGCCTCTGGATCAAAAAATGCCAAGACACTACTCCTGAACTTTTCAGTTATATGTGCCAACATACTACAGTTTCCCTATCCTATTTTATTTTTAGTGTTTGGCTAATTTAGCCAGAGTTTTTTTCTGTTTGCTTACAAGTAAACAAACCTATTGAACAACTTGTTTACTTAGAGGTTGATACAAGTTTCAGAGCATTAAATTTCTTTCCTTCCTTTCTTTCTCCCTCTACCTAATATAGTCTTTTCTTATGCTACTTTATCAGCATAAAGTTTCTACATTTGGGTAGACACCTGTGATTGTATTTCCTAGGAATGGAGCATTTCCACAATCCAGTCAAGGTGACCAGGGTACATAGTCAGGAAGAAACGACAGGGTAGAAAAAGATATAGATCGATTTAAGGTAAATAGTAGCTTTGTTTGTGTGTGTGTATCGGTTGAAAAAGGATGCTTGAATAGAAGTTTGTTACTGCATTTGTAGTAATATAAGAGATTAGCATATTTATTCAAGGAAAAACCACATCTGGAGTAATGAAGCACTACCAATTAGGCTATGAAAATAAATATATGGTTTTAAATTTTGGTAACTGCTATGAGGAAAAAATATAGGGTACAGATGTTAGTGTAAACAATCAGAATACTGTCTCATTCTTTTGTGGCTGAGGATATGAAACAATCAGCAAATTTTTTAAAAAAGTGGCAGTGACATGCTTACTTTATAACTTATTTGATTGTTATTATCTTCATTACTATTGACACCAAAAATCAAAACAAAGAAAGCTATCAACAGTATAGCTGACATTTGTCAAACATGCTGAGAATTTGCCAAGTGCTTTACATATGTAACCTGGGAGCCAAATGGGGTATCCTGTCCTTTGACAGTCACATGAAATTCATCTGCTATCTCATCCTATTTATGGAGGGAACTAAAGGATCCCTCTCAAATTCTCCAGAAAAGCTTAGAGTTGGGGGCTTAGTTTCTCTGGTTCTGAATGCTTTCTTCTATTGAATTAATACTTTTTTTTTTTTTTTTTTTAACCTCTCCTTTTGAGATTGCTGTCACAGATTTGTTACACCCACACTAGATTCTACTTTGGTCACTTATCCTTCAAAGGAACAATAACACAAAATGCAGTGTGGAAGAGATTTGTATAAAAATTGGGGGGGGGAGTGCAGAATTGAGCCAGTTTATATAGTGGAGAGGAGTTCAAATTGTGTTATTGCATGACAGATATCTTTAATGTTGACATACAGCATCCATGATCTAGTGAAAGTCTCTCAGGCATTCTTGTTGGCCATTGTCTCTCCTATAGCCATGGCCTCTGCATACCTCCACCTTCCTAGGTTTCCACTCCCCTTTCTGCTCCAAGTAAGTTCCTTTCCTGAGCTATCTACTAAAAATATATTACATTATTTAAACTTCCAACCACTTAATGAGCTATCTATGCTATTAATGTCAGATGAATAAATTTGTCCTAATGAAATAATTTGGGGTTGGGAATTATCAGTACAGGTTGAGCGTAGGGAAATTCCTTGGATTTTATATTAATATTTGGCAGAAGAAGCAAGAACATGCATAGCTTCTTGACTCCAAAGTGAGCATGAGGTATTGGGTGTGTGTAGGAAAAACAGGGTTAGTGGGATGGGGAAAAGTGGAAGATATAAACTATGAAATAAATTTAAAAAAAACCTTTGGAGTTTTTATAGTCTGGTTTGATAAATAGAAGATAAGCTAGGAAAACAATTCAAAACCCAGGTACATTTTATGCATGATTGTTCTGCAAACCCACAACTTCTCTTATAAAAGAGAAAAAAAGATATGTTCAAGTCTTACAAACAAATCAAAACGAAACAAAAAAACCTAGGCACAGGTGCCAAGAAATAGAAAACTTCTTTTCCTTCTCCCTGACCTTCATAGCAGTCATGGTTTGCAAATTCTTTTATGACTATGCAATCAAGATGTATTGCTTTCTTTTAAGATAATTATTTCTTATTTTTTGGGTAAATGTATAATTCTTTATAAGGAAAGAATTGAAGAATTTCTCCAAACCGAATTTCTCCTATCTAATGTTAAGTTAGAATGCTCATGTCAAACTGGAATGTTCTGTGCATTCAAATTTATTCCCTATATTCATTCCCTAGGGTAACAAAGAACCATAAACCGGGTGGCTTAAAACAACAGACATTTATTCTATCATAATTCTGGAAGCTCGAAGTCCAAAATCAAGGTGCTAGCAGGGCCATGCTCCTCTGAAACCTGTAGGAAAGAATCCTTTCTTGCCTCTTTTAGCCTCTGCTGTTTGCCAGCAATTCGTGGCTTTCTTTACATACATCACTCTGAGCTCTGCCTCAGTCTTCACATGACCTTTTCCCTTAGGTGTCTCTCTGTATCTCTACTCCTCTTCTTATAAGGACACCAGTCATATTGGATTATGGTCCCTCCTTACCCCACTATAACCTCATTTAAACTAATTACATCAGCAATGAACCTATTTCCAAGTAAGGTCACATTCAGAGGTGCTGGGGCTTAGGTCTTGAATATATAAATGGTAACCACAGCTGAGAATTTATCTGTAATAATTATGATGACGGTAATAATGGGTAATATTTATTGAGCTTTTATTGTATAACAAGCACTGGCTTTATATATACAATTCTTTGCAAAATTGTTATCTCCATTTTATATTTGAGAAAAGAGAAAACAGATGCAGAATTGATTATTTCTTGATTATTTTTTCCATCTTTCATTGAATGCTTCTGTGTTGATTCTTTTGCAAATTGGCATTTATGTCCTCAACTGGGGGGTGTGGGGGTGGATGGGTGATCACTACCTAATGCTTTCTTCCCATTTTATAATTAATGAAGAAATGAGATGAAAAAAAGACAAGGAAAAGAACCTGTCACCACAAATGTATAATCATAGAAATTTTAGAACTGATAGTTTCCTTAAGGATGAATAATAAAATACTAAGAAATCTGAGACATGGAAAAGTTTATTAACTTCCTCAAGGTCAAACAGGTAATTATATAATCAAATTTTCATTTGTCAAAGAAGTTAAGTGTATTAAATAACTAATTTATTTTAATGTTGTGAAATCTCTATAAATCCTCCTACATTACTTAAATAAATAATTCCCCACTAAAATTGTTTTTCAGTAATTTCATTTGGCTATTTTAGTGTGTGTTTTTCATAATCTCCAACGCTGGATTTCTCATCAATTCAGTCCTCCAGATTTTATTAGGTTTTGCGTGCTCAGGAAATAACACCATTAAAGCAGAGTTATCTTCACATACGCAGGACAATTATATTGATGTATCATGTGCTGTATTTTAATTTCAAAATTATTGCCTCATTGTTTTCTCCTGGAGCCCAGTTTTATTTCTTTCTTCTTATTGTTAAAGGTACAGCGACAAGTAATTCAGAAAAGAAAAGAAAAGGTTTGCTTAAAAAATGTAGCTAGAAAAAAATCTCCCACAGAGTGAATTCCCACAGTGTTATGGAGAATGTAAATTTAGCCCACAGTGACTCAAACAATCAAGTTAGGAATTTTAATTTAATGGTCTGTTCCTTTGAATTGTTAGACGCTCACCTCATTGTGCAAGTTGTGTTTGAATTGGAGAAAATTAAACTAAAATGTGCTGAATTTGCCCCAATCAGGTTATTCAGGGAGGTTTGATTTACAAGTTGAGTGATGGACTAAGAAGAATGAATCAATATATATAAGAGGAGTAGGTTTAGATTATTTCACTTTAATAATGATTATTATCCCTCAACATTTTAGAATTTAAATATTTGTATTTTTTTTTTTTTTTTTGCATGTGTGTGTGGTGTTTTGCTTTTGTTTTTGTTTGTTTTTGCAGTGGCTATATCATCTTAGCTGTTTTAATAGGCGTGGGAAATTATTTTATTTTCATTTCATTGTAACCCACATTCCCAAATTCTTTGTGTATTGATCAGAAACCTCAGTGCGTCACAGATTAGAAGGTTTGTGAATCAGTTCCTGCCAGAATGACTTGGTTGTGGTAAATAAATTGCTGGAGGAGAAAAAAAAAAATGCTGGATGAAAGAAAAGACAAGAATAAGAACCAGTATTTTGTACAGGACCTTAGGGAATAGTCCAGTAGGCCAAATGGGTCTAGACAATTGTGGCTTATGTTTGGGATTACAACCATAAGATTTAGTAAGATACAGCAATTTTCTTGGAAAGTAAGAAAATATATAAAAAGCTTTTCAAGAGGAAAGTTGCTTGGATAGAAAGCTTTTTATGTGCTTATCCACAAAGGAAGAAATGTTGATAAACTGAGCTCTCTGACAATAAAATATAGTTTCTACTACTTAGAGGCTTTAAAAATTAGATCTGATAGGGGTCTTATAACCACATATATTGCTTAACTCATTTCCTAGACATTGAGACTAAGGCTCAGAGATAGTGTATGCCATGCAGAAGGTCACACAGGCACAGATGGAGTAAAAAAGGTATACATGTTCCTTTACATGTCATGATGTCTCTTTGCCTTCTCTTGGCAGAACTCATCTCAAGTAGTTATTGTTGCCCCTGAGTCCCTTTCCTTGAATTTAACTTTGCTTTTAGTTTGCAGTATCCTTTTGAATGACCACAGCCATGTCACACATATAGTAGCATAATTATTCTAACCACAAGTCTTACATTAAGTAATGATAATGTAAGTTGTTCAAGATCATTTTTCTGCCAAGGTGGTTCTGAAAGCCTCCAGCCCCTCTGCAGGCAGATCCAGCTCCAGCATCATGGTAACTGGGACCAAATGTCTGATTCGTCAACTCTGGGGAGATGGCACCATCAAAGGTTAACTCAGACAGTTTTATCCACATCATTTTGGTATTTATAAAAGGCATTTCTCATGTGTTGATGAAACACTAATGCAAAACAATTAAGCCATGTGGAACAAAATGAAACTCTGAGAAAGCAAACATGAAAATATTTTAATAAAGATGGAGTATTCAGCCCTGGTACTGATTTTACCAAGGACCCCCAAAGCTGGGAAACCTGTGCTACTAAAGAGCTAAGTGGTTTTAAGTCCCTTGACTTCTCAGAATCACAGTTCCTTCACCTGTAACTCAAGAATTTGGATTAGCTTATTGTTAAGTTTCTGTTGAGTTCTAGCAAGCCACTTTGGGCATTTCTATTATCATTGTTTGAAGTGAGAAAACAATTGATAAAATGATAAAGATTGATAATCTTTTTTATCTTGATTGCAAAATTGTTCTTAGCTAAGATTAACCTCATTTATCTAACTTCCCACTGGACCCAAGGCCTTTACAAAAATCTGGATGCTTTTCAGTTTAATATGGGTTAACATATTTGTTCAGACCTTAGTACAGTAATTTTTGGAAATACTTTTCTCTCCAAATTCCTCAACAAGCAATCCTTAAGCACCAACTGAGTACAGGATACTCTTAGTATTGCGAGTTGAAAGAATTATAGAATTTGGTTGAGGTCCCAAGAGTAGGGATTGTGGTTCTGTTAGAGGGAACAGAATTATGATTGAGGGCACATTTAATTAAATGGTAAATAAGTAATCTAGAGAATAACTGTTTGTAGCCTGTTTTTATTTAACCACTTAGTTTTTCTATATAGAGGATTTCTGATCTTCAAACTCTCTTTTACAGTTTAAATAAATCTCTTAAGAATGACTACTCTAGCAGTGAATGACTGTTCTCTTGCTTTCCTTGAGTTAATTCTCAATTTAAAAAATTTCTTGGCATTTGAGTCTAATAAATTGAAGGATTATGAGAAAGAAATAATCCAAATGATTAACTCTCTCTATATTGCTTTTCTGCTATGTTAACACAGTGCTCAAACCACAAACCAAGAGATACAAGTGGGTAGAAATGATTGGCCAGCAATCATATATAGTGACTGGATAACATTCAAGACACCACAATACTGCTTGGTTCCTATGTCATCTAACAGTGTTTCTTTACTAACTGATCATCAATTTCACTTGATGTGGGAATGGTCATAGCTTTAAAAACAATCACATATCCTAGCTTTCCTTGTAGCAAGAGTAGCCATGTGATAAGTACTGTCCAATGAGATTTAAACATAAGTCACAGGATGGGGCACCCACAAACCTCATTAAGGTTAAGGAAGAGAATGACTCAAATGGTAAATGATCTTTGCCTTCATCCTTCCTTTTCTCTGGAATGCTGATGCGATGCTGGATGTAGAGAAGCCATGTTGAGTTCATAGGGTATCTGTGGACAATAGTGACATCCTAAGTATGATAGAGCAGATTGCTGGAAAGAGCCTGGGTTCCAGATGGCATCAAGGCACCCTCATACCAGCCCTGGACTCATCACCTCTCGACTTCTCATTCAATGAGGAAAATATAACTTCTGACTTGGTTAAGCCTTTTTGGGAGCATTGCTTCTATTACCTATGGGTTAACATGTTCCCTAACTGATTCAAGTACATACTATGCGGCAAAGCGCTAGAGTTAGCTTGGTAATCTGAGAGCCTTCTTGGAGTTCCTATGTCTTGTGAGGGAGACAGAAACATATATACATTACTTTAATACTATTGATGGGTATGAGTTAAAAAAACTGGCTCCATGGATATGGAAGAGAAGATAAGGAAAAGAGATTAATCCTGATTGATACCATCTGAGAAAGCTTCTTTGGAAAGGTTTTGTTAGGCCTGTTGTATTTTTTTTGTAAATGCAGGGATGATATCCATAAGCAAATGGAGACCAGAAAGACACCTGGGCAGAGGAACAACTTGAGGAAAGCTCAGAGATTCTCTGGTTTGGTCTTACCAGTTGAACAAATAGATATAAAGCAGTTTAGAATAAACATACATAAAGCAGTTTAGACTGCTCCTCCAGGAGATGGCTTCATGGAATAATCTTTTTCTAGTATTCACCTTAAACCTGCCTGGTCATCCACAATGCATGTAGCCTCCTCAGCACTGGTCATACTGAGCAGGTAATCTGGTTTAATTTTCTGACTCATAAGCAGGAAACTTTTCCCTTTAAAATTGTGGGAAAACTGATGAAATACTTTTAGAACACTACTTCTTATGTACCTACTTATATTTCCTATTCCTGTTATGTTTCCTAGGTACCTTCTTATGTTTCCTATTGCTGACATAACAAATTACCACAAATTTAATGGTTTAAAACAACACAAATGTATTTTCTTACAGTTCTGGAGGCCAAAAGACCTAAAATCAAGGTTTTGGCAAGGTTGCGTTCCTTCTGGCTCTAGGGGAAAATCCATTTCCTTGTCTTTTCCAGGTTCTAGAGTTGTCTGTATTCCTTGGCTCATGGCCCCCTCCTCCATCTTCAAATCTCTGTCTGACAATGATACTCCTGTCTCTTTGTTATAAGGACCCTTCTGATTAAATGGGCCCACTCAGACCATCTAAGCTAATCTCTCCATCTCTAGATCCTTAACTTAATCACAGCTGCAAAGTCCCTTTTACCATGTAAAGTAACTCATTATTAAGCTTCAGAGATTAGGATGTGGACATCTCTGGAGGCCATTACTCTACCTACCCACCGATCCGAATGCTCTTGGTCATTTGATTGCTAACTCATCTTCACCACTTCATAGATATCCATTGTGTAAAATATCCTCATGCATAAGCACATAAGTTAGATGAAATTATCCACTTTGTCTGGAAGATGAAATGAAGATTCAGAAAGATTAAATTAGTTGCCTATGATAATAAAAGTGAGGTAACTGGGATTCAAACCCTGTGTGTCCAACTCATAAATCTGGGACTTTAACCAGTGTACTATAAAATCCTCAGCTTTCATTCACAATAAGGCAGTGATTTTTCAAACTTTCTTTAGAAACAAAGACTTATGTTAAATGAAATCTCACATATGTAACTGATACGTCCCACTTTACCAGCTGGGAGTTCAAAACAAGGTCATCTTTCTTTTAATATTCAAATTAAAATATTCTGAGACCATCTTACTGTCATAGAGATGCCTTGTTTTGCTCCTTGGACCCTCCTTCCCATAACAAACTCAAGCACATGGGAGGTGTGTGTTTAGTACAAGACCTAGAAGCCACCACATGGAGAGAAAAAACAAGATTTCCGCTTCTTTGTTGCTGTTGCTGCCATCCGGTGTCACTGGTAGAGACGGGAGTCCAGCAGCCACTGGAGTGTGTGACTGTGGGGAAAACATGGCAGAGACCCTAGGCACGCTCGCCCACATCCTTGGCTGGTGGTGGACTCTGGATGAGAAGAGTAAAGAGAAACCTCTCTCGCATAGTGTTAGGTAAAGCTGTTCACCTAGTGTTTCTCCTGTTACCGCTTCTCTGTGAAATTGCCTCTCAAAATACAGCCATGGCCCTTTCCCCAAGGCACCTCCTCAGTGTTTCCTGAGACACAGCTCACATGCAGAACCAGGCTCCCTTACAACATCAGCATCTTAGTCCTGGAGAGTAGGGAAAATCCCTCCCCTTTCTCAGTTCCAAAATCTATCCCATTTGCTGCATGTGAATGAACGGTATTTCTTTTGAAGTGTTAGGGTTAAGATTAGGTTGCAAGTAACAACAACAAAAAACATCAAATACTAGCAATGTGAACAAGACAAATTAATTTCTTTCTCACATTCTATCTTGCTGCTTTACCATGTGTTCCTTCCTTTCCCCAGGCCCAAGATGTCTGCTAAAGCTGGGAGCTGCAGCAATTGCATCCACATTCCAGCCAGCCGGAAGGGGGAAGAGGCAAGAAAGAGCATGCCCCTTCCTTTAAGGGCCCTTTCTTTACATCCCGCTGGCTAGAATTTAGATCACCAGATGGCCATACCTATCTGCAAGGTAGCATAGGATATGTGGCTTGTATTCTGGACGGCTGTGTGTCTTTTTAAAATTGAAGAATGCTGTTTCTAATAAAAGATTAACAAGCAGCAAGCTCTGTTATAAGGGGAATACTCTACTTTATTACACAGTCACCCCATCGTATAAAAAAGATGGCAGTACAGTGCTCTGGTTGAAGCAGAGGTGGTTTCATTGAGTCCTGCCCCCCTGAGCCTTCTCGATGCCCTTACTACAGTCCCTGGGGCAGTGCTGAGATATACAGGATTCTGCAGAGATCCCTTTGAAGACCACTGTGGAACGATGACAATACATAGCTCAAAGGGTCACTTGCATTTTTTTTTTAATTAAATTCCGTTTTGAGATATATTCACATACCATGCAATCATCTATCGTTACAATCCACTGTTCACAATACCATCATATAGTTATGCATTCATCACCCCAATCTATTTTTGAACATTTTTCTTACACCAGGAAGAATCTGAACTAGAATAAAAAATAAAAGTAAAAAAGAACACCCAAATCACATACCCAATCCCACCTTATTTTTCATTTAGTTTTTGTCCCCATTTTTCTATTCATCCATCCATACACTGGATAAAGGGAGTGGGATCCACAAGGCTTTTACAATCACACTGTCACCCCTTGTAAGCTACCTTATTATATAATCGTCTTCAAGAGTCGAGGCTACTGGGTTGGAGTTTGATAGTTTCAGGTATTTACTTCTAGCTATTCCAATACAGTAAAACCTAAAATGCATTATCTATGTAGTGTATAAGAATGTCCACCAGAGTGACCTCTAGAGTCCATTTGAAATCCCTCAGCCACTGAAGCTTTATTTCGTTTCATTTCACAACCCCCTTTTGGTCAAGAAAATGTTCTCAATCCCAAGCTGCTGGGTCCAGATTCATCCCCAGGAGTCATATCCAGCGCTGCCAGGGAGATTTACACCCCTGGGAGTCAGGTCCTGCATAGGGGGGAGGGTGAGATCACCTGCCGAGGTGGCTTAGTTAGAGAGAGAGAGAGAGGCCACATCTGAGCAACAAAAAGGCATTCAGGGGAAGACTCTTAGGCACAATTATAAGCAGGTTTAGCTGCTTCTTTGCAGCAACAAGCTTCATAAGGGCAAGCCTCAAGATAGAGGGCTCAGCATACCAACCCGTCAGTCCTCAATATTTGCGAGAACATCAGCAACAATCCAGGTGAGGAAGTCCAACACCTCCGCATTTTCCTCCAGCTCCTCAGGGGGGCCCTGCATATATATTTTTATTTTCCACCCAAATTACTGTGGGATGTGTTGCTATTTCACTCTAACCTATACAAACCTACCCTATCTCTCTTCCTATTCAAAGTTCCATGTAATTGTGGTATTTGAACAAACTGACTGTAGAAGTTATATTGTTTAGAAAATATAGATCCTGCACCAAATAAGCATTTCTTCCTTTGGTCTCACATGAAAATTGAAGTTTTAACACAGTCAGTTTCAACCTTTACCCTTTGGCCCTATTTGCTCTAATCTTAACCAGATCTGCTTCATTCATATCTCTAATTGAAGTCTGGGCTTTTTTTCAGATTTTTTTTTTAACAGTTGCTGTACGCATTAATACTGACATTCATATCAGCCTAGCTCTAGCTCTGAGTTTCAGGTGTCACACAGATACCCAATGTTCCAGAGACCAATCAGGTTATACACTAAGGGATCAGCATCTCAGAGTTTGGAGACAGCCATTACAATTCAGGAATAGATTTGACTGCTGTAAGAGCTTACAGTCTAGGGACCATTACAGTAATCATTTCTCTGATTCAATTCTGAGTTTACACATGGTAGTTAGTCCATATTGGTGAGGCATTATAGTGTTTGCCTTGGTTTCTGGCGTACTTCACTCAAAATGCTGTCTACAGGATCCATTCACCTCATTGAGTGTCTCTCAGATTTCACTCCTTCTTGTAGTTGCTCAATATTCCACTGCATGCATACACCACAGTTCACCATTCTGTTTCTCAGTCGGTGTACCTTTAGGCCACCTCCAACCATTGCAAATCATGAATACTGTCTCCATAAACACCAGTGTGCAAATGTCCATTCATGTCTCTGCTCTCAGATCTTCCAAGAACGTACCCCATGATGAGGTTGCAGGACCTTATGGCCCCCACATACTTAGCATCTTGTGGAACCACTACACAGACATCCAGGAAGGCTACACCATTCTGCCTTCTCATCAAAAGTAAATAGGTAAATCCTTCTCTCCATGTTTTCTCCAGAAATTTTACCCCTATTACTTGCATTCTGTTTTGGCAAAAACTATTTATGTTTTCTGATAAATTTAAAACTTACAGAAAAATAAAAAGAATGGTATAGCAATAATAATATACTCACCACTCATATTTACCCCCATCATTTGGGTCCTTGTATAATTTTAAAGAAAAAAGCATTTCAGATTCAGCTAGAATTCCTTTTAAAAACCACAGAGACACCTTTTCCCCATTTCTGCGTCCAACCCTGCCCTCCCCAACCTGCATTATAATATTGGTGTGTGTCCTTCCAGCCTTAAAAAAATTAACACAAGTCCATACTTTATTCCAATTTCCTTAGTTTTTACTTAATGTCCTTTTTCTGTCCAGGATGCCATCCAATATACCATAGTATATCTAGTCTTCATGTCTCCTTAGGCTGCTCTTGGCTGTGACAGTTTCTCAGACTTTCAATGTTTTTGATGACCTTGGCAGTTTTGAAGAGTACTGGCTAGACATTTGTCGGCTGCTCCTCTTTTGGAATTTGTCTGATGTTTTCCTCATGATTAAACTGGGTATATGGATTTTGGGGGAGGAAGACTACAGGTATAACGTGCCATTTTCATCACAGCATTATCAAGGGGACATACTATCAACCTGATTTATCATTGTTGATATTGCCTTTGATCATCTGGCTGAAATAGTGACTGTCAGGTTTATTCTCTATAAAGAAACTCTTTACCCCCACTTTCCAGCCTGTACTCTTTGGAAAGAAATCACTATTGCAGCCCACACTTAAAGAGTGGGCATTTATGTTCCACCTCCTTGAGGGGGTAATATCTATATAAATTATTTGGAAATCTTCTGCACAGAGGATTTGTCCCTTCTCCTCCATTTATTTATTTATCCAATCATTATTTATGTCAGTATGAATTCATGGATATTTTTGTAATGCTTTGGATTATAATCCAATACTACATTATTTATTTTGTTGTTCAAATTATTTTAGCTTTGGCCTTGGGAAGCTCTTTCACTGGTGCCTATGTCCCTTTGACATACTCTTGTCAATGCTTTTTGTTTTGTTTTGTTTTGTTTTGTTTAGTGCTTCCTTATTTTCTGACACTGTAAAATGCTCCCAGTTTCACTTTATATTTCCTGCCCCAGTTCTAGAATCAGCCATTTCTCCAAGGAACTCTGGTTTCTTTTATTGGAGAATGGTAATAGAAATCAAAATCTGGGTACTGGGAAGCTTATAGTCTATTTTTATGCTTGCATATACATATATGGAGAGAATTTTCATCTTAGCAGGATTTGGTCACAAGCTCACTGGAATAAAGTTTGAATTCTGGGATTTTCAGTGTTAAGGAGACAGGTGGTAGAATTTTTAGGGTGTGGTCCTTGAGAATGCCTCCCCCAATCACAGCATGAAAGCTGTCACTTATTCAAATTAGAACTTAACCTTAATCTTTCTTTGAGTCACAAACTCCTCTTGAAAAGCTGCTGAAAGGTAAAGAGAATTTTTGCCTTGGAAAAAATGTATACATAATCCCATACAGAATTTTTTTCCCTATGATTTCTGATATTCCTGGGCTCCCCATAGTTCTGACCTAGGGAACGAGTACCCTGTGGTCAGGGCACATGGCTTTAGGGAAGAGCCAGGAAGCCCACATACCCTGTTTGCTGGATTTGTCAAACCCTATTTCCTTTGTGACCCTTTTTCTGGCCAAGGAATTGCTGCCACTTAACAAATAAATCAGAATAGCCTGACCCAATAATATAGCTTGTTTCAGTTAATTCAGTTACAAACATTTATTTTAAGCTACTCCTTTCATGTAAATCACGGTGAAGTTGTTTTGGGTCCTTTTTTGGTTTTTATGATTTTTAAAAAAACCAGGTAATGTGCATGGGTTCTTTAATTCATATCTCTTTCGATTTTGTTTATGACTCACTTCCCCTTTGCATCAACAGTTCCTACTCAAAACAGTACAGTAGGAAGGGGAGGGGGTTGCTATCTTTAGCATAAAACAGCATTTGTGCCTGTGAGGACTGATAATGGTGCAGGACTGAAAGAGTTAATTCAGTTAAATCTCAGTACATTTTTCTGAAGCTGTGTTTAACACTGATTATTTCAAGGTGGTTTTTATAATCACTTCCAAATGTTTTAATGATGCTGTTTTTCATTTTTCTCAAGACTTAAAAAAAAAATTTTCCTCTCCATATTGATTTTCCAGCCACTTTCCTTAATGCCGCTGGTTGGTGGGCCCTGTCATGCACTTTTACAGTTGGTTCCTAAAGCTTCTCTCCATCTCCCAGCCCTGTCTCTGGTCTTGTCTTCATCTGTAGAGAACGCTCTTCTCGTCTGATTCCTTGCATTTTCTCTTGCAGCCGCATACCAGTCCACCTACAGGCTCTATGTCAATCTGTCAGTCTTTGTCATAGCAACCTCCTGTTGTCATTTTATATCTTTTAGATCCCTCTGGAATATAATATACAAGATTTTTTATTTTATCTAATTTATTTATTATAAGCTTTGAAAATTGGCTTAACTCATGTTTGCATTCCTTTGGTTTTGGTTCCTTTGATATAGAAACACTTCCCTTTGCAATTCTGGCTTTCTCCAGCCTGGTGAGGGGCCCCTTGCCTGCTGTATCAGGTAGCGATAGTCAATTAGGCTGCACAAGGAAGGCAGGGCCATGACACTTGTCACATGCCACAGCTTTTGGACAGCTCTGTGTAAACACACATTACCAGACAACCCAGGCTGATGTCAGAGATTAGAGTCAGAACACGCCTGCCATTCCTTCAGACAGAGGTCCTGGTAGGTCACAATAAACAGCCACAAGATTTATGGCTTCCCAAAGAGGAAAACCAATTCCTCAGACTGTTGCTGGGTGTGATATCAGTATGCTGGACACTTGCTAACATGACACAGAGACAAGATCACTCATCAAATGTATTGCTGTAGCTTGGTGCAAAGGATGGTGGGTGTTTTCTAAAAGGTAATGATAATAAATGGGTTTGTTTTCCGTATTTCCTTTGCCTCTGTTGTCTATCTAAGTCCAGAAGCCTATTCTCAATTTAATCCAAAGTATTTATAAATATATAGCTTTTTTTCCTGGACTATGTAACTTCCAAAATTTATTGAGCCATTCTGCATTTTTATTTTGAAATCAAAGTGGTCAGGATACATGTGTTTTTAATGAAGACAAAGGGGGCGACTCAGGTTAACGTCAAGGTCTCTGCCAAGGTTAGCAGAATTGAAGCATTAATGTAGTGTCCACTATATATGTGCCTGGGTATCTAAGCTTACCAACTGTCAATTCCCCCAGGGCGAAGAACTATTTATGCATGAATAATACTAAAGTAGCTCAACCATTCAGTGAGTGGAAGGCATATTAGGTAACTTTGTGCAAAGTGTTTTTTTTTTTTTTTCTTTCTTTTTCTTAAGTTGAATCTTGGTAAAGTGTTAACATTAAATTTCAAAGTAGTGGTCAGACTAAAATAATAGTAAATTATAGACAAGTAAAAAGAATCCATGCTTTCCTACAACTGTTCAAATGTAACAGTGAAGATTGTGCAAATCATTTGGACAAACACTGTCTCCAAAACCCACCTGTTGTCTCTACACAAATCTAAACACCTGAATATTTGGAAATACCAATTTGGGGCCGATGTCTTCTCCTTCCAATCAGATGTTTTGCATCCTGGTAACAGGGCAGTGTTTCTGGCTGTGTGGTTATAAATTCTCTTTTAAGCAAATTCATCAGCAGCAGGGATTGAAGGGCAATGGCCTATATGTACAAAAAAATCTTTAGAAAATCACAGTCTCAGGGTCTCTTTAACATGACCTGGGTTTCCAGGAGATACACTTTTGTATCAAGATTTCTTCATTGATGCCCATGGAGACAACTGATTTTGACTCTGAGTTCTTTCAAACTCAAGGGAAAAAAAAGTTACTTGAATCTGGGATCTTTTATTAGTAAGATTAATTGGCATAAACTTTAATAATTGAGAAAGGATACCAAAAAGGAAGATAAAATAGGGGTTCTAATGAGAAGCACAAACCCATCCCCAAGGAAATAAATGTGAGCATAGATATAACATTATTACAAAGAACAGGAAAAAATGTAAAAACGTATAGCTGTGGCATGCAGTGATGAGCTCCCTCCTAGGGCTACGTACTGTCTTCCAATTCTGCTCCTCCTGTCATCTCCAACTTGGCAAAATTTTGCTTTTGGAGTTGAAATTCTCCATGCTTTGTTTTACCCTAAGGGAATGCATTCAGTTTTTCTGGAAGTTTTATTTTGTGAAAGCTAAATCTTTTTTGCTTTTATCTAGGCAATGATGTATTTTAGCAAACACAGGGCTGGCAGCCCCAGCGACAATTAGTCCAATCTCTGCATTGCCCCATGAGGGGATGGGAAACACCAGCTCACACCCACTGGCATCTGTAGCCACATTCATGTTTTATCTTTTTTAGTATGCCTTTCTTTCTTTTTGCTTATCTGACTGTGACCAATCGCTAGGTCAGCTTTGTTCCATTTGCTCCATGAGGTCTTTCTTAAGGAATCTGGTCCCCTTGATCTCCCTTTCCTTTAGTGTTGATTGACACTCACTCATGATTTAGCCCTTGGTGTGTACCATCTATTTCTCTTGTGCACGTAACATATATTAGCCTCAGTCTCATCAGCTAAACTGTAGGCTGCTTGAGAGACCAGAGACTATGCTTTCTGTAGGGTTCCTTCATAAATGCGAGCATTATGCTGGCCATTTAACACTGTAATATGTGTTATGTCTATACTTGTGGGTTTGATAGGCTTGGATAATCAGGAGAAGGCCCTTCTTGTGAGGAAGGAGCCCCTGGAGAATTTATTAAAATTTTTTTTTCTAATTATACTGTTCATGAATTATAAGAGATGACTGAGATTTCACAGAAAATTGCCATGAGTCAATTATTGTCCACTTATTGTGAATAAATTTCAAAAATGTTTGAGGCCAATTATTTCAGACAAAATTATCCTAACATCATTGTTTTAGCAAAGTATTTGTCAAATGCTGTCTTTTCATAATCTCTTGGGACATCTGTAGTAAGTCAGATCAGTACTTTACACATTTTTTTTCCAGGCATTAAAATCACTTGCACCTGTGTTTAAAAAATGTGACTTAAAATTATTAAGAATGCCATTTTCCCAGTTGACCCAGATCCCATAGTGCACTAGACCAGTGTTTTTCTAGGAATGGTTATCACATTTCTGGGGTAAGGTGGATGAGGTGTTTGGGGGGCACCAAAGAACATTTTAGATTTCAATAAGAGTATATTTTGGTATGTAGTAAAAAAATACAGTGGTGTATCAAATCTTGATTTCACTCATAATATTGCATAGGAAAAAGGATGCAAAACATGGTGAATGACATTAAAGAAAATGATCAAATATTTAAGTATTTACTTACTTTTTATATGTTGGAACATACATGAGGCAAAAATTGTGAATGGAACATAGCCTAAAGCCACTGATGACCTAGCCATTCACCTGGCTTTTCAAGGTGGCAGCTCTGAACATTGGTGCTATCACATGCTGGTGTGTCCTGTGAGGTCTTAATTGTTAATAGGAAGCATTCATGTACCAAAGTGGACACGATTTTCTTTTAATTGTAAGCTAAAGCAGATCTGATGGCATCTTTATAAATACCATTGCATTCACTCAGAGCCCAAAATTTTCTTTTGCATAAGAAAAGATGAGGAGGTACAGAAGAGAGTGGAAATTGATTCTATCTCCTGGTCTAACCTTGAGATTGTGTCACATGTGGGGCCACCATCCATCTTATGTGGTCATGATTCATAAACCCTACTTTCTCTTCGGTCAGGTCTGAAAACATGACATACCCAAAATCTAAAATGCATTTCTAAAAATTGGCAGTAAAGTCCATCTTTGGCTTTTTCCAATGGTAGTAATATTTGGGAAATTAAAAGACTATCCCTGCTCTATATAAGTACCACTTTGAATGTCAAGTACACAAGAAGATGGTAAAGAGCATGTCACAAATGGAAAATGGCTTATGGCTTGGCCAGTGTTGTACAAGGTAGCCATTCTTTCCAAGCTACAGAATTCACTGGCTATTTTATTACAGATCAGAGACTTATTACTGATTTCTTTCAGAAGAGCTATATGACGAAATAAGAGCCACCATTCTCTTGTTCTAATGAGGCACTAGTAGAAACAGGAATCAGTCCTCAGTGGAAATTCTAATCTCTCAGCTCCTCCAGGGAGGTAACATATCTTATTCATTGAGAAATCCTTGGTACCTAAAGCAGAGCCTGGCCTATGGAGGTACTCAGCAAAGGTCAGATGAACTCATGTGAGGCAACACAGTATCATGGAAAGAGTCTGGGTCAGGGAATCAACAGGGCTGGGTTGTACCATCTGTTCTGCCACTGGTTAGCATTTGATATTGGAGAAGTCATTCCCCTTCTCTGGAAATCAATTACAGATCTGTCATATATTTGTAAAATCAGGGTGCTTGGAATATACGATTTCAATTGTAGAAAAGTATGCCTCATTTTCATATTATGTCTATTGATATACCATACCTCTTTGTAACAAAATAATAACCACAAGCATCATCTTATGTTGAACACATTACTGAGGACTTGATGTATATTATTTCATTTG
The DNA here is from genome assembly GCF_015220235.1 of Choloepus didactylus. Classification (NCBI taxonomy): domain Eukaryota; kingdom Metazoa; phylum Chordata; class Mammalia; order Pilosa; family Megalonychidae; genus Choloepus; species Choloepus didactylus. Next base: position 58,534,463 of record NC_051321.1, on the reverse strand, counting down.
CTCCCCCTATCAAACTATTCAATTCCCATATCACACATCAGAGCACCTTGAACATGAAACCATTACTTGCTGAAGAGAGCATTCTGGTAAGTGGTAGACCCTGGAATGGGGTACCGGACTACCTAACTTCTCAGTCATGGTCCTAAACCAATTTACTGTCTCCCAAAATGCAAATTTTGTTTATAAATCCATAAATCATTGTTATTGTTACTATTAATTTTTATATTTGCTCATTCATACATGTATGAACTTACTGTATTCAATGTTAAAGAATTGATAGATAGTTGTGCCACTAATTGAAAAAGTGGGAAAAAAGGGGGAAGAAATTTGAGGTGCAGAGGAGATCATGATAATCTAATTTACTAATGATTCATCAATTAGATTCAAACATACTTTTAATTACTGGAAAAATCACTAGGCGTAAACAAAAGTTAAAAACCTTTAAGGTACATAATTGTTTAAAGTTGGTTTCTTTTTACTGGCTTTAATAGATCATAATTACTTTTCATAATTTTGATACTAACAGGGACATTTATTCAATATTTTAGAAACTTTTTAAGAGAAGCAAAACATTGACTTAGACTGAAACAAGAAATTTTGTCCTTCCCATCCACTATGAGCCCTCTTTTAAGCACAACAAGATAATAATGTAGTGTCACTATTGCTATTCTCCACCTCCCTTTGCCTACAAATCAAGACAGTCATTTTCATGATTACAAATGTGTTCATTTGAAATCAGGAATGTTACAGAATTGCTAAAGTCAACAGCATTAATGCAACTTAAATTGAAATAGTGGTTCTAATATTGCAATTATCCTAAGCTGAACCCCTCAGTAGGGAATCTGGAAATATAGTAAATGAAAGTGGTGATTTAGAACTGGAATCCAATATGGGTAATCTTTTCTCTCTCTTTTCTTCTCTCTCTCTTCAATCTTTCATCCCTCCCTCCCTGCCTCATTGTCTCGCTCTTCCTCTTCCCTCTCCCACCCTCTTTCTCTTTCTCTCTTTCAGATGAAATAGACACAGCATTATTTTCACCCGTAAACTCTTCTGGTGTAAACATTTGAGGGAATGAAAACAATATTTCTAGCTACTGTTCTTTCTTAATACAGGGGCCTGGTCTATAATAGCAAACATTTCTTCTAATAACAAACATTCTGCATTAAATGTTTATTAAATTAATTACAAGCTTTAAATCTTAATTTATGTGTACAATGTGACACAATAAAAAAAGAAAACCAAGGAATTTGATTATGAAGATACATTTCAATTTGTGAAAACTCCTACAAACTGGTCAATGATGTTTGTGTTAAAGACAATTGTATTTACTACTGTATTATCTGAGTGAATTTAATGCATCAGTAATTTAGATACCTGGAATCCTCTAAGACTGTGGATTTTGGGCATTCTCATTATATATAAAAGCATCCTGCAGTGTTCTTTGCTTAGCGAGTACATCCTGTATATATAAACCTTATCAAGGTTTCCTTGGCTCACCACAGGGGACCCTAACAAGCAAACAGGGAGGTTTTAAAGTGAAAAGGAAGAAAAACCCATCTGCCATAATGACAGTTCTACAATACTTGTGAGGAACAACGTTAATGATCAACACTGGCAGTAGAGATGACTATTTGGGGTGTGTGTGTGTGTGTGTGTGTGTGTGTGTGTGTGTGTGCGCGCGCGCGTGTGTGTGTGTGTGTGTATGCTTTACATTTGCAAGGGTACTTAAAAACCCTGCAGCAGTGACTTGCAAAAAAATTGAGGACAGTGCTGGATAAAGTATTGCTTCCCTCTACCCTTGCTGATTCTGGGACAGCCTGGGAATGCAGACTTTCTGACACAGAATGAGGCGATCTGAGGTATTAGCAGGCTTCACAGCCTAGAGTAATTATCTAGGAATGGTCAGAAATTTCCTGTGCATAACCCTCTACCTCACTCATTTTAGTTTGTGTTTGTTCTTTTTTTAATTTAAAATAGTAGAGCTTTATATCCCCTCTAAAATCTTATTCAGTACCCCAACATGAAAAACAAGAAAAAGCAGAGCAGCTGATCTTGGTGGCAAGAACTTTGGAGCTCTTGCCATTGAGGTTCTCTCCTGTTCAAGGATCTCATTAAAATTAGTTCCTTTATGGGCCATATAAGAGTATACAGAATGCTTTATTCATTCCTTTTGGTTAAGGCTCTGAGGGCCTTAACTACAATGTAAACATCTGGGAAAGTATTTGCATTCTGTCATTACTGACTAGCTATTCCTACCTTCTTTCTCCTTTGTTAGCTAGCAACAAGGTGAGTCTGAGGGGTCTGGGACAGAGAAGAGGTGAACTTTAATTTGGGGGAGAGTGAAGAGAAAAGTCAAGCATACTGTACTGTATCAGAGAGGATCTGAAAGGGCTAACATGATAAGAGGCACCAGGCATTTGGGAAACAGTTGTAGAATACAGGTTGTCTGGGAGAGGGAAATATGTAGACCAAAGGGAGGAAAGTATTGCTGAAAGAGAGAAAGTGGGTTAAGAAATAAAGCTGATACTTGCCTTTACTTTCAGGCAATTCCTAGGCTTACCAATCTGGTACTGTATTTGTTCCCATTTGGTGAGAGTCCTCATTAAAACAGAAGACCCTCTACAAAATTTTTGACCAGAGGATGGCCTGGGAGACCAATATAGTACTCCAGAAAGGAAGGAAAATTGGCCCAAACTTCCCTAGTTTTCCAGATGTAGATCTTACCTGTCAGAGCACCTTTGGTTTGGGGGTCTATTTGGGAATATTCTGGAGCACAACTAGATGATAATTGGTATCTGTGTCCTGCTTGCATTAGATATCTATCTCTGGGTATGCCTCAGAAAGGAGAGACAGGAATGCCTTCTGTTCTAGTTTGCTAAAGCTGCTGTTCTGAAAAATACCAGAAATGGACTGGCTTTTATAAAGGGGATTTTTTAGGTTACAAATTTACAATTCTAAGGCAATAAAAGTGTCCAAAGTAAGGCATCAACAAGAGGATACCTCACTGAAGAAAGGCTGGTGGTGTCTGGAACAACTCTGTCAAGCTGGGAAGGCATGTGGCTGGCATCTGCTGGTCCTTTGCTCCTGGGCTCTGGTTGCAAAATGGCTTTCTCCAAAATGTCTATGGGCTTCTGTCTCTCTTAGCTTCTCTCTCTCAACTCCTGGGCATCCTTGCTTTTTCTCCCAGGGCATTTCTCTTTAAGTGTCTGGGGGTCCTCTCTTAGCTTCTCTGGGACAAACTCTGGGCTTCATCTCTTAGCTTAGCATCTCCAAAGGTCTTTCTGTCTGCATCTCCAAGCATCTGTGTCTGCGTGGGCTCTCAGCTCTCTGAAGGACTCCAGAGATCTAATTAAGACCCACCCTGAATGGGTGGGGTTATACCACCATGGAAATAATCTAATCAAAAGGTCTCACCCATAGTTGGGTGGGTCACATCTCCAAGGAAACAACCTAATCAAAACATCTTACCCACAGTAAGTCTGCATTCACAAGACAGGATTAAAAGAAAATGGCCTTTCCTGGGGTACATAACATTTTCAAACTGACACACCTTCTCTCATAAATTTGACCCAGTCTCTGCTGGAGCCTCAAATTCTTTCCTTAGCTTTCCATGTGAGTTGGATGAAAGTTCTGAAAAGTTATCCCTATTTTCCAAAGATGGGGTGGAGAGAAGTAGTACATGTGTAAAGAAATTCAGCTGAACAACTCTGCAGTAGTTAGTGGCTGGCTTGCTTAGAATTTAAGTATACAGAAAAAAAAAAAAAAAAAGAGAATAGAGCAATTGAAAATCAGAGTGGGCCAGTTTTCCCACATTATCTACTAAATATCCTTTCTTTTCTCTTTTAACTTGTGGTGCCATTTTAATCCCATAAAAGTGGTTTTGGTGATGTCATCAAAAGTGGCAGAGTAGTGAGCTCCAGGGCTCCATCCCTCCACAAAAACAATTAATAAGCTGGAAAAACTGTCAGAATCAACTTTTGCAGAATTTTGGGCTCTAGGAAAAAATTTATCATAACCAGATGAAAGCTTAAGGAAGAAAGAAGCTTCTGTATTGTGGTAAGAAAACACTGTGGCATTCTAAATCACCCATCTACTATCTTCCACTCCCAAGACTAGGACTGTGAAGACAACAACACATACTTCTGGGGCAAGTTGCTAGTGCCAGAGGAAGCCACATGGACCTTATTCTCAAGGTGTGCTTTGACCTATCTGGTGGCTAACTCAAGCACTGTTGAAAGGGTTTGCCTTTGTTTCACCTGACTCAGAGTGTTCCCAGAGCAGGGGCAGCTTCCCCAGTGGCTTTGATCCAAAGGCAAAATTATTGGTGGAAACAGCCTGGGGCAAGGGAAAACAGTTGGGGAAAGCAACATATGGGCCAAAAAGTCTGGGAAGCAAGAGGTTAGAAAAGGAGAAATGTGGGGGAATCAGGGTTTATAAGAGATCCAACTTTGACAGGAAATTGGGAAAGCTACACACATTCCCAGGACTGCATGCATGCTCAGAAAAGGTTTAAGAAGACCCCAAGCTTTCTCCTCTGGCTGACCTTCAGGCTCTGTGCAAGCAGAAAGTGAAGGCTAAGGCAGAGTTGTAAATAGCCTGACTAAGTGTTGAAGAAATGCCCCAGCACAGAGCCGTCTTGCAAAGACTGAAAGAGTATTGTTTTTCTTTTTCTATTTTTTCTGTTTTCTTTCTTTTCTAGGTTTCAGATGCTTAAGGAAATTCTGTTAAAATACTAGCTGAGCACAAAGCTAATGCGACACAGATTTCAGTGGTCAAACATAATAAAGAAAATAGACTTTACAAAAATAGTTTAGAAAAGTCACTAAACAAAAAGAAAAACAACCAACAAAAGCAGCCATAATAAACTCCAGAGAAGGAGAATAATTTGATTTCCATAGTCACCACATTTTTATATTAAAAATGTTCAGTTTTCAAGAAAAAATATTATTAATATGTAAACAAATACTAAAATGTGTCCTAGTCACAGAAAAAAAGAGAAAGGACTATAAACTCTCCCTGAAGAATCCCAAGAATCAGTCTTAGTAGACAAAGACTTCAATATGCTCAAAGAACCATAGGAAACCATGGACAAAGAACTAAAGGAAACCCAGAGAATGATGTCTTTCCAGATAGAGAATATCATTAAAGAGCTAGAAATTATAAAAAGGAACCAAATAGAAATTTTGGAGCTGAAGAGTCCAATACCTGAAATGAAAAGTTCACTAGAGGAATTCAATAGTATTTTGGAGCAGGTAGAAGACAGAATCAGTGAATCTAAATTTAAGCCAATTGTATTTATTCAGTGTAAAGAACAGAAAGAAAAGAATGAAGACAAATGAAAAGAACTAAGAGACCTGTGGGATATCATCAGACATACCAAGATACAAATAATGGATTACCACAGAAGAGGAGAGAAAGAAGGGGATGGAAAAAATATTTGAAGAAATAACAGTTGAAAACTTCCTAACTATGATGACAGACATGAAACTACATGTCCAAGAATTCCAGCAAAATATAAGCAAGAAAAACTCAAAGATATTAACAATGAGACATTATAGTCAAATTTTTGAAAGCCAAGGGAGAGAGAATCTTGAAAGCAGCAAGCAAGAAGTGACTCATTATGTACAGGGAATACTCATTTCTACTAATTTGTCACTTGTAAACCTTTCCTACAAGAAATGGTAAAGGGAGTACTTTAAATGAAAATGATTATACACTAGACAATAACCTAAAGTTAAACAAAGAAATAATAAACAACAGTAAAGGTAGTTACCTTGGTAAATACAAAAGCCAGTATTATTGAATTCTAGGTTTGTACCTCATCTTTTTCTTCTATATGAGTAAAAGGACAAATGCAGGAAACAAAATTATAAATATATGTTAATGGGCATACAGTGTATAACAATATAATTTGTTACAATAGCAATATAAGGTAGAACAAAGCTGTAAAAGGAGAGTTTTTGTTTATTATTGAAACTAAGTTGGTATTATTCAAATGTAATATTTATAAATTTAAAATATTAATTGCACTACCCAGGGTAACCAATAAAAAAACTCTAAAAAGTATACAGAAGAAAAAACTAGAAGGGAATCATATGATTAAGTAGACCAAATCAATTAATCATAACAGAATATGATGATGGAGAAATTGAGGAACAAAAAATATATGACATATAGAAAACAAATGACGAAAAGGCAGGTAAGCCCTTCATTGTCAATAATTACTTAAAATATAAATGGATTAAAGTCTAATTAAAAGGCAGAGATTGGCTGAATGTATTAAAATAAATGATCCATTTTTTAATGGATAGCATGATATATGCTATCTATAGTAGACTATTCTAGTTTGCCAACGCTGCCAGAATGCAAAACACCAGAAATGGATTGGCTTTTATAAAGGGGGTTTATTTGGCTACAAAGTTACAACCTTAAGGCCATAAAGCATCCAAGGTAAGTCATCAAAAATCGGGTACCTTCACTGGAGGATGGCCAATGGTGTTCAGAAAACCTCTGTTAGCTGGGAAGGCATGTGGCTAGCATCTGCTCTGGAGTTCTGATTTCAAAATGACTTTCTTCCAGGATGTTCCTCCCTAGGCTGCAGTTCCTCAAAAATGTCACTCTTAGTTGCTCTTGGGGCGTTTGTCCTCTCTTAGCTTCTCTGGAACAAGAGTCTGCTTTCGATGGCCATCTTCAAACTGTCTCTCATCTGCAGCTACTCTCAGCTTCTGTGCATTCTTCAGAGTGTCCCTCTTGGCTGTAGCAAGCTTGCTCCTTCTGTCTGAGTTTATATAGTGCTCCAGTAAACTAATCAATGCCCATGCTGAATGGGCAGGGCCACACCTCCATGGAAATTAACCAATGAAAGATATCACCCACAGTTAGGTGATCACATCTCCATGGAAACATCCAATCAAAAGTCTCCAACCCAATCAACACCAATATGTTTCCTTCCCACATAAGACTGCATCAAAGATAATGGTGTTTTGGGGGACATAATACATCCAAACTGGCACAGAGACTAACTTAGATCCATACATGAATAGGTTAAAAGTAAAAGAATGGCAAAGGTTATTCTATGCAAAGAGTAACCAAAAGAGCAGGAGTGTCTAAACTAATTCCAGACAAAATAGACTTTAAGACAAAAACTACTACACTAGACAAGGACATAATATATTGATAAGGGATCACTCCTCAAGAAAACATAAAAATCTGTAAACATAATGCACCAAACAACAGAGCCCTAAAATAGCTGAAGCAAAAGCTGAAAGAATTGAAGAAAAATAGACAGTTCTACAATAGTTGGAGACTTAAATACACAACTTTCAACAAAGGACAGAAGACTAGAGAGGAGATTAATAAGGATATCTAGGCAAACCTAAGACGGCAGCTAGGAGAGACAGGGCAAAAAAACACCTCCATGAAAAATACTAGATAAAAGCCAGAAAGTGACCCAGAACACCAGTTCCAGTGATGCACCAGCTGGAAAAGGTCTGCTGAATCCACAGGGACCATGCACTTGGTGAAACCGGGAGTCTGTGTTCTGAAATGAGTGAGTGAGCCTGCTGATTATCTGGCAGCCATGCTGCAGTGTGGGGAAACCATGGGTTGGTGTTTGGAGGTGGACTAGCTCTTTTTTAAAAAACCCAAAAGCAGCTGCAGATATGGCAGCGAGAACCGCACAGTGAAGCATGGCAGGAACGGGCTGTGCGAACGCCTCAGTATCTGGCGTGGATGATAGCCTTTTGCACACCTGCTGCTAATTGTCTCAGAGTGAGGAAGGCAGAGGTAAGCCAAAAGGGGAAAAAACCATGCCCCTTGCAGCCATCTTCCTGGTGGGCTGGGAATGTTCCTGCCTGGTGTAGGCATCATAGACCAGAGCTACACCAAAAAAACCCAGTATGACAGGAAGAGTTTCCAGCAACACATGCACATGCCATAATATCAGGCATGGACAATAGCCTTTCACACACTCACAGCTAATTGTCCTGGAGCTGGGAAGGCAGAGCTGTGTGAAAAGGGGGAAATTAACACTCCCCATACAGCCATCCTTACAGCAGGCTGGGAATGCCCCTACACGGCCTGGCAGCCCAGAACTTCCCTTGAGGGACAGCATGCACTTGTGATGTAGCACAGCCTTCCCTCAGTAGAGGCCCTAGAAGGGCACAGCTTGGAAGAGGGACCCACTTGGAAATCCCAGGGACCATATGCCAATACCAAAGACATGTGGGTCAGCGACAGAGACAATCTGTGGTGAGACTGAAATGAAGGTTTAGACTCTTGCAACAGCCTTAAATCTCCAGGAACACCTGGGAGGTTTGATTATTAAAGCTGTCATCCATCCCTAACCACTCAGACACACGCTCCACATCCAGGTGGACAGCACCAACAACACACCCAAATTTGGTGCACCAATTGGACCCCACAAGAATCAGACCCCCACACACCATAAAGACAAAGTTGGGGAGAACTGGCTTGAGGCGAATAGGTGGCTCGCAGATGCCACCTGCTGGTAAGTTAGAGAAAGTGTACACCACCAAGCTGTAAATCTGATAAATTAGAGATTTGTCTTTGAATAATCCTACATATCCTAAAAGAACCCTATCAAGTTAAGCAAATGCCAAGAGGCCAAAAACAACAAAAAATTTTAAAGCATATGAAAAAACCAGATGATATGGATAACCCAAATCCAAACACCCAAATCAAAAGATCAGATGAGACACAGTACTTGGAGCAATTAATCAAAGAACTAAAGACAAACAATGAGAGCATGGTAGAGGATATAAAGGACATAAAGAAGACCCTAGAAGAGCATAAAGAAGAAATTGCAAGAGTAAATAAAAAAAATAGATGATCTTATGGAAATAAAAGAAACTGTTGACCAAATTAAAAAGATTCTGGATACTCATAGTACAAGACTAGAGGAAGCTGAACAATGAATCAGCGACCTTGAGGACCACAGAATGGAAAATGAAAGAACAAAAGAAAGAATGGGGAAAAGAATAAAAAAAATTGAAATGGACCTCAGGGATATGATAGATAAAATAAAACATCCAAATATAAAACTCATTGGTGCCCAAGAAGGGGAAGAGAAGGGTAAAGGTCTAGAAAGAGTATTCAAAGAAATTGTTAGGGAAACTTCCCAAACCTTCTATACAATATAAATATACCAAGCTTAAATGCCCAGCAAATTCCAAATAGAATAAACCCAAATAAACCCACTCTGAGACATATTCTGATCAGACTGTCAAATACTGAAGAAAGGAGCAAGTTCTGAAAGCAGCAAGAGAAAAGCAATTCATCACTTACAAAGGAAACAGCATAAGACTAAGTAGTGACTACTCAGTGGTCACCATGGATGTGAGAAGGTAGTAGCATGACATATTTAAAATTCTGAGAGAGAAAAATTTCCAACCAAGAATACTTTATCCAGCAAAGCTCTCCTTCAAATTTGAGGGAAAGCTTAAATTTTTCACAAACAAATGCTGAAAGATTTTGCTAATAAAAGACCTCCCCTACTTCAGATACTAAAGGAAGCCCTACTGACAGAGAAACAAAGAAAGGAGAGAGAGATATAGAGAAAGGTTCAGTACTAAAGAGATTCAATATTGGCTCATTAAAGGACAATAAGAGACAGAGGGAAAAATATATCTGACAAACATAAACCAAAGGATAGGATGGCTGATTCAAAAATGCCTCCACAGTAATAACATTGAATGTAAGTGGAATAAACTCCCCAATCAAAAGACATAGATTGGCAGAATGGATCAAAAAATATGAACCATCAATATGTTGCATGCAAGAGACTCATTGTAGACAGAGGGACACAAAGAAATTGGAAGTGGAAGTATGGAAAAAATATTTCATGGAAGCTACAGCCAAAAGAAAGCAGGAGTAGCAATAGTAATCTCAGACAAAATAGACTTTAAATGCAAGGATGTTATGAGAGACAAAGAAGGCCACTACATACTAATAAAAGGGGCAATTCAACAAGAAGAAATAACAATCATACATGTTTATGCACCCAATCATGGTGCCACAAAATGCATGAGACAAACACTGGCAAAACTAAAGGAAGCAATGGATGTTTCCACAATAATTGTGGGAGACTTCAACACATCACTCTCTCCTATGGAGAGATCAACCAGACAGAAGACCAATAAGGAAATTGAAAACATAAACAATCTGAGAAATGAATTGGATTTAACAGACATATATAGACCATTACATCCCAAATCACCAGGATACACATTCTTCTCTAGTGATCATGGCACTTTCTCCAGAATTGAACATATGCTGGGACATAAAACAAGGCTCAATAAATTTAAAAAAATTGAAATTATTCAAAGCACATTCTCTGACCACAGTGGAATACCATTGGAAGTCAATAACCATCAGAGACTTAGAAAATTCACAGACACCTGGAGGGTAAAAGTGAGGGGGGAGATGAAAACATTCCTGGAGGGAAAAAAGCTGAGGGACTTCATCACCAGTAGACCAGTCCTATAAGAAATGCTAAAGGGAATTGTGCAGGCTGAAAGGAAGGGGCACTAAACAATTGACTGAAGCCACATGAAGAAATAAAGATTTCCAGTAAAGATCACATGGTAAATATAAATACCAATACTACTATATTTTTGATTTGCAACTCCAGTATTTACTTCCTACAGGATCTAAAATACATAAACTGTAATGATAAATCAGTGGTTTTGGACTCAATGTCAAATAAGTCATCTTTGACAAGAACTACATAAAGGTGGGGGAATGGAGGAGTATAGGAACATAGTTTATGTGTCCTATTGAAGTTACATTGGTATCAAAGAAAAACAAGATTGTTATAGATTTAGGATGTTAAATTTAAGCCCTATGGTAAGCACAAAGAAAGTATCAGAGAATATGACCATAGAGATGAAAAGTAGAGCATGGGTTATGAGAAGTGGGGGAAGGGGCAATGGGGAGTTAATAAGAAATGAGTGTAGGGTTTCTGTTTGGGGTGAAGAGAAATTTCTAGTAATGGATGGTGGGAAGGTGATGGCATTGCAACATTGTGAATGTGATTAATCCCACTGAATGGAATGCTTGGGAGGAGTTGGAATGGGAAGATTTATGCTGTATATATGTTCCCACAATTGAAAAAAAAGACAGTCTAAATAGATAATGACAATTAAATGCCATAGATGATCCTGGATGAGACCTAAGGATAGAAGAGAAAAGGCTCAAAAGGACATATTTGGGACATAAGAAAAAAATGAAATATAGAATATAAGCTTTATATCAATGTTAAATTTCTTAAACTTAACTACACTTAATGTGATTACATAAATGAATATTCTTGTTCATAGGAAATGTATATGTGAATTACATTAGTTGTTCAAGGATGTGTGCAACTTGCTCTCATATGTTCAGAAGACAGAGCAGCAGATGATGGATGACAGATAGGGAGGGAGGGAGGGAGGGAAAGAAAGAAATGGTAAAGTGACAAAATATTACATTTGGTAGATCTGGGTATTGGTGGAGGGGGCTTGGGTGTGCTGGAGTTCTGTGTATGGGGTTTGTATTATTTTGCAACTGTCCTGTAAGTTTGAATTTATTTCAAAATAAAAAGTTAAAAAAAAAATAAGGATATCTAAGACTTGAGCAAAACTAAACCAATTAGACCTAACAGACATATATAAAACACTCCATTCCACAACATTAGATTTTTTCCCCCAAAAGTACATAGAATATTCTACAGGATAAGCCATATTTCATGCCACAAAATAAGTTATTCACAATTTTAAAAAATTGAAATCATACAAAGTATTTTCTGTGACCATAATGGAATGAAAGTGGAAATCAATAATAGAAGGAAATCTGGAAAATTCACAAATATGAGGAAATTCAACAACAAACTCTTAAACAGCCAATGAGAAGAAGTTAAAAGTGAAATTAGAAAACATTTTCAGAATGAATGAAAACAAAAATTCGACATACCAAAAATTAGGTATGCAGTGAAATCAGGGCTCATAGGGAAATTTTTAGCTATTAAAGCCTATATTAAAAAAAAAAAACCCAAACCAATAACCTAATTTATACCTTAAGGAACTAGAGAAGAACAACCTAACTTCAAAGCTAACAGAAAGAAGGAAATAATGATGATTCGAGTGGAGATCAATGAGAGAACAGAAAAACAAACCTTAGAGGGAATCAATGAAACCAAAAATTGGTTCTTTGCAAAGATCAACAAAATTGACCAAGCCATTAGCTAGACTGGAAAAGAAAAAAGAAAAGAAAAGAAAAAAAAAGAAAAGAGAGAGAGATTCAAATTAAAAAACAAATGAACAAAGATAAAGTGGAGGAAGACATTACTACATATCTTACAGAAATTAAAAAAAGGATTTTAAAAGATGAGTATGAACATTTGTACTCCACCAAATTAGATAACCTAGATGAAATGGACTAATACTAACAACACACAAACTACCAAAACTGACTCAAGAAGAAATAGAAAATCTGAACAGACAAAACTCAAATCACTTGTGTTTCTGTACACTATAATGAACAATCCAAAAAATGTCATATTTTGTCAAATGTTTTTCTGCATCCATTGAGTGCTCCACTGAATTGCGGAATGATAAGCATCCCCTGGAAGTTAGGACTGCAGAATCTCAGGCTCCATATCAGAATTATTGAATCTGTATCTGCATTTTAACAAGAACTCCATTTGTGACACTTATTAAAATTTGAGAATCACTGTTTAATATGGTCCTCCTTCTCTCTCTCTGTTTTCAGTTTTTGTTTATTGGAGTAACTGGATCATCTATCTTATAGAGTTTTGGGTTTACATTTGCTGACTGCTCCCAGTGGTATCCTTAATACATTTTGCTGAACTTTCTAATCTTCCATAAATTGGTAGTTAGATCTGGAGTTTGGGTTTCATTTTTTTGAAAGACTGTTATAAGTGATGGTGGATGTGTACATCCATTAAGAGATACCCAATGTCTGGTTTTCTCTATTTTTGCAATCTTTGTCAACTATTTGTTACCATGAGGCACAGATCATGTGAGAAAGATAGGAAAAATTCCTGATTCCTTCCCTTTATTTAAAATTTCTCAAAATGGAATAGATCAACATCCTCCAGAGTGACAATAGATTGTTTTGTTTTGTTTTAAGTCTGTTTAATTTTGTTTGCTTTTGTTTCACTGATTGATTCACTAACTTTAACATCCCTAAGAATTCATGGATTTAAACACACTTGATCTATTTCAACCCCTTTCAGGTATTATCCTTATTGATGCACAAATTTTTCCATCTTAGACCAGTTCACTTTTGAATCCTTTTGGCTTAAATTTAGTGGTCTTTTATAACTTCTCTACTTTTTAGTAGGATGAACTTTCTGGTACGTTAATCTTGTACCTTGCCTGTCTCAAACCGTTAACATTTCTTCAAGGAGACTGGTTCCTTTTGGTGTGATGTGGTATTCCAAAAATCTGAGTATCACAGGGGCTCACCCATATTGTAACTTTTTGTCTGGTGAAGTGAATCTTCATGAAATACACAGGAGACACACTAGGTTTTTGAGACTATTACATCAGAAGAAACATTTCCAACTCGGGCTAAAAGAAATAGAGAGAGGATAAAATGAAAGAAAGCTGCCAGACTCCAAAATTCTACAAGTAGGAAACAAGCTGATAAAATTATTCAAATACAAACATACACTACTTTTCATGAGAAATGAAGGGTGACTATGAGGGCAGAGCTCCAAGGGCAGAGCTGTAGGCCTAGAGGGTAGAGCTGCCCAGCACAGAGGATTATTTCCAGACCTTGAAACCTAATGAAGTTTGCCTGGTTGGATTTCAAAATTGCTTGGGACCTGTGAACTCTTTTGCCTTTATTTCCTCCTTTTTTCGTTGAATGGGAATGTCTATAATTACTATCTAATGCTTGTTCCACCATCATATTTCAGTAACAGATAACTTGTTTCTTGAGTTTCACAGGTTCACAGATGGAGAAGAATTTTGTCCCAGGATGAATAATAACTGGAGCCTCACCTATATCTAATTTAGATGATTTAGATGATGAGATATTTGACTTTTGAAAGATGAGACTTAGATGAAATATTGAATTGAGTTGAATCTGAAATGGTTTTAAGATATTTTGGTTTCTGGAAATAGTCTGAATGTATCTTGCATGTGGAATATATGAATATTTTGGGGGGTAAAAGGGCAGATTATGGCAAGCTGAAGAATGGCCCCCTAAAGATGTCCACATCCTAATCCCTGGAACACGTGAATATGTTTCCTTACATGGTAAAAGGGACTTTGTAGATGTCATTAAGTTAAATGTGTTGAGATGGAGAGATAATCCTGGATTATCTACTGGATTCAATGTAATCACAAGGATCTTTAGAACAGGGATGCTATTGGATCACAGTCAGTAGTAGGAGATGTGACAATGGAAACAAGGGGTTGGAATGACGTGAGGAAGGGGCCATGAGCCAGAGAATGCAGGTGGCCTCTAGAAATGGGAAAAGACAAAGAAGTGGATTCTCCCTGAGAGTCTCCAAAGAACTATCCCTGGCAACACTTTGACTTTAGCCACTGGAACTGATTTTGGACCTCTGACCTCCAGAAATGTAAGAGAATAAATTTGTGTTGATTTAAGTCATTAAATTTCTGGTAACTTTTTACAGTAGAAACAGAAAACAAATACATTGTTGATATTGGTCATTGTTTCTAGGTCTTTTCAGCGGCTAGAGCAAGACAATATATATATTATTTATATTTTAAATATATATATTTTAAAATATATATATTTTAAAGATAAAACACATTATGAGTTTGTATTGTTACAAACTCACATTGTACTGTTACAAATAGTCAAATTCACAACTGCATTTTTACTTAACTTCATTGACTTTACATCAGTATCTATTTTCCTCATAACTGAAAATCTCAATTTTCAGTGACAACAAAAGTATTCACTTACTGTATCCCAGATTACAAATACACAGGTCTCAGAGTGATGATACCATTACTACCACCAAAAATATGATTACCAAAAATAGTTTATTCTCATATTATATCCCACTGAGTGTACAATCAAATTACTGTCTTAAAGTCATTTGAAGTAGGTCTTCTCTGTGTGATTATGCCACCAACTGGAGAATGAGTTATCATCCTTTGTTTCATTTTTAGATTTTAATTATTGCTTTCTAATTGAATTTTATTTTATAACAATATGAAATATTTTTATGGCTCCAACATTAAATCTACAAATTAAATAAATTTGGCTTCTATCCCTGTCCTTTCCACTATGTCCTTTTCTCTTTATAAGCACATTTTTTAAAATCACTGGGCAAATATTATTGAATTATGTTTTAAAAATAGCTCAGAGAACACTTGCTCTTTACTATGCATTAGTAATATATATTAAAAAAGTTTGATTTTGGAGGTTTTAAAACATATTAAAAGTACTCAGAAAAAATTTGAACCCTTTGGAATCACCACTAACTTTGCAATTATCAACTAATGGCCCATGTTATTTCACCTTTGCCCCCCTCCACCCCACTTTTCTTACATTACTTTGGAGCAAAATCCCTAATATCATATAATTTTATCAATAAATCTTTTAGAATCTCTAAAAGATAAGGAATATTAAAAATAAAATTACGTCTAAAATATATCAGTAATACCTTAAAAGCATCAAATATACAAAATTTAAACCTCAGTTGCTTATATATGTCAACATTTATTTTTATAGTTTTTTTTTTTTTAAACTGGAATCCAAATAAGTTCCACCTATTGTGATTATAGGTGGAAATTTTCTCTTTAATCTATAAGGTCCCTAGCCATAATTTTTTTGTTTATTTTTCTTGGAAAAAAATTTTGACCTATTTTTTGGTCAAATC
Organism: Choloepus didactylus; assembly: GCF_015220235.1. Classification (NCBI taxonomy): domain Eukaryota; kingdom Metazoa; phylum Chordata; class Mammalia; order Pilosa; family Megalonychidae; genus Choloepus; species Choloepus didactylus. The sequence continues at coordinate 58,518,577 of NC_051321.1, read as the reverse complement.
AGTTGTTTTTTTAAGTATTTTACAGACTGAATCCCTGTAATGTCATTTAATGTATTTCCCTGTTCTTTGTATTCCCTGAAAATTGGTATTTAGATCTAGAGTTTGAGACTTCTTCAAAAGTGGTGTTTGGTCATCAGTCAAGAGACACATATTTGGTTGCTTCTTTTTTGTGTGTAATGATCATTAATTCATTAGGGTTTGCAAAATGACGATATTTTAACAAATGATTACTTTCTTCAGTTTTAGATGAATTCTTCCATAAAGTGAAATGTCTCATCTATTTAGTCACATAAAGAAAGATAGGATAAATGATTGATTCTTTTCTTCATATTTACAAGTTTTCAAAGTAATGAGGTGGTTCCCTGGTATACTTAAATAGTAATCAATTATTTCCTTTTTATTTTTCATTCTTTTTTATTTTTTCAGAGTCACCATGAACTTATGGATTTAAGTATATTTGTAGTGTTTCAACCCACTGAAATTCTCTTCATTATCGATGCTCAAATTGTTCCATTCTTGAACAGTAGAAGGCTCTTCAATTTGGCTCCTAAATCCTCTTAACACAATCATAGTAGTTTTTGATAGTGTCTTTGCCTTTTGTAATGATATTTCATGCTTATATTGCACATTCCTTGTCCTAAACCTGGGAACAGTCATTTCTCCAAGGAGCCTTTCTTCTTATTAGAGGAAAATTGTATTTCAAGTCCATAATTTGAGGTGCTGGGGATGCACTTTACTTATTACCGGTTTGATCATTATTTTTAGGCCTTTTCCATAGGTAGAGCTATGAATATATAATTAATTCTTATGACTTTAATTCAGGGCCATATTTTTGTTTGTTTATGTCTTTGTTTTTGTTTTACTGAGCCTCTTACATTATATCAGCACATTCTCCCATTATGAGAACTCCAGTTGCCAATAATCCTGAGCCTCCTAGAAATACCATATCAAATAATGACTCGCTTGCTTGATCCCATTGAACACACACATCAGTATTGGAAGAACAGCACTCACATTACTACTAACAGAATTATGAAAACAGCTTAAAGTTATTTTACGGTTAGTTTTTCCTTATAATATATCCAATAGGAATATGTAGTCAAATTATTATGTTTTAAAGTCACTTGGAATAGTTTCTCTTTGTGTGCTAATGCCACTAACTGGATACATATAAACATACATTTGTTTCATTTTATTTTCAAATTTTACTTGTAAATCCTTATTTTTAAAATAATTTACATGATTCCACAGTCAAAACATAACACAGAATTCAGAGAAGTCTAGCTTTTGTCCCTATTTTTCTATCCTGTTCCTTCTGTTCTCTTGTAGGTAACCACTGTAAGAAATTACATATCCTCCCACTCTCTTAGTAAAAGGTTGCACACTATACATATACTTTTCTCTTATCTAATTGCATTGGTGAATATCCTCAATACAACATTTAATAGCAGAGGAGATGGTGGACAGACTTTTTCCCCTGACTTGCAGGATAGACATTAGTGTTTTCATATTAAGTAAGATACCAGTTTTTGGATGGATAGGTAGGTTAAGTAGATAGATAAAATTATGTCAAGAATGTCTCCATCATTCCTGTTTTATTTAAAATGAATGGATGCTACATTTTGTCAAATTCCTTTTCCACATCTATGGAGATGGTGATATGATTTTTCTTTTTAACTTGTTTATGATGAATTACATTAATGGATTCCTGATGTTTAAGCACATATGTGTTCCTTGAGTTAACCCTACTTAGCACTAATAATCATGTTTTAATGTGTCATTGGATTCTGTTTGCTAACACAATTTATTTTAAAACTACACAGCATTATTTGGAAGTAAGACTAGTTTGTGGTTTTTTTTTTTATGTGGCATTCTTTATCAGGTTTGGGGAGCAGGTTACATTTGTTTCATAAAAGAAATTAGGAGATTTCCTACTTTCTTCTATGTTCTGGAATAGTTTGAGATGCCTAAGGATCATATGCTCTTTAAAGTAGAATTGGTAAGAAACCATCTGGGCATAGCAATTCTTGTGGTAGATCTTTTCAACTACTATTTCTATTTTTTCTATGGAAAATGATCTCTTTAGACTTTTTGTCTCCATTCTGGTTGCTTTTGGTTAGTTGTACTTGTCTAAAAAATTATATTAATTTCTTAAACATCTATATCTTTCTCTCCAAAAGATGAAAATCCTCATGTGTTATTTCCTCTCCTATTGATTTTTCTAGAGTATTAGTTCTAGTTTGTTTTGGATGTATTTTTATTTTCATTGTTCTTTCATTTTAGAAAGCGATTTGATCACATTTACATTCCAAATCTCTTAAAGTACCCTTCTGGATTTAGTTCTATTAGTGTTTGAGTATTTTCCCTAAGAGTGGTTTGAAGGTGGCACTTTATATGGCAAATCTTCTGAGGCCTTGTTGCCTTCAGATTTAAATGACAAATTGTCAAATATAAAATCATAATCAAAGATGTTTTCCTTCTACAGATTAGAAATAATATGGTATTGTCTTCTTCCTTATTTCTTTTTAGTCTAATTCTTGTTCCATTTTAGTATAACTGCTTTCTCATTCTGCAAGCTTTTACAGTTTTTAAGTTTGTCTTTGATGCTGTTAAGTGTTAGGACAATATGTCCAGGTGTAGGATTTAATCTATTATTTGGTACTCTACAGGACCACCTTTCAATCTTTTCATCTTCTTTAAATGTGCATTATTTTCCTTACTTTATCAAATATTTCTTCATCTCTATTTTAAAAATCTCCATCCAGGGGAGGAGCTAAGATGGCGGTATAGAGAGGAGTGGAAGACTGTTAGTCCCCCCGGAACAATTCATAAATGACCAAAAAACTAGTAAATAACCTGGAATAACTGTGGGGAGACAAACATGACTGTCCACTCATCATCCACCAACCTGAATCACAGCATAAAATCTGTCAGTAAAACTGAGGACTCATGCTGAAAGCTGAGAGCGGAGAGCCCTTCCCTCATGGAAGCCTCGTGGTGCTAGAGAGCAGCACTCTCTCAGCCCAGCTCCAACTGGGGTTTTAATGTTAACTGCTAAATACAGACAGTGAATCCTCAATAAGCAGACAGAGGCTTTTGGTGACAACTGACCTTGGGAGAGTTGGGGGACATATCTGTCTCAGGACGGGGAGCCCAGAGGATCGGGTGCTATCTCTGGTGGATGGGTGAACCTGGGAGCTTTTCTGTTCCTTTCTCTCTCTGTGGAGAAAACCTCAGCCATTTTCAGCCCACAGTGCTTTGCAGTAAAGACAGCCTTGGCCATTTTAACATCAAAACACTTTGATCAGCAGAGTCAGAGAAACAAAGAACTTATTGATATGCAGATGACCTCTCTGGATGGGGCATAGCTTCCTAAGAGGAAAGTGAGGGGCCCAGCTCTACTGCCTGCCTTTCTGGAACCAGATCCCAAAGTCTGGGGGAGGAGAGCCACAGGCCACACCCTCTTAAATCAGCCAGTGACAGGCTGACAGGTGCACCTGACAGGCAGAAAAGCACAGGTGTATCAATCCTCTAAGAAAAACCATCAGGGAAACCAGATACTGAACATTTCCTCCTTCTGTGACCTGAGACTGTTCTCGTCTGGGAAAACCTGATTGGGGTGGCCTAGGAGGTCAGATGTCTAGACAACAGAAAACTATAACCTACACTAAGAAAAATGAAGCTATGGCCCAGTCAAAGGAACAAATGTACACTTCAACTGAGATAGAGGAATTTAAACAACTAATGCTAAATCAATTCAAAACGTTCAGAGAAAATTTCACAAAAGAGATAGAGGCTGTAAAGAAAACACTGGGCATACATAAGGCAGAAATTTAAAGTTCAAGAAAACAACTAGTAGAATCTATGGAAATGAAAGGCACAACACAAGAGATGAAAGACACACTGGAAACATACAATAGCAGATCTCAAGAGGCAGAAGAAAACACTCAAGAACTGGAGAACAAAACACCTGAAAGCCTACACGCAAAGGAGCAGATGGAGAAAAGAATGAAAAAATATGAGCAACGTCTCTGGGAATTTAAGGATGAAACAAAGTACAAGAATGTACATATCATTGGTGTCCCAGAAGAAGAAGAGGAGGGAAAAGGGGCAGAGGCAATAATAGAGGAAATAATTAATGAAAATTTCCCATCTCTTTCGAAAGACATAAAATTACAGATCCAAGAAGCGCAGCGTACTCCAAACAGAATAGATCTGAATAGTCCTATGCCAAGACACTTAATAATCAGATTATCAAATGTCAAAGACAAAGAGAGAATACTGAAAGCAGCAAGAGAAAAGCAATCCATTACATACAAAGAAAGCTTAATAAGACTATGTGCGGATCTCTCAGCAGAAACCATGGAGGCAAGAAGGAAGTGGTGTGATATATTTAAGATACTGAAAGAGAAAAACTGCCCACCAAGTATCCTATGTCCAGCAAAGCTGTCCTTCAAATATGAGGGAGAGCTCAAAATATTTTCTGACAAACAGACAATGAGAGACTTTGTGAACAAGATACCCACCCTACAGGAAATACTAAAGGGAGCACTACAGAGTGATAGGAGAAGACAGGAGTGCGTGGTTTGGAACACAATTTTGGGAGATGGTAACACAGCAATGTAAGTACACTGAACAAAGATAACTGTGAATACGGTTGAGAGAGGAAGGTTGGGAGCATGTGAGACACCAGAAGAGAAGAGGAAAGATAAAGAATGGGATTGTGTAACTTGGTGAAATCTAGAGTGTTCAACAATTGTGATAAAACGTAAAAATATGTTTTTTTATGAAGGAGAACAAGCAAATGTCAACCTTACAAGCTGTTAAAAATGGGGAGGCATTGGGGAAGGGATGCAATCAACATAAACTAGAGACTTTAACTAACAGAATCATTGTATTATGCTTCCTTTAATGTAACAAAGGCGATATACCAAGGTAAATGCAGATAAGAGGGGGGGATAGGGGAGGCATGTTAGACACTTGACATTGGTGGTGTTGTCTGACTCTTTACTTTGATTTAAGGTTAGTTGTCCTTTTGCTACTTCCTGGCTGTCATTTTTTTTCCTCTTTCTTTTGCCTCTCTACCTTCTTTGACTCTCCCTCCTGCCTTGTGGAAGAAATGTAGATGCCCTTATATAGACAGTGTTGAAGGTGGTGAACACATAAATATGTGACCATACAGAGAACCATTGATTGTTTACTTAGGATGGAATGTATGGTGTGTGAACAAAACCTTCTTAAAAAAAAAAAAATGGGTTGATGACAAAACCTCAAGGGCAATATACTGAGTGAAATAAGCCAGACACATAAGGACAAATATTGCAGGGTCTCACTGATAAGAACTAATTATAATACGTAAACTCACAGTCATGAAATATAAGGTACCAAAATACAGGACGAGGCTTAAGAATGGGGAGCAGTTGCTTAGTATGAGCAGAATGTTCAACTAGGATGAACTTAAATGTTTGGAAATGAGCAGGGGTGTCGGTAGCAAGATGTGAGAACTAACAGTGCCGAATGGTGTGTGAATGAGGTGGAAAGGGGAAGCTTAGAGTCATATATGTCACCAGAAGGAAAGTTGGAGGTCAAAAGATGGGAATGTGTGAAACTGAATCCTATGGTGGGCAATGTCCATGATTAACTGTACAAATATTAGAAAACTCTTCCATGAACCAGAACAGATGTATGACGATACAACTAGAAGTTGATAATAGAGGGGCATATAGGGAAGAAATATATACTTATTGCAAACTATGTACTACAGTTAGTGGTATTTCAACATTCTTTCATAAACAGTAACAAATGTACTATACCAACTCTACGAGTCAACAATTGAGGGGGGTTAGTTAGGGATAGGGGAGGATTCGAGTTTCCTTTTCTTTCTTTTTTTTTTTTTTCTTTTTACATCTTTCACTTTATTTCTTGTTTGGAGTAATGAAAAGTTTCTAAAAATTGAACAAAAATTAAGTGTGGTGATGGATGCACAGCTGTATGAGGGTACCAGGGGCAACTGATTGTACACTTTGGATCTTTGGATAATTGTATGGTATCTGAACAATCTGAATAAAAATTAAAAAAAAAATCTCCATCCAGAATTTCTATTATCCATATTATTTCACTTCTATTTCTAACCTCCATATCTCTTATTATTTTTTTATGTCCTAGCATTACTTTTCCTGTGCCTTTTGGGAAAAATTCTTCATTTGATATTCCAGCTCACTCATTTGTTTTACATGCAAACTACCATAATTCTCATAACCTCCTATTTCACCTTGTTCTTTTTTTCTGTCTTCTTGTAGTACTTAACACTACTAATGTCCTCCATTCTGTTTGGGAGTAATCCTTATATTTATTTGGCTTTCTAACAGTTCTTCTTCATGCATCATTATTGTTCAGTTTATTATCTTTATTTTATAGAAGTTTTGCTCCTCAGTTGTCTGTGAGTTCATGCTTTCCTGGGGATATCAGTCATCTATGGGCTTTCAAACTTTTTTGACCCTATTTTACAGTAAAAAATACATTTTCCTTCATGATCCATGTGCTCTATATTGATACAAAACATTATTTACCACTTTCATGAGCAATGCACTTTGTTATTTTCTGATCAATTTGATTTTATTGAAAAATACTAGTTACTATGCATTAAATCGATTTTATCATACATTAATGGGTCAGCACCCATAGTTTGAAAAACTATAGAAATGTATATTGGGGAAGGACTGAAGATCACACAAGAGTTAAGGAGGCATGAGAAGACTAAGCACTAGAACTTCAGGGACCACAGAATCCCTCAGACCGATGCAGTTTATTCCACTCCACTTTGCTTCTAAATTCTTAGACAGGAACAGCACCATGAGGTGGCAATCCCTTTATGTTACAAATTACCAGCACCAAAAGTTTGGAGGTGAAGGGGTTGGAAAAATAAATATCCAAGGGTGGCTGGTAAGCTGATACCTACATGAGATCCTCACCCCCAAAAAGATGCGCTAAGAATATCCAAATCCATGGGTCTGAGCAGTTCTGCTGATTTCTGAGGCAAAGGAGCAGTCAATGATCAGCTCAAAGCAATGCAGAGCTGAGACAAGAGCAGAACTTTAAAAATCTGCCCTGATTTATACTTCTACTGCTGGGGCCAAGCAGTCATTGCCCCAGTGGATATTCTATTCTAGGCCAATTCATAACTGCCTTTGGTTTTCTCACAGTTTTTATGTTATTTTCTCAGGTCAATGCCTCATATCCTTCCATAGTTGCCACAGAGTTGATGATGTTTGCGGAAAGCTGGTAACCCTGGGTTAAATATTTACAGGAGCCCTAAACATTTACAAGCCTCAAAAATCATGTTTTTTCATGCTCAAGACCTCAGATATCAGTCTTGAGATGAGTCTATCTCAGAATAGGAATCAGAGTAACAGAAAGAAAATACATAGTTTTCTTTTTAATTTTTTCAAACATTGTCTTCAAAATTTATTTTCTTCTGTGTTGCCTGGGTAGCACTCATTCTTAACAATGTCTAGCTAGGCTTCAATGATGAATTTTGGCAGTGTCCATATAACCAAAGGCAAACAGGGGGCTTTGGTTGCTAATGCACTGGGAATGAATTCAATCTGAATAGCTCAGGGAAAAGTCTCTGCATTTGTCTGAATCACGTGGGTAATTAAAGATAACTCAGGTCACTGCTTTTGCTGGTGGTATGTTATGGCCCATATGTAGGGATAAGTATATGCTGGGGTGATCCAACAAGCAGATAGGGTTGGCCTCTAATGCACTGTTCTGACATGAAGAGCTCCTAAAAGCACCTCTCTCCCTACCTGCTCTGACTTTTTCTCCAGGTTGGTTTTAAATTCCTCATCCTGGTTTGAAATCCGTGTTATTCTTCATTCCTTTGAGTTAGACAGCAAGGATTACAGAATTATTCCTACATGCTACTGATAAAAGCCCCCTTCAGATATTAGCATGCAGCGCATCATCAGTATCAAGTAGTGGTCATCTCCCATTCCAGTCCAGCAGGTAAGCTCTCCTCCATCTGCCCTTGTCATCCTTGTCTACAAAGATGCCTTTTCCTTCTGTGTTCCCGGATCTGTACATGCTGCCACCATCCATGCAGTTGTCCATAATGATCCTCAGCTCTTTCCTTGCTCTCACCAACCACAACCAACTCCTATTAGTTTTAACTTCTAAGTATCACTAGATTCCAGATATCTCTCACTAGATATCTGCTTTCTGCTTTTAGCCTTGTTTTCCTCTAATCCATTCTCAACATTGAAGCCATAGTATTTTGACCAGGTCAGTACTTGACTGAAAGTTTTTACAAGTCTCCCAATTTTTCTTAGAGTGAATTTCAAATGTTTTCCCCCACTAAAACATACCCTGAGACTATAACACACTTCCATTAGTGTCAGCAACTAAGGCAGTGGATCTCATGATCTATAATAATGTGGGTAGAAGAAGATATGGAGAGCATATCTGTGTCTCCAGAATGAGAAGGACATTCCTGGCACATGGTAGCTAGTCAGTAAACATTTCTTGAGTGGATGAATAAATGTTACACAGTAAAGGTAAATTTGGTAGCAAGAAGGAGTTAGAGCCAAGTTCAGAGCATCAAGTACTATGAGAAGAGAGCAGTATAGAACACTGGGAACCTATAAGGGTTTAGTTTTATGTGTGTGTGTTTGTGTGCACACTCACACATGTGCAAGCATATGAGATGGCGATTATGTGCTCTTCATGTGCTAAGCCCTCTATCAATAGTTGTTGAATAAGATGAAGGTTTTATAGATAAAATTGTAATACAATTTTTCTGGGCCAACTTAGCATCTTGCCTGGCATTTTGAACCTTTATTAATAAACGAATAACTTGACTCAATCCAAATTGAAAGCACAATTTAATACCGTTTTCTTTTCCAATATATTATTTGTGTGGATGCTTAAAAAAAAAAGGCTTCCATGGTGTATTAGTTTGTTGGCAGTGCTGTGCTCCTTCTTGAGGCTCCAAGGGAGAATCTATTTCCTTGCCTTTTACAGAATTTAGAATTTACCCACATTCCTTGGCTTGTGGTCCCCTTCCATCTTAGCAGTGGCTGAGTCTTTTCATGCAATATTACTCTGACAATGCCTTTCCTGCCTCTCCCTCTCACTAATAAGGACTCTTGTTATTACATGGGCCCACCCAGATATTTCAGAATAATCTCTCATCTTCAGGTAGCTAATTAGCAACCTGTATTCCATCTGCAAACTTCCCCTTTGCCATGTAACATAACCTATTCATGGATTCTGGGGACTAGGATGTGGATATTTGAGGGAGAAGCATTATTCTGCCTGCTACACATGGTAATATTCCCTCTGAGGGATTCTAAGAGAGTATAACACGCATTCGCATAGTGAACCCTTAAACACCACTGCCATGTGCAATTGTTCTGATCTTGCCCTGCACAATGGTGGCCAGCTGATAAAGAGCAAGTGGAGAGAGGAAATCCTGGCTCTGCTCCACTTGACAGACCTCGCCCTCAAGTGCAAAGCCGATTAAGGGCAGAGGAAGAATTGTTTTTTCCTAATTGTCACAAAAGTACCACCTAAGAAAGTCTGCTGAACTTTGTTTCATTCAAAAATCCCAAATAATTTGATCAAAGAACTATTTTTGGGAGAGACGGGCATTGGCTAACATCTAATAGCATCCTCCAAGACATTCTAAAGGACATAGTAAGGATTCTCTACCAGATATTAATATATGTAGAAAGCTCCAATAATTAAAAGCAGTATGCTACTGGCATAGAAGAAATGGTATAATAGGACATTATCAGAAGTCTGAAAATAGATCCACATATTGTTAAGAATTTAGTATAGTCAGTTTTCCAGTTTTATGTAACACTTTTTTTTTTTTTTAATTTTATTTTTTTTTACCTAAACTACTCTACTTCTGCCAAATTTGGGTTTTTAGATATCAGCTAATCACCAACTGTTTTGATCTAGAACACACTTCTAGCTTATAGTATCATTTTAGGAGCATTGTCATCCTGTTTGCTTGTGAAATTTTTGATGTTTTCAATGTTTAAAACAAAAATTTGTCCTTAGGGCAAATGCTATCAGAGTCCTTCAAAGAATAAAACAAATAGGATATATTTACATATATATTAAGAGCTTTATTTTAAAGAATTGGCTCACAAGACTGTGGGGGCAGACAAGTCTGATACTGGTAGGACAGGCAAGTAGGCTGGAAACTCAGGCAAGCATTGATGCTCCAGTCTTGAGGTAGAATTTCTTCTTCTTCAGGAAGCTTCCATTTTTGCTCTTTAGGCCTCAACCGATTGGATGAGGCCCACCCACATAAGGGTAATCCCCTTTACTTAAAACAACTGATTGTAGATGTTAAATCTACAGAATACCTTCACAGAAACATCTTGATTGGGCACATAGCCTGGCTAAGGTAATACATCAAATTAACCATAACAGATATTATGAGTTGAAATTTTTAAAATGGAAGTGCTGATACTAGTGATAATACATTTAAGGTACAATTGGAAATGATCACATAAGTCTAAAGTGTTACTTCTTTATTTTATGTAGTATATGTATTAGGTTTAAACTCCTCAACTGTCTTTTCAGTTGTTGAAGTAATATTCTAAAAGGTAATGAGCTGAATCATGGAACTATTTTGTAGGACATGTGTCTTTTTCCCTAAAAGAAAAGATACGGTGATGGAAAAAATAAGGTATCTTTAAATTTATGGATTGGGAATCAAAATGCTTTTACTTTTTCCATATGATCTATTATGCCAATACTTTTTAATGTATACTACATTCATTTCTAAATGAAACAGAGATACAAATGGATAAATTTGAGAAACAAGAAAAAGATTCACACAAAACTAGATGTAACAGAAAAAATATGGGTGAATTTTTCCATAATGTTAAATTCTGGAAAGTGTGCTAAAACTAGAAACAATAAAAAATATTAAATTTGATTACACAAAATTAAAAAAAATTACATGGCTAATTAAACACAGTAAAATGACAAATTAAAAACTGACAGAAAATATTTGTAATTTATCACAGACTAAGACTAGTAATCCCTAAAATATAAAGAGCTTTGGAAAATAGAGAAGAAAAATGCCCTATAGCAAAATATGCTAGTGATAGGAACAGAGAGATCAAGGGAAAAAAACTCAAATAGCTCTTAGCCATATGAAAAGATGTTCAACCTCTTTATACAAAAGAAATGCAAATTACAAGTAAATGCAAGTACTATTAGAAACATTTTTCACCTATCACATCACAAAAATCCAAAGTCTAACAGCATACGTGGTTGAAAGGCTGTGGGTAAACACCACTTTTATATACTGCTGGCAAGAATTAAAATGGTACAACCTCTATGGAAGGGAATTTTCCAATACCTGGTGAAATTTTGTATGCATTTAGCCTTTGATACAACAATCACCCTTGTAGGTCTCTATTATGAAAAAACTGGCAAACATTTGAAAAGATGCACAGATTATTAATTCAGCTTTAGGGGGTGATAGAAAAGATTAGAAAGAATTCAAATATTCGTCAATAGACGGTTAGTTGAATAAACTTGTACATCTGCCCAGTGTAGCACTATATAGCTGCAAAATAAAACGGGAAATATATTTCTTTACTTTTAGGACATGATCTCCAGGATATATTGATAAATGCAAAAGCAAGGTGGTAAAAGTACAAGAATGTTTATCTAAAGAAGAGGGGAATATAAAAACTTATTAACAAAACAATGGAAGGATAACCATAAAATTAAAAAGATGAAAAGCTTGTCTGTACTGAGAGTGGGGGAAAGGGTGGAGGATGGAGACGACAGACTTTTTCAAATATATCTTGTTTGGAGATTTGGCTTTGGAAACTTAAAATGATTTACATTATTTTTAAAGAAAATTTTTAAAAAGCAATCTCTTAAAATTCAAAACAAAATGGAACAAATAAACCTAACTGTATATCCAGTTGACACAATCTCAAGAAATGACTTTAAAACTTAATAATTTGACAATATGTTCCTGGTAGGATATAATCTAAGGAGGAAAAGAACAACAAATTTTTTAAAACTTCTCAATAATCACATTTTTGGTGGTAGTGGTGCTGTAGTTATGCTGTTTTCTGTGTGGTGTGGGATAAAGCAAATAAGTAATTGTATCATTGAAAACTGAGCTTTACAGCATGGGGGAAAGGAGACATGGATGTGAACCTAAAGTCCTGAATTTGAAATGGAAGCATCGTATGACCTATCAATGTATTTTATCTTAAAAAAAAAAAAAAAAAAAAGGAAAAGAAAAGAAAAGAAAGTGAGATATTTCCTATATTGGTCTTCCGAAAGGCCAAGAAACTATGGCTAATCCAGTAGCAATAAGCCCCACCAGCACCCAAATTGAGGCTTTCAAACATCATTTTCCATTAAAAAAGGGCAGGGTTTTTTTAGAGAAATGGCTGAATTTCTGATCTGGTTTAGGAAATGCACATGATAAATTTAAAACATCTTGTTGTGCTTCACAGAAAGGAAGCTACCAAATGGGCTCTGTTCAAAAGGACTCAATAGTCAATCTGAATTAGCTCCAACCAAAGATCAGACAATCTCTTATAGATGAAACATTTAAAATATCAAATATTCAAAATCAGAGTTCATACTAATATTAAAAATAATTTTGGAGAATCCTAGAGAATAGCTTATTACTTGGAAAATTAGTAAACAAAGGGTAAGAACCAAGAATTTAAACTTGCTTTCTAGTATGCTCTGTACTTTACGGTATGAAATAACTGATGAAAGCAAGTTTTTCTTTATAGATGTATTCAAGCTAATAAATGATGAAGTAATGGTAAAATCAGAATATTACCAAGGTTGAATTAGTGGATCTTGATAATTATTATAAATAACTCTAGCATTACAAAATGAGAGATAATAGATGTGCATTTCTTGATAAAAATACACAAAACTACTTATGAAATAGTTGTGCCACACCACATACACAAAACAAATCTATATCACATGGTGGAGATGCAATCAACAAAATCCAGACTGTGGGGAAATTTTATAGGGCAAAAGAGTCAGTTTCTTCAATAACAACAAAAAGGTAAAGAAAAAAACCCATGAGATTGAAGGAGACTATAAAAAGACAAGACACATATCAATGAATACACCTTATTTGAATTACAAATCAAAGAAGTAAATTTTAAAAGGGAAGGAACAGAATTGGGGATCCATAAACACTGATGGATATTTGAAGGTTTTAAGACAAGTTTTATATTTGTGTAAAGTGATAATGGTAAACACAAAATCTCTAGCTGAGAGTTATAGGGTTGTTGAAGCTGGGTTATGAGTACATCAGGTTTATCATACTACTCTCTCTACTTTAGTTTATGTTTTAAAATTTCCATAATAATAAGTAAAAAATGTCTCCATTAATTCAAATATGTGTAGTTACTAATAGCAACAATGAGAATTCCTTTATGAAGAGAAGAATTTTGATGTTCAACTTTTCTTTATTAATATTTCAAGGAAGTTAATACGATAACTTTAAAGCCAGAGACTAAATTACCTGCTCAAGCTTAACACTGGCATATTTTCCTCCCAATCAGTTTTCTGTGTTTTACGAAAGTCATTTCAAGTAAACTTAAAGATTGATTTTGAGATAAGAAATAACTTTAGAAATTGAATTTTATGGTTTAATTTCATATTTAATCTAGACCTCAAACAATTGCCTATCATTGCTTAAAGTTTTAGAAAAACTAGACATATTTAGAAATATTTCTACTATTTTTAGCAGGTACTATTGTACCTCTAATATTCAATCTGTACATTTTATTTTTATATACATTTCCAGGAATGTTTTATGTTTATAATTGGGGAATAATTTTTTGATAATAAATTTGGAAATTTGTGTCAGTGAACAAATAACTGATTTATGCCTTTGGTGTGTTGTTCTAATAGGATAGCCAATTGCAAAAACAATCACATTGTATCTGTATTTCACACTTTATACCAAAATTCATTATACATAGATTAAAACTTTAAATGTTAAAATGAAACCATAAATTACTATAATAGAAATTATTGATGAATATTTACATAACCTTTCTTGCATGAAATCAAGTCAGAAAAAGAAACCACACAAAATGATTGATAGCTTTCAAGACATAAAAATTTAACCAAAATAACCCCCAAAATCCCCCTCCACCCAACTTAGAGTCAAATGACCAACAGGTAAATATTTGCATATATATGATTAAGAGCTAATATTCTTAACATATTAAGAGCACTTATGAATTGGTGAGAACAATCATTTTTTGGAGGAAAAAATGGACTGAGGACATGAATAAATTATGCACAAATAAATGCAAATATATATGTGGGAAAAAGTTCATAATGTTTACTGGTAGTTAAATAAATGCAAATTAATGCAAGGATGAGATGACACTTTCTCATCTATCAAATTGGCAAAGATGAAGCGTTTGATTGGGCAAGTGGTTGAATTATTACTGTATATTACCATGAAAAGTAGAAATCGGCACAACGTCTCTCAGGGCAATTAGGTAGTAAATATTAAGAGTTTGGCACCTGTATAACTATAAAAGTTTTTGCAGCATTGCTTATAATTTGTAAGTAGAAAAACTGAAAGCAATCTGAAATCAAAGTGTGAGGTTTTTATTGAACCAGTTGATAGATAAAGTACAAACATTAAAATGATGCTGAAGAGTTGTATTTATTAATGTAGAAAGATGTTGATAGCTATTGTTAGGTGGGGAAAAAAAGGTGTAGAACAATTTATATTGTGCTATTCCATTTTACACATATACTAACTTATCTACATTTTATATAAGAAACACAATTTCCATTAATAAACAAATTTTAAAAAGCTGTTTTGTTTACTACTTATCTTTGAAAATAATTATGATAAGAACTTATGCTATAAAAATGTAACAATAAGAACAATCATTTGAGCATCGTAGTGTTTGCTCTTGTTGAGGTAGAGAGGCTGATGCATAGACTGAAATGTGGCTCCAGAAGCAGAGCACAGAGTAGCCAGGAAACTGCATGATGTGAGCTCACATCTAATTTTAAAATTTCACAATGAAAATAAATGTAATGCCTTTTATTTGGGGTGGCTTTAAAGGAATGGGCCATGAATAGATTTTTAAGTCTAGAATACACACACAAAACAAATATAGAAACACAGAGAAAAATATTGCCTGCCAAGGAAGCTTTGGGCAAATGGTAAGGAAAGACTAAAGCCTTTATATTAATAAATACTAACAAATAATAACTAAGGGTCTTTTAACTCAATGATGCATCAAGTCCAGTGGTCCAGTTCTTTGTCGTGATCAGATGTCTGCAAACTATCTAATATTTGAATCTGTTCCAGAAGAATGCCAGAGTTCGAATTAAGAGCATCTATCCATCCATCCATCCATCCATCCATCCAACCAACAAATATTTATTAAGCAGATGTTATATGCTAGGCGTCATTTCAGTCTCTGGGAATACTGCAGTGAATTGAAGTCTTTGCCCTCATTGAGCTTACAGTTGAGATTATCAAAGTGATGCCAGAGAAGTTAAATTTTCATAGAAAAAGTAATAAATAAGCTCTTTAAAAAAAACCAAAAATGTCATCCGCATTCACTAATAGTGGGATCACAAACAGTATGTGTCTTTAAAAAAAGACATTCACACAAAACACTATGATTTTAATGCTCTTAGAATTAATTTAACTGGAGGACAGTGTCTAGAAGAGATGAGTGGCATCTGGATTAGGTGTTCTTAACATAGTGTGTCCTCTGCTTACTCTTCCCATCTTCCAAAAGCTTAAAAGAGCAGTCAATCCCAGGTGCCTAGGTTATTAATATTTCATTCACTCTCCCACCCCTACTACCTGCTTCCAATATCCAAAGCATCACTAGGAGCTGCATTTTACTTCCAAATATTTGTTGAATATCTGCCCATTTCTCCCCACAATTTCTTAGCCATTCACAAGTAAACCACCATGTCTTGCCTAAACCACTACACTGTCTTCCTAACTGCTCTCACCACATACCCTCCTAGTCTGCTCCAATCCATTCTCTTTTCCTGTGCATTTCCACCATTAGCCACAACGGGCTACTGAGTCCCAGATGAATGGTCCAAATTGAGACGGGCTCCAAGTGTGAAATGCAAATCAGATTCCATGTAGTTAGAATGAAAAAGAGAATATGAAATAACTCATTTATAATTTTTATGTTGATTATATATTTAAATGATAATATTTGGGGTTTGTTGGGTTAAATAGCAAATATTATTAAACAATTCCACCGTTTTCTTTTTACTTTTTTAAATATGGCCACAGTAAAATTTTAAATTAGATAGATGAATCACATTATATTTCTGTTGTACTGTCCTCCTACTTACCCTCTTTCAATGCCTTCCTGTTACTCTTAGGAAAATAGGAAAATGATCCAAATTCTTAACATAGCCTGTAACTCCTTAAGATGGCTTTCCCTTTCCTGCCTCATCAGTTCTACCACTGCTCAATTTTCCTCTTGATATCCAAGCTCTACTATCAGGTCTTTCTGCACAGTGATTCTTCTCATTGTTTGGATCCAATAGTGTGTCATGAGATAAATTTAATGAATTGAGACCAGCATTAAAGAATAGGATAGAATGGAATAGGATAGAATAGAATAGAATAGAATAGAATAGAATAGAATAGAATACAAAAGTGCATCACAAGCGAAAGGGCAAATATCATTTCCTGAAAATGTTTTTTATTGTGTGTTTGTGTGTCTATATATGTTTACTGGACTATGTTGTAAAATATATTTCTTATTAAGATAAAAAGCATTTGAGAGGCATACTCTAATTCAGGGTTTCTCAACCTTGGCATTACTGATATTTTTGTTACATAATTCCTTGTTGTGGGGGAACTTCCTGTCTTTTTCAGGATATGTAACAGTATCCCTGGCCTCTACACATTACATGCCAGTAGCACCATCTACCCCCCAGCTGTAACAACAACAACAACCACAACCACAACAACAACAAAACCTCCAGACATTGCCAAATGTTTCCAGTTGAGAACCGTTGCTCTAACCCATCACATTCAGTGTTTTTTTTATTAGAGAAGTTGTAGGTTCACATAATAGTCATGTAAAAAATATCACGTTCCCCTTTACCCCCTATTATTGACACTTAGCATTGGTGTGGTAACTCTGTTAAAACTGATGAAAGAATATTAAAGTATTACTGTTAACTACAGTCCATGCTTTACATTAGTTCCCTCTGTATACCACCTATTATTAACACAGTGAAATAGTGACATCCATTTTTTATAATTTATGAAAGAACTTTCTTACATTTGTACTATTAACCAGAGTCACTGTTCAGAACAGCGTTCACTGTATTATACAGTCCCATGTTTTATCTTCTAACTTTCCTTCTAGTAACATACACATCCCAAAACTTCCACTTTCCACCACGTTCACAAACATAATTCAAAACTGTTAATTAAACTCACAGTAATTTGCTACCATCACCACTACCCATTTTGAAACATTTTCAATCAATTTAAATAGAAATTCTGCACAAATTAAGCATCAGTTTCCAATCTTTATACCCATTCTATCTCCTGGTAATGTGTATTCTAGATTCTAACTCTATGAGTTTGCTTATTAAAATTAGTTCATATCAGTGAGATCATACAATATTTGTCCTTTTGTGTTGGCTTCTTTCACTCAACATAATGTCCTCAGGGTTCATTAATGCTGTTGCATTAGGACTTCAATTCTTCTTATAGCTGAATAATATTCCATTGTATATGTATACACCACATTTTGTTCATCTATTCATCAGCTGATGGACACTATGGATGCTTCCATCTTTTGGCAATTGTGAATAATGCCGCTATGAACATCAGTGTGCATACGTCTGTTCAAATCTCTGCTTTCAGTTCCTTTGGGTATATACCTACCTAGTGGTGGGGTTGCCAGATCACACGGCAATTTCTATACTTAGTTTCTTGAGGAGCTTCCAAACTCTCTTCCACACTGGCTGCACCATTTTACATTCCCACTAGAGATAAATGAGTGTTCTCATTTTTCCACATCCTCTTCAACACTTGCAGATTTCTGATTTTTTAATAGTGACCATTCTACTAGGTATGAAATGATATCTCATTGTGGTTTTGATTTACATTTTCCTAATAGCTAGTGATGTTGAACATCTTTTCATGTGCTTTTTGGTAATTTGCATTTCCTTTTTGGAAAAACGTCTACTCAAGTCTTTGCCCATTTTTTAATTGGGTTTTTGTCTTTTGGTTGTTGAGTTGAAGGATTTCTTTTTATATTCTGGATATTAAACCCTTATGTGGCTTCCAAATTATTTTCTCCCATTGAGTATGTTGCCTTTTTACTTTCTTTATGCCAGTATTATGCCATTTTGAAAAATGTAGCTTTGTACTATGCTTTAAAAGTCAGGAAATGTGAGTCACCCAATTTTCTTCTTTTTCAAGATGTTTTTTGCTATGTGGGTCCCCTTAACCTTCCAAATAAATTTGATAATTGGCTTTTCCATTTCTGCAGAGTAGGCTGTTGGAATTTTGATTGGGATTTCATTGAATTGATTTAGGTAGAATTAACATCATAATGATATTTAGTATTCCAATCTATGAACACAGAATATCCTTCCACTTATTAGGTCTTTGATTTCTTTTAGCAGTTTTGTAGTTTTCTATGTACAAATCCTTTACATCCTCGGTTAATTTCTAGATATTTGATTATTTTAGTTGCTATTGTAAATGAATTTTTTTTCTTGATTTCCTCATCAGATTGCTCAGTATTAATGTAGTAGTGTTTCTACTGACTTTTGTATGTTGATCTTGAATCCTACCACTTTACTGAACTTGTTTATTAGCTCTAGTAGCTTTGTTGTAGACTTTCCGGGACTTTATATATAGGATCATATCATCTGTAAATAGTGCAAGTTTTATTTCCTCCTTCCAGTTTGGATGCCTTTTACTTCTTTTTCTTGCCTAACTGCTCTAGCTAGAACTCCTAGTATAATGTTGAATAACAGTGGTGACAGTAAGCATCCTTGTCTTGTTCCAGATCTTAGAGGGAAAGCTTTCAATCTTTTACCATTGAGTACAATGTTAGCTGTGGGTTTTTCATATATGCTCTTTATTATGTTGAGGAAGTTTCCCTCTATTCCTATCTTTTGAAGTGTCTTTATCAAGAAAGGATGATTGATTTTGTCAAATGCCTTTTCTGTGTCAATCAAGATGATCATGTGGCTTTCCCCTTTGATTTGCTGATGTGGTGTTTTATTTTACATTAATTGATTTTCTTGTGTTGAACTACCCTTGCATATCTGGGATAAAACCCACTTGGTCATGGTATATCATTCTTTTAAGGTGCTGTTGGATTCAATTTGCAAGTATTTTTTTGAGGATTTGCATCTAAATTCATAAGAGAAACTGGTCTATAATTTTATTTTCTTGTAGTCTCTGACTTTAGTATTAAGCTGATGTTGACTTCATAGAATGAGTTAGGTAGTGCTCCCTCCTCCTCAAATTTCTGGAATAATTTGAGCAGGATTGGTATTAATTCTTCTTGGGATGACTGGTAGAATTCATCTGTGAATCCATCTGGTCTTGGGCTTTTCTTTTTTGGGAGGTTTTTGATGACTGATTCAATCTCTACTTGTAATTAGTCTGTGGAGGACTTCTATTTCTTCTAGAGTCAGTGTAGGTTGTTTGCGTGTTTCTAGGAGTTTGTCATTTCATCTAAGTTATCTAATTTGTTGGCATACAGTTGTTCATAGTATCCTCTTATGATCCTTTTTATTTCTGTGGAGTCAGTAGTAATATCCCCGCTCACATTCTGATGTTATTTATTTGCATCTTCTCTTTTTTCTTTACCCATCTAGCTAAGTGTTTGTCAATTTTATTGATTTTGGTTTTGTTGATTCTTGCTTTTGTTTTTTATTCTCAATTTCATCTGTTTCTGCTCTAATCTTTGTTATTTCTTTCCATCTGCTTGCTTTGGGATTAATTTGCTGTTCTTTTTCTAGCTCCTCCAGGTGTGCAACTAGGTCTTTGATTTTAGCTCTTTCTTCCTTTTTAACTTAAGTGTTTGGGGCTATAAATTTCCTTTTTAGTACTGCCTTTGCTGCTTCCCATAAGTTTTGGTATGTATTCTCATTTTCATTTGTTTCAAGATACTTACTGATTTTTCTCGCAATTTCTTCTTTGACCAACTGATTGTTAGGAATGTGCTAACTTCCAAACATCTTTTAATTTTCCAGTTCACCACCTGTTATTGATTTCCAGTTTCACACCATTATGGTCATAGGAAGTGTTTCATATAATTGCAATCTTTTAAAATTTATTTAGATTCTTTTGTGACTCAACCTGTGGTCTTTCCTGGAGTGTGATCCATGAGCACTTCAGAAGAATGCAATTTCCTGTTGTTTGGGCTGCAATGTTCTTTACAAGTCTGTTAGGTCTAGTTCATTTATCATATTATTCAAGTTCTCTGTTTCCTTATTGATTCTTTGTCTAGATGTTTTATTTTTTGATGAGTGTGGAGTGTATTGAGTATCCAACTAGTATTGGAGAGCTGTCTATTTCTCCCTCCAGTTTTGCCAGTGTTTGCCTCATGTATTTTGGGGCACTGGGTTAGGTGCATAAGTATTTGTGATTGCTATTTCTTCTTGGTGGATTGGCCCTTTTATTAATAGATAGTGTCCTTTGTCTCATAAGAGGTTTGCATATAAAGTCTATTTTGTCCAATATCAGTATAGCTATTTTTGGTTACTGTGTGTGTGGAATATCTTTTTCCAAATGTTCACTTTCAACCTATTTGTGTATTTGGGTCTAAGCTGAGTCTCTTGTAGACAGCATATAGATGGATCACACTTTTTATCTATTCTACCAATCTGTGTCTTTTGATTGGGGAGTTTAATCCATTAACATTCAATGTTATTACTGTAAAGGCAGTACTTCAACCATTTTATCCTTTGGTAGTTATATCTCATATATATATATATGTATTTGTTTTTTTGTCTTTTTTACCCTTTTGGTTACCCTTACTGGTAATCTTCATTTCTACACTGTATTCCAAATATTCCAAGCTCTCTCTCCTGTCTTTCCCTTTCATCTTGAAGACCTATCTTTAATCTTTCTTGTAGAGCAGATTTCATGTTGATGAACTCTCTCAGTTTCTGTATATTTGTGAACATTTTTAATTCTCCCTCATTTTTGAAGAGCAGTTTTGCCAGATAAAGAATTTTTGGCTGGCAGTTTTTCTCTTTCAGTACTTTGAATATATCATAACACTGCCTTCTCATCTCCATGGTTTCTGATGAGAAATTGGCACTTTATCTTATTGAAGATCCTTCAAAATGTGATGAATTGCTTGTCTCTTGCTATTTTCAGGAGTCTTTCTTTATATTTTGCATTTGATATCTAATTAGTATGTGTCTAAGAATAGGTTTATTAGGATTTATTCTGTTTGCAATGTGTTGAGCTTCTTGGACATGTATATTTATATCTTTCATAAGAGTTGGGAAATTTTTGGCCTTATTTTCTCAGATATTTTTTCTTCCTCCTTAACCTTCTCTTCTCCTTCAGGGACACCCTGACACATATGTTTGCACACTTTGTGCTGTCATTCAACTTCCTGAGACTCTGCTCATTTTTTTCCATTCTTTTCTCTATGTGTTCTTCTGTCTGTAACATTTTGATGGCCTGCCTTCTAATTTGCTGATTCTTTTTCAGCCTGTTCATATCTGCTGTTGCATACCTCTAGTTTATTTTTAATGTCTTCTTTTGTGACTTTCATTCTCATACTTTCTGTCAGATTTCTTTTCATACTTTTAAATTCTTCTTTATGCTTACCCAGTATCTTCTTAATATCCTTTATCTCTTTATGCATATTTTCCTTCATCTCCTTGAAATGATTTAGGAGATTTATTTGAACATTTTTGATTAGTTGTTCCAAATTCTGTCTCCTCCAATGTTTTAATTTGTTTCTTTCTCTGGACCATGTCTTCCTTTCTTAGTATGGCTTGTAATTCTTTGTGGACGTCTTGGCATTTGAGTATCTCTATCAGTTTACTTTGAAGGTTAGTGTTTCAGTTTGCTAAAGCTGCTGGAATGGAATGCAATGAGTTGGCTTTTATAATGGGAATTTATTAGCTTACAAATTTACAATTCTAAGGCCGTGATAATGACCAAATTAAGGCATCAACAGGACCAACACCTTCTCTGAAGAAAGGCCTCCGGCATCCGCATCCGGGGTTCCTCTGTCACGTAGGAAAGCACATGGCTGGACTCTGCTGGTCCTTCTCTCCTGTGTTTCTTTGCTTTCATCTCCTGGCTTCAGTGGCTCTCTCAGCTCCCCTGGGAGCTTTCTTCTAAGCTTCTCTGGGTGTTTCTCTCTCTGAACTCTCTTGGCCTTTTCTGTATTTTATCCTCTCATACAGGACTCCAGTAAAGGATAAGACCCACCTTAAATTGAGTGGGTCACATCTCAGTTGAAATAACCTGATCAAAATGTTCCACCCAAAATAGGTCTGTACTCACAAGAATGGATTAAAAGAACATGGCTTTTTCTGGGGTGTGTAACATCTCCAAACCGGCACAATCAGTTTCTCTCTCTTGCCTGGCGTTTAATTGTAAATTGGCTTTGTGTCTCTTCTTTGAGACTTGGTTCAATTTTTTTCTAGACCTTTTGAATTGCCTGTGTTTAACCATTCAGAATTTTTAAACTCTTCTTCATCTGATTCTTGCCCTAGATATGTAGTACAAGTTTGCACTGTTTTTTGCAATTGATTCACTCCCAAGAGAAAGCTTCCTTTCCTCTTTTCCTTCCCTGGGAATCTTGATCTGTATTGTTTGTTTTTGTTTTGCCTTTATAGTTTTTTTTTTAAAACCCTCCTTTTGTTGCCTCTAGCTAATTTTGCCTGGTAAACAAATCCTGGAAGGAGGGTCATCCCAGTGAGAACTCACCCAAGTCAGTATTTCCTAGCAAAACAGGGCCAGGGACTCATGAAGGGGATGCAGACCAGTTCCAAAGAGCTTGGGGAGAGGGTCAGGAAGGAAGCCAAAAAGCCTTTTTGATGGCTCCCCGGAGGTGCGCTTTCCTGGCCTGCCCAGGAAATGGAGCTCTTTAGCACACTGTTCCCTGCAGTTTTAAGGGGACCCTGTATCTTTAAGCCTTCAGTGACTGCCACTGTCAGGAGTGGAGTTGAAACAATGGCCATAGCACCCTTTGTCTGGGCCAGGCTAAAACAGCATCTCAGAGCTGGGACCTAGTGTTCCAAATTCACCAATCAAAGGCCATGATCAGTGCTTGGCTGTGCCCCAAGAATGGGGCAGGGGTTTCCACATCCCTTTCCATCCACAGTAGCCTGGCAGGGAC
Organism: Choloepus didactylus; assembly: GCF_015220235.1. Taxonomy (NCBI): domain Eukaryota; kingdom Metazoa; phylum Chordata; class Mammalia; order Pilosa; family Megalonychidae; genus Choloepus; species Choloepus didactylus. The sequence continues at coordinate 58,495,175 of NC_051321.1, read as the reverse complement.
TGGACTCTGAGGTACCCCACCTTAAGAGTGGGGGATGGGTGTCTGCAGCCACCACAGTCTGCTAATGCTGCCGTTATGCAAAATACCAGAAATGGATTGGATTTTATAAAGGGGGATTTATTAGGTCACAAATTTACAGTTCTGTGGCCATAAAAGTGTCCAAGCTAAGGCATCAACAAGAGGATAGCTTCACTGAAGAAAGGCCTATGATATCTGGAACACTTCTGTCAGTTGGGAAGGCATGTGGCTGCTGTCTGCTGATCCTTTCCTCCTGGGTTCTGGTTTCAAAATGGCTTTCTCCAAAATGTCTCTGGGCTTGTCTCTCATTAGCTTAGCATCTACAAATGTCCTTCTGGCTGCATCTCCAAGCATCTCCAATCATCAGGGTCTGTGTTATCTCTTAGATTCACCTGGGGACAAACTCTGGATTACGTATCTTAGCTTCTCTCCGAAATGTCTCTCTCAGATTCTCTTGGGGAGTTTTGTCCTGTCTGCTCTCTGTGTGAGCTCTCTTTAAAGGGGTCCAGTGATCTAATTATACCCATCCTGAATGGGTGGGGTCCACACCTCCATGGAAATAATTCAATCAGAGGTTCCACCTTAATCAACAGACTAATCAGTCTGTCCCCACAAGATTGCATTTAAAAAAAAAAAAAAAAAAAAAAGATTGCATTAAAAAGAATATGGCTTTTCTGGGGGATATAATATATCCAAACCAGCATGGCTGTGCCCTACCCTCTGCCCCGTTCTTGAGGAAGAGGGCTTCTACATCCCTCCCCATCCACAGGAACCTGCCAGGGACTGGACCCTGAGGTACCCCACCTTAAGAGTGGGGGATGGGTGCCTGCAGCCACCACGGAGCAAGCTACCCACAGTTCTTTACCACAGTCTCTCAGCATCTTTGTCCTGCTCTTCGCTGGGTGCTGTATAGTGCTCCCCTGACCTTTGGAGCCCCAGAACATTTGTTTCAGACAGTTCCTGCAGTTCCTGCCTGTTCACTAGCTGCTTTTGGAAGAGGAGTGAGTCTTGTAGCTGCATACGCCACCACCTTCCTTGGAAGTCCATGTTTAATCTCACAACAGAATTTTTTCAAAAGCTGTTCTCACATCCTGAAAGGCACTTTTCACCCCACCTCGTCTCACCCATCATTTCAATTATACTCTCCTTGAGAAAGTCTTCCTTAAATTCTTCAGGTAGGTCTTATCCTTCCATTATATGCATTCACAAGAATATGTGCCCTAATTCAAGAACTTAACAATTTACAATTTTCCATTTATTTCTGTGATTATTTGATTACTATCTACCTCCCTTACTAGGATGTTCGTTCTCTGAAGTCAGATATTGAGTATGATTTTGGCCATAATACAACATTAAACAAATATGTATTCAGTGTCTGTATAATGGCTATATACTAGGTGCTGGGTATCCTGTGGATAGCTGAACCAGCAAAGTCCCTGCCTGTCTTTGAGTTGCTGACAACTCCCTGTCAGGAAGACCCCAAATACATAAACAGACCAATATTTAAGTCCAAATTAGAGACAAAATGGTGCTAAAATAAAGAATAATGTGTTTGGGATTGGGAAAACCAATTTAGATATAGTAGTCAGGGGAAGCACTCACTGAGGATATTGACATTAAGTCAAATTTGAAGGATTAGAAGGATCCTACTATATAAAAACAAGGAAAGAACATTCTAAGCAAAAATATCATCATATTAAAAGGCCTTATAATAAGTTCCAATCAGATTTTTAAATGATCACTCTGCTGTGAAAAGAATGCATGAGAGGAGACTAAAAGAAAAGAAAGGGCGCCCACTTAGGTACTCATTTGAGTCCAGGCAAGTTATATATATATTTAGATTTATATTCATAATCAGAGTTATATATAAGAATTGACATACTAGGTTCTTAGTAACTATTTGTTGATTTAATATCTATTGAGTGAACTCATTCAACATTCACTAACATAATTAGAGCTTTTAAAAATGAGGACAACGTTGGAGTACATTTTGAGTGATTGCCTTTTATTTTTGTCACCATATCTGCCTGTTAAATTTCAGTTCAAATTTTACATTGTCTAGGAAAAATTTCCCTGTACTCTCAGACAAAATTAATCTCTGTTTCCAGAGTTATATTCTCATAGCAAATTCAATCTAGCACCATTATAGCATTTATCACTGTCTACCTGGGATAAGATATTTATGTATTCATCAGCCCAACTATGTTATGGGGGCAGCAAAGGCTGAGAATTTTTTTTTAATCATTTTGAATTCTGATACAACAGACTGTATATAGAAGACATTAACTATTGTTGGCTGAGTGGAATGAAACCCATGAAAAATTACTTGGGAAAAATTTAGTCTTTTAAAAATTTGCTTTGATGACCTTGAAGTCTAGAATAATTACCCAAATGGACAGGAAATTGTTTATTCTTTTAATTTCAAGTTAAATTTTACTTTGAAAAGTCAATGTTTTAAAATGTTTCAACTCCAGAGATATCAAAGGGTAGTTTCTCTAATACAGTTTTTGATGATGCATTTTGCCATGGGACCTAAGAGAACCTATATTTTCATTACTCTATGATAAATATCTAGGAGTGGAATTGTTGAATAAGTGTATGTTTAACTCTATAAGGAATCACCTAATATTTTTCCAAAGAGGGTTACCACTTTGTGCTCCACCAGCCAATCATTTTTATGTTAGCCAGTTTAGTGGGTATGAATATCTCACTGAAGTTTTAATTTGCATTTTCCCAGTGATTAATGATGTTGAGCACCTCTTCATATAACTATTGGCCATTCATTTACCTTCCCTTGAGAAATATCTGTTCAAGTCTTTTGTCCAACTTTTAAACACTGGGTTGCATGCCTTTTTATTATTGAATTGTAGGTGTTCTTTATATATTATGGATATAAATTCTTTGCCAGATATATGTATTGTGACTACTTTCCTCTGGTATGTAGCTTGCCTATTCATTTTCTTAATGATAGTTTTTGATTAGCAGAAGTTTTTAATTTTGAAGAATTTCAATTTCACAATTTTTCTATTTTTATGGTTGATGTTTTCTATGACCCAGCTAAACACATCTCTGTTGACTCCAACTCATGTAATTTTATTCTATGTTTTCTTTAACAAGTTTTATGATTCTAGCTTTAATGTTTAGGTATATGATTAGTCTCAAATTATTTTCTTTGTGTGCTTTGAAGTAGGGATGGTAGGGAGTTATTTACTTATGGATACCCAGATTTCCCAGGACCATTTTGTTGAAAAGATTTTTATTTCTCTCTTAAATTACTGTGTTTATTATATAAAACTTTAATTGACTATATATAGGTGAGTCAATTTCTGGACTCCATATTTTGTTATTTTGATTTACTTTTTTATCCTTGAGCCATATTGACTTGATCACTGTGGCATTATAGTAAGTGTAAAAATTATATATATATATAAGTCCTTCAACTTTGTTCTTCTTTTGTAGAATTGTTTTGACCGTTCTACTTCTTTTGCATTTTCACATACATTTTAGAATTTGCTTGACAATATCTAAAAAATCCCTGCTAGGATTATGAATGGGATTGTGTTGAATTAGACCAACTTGGAAAGAATTGATATCTTAATGATACTGAGTCTTCCAATCCATGAACATGATCTATCTTATCATTTATTTAGGTATCCTTTAATTTTTTTCAACAATGTTGCATAGTTTTCATTGTAGAAGTCCTGTATATATATTATTAAGTTTATAACTAACCACATTTAATGCTATTGTTCATAGCATTCCCTATTATTTTTGTAGTTATGTATAGGATTTGTAGTGATGTCCCATCTTTCATTGCATATACTTATAATTTGTGTTCTCATTGTGTTTGTATGTGTGTGTGTGTGTCTCCTGTTCACTCCAGCTAGAGGTTAATTTTATTAATCTTTTGCAGAAGAAACTTTTGTTTTTGTAGATTATCTCTGCTTATTTTTATTTGATTTATCTCTGATATTATCTCTGTTATTTCCTCTTCTTGACTTACTTTTGGTTTAATTGTGATAAAGTCCAATTTAACAACTTTTTTTCTCCCACACCCTCCCCCATTAGGTGAGAAACTGTTTGAGATCATGGACCATATCTTATGCTGGTCATGTAAAACCTCAATGAATTCTAAATGAGTTCTGGAAATCAGAATTGGGAGGTTCCAGTTCTCCACTATGTCACTTGGTTAACATTTGCATTAGTTATCTATTGCTGCATAATAAATTACCCCCAAAGCTTCTTGTCTGAGACTTAAAATGGAGTCAGGGAAATGTACAAACAAAAAGGCCCTCAAACCACTCCAAAGCCCCCAAACTGGCTGTTATAAATGAAACCTAAGCAGCTAACAAAACCATTCCCTTCTGAAAAAAAAAAAATTTCTAAGATCCTTGCCCTAACCAAATTTTCCATTTTTTTTTTTCCTGTCCTTTTTTTCCTTTTAAAAACCCTTGCCAGAGACAAAACAAACCCAACTTGAGACACAATACAGGTTGCTACCTGAATATGTGCACCCCAGATTACAATTCTAAGACCCCAAATACATGCTTTCATTGCTTTACAATTCAGTTTGTTATTTTTCTGTTGGCATAATTGTGAAGGGTAGGACCCAAGAAGAATGGGCTACTCCATTTTGGCAGAACCAGAACTTTCAATCGTAAGATTTAAAATTTATAAAAATCACAATTGGCCTTTTGTTATTTTTCACTTCACATGCTGCACACTAATCTATTAGGAATTCATTTGCTGCCCAATCCTCCTTGTCAAACCAGACCCTAGAATATCAAAGGCAGACTATGTTCAAAACATCATCAATGTGTAGAAAGAAGGCTTAAACTGTCATCAGTAATTTCCCTATCTAAAGCAGACTTTTAAAAAGTGTCTTTAGATGATAAATGATAAATGAGAATATTTTATCTAGAGATAAGTGTGATATTTTCTCTGGATTTATATCTACCATTTAGCAAGTTCAGTTCATAGACATATTTTTTGAAAAATATCCCTTTTAGGTTAATTTCTTCATATCTAAAGTAGTGGCCCAGTGGGAAGCAATGGCCAATCTATTCCCCAGTGGCATCAGGGGAAATACTGTGTTCATCATCAATCTTGTGTTTCAGTCCTCCAGGGAAGATTATATTTGTAGAATGTTGTAAAGTTAATACATTTAAAAGATTATCAAAGGGATTATAAATATAATTATGGCTTTTTAATTCTGTGCATACACTAGAATCACCTGGAAAACTAGTAAAAATAACACTTATGGATTTGCACTGCCCCAAATCAATTAAATCAGAATATCTTGGGTGAGGCCTGGGCAACAATATTGTTTAAAGCTCATCAGACAATTCTAATGTCCATCCAAGGTTGAAAACAACACATATAGGCAGGAGTTGCCTTCCTTGACAAAGGAATTTATATGTTATAACAAATTGCATCAATCATACCCATTAAAAACTCGGGACTAATTGGAAGATGTTCTGGTTAAATGAGATAGGCGACTCAAAAACAGTCCCTTCAAGATTATCCCTCCCAACTTGGCTAATGACTTATTTTGCTACCAGGAAGTCCTTTTCAAACCAGTAAAAAGAGTGGATGGACAACTCTCTAAAAGTATTTCCCCCCAACAGATAAAGAACCAAATGCCATGAATGAATATGGAGAGATGGATGCTCTAAAATCTATGCCTCTTGTAGAGAAATCCTGTTAACAACCATTAAGGTCAGCCCATAGAGTTCCTAAACTCTGAAACCTGCAAGTGCTGACTTATATAACAGAAATCTTACTTTTTGAGAAGTACATGCCAGTGAGCCTACCCGGTATAGAGCACTGAAACTGTGGGATTCCCTGTGTAGTGAGCATTCCCTGAACCCAATGCTCCTGGTAGACAGCTCACCATGGACCTGACATACCAAACCCATTTAGGCCATGGAAACATAAGTAGGAGTCTTCATTTTTGAAACTTCCCAGGGCTTCTGGTTTGGTTATCCATAGCGGTGAGTTAGCCACACCTGGAAAATGATAATGGACTTTCACCCAGGGGAGTGGTGCCAGGCTAAGAGAAGACAATAAGAATATTTGGTCCCTCATGCTGGAAAGGGCTGGGGAAAGGTGCCAGTTCCTGAAGTTGGGTACAGGCTCACAGGTTAGATAATGTGTCAGGGCTTTCATATGAAAAACAAGACTCTGTGTCAGTGGAATCTTACAAGGAGCCTTAATAGAAATTTCTGGAGGAAGAAAAATATATGAAGAGATAGGTATTGTTATTAGGGTTGAAATGTCAGAGGTTGTTTAAATCACCCTTCAAGGAATGCAGCTTCTACAAATTATCATCTTATTCTCCCTTAGGAATATGGACAAAGGATTGGAGAATACCAGTTATAGCCATCTCCTTTTCCTGGGAGAGAAGTAGGCCTGTGCATTGTCATAAAATGAATCTCTCCTACTTAAGTTTTCATCAAATATTTGCCTGAGGGCCTTTCATGGGCTCTGACCAATTAAGAGGACTTCCAAAATTGATCTCATTTACAAAACTCTGTTAGTATTTCATTCTTTACAGCTTATCCTTATTTCTTATTGATACTGCTGCAGTGTCTGCAGCAGTTGGCTCTGATGTTCAGGTATTTTTAAACATACCATTTTTCTCTTGATATAGGGTTTAATATTTAAGAGTTAGAATAAGTTTAATATTTGGGATTTTCTATTTAAATAGCCCATTTTTCTTGGCTTTATGAAAACAGTAGCCAGCCCCAGAATGCCACAGTTTTCAGAGAGAAAGATCACCTTACTGATGTCTTGATTTTGGACTTATCCTAACCTTAAAACTGTGTAAATTCCTGTTGTTAAATCAACTCATTGCATGGTATTTGTTTTAGCAGCTAGGAAATTAAAGCAATGATGGATAGATACAAGACATGAGAATATTCAATTCATTTTCACTTAATGATAGTTGCAAACTTTTTCTAAAATGAAGACTATTTTCTATATGTATGTTGGATGTTAGAGAAGAAATTGAGGAAAAATAAATTCCATTTGGACTTCATAAGCAAATGACTGATGAAGAGATGTCAGCTGCATTGCATTACTATTTTCCATATTGGCTAATGAAATTATGTGCTCATTAGTATTGGGTCTATAAATGAGAGGTTAAAAAATGTACATGCTCTTACAAGTGAAATATTTTCACAGAGCCAAAGGAAGCTTGACTAATTTGAGTTATATTTAAATCCTCTGTCATTTGTAATGATTAACATCATGAGAGAGTAAAGGAGTAATCAGCTTCTAATTTTGACTTGACCAGTGACTCACCAAGAGAACTTGAGAAATTCTCTTAACCCATTGGCTGTATCTCCTCATCTATAAAGGATAAGACTTAACCGATTCTTGGGACTCCTCCAAGTTCTGTGATTCTGTGTCATCTGAAAAAATATTTTAAACTTAAAACAAATTTATAACCACCATATTTGTAATAAAATTGATTTGGTATTATTAAAGCATATTCTTTTAGGAGGTCTAGGGGATCAGGGTCATGTAAGAACTGAGATATATTCAAGGCTGAGAAATACTCAAGGGCCAAGATTCATGCTACAGCTCTGGTAATTAAACTGCTTAGCTTGCAAAGGAGAATGGAGCTGATGATACATTATCATGAGATATGATAATGTAAATGAAAATGCTTTACAAACTATTTGGAGCCTTATAAATGTCAGGCATTAGGCATTACTATCTTTTCAATTTACTGAGGGACCTACTACAGAACTGACTTCAACAAGGCCATGTAATAGGGACAATTTGGAAGAAAATCCAAACTTCATTCCTACATTCCTTCTATTCCTTCATCTCACTGACATTTATTGAGCTCCTTCTCCTTGTAAAGTACCAGTGGGAGAATTAAAAAGCTGTCTAACACACTATCACTATCCTAAACAAATCTTTAACCTAGTAAATACGATATCACTGCACAATCTATTTTTCTTAAGTGGTTTTATGTGTAGAAAGATTATTCTCCCTGACTAGGTTTTAAATTCTTTGAAGGCCCAAAATAGACTTTTTTTTTTTTTCTTTTTTTAACTCCTTCACAATGTTCAAAGGACTATTGGGCACATTGATTCTAAAATATATTCTTTGGTGGAAAAATAAAAAATATTCTGTAGTGATAGAGTTTAGAGCCGCTGAAGTACTATACAAATATGGGTTATTATTTATGTTAGAAACTTTCTCTGGTGCAACATGAGACACCTATAATTTCTAAATCCATCAATCTAGAAATTATACTGGATCAATAATAGCCAATAATAATAACACCAAGAATAACAACTTCTTTGAGGATTAATAATGTGCTTGGCACCGTTATGTGTTTATATTTATAATCTTATTTATTCCCCATAACAATTCTATTAAGTTGGAACTATTATTATCTCCATTTTACAGATGAGACTAAGGTTTAGAGATGATAACGAAGTTCACATGGTTAGTGAGTGGCAGAATTAGAAACTGAATCCAGGTAATATAGTTGCCAACATCTGAAAGGGGATACTGTTGTTGGAAGCTAAATATATCTGATTTACTGCATTAAACAATACCTGGAATTCTAGATCAGTCTAGATCAGCCTCAATGGAGGGTGACTGTTCCCACTTGGAGGTGTCTGACAATGTCTGGAGGCATTTGTAATTGTCACAACTGAGAGGGTGCTGTAGAATCTAGTGGGAAGAGGCAAGGGGTGCTGCTCAACATCCTCCACTGCAAAAGGCAGCCCCTCACAGCAAAGAACCATCTGCCTCATAATGTCAATAGAGAAACCCTGACCTAGACCTCTGTATCCATGCCAGGATGGTTCTATTGTAAGTCAGTGGCTTCCTACTTACGGTTCAGGCTGTCATGAACAAACATGACGATCAGACCAACACAAGAACTCAGGTAAGCACGAGGGGGCAGTTCATATTACCTCTTATGTAGAAGGCAATATTATGGGGGGTATTTTCCCTTAGAAAGTAAAAAAAAAAAAAAAAAAAAAAAATGTTATCTTTTGATATTTATTACTTTTTCATTGAATTTGGAATCTGTAAATACTTGCTTTATAGGGCATCCTGCCACCTGCCACCTTCCACTCCACTTCTTACTAATTTAGACTGATGTCCTATAGCTTTTTGAAATATAAAACATAGCTGAAGTCTTTCCTATATTTGAGACTCTTTCTATCTAACAGTTATATGGCTTCATCTATGAGTATTTAAGATAAATAGCTTTAGCAATTTCATGGTACTTAAAGTCACATTTCTTGATAATCTCTGGATTTTCAGGGACCATTAGAGATTCCTCTGTGAATCTTGGAATAATGAAAAGTACATTCTAGCAAATACTTTAGGTACTCTGCTATTGCTGCATTGATTTAGAAACACATTTCTAAATCAATTTTTTTTTTTTTGCAATTTTAACTTGCAATAAAACGAGTCTTAACAAAAGTGCCCTTTGCAATCTAAATGCTCAGGTTTGAGAACAGCAGGCCAAATTGAGAATTAATTAACATTTTAAAGTCATAGTGCTATATTGTTTAATCCTAAATTGTACTTCAAATAGGGATTGATTTCTAAGCCATAGCAAAACATCTTTTCCCTCTTTCCATGGCCTTTTTAATAAAAAATATGGATAGTGCAAATTTATAGAATATGATTAAATAATGTAATCGCTAAATGTTTTTGATGAAGCCTTAATAATATCCTATTACAGAATCCATGTTCTCCAAGTCATCTTTATAACTTTGAGAAAACAATTATTACTGAATAAGTAAGACAGAAAACCAACCAATACTGAGCACATTAGTATAATTTATGTATTCATAAAACTGATAACAGACATTTATTTCTAAAAATCCTTAAAGCACAGATAATAATGGAACCAGTCAGCAATTTGCCACTTGCAATTAATCACTCTCTTCATATTCACAACATTCAATTTTTCTTGCTATTTGAGAGAGTAATGATTAATTGATAAAAGTTTAACAAGTGCACTAATAGCAGGTGCTCCTAATTGCAAAGTCTTCAGAATGATTCTCCCCAAACCTACTTTATGCTAATTTGCACATTAGTCATAACACTTCATGATTTTACTTTTAAAATGATTTTTCTTTTAGTCACTCTAATTTAATTAAGAATTTTAACTAGTTACATGTATCAAGAACACCAATGAATTTTAAATTTGTGAGTTTGATTACCATAAGAGATTAACAAGAAGACTCATAAAAATGCACGGCTGCCAATTAGAAGTATCAGCACTGTGTAAATTAGAATTTGTTAATTGGTTTAGCAAATGGAAATTCAATTTTTTGAAATTTTATGAACTGAAAAATTGATTATATTTTTGTGTGCCTCCAGAAATATCTTATTAGTGCTAATATTTGTTTCAGTGGTTTCTGAAATTATACTTGTGTTTTAGCCACAAATGTTCTATTCCATTTATTTCAAAAATATCTGATTTTAGCATTCATTGTTTCATCCACACACATTTGCCCTTCGCCATCCGCACTATTAAATGAATACTTAAGAACACATTTTTCTTTCATCTGTCTTTGCTCTCAGCAAGACAGATAAAATATGCATTCTAGGTATGGTTTGTTATTTTGTACTTTCAATATTAAAGTGCATGTAATTAATTTAGTTTCCTTAAACACTATGTGTTTATGACAAAACTTACTGATGCTTTTACAAAGATGCATACTAAAACAGCATTTGAGGCATGCAGATTTATACTGTTTGCCTCTAGGAAATAAACCCAGTAATCTTGCATTTTATAATTACAGGAAGAACATAAGTTATATTTCACTATGCATTGTAGAATGGGAAGGTTTCTTAGCAATGTAAGATCAAAATCTGTTCTCGGCAAGGTACATACATACTCTGAGCACTGACCTTCTAACAATTACTCCCATGCTGAGTTGCAGTCAAGAAACAGAGGGCAGAATTTAGAACAGGACTAAAGTATTCTTATGGCTGAGTCTACATAATCTAAGTGAGGAGGTGGGGGGGAAGAGTAGGGCATGGGATTGTTCCGTGAACTTGGCACTCTTCATTTTCCAGATAATTGAACTCATTCGATGATGGTCATGCATACCCTCACCCTGTCCCCTTACTTCTCTGGCCTTTCCCAAAGCCATTTTTGAAAACCACAATGCCAGATAATCTCTTTAAAGGCCCCCAATTCAACAGATAATTATTTGACTGTTCAAAACCTCTTGCATTAATGAATTATCTTCATTTAGTTCAATTAGGTTACACTATCCATGATTAGCTCCCAAAGGGATAAGCCACAGAATAAGACCAAAGGCAAAGGAAGCATGGACTTACTGCCTTCCAGTAAGGGAAGGGACTTCACATTTATGGAGAACAGGATTCACAGATGGTTCTGTGCATTGTTGTCTTTAAGCAGGAACTGAGGTGCACACAAATAGAGTTGGGAACCAAGTAGCAGCAGGAAGCCCTCCAATGGAAGTGGGGAGATGGAGGGGGTGCTGTAGGAACTCAGGGATAAAGGAGATGAGGTCACTAGAAATCAACGGGGTCTCAGGGAGCAGAATGGCCCCTGACTATTGAGAAATAGGGTAGTTTGTTTAATGCTGATCTTTTCCTTTTTTCACTCTCCCCCACCTACATGATGTTCATGTTATACCAGTTTAAAAAAAAGAAGTGCAAACAACCTAAATTTCCAAAATAAAAGATTGTTTAAATATAATTGGATATTAGTGGAATATTATGCACCAAAATAATGATGCAAATACATATATATTGACATGGAAATAGGTTCACTCTTTATTAATTCATTTATTCATCAAATATTGTTTTATGCCTATTATGTATCAGGCTCTGGTCCAGAGGTTGGAGATTCAGCAGTAAACAAAACAGACATGTCCTCATGAAGTTTACCTTCCAGTGGGAGATTCAGACAGTTAAAAACTAAATAAATATGTGGAGTGATAATTGCTACAAAGAAATATAAGGCAGAGTAACGGGTCAGAGAATAATGGGAAAGACATTTGAGTAGAAACCAAAGGGACATGGGGAAGGGATGCATGCAGAAATAGGGATAAAAACATTCCTAGCAGAGGGTAAAGACAGCATGAAAGTTTGGAATTGGGAGTAAGAAGGCCAGAAGCAGGGATAGAAAGATAGACTGGGGTTGAAAAGGAAGCAAAATAGGAAGGGTGAGAAATAAAGGAGACAAAAGAGGGCAATGATGGTAGCAAGTTGGGGGCATTTTTGCACACTTACTCAACCATCCTTTCCAAGGATTGTTCTGTAAGAAAGGAAGCAACACCTGCCCAGAGCTGGTGATACTCTGGATGTAAGGAGGCATTACTCAGTGGTATGCTTTAAAAGTGCTTATAAAGCAAGTGGGTCAAATACATTGTCTCATAGCTAACAGAGGTGGACAAATGTGCCTACACTCACAACATGTTCAATTAAAAATGAAAACACTATGTGGGCCAAACAGATACCTATCCATGGGCTCTACAGGGCCTTTGGGCTGGAAGTTTTACCCACGTTTTAAATCCACTTAATGGCCATTTCAGGACAGAATGTGCTGGAAGCTCAGGAAAAACATGCATTACGGTCAGAGGAAAATGCCCAAGCAGATTTTCTCTGGGAGTGCATCAGCTTTCCCTTCTGATTCATCAGCCTTTTGCCTCTTCTCTAGGTATACCCCAGGACATTTTCTCTAAGAATAGAAGCCCTCTCTGAGCTTCACTACTTTTAAAACTTATCTCATAATGTGGCCCTGTGGACTTTTAAGTCTGTTCATAGTCTGTAAGAAGATTCTGATTCTCCAGTATCCGTTTGGGGCATTTTAGGGGAATCCTGAGCAAAACCATTCCACATTCGAAGCCACAATTTCTTAGGTTATTAATGAAGATAATAATATTTATCTTTCACACAGGGTGGTGTTATGGTTATTAACAAATGCTCAAAGGGTGTTTTGAAGATTACAAATGTCAGCTGTTATTGTGATTGTTATTGACTAATGCTATAATCCAGAGTTAGAATGAGCAACATGTAATGGCTGGCACATCGTTCGTATACACGTTCCATCCACTGGAGGAAATAAATTTAAGCTAAGCATAATTAATTAATGTTTATGAAACATGTTCTGAGTCTGAACTGTTTTAAGTGCCAAGGGCAGTTTTGAGAAACCCCCATAGTTTTGGTTTGAACCTTGAAGTAATATTAGATTTTTATTGGCTTTATTTAGATTATGGATCATATACTCAAAGTTTCATTTCTGTTTTCTGTACAAGTGCCTGATAGCCTGCTGACATATCATAGTTGTCCAATAAAGGCAAGTAAAAAAGTTGCAATCTCCTTTCTTTTCTCTTCATTTGCCTCCATATTTAAAAAACAATAGGCTAGAGAAGAAGAAAGATGCTCTTTTATTTTTGGCAAAAGATAATTCAAAATCATTGCTAATGGGAATATGGAATCTTCTTTCTCCTACTTACCAACCAAGAAAATGAAAACTATTTGCTCTGGGAAGTCTAGTTGTATCACTCTTAAATCATTTATAGTCCACTAAGTGCTTTGAATAATGGAGAAGCTAAGAGGGCCCATGATTTAATTTTGTCTCCTGCGTTTCTTTAGTATCTTTGTGCTTTCTTGCATTTAGGGTAATAGCACAGAAAAGAGAGTTGAGGAAGTTTTCTTTCTTTCTTTTTCTTTTTTTTTTTTAAAGAAAACTATTAAAAGCTTTACAAGGGGGAAAAAAAAAAAAAGCTTTACAAGGGACTTGAGCTTTAATAAAACCTGTCTGTATGCAGGAAGGCCAAATCTCCAGGGGTCTGGAAAGAGGAAACCTCAAAGTTAAACATTTGAAAGCAAACTAAATTCATGACTTTAACATGATTTCCTTTCTTCTTCCACCCTTATCCTCCTTATAATAGATACAACATTGCTTCAGCACATTTTTTAATCAGAATGTCTCCATAGATCACAGTGTCAAATAATAAGAGCATATTTACCTGATATTTTAATTTATAAAATGCTGTTTTACAGATGTGTTATTTTCTATCAGTTTTCTACTGCCACTGTGACAAATTGCTACAAATTTAGCAACTTCAAACAAAGCCCATTTATTTTTTCACAAGTCCAGGCACAGTTGGCTCAGCTGGTTCTCTGCGCCAGGTTTCACAAGGCTGAAATCAAGGCATCAGCAGAGTTGAGTGCCTTTTTTTATGCTCTAGGGATGAATTTACTTCCAAGCTCATTCATGTTTTTGACAAAATTCAATTCCATGTGGTTGCAGAACTGAGGTCCTTGTTTCCCTGCTGGTTGTTGACCAGGGGTCATTCTCAGCTTTTAGAGGCTACATGCGTTCCTTGGCTCGTGGCCCTCTTTCTCTATCTGCAAAGCGGCCAATAATGGGCCAAACCCTTCTCATGCTTGAACCTCTTTCATCTTTTCTTCTGCCTCAACTCTCCTCTGTCTTTCTTTTCTGCCTCATCTCGCCTGTGTTTCCATAGGGGGCAAATTCTGTTCCTATGGGAACATTGGGCCCACCTAGATAATCTAGCATAATCTCAACATCTCAGGGTTGTAACCTTAATGGTATTGCAAAATTCCTTTTGCCATGTAATGTAACATATTCATAGATTCCAGAAATTAAGGTGTGGACATTTGGGGGAGTCATTTTTCTGCCTATGTCTCAGTAAATGATCATACTAGGCTAGGTGGATGCTATTATCTTGGTTTTATAGATGAAGGAACTGAGGATCTCAGTAGAATAACTGTTTTAACCCAGATCACAGAGCAAATAAATGGCAGCACATGACATGGCCCAAGGGAATGACTAAAATCCTGTCCTTTTTTCAGTTATTCTTTGTTTTTAAAGTTCATTAAAAACAGTAGGTGTCATTTCTATACTAAGCTTGAGAACACAGGGATGACAGAGGAAGTTTCTGCACTCAACAGATTCACAATCTTACAGATAAAACCAACACATAAGCAAGTAATTTTAACATAGTTTGTGAAGGCTTGATGAGGACAGAGAGATAGTAGAGTCAGGGAGGGGAATGAGCAGGCATAGGAAAGACTTCCAAGAGTAGGTTAATGCTTGGAGAGACTCAAGAACGAGTAGGAGTTCATCAGTTAGAAATGTGGGATGTAGTGGCAACAGCTTGTGCAAAGGCTTGGCCCCCAAGAAAGGCTAGGCCTCCTTCAAGAACAGGCAAATGGAATAGAGAAGAATTGACAGATGAAGTTGTAAAGGTGGGTGGAGTTATATCGTGAAGAACTTTTCTCAGAGGGTGAGGTACTCCAAATTGTTTACTTGAGTTTTATGACCACCTCTGCAGCAGGAAAAATGAAGGTAACCACATGGGTTGTAGTTGGGACATTTTTTAAATAGAAGAAAGTGAACGTAATGATAGCTAGGCAAAAGTACAGTTATTCATTACACCAGTGGAAACAAATTACCTGGAGATCTTGCTAAATGAAGTGTATGCTTAAAAATACCAGGGTAAGACCTGAAATACCACATTTTTAACAAGCTCTTAGGTAATGCTAATGCTACTTGTCCATGGAACACATTTTGAGTAGCTAAGGCACTATACTATCTATTGATAAAGCCATGCAAAGCATGTGAAAAGATAAATACAATTTTAAAAATGCAAGCAATGATACAGGATAATGACAAAAGAGATGTAAGATGAGGGAATAGCAAACAAATTTAAAGGTAATAAGTACTAAGGAATTCAAAGGAAAGAGAACTTCCTTTAGGCTAGGTCAGCAGTTCTTAAACCATGGTTCACAGACCCCTGGGGATACCTGATACACTTGCAAGGGCTCTGTGAGCTCAAAACTGTTTTCATAATAATACTCTGTTGTTATTTGGCTTTTTCTCTGAATGTTCATGCAATGATGGTACAAAACCAATGATAAGTAAAATTCTTAACATGAATCAATGCAGGGACACCAAATTGTACAAATAGTTATAGTATTAATCATTGCCATGCCTTCACAGGAAAAAGAAAAAGAAAATTCCAGTTTTACATAAGAATGTCCTTGTTGAAGCAGTAAAATTAATTAATTTTATTAAATACTAATCCTTGAGTATCTGTCTCTTTGGTACTCTACGTGGTAAAATGGAACATATGCATAAAACATTTCTGCTGCACAGCAAATTATGGGATTGTTAGATTGATTGTGTATTAAAGAAACTGTGATTTTGACATTACTATGTCATTATTTGGGTGACATAACACTGAGACAAGTTGTCCAAATGACCAATGCATGATGTTACAAAATTATGCATGGGTGAAAGATCCATTCAAAGTGCAGAACAGACATATGGATATCAATATAACTGTATAAAAAGCTCATTCATATGGTTTCAGATCCACATTACAATTAATATTTAAGGAACTACCACTTTTTCAAGCTTGGGTGTAGTATCCAAAAAGAATACCAACAATTATCTAAAAGAGCTATTAAAATACTCCTCACATTCCCAGATAAATATCTGTGAGGACCAGATTTTCTTCATAAAGTTCAATTAAAACATGCATTGCAAAAAAACTGAATACATAAGTGTGCTGGTTTGGATATATTATGTCCCTCAAAACACCATTATCTTTGATGCAGTCTTGTGTGGCAGGAAACATATTGTGTTGATCAGTTGGAAACTTTTAATTGGATGTTTCCGTGGAGATGTGATCACTCAGTTGAGAGCGAGATCTTTCATTGGATAATTTCCATGGAGTGTGGCCCCGCCCATTCATCATGGGCCTTGATTAGTTTACTGAAGCACTATATAAGCTCAGACAGAAGGAACAAGCTTGCCACAGCCAAGAGAGACACTTTGAAGAATGCACAGAAGCTGAGAGAGGAGTTGAAACTTACAGAGACATTTTGGAGATGGCCTTTGAAAGCAGACTTTTGCTCTGGATAAGCTAAGAGAGGAAAAATGCCCCAAGAGCAACTGAGAGACATTTTGGAGAGAAGCTAAAGCCTAGAGAGAAACGTCCCTGGAGAAAACCATTTTGAAACCAGAACTCAGGAGCAGACACCAGCCATGTGCCTTCCCAGCTCAGAGGTTTTCCGGACGCCATTGGCCATCCTTCATTGAAGGTACCTGATTGTTGATGACTTACCTTGGACACTTATGGTCTTAAGACTGTAACTCTGTAACCAAATAAACCCCCTTTATAAAAGCCAATCCATTTCTGGTATTTTGCATTCTGGCAGCATTAGCAAACTACAACAAGAAGCTAATATGAGAACTCAGCTATATTCTTTTAAACCAAATATTAAAAGGATTTCCAAAAATGTGAAACAATGCCACTCTCCTCACAATTTTTTTTTTTTTTGCGTTGGAAAATATAGTTATTTGTCAGAAATGTTTGCCACTTATTTTAACATTTATTAGTGTTATTGTTGTTTAAACTGGATTAAAAGTTAAATATTTCAAATCTTTTCAGTTAAAAATTTTCTAATTCTATAAATATTTACTGAAGTAGTTCACATAAATAAAAGCTCTTTGGAGTTCTTAATAGGTTTTACTAGTGTAAAGCTCTCCTGAGACTAAAAATTTGAGACATACCAGCCTAGGTTAATCAGAAAAGTCTCAGATTGCTAGGTTTTACCACTAAATATTACCTTTTATTATGAAGTCTATTATGACAGAGCAAACATGTAGGTTCTTACTCTTAGAATAAGCTTCTGTGATCCAGCTGGGCAACTTTGATATTTTGGATATTTATTTGAAATAGAATCTATGCTATTATAATATTTCAGATTAAAAAAACACAAAAAAAATAAAAAATAACTCAAATAAATATAGTTGGTTTTATTCAAATGCTGCAGCATGAAATAGGGCATTAAATATTTGATCTTTTAATAAAAATTTTATTCTTCAAAATAAAATTTATTTATCAAGTCTCACATTTCTGAAATAAATGTTATTTGGCAGGGCTTCCTTTGTCTTAGTTTTTCTATTGATTTTTTGAGATGTCAAAACATACTTAAATAGATGCTTAGAGTTAAAAGTTCTCACTTTTTCATTTTTTGGCACTTTGCTTTTCCTTATAATGCTAAAGTAAAGTTTGGGTCACTAGAGGGTTGGCTAATAAATATGTTTCACCCTAAGGTATCACCTCAAGCTGAGGTTATGCAGTTTCTTATATAAACAGTCACTAGACAGTCATATTCCTTCTATCTAAAAATAAAACTTTAGAAAAATAAAACTTTAGTGTTCCATATATCCAGGTTTGTAGGGGAAGGTCAATAATGATAAATGAATATACTCATTGTTTTGTTTGCTAAAGCTGCCAGAATGCAATATACCAGAAATGGGTTGGCTTTTACAATGGGGTTTTATTAGTTTACAAATTTAAGCTCTAAGGTCATGAAAATGCCCCAACTAAAGCATCAACAAAATGATACCTTCTTTAAAGGACAGACACTGGCATCTGGATTTCCTCTGTCAGACAGCAAAGCACATGGCTGGCATCTGCTGGACCTTCGCTCCTGGGTTTTGTGTCTTCCTCTCTCAGCTTCTCCAGGGGCAGTTTCTCTCCAAACTTCTCTGGGTGTTTCTCTCTCTACTCTCTGGGCTTTTTCTTTTATCCTCATAAAGAACCTCAATAAAGGATTAAGACCCACCTTGAATGGGCTGGGTCATATTTCAATTGGAATAACCTAACCAAATATTACCACCCACAATAGATCTGCACCCATAGGAATGGATTATAAGAACATGGCCTTTTCTGAGGTACATATACATAACAGCTTCAAACCAGCACACTCAAATAATGGAATCTGGTGAAATACCAACCCACATAGATATCCATACTGTTATGATCTACTCATACAGGCAGTCAACAAATGATATGGCTCAGCAATCTCCAATTCATAGAATTCCAGATTTCAGTAGAAAGTTTTATACCACTGTCAGATTGTTCAATTTTAACACAGGCTGAGTTCTAAAAATTAGATGATCTATTGCAAGAAGCCAATCAAAAAGACAAAAGTTAGTTCCAGTTGACCAAGATGGCAGTGTAAGACACTCCAGGGAGCCATTTCCCCCACAGAATCTTTGAATAACTGGAAAAATTGGCAGAGCCATCCTCCCCAAGACTATGGTAAACAGTTAAAGGGTTGTGGTAACTGGGCAAGTGCCAAATCAAGAAAACACAGAATTAAAAAATGGTAGAAGATGCTGGTGGCATCTTCATTTGCTGGCCCCTGCCCCAACCCTCCCCTGGGGCCAGCCTGTCCTCCCATTGTGAGTCCCTGGTCATGTTCTGGAGGGAGCAGAATAAACCCTATATGCATACAACAGTGCCTGTATATATGTGCCAGTCTATCTGGTGGAAACCTGAAAGACTGAATCAGGAAATTTGTCTCTGGTTATTTCCTTACCAGAACTTCCCTGCAGGAAGAAGCAGATTGCAGACACCTAAAGCAGGGTAAGAAACAATGAAGCAAAGCAGTCTGCGGCAAAGGATTACCTGCTTTAAGACAAACAATAGAATACCAGGGAGGGGGGAGAAACTCTACTTCACAAGGAGCAGAGGGAGCAAATTCCTATACATGGTAGAATTCCTAGGGCTAGGAGCAAGTACCAGTCCAGGACAAGACTGGAGCTCAGAAAAGATAGAAAGGACCCTATATTTCATTTTGTCTTGGAGTGATCTCGTTGATAGGAGGGATAAACTCCAAAGAAGAATACCAGCTAATGCAGAACAAATTTGCTAAGACTGTGAAAGGTATTTTTTTTTCATTAATTTGTTTGTTTATGTTAGTTCCTGGCCTCAAGGAAATCTCTGTCATATCATTAGCTAGATACAAATTTAAGATATACAAAAATTAGGGACTAAATCCCAGAGATAAAACTTTAAACTATTAAAATACATAGTGTACACATCCCAAAGTAATTTGGACAGAGAATAAAAATATATATGCAGGGCCCCCCTGAGGAGCTGGGGGGAAATGTAGAGATGTTGGCTTCCTCACCTGGATTATTGCTGACATTCTCATAAACATTGAGGACTGGTGGTTTGATGTGCCGAGCCCTCTATCATGGGACTTGCCCTTATGAAGCTCATTACTGCAAAGGAGAGCTAAACCCGCTTATAATTGTGCCTAAGAGTCTCCCCCCGAGTACTTCTTTGTTGCTCAGATGTGTCCCTGTCTCTCTAGCTAAGCCAACTTGGCAGGTGAACTCACTGCCCTCCTCCCTATGTGGGATCTGATCCCCAGGGGTATAAATCTCCCTGGAAACATGGGCTATGACTCCCAGGGCTGAATCTGGACCAGGCAGCATGGGATTGAGAACATCTTCTTGACCAAAAGGGGGATGCAAAATGAAATGAAGTAAAGTTTCAGTGGCTGAGAGATTCCAAACAGAGTGGAGAGGTCACTCTGGTGGGCATTCTTATGCACTATATAGATAACCCTTTGTACGTTTTAATGCATTGGAATAGCTAGAAGTAAATACCTGAAACTATCAAACTGCAACCCAGTAGCTTTGACTCTTGAAGATGATTGTATAGCAATGTAGCTTACAAAGGGTGATAGTGTGTAAACACCTTGTGGATCATACTCCCTTTATCCAGTGTATGGATGGATAAGTAGACAAATAGGGACAAAAAACTAAATGAAAAATAGGGTTGGAAGGATGGTTTGGGTATTCTTTTTTACTTTTATTTTTTATTCTTATTTTCACTTTTTCTGGTACAAGAAAATGTTCAAAAATATATTGGGGTGATGAATGCACAATTATATGAAGGTACTGTGAACAATTGATTGTACACTTTGGATGATTGTATGATATGTGAATATATCTCAATAAAATTGAATTAAAAAAAATATATAGTGTGCAACAAAACTTTACAAGACAAATGAAAAAACAGAAAATGAAGACCCATCCAAAGGAACAGGATAAAAATCCAGAAAACATAAATAAAGAAGATAAGATTTTGGACAGACTCAAAAAAGAATTTAAACAGTGATCCTCAATATGATCAAGGAGATAAAGAAAAATACAAGGAAATAACTAAAGATATTAGGAAAACAAAGGTGTACTATATGCAAATCTCAATAAAGAAATAGAAATTTTAAAAGGAACCCAAGAAATAACAGAGTTGACTGACTATAATAACTGAAATGAAAAATTCCCTAGTGGGTTTCAACAGCACATTGGATCTGGAAGAAGACAGAATCAGTGAACTCAAAGACAAAACAATTGAAATTATTCAGACTGAGAAGCAGAAAGAAAAAAGAATGAAAAAAAAAGTGAACAGCACCTCAGAGGCATGTGGGAAACCATGAAGCAAAGGAGAAGAAAGAGAGAAATGGGCAGAAGGAAAATTCAAAGGAATAATGGAGGAAACTTTCCAAATTTAATGAAAGACATGAATATACACATCAAGAATCCCAATGAATCCCACACAGGATAAAGTCAAAGAGAACTATGTTCAGACACAGAGTAGTCAAGATGTTCAATGCCAAGAACAAGGGGAAAGTTCTGAAAGTTACAAGAGAAGAGCAATGTGTTATGTACAGGGAGCCCCAATGAGATTAAGTGTTGATTTCTCATTGGAAACCATGGAGATAAAAATGCTGAAAGAAAACAAATGTCGACTAAGAATTTTATACCCAGCAAGACTGTCTTACAAAAAATGAGAGAGATTCATACCCATATAAACAAAAGCTGAGGGAGTCTGTTACCACTAGACCTACCTATAAGCAGTGGTAAAGGAAGTTTGTCAGACTGAAAGGAAATGACACTAGACAGTGGAATAAAGTGGCCTAAAGATATAAAGACCTCTGGTAAAGGTAGCCATATGTGTGATTATAAATACTAGTACTAAAATATTGTATTTTTTTGGACATAATTCCATGTTTACTTCTTAAAGAT
Source organism: Choloepus didactylus (assembly GCF_015220235.1). NCBI lineage: Eukaryota > Metazoa > Chordata > Mammalia > Pilosa > Megalonychidae > Choloepus > Choloepus didactylus. The sequence goes on along the minus strand of NC_051321.1, from coordinate 58,473,259 downwards.
TCTAAAATGCAAATTTATAAAAAGTAATGTTGAATCTGTAGATTGGGGCATACAATGTATAAAGATATAATTAGTAATAAGCACAACAAAACAGTGAGGGGGAGGGAGGGGTGCAGGAACAGTGTTTGTATATATTATCAAAGTTAAGATGGTATCAAATCAAATGTGATTGTTATAGATTTAGGGTGCTAAATTTAAACCCCATGCTAACCATAAAGAAAATATCTGAAAAATATATAATAAAGAAATGAGAAGGGATTCAAAATGATACACTACAAAAAATCAAATAAACATGACAGTAGGCATTAACAAAAGAACTGTGGGGCAAAAAAGGTATAATACTTACAAAAATCAAACAGCAAAATTTCAGAGGAAGTCCTGCATTATCAGTAGTTACTTTAAATGTAAGTGGATTAATCTCTCCAGTCAATAGACAGATTGGAAGGAAAAATAAAGAAGCATGACCCAACAAGAGGCTATTTGAAAGAGACTCACCTTAAATTCAAAGACATAAGTAGTTTGAAAATGAAAGGATAAATATATATATATATATACCATCCAAATAGTAACCAAAAGAGAGCTGGGGTAGCCAAGCTAATAACAGATAAAATAAACCTTAAGGAAAAAACTGTTATAAGGGACAAAGAAGGCCACTACATACTGAGAAAGGGGTCATTTCAAAAAGTAAACATAACAATTATAAATATATATGCAACTAATGGCAGGTCCCCCAAATACATGAAGCAAATATTGAAAAATTAGAAGATAGAAATAGAAGGTTCTACTTTAGTAGTAGGAGACTTCAATACAGCACTTTCAGCCATGTATAGAACATTTATACAGAGGGTCAATAAAGAAACAGAAGAATTGAATGACACTAAAGACCACGCCTACACCTAACAGACATATATAGAACACTCCCCCAAACAGAAGTAGAATACACATTCTTCTCTAGTGTACCTGGGTTATTATCCAGAAGAGACCACGTATTAGGCCACAAAACAAGTGTTAATAAATTATAAAATTATTGAAATCAAACAGTGTATTCCCTCTGACCACAAAGGGATGGAGCTAGAAATCAGTAACAGAAGGAGAATTAGAAAATTAACAAATATGTGGAAATTAAACAACACACTCTTAAACAACCAGTGGGTCAAAGAAGAAATCACAAGGGAAATCAGAAAAAATCTTGAGACAAATGAAAACAAAAATACAACATACCAAAACTTAGGGGATGTGAAAAGGCAGTGCTGAGAGGGAAACTTCTAGGTATAAATGCTTACATTAAAAAGGAAGAATGATCACAAACCAGAAACCTAACTTCACAACTGAAGAATCTAGAAAAAGAAGAACAAATGTAAACCCCAAGCAGGTAGAAGGAAAGAAGTAACAAAGATTAGAGTGAAAATAAATGAAATAGAGAATTTTGAAAATGGAGAGACTCAATGAAAGCAAAAGTCAATTCTTTGAAAAGATCAATAAAATTGACAAACCTTTAGCTGGAATGATAAAGAAAAAAAGAGGAGACACAAATAACTAAAATCAGCAATTAAAGGGGGGACATTGCTGCCAACCCCATAGAAATAAAAAAGACTATAAGAGGATACTATGAACAACTGTATGCTAACAAATAAGATAATCTAGAAGAATTGCATAAATTCTTAGAAACACATGAACTACTCAACAAGAAACAGAAGATCTCAACAGACCAATAATAAGTAAAGATTCGATCAGTAATCAAAAACATCCTAACAAAGAAAAGCCCAGGACCAGATGACTTCACTGTGAATTTTACCAAACATTCCAAGAAGAATTAACACCAATCCTATTCAAACTCTTCCCAAAAATTGAAGAGGAGGGGAGTCTTCCTAACCTAGTCTATGAAGCCAGCATAGACTAGGTAACCCTAATGCCAAAGTTAGATAAAGATATCACAGGAAAAGAAAATTATTTACCAGTATCTCTCATGAACAAAGATGCAAAAAATCCACAACAAAATGCTAGCAAACCTAATTCAACAGCACATGAAAAGAACTATACACCATGATCAAGTGATCAAAAGGGACTTATCCCAAGTATGGAAGGATAGTTCAATATAAGAAAACCAATTAGTATCATACACTGCATTCACAGAATGAAGGATAAAAAACACATGATCATCCCAATTGGTAGAGAAAAGTTATTTGACAAAATCCAACACCTCTTCTTCATAAAAACATGAAGAAAACTAGGAAGAAATTTCAACATAATAAACAGCATATATGAAAAAAGCACACAGCTGACATAATACTCAGTTGTGAAAGACTGAAAGCTTTCCTTCTAAGATCAGGAACAGGACAAGGAAGCCCACTATCACCACTGTTATTCAATATTATTCTGAGTTCTAGCCAAACCAATTAGGAAAGAAAATGAAATAAAAGACATCCAAATTGGAAAGGAAGAATTAAGAATCCCTATTTGCAGATGGCATTATCTATATATAGAAAATCCTGAAACATCCACAACAAAGCTTCCAGAGCTAATGAAAGAACTCAACAAAGTGGTGGGCTACAAGACCAATATGAAAAAGTTAGTAGTGTTTCTATACACTGGTAGTGAAAAATCTGAAGAGGAAATCAAGAAAAAAAATCCAGGTACAATAGCAATTAAAGAATCAAACTAAAAGAACCAAATATCTAGGAATAAATCTAGGCAAGGATGTAAGGGACTTTTACACAGAAAACAACAAAACATTGCTAAAAGAAATCAAAGAAGAGCTTAACAAATGGAAGGACATTCCATGTTCATGAATTGGAACACTCAATATTATTAAGATATGAATTCAACCCAGAGCAATTTACAGAATCATTGCAGTCACAATAAAAAACTCCAACAGCCTTCTTTCAGAAATGGAAAAGTCAATCAATATAAAACCAAATTTCTATTGAAGTGTAATGGACCCCAAATAATCAACCTATCTTGAAAAAGAAAAACAAGGTTGGAAGACTCACACTTCCCAATTTTAAAACTATTTTTTCTAGTTTGCTAATGCTGCCAGAATGCAAAACACCAGAGATGGACTGGCTTTTATAAAAGGGGGGTTTATTTGGTTACACAGTTACAGTCTTAAGGCCATGAGGTGTCCAAGGTAACACATCAGCAATCGGGTACCTTCACTGGAGGATGGCCAATGGTGTCCAGAAAACCTCTGTTAGCTAGGAAGGCACATGGCTGGCATCTGCTCCAAAGTTCTGGGTTCAAAATGGCTTTCTGCCAGGACATTCCTCTCTAGGCTGCAGTTCCTCAAAAATGTCACTCTCAGTTGCACTTGGGTTATTTGTCCTCTCTCAGCTTCTCTGGAGCAAAAGTCTACTTTAAACGGCCATCTTTGAACTATCTCTCATCCACAGCTCCTCTCTCAGCTCCTGGGCATTCTTCAGAGTGTCCCTCTAGGTTGCAGCAAACTCACTCCTTCTGTCTCAGCTTGTATACTGCTCCAGTTATCAAGGCCCATGCTGAATGGGTGGGGCCACACCTCCATGGAAATTATCTCATCAGAGTTATCACCTACAGTTTGGTGGGGGCCATCTCCATGGAAACACTCAAAGAATTCCAATCTAATCAGCACTAAAATGTCTGCCCCACAAGACTGCATCAAAGAATATGGCTTTTTCTGGGGGACATAATACATTCAAACCAGCACACTATTTACAAAGCTACAATAATTAAAACCACATGGGTCTGGAGCAAGACAGACATAGATCAGTGGAATTGAAATGGGAGTTCAGAAATAGACCCTCACATCCATGGCCAGTTTAATTTTGACAAGGGTGCCAAGTCCACAAATGGGGAAAGAATAGTCTCTTCAACAAATAGTGCTGGGAGAACTAATTATCCATACTCAAAAGAATGAAAGAGAACTCCTATCTCACACCATATACAAAAATTAACTCAAAATGGATCAAGACATAAGCATAAGAACCAAAACTATCAAACTCCTGGAAGAAAATATAAGGAAGCATTTTCATGACCTTATGTTAGGCAATGGTTTCTTAGACTTTATACCAAAAGCACAAGCAACAAAGCAAAAGATAGATAAATGGGACTTCATTAAAATTAAAAACTTTTGTGTATCAAATGACCTCATCGTAAAAGTAAAAAGACAACCTATGGAATGAGAGAAAATATTTGGGAACCACATATCTAATAAGCTTTTAATGTCAATCCTACAAAATAACAACAAGAAAAAGACAAACAACACAATTAAAAAATGGGCAAAAGACTTGAATAGACATTTCTCCAAAGAAGATGTAGAAATGGTCAATAGGCGACAGACAGCATTAGCCATCGGGAAAATGCAAAACCAAAACTATAATAAGATAGCATTTCACACCCACTAGAATGGCCATTGTTAAAAATGCAGGACATAAAAAGTGAGAAGATGGTGCCATAGAGAGCAGTGGAAGCTAGTTAATCCCCCTGGAACAACTAATAAACAACAAGGACCAACTAGTAAATAATGCAGAATAACTGTGAGGTGGGAGGTGGGGGACAAACATGACTGTCCACTCATCATACACCAACCTGAATTGGGAGGAATGCTCAAGATTGCAGCATAAAATCTGTAAGTAAAAACTGCAGATCCATACTGGGAGCCCTCTTCCCCATGGCCTGAGCTGCAAAGCCTTGTGGTGCTAGAGAGCAGCTCTCTCTGAGCAAGTGAATACAGCTGAGCTGAGCTCCAACTAGGGTTCTAATTAGCAAATGTGGACTGCTCAATGCAAGCTATGAATCCCTAACAAACAGAGGCTTTGGGTGATGACTGACCTTGGAGAGCCAGAGGGTGGCCACAGACTGGCCCTGAAGGGAGCTTTCTGTCCCTGTTTCGGCTCAGTGGAGAAACCCTCAGCCATTTTCAGTTCCCAGTGCTCTGAAGCAGACAAGGGTGGAGATAGCACAGGCAGAGACAGACCATTGAAATGCTAATGACCACTCTGTAGGGGGTCTATCTTCTCTAAGAGGAAAGAGGTGGGGCCCAGCTCTATTAACCCGCCTTCCAATCATAACCAGACCCCAGAGCCTGAGGGAAAACAGCCACAGGCCACACCTCCTTATACCAGTCTGGAGTTACAGGCTGACAGGCACTACCTGCTGGGCAGAAAAGCACAATGACCTGAGGCATCACAGGGTGTACCAGTTTTCTAAGACACACCCCCAGGGAAACCTGATACTGAATATTTCATCCTTCTGGGACTGGAGCCCGTTTTGGTCTGGGAAAATCTGATTGGAGTAACCAAGGAAACCACGCCTAGACAACAGAAAACTACAACCCACACTAAGAAAAATGAAGTTATAGCCCAGTCAAAGGAACAAAATTACACTTCAACTGAGATACAGGAATTTAAACAACTAATATTAAATCAATTTAAAAAGTTTAGGGAAGATATGGCAAAAGAGATGAACTATATAATGAAAACACTGGGCGTACATAAGCCAGAAATCAAAAGTTCAAGAAACCAACTGGCAGAATCTATGGAAATGAAAGGCACAACACAAGAGATGAAAGACACAATGGAAACATACAACAGCAGATCTCAAAAGGCAGAAGAGAACACTCAGGAAGTGGAGAACAAAGCACCTGAAAGTCTACACATGAAAGAACAGATAGAGAAAAGAATGGAAAAATATGAGCAACACCTCCGGGAACTTAAGGACAAAATGAAAAGCAAAAGTGTACATGTCATTGGTGTCCCAGAAGGAGAAGAGAAGGGAAAAGGGGCAGAAGCAATAATGGAGGAAATAATCAACGAAAATTTCCCATCTCTTAAGAAAGACATAAGCGCAGCATACCCCAAACAGAATAGATGCGAATAGGCCCATGCCAAGACACTCTAATCAGATTATCAAACATCAAAGATGAAGAGAGAATCCTGAAAGCAGCAAGAGAAAAGCGATCCTTCACATACAAAGGAAGCTTGATAAGACTATGTGCAGATTTCTCAATAGCAACCATGGAGGCAAGAAGGAAATGAGATGAAATATTTAAGATACTGAAAGAGAAAAACCACCAACCAAGAATCCTATATGCGGCAAAACTGTCCTTCAAACATGAGGGAGAGCTTAAAATATTCTCAGACAAACAGACAATGACAGAGTTTGTGAACAAGAAACCTGCTCTACAGGAAACACTAAAGGAAGCACTGCAGACATAAAGGAAAAGACAGGAGTGAGAGGTTTGGAATACAATTTTGGGAGATAGTAGCACAACAATGTAAGTACACTGAACAAAGATGACTGTGAGTATGGTTGAAAGAGGAAGGTTATGACCATGTGGGACCCAGAACAAAAGACGAAAGATAAAGACTGGGACTGTATAACTCAGGGAAACCTAGGGTGCTCAATGATTGTAATAAAAGGTACAAATACATTTTTACATGAGATAGAACAAACGAATTTCAACATTGCAAGGTGTTAAAAATAGGGTGGGATTGGGAGGAAAATACAATCAGTGCAAACTAGAGACTATAATTAATAGAAACATTGTATTATGCTTCCTTTAATATAATAAAGGCAATACACCAAAGCCTATGGGGGGGTGGGGGGGAGATAGGGGAAGGGTATGGGACTCCTGGCATTGGTCATGTTGTCTGCCTCTTTATTCTACTTTAGGTTAATGCTATCTTTCCTTTTGTTGCTTTCTAGCTGCCATGTTTTATTTTTTTCCTCTCTCTCTCTTCCTCTTTTCTTTTTCTTTTGTCTTCCTGCCTTCTTTGACTCTTCCTCCTTCTTTGTGGAAGAAATGGAGATGTCCTTATATAGATAGTGGCGATGGTGCTGAATACATAAATACGTGACTATACCGGGAAGCAACGATTGTTTACTCAGGATGGAATGTATGGTGTGTAAACAAAACCATCTTAAAAAAATGGGTTGATGAAGAAAACTTGAGGGCACTATATTGAGTGAAATAAGACACATAAAGACAAATATTGCAGGGTCTCACTGATATGAACGAATTATAATATGTAAACTCATAGACATGAAATAAAAGTTACCACAATACAGAATGAGGCTAAAGAATGGGGACTGGTTGCTTATTATGAGCAGAATGTTCAACTAGGGTGAACTTAAACGTTTGGAAATGGACAGAGGTGATGGTAGCATGTTGTGAGAATAACAGTGCTGAAAGGTGTGTGAAGGTGGTGGAAAGGGTAAGCTCAGAGTCACGTATGTCACCAGAAGGAAAGTTAGTGGTTAAAAGATGGGAATGTATAAAATTGTGAATCTTATGGTGGACAATGTCTGTGATTAACTGTAGAAATATTAGAAATCTCTCTCACAAAATAGAACAAATGTATAACACTATAACTGGAAGTTAATAATAGACAGGCATATAGGAAAAAAATATACCCACTGCAAACTATATAATACAGTTAGTAGTATTTTAGCATTCTTTCTTCAACAGTAACAAATGTACTATACCAAAACTATGAATCAGTAATGGAGGGGGGTGGTTAGGGGTATGGGAGGATTGAGTTTACTTTTTTTTTGTCTTTATTTCTTTTCTGGAGTAATGAAAATGTTCTAAAAAATGAAAAAAAAATTAATTGTGCTGATGGATGCACAGCTATATGATGGTACCATGGGCAACTGACTGTATACTTTGGATCTTTGGATAGTTGTATGGTATGTGAACAATCTTAATTAAAAAAATTAAAAAAAATATGTTTGAGAGGATGTAGGGAAATAGGAACCCTCATTCATTGTTGATAGGAAAATAAAATGGTGCAGCTGCTGTGGAAAAGAATTCAGCAGTTCCTCAAAATGTTAAGTATAGAATTAGCATATGACCCAGCAATCCCACTATTAAGAATTGAAAGCAGGGACTCAAATAGATATTTGCACATCAATGTTCATAGCGGCATTATTCACAATTGCCATAAGATGAAAGCAACTAAAGTGTCCATCAATGGATGGATAAATAAAATATGTTATATACATAAAATGGAATATTATTTATCCATGAAAAAGAATGAGGTTCTGATGCCTGCAATAACTTGGATAAATCTTGAAGACATCATGGTGAGTGAAATAAACCAGACATAAAATGATAATTATTTTATTATCTCTCTAATATGAAATAAATAGAATAAGCAAATTCTTAGAATCAGAAACTACATATAGGTTAGCAGGGCTGGGTTGGGGGTAGGTGAAGGAGAGTTAATGCTTAATTGGTATGGAGTTTTGTTTGGGGTGATGGAAAAACTTTGGTAATTAATGGTGGTGATGGCAGTACAACATTGTGAATGTAATTGACACTACTGAATAACATATGGGAATGTGATGGTTAGGTTCATATGTCAACTTGGCCAGGTGATGGTGCCCAGCTGTCTGGTCAAGCAAGCACTGGCCTAACAATTCCTGTGAGGATGTTTGTGGCTGGTTGATAAATCAACAGGCTGGTTTGTTGAATTATCAGTCAATTGACTGCAGCTGTGACTGATGACTCACCGAAGAGCGTGTCTCCGGCAATGCGAGAATGCAATTTGCTGGATTTAATCCAATTAATCAGTTGAAGACTTATAAGCGAGACAGATAGAGGACCTTCACTTCTTCAGCTGCCCAGCGAAGTGTTTCCTGAGGAGTTCATTGAACACGTTCATCGAAGATCCCAGTTCATTTCCTGAGGAGTTAGTCGAAGTTGCCTGTTAGTTTCCTGAGTTCATTGGACACCTTCCTTGGAGTTGACAGTTTGCTGACTGCCCTACAGAATTTGGACTCATGCATACGCACAGTTTTGTGAGTCACTTTTATAAATTTTATAGTCATAGATACCTTTCATTGATTCTGTTTTCCTAGAGAACCCTAACTAATACAGGGAATATGGTTAAAAGGGGAAAATTTAGGTTGTATATATATTACTAGAAAAAAATTAAAAAACGAAAAACCATGGGACTATACAACACAGTGAATCCTAATGTAAACTATTGACTATAGTTAATAGTATAATTATAATATTGTTTCATCAATTGTAACAAAGGTACCACACTTAAGCACAGTGCTCATAGTAGGGAAAGTGAATGTGTGCAAGGAAGTATATATGATTTCTGTATTTTCTGCATGATTTTTCTGTAACCCTAAACTTCTGTAAGTAAGAAAAAGCAAAAATAAACATATAAAGGTTGGTGGTTAATTTATATAGGATAAGTCCACAAAGTAAACATATTTTGAGGAAATATTTTTAAATTATTAGCTTGCAAATAAGTTGACAGTCTTCTCCAATTCGAAGTTTATACTTGCTTCTTTAATCGAATACCTTAAAAATGGTATATATATTTTAATGTTTATTTTTCATATTCTCATATTTTCTCTTTTGCTTTCATAGTAACAGTCTTAGTGACTATTACTGGGTCAATTCTGAATTCAAAGGAGATCTTTCCTATTATTTGGCATTTTATTTATTTAATAAACACTTATATAGTGCTTATTATATTCTTAGGTATAGTTCTAGATGCACTACAAATGTTGACACATTTAAATCTCCTAACAATAGGACAGACGAAGAAATTGAAGACCATAGAGGTTAGGTTACTTGCTGAAGATCACAAGGCTATTGATCTGTAGAGCCTAGGCAATATGACTCAGAGACTCATCCTTAAGCAAGATGCTATCCTGAAAGAGTGCTTTAAATGGAGATAATTTTAAAAAGAATATTCCTAAATACAGAGTTGGTTCATTTTGGAGGGAATTACCTTAATTAGGATGTACTTGTGCCTTGGACACATACCCTTAAGCTTATAGCACTTCAGAGAAAACATTCTTGGGAAGTGGAGGCCAGAGAGGATAGAAGGTGTAAAGATTTGGGGTTAGAGGAAAATTTTGCAATGCCCCTCAGTGTTTGCCAGTAAAATACCCACCAGTAACAGCAGTATGCAAACCCTGGTGGCTTGGGACAAGGGTGTTGCAAGTGACAAATGTCTTTAAAATGTCATGCTTTATCTTATAAATGTCCTTGAATTAATACATACATAATATATTTTAATATAAAAATTGTGTTTTAAATTACCCATCATTGAGTAAAAATGATCCTCCAGAAAATCTAGTTGCCATAATTCTTTGTGACTTGAAGTGGTTTCTGGTACACTGCCTGGTTCAACCTTAGTTAGAAAAACCTAGTTTCATAAAATAGTTTTGGGGGACCATGGAGGATTCTCTCCTTTTCTCCTTTTGTGTCTCCTCTTTGTGCATGATTGCTTAGGGACTCTGTACTTAGCACCACCTTGGTTGTGTAACTCTGAATACGAGAGCTAGAGGGAACCAGGAATAACAACTCCATAAGGTAAGTAGGTTTGCCAGTCACAGAATGATGTTCCTTTCACTTCCCCTTCTAACCAGGCAGGTAACATAAATTAGTGAAATAGTCCCTGTATGTGTGTTGTAGGAAATGTTGGGGCTCTGGCACACTGGAAGGCACAGGCACCTTTAATGTTGAACTGCATTACACATCCCTAGTCCAGTGAGAATGGGAACCAGGTATGCCAGGTATTCTGATTTTAAAAATTAGAGGAACCAGAATGTTGGATTATTATATAAAATGAAAATGTTTAATTTGGTAAAAAATTCAGATCTCTGGCCTATGCTTATCCTTTCTTTTAGGAATGGAGACCAACATTTATGTTGCACAATTGTGTGTGCCTTTGGGTGGATGGGAACTCTCTGGCTGTACATGTTAGGGAAGGTATGAGAAAAAGTCCCAAGAGGGAGAATTAAGATGACTCTTCTTGAAAAGGATAAAGAATAACTTTATTGTTTTTATGCTCTTATTCGCTGAGGAACACACATTTCTTAGATTCTCTCTTTTGTGCAAAAGCAGAACAACTGTTTCCCTTCCTATGAAAAACACTCTTTGTATTTTGAAAGTAATTAAAGCTCGCTTTGCCCATATATTTGCTTTCTTTAGACAAAATAACCCCAAATCCTTAAATACTTCCTAAAGTATTTCTTTTCTTCTTACTCTTTAATCATTTTCATTACAGACCTCTGGACCCTCATTATAATCATGGCTTGCTTATAATGTGATCATACTGGAACAACTTGTTCTCATAAAAACTCAGCTAAAGCTAAGTACAGATAAAAGTTTATTTGCCATTACTACATGTTATGTCTATGTTATTCTCAAACAACATTGCATTTCTGATCAATATGTTACAAGTGCCACATCATTTCCACTATATATATACATGAGTAGTCAGTTCTTTCTTAACCTTGTGCCGTAACTTGCAACTTTTACTGCCTTAAAAATTCACCCAATATATATGTTTACTTTTTTCCATATTTGGAATGCTGGAAATTTTATACCCAATAAACAATAAGCGCTTAAGAGCTGTTTGTTGAGTGAAATAACTCAAATATGCCTAAAACAATATATCCCACAAAAAAATTTTATTGAATGTAGTAGAAGGTCCTTGTATCTTAGACTTGAGCTCCTAAAGAGAAAGATCTGTGTCTAAGTCTTGGTTCTTTCTCCTTATTAACTATGTGGTTTGATAAATTATTTAAATTCCCTAAAATTTAATTCCTATCCTAGAAAATGTGCATAATAATATCTACCTTTAAAATTATTTTGAGGTTTTATATGATATTTTGTATGTAAAATGTTTAGAAGAGTCTTTGGTACATAATGAATCCCCCAGAAATGCTAGATTAGGAAAAAATACCAAACACATAGAGCAATGTAGCTGAATAATTGAAGAAGAGAATGTTTTCCTCATCTCATGTTCTCCCTTCTGGTAGATCATATACTGGAAATTATTTCTGGACTCTAAGAATTCCCATCCATGATGTTATCTCTTGATGCTACACTTTCTCATCTTTCTGCTCAAATTAAATGTATAGCAGAGATGTCTAGTCCTATTAAAATACTCACTATGCAACATTTACATTTCAAAATCAGCAATTGCATCAGTTTTATTTTTTCCTATTACCTTTATGAGATATATACACTCTGCTGATGCAAAAAAGAAATGTCAAAACTACTACAGAAATACTTTATAGAAGAATAAAATATTTGCATGTACAAGAGGGGTGGTCTCTTTGCAAGGAAAGGACCAGGTCTTACCCTGGGTGTGCTCCAGAGCAAATGCTTGGTAAGCTCTTCTTGGTTGTTGATGGTGGCAGTGGAGATGATAATCATGGCATGGATGAGTTTCTATAATAGAAGCAAGGGCTTAGCCTCTAGAGGAACAGAATAGGAAGTATTTTGGTGAGTATCAGACTCCGGCAAAGCTGTAGGAATGACAGGAAAAATAAGAGGAAATGACAGTTCAGAAGTGATTCACAGCAACTTGAAAATAACAAACTGGCAGATTTCATGGATGTTATAATTCACAAATCTAAAATGGCCACCAATTTACCTCCTGAAGTGTATGCCTCAGCAGAATTTGTAGTTTAATGTAAAAATTTAGTTTCTTTAGAAGGTGGTGAGTTGCTCAGGAACAGAACTTTTGCAAAGCTTATTAATTGTCATCAAATGATAGTATTTAGGGGTGGCATCTATTAGCACAAGTTATTATAAGTTGATAACTCACATAACATTTATATTAAGCTTAGAATTCATTAGAATAATTTTAGAAATCTAGATGACCTTGCAAGACAATTTCATCTTCAGCTACTACGGTTGATCATTTCTTCTCAGAGCTACTTCAAAATTGTAGTGTGTCTCAAGGACAAGTTGAATTTTATTTTTATTCCTTTCCAACTTTACCTTTTCTGGAAAAAAAGGTCATTGACAATGAGCCAAATAAACTCTTACTATCTTATCTCATCATTCTTACTGGTAGGCTTATTCTCAAATTAACATTTTTCCATACAAAGAAGTCCAACATCCTGGAAATTATAATGTAATACTGCTGGCCCCCAAATGCTTGGAGGACCAATTTGTTGTCTATGTCAACTTGGAATGATTGAGTACACAAATGTGTAGAAAAATAGTGAAACTAACAATACTCTAGGAACCAAGTGACTGAATTTTGCATTCGTTTTTACCATTTCCTAGCTGTGTGATCTTAGGCAAATAATTTGATCCTCACTTTCTCCCTTAATTAAATGGGATTGATGACATAATGGCTTCTCAATGGTGTTTGATAGACCAAAGGTGATAATGCAAGGTCATTTAAAAGCCGTAAGGAAGTACAACACCAATGTTAATAATAGGGTGGTATATGGGAATCCTGTATTTTATGCATTATTGCTTTGTAAACTCACAACTTCTCTAATTAAAACAAAACAAAACCATAAGGGCTGAGCATATGTAAGGCAATACTACTTCTACTCCTTCTACTATTATCACTATTATGACTGCTACAACCACTACTACCAACAATACTACTTTATCTTTGGGTTTGCTTTAAGTAGCTATCTTTTACGCTGGGTTTGAATATAATCAATATGTAGATGAACTAAATATATACATCCCTCCCACACTTGTATAATTAAGAACAAAGAAACATTTTGGAAAATGTAGTATTATGCTTTTGTTATTTGTTTTTAAATAATATTAATAACGCCTATTGTAAAAATTTTCAAAAAGGATACAAAATTATGAAATAAAAAGTTAATGAAAGAATGAATGAAAGTCTTCAATTATACTGTCCCAGTGCCATGTCCCAAGCACTCAGTCTGTGCTTCTTAGTTTACTGAAAGTTTCTATAGAAGTAGAATATCAGATAAGGGCCATCAGATACTTTGCCTTTTAGTCGGAAGACAAAACTAACTTAGAACACTGGCATAAATAAATAAGTTTTGGCACAGGGTAAAGTAATCTTTTTGCAAGTTGTTCTTCTGTCTACATGGAACATTACAACATCATTCTTTTTATTTTTAATAGATTTTCAGGTTATCTCACAGTTCCAAGTTTCTGATTTAGTTTTTCTGGACTACATTTTGAGTTCCTTATTACATATGTATAATCACTTTGATTTCAGCAATCAAATGTACCTGAATCCAATTGCAGGTTTCCAAAAGACAGCTAACGCCAGTCATCTTAAAAGGAGGTGGGGATAAACAAAATGCCATATATATGTACGATGGAATACTATGCAGCAGTAAGAAGCAACAACGTCTTGAAACATATGGCAACATGGATGAAACTTGAAAATATAACTCTGAGTGAAATAACTCAGACACAAAAGGAGACATACTGTATATTACCATTTCTATGAATTATCTGAACAATGTAAAATCAGTGTCTTATAATGTAAGAGTATGGGGGCCCTAGTGATAGACAGTAGCTAGTGAGGGGGAATGATAATCTAATATGTTCAGATATGTTAATGATGGTGAATTCAAAGGTGTGGTAATGGATAGGGGTGATGATTATTCATTAATGGGATTATAAGTATCAGAGCTGTACGGAAGGTGAATAGGGATGAAAGGCATTGTTTAAAGGCATGTTTCTCACAGATCAGCACCACAAATATAGATAGTTGCTTGCATGATATACTTCTAAAGTATGACACTGGCACAGAGAGTTGACAACAGAAGCGTACATGGAGAAAATCTACACATTGCGTACTAGGGGCTATATTAATAGGAATACTATACTCTATATAAAAGTTTCACTCACTAAGTTTTTTTGTTAGTAACTTAAATCCTTCAGAGTGCCCCTATGCCAGCTAAGTTCTGAAACCCAGCATCAATAGCCTCTTCAAGAACATCAACTAGATATGTCCTGTGCCAGTTTGAATGTATTATGTGCCCCCAGATGCCATTATCTTTGATGTAATCTTGTGTGGGCAGACCTATCAGTGTTAATTAGATTGCAATTCTTTGAGTGTTTCCATGGAGATGCATCCCACCCAGCTGTGGGTGATGACTCTGATTGGATAATTTCCATGGAGCTGTTGGCTTGCCCATTCAGGGTGGGTCTGAATTAAATTTCTGGCACACTATATAAGATCAGACAGAAGGAGCAAGCTGCTACAGCCAAGTGGGACACTTTGAAGAAAGCACAGAAGTTGCAGATGAGAGACAGTTTGAAGATGGCCATTGAAAGCAGATTCTTGCTCTGGAGAAGCTGAGAGAAGACAAATATCCCAAGTGCAACTAAGAGTGACATTTTTGAGGAACTGCAGCCTAGAGAGGAATATCCTGGGAGAAAGCCATTTTGAAACCAGAACTTTGGAGCAGACACCAGCCACGTGCCTTCCCAGCTAACAGAGGTTTCCCGGACACCACTGGCCATCCTCCAGTGACGGTACCTGATTGCTGATGTGTTACCTTCGACACTTTATGGCCTTAAGACTGTAACTGTGCAACCAAATAAACCCCCTTTTATAAAAGCCAATCCATTTCTGGTGTTTTGCATTCCAGCAGCATTAGCAAACTAGAACATGTCCCCTTTGCTCATAAAGCTGACACCCCTTTTCAACTTGAACAGGTTAGGGTAGTCACTGCCTAGACATCCCTGAAGATCAGGAAAGTGATTAAACTAGAGGAAAGGGTAGCAACAGACAAGATGGAATTTAACAAAGGATTATGAATACCGACTCTTTATTTTCTTTTTCTTAGTTGCTAGGGTATTAGAATAGTTAGAAGGAAGGAAATGAAATGGTGGAATGGTAACCCATAGCATCCTTTGAAATTTGTTCTATAGCTACTTGTTAAATTGTAATTTGAAAGCTATACCTTTTTGTATATACATTAGATTTAACAATAAGGAAATGACTGAAACTATGGTACTATAACTCCTAATAATTTTGGAAATTTCCAATATATGTACTAGTTAAATCACACTTTGAAAGATATTACCTTTTTGTATATATGTTGTATTTCATAATAGGGAAATAACTGAAATTGTGGAATTGTAACCTATAGCATTCTGTGAAATTTTCTCCCTAACTACCTGTTAAATTGCACTTGGAAAATTATCACTTTTATGTATATATGTTATACTCTACAATAAAAAAATATGATAAAAAAAAAGGAGGTGGGGTGGGGAGGATAGATCTATGGGTGAGAAGCAAGATCAGGTAGATAAGGATGTAAGTAGACCTGCCAAAGGTGGCATAAGATGGAGATGGAATGACTACTTGAAGTAAAATCTGGTTGCTGATATTGGCAGGACTAAGACTGTGTATGGTGGGCTCAGGTAGGGGTTATAGAAAGGTGGTGGGTCAAACAGACCTAGACACATGCTTTTGCTTCAATTAACGCTTAAGCATTTCTCCACATAAGTCTAAATGACTACATGACAGTCATGGATATATCAAACTGACTTAACCAATTACTATTGTCGTGCATTATATTGTTTCCAGTTTTGTATTATGACTACTGGCCATAAGGAATGCCTTTGGGCATCAAGGTCTCTCTTCACACTTCTGCTAATTTCTTTAGAATAGAATCCCTGTACTAGAAGTTCAAGGTCAAAGGATATGAAATTTTAATCTCATATATAAAAATTTGCTTAATTATTTGCCAGGTTTATAACCTTTTGCACTTAACACAGCATTGATGCCTGAAAGGGCCCATCTCACTGCTTCTTCCACATCCTGAGGATTCTCCTTTATTTAATTTCTGCTAATTTGACAGGAAAAGGGCATCTTGTCTCCATTTCCTTGATTGCCAAATGTCTATTAAATATTTCTATTTCTTCTTTTGTGAATTTCTGATTAATATAGAAAACCTCACATAAAGTTTAATAATTTGTATGAACTTTTTATACAGTTATGATCTCAACCCATTGCCATATTTGTTGTGATATTTTCAGTTTTTTTTTTTTTTTGCCTTTTAATCTGGATTATGTTATTTTTCATTTATAGAATCAAAATTATTTTATGAAATCAAATTAATATCTATTATCTTTATTATTTATTTCATTTCTTTCAAACAACACAAATCAAAGGCAATGATGCAAGATAACTTAATAATCTAAGCTACTACTACTATAACTGGTTAATACTACTACTGCCACCACTTCAACCACCATTTTAATTTGGGGCATATAGAGTAAAAGGTGAAAGTCTCTCTTGATTTTTCCTCTTCCCCTAAACCCACTCACAAGAGGTAATTTCTAGCAGTTTAATGTATATCCTTTCAGGGTCTTCTTTTATACGCCCTCATCTTTCTTATACCAACAGGTTTTGAGCCCAGTAAAACCAACTTTCAAAATACATCTTTCATTCTCCACTTTTTCTTCCCAGGCATGTTTTCTGGTCCAAGACTTCATCAGCTCTTGGAATAGCCTAATATGTGGTCTCCCAACTTTGATTCTATCTTTCTGAACAATCCATTATCTTCAGAGTGGCCCAAAATGATCATTTAAAACTCATTCTAATTTAAAACCTTCCAGTGGTTTTTCCACTGCCATTAAGTTAAAATGCAACATCCTTAACCATCTTATAAGGTCCTGCAGGGATTAACTCCAGCCTGTTTCTCCAGCCTCCTATGTTGCCTCTTTCCTATTTATTATCAGTTTTTTTTTCAGTTCCTTATAGCTCTTTCCAACTTAAGCTATATACTGTTTCCTCTCTTAGGATGCTTTTCCCTCTCCACTTGTGTAGCTAATTCCTACTCACTCTTCATGTGAAATATTACTTCTTCGGATGTTCTTCCTTCAGTTTCTCCAATTTAATTAGGATTTCTCTTTCCATACTTTAAATTTTCCATTGTAATACTGATGGCAATTGTTAATGAATAATCATTTGTACAATTATTTACTTAATATTTGCCTCCCCCAATAGACCAAAAACTCCGTGATTATCCGTCATAGCCACTTAATGGGAAAGGTTTGTCATATTCACTTATTGAGAAAGGGAATACTATCCTGGATAGGGCACCAGGAAAACTTTCAAGTGTTGACATTGTTGCACATCTTGATTTGGGTGATGGTTACATGAATGTATACATTTATTTTTAAACGTTGCCTTGGTTTGCTAAAGCTGACAAAATGCAATGTATGAGAAATGGGTTGGATTTTACAATGGGGATTTATTAACTTACAGTTTACAGTTCTTAGGCCATGAAAATGTCTAAATTAAGGCAACAACAGGACAGTACCTTCTTCCTGATGAAAGGCAGCTGGTGATCTGGGGCTCTGTCACATGGGAAGGCACATGGTGGCATCTGCTGGTCCTTCTCTCCCAGGTTTCATTGACTTCTCAGCTTTTCTGTGTGTTCCTCTTTCTTAGCTTCTGTCTCTCTCAGCTTCTCTGGGGTTTTTCTTCTGTCTTTTATCCTCTTAAAAGGGACTCCAATGAGAGAATTAAGACCCAACTTGAAAGAGGTGGGTCACATCTCAATTGAAATAACCATCAAAAGTCCCACCTACTTTATTAGGTCTACTCCCACAGGAATGGATTAAGAGAACATGATCTTTTCTGGGGTTCAGATAGCTTCAAACTACCATACTCCACCCTTTGGGCCCAAAAAGACATGTTCTTTCCATATACAGAATACATTCATTCCAACACAATATCATAAAATTCTTAAACCACTTCAGTAACACTATTAAGTACCAAGTCTCATAAAAAGCAGTTACAGGTATGGTCTGGGGCAAAATTCCTCTCTCGCTATGAAACTTAGAACAAGTTACCTGCTTCTAATATACAAAGGAGGGACAGCCATAAGATAAAATTTCCCATTTCCATAAGGAGAAATTGGAAGGAAGCGTGTCAAGGGACCCAAACAATTCCGAAATCCTGCAGGGTATATGCCATTAGATTCCAGGCCTGAGAATTATCTACAGAATGACATTTTGTCCTTGGGGCTTGATAGAGCATCAGCCCCACCCTTTCCAAGGGTTTACAAGAAGTTCTCCTCTCTCCAGATACTGGGGTGAGGGCTCCAACATCTCCAAGCATTGAGGCCATGCTCTCAGCTCCAACCTCTTCAAGCATTAGGGTGGTGGCCAGGGTCTGGGCCATCTCCATGGCACAGGCTCAACCCCTCAGAACAGTGGGGTGGCAGCTACACTCTCCCTGGTCTCTAGGGCACATCCTAATCCCTCTTAGAACAGTGGGATTGTGTCTAGACTCCCCAGTCGCTGGGGAATATGCTCTACCCTCTCTGAAGCCTGGGGTAGCAGCACTCTTCCTCAACAATGGGGTAGCCAAGCCTTCTGCAATCCCCCAACCATCTGAGAACAGTGGGGTGGTACGCCTGCCCTCCACAAGCTCCAAGGAAAACTAACCCTTTCCGTGATGTGGGTGGGCCTTTCACCCAAGGTGTCTTTGCTCCAGACATCAGTTTCCATGATTCTGCATTTGAAGTCATTTTTCCTTCAATCTATCTCTTTTCTGTCCCTTTTAGTCCAAGTTGGAAGTGGTTCCATTCATACAGATCTGACAAAAACTTGTTGGTTTTGCATGTAGTACACAGGGGTCCCAACCATCAGACAATAGGACTTTTCACAAATCCTTTCTGGATAATTGCCTTTCCAGTTTTGACTCGTACTGAAATGGCTGACTTGTTCCATGTTCAGTTAGGGACACTATCCTCTGGAGACTCATTTTCCAGAAGCTCAGTATTTTCCAAACCATCAATTTCTGGTTTCTTTGTACCCAAGAGTTCAGTTATCAGCTTATCCCTTTCTTCTTGAATTTTACCATAAATGCAAAGAGAAGCCAGGCTGCACTCTCCACATTTAGTTTGGAAATCTCCTCAGCTAAATATCCAAGCTTATCACATTCAAATTCTGCCTTTCATCTGACATCAGAATTCACTTTTTCCAAATTATTTGCCACTTTAAAATACGGATTCTTTTCTTCCAGTTTGCAATGACACATTCATCATGTTTGTCTAAGTCCTCCTCAGAAGTACCTTTAGCATTCATATTTCTACCAGCAATCCCTTCAAAGCAATCTAGGCCTTTTCTATCAAGCACCTCACAATTCTTCCAGAATCTTCCCCTTACCAATTTATAAAGCCATTCCAGCATTTTTGGTATTTGCAAATAGTAGCACCCCACTTTCCTCATACCAAAATCTGTTTTGGTTTGCTAAAGCTGATAAAATGCAATATATGAGAAATGGGTTGGATTTTACAATGGGTATTTAACTTACAGTTTACAGTTCTTAGGCCATGAAAATGTCTAAATCAAGACAGCAACAGGACAATAACTTCTTCCTGATAAAAGGCTGCTGGTGATCTGGGGCTTTTTCACATGGGAAGACACATAGTGGCATCTGCTAGTCCTTCTCTCCCGGGTTTCCTTGCCTGCTCAGCTTTTCTGTGTGTTCCTCTTTCTTAGCTTCTATCTCTCTTAGTTTCTCTGGGGTTTTTCTCTGTCTTTTATCCTCTTAAAACAGACTCCAATGAGAGGATTAAGACCCACCTTGAATGAGGTGAGTCACATCTCAGTTGAAATAACCGAATCAAAAGATTTCACCTATAATAGGTCTACACCCACAGGAATGGATTAAAAGAATATGATCTTTTCTGGGGAACAAACAGCTTCAAACTACCAAACATGTATACAATTTTAAATGTGTAAAAATGCTTAATATTTCTGTTCTTTTCCATGCATCAATTGTAACAAAGGTACCACACTGATGTGAACTGTTAATAATAGGGAAAACTGCATGTATGATTGGGGTATATGGGAACCCTGCATTTTCTGAATAATTTTTCTGTAAACTTCAGCTTCTCTTATAAAAAAAGAAGTAAAACAAAACAAAGAAAAAGGAGCCTATTTTTGTTCAGATATTGAGGGAGAGTGTGCTCCATAAAGTTGGACCCCACCCTGACCCAAGAGGTGAATGTTGATTAGTTTAAGCCAATCATGGCAGCCTGCTACCCTTATGGGCATGTGATTCAATCTTTGCCACTGAGATATAAAATAAAGTCTTTGGGGGTGGGGGACTCTTGGAAAAGTTCTCCTCACCCTTTAGAAGAGACCGAAAGTTAGAATTCATTCCTTCATTCCTCTAGATTCCTGATTTTGAAGTTGTGATGCTTGGAGATGCTGCAGCCAACTTGAGATGATGCTAAGAAAGCTGAGATTATTGTAGAAACACCAACCCAGGTATCTTTCATCATTAAGTCCATGAATTAACAAACAATAATATTTCCTTTGTCCAGACATTTTTATATGAAACAGTAAATTTTAGTCTTTGCTGAAACCTCATTTAGATGTGTAGCAGAAGCTGTTAATGCACCAGCCCATCCCTTTCACTCACCTGAGATGATCTGCTGCTGCAATTGCTAGTGTTTAGAACTCTGAGAGTTTTCCACCTCAATTGCCTGCACTTCCTCACTGCCATAAGTAATGCTGAAGTGGGGGAAGGAGGAGTTAAAATGCTCTTCCCTATGCCTCAAACAATAAGGAATGAAATATGATGGGTAAATGTCCCAGCCTTCCCACCCTTTGGTGGGGTGTTTCTGAAATGTGCCTGTGCCAGTTTGGATGTATTCTGTCCCCCCAAATGCTATGATCTTTGATGCAATCTTGTGGGGCAGATGTATTAGTGTTGATTATGTTGGAATCCTTTGATTGAGTGTTTCCATGGAGATGTGACTCAATCAACTGTGGGCAAGACCCTTGGATAATTTCCATGGAGGTTTTATCCCACCCATTCAGGGTGGGTCTTAATTGAATTACCGGAAACCTATAAAAAAGAGATCACAGACAGAAGGAGGTGCTGCAGCCAAGAGAGACACTTTGAAGAATGCACAGGAGCTGAGAGTGGAGCTGGAACACAACCTGGGATCAGCAGATGCCAGGCATGTGCCTTCCCAGCTAACAGAGGTTTACTGGATGCCATTGGCCTTCCTTTGGTGAAGGTATACTCATGTTGATGCCTTCATTTGGACATTTTCATGGCTTCAGACTGTAACTTTGTAACCAAATAAACCCCTTTTATAAAAGCCAATCCATTTCTGGTATTTTGCATAATAGCAGCACTATCAAACCAGAACAGTGCCCCATATTGTTTCTCAGAGGACCTTAAGATTGAGTCCCACTTACACACCACAGATACACACTTATTAACTCACCCTTTACTGGCCTTTCTGCCTTCCCAGTCTTACTTTTCCAGTTTTCTCAAATTTGCTTTTCCTGACCTTGGGATTACCTTCTACATCAATTATATTTTCCTAAAACCTTGCCTAAGGGTCTGCTTTTGAGGAACCCAAATTAAGACAACTTGGGTTCTGTTCCCTGCAGCTGAGAGCATTCTGATATAGATGTTTTAATCAGCATGGGTGTAATAGAACTTTCTGGAATGGTGGAAGTGTTCCATAACTGTGATGTCCAATATGATAGCCATTAGCTACATGTGGCTATAGAGCACTTGAAATGTAGACAGTGAGTGAGGAAATTAATTTTTAATTTTATTTAATTTTAATAATTAAAATTTAAGTGACACATGGCTAATAGCTATCATATTGTAGCAGAGTGCTAGATGCATTCCAATGAGGATTGATTAAATTAAATAATTACATTCTTGCCTTAAACATCAGAATTATATCACATAATCCTATATTTTGCACAATAAAGTATTGTGTAGGCCAGGCTATGTGAAGAATACAAAGGTGAATAAAACAAAGAGCTTCTGCCTTCAAAAGACAATCTAGGGACTTGGGGAAGATGGCAGCATAGAAAGAAGTGGAAGACTTAGTCTCCCCCAGAACAATTCATAAATGAACAAAAAACCAGTAAATAACCTGGAATAACAGTGGGGAGACAAACGTGACTGTACACTCAACATCCACCAACCTGAATTGGGAGGAATGCCCGAGATCACAGCATAAAATCTGCAAGTAAAACTGTGGACCCACGCTGAGAGCCGAGAACCTAGAGCCGGGAGCCCCTCCCTCACGGAAGCTGCGCTGTGCACTCTCTCAGCCTAGCTCCAAGTGAGGTTTTAATAGTAACTGCTCAATGCAGACAACGAATCTTCAACAAGCAGACAGAGGCTTTTGGTGACAACTGACCTTGGGAGAATTGGGGGACATATCTGTCTCAGGATAGGGAGCCCAGAGAATCGGGTGCTATCTCTGGCTGACGGGTGAACCTGGGAGTTTTTCTGTCCCTCACTCTCTCTCTGTGGAGAAAACCTCAGCTGTTCTCAGCCCACAAGGCGTTGCAGTAAAGACAGCCTCAGACATTCTGCATTCTGAAACGAGCTGAGAGCTCTGCAGCACAGCCCGGCGGCCAGGGCTTCCCTTGAGGGACGGCACACACTGGTGACATAGCACGGCATTCCCTCGGCTGAGCTCCTGGAGGATTGTGGCTGGGAGGGGGGACCTGCTTGCAGAACCCAGGGAGGCTACGCCAAGTCTGGTGGTTTGTGGGACAGTGAGAGAGAGGGTCTGGGGCTGAACTGAAATGAAGGCTTAGACTCTTGTGGCAGCCTTGAATCTCCTAGAACCTGGGAGATTTGAACAGTACAACTGCCCTTCCTCCCTGGCCACCCATACACACATGCCACATTCAGGGCGGACGGCTCCAGCAACACACCCAAATTGAGTTCTCCAACTGAACACACAAGAATCATTTCCCCACACACCATGGGAAAAAGGTTGAGAACTGACTTGAGGGATATAGGTGACTCACAGACGCCATCTGCTGGTTAGTTAGAGAAAGTGTACATCACCAAACTGTGTCTCTGAAAAATTAGATCAATATCCTTTTTTTTTTTTGGTTACAACTTGAAAGAACCCTATCAAGCAAAACAAATGCCAAGAGGACAAAAACAACAGAAAATCTTAATGCATATGATAAAACCAGATGATATGGAGAATCCAACTCCAAACACACAAATCAAGATGTTGGAAGAAACAATATACCTCACACAATTAATCAAAGAACTACAAACAAAGAACAAAAACATGGCAAAGGATTTAAAGGACATCAAGAGGACATGGCCAGGATATAAGTGACATAAAGAAGACCCTAGAAGAGCATAAAGAAGACATTGCAAGAGTAAATAAAAAAATAGAAGATCTTATGGAAATAAAAGAAACTGTTGGCCAAATTAAAAAGACTCTGGATATTCACAATACAAGACTAGAGGAAGCTGAACAACATCTCAGTGTCCTAGAAGTCCACAGAATAGAAAATGAAAGAACAAAAGAAAGAATGGAAAAAAAAAACGAAAAAATCAAAATGGATCTCAGGGATACAATAGATAAATAAAACGTCCAAACTTAAGACTCACTGGTGTCCCAGAAGGGGAAGAGAAGGGTAAAGGTCTAGAAAGAGTATTCAAAGAAATTGTTGGGGAAAACTTCCCCAACCTTCTACACAATATAAACACACAAAGCATAAATGCCCAGCAAACTCCAGATAGAATAAATCCAAATAAACCCACCCCGAGACATATTCTGATCAGACTGTCAAATACTGAAGAGAAGGAGCAAGTTCTGAAAGCAGCAAGAGAAAAGTAATTCACCACATACAAAGGAAACAACATAAGACTAAGTAGTGACTACTCAGTGGCCACCATGGAGGCGAGAAGGCAGTGGCATGACATATTTAAAATTCTGAGAGAGAAAAATTTCCAGCCAAGAATCCTTTATTCAGCAAAACTCTCCTTCAAATTTGAGGGAGAGCTTAAATTTTTCACAGACGAACAAATGCTGAGAGACTTTGCCAATAAAAGACCTGCCCCACTTCAGATTCTAAAGGAAGCCCTACCAAGAGAGAGACAAAGAAAGGAGAAAGAGATATAGAGAATTTTAACAGACATATATAGTACCTTACATCCCAAATGACCAGGACACTCGTTTTTCTCTAGTGATCACAGATCTTTCTCCAGAAGGGACCATAAGCTGAGACATAAAACAAGCCTCAAGAATTAAAAAAAAAAAAAAATGAATATACTCAATGAACATTCTCCAACCACAATGGAATACAAATAGAAGTCAATAATTTTTGAACTATAACTCCACTATTTACTTCCTGCATGATAAAAAATACACAAACTCTAAGGACAAATCAGTGGTTTTGAACTCAATGTCAAATATGTAATTTTAGACAACTATATAAAGGTGAGGGAATGAAGGAGTATAGGAACATAGTTTATGTGCCCTATTGAAGTGAAGGTGGTATCAAAGAAAAACAAGATTGATAGGGATTAAAGAGGTTAATTTTAAGCCCCACAGTAAACACAAAGAAATTATCAGAGAATATAACCATAGAGATGAAAAGTAGAGTTTGGGTTAAGAGAAATGGGGGAAGGGGCAATGGGGAGTTAAGAAATGAGTGTAGGGTTGCTGTTTGAGGTGAAGGGAAATTTCTAGTAATGGAGGGTGGGAAAGAGCATTACAACATTCTAAATGAGATTAATCCCACTAATGGAAGGCTAGGGAGAGGGTGGAATGGGAAGATTTAGGCTGTATATATGTTTCCACAACTGAAAAAAGAAAAAAAAAATACAGTCTAACTAGACGACAATTGAATGCTAAGGATGAACTTGGATGGGATTGGATTGTGGAGAACAGGTGGCTCAAAGGGACACAGTTGAGACATAAGGAAAAGGAAATATAGAATGTAAGCATTGTGTCATTGAATCTCTTATACTTCTTAGCTGCGCTTAATGGAATTACATAAAAGAATGTTCTTGTTCATGGGAAGTACATACGTGAATTATAGTGTATGTTCAAGAATGTGTGCAGCTAACTCTCATATGTTCAGAAGACAGAGCAATAATGATGGATGATAGGGAGGGAGGGAGGGAAAGAAATAGTGATGTGACAGCAAGTTAAAGTTGGTGGATTGAGCTATCGGGGGAGGGGGGTCAGGGTATGATGGAATTCTGTGTATTGGGCTAGTATTGTTTTTGCAACTATTCATGTAACTTTGAATTTATTTCAACAACAACAACAAAAAAGACAATCTAGCCAAAGAAGCACACATACAAATAAATATATAAAAGCAGAAGGTACATGTTGCAACAATGGTATAAACAGAACACTTTGGGAAAAAAAGGATACACAATTTCTGTGGTGGGAATCTAAAAATACTGAGGTGGCATTTGAGTTGGGTAGTGAAGATACAGTGACCTTGGGGAAGGACAAAGAGGAATGCACTTTTATAGGTGAATAGGGAAAAAGACATAGGGAAGCAATATGAACAAGAAGCATGAGAATGCAGATGCTATGGTAAAATTGGGCTATATACTAAAACTCTAGGTAAGGTCCAGAACGTGTGGAGCTTTCCATTTCTTGTTAACACACTTAGATTTCATTATTCTTCGAGCAATAAAGAGTCATCAAAGATTTGAACTTGGGTGGTGATGATGTTTTGGCAGTGACATAATCAGTTAGATAAAGGAACGATTAGACACATAGAAATCAGTTAGGAGGTTACAGTATTCGTCCATATAAGAAGTGATATTGACATGAACTTTGTACACAGTGATGAGAAAAAGAAAACAAAAAACAAGGGGTAGTTTCAAACACCTATCACAGTTAGACCTGGCATTGTCTGAACACAAACTGAAAGTAGGCTGTGAGAAAGAAGAGTTGAAGATGGCCCCAAGAGAATGTAAGGGACTAGCAGGTTTGGGAGGGGTGGAGGAGATAATGAATTTATTGAGATGAAAAAGATGCACATCAGACATCTGGACATGCAAATGCTGGATGCTGCTAGTTAGATATGTCAAAAGAAGCTGTGTGTTTGAATAGGAAGAAGAATGAGAGGAGGCTCTTGAAGGTCATGTGCAGCTCAAAAAGGATAAAAGTATTTGGAAAAACCAAAGTGAAGCAATGGAATGGATTCTTTTTAAGAACTACATTACACTTTTAGTGAATATTGAGTACAATATTGTTATATATTCCTAATTTGTCTTGTTAACTTGAGCTCATTATTCTAGTCTCCTGAGTTTATTTTTTGACTACCAGTCATCATACAGGAAAGTTACCCAATATTTCCAATTGTTTTCATTTTTTTTTAGCATATGAAAGTAATTTCAGAAATAAAATAATTGAATAAATGGAAAGACTAATGAGTTTCCTAGAAAAGGGAGCAGTATTGTAAAAATTGTGTAGTAGATGCTGTGAGGCACTCATTCACTGAGGTTGGGAGTATTGGCCTCTAGCAGCTCATAGTTGAGCACATCTCCAAGTAATGTCATTGGTCTTGCTCATTGCACTCCCTCTTTGGAACCTGGCTGCATCTATTGACTGGTGGATGTAGCTCCTTGTCTCATTTTGGGTAAAATGTGAAGAACAATCCCTGCTCCATAGCTCCCTGTGGAATTGGCTAAAGCATCTGCTGCAACTTCATCAGAGTTCAACTTCTCCCTTTGAATCCCTTCACTCTCTTACAGGTGTAATTACCATGAGTACTCCCAAATAAACTTCCTGCATGGAAATCTCTATCTCAGCATATGGGAGAACCCAACATAAGATGAATTGCAAATAAAAATCTCAATAGGTATTTTTTAACATGACAAAACCATTTTGGACATCATTTAAAGCATCAGGATTATTTTTTTCATTGGAAAAAGAAGATTAATGAGGTTGTCTTTTCAAGTCATATTAATTTAATGGCACTGGTGCAATAATAAAGAGACAAATGAATAGATGATAATAGTTATCTCAGAAACAGAACCCACTACCTACAAGAATTTATTATATTATAAAGGCCACTGACATCACAAAATATGGTAAAGATTAATGGCATAACAAATCAAAGAGGAAGAGAAAAATTATTCAAAAATATGGTGGGGCATCATGATGGAAAAAATAATTTTAATTCTTATATTAGGCACTGAAATAAATCTCACATAGATTAAAAATGTTAGTTCAATCTCACTAAAAATCAAGTGCAGTGGTTTGGACTGTGTATACCCCAGAAAATCATGTTCTTAAAGCTAACCCATTCCTGTGGACATAAACCTGTTGTAAGAACTTTTGATGAGGTTTCTTCAGTTAAGGCATGGCCCAGGGTGGGTCTTAATCCTTTTACTGGAATCCTTTGTAAGAGAATGAAATTCAAACAAAGATAGAGAAATCCATGGAAGCCAGAAGCTGAAAGCAAGGAAACCCAGGAGAGAAGGCAGAGGCCAGCAGATGATGCCATGTGCCTTGCCAAAGGAGTCCAGGATCTCTGGGAACCACTCTTTGGGAAGAAAGTATTACCTTGATGATGTTTTGATTTGGACATTATTGTCAGCCTTAAAACTGTAAGCCTTAAAACTTAAAATTGTTAAGCCAATCCATTTCATGGTATCTGCTTTGAGCAGTCTAGTTTAGCAATGTTATAGCAAGCAAAAACATCAAGGAATCAACTTTATATAGAGAGATACTATCTTTCACTTGACATATTCACTTCATGTGTGTAGATGAAGGTACGGGGGGAAAGGGGTACTCATATGCTATTGGCAGAAACCTAAATGTGAAAGCTTTTGAAAGAGAAGTTGACATTTTCTATGAAAATTTAAAATTTGTGTATCTTCAGTTTAATTTGTTAAACTTTTCAAATGAAGAATAAGTATATATAATATATATTATATGAAGAAAATATATGTGTGTATCATTGCATATACATGTTCTGAATCACATAAAAAGTTTTTCTTTTAATACCTTTCAAAGTGTTATTTCATTTGACTACTCCAAGTATTCATTTGAGTATACCACAAGGTGGCAGTGTGCAGATACTACTATCTCCATTTTCCTCATGGAAAGAATGAGGCTCAGAAAGTTTAATAACAAATAGCAGAAGATGGTGGCATAAGAAAGGCACAGCAAATTTCTTCACTGTGGAATACTAGAGAACAGGCAGAAAATGAATGGGACAGTGCTTCCAGGGTATGAGTGGTCAGAGAGGGACTTCTACAATATATAGGGAGGAACTAGATGAAAATGTGGAGAAACTATGACTGAAAAGATGGGTCGAGTTAATTCAATTGTGACTGCCCCTGGGCCTGCCGGCTGGAGCAGGTGAAAGAGGAACCATGAACTTCCACACTCCCATCTCTGCAAACAGTGGAGGACAACACCCTCCTCAGTGCAGCTGGGATCACCCATGTGGGAATGTGGGAACTAACAGAATTGTGTTATCCACACACAGACTTTGCTGCAATGCATGGTATCTACCCCCAACCCTGAGGTAGGCCTCTGTGGGTGCCTGATTTGGGGGAGGACTGGGGGACCAACCACTTGAGAGGAGACAGGAGGCAGCAGAAAAAACAGAGCTGACCTTACAATTAGCAAGCAACAGAGACATTCTGTGTTCCTTTGCCTTCAGTCTTCCTCCAGGGAAGCCCATGGTGCTTACAGCTTGCATGGATGGAGAGGCAGCGACAAGGGAGAGTGCCACATGGAAGCACCTAGAGGCCCTCTCCCACTCCAGAAGCTCATGGGTGCATGGCGGGCCGGGATCTTGTAGACTGATCAGGGCACTTCTGAGATGGCTGAGGGCTGGGGATAGTGAAAACCTCAG
Source organism: Choloepus didactylus (assembly GCF_015220235.1). NCBI lineage: Eukaryota > Metazoa > Chordata > Mammalia > Pilosa > Megalonychidae > Choloepus > Choloepus didactylus. The sequence goes on along the minus strand of NC_051321.1, from coordinate 58,443,894 downwards.
CCCCCCAGGCCAAAATTAATCCATTTGGAAGCCTGGAAATCACCAAACCCAGCTTGCCTTCAAGCAGACTCTCCACTGAGGGGCAGAGTGCCAATACCCTCATCCCCAGGGCTGGTGGTCTCCAGCATACAGAAACCATATTTTTGCCTGGTTTTGGGTCCCTCTCAATGGGCTGCCACAGTCAAGGAAAAGCATGCTTGATGAGAGGAGGAGGCCCAAGAGTGCCATCTGCAGGGAAGTCAGGGAAGCTGCAAACTGGAAAATCCCTGATCTGCCACACCTCCTAAAGATGTCCAAATAGACTTGCAGCTCCAAAAATAGCATTATCAAAGTAATCAAATCCTAGAAATCAGCAGAAAATCACAAAGCACATGAATATCCAAGAAGATATGGCCAAGCCAAATGAACAAAATAAAAAGTCAGAGGAGACAAAAACTTGGAACAACTAATTTAAAAAGTACATACAAATCTGCAAAACAACTTCAATGGGTTGGCTAAAGACATAAAGGATATCAGGAAGAAACCAGAAGAGCATAAAGAAGAGTTTGAAAGAGTAAATAGAAAAAGTGCTGATCTTTTGGAAATGAAAGATACTGTAGATCGAATTAAAAATATACTATAGACAAACAGCAGCAGATTTGGAGAGGCAGAATAAAGGATAAGTGAACTAGAGGACAACAATTGAATGCAAAACACACAAAAGAACAAATGGTGAAAGAAGATGGAAAAATTTGAATTGGACTTCAAGTAAATGATGGACAACATGAAGCGCACAAATGTAAGAATCACTGGTGTCCCAGAAGAAGAGTAAAGGGCTAGGAAGAATATTTCAGGAGATAATTGGAAAAAATCTTCCCAACTCTTATAAAAGACATGAATATGCAAATAAAAGAAGCTCAATGAACTACAAATAGAAAAAATCCAAATAGACCCACTCCAAGACACATACTAATCAGACTGTCAAATGCTGAAGAAGAGAAAGTCCTGAAAGCAACAAGAGAAAATTAATTAATGACAAACAAGGGAAACCACATAAGACTAAGTACTGACTACCCAATGGGCACCATGGAGGCAATAAGGCAGTGGTATGATACATTTAAGATTCTGAAAGAGAACAATTGCCAACCAAGAATCTTTATCCAGCAAAGCAGCCTTCAAAAATGAGGAAGACATTAAAATTTTTACAGACAAACAAATGTTAAGAAAATCTGTTAACAAGGGACCTGCCCTCCAAGAAATACTAAAGGCAGTTCTGTCAGCTGAAACAAAAAGACAGGAGGGAGAGGTTTGGAGAAGGGCACAGAATTGAAGTATATTAGTATAGGTAATTTAAAACATAAAAAGAGAGAGGGAAAAAACAGATCTGACAAATAAAAACCAAAGAATAAGATGGTTGGTCCTAGTACTGCATTTACAGTAATAATTTTGAATGTGAGTGGGTTAAACTCCCCAATTAAAAAATACACACTGGTAGAATGGATTAAAAACTATGATCCTTAGATATGCTGTTTACAAGAGACTCATCTTAGACCCAAGGATACAAATAGATTAAAAGTGAAATGATGGAAAAAAAATTCCACACAAGTTGTAAACAAAAGAAAGCAAGGGTAACTGTACTAATATCAGATAAAATAGACTTTAAATGCAAAGATGTCATAAGAGACAAAGAAGAACACTATATAATAAAAAGGACAATTCACCAAGAAGAAATAAAAATCATAAATGATTATGCAACCAATAAAGGAGCTCCAAAGTATATATGAGGCAAACACTGGCAAAACTGAAGGGAGCAACAGAAATTTCTACAATAATAGTGGGAAACTTCAATACACCACTCTCTTCTATAGCTAGAACAACCAGACACAGGATAAATAAGGAAATAGAGAACCTAAACAATGTGGTAAATGTGTTAGACCTAACAGACATATATAGATTGTTGCACCCCAAAACACAAGGATTTACATTCTTCTCCAGTGCTCATGGAACATTATCCAGGACAGATCATATTCTGAGGCACAAAATAGTTCTCATTAAATTATAAAAGACTGAAATTATTCACGTACTTTTTCTGACCATAATAGAATGAAGCTGGAAATCAATAACCACCAGAGAACCAGATCTTTCACAAATATACTCTTTTTTTTTCCTAAGTGAAATGTTTACATTTATATTGAATTATGCACTAAAACAGGATGAGTTCTACTAGTCAATGAGACTTTGCCAAAGCAGAATCACCTCCATTGGGGAGGTCCAGTCAGTTTGCAGCAGTGATCCCAAAGCAGGAAACACAGGGGAGAAGCCTGGGGGACCCCTCTCCAAAAGGTGTCCTTTCAAAAGGCTCCAACTCACTTCTCCCACATGCATCCACACAGATTTAGGAGATAAGACAGGCTCCTCATTTTCATATATTTTGAGTTTCTTCTTCACTGCAATAAATATAAAATTGGCAATGTCATACACCACAGCACAATCAATATTTCAGGCTTTAGCATACAACTGTAAACAGTGACTAGGTTAAAAAAAATAAAAGGTAACAGAAAGTTGGGATTTCTTTTAACAATGAGAAGCAGAATTCTCAAGAGCAGGGCATGAGCTACTCAGTATTTGTTTTGTTGGGTTAAGGCTTTTGATAAAAGATTCAGGTTTCAATAGATGTTCACCATTCAACCATGGCAGATAAAGCACTGGCTATGACAGTCCAGTGTGTGGGCAGCAAAACAACCTGCCCTAGATAACTGTGAGCAGTAAACTAACCAGTTGTTTTCAAAATATGACTGTGGAAATCTTTACCATTTCCATCACTAGTTACCATTTAGCATACCAGGAATAGGTGGGGAAATGAATTGAAAATTGCTGGGAGAGGAACAGAATAATACCTTTGCTAGCCATCTGGAAGGTTGGCCCCTTAATCACAATGACAACTAGGACATTTCACTTGGGCAGTGCATTAATCTTTTTTTTAAAGAACAAAACAAAAAATAAGTACAAAGAGGTGAACGCCAAAGACTAAGCCTTAAGTTTTGTCACTGTAGCAAACTGGGATGGTCAATGAAAAATACTTTGTAAACAACACACTCTTAATCAATCAGTGGGTCAAATGAAAATGAGAATACAACATATCAAAATGTATGGGATGCAGTAAGAGGGAATTTATAGCCCTAAATGCACACCTTATAAAAGAAGAAAAAGGGGGAGCTGCAGGCTGATGAGCACCACCTGTTGGGCAGGATAGGAAAAGCAGAGTTTAGAGGCCTAACAGGTAAGTCTGACAATATTCTGGATCTCCTTCTCAGGGAAACTTGATACTGATTACATCCTCCTCCTGAGACCTGGGCCTGTCTGGTCTGGGAAAATCTGATTGGGGCAATCAAGGAAACCAGATGCTTAGACAAGAAAAAATTACAATTCATATAAGGAAAAATGAAGATATGGCCCAGTCAAAGGAAATAACTTACAAACATACAATTCAAGTGAGATACAGGAATTGAAGCAATTAATTAAAGATGTTCAAACAAATCTTCTACGTTAAATCAATGAGCTGAAGGAAAATGTGCAAAAGAGATGAAAGTTATAAAGAAGACACTGAATGACCATGAATAAGAATTTATAAGCTTGAAAAGAACAAATGGCAGAACATACGGGAACAAAAGCCAAAATAGAAGAAATGAAAAAACACAATGGAGACACACAACAGCAGATTTGAAGAGGCAGTAGAAAGGATTCATGAACCAGAGGACAGAACATCTGAAATTATATACACAAAAGAACAGATAGGCAAAAGGATGGAAAAATAAGAGTAGGGTCTCGGGGAATTGAAGGAGAACATGAAGCACATGAATATACATGTCATGGATGTCCCAGAAGGAGAAGAGAAGGGAAAGCGGAAAGACAGAGTAATGGAGGAAATAATCACTGAGAATTTCCCATCTGTTATAAAAGATAAAATTACAGATCCATGAAGTGTAGCATACCCTAAAAAGAATAGATCCAAATAGACCTATTCCAAGACACTTAATAATCAGATTATCAAATGTCAAAGACAAAGAGAGAATTCTGAAAGCAGAAGAGAAAAGAGATCCATCATATACAAAAGAAGCTCAATAAGACTATGTGTGGATTTCTCAGTAGAAACCATGGAAGTAAGAAGGTAGTGGTACGATATACTTAAGAAACTGAAAGAAAAACTACCAAACAAGAATTCTATATCTGGAAAAACTGTCCTACAAAAATGAGGAGAGTTTAAAATATTTTCAGACAAACAGACACTGAGAGAGTTTGTGAACAAGATAGCTGCTCTACAAGAAATACTAAAGGACAGGCAGATAGGAAAGATAGGAGAGAGGTTTGGAGAAGTGTGTAGAAATGAAAACTTTCCATAAGGGTAAAAAGAAAGAGAGAGGAAAAGAAAAATAAAATAAAATATGACATAAAATCCAAAACACCAAATGGTGGACCATAGATATTTCATTGAGTGAAATTAGATGGTTTAAAGAGAAAGGGTAGGGGCATGTATGACACCAGAAGGAAAGATAGAAGATAATGAATGGGATTGTATCACTTAGTGAAACCTAAATTGGTCAATGATGGTGATTAAATGTACAAAAATAAGAATGTTTTTACATGAGGGAGAAAAAATGAATTTCAACATTGCAAGGAGTTGAAAATTGGATGGTATAGGGGAAAATACAATCAATGCAAACTAGAGTCTATAGTTAACAGTAACATTGTAAGATGCTTCCATTAAATGTAACAAAGGCAATATACCCAAGCTAAATTTCTATTTATAGGGGGATATAAGGGAATGGTATGGGATTCTTCATGCTGTTGTTGCCTGACCTTTTCATTTTATTTTATTTTATTTTATTTTATATTTTCCTTCTATCTTTTATTTTTTTATTCTTCATTTTTTCCCTCTACTTCCTCTTTCTTTGCAAAAGAAATGGAAATATCCTCATATAGATTGTGGTTGTGAATGCATAACTATGTGATTATACCAGGTATAACTGTTTACTTAAGATGGATTGTATCAGGTGTGAATAAAACTATTAAAAAAATAAACAGAGGATACAAAAAAAGGAAGAAAGAGTTAAAACCAAAGTCCTATCTGGACAACTGAAGATCCTAGAGAAAGAAGAGTAAACTAACCACAAACATAGTAGAATGAAAGAAATAACAAGGATTAAAGCAGAAATAATTGAACTGAAGAAGAAGAACAACAACAATAAAAAAAATGATAGAATCAATAAAACAAAGAGTTTGTTCTTAGAGAAGATCAACAAGAATGACAAACCTTTAGCTAGGGTGACAAAGTAAAAAAGAGAGAAGATGCAAATAAAGAAGGTCAGAAATAAGAGAGTCATCATCCACACAGACCCCAAAGAAATAAAAAAAAGTCACAAGAGGATACTATGAACTACTGTACACCAACAAGCTAGACAACTTATAAGGAATGGAGAATTTCCTGGAAATACATGAACAACCTATATTGACTGAGGAAGAAATAGAAGACCACCACAAACCAATAACAGGAAAAGAGATCCATTCATTCATCAAAAACCTTCCTAAAAAGAAAATCCCAGGGCTAGATGGCTTCACAGGTGAATTTTGCCAAATATTCCAAAAAGAACTGATGCCATTCCTGCTGAAACTCTTCCAAAAAATTGAAGAAAATGGAATACTACCTAACTCATTTTATGAAGCTAAAATCACTCTAATACCAAAACCAGATAAAGATACTACAAGAAAGGAAAACTACAGGCCAACCTCCCTAATGAACATAGATGCAAAAATTCTCAACTAAATGCTTGCAAATCAAATTCAAAGACACACTACAAAAATTATACGCCATGACCAAGTGGGGTTCATTCCAGGCATGCAAAGTGGTTCAACATAAGAAAATCAATCAGTGTAATACAGCATATGCACTGGTTTGAATCTATTATGTACCCTACAAAAGCCATGTTCTTTTAACCCAATCTCGTAGGTATAGACTTACTGTGGGTGGGACATTTTGATTAGATTATTTCCATTGAGATGTGACCCCACCCATTCAAGGTGGGTTTTATTTAGTTTACTCAAGTCCTTAAGAGAGGATAAAAGGCAGAAATATTTTGAAGAAAGTTCAGAGATGCTTGGACATAAATGCCCCAGGAGAAGCAAGCAGAGAAGCTAAGAGAGAAGCTCAGAGACACATTTTGGAGAGAAGCTAAGATATGTAATCCAGAGTTTGCCCCAGAAGAACCAAGCGGAGCTGACACAGACCCAGATGCTTGCAGATGCAAAAAGAGGGATATTTTGGAGACAGTTGTTGAAACCAGAACCAGGAGAGAAGCTAAGAGATGAAATCCAGAGTTTGCCCAAGAGAAGCTAAGAGAGGACCCTCAGATACTGAGAGAGAAACACCCTGGAAGAAACAAGCAAGGATGCACAGGAGCTGAGAGAGAGACAAGCTAAGCAGAAGCTAACCCCGGGAGATTCCTAGCAGACCCCAGCCATGTGCCTTCCCATGTGACAGAGGAATCCAAGATGCCATCGGCCTTTCTTCAGAGAAGTTATCCTATTGATGCCTTAACTGGGACATTTTCTTGGCCTTAGAACTGTAAACTTGTGAACTAATAAAACCCCATTGTAAAAACCAATCCATTTCTGATATTTTGCATTCTGGTAGCTTCAGCAAACCAAAACAACACATTAACAAATTGAAAGGGAAAGATCATATGATCATCTCCATTGATGCTGAGAAAACATTTGACAAAATTCAGCATCCTTTTCTGATAAAAACATTTCAAAGGGCAGGAATCAAGGGAAACTTCCTCAATATGATAAAGGGATCATATGAAAAAACCTACAGCCAGCATCACACTCAATGGTAAGAGAATGAAAGCTTTCCCCCTAAGATCTGGAATGAGACCAGGATGCCCACTGTCATCACTATTATTCAACATTTTGCTAGAAGTTCTAGCAAGAGCAATTAGGCAAGTAAAAGAAATAATAGGTGGAACGATATTCCATGCTCATGGATAGGAAGTCTAATGTCATTAAGATGCTAACTCTACCCAAATTGATCTACAGATTCAATGCAATACCAATCAAAATTCCAACAACCTACTTTGAAAACTTGGAAAAGCTAGTTGTCAAATTTATTTGGAAGGGAAAGGGGCCTCAAATTTCCAAAAACATCCTAAAAAAGAAGAACAAAGTGGGAAGACTTACACTTCCTGACTGTAAAGCTTACTATAAAGCCACAGTGGTCAAAACTGCATGGTATGGGCACAAAGATAGACATACTGATTGATGGAATCAAACTGAGAGTTTGGAAATAGGCCCCCAGATCTATAGTCAGTTGATTTTTGACAAGGCCCCCAAATCCACTTAACTGGGATAGAATAGTGTTTTCAACAAATGGGGCTAAGAGAACTGAATATCCATATCCAAAGGAGTGAAAGAGGACCCTTACCTCACACCCTATACAAAAATTAAATCACAGTAGATCAAAAACCTAAATATAAGAGACAGTACCCTAAAACTACTAGAAGGAAAATATAGGGAAACCTCTTTAAGATGTGGTAGCTTCTTGGACCTCACACCCAAAGCACAAGCAGTGAAAGAAAAAAATAGATAAATGGGAACTCCTCAAAATCAAATGCTTCTGTGCTTCAAAGGACTTTGTCAAAAAGGTGAGGAGGCAGCCAACTCAATGGGAGAAAATATTTGGAAACCATATATCTGATAAAGGTTTGATATTCAGTATACATAAAGAAATCCCACAAATCAACAACAAAAGGCAAAACAACCCAAATTAAAAAAAGGGCAAAAGATATGAATAGACATTTTTCTGAAGGGTAATACAAATGGTTAAACAGCACATGAAAAGATGTTCATCTTCATTAGCTATTAGGGAAATGCAAATCAAAACCACAATGAGATATCATCTCATACTAATAAGAATGGCTGCCATTAAACAAACATGAAACTACAAATATTGGAGTGGGTATGGAGAAACTGGAACACTTATTCATTGCAGGTAGGAATGTATAGTGGTGCAACCACTGTGAAGTCAGTTTAGCGTTTCCTCAGAAAAATTAATATTGAGGTGCCCTATGATTCAGCAATTCCACTCCTCAGTATAAACCCAGAAAATCTGAAAGCAGTGACATGAACAGACTTTTGCACACCAAAGTTCATAGCAGCACTATTCACAATTGCCAAAAGATGGAAACAACCCAGAATATTATGCAGCAGTAAAAAGGAATGAGGTCCTGTAGCATGTGACAACATTGATGAACCTAGAGGACATAATGCTGATTGAAATAAGCCATACGCAAAAGGATAGATATTGTATGATTCCACTAATATGAACCCTCTAGTAAAGGTAAACTCAGAGTCTTAAAGTGTAGAATATAGGGGACCTAGAGATAGACAGAAGCTAGAGAAGGAGGAGTGGTTACCTAATAGGTACAGACTTGTTAACAAGGTTGAACTCAAATGTATGAGAATGGATAGAGGTGATGGTAGTTTGCTGGTGGGAATACAAGTAATAGAACCATTTTAATTGAAAGAGGTTGTTTAAAGTCATGTATCTCACCATTTAGCACTATAAATATAAATAAGTTTGTGCATGAAGTACTTCAGAGGTATAAAGCTGGTACAAGGAGGTAATAATAGAGTGGCATGTGGGAAAAACTACTTGCTACCTGCTGTGAAGTATATTGAACAGGAATACCTTACTAGTAGCACACCAATACTAGAGGTAAATGAATGGAGCAGGACAAGAGTTATGGGGTGTTGTGGGTTTTCACTTTGGCGTGGAGGTGTCTATCTGTTATTTTTCTCTTTGGAGCAATGAAAATTGTTTATAATTGAGAGTGATGATGACTATACAACTGAATGCGGATACTGTGAGATATTCATTGTTTATTTTGTAGAGATTATATGATATGTGACTATATCTCAACAAAATCTTTTGATTCAAAATAAATAAATAGATAAATAAACAGAAAGATTTAAGTGCTAGAGAAAATGTGGAGAGAGAAGTATAACTAGTCAATGTTGGTAGGGTAGTAGAAGGGTGCAGCCCCTCCAGAGGGTAATGTAGCAGATCCTAAATACAGGGTTGCCACATGATTAGGGAAGCCTGTTACTAGGGATATACTTGGAAGAACTGGAAGCTGGGACTCGAATAGACATTGGCACACTGATGTTTATGGTGGCAATTTTCACATTAGCCAACAGTTGGAGGTGGCCTTAGGGTACATGGACTGAGCAGTGGAAGGGCAAACTGGTGTATACAGATGATGTAATATTGTGCAGCTACAGAAAGGAATGAAGTCATGAGACATGCAACAGGGTGAATGAACTGTGAGGACAATATGTTGAGCAAAATAAGACAGAAACAAAAGACAAATATTGTATGATTTTGTTTAGAAACAGTTATAAGAAAATTAGAGCTTAGATTGTAAGCTCTTACTCAGTCACATTTATTCCTGAGTTTTAAGTGTTATTTTTAAATTTTGAGATGCTGTGCTCTATGTGTATAATTTGGTATTTCCCTGGATCTTTGGGTACCTGTGTGACATCTAAAACTCAATGTTAGAGTTCTGCAGCTTGGAAGTCAGCATTATTTCATAAAGCAACTGTTAAAGAAGCTGAAAAAGAGATCACACTTCAATTAGAGATGTGAACGAAGCTGATCTGGTTGGGAGTAAGATAAATCAGAACACAGGGTAAAGGACAATATTGTCTCTATTTTAAAAATTCACCTTCTGTGTGAGACCAAAAGAAGAGATGTTTACTATGTCTGAAATTTAAATTTTCTGTAGCACAGAATCTAACTTAACCTGTGTAGCCAGTTTATTTAAACAACCAAAACACATGAAGCCTAGAATTGAGAACGAGATCTTTTAATTCTGTGCAGTTTAATGTAATACACTGATACATTCCAGTGTATGTTGGGCAGATAACAAAAAGTATTTGTAAAGTCCCCTGATGGACTAGAGACAAAAATATGAAACTTTTAAATTTCCCCACCTAGGAAATTTCTGATACTGTATTCTACTGTATTCTACTGGGGTCAGGTTGTAAATGATTGAGAACATAGAGGAAGCAAATCTTGTGCCTCTCCTTGTTCAGTCTGAATTTTCCTACACTCTTTCATGGGGGTTTCTGGTTTATTTCATGATTCATTGGGACATAATAAACTCTCTCCTTCCTTCCCTTTGTATTAGATATTAAGGATTAGAATTGCTGTTCCAATTTCCCTCTTCTTAACTTCCTTAACTCAGTGCCTAAACACAGCCAACACTCAACGAATTGTTTTTCAAATAAATTACAGAATGCTAATCTGAGATGAGGCATCCCTTGATCTATTTCCAGATGTTGCTTTGTGCTTGTTTTTTTTTTTAATGTTAGTGCAAACATATTACTTTTGTAGTTCTTGAGTTAGAATTTTTAACAATCACTACTGCCTCAAACTTTGCATGATCTGTAACAGCCAAGTATCTTCAGGTAGGCAAAAAAGGATTTTGCATCTTAATTATGCTTGATGCACCAATCTTCCTTCAATTCCTCCTATGAGTTTCTTTTGAGCTAGGAAGACTGATTGTTGGTACTCTACTGGTGATTTCAGTGTAGACCAATTTGGGACTACCTCAAAGACTATCTAAGAATTTTTAACTCCAGAAATATAGCACAAATATGTCAAAAGATAGAGTAGGTGAACAACTTTACAATTATTATAGTGAAGCTTCTTTGTTTCTTAATATTCACCTTAACCTGCTATCTCCTACTGAATGGTACTTTACTTAACAGTAATAACAACAAATATAATGATAATAGTAATATCTAACACTTATTGAGTTTACTATGTATGAGGCATGACTGAAAGTATTTTACATGTATTAACACAATATTTTCAAGACAGTACTATTGTTATTCCTATTTTACAGTTGAGGAAATTGAAGCAATAGAGAGGTTAAATAAATTGTCCAAAGTCACACAGCTAGAGAGTGGTGAAGCTGTAACCGAGAAGTTAGGATTTAAGAATTGATGATGATTACTGAATCATTATATAGATATTCCTTTTTACTTTCTGATATATTTGAATAGACAGAGGGAAATACCTGAGTGAACTGAAATCCAGCTGCCTTGATCTCTGATGATTGTGTAGCCTTTATCTTGTACCCTTGTGATCGTAAAAACCTTGTGACTAACCTTCAGTTGTACCCATTTTTCCAGCTTTTCAATTTCAAAGTCTTATGATCACTAAGGACAGCCCCTAATATTTATTAATGAACGGTCTTGGGTTATCCCAGAACTAACCCACCCCAGTCCCAAGTAATCTTGATAACCGAAGCTGGGTCTAACCAAAATGGGCCCATGTGACATGCGCAGTAGCTTAGACTTTAACTACTAGTCACCTATACCTCATTATAATACTAAAAATCATGCCCATCATCGTTTAAGGTTGTCGTTTTCTTACATACACTCTGTGACTAAGCATGTAGTCAATCTGCGCATGCTCAATAATTAGATCACCTCTAATTATATCATCCAGAGCCATTGTACTCATTATCCTAAAACCTGTCCATCTTTTGATGCTATTAAACTATCAGAATTACTGCAGCTCAGGGAGATTTTGGACCGATAGGCCATCTGTTCTCCTGCTTTATGCCTAGCAATAAAATTCTTTCTCTTGTTGAAACTCCAGTGTCTCAGGAATTGGTCATTTGAGTGCATCGGGCAAAAAAATCCACCCCCTTGGTCTGGTAAAAAACCCATGATTTCCACCCAAGCAATCTAGTTCCAGAACCCACAGTATGCTCTGTATTATTTTTGTTATTATTAAATGTGCTCTCCAAGTTGGAAGTTTTAGAGGATTGGCAGTGAAATACTGCAGTATAAACTTGGCTGGTCTTTGCTCTCAGTTTCTGGGGAAGTAACTTCTGAATCTTGGGAATTTCCTGTGAGAGGAGTATCTTTAGTTCTTCAAGGTGGGCCCAGGACCTTGCCTGATAGGTCATATGCTAATGAGAAACTGTCAGGAGCCAGCCACACCTTTAGCCTTAGGGTGGGGGCAGCCACACAAGAAAGACCAACCAGGTGATTAGCAGGTTGGGGCTCTGAGCCAGGTCATATCAGCCCCTCCCCCCAACCTCTAGGGGTAGGGGTGGGGGTGGGGGCTGCAGATCGAGTTATCCAAGTAGACATTGATTCTATCAATCATGCCTAAATAGTGAGACCCCCCTATAAATTCGGGACATTCAAACCCATGAAGAGTTTCCTTGATTGAGAAAATACATTGCTGCTGTGCCTGGAAGGTGACATGTTCTGATTCCATGTGGAGAGGTCACAGGAGCTTGCATTTGAGACTGTCCCTGACCTCATCCTATGTGACTACTTCTAGCTTCTTCTTTGTATCTTTTTACTACAGTAAAGCTCCAATAGTAAGCACAGCACTTTCAGTGAGTTCTGCGAGTTGTTCTAGGGAATTATCGAACCTGAGGAAGCAATAGAAACCCGCGAATTTGCAGTTGGTCACAAGCAGGAGTGGCTTCAGCCCCTGAACTTGTGATTGGGGCCTGAAGGCCAATCTCGTAAGGATTGCTTGTGACCTGTGGAGTCGGGCCTAACTCCTGGTCAAGTCAGAATCGAATTAGATTGAGTCACTGCAAAACAAAAATGATACCCTTTACAAGAACAAAGGAAACTTGTTTCTTAGAATGCATCAATGTATTTCTTTATTCTTTTCAAACTCCCAGTATTTCGGCTTCCATTTTTAAGTGTTGGCCAATTTCAAATATTTCAATTTTATTGGTTTCTGTCCTTTGCCACCTAGCCTTTTGCTATGCATAACTGTGTGTGTGTATAAAGACATTATAGGACAAACCAAAGGTAAATTGTTAGAGGAGGTATTCTTAGTAAGTCTTCTGCCCAGACTCTAAAGCCTTCCGGGCTATTGACTGTAGCTTGTAAATTTTCTCACAGGCTGATTTGATCTGTCTTTGAAGGAAGCCCAAACTAGGCAGTAAAGGTGAATGAGAGGAACAAAACAAAGGAGAGTAGTAGTGATGTGAAGGACTCCCAGTAGTTTTGAAGAAAACAAATATAAACAGTTTAAATCAAAAATACTAAAAAGGAAAAGCAATTTAGTAGTATAAGGAGAAAAAAATCAGGAATGTTTGGAAATAAAAGTCAGTCTTAGAGGATCAGAAATTTAGTAGTAATTTTTTGTCAATCAGAGAAAACAAAAAATTTAATGTCTACATAGAATTGAAGGTATATTTAGGAAAGGGAAAAAATGGCATCATTACTACAGAATCTCAGAAAAATGAAGGAAAAGAAGAAAGGAAAAGTCAAGGAGATGGATAAGGAAAAAATGTGAGAATGTAATAAAAAAGAGAAAGAAAAATGTTGAAGGGGCAATATTTACAGAGTCTTTGCTATGATTTTTTTTAAATGACTAAAAGCCACAGATAAATAAAATGTTAGAGAAAAGCAGACTCGAGTCTTTCCCACAGCTGGTTGCTAAAGTAAAGGCTGTATTGTTTATTGTGACAACTGACTGGCCAGATAAATTATGATTCAGTAAGTTACAAGTATGGGAAATGGAATGGAAATGTACAAGGGACCAGGCAAACTATAAAACCACAGTGGCTTTATCAGTGGACTCATGTTGAGTTCATCTAGTTGATGAACATCCTTATCAGCCAGCAAATATAAATGACTTATGGGAATAATATTTCAAGGCATAATGACACAGCTATATCTAGTATTCTTCTAAGATCTGGGTTATTAAATATTAAATATCAAAGCTGTAAATTATAGTAGCAGCTTTATATAACTAAATTAAATTCAAACAAAACCTAATTTCCTTAATCATTGGCTGTAATCCTCCAGGAACATATGCTATTAACTCAAATACAAATGGCATAGAAATTGTATGAGTTAAGTTATTTAATATCAAATTCTAATCCAAGGCAGACTTCTGTATAAATCTCCTATAGGAATTTTAACACTTCTACAATCCTTTTGGCTTTTTACAAAGTAACTAATCTTTTCATACTCGGATTTCTTTACTCCTTTTTCCAATTTTCTCTCTCTCTTTTTCTCAGCATATTCTAGGTCAAATGTTTTAAAGAAACATCCATGTTGTATTTTTTATCCACAGTTATCACAATCTGAAATTTTACACAGAGAACTAATTAAACATAACAGTGATTATTTATAGATTAAATTAACAGTTTGTGACAATGTATGACAGAGCAAACCTAAAATTGTAAAAGACTGATCAGTGTAATTTGGCCAATTGTCCTATGGCCAAATGTTTATCATGGAGTTTGTTCAAGATGAAGTGCATTTTGTCTATTGTAGTTATGAATCAATGGCTTAAATCAATTAATTTTTTGGTCTTCTGGAAAAAGTTAACTATTTTTTTAACAGTCCATTGTGGGCATAGACAAAATAATACATGAAAGGAAGGGAAGGGTTAGTTCATATAGTGGGGATATACACAGCATCAAAGAGATGAGAGTCCTGGGGTAAAAATGGATGCTTGGGAAGCTTGGGCTTCTTTTCCTAACTAATGCAAACAGTGATGGGAGGCAAGGGGAGTAACTTTATAAAGTCTTAGGAGGAGGGTAATTAATTCAGGTTTTATTCCTGAATGTCAGACTTCTGAATGTGAGGATGGGACAGTCCAGGTCTGCTTTGAATACAACAAGATTCCTGTCTTACTGTTCAAGATAGTAGGCTGGTCAGCAAAAGGAGATGATTGCTTTCCTGATGATCAAAAGGTGGCAATTATTCCCTTCTGCATCTATAAGCCAAAGATTCCTAAATTTTACTTTTTCCAGTCCAGACTTTCCCAGGCCTGTCTGCCTGTCTATACGATGTCTTCATTTGAATGTCTGATGGGCAAAGCAACAAGGACTTGGGTACAGCTGGCACACTCAAAGACTCAACTGAGATGAGTTTAATAAGGGATGATTTACAGAGGTGTAGAAAGAACTAAAGGAGCACTGGTTAGGGATTAGCAACAATGGAAAGTTGTGTCACCTCTATGCCTAAGGAGACAAGGGGAAAGAATCAAGTTACCATAGCCCAGAGAAAGTTGGGAGCTACGGAACAGGGTTCATCTGACAGAAACTATAATCCCAGAGCACAGTCACTGGCAGAACAGTGTGAGACAGGAACAAAGTGAAAGGAATAAATTCTCCCACTTCTCTCTTCTCCTGCCTCTTGTTGGTACCTAGCACTGTCTTAATCCAACTGACAGTCAGCGGTCAAGGGAACCTCTGGACATGAAGTAAGGCAGAGAAAGGCGGAGAAGAGATATTTGTGTGTGTATGTGATTGGGAAGAACAAGTACAATAAATGCATATCTCCTATTCTTTCCTCACCCTTCCCCATCTCATCAAAAGGTATCACTATCCACCCAGTTGCTCATTTGAACAACCTAGGAATCATTTTAAATCTTCCCTTGTTTTCTCAAGTCATGTATTCAAACTATTACAAAGCCCTGTCGGTTCTATTGCCAGAATTTATTCTTGTGTATTCTGTCTATCTCCCCTGCCTCAACTCTCATCCAAACTGTCGTTACTCCTCCTCTGGACTATGGCAGTAACCTTCTAACTGTTTCCTTTGCCTTCTCTCCTACCCATCTCCTACCCTTCTCCCCAGCATTATTGGGAAGAGATTTTAAACCTGCTGGTGACAAGGATTTTTCACAGTGCAAAGAGCTGTCAATAAAAAATATCCCACTCCATAATTTTATTTCATATCCATCTCCTGGGAATAGGTCACTCTGACAACTCTTTGTTCACTCTTCTAGGCCCTTGAAGATATATCTGTGGGTAAAACAAAGTCCCTACTCTAATGGTGTTCACATTCTTGTAGAAAGAGACAGACGAAACAAATAAATATAAATGTGTGAAAATATATTATGAAGTAAAATAAATCAAGGTGAGCAGCCAAAGAGTGATGGAGCACCCATGTTAGTCAAGGAACGCCTCTTTAATGTAGTGATGCTAGAGCAGAGCCCTGAAGGACGTGAGAGACAGAGCTATGAGCCATGATTAACAAGCAGAGGAAGGGGATGTGCTAACACCCTGAAGAAGGATTGTGCTTGACATGCTAGAGGAATTAAGAGGAGACCTCTGGTCAAGTAGACTGATCCAGGGAAGAATGAGGGGAGGCCAGGTAAGCGGAAGTAAGGGACTAGATTATGATCATGTAGGGCCGTCCAGAACATGGATAGGACTTTGGATTTAAACTGAATGTGATGGGAAGCCATTTGAAGGTTTGGAGCATCACTGTGGCATGAACTGAGTTAAGGTTTTTGTTTTTTTTTCTTTTCCTTTTCTAAAGCACTCTACTTGCTTTATAAATAATTGATAAGGGGCTGAAAGTTGGAGTAGGAATAAGCTAAATGGTAGACTATTTAAGAGGTTGCAGTTACAGTCCAGGTAAGAGGTGGCGGTGGCCTAGGATTAGGGTGTCAACAGTGAGGTGAAGTGAAATTGCAGGGCTTAGGATACATTGTGAAGTGGGATTTGCTGATGGAATGGATGTGGGGGTCTGTAGGAAAAAGTGAGTTTCATTAATTCTGATGGTCTAAATGTTAGTTGCCTCACAAATGATCTCTCATCTAACTCCACTGCCATTGTTTTTTTTTTTTTTTTGCACTTTTTTTGAGATTGTTCACATTCCATGCAATTATCCAAAGTGTACAATCAATTGCCCACGGTACCATCATACAGCTGTGCATCCATCACAATTAATTTTTTTTCAATGTTTAGAACATTTTCATTACTCCAGAAAAGAAATAAAGACAAAAAAAAGAAAAGAAAAGGAAACTTAAATCCTCCTATACTCCTAACTACCCATTCTCCATTATTGACTCATAGTATTGGTATAGTACATTTCTTACTGTTGATGAAAGAATGTTAAAATACTACTAACTGTAGTATATAGTTTGCAATAGGTATACTTTTCTCCCTATATATCGCTCTGTTATTAACTTTTAGTTATAGTGTCATACATAGTTCATGAAAGAGATTCCTAATATTTGTACAGTTAATCATGGACATTGCCCACCACAAGATTCACTGTTTTATACTTTCCCATCTTTCAACCTCTAACCTTCCTTCTGGTGACATACGTGACTCTGAGCTTACCCTTTCCACCACATTCACACACCATTCAGCACTGTTAGTTATTCTCACAGTGTGCTATCATCACTTCTGTCCATTTCCAAAAACTTATTTTCAACCTAGTTGAACATTCTGCTCATAATAAGCAACCGTTCCCTGTTCTTTAGCCTTGTTCTATATCCTGGTAACTTATATTTCATGTATATGAGTTTACATATTATAATTAGTTCATATCAGTGAGACATTGCAATATTTGTCCTTATGTGTCTGACTTATTTCACTCAATATAGTGTCCTCAAGGTTTCTTAATCAACCCATTTTTTTAAGATGGTTTTGTTCACACCCCATACATTCCATCCTAAGTAAACAATCCCTGTATAGTCACATATTTATGTATTCACCACCCTCACATTATCTATATAAGGACATCTCCATTTCTTCCACAAAGAAGGAGGAAGAGTCAAAGAAGGTAGAGAGACAAAAGAAACAGAAAAGAGGAAAAAAAAAAACATGACAGTTAGGAAGCAACAAAAGGAAAGATGGCATTAAACTAAAGTAAAGAGTTAGACAACATCACCAATGCTGAGAGTCCTCCCACCCCTCCCTTACGTCCCCCTCTTATATGCATGTAGCTTTGGTATAGTTCCTTTGTTACATTAGAGGAAGCATAATACAATGTTTCTGTTACTTATAGTCTCTAGTTTGCATTGATTGTATTTTTCTCCCAATACCCACCCTATTTTTAACACCTTCCAAGGTTGGCATTCATTTGTTCTCCCTCATGTAAAAACATACTTGTACATTTTATCACAATTGTTGAGCACTCTAGGTTTCACTGAGTTATACAGTTCCAGTCTTTACCTTTCCTCTTTCCTTCTGGTGTTCCACATGGTCCTAACCTTCCTCTTTCAACCACACTCACAGCCATCTTTGTTCAGTATCCTTAAATTGCTGTGCTACCATCACCCCACATTGTGTTCCAAACCTGTTGCTTCTGTCTTTTCCTATCTTTCTGTAGTGCTCTCTTTAGTATTTCTGGTAGCGCAGGTGTCTTGTTCACAAACTCTGTCATTGTCTTTTTGTCAGAAAATATTTTAAATTCTCCTTCATATTTGAAGGACAGTTTCGCCAGATACAGGATTTTTGGTTGGTGGTTTTTCTCTTTCAGTATCTTAAATATATCATACCACTTCCTTCCTGCCTCCACGGTTTCTACTGAGAAATCCTCACATAGTCTTATCAAGCTTCCGTTGTATGTGATGGATCACTTCTCTCTTGCTGCTTTCAGGATCCTCACTTTGTCTTTGATGTTCGAAAATCTGATTATGAAGTGTCTTGGCATAGGCCTATTCAGATCTATTCTGTTTGGGGTACCCTGTGTTTCTTGGATCCATAATTTTATGTCTTTCATAAGAGATGGGAAATTTTTGTTGATTATTTCCTCTATTATTGCTTCTGCCCCTTTTCTCTTCTCTTCTTCTGGGACATCTATGACATGTACATTCATGCATTTCATGTTGTCATTCAATTCCCTGAGACATTGCTCATACTTTTCCATTCTTTTCCCTATCTGTTCTTTTGTGTGTAGGATTTCAGGTGTCTTGTTCTCCAGTTCCTGAGTGTTTTCTTCTGCCTCTTGAGATCTGCTGTTGTATGTCTCCATTGCGTCTTTCATCTCTTGTGTTACACCTTTCATTTCCATAGATTCTGGCATTGTTTTTTCAAACTTTCAATTCTACCTTATATTCACCCAGTGTTTTCATTATACACTTCATCTCTTTTGCCATATCCCCCTTAAACTTTTTGAATTGATTTAGTATTAGTTGTTTCAATTCCTATCTCAGTTGAAGTGTAAGTTTTTTTCTTTTGACTGGGCCATAGCTTTGTTTTTCTTAGTGTAGGTTGTAGTTTTCTGTTGTCTAGGCATCTGGTTTCCTTGGTTACCCCAATCAGGTATTCCCAGATCAGAATGGGCTCAGATCTCAGAAGGGGGCAATATTCAGTATCAGGTCTCCCTGAGGGTGTGTCTTAGAAGATTGACACACCCGGTGAGGCTTCAAGCCACTGTACTTTTCCTAACCTGCCCAGCAGGTGGCGCCTGTCAGCCTGTAGCTCCTGACTGGTGTAAGGAGGTGTGGTCTCCTTAGTCCTTAGTTTCTGTTTTGGCTGTTTTCCCCCAGGCTCTGGGGTCTGGTTCTGAATGGGAGGCCAGTAGTAGGGCTGAGCACCACCTCCTTCCTCTTAGGGAAGATACACCCCCTAGGGAGTTTTAATTTGCATTTAAATAGTCTCTGTCTCTCTGACTCTTGCTATCTCCACCCTTGTCTGGGTCAGAGCACTGAGAACTGAAAATGGCTGAGGCTTTCTCCACTGCAGAGTGCTGCAAACTGAAAATGGCTGCAGTTTTCTCCACTGAGCCACTCAAGTTGAGAGGGAGAAAAAGGGACATAAAGCCCCCCTTCAGGGCCAGTCCATGGTCCCCCCAGCTTCACCCACTGGCCAGAGATAGCACCCAGTCCTCTGGGCTCCCCCTCCTGGCACAGAGAAGTCTACCGGCTCTTTAAGGTAAGTCATCACTAAAAGCCTCTGTCTGCTTGTTGGGGATTTGTAGCTTGTATTGCTCAGTCCACGTTTGTTAATCAAAACCCAATTGGAGCTGGACTGAGGTATATTCGCTTGTTCAGAGAGTGCTGCTTTCTATCACAGTGAAGTTTTGCAGCCTGGGCTGCCATGGGGGAAGGGCTCTTGGCATGGGTCTGAAGTCTTTACTTACAGATTTTATGCTGCAATCTCAGGCATTTGTCCCAATTCAGGTTGGTGTATGATGTGTGGACAGTCATATTTGTCACCCAGCAGTTATTCCAGATTATTTACTAGTTGTTCCTTCCAGGAGGACTAATTAACTTCCATTCCTCTCTATGCCTCCATCTTCTTTCCTCTGTCATTGTTTTTTTTGATGGGTAAATACTTTTTTGGTAAATCCTTTATAATATTCAGTATCTTCTTGATAATCTTAAGGTATTTTAATGTTTCTTTTCTCCTTGAGTCATAGAGAATAAAAGAATTATACTTTGATGAAAGAACCAAAATTTGAAGTTGGAGTGAACTTCAGTGAACAATAGAGGTTCAAAAGTTACCTGCTGTGCAATCTTTGTGTCCTGGTCAGAGTCCTGAATCACATTGTCCCTAAAGCCAAAGACTCCTCATCAGGTCCTTGGTTTTCTCAGTTAACTTACTCTGTTGGAGAGCAACTTGTCTTCCATGTTGCTTTCTTTTCTAAATCCCAAGGGATTATTTTAGGGCCTGCTTAAAAGTGGAGACTTCTTCCCCAGACGAACTATGCAAAATGTTGAGGTTGGGTAAAGAAAGCACATAAGATTAAAGCATCATATTTCAGGCCTGGAAGATGCAGGTGGCCAGACTGTGGAAGTTTTTATGGTATATATGTTACAAGAATAAAAATAAAAATTAAAAAAACAAAAATATAAGGTTGTACAACACAAGCATGGAACACTAATGTAAACCATGGACTACAGTTAATAGTACAATTATAATAGTATTCATCAATTGTAACAAATGTATCACACTAAAGCATGGTGTTAATAATAGGGGAAGTATATGTGAACTCTGTATTTTCTGCATGATTTTTCTGTAAATCTACAACTTCTCTAATAAAAGTTTTTTTAAAAATTTAAATAAGCCCATTTTTTTGCCTTTTACTGATTAAAAATGAAGTAGCCAAACCAAACCACAACAAACAAATAGATAAAGGCAGGGAATGGTCATCAAGCTAGTAGTAAAGGATCCAAATTATATTGTTAACACTAACCTTGGTCTGGTCTGTAACCCAAAACAGGTCTAGATCTAATGTGGTTTAAGATGTAAGTAGCTCAAATGTTCCCAGGCCTCACCAGCTTGCAGCTTCTGTAAGAGTCTGTCCCCATTATTACAGACACTATCTCTGCCCCAGTTGTGGGTCAGTGTCTTTACGACTGCTGATCGTTTCCTCAAGTGCCAGGACTGCTAATTAGGGGTTCCTGCTCAGGCTGCTCAAGTGGTGGTACTGACCTCTCCTCCACCGACCTCTCCTCCAAAGGGTTGTCATATCCACGCTGCCTCTTAAAGTTCTGTGAACACTTGCCTTTGGCTCTTCGGTTTTCTTCTGTCCACAGAACAGTAGGAAGAGACCTTTCCTTCTCACATACCACTCTTATAGGTGATGCCCCATGGCAGAGTCCCTTATTCCCTAATGATCGCTGGTTTTAATACTCCAAACACGTACGAGTCTCAGGGCTGGGGAGATGGGGAAAGGGGGGGTGGAGCGTAAAAAACAGCTCACAGAGTTCAAGGGATCTGTCTTCCCTTCCATAATCAGGCTGCTCACTTGAGTGTGGCTCACACCAATTTTGGTAAATTATTTCTCTTCAAGCCTTCCTAGAAGTATCCCTCCTGCCATTTGTCTTTCCTTGGAATTACTCTCACTCACCATTAGTCTATACCCTTGCAGTGTACGGAATTCAAGTTCTTTGAGGCTTATGGGTCGTCCCACAGGAACCTCAGGGCATGTCTAGAGATCTAGTTTGGAATGTGGAGAGTGGGGGCTTAAAGAAAGAATTAAAGGGCCATCTTTTTCTCTGAAGTCTGGAGACAAGTTTAATAGCAAGATACAGAATGTAACTGGAAGTGTGTTTGTGGGGGAGAATGAGAGGTAGAGGGAAGAGAATGTTATCTATCTTTCCATGTTAGCTTGTCCAAGCCTCAATTCTGACCTCAGTGTTCCCTGATAAGTTTTAGTGGTTGAACAAAACAAGGATTTCCTTTTATATAATAAAAAATTAACTAATTTCATATACTATAGCTTCATCTGCAACTAAATTTCCAACTCTTAGTTGTCTTAGAAAATGGAAAAAATTGTCTTGAATGCCCTTGCCTCAAAATTGGATTGGGTTGATTTTCAAGAGATTATTTTTGAAACTTCTGGAATTTCTTATAATACAATTCCCTATTAGCCCACTTCCTACTGTTTCCATTCACTACACAGTACTTATTTTACCACCACAACTTTGGGAATTTGTTGTTTTTATTGTTGTTAAAAGGGCACCAACTTGATAGAAGTTACAACCTAGCAGAAGCCATATTGATATATGATTTTTTTAAGGCTCCATGGAAAACAAAGGCAGCTGAGGTATAATTCTTGGAACTTGGGCTTGTTAAAAAAAAAAAAATCCCATTTTTTTCTCCATATTGGGAGCTCTGAAAAAATGGAGCAGTAAGAACCGCAGTCAATTTCATGCTCAATACAAAATATTATGAGCTGAAAAGTTCTGTACCAGAAGCTTCAAAGAAAATAAATATATATATATATATATATAGCTCATTCTAAAGGCATAAATTTTAACTGTTCTATTAGGTAATTTAGAGTCCAAATAGCTTCAGCCATTGCTGTGAAGTCTCCACAATTTTCTGAAGAAAGTTGAAACACAACTACTATTCAATAAAAAGAAAAAACACTGTGGTTATGATAGTTGTGCAATATTTCTGCATTATGAACTTTTCATTCAGAAAGAGGGTGAAAAAGAACCTTTAGTTTCCCCAAGGAAAGTCTGTACCAATCTATTAAATGAAGCTAACATCGCACCTATTGGAGAGTTTAGAAATTGTTTCATGGAAAAAAGTATTGCTTTTATTTACAGCTTCATAGGTCATCTCCAAAATCTATGAATATAGTACAGTGAAAAATTGAAACACCTTAGTGTTACTACAGAATACTCTTTGGGTAGCTTTTCTTTAGGACTTAGAGCATGAAGGTGTTATATTAATGAAGAACATACTTCAAGAGCTCTCATCCTTTGTCAAAACATTGTGTAACACAAAATATGAAAACCATCTCCTTACACATACAGGAGCCTGGCAACAAATTAGGGTCCTGAGAGTTGGATGTGTAGTATGATTTTAAAAACAGACACCATGTTTTTTTGGTATGGTTTATCTTCCAGACATGTCTTAAGTAACCCCCTCAGAACTAACCCTAGTCTTCCACAGTCAGGTTTTAGTACAATACCTAGACATTAGGATATCCAGGTCAAGGGTGGTAAGCGCAAAGGTATGGCTTCCCAAGTTAGATAGGAGTATTCTCCAGTTGAGGGTATATTTGTAGCTCTGCCTTCTGCTAGAACCTCAAAATGAGCTTTTAAAATCAATTTTTATCATTAGAATCTTATAGAGTCAAAGGAAGAAATACTCTATTCCCACCCTAGAATGGAGGCCCCTCACTAGAATACCACCGGTGGGTAGGATCTGTGTGCCTTTCCCCCCACTATATCTTCAAAGGTCATTATATCATAGGCACTCTGAGAAAACTGCTTGACTGTCTACTCTCTTTCCGAGACAACCCTCTACTACTGGCAACTTCACCATCTAGGATGTAGAGAACTATATAATTCAGCCCTCAAAAAATGTCTTCAAATTTCTTTTTAAAAGGAGACTTGTTTAGGTCTTTGCCCACCTTGAGAGTTTAATGGAATGGTTTAGCACATACGGATAACCATCGGACTGATGTACTCTAAATAAATTCCCTCTTCTGTGGTAGTGACAAATATGTCAGGTATGGTTTTAGTTAGGCATTTCAAAGGTCAGCCATCTCCCACGTGCTATCAATTAATCCTGCTTTACACATGTGACTTGTAAATGTTTCCTGTGTAGTCATATTTATATTTTGTGGTTGCAAAGTTTAGGAATCAGAAAATCCTCAACATAGTTCCTACAGTTTTCTGACTCCTAATTTGACTCAGAAATTTGAGTGATTACAAAATATTTGAATGATTACAAATCTTTCCTAACTAACTTATTAGCAGCAAGACATAGGGTGAATCACTGAACTGTTTGGAAATCCAGTTCCTCATTTGGAAAAGGGGAATAAAAATACATCCCATTTCTATCTCACAGGGTCACTTGAAGATGTCCTCAGATGGTACACGTAAAAATTACTCTAACTGTATGAAGCATCATTATGTGAGTGGGTATATTGATGATGATTGATGTATATTACTATTATGATGTAATATACATATGGATTTGTTATTGGGAATTTATCTTGAACTAAAATTGCCAAACTTTAAGAAATAGATCTTTCACAGCACACTCCTTAGGTTAAATCAGGAATCGTAACTCAGTAGCACAAGTGCTGCTACTGTTTCTTTCTGCAGCCATGGCAGACCTCCAAAATCTACCAAGGAACACTTTCTAAAGCTCAGGGTTGGACAGCCACTGCCAATGTACAGTAGTAAGCAGACAATCTGATACCTGTTGCCATGTCTGAATTAGTCAATTGTGTGGGCTGTGCCTGTTTAGATGTATTATGTCCCCCAAAACAGCATGTTCTTGAATGCAATCTTGTGGGAGCAGATGTACTAGTGTTTATTAGGTTGGAATCTTTGGATTAGGTTGTTTCCATGGATATGTGACCCACCCAACTTTGGTTAATACCTTTGATTAGATTATTTCCAAGGAGGTGTGGCTCTGCCCATTAAGCGTGGGTCTTCATAGTTTACAGGAGCCCCATACGAGTTCGGACAGAAGGAGCTCAGTGCTGCAGCTGAGAGAGACATTTTGGAGATGGCCATTGAAAACAGACTTTTGCTAGCCCAGAGTTTGCTCCAGAAAAGCTTAGAGAGATGAAGTCCAGAGTTTGCCCCAGGATATGCTAAGACAGGATCCCCAGGTACTTAGAGAGAACCAAGAACACACAGGAGCTGAGAGAGGAGATGGAGAACAACCCAAGATCAGCAAACACCAGCTAACAGGTTTTCCGGATGCCATCAGCCATCTTTCATTGAAGGTACCCTATTGTTGATGCCTTAGCTTGGACACTTTTATGCCCTTAAGACTGTAACTTTGTAACCAAATAAACCCCCTTTATAAAAGCCAATCCATTTCAATAGCAACTAAAAAAATCAAGTACCTAGGAATAAACTTAACCAAAGATGTAAAAGACCTATACAAAGAAAACTATATAACTCTATTAAAAGAAATAGAAGGGGACCTTAAAAGATGGAAAAATATTCCATGTTCATGGATAGGAAGGCTAAATGTCATTAAGATGTCAGTTCTACCCAAACTCATCTACAGATTCAATGCAATCCCAATCAAAATTCCAACAACCTACTTTGCAGACTTGGAAAAGCTAGTTATCAAATTTATTTGGAAAGTAAAGATGCCTCGAATTGCTAAAGACACTCTAAAAAAGAAAAATGAAGTGGGAGGACTTATACTCCCTGACTTTGAAGCTTATTATAAAGCCACAGTTGCCAAAACAGCATGGTACTGGCACAAAGATAGACATATAGATCAATGGAATCGAATTGAGAATTCGGAGATAGACCCCCAGATCTATGGCCAACTGATCTTTGATAAGGCCCCCGAAGTCACTGAACTGGGTCATAATGGTCTTTTCAACAAATGGGGCTGGAAGAGTTGGATATCCATATTCAAAAGAATGAGAGAGGACCCCTACCTCACACCCTACACAAAAAGTAACTCAAAATGGACCAAAGATCTCAATATAAAAGAAAGCACCATAAAACTCTGTGGAGACACGGAAGGCCCCCTGGCTTAACAAACTATAGAGCAGGGCCTTCCCAAAGCTACAGATGTCTGAAGGCGGACACTGGAGCTAGGGAATGGCCAAAAGCCTTGCACGTCTGAAAGCAGACATTTAGATGAGGGAATAATCTCTGAGCTCTTGCTGGGCTCCTTCCGTGCTCTTGTCTCCTGCCTCCTGCCCCTTGCCCCTGCTGTTTCCTGTATAGCTCCCAAAGAAATTGTCCCTTAAGACTAAAGATATGTAAATACACCTCATGGCTTTAGAAAAAAATGTACCTGAGAACAGTCACGTAGGAAACTATCTTGTATGCTATAAAGACCTGTAGAAGTAAGTACAATAAAACTTTCTTTTTGCATGGACACTGAGGACGGAGTTGTGCTTCCCTTCTTTCACAAAACTCCTAGAAGATAATGTAGGAAAACATCTTCAAGACCTTGTTTTAGGTCACCACTTCCTAGACTTTACACCCAAAGCACAAGCAACGAAAGAAAAAATAGATAAATGGGAACTCCTCAAGCTTAGAAGTTTCTGTACCTCAAAGGAATTTGTCAAAAAGATAAAGAGGCAGCCAACTTAGTGGGAAAAAATTTTTGGAAACTATGTATCTGACAAAAGACTGATACCTTGCATATATAAAGAAATCCTACAACTCAATGATGATAGTACAGAGAACCCAATTATAAAACGGGCAAAAGATATGAAAAGACAATTCTCTGAAGAGGAAATACAAATGGCCAAGAAACACAGGAAAAAAGGTTCAGCTTCACTAGGTATTAGAGAGATGCAAATTAAGACCACAATGAGATACCATCTCACACCAATTAGAATGGCTGCCATTAAACAAACAGGAAACTACAAATGCTGGAGGGGATATGGAGAAATTGGAACTCTTATTCATTGTTGGTGGGACTGTATAATGGTTCAGCCACTCTGGAAGTCAGTCTGGCAGTTCCTTAGAAAGCTAGATATAGAGATACCCTTCGATCCAGCGATTGCACTTCTCGGTATATACGCGGAAGATTGGAGAGCAGTGACATGAACAGATATCTGCACGCCAATGTTCATAGCAGCATTATTTACAATTGCCAAGAGATGGAAACAACCGAAATGTCCTTCAACAGATGAGTGGATAAATAAAATGTGGTATATACACACGATGGAATACTACACGGCAGCTAAGAAGGAATGACGTGAAACATATGACAACATGGATGAGCCTTGAAGACATAATGCTGAGTGAAATAAGCCAGGCACAAAAAGAGAAATATTATATGCTACCACTAATGTGAACTTTGAAAAATGTAAAACAAATGGTTTATAATGTAGAATGTAGGGGAATTAGCGATAGAGAGCAATTAAGGAAGGGGGAACAATAATCCAAGAAGAACAGATAAGCTATCATGGGTATATTTAATGTTCTGGGAATGCCCAGAATGACGAGGAATGACTATGGTCTGTTAATTTCTGATGGGTATAGTAGGACCAAGTTCACAGAAATGTTGCTATATTAAGTTACTCTCTTGGGGTAGAGTAAGAACACGTTGGAAGTAAAGTAGTTATCTTAGGTTAGTTGTCTTTTTCTTACTCTCTTGTTATGGTCTCTTTGAAATGTTCTTTTATTGTATTTTTTTATTGTATTTTTTTTAATTTTTTAAATTTTTCATACAGTTGATTTAGAAAAAAAAAAGTTTAAAAAAAAAAAAAGGAAAAAAATATGCAGAGCCCCCTTGAGGAGCTGGTGGAGAATGCAGGGGTATTGGCCTGCCCTACCTCGATGGTTGCTAATATGCTCCCAGACATAGGGGACTGGTGGTTTGATGGGTTGAGCCCTCTACCACGGAATTTGCCCTTGGGAAGACTGTTGCTGCAAAGGAGAGGCTAGGCCTCCCTATAATTGTGCCTTAGAGCCTCCTCCCGAATGCCTCTTTGTTGCTCCAATGTGGCCCTCTCTCTCTAGCTAAGCCAACTTGGCAGGTGGAATCACTGCCCTCCCACCTACGTGGGATCAGACACCCAGGGGAGTGAATCTCCCTGGCAACGTGGAATATGACTCCCGGGGAGGAATGTAGACCTGGCATCGTGGGATGGAGAACATCTTCTTGACCAAAAGGGGGATGTGAAAGGAAATGAAATAAGCTTCATTGGCAGAGAGATTCCAAAAGGAGCCGAGAGGTCACTCTGGTGGGCACTCTTATGCACACTTTAGACAACCCTTTTTAGGTTCTAATGAATTGGGTAGCTGGTGGTGGATACCTGAAACTATCAAACTACAACCCAGAACCCATGAATCTTGAAGACAATTGTATAAAAATGTGGCTTATGAGGGGGGACAGTGGGATTGGGGGGGTCATAGGGATCATACTCCTGTTTGTCTAGTTTGTGGATGGATGAGTGGAAAGGTGGGGGAAGGAAAGAAACAAACAAACAAGGGCACCCAGTGTTCTTTTTTACTTTAGTTGCTCTTTTTCACTTTAATTATTATTCTGGTTATTTTTGTGTGTGTGGTAATGAGGGTGTTGGGGATTGATTTTGGTAATGAATGTACATCTATGTAATGGTACTGTGAACAATAAAATATACGATTTGTTTTGTATGACTGCGTGGTATGTGAATATATCTCAATAAAATGAAGAATAATAAAAAAAGCCAATCCATTTCTGGTATTTTCCATAACAGCAGCATTAGCAAACTGGAACATGGGCCAACCAGTTCTGTCAAACTAATGTCTAGATAAGAGTCTTTTTATATAGTGGAATGTGGCTCTATGGATGGGGTGGAAAACATGTCTAATCTTAATTACAGCAGTAGGCAATGGGAGTCATACTTTCTCTCCATCTTTGCTAAAAACGTTTCCAACATGTCTGTGCATTTCAAACCTTTGTGGTCAGAAATACAGGCATTTCTCTTCTCTGAATTTCCTTACAAATTCTCAAGTTTGTGGGGATTGCCTTTTCAGAAAAAGGTTGTTTGAAAGGGAACAAGAAATCAGACAGGCTATGTGCCAAGAGAAGAAAATAAGCTGTTATCCACCTTCCTCACTCTTTCCCTCCTCCTCCCGATCCCCCACTAGGGACACAACTAGTCTTTCTGGGGATACTTTCTAAATTCTTCAGATTACACAGAAGAAACCAGAATTCTCTAATTAAAGCAAGCAGAAGTTTTTGTTTCCTTTTTCACTGAATCATAAAAAAATAAACAGAACAAAATATATTCAGCTCAATCAAAATCTAATCAATTGCAAGGCTTTATTAAACATAGCACTATAACATAGGAAACTATGTTAGTCCTGGCCCAGGGAGGATGGATGACAAGAACAGAGCACTTTTCTGGCTTTGTCTTTGATGTCTATAAATTTTATTCTTTGTGCAAATCACTAAGTTTCTGAATAGTAGTTGACATTAAATTTTGGGGAAACATACAAATGGATGGTAAAATGCATTAGGGGTTCCCAAATATTAGCTAGCCATGCTCCCTGACCACCTACTGGAGCTCACCTCTGTTTTTGACCTCCAAAGTGCATAGAATATTTTCTTTTTTCTTCTATTATTCCAGCTCCTTATTTTTATGGCCAAGAATATACTGGATGCAGAAACTTGTTCAGACCAAAACTTGGCATGTAAACTCTCAGTTTGGCTGCAAGTGGGTTAACACCAATTTGCAAAATAAAGTATGAATAATAATCCAAGCTGTAAGAGTTCAAAGTAAAATAAATGTTTACTATCTTATCAGAGAATATAAATCAGTTTGGCACATAAGTCAACCTAAATTTCTGTGTAGAAGTTCCAGATATAGTTAGAATTCTATTTTAGAAATATAACCAACATAAAAGATATGATGAGAATTAAAGACCCCCTGAATGACCCTTTCCTAATAAATACAATCCAAGCGCTGAGCCATGTAATTCTATTGGGTTCACATGACAACTTTTCCTCTCAACAGGTTTTCCTCCTCTCGTTGCTCATGTTCCTTTTACAATTCAACTTCTTTCTCCTGTCCTTATTTTCTGCTATGTATATGCCTCCTTCCAACCTACAGACAATAAATTAGTTTTGGGGGGAGCAATAGGGGCCAAAAAGAGCACTATTATCAGAACATGAATCTGCACTAGTGATTTGTGATGTTAACCTCTACCATTTTTTGCACCTCAAAGTAGACTTAAATGT
Organism: Choloepus didactylus; assembly: GCF_015220235.1. Taxonomy (NCBI): domain Eukaryota; kingdom Metazoa; phylum Chordata; class Mammalia; order Pilosa; family Megalonychidae; genus Choloepus; species Choloepus didactylus. The sequence continues at coordinate 58,413,982 of NC_051321.1, read as the reverse complement.
GAGACTCACTACTGGTTTGCAAACTTCATGGAAGCCCTTATCCATACCAGACTCCCACTGCTGCTTTACCTGCCTGGCACCAGGGCTCCCACCACATCTCAGTCCACTGAGAGCAAGTCTTGCATAGAATGGCTAGATTCCACACAGAACCCTCAACTCTAGTTAAACTTGAGAAAAAACCACTGGCTCTAATTTACCATGTTATCTACCACTCATTATGGTACAGGCACATTATCTCTTTCAGTGCCAAGAAACATTCTTACAAATGAGGAAATGAAGACTTGAAGAGGTTAATATACTTGCCTGTAATTATATAGTCAGATCTGCCTCGTTCCTGAGCCTATGCCCTTGCCTGGTGCTGTTACTCTAGCTGCCATATCTGTTCCAACCATTCCTCCCATCTCTGCCATCCTTGGTCACCAAACAAAAGTCATCCCCACCACGTCTCTTCGCTTTGGCATATCTTCATCCCTTACAATTTGGCAATTCTGCATCTTTGATAACCCCAACCCCCACCACCACCCTTGGCCAGGGTGGGGTAGTGATGCTAGGAGAAGCCAAAGCCAGAAATCTGACAGTCCACTGAACATCTAGCCTCAGGTGCCATCCTTTTTTGATGTCAATGCCATCTAGATTTAATGTTCTCTCCCTCTCTTAACCCTCCAGTTATATCCTTTTATTCACTCAGAAACTTGGCATATGAATAAGTCTTCCTTTCTACCCAAACTTAGTATTAAGAGATTTCACCTTCTGTTGTCCTTATGAATAAATCCAGTTTCTTACTACCTCTATTTCCAGTCTGCCGTCTTCCTTCATTTCTCTTTGTGCCCCAGCCATCCTGAACTTAGAGCTGATCATCAGAACCACTCTCTTATCAGCATCCTTGATTTCTGCATAGAGTATAGATGTCTATATTCTGCCAATCCTACCTTGGAAAACTAACTCTAGATTGATGCATATTCCTCTATGTTGGTCCTTGTTTTGGTTTGCTAAAGATGACAAAATGCAACATACCAGAAATGGACTGGCCTTTAACAATGAAGATTTATTAGCTTATATGTTTACAATTCTAAGGCTGTGAAAATGTCCAAATTAAGGCATCATCAGGACAATACCCTCTCTGAAGACTGGTTACTAGGCTCCTCTGTCACATACCAAGGCACATGGCAACATCTGCTGGTCCTTCTCTCCCAGGATTCCTTGCTTCCAGCTTCTGGCTTCAGGGCTTCCTCTCTTGGCTTCTGTAGGTGTGTCCTTGTCTCTCTTTTTCCATGAGCTTCTCTGTTTTCTCTGTATGTCATTTATCCTCTTATAAAAGACTCCAGTAAGAAGATTAAGACCCATCTTGAGTGAAGTGGGTCACGTTTCAATTGAAATAACCTAATCAAAAGATCCCACCTACACCCACAGGAATGGATTAAAAGAATATGATCTTTTCTGGGGTTCAAACAGCTTCAAACTACCACAATCCTATTACCAGCTCAAATTTGTTCACTGGCTTTTTATTTATCTTTGCTTTATTTACTTTCACTTCTCTCAGAGACCAGCCCAAATCTCTGCCACTTTCCTCAAGACGCCCAATGCCCACCTCTCACTGTAAGCACATAGCATCATCTCCTACTTCACTGTGACAGCTGAGGTCATCAGTCCTGGTCTGTTTCAACTTCCTGTTTCCCTTCAGCCCTTGACACATCTAAACCCACACCCATCCTTCCTTCCTTCCTTGGAATCTCAGAGGCTAAGATATCTCTTCTTCTGCCTGGAATCCCTTCCCACTTTCTCTTCCTTTGCTAACTCCTCACTATCTTTTAAGACATCTCATACAGTCACTCTTCCAAGAAGGTTTCCTTATGGCTGGACCCTTGGTTGGGTTAGGTGACTCTCGGAGCTTTCCCAGAACCAGCATCTATCATTGTGCTTACGAGGTTCTTTTGTAAAGCTGCTGAACAGTTTGCTTCCTAGACCCAGCTGCAAGTTCCTCAAGGTCAGGGACCAGATCTTGCTCACCTTTAAATCCTCAATGCCTAGTGCAGACCTGTGACATACTAGGAACACAATTTTATTTGTTTATTTTTGTTATCAAACTTTCTTCCTTAGCTGAGCTTGGATATGTTTCCTTAACAGTCTAGACAAAAATATTAATAGAATCAGACTAACAGGCTTATAAAAGAAAAGGTATCATGCTTTTATATTTTATTTCTTTTAAAAAGAAAGCTGTGTATATACATATATATACACACACACACACCTACATACACATCTATTTTTTCAAATTCTTCTAGTACATTATATACAATAAAAAAACTTCTGTTTCACATTCTTAATACTACCAATAACTAAATAGTTTGTGACTTTGCACAAGTCACCTGACCTTTGTGGGCCTTTCTGTAAACTGTGGAGGGTGGAATAGGTAAGCTCCATGAGCAACGATTTTGTGATGACAATAATAATGAAGCAGAGAATATATTCATGGAAGACACAAAGAAATAATTGATAGTGCTATTCTGAAATGTCACATAATAATTCCTTTATCTGACATCTCTCAAGTGAATTTTTAAATTTATAAACTGCTTTTAAATAAAATGAAATAACCAAATGAAATCTTAATTTAAATATTCAACTTACTTTCTAAATAAACTTTTAAATTTCGAATAGTTTTAGATTTATGTAAAGATAATTAAGATAGTACAGAAAATTCCTTATACCCCTTACCCAGTTTTCCCCATTGTTAACATCTTACATTATCATGTTATATTTGTCACAACTAAGGAGGTGACTCTGGTACATTACCACAACCAAACAAACTCTAGCCCTTGTTTGGATTCCACAAGTTTTTCCACTAAGGTCTTTTTTCTGTTCCAGAATCCCATCCAAGATGTTAAAGTACATTTAGTCTTCGTGTCTCCTTAATTTCCTCTGGTTTGTAAGTTTCTCAGTCTTTCCTTGTTTTTCATTACCTTGACAGTTTTGAAGAGTACTGGTCAGATACATTGTAGAATGTCCCTCTTCTGAAATTCGTCTAATGCTTTTTCATGATGACACTGAGTTAAGGGTTTTGGGAAGGAACACTAGAGAGGAAAAGTACCATTCTTATCACATCATAACAAGGGTACATTCTATAGGCCTGAGTAATCATTGGTGAGATTAATCTTAACATCAATGAGCTTTTTATAAGTTTTTTTTCATATTCATTACCACATGTAATTCTTTCATCAACCTGAAATTGACCAGGCTGGCATCCTTAGTTCCATTTTACAAAGGGGAACCCTGAGGCTGGGACTGGAGCCAATATGCAATGACTGTCAGCCTAATCTTCATAGCACCCTTACCAACTGCCATAATTTACATCTATAAGAAGCATTTATAGGAAGCCACCTCTTACAATGCTATCCAGTATAAACCAATTTTAGTGTCTGTGTTTAGAAATGGTCATGATTAAATGATCCGTGGCTTCCATATACTAGATCTATAACCCTGGTCTTATTTGAACAAATTCAGATCAAAATGTCTAATCAACCAATCAAGGAACAATCAACAAACCACACACACTAAGCATCATGATTTAAATTCAAATTTTGAATGAACATTCTTTTTTCAAACTAACAATTTTGTGTTTTGATAGTCGTAGCTTATTTTCTTAATGGTTCAAGCCCACCAGACCAGAAAAAGTCATTTAAAAGAAGGTTGTTTCTCCATCCATGAAACAGGCTTGTAAATAAAAACAGATATAACATTCGCCTTGGATGTGTAACAACGTTGTTCACTTTTCAGTCAGATAGGAAGAGGGACCTGATAACTGTCCCTTTGGAAACACTAACAACAACAATAACAATAATAATGTTTTTATTTTAATTATAGCAATAATAATAAAAGCTAACCTCTTGAGTCCTTATTATGAGGCAGGCTCTGTGCTAAATGCTTAAATGATGAGCTCATTTTGTCCTCAATATCTTCGGGTTAGATCCTACTGATATCCTTATTCTGCAAATGAAGACAATAAGCCTCAGGGAGATAAGAAACTCACCAGATCATATGTTTGGGCCTGTGATTCAAACCCAAGCTGTTTGACCCCAGAGCCTAAATTTTATCTACTCTGCTCTCCTGGGAGATGAGTCTCACACTTTTTAGGGCAGTAAAAGCACAAGCATGTTGACCTGCTTATCATCAGAGTAGATCACACAGTGTTTCCATTGATCAATGATCTCCCTTCACATGATAGAAATAAAGCAATGAGACAAAACCAACAGCATTTACTGGCTTTATTATTTACTCCATCATTCATAAGTGGTTTGCCCTAGAAGAAGATTTAGCTATGGTATCAGCTGGGATATAACACATTTTCTTTTGGGGTGCTGTTAATTCAATCATCCTCCATTTCTCCATTTATTTATTCAGCAAATATTTACTGAGTGCCTTCTATACTCCAGGCATTTTTCTAATCACTTTTGAAATATCAATGAATTTAATCCTTAAATAGTGAAGGTACTATCATTATTCTTATTTTGCAGGTGAGAAATTGAGGCACAAACAGATTGAGTAACTTGCCAACAGTCAAATAATAAAGCCAGGATTTGAAAAAGGCAGCTTGAGTCCAGATTCTCCACCTGCACTTTAGATTTCTTTTCCTTACTGGCTATTGAAGTGTCTGAAGCTGGAATTATTAACACTGACTATTTTTTTTAAAAGAAGAATACCTGTTACAGTTAACGCTAATTTCATAAAGTTCTGATTTTTATTTCCCATTATATGTAACATGAAAAAGTGGCATTTATATTTCCTATTTAATCCACAAGCTTCAGAATACTCAAAAGTAACATCTAGCAGTCTTCTGGGTCAAATTGGAGAACTGGGAATTCAGACTTCTTTGAAATGACAGGAAAGTGGTTTGAAAACAAAAAAGAATATAATAGAAAAGTGTTGGGAAGCATGAATGGGTGGACCAGGAATGTTGAGGAAGTCCAAGAAGATAGAATACAGATAGTATTGGACCAATGGAAAAAACAGAGCAGAATAAAACAGTCTAAGATAGCAGAGGTAACCACAGTTATGAGTGCCCCTGAGAAGCTCAAGTCAGGCAGAAAGAAGAAAGAGCAGTGGTATCAAGGTATTTGTCTAATAACTCTTTTTAGGACAGTACAAATGGGGGGAGGGGGTCATCTCTGCTTCCTGCTTAGAGGCAGGTTTTAATGGCATTTGCCCACAAAGCTTAACCCTAAGAGAAGCTTCATAAAGTTAGGGAAGTGGGAGTTGGGGGAGTTGTAGAGGGAAGCAGAGTGAGTTGGGGTTAGACATGAGCCACAGCTGGGAGATGAAGTAGAGAGAAGCCAAGGCAACTCCACCAAGGACTGAACAAGAGGCAGTAGCGTCTGCTCTCAGGGGAAACTCTCTTACCTGGCCAACCCTGCCAACTCTCCCTCATTGCACCCCAGAAGGAAGCTAACCTGATGGTGTATCCTGCACAAATACCCAGACCCACAGCCAGTTCCTCCATTCAACAGACAATCAGCAACTCAGAACACCTACACCAAATGCATCTCCTAACCAGCCCAGTCATTTATTTGCAAAGTTGAATGGACAAAGTATCACCAGATTATAAAACTCTGAAAGTGAGGAACAGAGTTGAATAAACTTAGCAACTTGACCAAGTGAAAACAGAAATACTTCAGGGAAAACACAATAATTTAAAATTTATAAGTAACATTCTGAAAGAGATTAAAAAGATATTGCTTCCACCAAAAAAGAACAAGTTACTGTGGAAAAGGAGGTATCAAATAGTAAAGTGTTATTGCAAATTAAAAATATGATTGACCACTAAAAAAATCACTGATGTAGCAAAACAACAAAATAAAATCATCTGAAGGCTGAGTTGGGCAACTGGAAGATAAAGTTAAGAAACTCTTATCAGATCTCAAATTGCCCTCTCCAGAATCTCTTGTTAGAAGATGAAGAAAGCAGCACTAAATTAGTCTTTGCAAAGGGATGGCGTATGATTGAACCACAGCCAATCAATTGCCTGCTCACTAGCTCAGCACCTGGCCTAGCACCTAGAGTTGAAGGAAATCAATCAAATTTCTTTTATCAGGAAATTAAACTTGCAGTATGAAAAAATTTGGATGTTGAAGGTGTCAGAGAATTACTGTGAATACATCTACAAACTGCAAAGGGGACCACTAGAGTCCACAGCTGTCCTCCAGCTCCAGTTGCCCAAGGTCCTATTCTATCATACTTCCTGTTACTGACTTGTAAGAGATTCCATCTCCCTTGTTAGACCATGCCTATCCTTCTAACAACTACTCCCTTTTCTTGAGTTAGCTTGAGCAAGTCTCTGTTTCTTGCAACCCAAATCACTCTAATTGAAAAGGAAGCCTGAACAAGTATGTTCACTTTGAAATCAGAAAGCAAGAGAGGCCAACTCTGTCTTCTGGAACAATGGGATGAGATGTTTACATAGGAGTGTAACTGCAGCCTGTACTATAAGAACTTAGTTCATGAGGCTGAGATTGCCTTTTCAAGATTAGAAAATTTAAAATGCTTACTATTTTTTGAAGATTATTGGGCTATTGAATCAGAGGTCTCAAGATAATTTCCCAAAGCCTCTAACCTTTTAAAAATTGGGTGGAGAGGATTAAAAAGAAATAATGTTAAAATTCTCTTTGATTATAGATTTGTGTTTTGGATTCAGAGACAACAGAACTTAGATTGAATCTAAACCTTGGTAATAGGGAATAACAAAGATTCTGGAAGATCTCTGCTTGCCCTCCCTCCATTTTTTTAACCCTTCTCCTGGAGAACCCAAGGGGTCTTGAGAAAGACAAAGACTGGCTTGGCACTATTAGTCAGCCCTTAGTGTCTCCTGTCAAATATTAAATTACGTAGAACTTCATCATCAGTCCAGCTCCATGAACTGATGTATCAAAACAGAAATGAGACTGCTCCATAATCATGCCTAAACACAAATAAATCATGAACATTATCCCAACCACAAAAATGGCCAAACATCCCCCTATCTAAGTAAGATTTATTAAGACACCCAATCATAGAATTAACCCAACTTCCTGACATCATTCAATCTAAAGTCTCACTTTCTTAAACCCTCCTTAAAATCACCTAACAAAATCCTGAATCCTTTCTAAGTCCTTAAGAAAATTTTCCAACCTTTCTAATAATTTCTTCCTACTGAAGAGCTACACTGTTCCCTATGGTGTGTTCTCCCTTGCTGAAGTAGTAATAGACCCAACGGTTCAACTACAGGTGTGTTCCTGGTGATATTTGGCTGGAGGGAACTGACAGTCTTTAAAATGTCATGTTTCTCTGCTCTACTCCTATTATTACTTGCGTCAGAACAGCAAAGAGTTGCTCACCTGGACTAACTTTCTGGATCCCAGCAATAATGGCCAAAGTTAAGCATTTACCATGTACCAGCTGCTTTATAAGGATTGACTCATCTGATCTCCACTGTGCTAGATTGGATATACTATACCCCCACAAAAGTCAAGATCTTTTAACCCAAGCTTGTTGGGTGGAACATTTTGATTGAGTGTTTCCATGGAGATGTGACTCACCCAACTGTGGGTGATACCTTTGATTAAATTATTTCCATGGAGGTGTGGACCCCACCCATTCAGGGTGGGTCTTGATTAGTTCACTGGAGTATATAAGAGAGCTCAAGAGCAGACACTGAGGCTGATTCTTAGAGATGCTTAGAGATGCTTGGAGATGCGGAAAGAAGGATGTTTGGAGATGCTAAGCTAAGAGATGTCACCCAGAGTTTGCCCAGAGAAGCTAAGAGAGGATTCCCAGATGCTTAGAGAGAAACACCCTGGGAGAAAGCAGCAAGGATGCACAGTAGCTGAGAGAGGAGCTGAAACACAACCCAGGACCAGCAGACGCCAGCCATGTGCCTTTCCCAGCTGACAGAGGTGTTCCGGATGCCAATGGCCATTCTTCAGTGAAGGCATCCTCTTGTTGATGCCTTAGTTTGGACACTTTTATGGCCTTAGAACTGTAAATTTGTAACCTAATAAATCCTCTTTTATAAAAGCCAATCCATTTCTAGTATTTTGCATAATAGCAGCATTAGCAAACCAGAACACCCACTATGACCCTATGAGTAGATAGGCTTTGTACCCATTTACAGATGAATAAACTAAGTGGCTGAGACAGGAGTCCAAGGCAGCCAGTTGGCTTGGTGCTGGAACTCCAGCTTCCCCACCAGGCTGCTTCCCACCACACTCTTCTACTATGCTCTCATTCATCACTGAATGGCATGGGTTCACTGTGCTATCAGTCTGCACTGAAGGGCACTAAAACAAGCAGCTCCTAGAAAAACCATTGCTGGGTTTCCTGTATAGTGTCATGGAAGAATGGACACCCACAGATTTCTCCCTGATTTCAGTCCTGGAAATACCAAGCTTCCTCTAAGCAGACATTTTTTTTTTTCGTCAACCCGTTTCCTTATCTGTTTGGGGGAAAAAAAAAAAAGTCATTTCTTTTTTGTGTCTCTTAGGGAGGCAATAATCATATAACCTGGAGTTTTTCAACCTGATTTTAGGACAATAATGGAATGATTTTAAGTTGAATAAACCTAACCAAGAAAGATATTCCCTTTGCATGTTTCTTTCAATTTTACTAATGTGTTCAAGAGAGCATTCTTTTTTGGTAGTAATATAAATAGCATTTTTTAAATCTTCCATTACAATAAAGAAAGAGGGGGGTCTGAGGTGCAGAGTGTGGAAGGCAATAATATCTAGCAAGATTTCCATAACTTAGTTTCATTTTATTTTGTTTATTTTTTAATTACCTTCCATCTAGGTCAGTCAAACTGTTTTCCATTTACAAGTGACATACAATTTCCTTTTAAAATAAATTTATTTCAGTAAAAATTTGAGTCTGTTTAAAGAAAAAAAATGTTAAATAAATAGTAGTACAGGTGGTAACAGAGTATAACAAAAATCAAGAAGGTGTTTTGGGAAACCCTGACGTCAGTTTCCTCTCTGCCTCAGATGCTGGAAAGACCAGAGTTTAATTCATGGGTCATGGAAGCTCAGAGTGCAGGTCATTGCTCCGTGAATTTTCATGCTCTAATGTCACTCCTGGCTTTATTTTCTATCTCCTCCCTCAGTCATCCTATCTTACTACCCTAAATCCTTTTAGAAAAAAAAAAAACAGTGGTGGTGATGGAGAGGAGGAACTGGAATATGGCATAATAAAGGATATCTCTTTGCTTCAACAACACCGTGCCCAAAGGCTGCTGGTTTTCTGACTGACGTGGAGGAAGCTCTCAGAAAGCCCCGCGCGTCTGTCTGACTTACTCTAGTCTTGGGAAGTTTTAATTCTACAAACTGGGCAGGAACTACGTTTCCAAAAATGCTTAGACAGCAAATTCTTTGGCCCTCCTCCGCTCCAGCATCGACAGTCACCACGATAGCCTGTGAGTGTGAAAAGTGTGAGTGAATTAAAGCATTGGGGTGGGAAAGGAAGGAAGAGGTGCCACAGGTGCAGCCCCTCCCTTCTCCTTTCTGGCTATGCCCCACCTTGACCTTCAGTCCAGTTTCCTCTTCTCGTGCCCATAGGTGTGAGGACGTTCCTGTGGACCCTCGGAAACCCGGGTGGGGAGTGTGAGTAGAGGGCAGGGATGGAGACTGGCTCCCGGGATGGGAGGGTGGTGGGCGGTCCTGGAGAATAACGACGCCGAAGAGCCCCGGCGGCGCGGGCCCAGATTCCCTGGAAAGCCAAGCAGTCTAGAAAAGCTGGGCTTGCATTCTCCCCCATTCTCTCTGAAGAGTTCTCAGGAAGTTTGGGGGAGGGGCGAGCCGCGCTCTCTTGTTCTCCAGGCCCCAGACTGTAAGGAGGGACGCAGCAGCAGCAGCAGGAGATCTCGGCGGTGTCACGTTCGGGCCCAAGAACAGACTCCGGGTGCTCCCGGCTGGGTCCGCAGGGCGCCGACAAGGGGCTGCGGGCCAGGCGAGTGGGCCGGCATGGAGGGACTGGTCTTGCTCAACGCCCTGGCCACCCGCCTGCTGTTCGTGCTGCACTCACTGGTCGGGGTCTGGCGAGTGACTGAAGTGAAAAAGGAGCCCCGGTTCTGGCTGCTAGCGCTGCTCAACCTCCTGCTCTTCCTGGAGACTGCGCTCACCCTCAAGTTCAAGCGCGAGAGGGGCTATAAATGGTGAGCGCGTCCGGGGAAGGGAGGGCGCGCGGGGTCCTCGGGCACTGTCTCCCACGGCACTCACGGTCAGCCCAAGGGCCCGTCACCCAGCAGCCCGACGAGTCGTTAGTCGGGTTCGGACCCCTTTGTCCTCGTCCGGAGCCTCGACGGCGCGCGAGATGCTCGCGCGGCTGTTGGGCACCCAGGGGAACGTTGTTAAGTTTCAAGCTGTGCGCGCAGCTGTGCGTCGCCCAGTCTTAGGTTTGGCCACTTGCAAGGAAAGAGAGAAGGAAAGCTCTTGCCTGCTCTGTAGAAAGTGTTCCAAAATGGGAGAGTCGAGGAGAAGAGGGGCCGTGAACCCTGCTTTGTGAATTTCGGGTGTGTGGTTGTGCGCGGGTTGCTTTGTGTGCCTGCAGGTGTGGGAAAGCCTTTCGCTGGGCATCAGCGACCTTTGCAATAACTTGTACGCACTGGGCAGTCTCCTAGGGCAAGAAGCCCCTCGCAGCGCGACTGTGATTTCAGCCGCATCTCTGCCCTACAGCCCGCGGGGCCCTGAGCTCTCTGTTATGGCGCCAGCTTCAGGTGTCGGGTGCTGGTGGCTTTGGAGCTTGGCAGATGGCCAGTCCATCTTGCTAGAGACGGGCTGCGACGCTTGTGGTGAAACCAGCAAGTAGTGGTTCCGACTTAACGTGCAAGAACTACAGGCGCTGCAGGATGCTTTATTTCCTCTCTCAAAGATTTGAATGGCAATAGATAAATTGAGCAAAAGATTCTCCTGCTATTTAAAAAGGGTTTCACCTTCAGTACATTTTCACCCAAACTTCTTCAATTAGGCCGCTTCCTTTGTTAAGTTTTAAAAACAGTGAGGTTGTGTTTTTTGTATTTGTCACTACTTTTAAAAGTACACAATGCTATGAGAAAGAAAAGAACTGTATTAACCAGTTCAAGAATACATACACAGTGATATTCAAGTCATCACATTCAGAAAAAAAATCCCTCTCTACAGTTTTTACATATTAAACTAAAAATGTCTGTGTATTCCATGACAGGTCGAGGATGAGACTGTGTTTCTCTTAAGATGATGTGAATCCTACCTTTTCCATTCTTGAAAAATTCTAGAATTATTAATGAAAACTTATTCAAGTGCAATCCTAGTTTAATACAAAGAGGATTGGAATGTTATCTTCCCTCCTCCAAATGAATAGTTTATTAAGCACAAGATATTTGAGGTACTTTCCAGTGTGCCTTTTGGACATCTCAAAGAAAAATGATTTTAGCTTCCCAAATAAGCCTAAGGGTTAAAGAAACAGAAGGGGAGAAAAGTGTTTGTTTACCCAGCAGGTTGTATAAGATTGATTTAGTTTTTACTGAGTACACTAGGGTGGAAATATCTTTGGTAACAGAAGGATGAAGTCTCAGGCTGAAAATTTTACCATGTAAAGTAGTCCTGCAAACAACCATCAGGGTTCAGGGTTCAGGAGAGGGGCCAGCTCAGCAGGACCTGAAATAACCCCCTTCTCCCATCCCCAGGAGTAGACAGAAACCGTATCTCAAAATCCCACTCTAGTTGCATAGAAATACTACTACCAATGGAACTTTACCTTCATGTCTTGATCATCACTGGTAACTCATTCAGACTGACATGTAACTTACAACCAACCAAGAGAGGAAACGAGGGTTGGGGCAACTGGGTGGATGGTCAGACCTGAGACAGGTTTAGTAGGCGACTAAGGACATAGTGGTGTTTAGAGCGTTAACCTCAAAATTAGACAGATAATGGGATCATATCTGAGCTTTCCTATTACTCACTGTGGGATTTTGAACAATTTACTTGAACGTTCTGAGCCTCAAGTCTCCTCCTCTGTAAATATCTATTCCATAAGGTTGTTGGAAAATTAAATGAAATAATACATGTAGATAGTTAATAAATAAAAAAAAAAAGGAATGACCTTTTCTAGATCTCATTTTTCTTTTTTTTTTTCTTATTAAAAAATATTTGTGACACTGGACATATTTTATGTCTGTACTAGTCAAACAATCATACTTAAGGGACTGGCCAATAAACCATTGGTTCAGAGCTAAAAAGTAGAAGGAAGTTCTGATATATTGAACATTATAAAACCATTTCAAGAAAATCTTGCTGGCTTAAAGTGTAGACTAATATTTGAAAATGAGCAAAGGAAAAAGGGTGATAGATTTTGCTTATTATAAGTTCAGGAACAAATGAATTTTGGTCATTTGTGTAGTGGACAATACTAACACACTACTCTGACATAAATTTGAGGAAAAAAATCAAAGATGGACTGCTAAATAATATAGGAAATTATCCTTGAAACAATGTGGTAACAAAAAGGTTTGATTTGGGTAACATTTCATTACTATGTTGAAGTTTTCTGAATAAAGCAAGGCATAATTTTTTCTTGTTATTGAGTGCTAAGAAAAACCTTCCATCAGAAAACCTAAGCTGATGAAATAAAATAGAGAAAAGGTAAACATTTGATAAGGTAAACAGTATGGCAGTATGCATATCTCTATTTAGGAAAATGTGTATATATATGTGTGTGTATATATATATGTTTGTGTATATATAAAGAGAGAGAGCACAATAGAGATATGAATGTATAGATCTATATGTAGATTTATATAGATATATAGATATACCTTTTGACCCATTGGTCCTACATTTTGGAATCTACTCTACAGAACCCAAAGTACTCCCATGTAATGACATATGTACGAATATACTAATTTCCATGTTACTAGTGGGAAAACACCTGAAAGCAATTTGATTATCTATCAGTTAGATGGTTGAAAAATTGTGATATATCCATACTATGGAATATTGTGTTGATACTGAAAATAATGAGCTATATTTTAGCTACTGGCTTAGTGGGATGTACATGATATATTGTCAGAAAAATAAAGTTATTGAGGTATATAAATTACAGTCTCATTTAAAAAAAAATTGACATGAAAGAATTACCGTTTGCATCAATTGAACACACTATTTGTACAAGTCAAGAAGAAGAGGAAGAAGGAACCCTCCTATAATGAAAATAATTACATAGAATAATGCCTGAAAGGTGGGCTAGCCTATGTATACACATAAAGCAAAAATTGTAATTTATTTCTTCTACCTTCTGATCTATGAACCTCCTTTGACTACTCTGGGATAGTATGAAAATTTTGTTTTACTAAAATTTACAACTGGCCTCAAACAAATCAAATCTACAGAAATCATGGAACAGTAAGCAGAGCTATAGAAGAAAATATGAACTATATTTCTTGAAATGTGGTGAATATATTACACTTGTCCAAGAATTGTTTCTTCAGCCATCCTTTGGAAAGGAAAAATGGAACTAGGGATGCTGAGCTCAGCTGTCCAGGGAGAAGCAACATTACATCAACACTACTAACTTGCCAGTTGAAGTTTAATTTGTTGGAATCCTATAGGATAGAGTGAGCCAATGATACATACCTTGTTATGCTCAATAAATATACACTAGTGTAATTCACTCTCTTTTTTTTTCACCCACTATTTATTCCACTTCCATATTAACTTAAAATTCTTTAAGATGGAAATTAGTATAACTGCTTTATTTTTTCTTGGTTTTATTTTCTAGTGTCTGGGCAGCAATCCAATGGTTCTGTGAATTACCACTTAGGTAAAGTCAAATAAAACACAGTATTTCACTTGCTTTCCAGCCATTAGTGATAAAATATTCCTCAGAGGAAAGAAAAATTACCAAGTTTGTAACAAATTTGGAGCCTGTTCACTTGAAAGCAGGTGATATCTAAAAAGAAGTATAAACTAAGTTGACTTTACTAACAAAAATACCTAATTTTAAGTACTCTGCTTTCTTCAACAGATTTTCAAGAATACAAGGGAAATATTATTAATAGAAATACCTTACATATTTGGTTACCTTTCTTTGTTCTCTGTCTTTCCCTTTTCCTTTATTTGACCGGACAACTATTTGCTGAATTGCCTAATACATAAGCACGATTCTGTGCTAGACACTGTGTGACCAGGCAGAGTAAACAGAAAACAAACATAGTTGATATTTTAATACAAAAGGTAATATTTTGATAACCACTAATATTTATCCTTTACTATGTCTCAGCCTATCCCAAGTGTTTCATACAATTGATCCCATTTGATCCTGACAACAGCTATACTTATTTTCTGTTTCTGTTTTCTCCCATTTTTAGATGAGGAAACTGAGGCACAGAGCTGTTACATCATTTACCCAGGATGACTTAGTTGGTAATCGGGAGAGCAGGCATGTGAAGATGCCGGTCTCATGCTCTTACCCACTGCCCTCTAACAATTTAGAGGAGAAAGGACATGATGTGGTTTACTGTGTGGGAGGTGGTGGGGTTGGAGGGCGGGAACTTAGCAGCGTTTGAAGTGTAGCAGGAAAATGGGTAAGGTCTGTATTGGGAGAGAGGAACACAAAGGCTGTGTAGGTCAAGGACATCCTGAGTCAATGTGCAGGCAACCTTGAGCAGGTTTCTCTGGAGGAAGCGCTGACCCTTACCATTCTTCACTCAACAAAAATGTATAGAAATTCTACTATGTGCCAGGCATTGTTCTAGTGCCGAGAATACAGAAGTGAAGAAAACAGGTAAAACCCTGCCTTCAAAGAACTCACATTTTAATCAGGGTCCTCAGAAAATAGACAAAGACTTAAAAAATTAAAACGCAAGTAAAGTAATAAGTAATGATAAGCAAGTAATCAACAAATTAGTGATCAGAGTTATAAAGGTCTAAGTGGTATCTGTCGGGAGTATGGAGGAAGAAATTTTGACTGGATGGTCAGAGACGCCTTGCTAAGAGGTGACATTTGAGTTGAGGCCATAATGAAGAGAAGGAACCAGGCATGGGAAGAGTTTTAGAGGAAGAGGAGAAAAGCCAGAGTGGGGTTGGGGGGTTCCTTGGGACATATCTGACATATTCCCAGAAGACAGATACTGGTTTTCTTCTCCACTGTTCCCAGTCTTGTCTCCTCCCTGTGTTTCCTGCCTTGAGGTGAAAACTTATTCCTAAATTTTATAGCTTTGCCATATCTCGTTTTGAACACCATGTGTTAGAAATTGTCTGGGTAGCTCACAAGCAAAGACAGAGAAATTAAATTAGGAAACAAAAGGGATCCTGTCCTATTTTGATCATGAATTCCAACTAATTTTGCAAAAAAAAATTTCAACAAAATCTGCTTTGATTACTCAATTGAATTTGGAATGTTGTGTAACAGATATTAAAAACCTAGACTTGACAGATACATACTCCAGGAAGTCTGATCTTGATCAAGTTGTGTGTATTGTAGAATTTCTTTGTATGATGTAATTCTGTAGTATTTGATAATATGTATCTTCTTCCACCAAAAATGTTTATGAAAATGCCAGAGACAAAGTTGGGAAATTAGAGCACTCTTACCCTGTTGAACTTTTGGACCCCAGAGAGGATGAGATGGAGAGACTTGAAAGGAGACCCTATGACTTCCATATGGCCAAACAGGGCACTGGAAATTCTCCCAGAAGATAAACTATTTTTTCTCCCTGTTCACACATGCTATCCAGATTTCCTGAAATCTCTCAGATTTTTTAGTTATTCCAGTAACACTTTTCACTGTGCATTGGACTTACCAGCCCTGCCTGCAGTGTATATCTAGAGTTTAATAATTATTACTTTAGTGTGTGTTTGTGTGTATGTGTTTTGTATCATGAACTTTGAGGTCAATGCAAAACCGGTGAATTAAATTTGCATCTTTTTTTGAAACTCACATTGAATGTTACCAGCAAATGATTGTTTTTAGTGATCCAAATCACGGTTTGGGAAGAGGTGTCTTATCTTACCTAAATACCATGCTTCACTCCCAAGTAAAAATCACATTTTCTTCCTTCATTTCACAGTGGACTTAGGACCAAAGTAATAATTATTTCTGTATTTAGAGTGGAATCCCCAGGAAATAGAACCATGGAATGGTGTCCATACTTTATGTATGGGTATGTTCAAATGAGAGATTTAGAACTGAAAATTAAGGTAACTAATATTTTGCAGCTTCTTGTACTTGACTAGAAGAAAAACATATGCAAATTAGTGTGGGCAGTTCTCATGAGTCGGTATAAATGTATCCCTAATTTTGAATTTCATGCATTTCTCCTTTCTCATGGAAGTGACATTATTATGCCTATGGCATCAGGATAAATCTGAATAGTTTAATGTTTTTTTTCCAGTAATAGAAAATTCACACTTACTTCAAGGTTTATTCTCCTAGTGTGTATGACCCTAACTACTCTGGAAGTTTCTCTGAAGTACTGGTGTCAGGAAAGTTAGGCCTCAGGAGCATAAATAATTTTGTTAAAGAAAACCAGTGTTTCTTTTTATTTTTTTTTAATAAAATGCATTTAAAATGTAGGTAACAAAAGAATGCTTTCCTTGAAAATGACATTGAAGTAATATTGAGGTCATACAGATTGTCAATATAAAATGCCAGGATAGGCATGGATTTTGTCTTTTCACCAAATGTAAACCTACACATTGTTTAAGGGGGGGCGGTGGTGGTGGTATGTTTTATTTTCTTTTTATCTGATTGATGTCAAATAGGTAATGTATAATTTAGTTTATATTGTACACTTATTAGAATAAAATTTAGGAATCCTCACAGAAAAAATGAAGTCCTATCTAACAGTGCTGATGCTGGCCCTGATTGAATCGTTTTTTGTTTTTTTGTTTTTGTTTGTTTGTTTGTTTTTTGTTTTCTTATTCCCCTGACTGGGCTTCCAGTCCCATAACTGTTTTAAATCACCTGGATTAGCCCCTAATAAATGGGCTGTGCCAGTCCCTCATAGTCTGTTAATAATAGTGATGAGGATGATAATGAAATGAAGGTGATGGTGATGATTATGTAGTTGGTAAAAGTTACCAAGTTTTGAGAACTGACAAGGCTGGAAACCTGCTTTACATGCATTTTCTCATACAAGTCTCACACTCACCCAACAAATGTTAAGAATCATAGTGACTATTGTAGTTCCCAAATTTATCACATTGCTACACAGCAAAGCGAAATCACATATCCAAGGTCACAACTGCCAATAATAAATCACTATGATTAATTTTTAATGCAATTTTATTGAGATATAGTCATGTCCCATACAGTCATCCAAAGTGTACAGTCAGTTGTTCACAGTATCATCACATAGTTGTGCATTAGTCACCACAATCAATTTTTTGAACATTTTCATTTGCTCTCCCTCATTTAAAAACATTCTTATGTTTGTACATTTAATCACCATCATTGACCACTCTAGGTTTCGCTATGTTATAAAATCCCAGTCTTTATCTTCTGTCTTTCCTTCTGGTGTCATACATGCCCCTAGCCTTCCTTTTTCAACCAAACTCACACTCATCTTTGTTCAGAGTACTTACAATATTGTGCTACCATCACACAGTATTGTGCTATTCATTTCTGGATCTATTCAATCAATCCTGTTGAACCTTCTGTACTCCTTCAGCATCAGATGCCCAGTCACTAACCTCTTTCTGTCTCCTGATAACCTGTGTTCTGAACCCTCAAATTTCGCTCATCATTGGAAGTCCGTATCAGTGAGACCATATGGTATCCATCCTTTTGTTTCTGGCTACTTTCACTCAATGTAATGTCTACTGTCTACCATTTAGTTTTTACCATTTTGGATTTTATATCTATCTTACTTTATTTTTATTTTTTCCTATGCTCTCTCTTTTTACCCTTAGTGATAGTCTTCATTTCTATACTCTTCTCCAAACCTCTCTTTCCTGTCATTTCCTATCTGCCTGTAGCGCTCCCTTTAGTATTTCTTGTAGAGCAGGAATCTTGTTCACAAACTCTCTGTGTTTGTTTGTCTGAAAATATTTTAAACTCTCCCTCATTTTTGAAGGACAGTTTTGCCAGATATAGAATTCTTGGTTGGCAGTTTTTCTCTTTCAGCATCTTAAATATATTATACCATTGCCTTCTTGCCCCCATGGTTTCTACTGAGAAATCCACACATAGTCTTATTGAGCTTCCTTTGTATGTGATAGATTGCTTTTCTCCTGCTGCTTTCAGAATTCTCTCTTTGTCTTTGACATTTGATAATCTGATTATTAAGTGTCTTGGAGTCAGTCTACTTGGATCTATTCTGTTTGGGGTATGCTGTGCTTCTTGTATCTGTAATTTTATGTCTTTCATAAGAGATGGGAAATTTTCCGTGGTTACTTCCTCCATTGTTCATTCTGCCCCTTTTCCCTTCTCTTCTCCTTCTGGGACACCCATGGCACATATAGTCTTGTGCTTCATGTTGTCATCCAGTTCCCTGAGACCTTGCTCATATTTTTCCATTGTTTTCCTTATCTGTTCTTTTGTGTGTAGGATTTCAGCTGTTCTGTCCTCCAGTTCTCTCCTGTTGTATGTCACCATTGTGTTTTTCATTTCTTCTATTGTGCTTTTCATTCCCTAAGTTCTGCCAATTGTTTTTTCAAACTTTTGAGTTCTTCCTTTTGTTTGCCTAGTGACTTCTGTATAACTTTCATCTTTTTGCTATATCTTCCCTCAACTCATTGATTTGATTTTTGAATTGATTTAGGAGATTTCTTCGATTAATAATTAGTTGTTTCAATTCCTGTATCTCAGTTGAAGTGTAAGTTTGTTCCTTTGACTGGGCCATATCTTGAAAATCTTTTGTGGTCTATGCATCTGGTTTCCTTGATTACCCCAATCAGATTTTCCCAGACCAGACAGGCCCAGGTCTCAAGGGGAGGCTGTATTCAGTATCAGGTTTCCGGTTCTATGGTGCCATCTCAGCCATTCCACTCGTTCCTGATTGGTGTATGATGTTATCCGGTCACGGATGTCCCCCTGTCAGTAGTTCCAGACTATTTTATAGTTGTTCCTGGCTATTTTCTAGTTGCTCTAGGGGACTAACTAAATTCCATATCTCCCTCTGCTATCATCTTGCCCCACCTCCTCCACAATAGCCACTATGATTCTTAACATTTGTTGAGCACTCATATTTATTGAGTAATGCATTTGCATTATGTCTCACCTCTTTCAATTCTCACAATAGCCCTGGAGGGTGGGACTATTATTGCTCCTATTTGCAGATGAGAAAGCTAAGGTTTAGCAGTTTAAAGAAGGACTCCCAATCCCAGAATTGTGAGTGGCATGTGAAACCTTGGTATTTCCTGTGTTGAGTTCCCCCCATTACTTCATCAACCTATTTGTTGTGTTATACACTCAATAACCAAATCAGGTTTTGCCAGTGGAGAGTACAGTTACATAATTTTCAGGGTCAAAGATTTCTTCTACTGGAAAAAGGGTCTTTTTTTCCCCAAAATTGGGTTCATAAATCCCAGGAGACATGCTAATGGTACACTGGAGTGATTTTGCTTATAACATAATGTTGAAGAGTTCATACTACATACAAACATGGCTCAGACATACTTGTACAAGCAGGCATCCTTGTAAAACCAAAATAGGATGTAAAAAGGAAACAAAATGAGGGAAAATTCTAGTTTGTCTTTATTTTTGGTTCTAAAATGAAGAACCAGCTTCTTTTATAGAACAGAAATAAATACCACCATCTTTTTGTAGAATGAAATAAATTAAAGCATTACATAAATAACATTAATAATTCATTTTATCCTCTCAGAAAGCTTTACTGTAGTCAACATGACTTAAGTTCTTATTCATTTAACAAGCATGTATTGTATAGTTATATGAGAACAGAGCAAAACAACACCCTGAGAACCAAATAATTTTCCACAAATTAAGTCAAAGATTGCAGAAAAGCTACATGAAAAGATACAATCAGTAAGGTGGGCTTTTTAGACAAGGAAATTTTCTGATGTAAGCAGTTTCTGTACTGATTTTGAAGCAGTTGGTGGTTATAAAAAATGAGTGGAAATAAGAGAGATAGACTCTTCAGGTTGATGAAACATCATGATGGCAGGTACTTACAATTTCAGTTTGGACCAATATCTTTAGGAAGAGACCATGATTTTCTTTGCTTCAGAAATATTTTACAAGAAAAATAGTAGGTAGATCCTAAAATTGAGGTATATGTTGTCCCTATAATTAATCATACTGAAGAGTACTGGCTGAAGCTTGAATGTAAGCAACTGCAATTTTAATAAAGCTTGTGCTTGCTTTAGACATACTCCTGGAAAATTATAGATTAAGTGAGGGAAATAGTTTACTAATTTTGCCATCAGCTTATATCATAATTTGGAAATATGAGCCTTATTTTAAAAAAAGAAATACAATTGGGAAAAACAATGAAAATTATAATTAGGAACCCTAATGTACACCTTAAGAAGTACTCTCCTCTTTACAAAACCTAAATGTGGACATTGAAGGGTTTTGTGATGTACAGAGAACCAGTCCATTGCAATAGGTATTCCCAATCCATCTGAAATTCCTCTCTGTCTTTTCTGTCCTTATTTGTCTGCTCTCCCATAAGATCGCTGACAGAATAAACCTGTCATCTGATCTGAACACATTTGGAAACATACACACTCGATATTCAATTTTCCATTTCTTTGGGAATTCTCATGGGTCATTTAATTGTCACTTCCAACCTTCTCCTTTGCCTCCCAGGCATGGTGGTAAGGGACAAGTTAGTTAAGAAGACAAATGGGCTGTGGCTGAGAGTCAGATGAGTGATTTCCCAGGCATTTAGGGGCCGTGTTCTTGCAAGAGGATTGGCTGCATTTTGATGGGTTGCAGAAGGGTAGATGAAATATTGACATTATTTCCCCATGTACTGATAGAAAGTCCTTGTGGAGCAGCCTAGATCAGAACAGTTTATGTTAAGGCCCAGTTAGAGAAACCAGTCTATTGTGAGGAAGACAGACAATCCTTAAATTGTTGACAGAGTTGAGGGGCTTGTGGAAGAGTATCTTGACCTAGTTTCTTGATTTCCATGAAAATAAGTTCATTATTACAAAGTGCTCCAGAAATTTTACTGAGGACACTCAAAGGTGTTTTATCATGAGATTTTGAATTTTGTGTCTGGTATCTAACTCTACTCTGCCTGTGTAGAGTAGAAAATACTGACAAATGAAATACAAATGGATTCACATCAAAATAATTTTTGAACATTATTTTTGCTTCACTAAACAGTTTCAGATTATGGGTATGATTACAAAACTAGAATTCTAATTGTTGAATAAGTATATACATGCAGAGAGAAAAGACTGGGTAGCTAACCAAGACAGTGGTGACATTATGGTTGTGTTTTTCTTCTATTTGCTTATTTTTGTTGTTATGTTTCCAAAATCAATGACTATTATTTTTTCAATAAGAAAACAATAACTGTCATTGTGAGAAAGAGGAAAATGGCATCCTAATTCTAGATTAATGGTGAGTTGAAGTAAACAAAATTAATTGCAGGGCTAAATTGCTATATGTCATAACATCTTCATTTTGTGAAAAACTTTATAATTTGTTGAAATGATAACTTTGCAAGGCAAATAATATTTTTTGGATAAAATGTACTGATAAAAATGAGTATAGCTCTTAAAGAGCTCAAAGCAGTGTCTAACATACAGGAAGACCTATATACACGTTTGATTAATACACAAATAAATACATAAACACATAAAGAAAGAAATCCTTCGAGTTGGTGCCCCTGTTTGTGTACTTTTAGGAAAATTAGTAGGTTGGCTAAAGGTAGTGGAATTACAAAACAACATCAACAACAACAAACATAGTATCTTTGGATAGAAAAGGCATCTTTAGGAAGGTTTTAATAAAAAAAAATAGCAGAGCAAAGTAATTTGGCATTAAAGTATTAATGTTGAGCAACTTCTGTATTCTTATAGTGGTAATTGGGATTGAAATAAATCTTAGTATCTAAGGGCAGATAGCATATTGATAACAGGGTATTATCAATTCTGTACAAATTTCCCATTTGGACATGTCTTATTCATTTAATCATAAATTCATAAATTTATCAGTTTTGTTAGTCTATGAATAGTGTATCAGTTTTTATAACCAAGTTTCCAAAAATCTGATTTGAGTTATTTCTGAGTCTGCCAGTCCCCTCTGTAGTATCAGTCATACAAGGTACTTGAAACATACTCCTGATGCCATAAAGACCATAGTAAAATTATTATTTGGTAGCTTTTATAAAAAGGTATACAATTTGATCAGTTACATAGAAAAAGATGGGATGAGGCTGTCTTTTAATTTAAGAATTCATACTGTCCTTGGCTCCAAAAAGGACTTGCACTGACTGTTAATGAAGAATCAAGAAATACTGCAAACCTTGAAAATAATAAGTAATGGGTAATGGCTAAGATGTCACACTGAAATTAAAATTTCATAGTAGTAGAAAAATATTTGATGCATACAGGAACAGAATAATTAGTTTCCTTTAGTAAAACTTCAGATAAAATCAATTTATGTTAGTATTTCAAGAAGAAATTTCTTGTCAAACCAACAACAGAGAGTCAAGAAAGCAGAAACTATAAATCAGCTAGGGTTGATTACATTTAGTGAATGTAATCACTAAACATTCTGGGGGAGTCCACTGTGTGCAGGTGCTGTGGAAGGAGCTGAGGGTATAGTGATGAGCAGACAATGTTCTTGTGCTTGTGTTACTTAGAATTGTGGGGAGACAACAATTAAACAGCAGTAGCAATGGCAGCATACACACACACACACACACACACATATGTACATATACATAGATATGTGTGTTATTATAGATTTTTAAAATCTATGAAGTAAAAATAAAAGGGCCGTGGGACAGTACAACAGAAGGAGCTAATTAGCCTGGAGGGAGAGGAAAGATTTTATGGAGAGTCCTATAGAAAAGTAGGGGAGAGAGGTATTTATTTCTAAAGAGAGATAATACATATGCAAAGGCCTGAGTTAGGAAAGCACTTAGCTTTATCCCAGAACTGAAGGAAGGATACTGTTATAGAAGCACAGTGAGGAAGAATGGCAAGCGATAGAACCCAAGAGGTAGGCAGGGCCTTGATTATGAAGGTCTTACAGGCCCTGTTGGCAAATGGCCCAAGCAAACTGTGACTGTAAGACAGCAATTACCTTGACGTCAAATATGAAGTTAGGCAACAATACAAACAACTCCCTTTGATTCCAGAAGGCTTAAATAGGTTTAGTTCCATCTTTCCTTTATTCTAAATTGGGTCCCCTGGGTCCTCTTAAATGCATTTAAGCACTTGTTTAATAAACATTAATTGAAGACCTAGAAAGATACTGTAATGCTACTGGGGAGAGGAGAAGATGAAGTAAGAGTTAAAATGGAAGGGATATAAAGATATATAAGACCCAGGACCTGCCTTCAAGGAATTTATGTTAGGAAAGCTAAATCTTGTATACACATAACCATAAAACAGTAGAGAATGTGTTGGGTCACAAGAGAAATATACACTAAGACTAATTCCTACTGTACCCTTGAAATACAGGTATGATGTTGATCAGTAAAGATGTAAGAAAGGATGTTCCAAAATGGGCAGTTATAATTTGTGGAGACATTTGCTCTAAAGTTATTTCAGTACCTCTCTTCTCAGACTTAGCCAAGCCAAAGAGCAGAGAGTACTTTGCTGCTAACAGTGGGTAGTAAAACCATGATTAGTAAAATGAAGCATGTGCTATATATGGCTGATATTTATTCTTCATATCCAAAAGAAAATATATTTATTCGTTTTAATGCCTCCCCAGGCAATGGAGACATTTTCTCCACAAGCTTTAAAAATTTTTAGTTACGCAACTGTCTCAGCCTGTTACTGTAAGCACAGAAGGAGAAAAGGAAATAATTGATTCTGATTCGCTATTTATCATCTTATGATATTATGTCCTTCATTAGTAACTACCTAGAAGTTTCCTGAAATTCCAGTAAAATCTTTTAGCAGTAGCTAAGAGAGTGGGAATTTGGGGAGAAAGACAATGAACTGAGTTGAATATGATTAATTCTAGGGCCCTCTATATGATTCCTTCTCCCTACTCCCGTTCTTACTTGTGTAAAATAAGTCTAAGGAAGAGGGACTGTAGTGCAGGATAATTTATAAAACATTTTGTTTTTTGTTTGTTTTATAAAACATAGCACATTTGGAGACTAATGAGCTCCTCAGTTTGACTAAAGAGCATGATGTATTAAAGGAAGTGGAAGGGGAAGGAAGAAAAGACTAGATGTGGAGGCTTCCAATATCAGATAAAGTAGTTTGAGTTTTCTATGGTAGGCAGCAGAGGATATCTTGAATCTTGAAGGTTTTTTGACATAACCAGATTCTTAATTAAAGGAAATACGCTGAAACAGAATAGTATTTGTTTCCAATTATAGAAATAAATTTCATGCGTAGAAGTTGTTAAGGATTTTCGTTTGTTTAATTTTAAACCTCTTTCAATAGCTAATTGTGCTATTTTTTCTAACAGTATTGTCAGGGGAGTATTTGGCTGATTAATCCCCGAAGAGTCAACAAAATAGCAGTTCAGCCAACATTGGATGTATCCAGACAAATACATATTCCAGTTGTCCTTCCAACTAGATTTCTCTTCCTTTCCCAAGTTCACAAATATTTCCTTCTGATGTTTCCTTTGATATGTAAGGTCAAGGAATTAATTGTTTCTTTTCTTTTTAGAGCATGTTCAATATGGGCTTTTGCTATCTCTCTGCAGTTCAGCCATCTCCCAAGTCAGATTTCAATAATATCATGACCTATAACCTTTTTGTTTCAAAATTGATTTTTTCAGGAACTCAAAAGGTGAAAATATTAAATATTGATTTTTTTTAAAGGCCTCTTTTTCTCTCTCCCTTTCTCTCCTCAGAAGTTGATAGAAGAAATTAGTAAAGGGATTAATAAGCTTTAAAAATTCCATTCTAAATTTCCTTTTTCAGGTAGGTTTGTTAACTTTTATCTCCTGGATTATAATAATATGATTTTGGTAACATTTCATCTCAAATAACTATTTGTACAGAAATTAGCATTTCTATTTTTCAGATCATTTTCTGCCATCAAATATGGTATTAAAAATATTTTAATAAAATAATATTGACTTACAATTTTTACTTTGAGATGCTCTATAAAACATGAGTTGAATCTAACATGAAATGCAATAGGAAGTAACACATTTGGAAAGTATATTATTTTTATCTTTATTTCAAAATTTTAAGGACACATTTTCATTGCACAATGCTCCCAGAATAATACTAATAATAACTATTTATTAAGGGTTTATTTCAATGGGGGGGAGCATTATGTGATTTCTGCCATAGAGTTGAATGCTCAACGCTGCCAGGCATTGTTTTACAGAAAGTATTTTAAAACACCATTGTGGGATAAATGTGATTGTCACCGTTTTCTGTATTAGGAAAGAAATTGAGAGGTCAGTGGCAAAGCTGGCATTTGCACCTAAGTGGGTCTGACTACAAGCAACCATTCTTTAGATTGCTTTCTGAATTTTGAGTCAGAAAATAATGAACATAGTTTTTTTAAAAATATCAAACCCTTCATCTGCTGTTTGCTTATATTTTTGTTTTTATAGGTTTAGCAAATACATACAAAGCCAGTTCAATTATACCCATTCCTATTCATTATCATCTGATTTTTGTGGTCTAACAGGAAGCTATTATTTGGGATTACAGCATTCCAGGTTAATGCTGAAAAATGTAGTCAATCTTCCTGAAATTGCAACATTGAAAAAAATCCAAGCAGATTTACTATTGCTGTATTTGCTTTTAGTCAAACATATTAAATACAAAATACCCAGTTTTGTGCCTGGAACTAATTGGCAGTGTCCCATTAAACCATATTAAAATTAACATATATTAATTGGATTAGAAATTCAGTGAGAATGACAGCTGCTAGTGCCTTTTACAGTTACTTTGTTTCTCTATAATCCATATGGCAGAAATCACATAATGCTTCTCCCACCCCATCCCCACCCCCCCGCCATTGAAATAAACAATATAAAAAAGTTTGACTCAATGTGATCAGGGTATGTGCACTTGTTTTTCTTTTTCTTTTCAGTAAAAGAAAAGCTGAACTATCTTTTTTTCCCCTTTCGCAGGTTTTCACCAACCATATTTTTATATCTGATTAGCATCGTCCCATCATTATGGCTTCTTGAAATGCATCATGAAACCCAGGTACTTCCTTTTGGAAAGTAAGAAAGTGGAACAATCCAGCAATAAACTCTTTTTGCAGAGTGATCAGATGTGCTCCAGAAATGTACTTCTCTAAGGGACTGGGTCATCAGGAATTGAATGAATAAGAGACCATCAACAAAAGGAAGCCAATATATGATTTACCAAAACCAATAAAAATATTACATTTGTTTAAGACTAAATGCATGAATAATTAATATCTTATGTTAGAAATCTTCTTCCTAAGACCTCTTCCTCCCCCTACAATGCTAGAGTTTATATGGGGGGGTGGGTGTGAAAATTTGGTTTTAGGGCTTATAGCTTAACTGAGTTTCTATGTTTTGCTAAGAATGGGAGGGCTCAATAATTCAGCATTCAGTTTTATGAACAACAAAACCAAAAAGCCCATCAACAGTGCTCTGTTACATAAATAGTGTCAAATTTGGAGGGGCTAGTTGTAATAGTTTGTCTTACAATATAGGCTATGCAGATTACAGGAGATGGACTTTGGGGGGCCCATGGCCATCTTAGTGAAATAGGAATTCTCCTTTAGAGCCCTGAATCTAAGGTTAAAGGAGAGGGGCCATGGGATTCTCCATCAGAAAAGATGGACTGTATGTATTAAGATCATGTTGACCTAGAAAACAAACAGTGCGGCGGCTTCCAGTAAGAGTCCTAGGTTGAAAGCATAGCAGGTGCTGATTTTCAAGTGAGCTGCTTCTTGCAGAGGCAACTCTAGGTAGCAAGCTCTAGACTGGATTCAATCACTTATTGTTTTTAGTAGTGCTCCTGTGTGACAGTGGGGAGGCTAGTTAGTCCAGGAGTCCATCAGACAACAGCCTAGAGTTCATGTCCTCAGGGTTCAAGTTACAAGACTAGGTGATAAAGGAATCATAATTTATATTATTTTGGTACCTTCACTGATAAAACCCTTTAGGCAAGATCTGTGAGAATTTGGCCCTATACAGATTTTTTTCCTACATTTGGTTATTTTATTGCAAGGTTAAGTCTCCAAATATGTTTCAGATATTCAAACCTATCTGGAAAATTCTTGTTCCAAATTTTAGGTGCATAGAAGGGAATGTAGCTCTGTGGACTATTTCACAATAGCACATACCAATAATGGGGGCATGAAGAAAACATGTACCTTCCTTAATGCTCATGTTTAACATAGGCCATCTCTATTCTGTAGCAAAAGTATTTTAGTAATTGTAGATTGGTTAATTCATGTTATCATGGCTTTTTAAGACTGTGCAATAAGCAGTTAGGGGACTGTTTCAATTTCTTTACCAGTTACTACTTTCAGGGGTATGAAAATAAGCCCTGGTGATTTGAATCAATTTTTTCTTTCACATCCAATTCAATGACATGGCTATCATCCACAATAACCATTCATTTCCCCAAATGCTTTTATAATATAAATGTGTTGCACAGTTAATTGATATACAGGTCAAATTCCATTACAACAAATAGCATGCAACCAAAAGCTCTCTTTTTAATAAAAATGATTTTTGAGCCCCGGGCAGTAGCTCTTTAGTTTTTATACTACAAAAGAAATTGGACCTTTAGTAGTAATGGCTTTGACTCGCATTGACACTGAGAATTAAAATGAATGTCCAGAGATGGAATTGGGCACAGTGAGCAGAGATGGAAGTTAAAAAAAAAAAAAAAAAAAAAAAAAATGAGAGAAAGACAACAAAAGGATTGGAATTGCATTTAAAGAAATAAAAAATCACAGAATAACAGGAGGTCCAGCAATTCTCTTAATCTGCTCATTTAGGAAATTCTGGTAGTAATAAAAAAATCACTTTTCATCATATAGCCCTTATATTTTTCAAAGTATTTTCAGATACGTTTTCTCATGTATGGTTCCCAAAGCCCCATGAGTTATGTGTGGTACACATATTTCTATTTTATAGAAGAGAAACTTGAGGCCCAGAAAGGTTAAGTAATTTTCCAAGGCCACACAGTTAGTCAACAGTAGCACTGGGGCTTAGAACCTAAGTCCTGACCCCTAGTCAATTAAACCACACTGCTTTTCTCAGTTGTGTGTTCTATGTTTTAGAGGAGTTTGCATCAAAATGGTCTGAGTATTTTTTTTTTTTTATGATGGGAAGAGTTACTTTAATTGTTTTATGACAGGAAGAGTTAATTTAATTTCCTTTCACATTTTCCACTTATTCTGTATCCTAAGTGTTCTAACCTATGACTTGGCATTAAGAAAACATCCTGACCTATTTCAAGAAAGCGTTTCTCCTAGATGTTCAATTCTGTACTTTTGTGCCTGAATCTGGTAAGGTCAACATATACGGAAACAAAATCATTATGACAATGATTATGACCTTAACTCTTAGGTCTATTTATGAAGTGGTACAATTAAAGCAATGGAAATTTTCTAGTCTTGGTAGTGTCACAGTCTGTTTTTACCCAAAAGAATATTTTTGAAGCCAATGAGAGTTTTGAATGCTTAGCCCATAAAAATTGTCATGTTTTACCCCAGATTGTCTACATGAATTTACCTATTAAACGCTGAATGTAAATAATATTACCACAAAAAACAATAGGAGTTAACTTAGGTTTTAGGAGGAAACCATTTGTTCATTGTATTCTTAATATAACTGCCAATTAAAAGAAAATCTCATCAATTTGTAACAAATAGAGTAACCAGATTGGAGAGGGACTCAGATGTTTATCCCATAAAACCTGTGGTAGACAGGAACCAACCAAATCTGGACTACAAAACTATTTGCTTCCAAGTTATTTTTTTTACTGCAGTACAGAATGATTTTTTAAGCAATAATAAAAAGGGTTTTTAGTGATAAAGATAACAAGAATGTATCAAGGTCACCACTTTTAATATCAAGGTCACCACTTCTGAGATACAATCTGTTTTCATGCCTGCAAAGTGGTCAAAGTTTGTTTACTATTGACCATTAACGTTCTTAGATAGTCACCAAATTACTCAGCGCTGAGGATTTGGTGCTTGGTTTAAAGATTTACATTTTTATTTTCATTACTTTTTCAAAGAAACTTAGCTGAACAAAAGTGTGCAAACGGCTGTTTTGTTTGTTTGTTTTTTGTCTTAACGATATGGTACATGATCATTTTCTTAATTATTCTTGTCACTTCACCCATAACACTAGTTGTTTTGATGGAGCATAGAAATAATAGCTTCTTGACAGACTTTCTTCTCTACTTTTACAAGTGTCTCATAGAATGATCAATGGGGTATCCATAATAATTAAGAAAATAACACTTCTTCCAGCTTTAGTATTTTTTTAAATTAATTTCTTTTCAAATAATGGATGTATGTGTGTGTTTCAAAAGTATGTTAGCACTGCAGATTTTTTTTTTTAATCTTCAACTATTTTATAAAATATGTAATTGGCTTCAGCTACATTTTCCAATGCTTACCCTTTTCCTCTTCTACATCCATTTCCTTCCTTTCTCTACTTCAGATTCCCAGCATCTGGCTGGATAAAAATCATGCACAATTCACTCACATAAATTCACATTAAAAAAATGAAGCAACAAGAAGGAAAGAATATTTCTTTTAAGTCTAGGTATTTCTTTTAAATTTATTATTAAAGTTTCTGTAAATGTAAATTGACTTTTAAACTGACCCTAAAATGTATATTTTGCTGAGTAAACATGCTAATTTTTTGGTTGTTATGGTGCTAACAGGGAAAGTAAATGGATTATTACTTAAGCAAAATGATATTTCAGATAAAGAGGCTTCTGGACAAGAAATGAACTCTTAGAATGAACACTTGTGACTAGGATCATACATGTTTTGTTGTTGTTATTGGTTGTCAGTTTGTCTTACAATTATTCCAGGGTTCAAGAAAGGAACCCCAAATATCAATCTATAAATTTTTACATCTCTCCACAATGACTCAGAGCATCTATATCATCATAGACCTGCACACAAATAAGACACTTTACACTCTTCTTATATTAATTGAAAAGTGGTTTCCTATATGTGCTAGTTTGAAGCTGTTATGGACTCCAGAAGAGCCATGATCTTTTAACCCAATCTTGTTGGGTGGAACTTTTGATTGAGCATTTCCATGGAGATGTGACCCACTCATCTTTGGGTGAGAACTCTGATTTAATTATTTCCATGGAGGTATGTACCCCACCCATTCAGGGTGGGTCTTGATTAGTTCACTGGAGTGTATAAGAGAGAAGCTAAGAGCTGACACAGACCCAGATGCTTGCTGACACTTGGAGACACTTGGAGATGCAGACAGTAGGACATGTGGAGATGCTAAGCTAAGAGATGAAGCTCAGAATTTGCCTTGGAGAAGCTAAGAGAGAACCCCCAGATGCTTAGAAAGAAATGCCCTGGGAGAAAGAAACAAGGATGCACAGTAGCTGAGAGAGAGGCGCGAAGATAGAAGTCCAGAGACATTCTGGAGAAAGCTATTTTGAAACGCAACCCAAGAGCAAAGGACAAGCAGAGCCAGCCAGGTGCCTTCCCAGCTGTCAGAGGTGTTCCGGACACCATTGGCCTTCCTTCAGTGAAGGTATCCTTGTGTTGATGCCTTAGTCTGGACACTTTTATGGCCTTGGAACTGTATATTTGTGATCTAATATATCCCCTTTATAAAAGCCAATCCATTGCTGGTACTTTGCATAATGGCAGCTCTAGCAAACCAGAACAGATTTTGGTACCAGAGAAGTGAGGAGCTGCTGAGTTTGCAAATGCCAAATATGTTGGAAAGGCTTTTTAATAGGATAAGGGGAAGATGATGGAAGAATTATGAGGAGCTTGATACAAAATGGCCTAGATTGCTTTGAAGAGACTGTTGGTGGAAACATGGACCCTAGAGATATTTCCGATGAGGCCTTAAACAGAAATGATGAATGTGTCACTGCCAACTGGAAGGAAGGTGATCCTTGTTTTAAAGTAGCAGAGAATTTGGCAAAATTGAGTCCTGATGTCAGATGGAAGGCAGAATTTGAAAACAACAAGCTGGGATACTTAGCTGAAGAGATCGTCAAATTAAATGTGGAAATGCAGCCTGGCTTCTCCTTGCAGCTTATAGTATAATGAGAAAGGAAAGAGATAAACTGAGAATTGAACTCTTGGGTACAAAGAAACCAGAAATTTATGGCCTGAAAAACTGTGGGCTTCCAGAAAATGAGACCCCAGAGGTTACAGCCCCACATGAGGATTTAACGAAACCTGGAACCAGCCAGCCATTTCAGTACAAGCCAGGATTGGAGATGGATTGTGAAAAGATTTGTGAAAAGTCTTATTGTCTGACAGTTTTGATCCCTGTATGCTGCATGCCAAGCCAACAAATTTTTTTGTGAGATCTGTATAGATGGAACCACTGCCAGTCTGGACTAAAAGGAACCAAAAAGGGACAGATTGAAGGAAAAATGTCTTCAGAGAAGGCAGAACCATGGAAGCCAAGGTCTGAAGCCAAGAAATCTCAAGCAAGGAGAGCAGAGCAACCCATGCATGTGGAAAGGGTGAGTTTGCCCTGGAGGCAGAGGGCAGTCCTTCCGTCTCAATGCTTAGGAAAACTGCTGCCACCCCAGGCCTCAGAGAGGGTGGTGCACATTTTCCAGGGATTGGGGAGAGCCTGGCCACCACCCCATTTTTCAGAGAGGGGAGAGTCTTTGCCCAGAAGAGGCAGAGTACAGGTGGCACACCAATGCTTGAAGAGGGTGTGGCCAAGAAGGTGGTCTCCCCAGTGCATGGATACATTGGAGCCCTCAGCCAAATGTTTGGAGAGAAAAGGGCTGCTGCCTTTGGAAAGAGTGGGACTGCCCCTCTCTCAAACCCAAGGATCAAATGTCATTCTATAAATGACTCAGACTTTGAAATTTAATGGAGCTTGCCCCGCGGGTTTTAGGAACTGTTTCAGTTCCATGACCTGTTTTCCTTCCAATTTCTTCCTATGGTAATGGGAATGTTTATCCTATGACTGTCCCTCCCTTGTATATTGGAAGTGGATAAATTGTTCTGAGTTTCACAGGTCCACAGCCAGAGGAGAATTTTGCCTTAGGACAAACCATGCCTGTAACAGATTTTGATAAGACTTCATACTTATCTATATTGTGATGGAATTAGTGTATTTTTACATTTGGAAAGAGCATGCCTTTCTTGGGTCCAAGGGGTGGAATGTGCTGGTTTGATACTGTTATGGACCCCAGAAGAGCCATGATCTTTTAACCCAATCTTGTTGGGTGGAACTTTTGATTGAGCATTTCCATGGAGATGTGACCCACTCATCTTTGGGTGAGAAATCTGATTTAATTATTTCCATGGAGGTGTGTACCCCACCCATTCAGGGTGGGTCTTGATTAGTTCACTGGAGTGTTTAAGAGAGAAGCTAAGAGCTGACACAGACCCAGATGCTTGCTGACGCTTGGAGACACTTGGAGATGCAGACAGTAGGACATGTGGAGATGCTAAGCTAAGAGATGAAGCTCAGAATTTGCCTTGGAGAAGCTAAGAGAGAACCCTCAGATGCTTAGAGACAAACACCCTGGGAGAAAGAAGCAAGAATGCACAGGAGTTGAGAGAGAGGAGCAAAGATAGAAGCCCAGAGACATTTTGGAGAAAGCTATTTTGAAAGACAACCCAGGAGCATAAGGACCAGCAGTTGCCAGCCAGGTGCATTCCCAGCTGTCAGAGGTGTTCCGGACACCATTGGCCTTCCTTCAGTGAAGGTACCCTCGTGTCGATGCCTTAGCCTGGACACTTTTATGGCCTTAGAACTGTATATTTGTGATCTAATATATACCCTTTATAAAAGCCAATCCATTTCTGGTACTTTGCATAATGCAGCTCTAGCAAACCAGAACACTATCTTATACCTACAGTCTCATTTTTGGAAATCTTTAAACATAGTGTATGAACTCCACATATCCTCTTATAATCTCTTAGATAGATTAAAGCCATTTTAAACTCTATCTTATTGTGGTATTCTTGACATATTGCCTTTTTTTCCTTTTCAATTCTTAGTATTGCAGTAGTCAATCTGAAGGAATGTCCCACAATATCAGCAGCAAAGAAGACTTGAATCAAACACTAATATCAAGTGAGCAAACACTAATATCAAGTGAGCAAACCAATGGAGTCATTGAGACGGTGAGAGCTTTCCCCAGCCTACATTAAAGGAGTTAGCAAGTAATGTCCCTCCTGAGAATAACACATTCTCCACCTGTTGGCTCATCCTACCCTAATTGTTTGGCCCAGGAATTTAAAAAAAAATTGTATGTTTATATATTATTAAAAATTTAACATACATAATAGGCATATACATTTCATAGATATTATATATATTAATAGATATAGTAGCACTAAGAAACCTTTACTATAGATCAGACAATATATGCACAAAGAAAGACAAGGACATTTGTGATGGAATGATAAAATCAAAAGACTGGGACTTGTCCTATATTATTTTAGGTGTTCATATTAATAAAATAGGGAAGGTTTCCAGACAAAATAGAATCACTTCCTTGTTCTGCACATGACTGATATTTGGCAAACTGATCACAGCATATTAGAAAACAGTGTAAAGGAGACTCAAGGACAAAATCCCTACCACTGAACCATGTTTTCAGAAACTAAGGTAGGCTATAGATTCTGTGAGGTTTAATAGAATGAGCTTTGGGTTCTAATTCAAGCTCTAATTACAACTTGCCTAGATCATTTTGGAGAAATCACTTAATCTCTCTCTGTCTCAGTTTTTTAAGTGACAAATGAAAATATTAATATTTACCCTGATAGCATACTTCTTGTAATAATTAACTAAGATGCATGTGAAGCCTCATAGAACAACTATAAAGAAGTGTGCAAATGAAAGATCATTGATTTTCATATTTGGAGTCAATTAGGATAGCACCTGCCTTGTCTTTTATTCTCCCTTTACCTTGGCATTTGACATCAGCAAGTGATCAAGAGGGATAAATAGATTTTGCATAAGATACAGGTCAGTTGCCTCCATAAATTATTTGGAATCTTTATCCAATCCACTTGAGACTTAAACCTCTGTAGTTGTCAAAAGACCATAACCTAGAAGGTCAATAATATATTTTGATACTTATTTAAAAGTTAATTAGGAAAGGGATGTCATCCAGAGTACAAACGGTGGGATGTAAATTTTTCTCAGAGACTAAGAATAAGGACAGATTAGATTTTAGTTCCTAGTATATGTATATGGGACTCTTCATTATCCTAAACATGCAGAACACAAATAATAAATTTATAATTATTCTCTTTCTTTACATTTAGTTAATGGATATGCATCATTAAATATGTTTCTAGTTAGATACAGTACATTTAAAAAAAAAATAATAAAACAGGAGATATTTCTACCTTGCTAAAAATATCTCCAGATTAGTAAACTCAGATTTGAAGTCTATAAAAGAATAATGTAGGAATTTTTTTGTGATTTTAATATGGAATTTGTATTTTACAATGTATTATAGTAGACTATATAGTATAGTAAAATGAGAAATGATCTTTAAAAACATTTGGGTATATGATTGTAAAACTGGCTCTTAAAATATCATATGGTACAATCCCAGAAGCAAATGTAAATTTTAAATTACTTGCCAGTTACAAGGCAGCCCCCATTTTAGGGACTACATTAGTTTTTCTCCCCAGAATTCTCATTTGAAAGGACTTTTACTTTAAGTGAAGAATAACTCCTGAAAATGCCCATCCATAAAAGCAAACTCTTGATTAAGAGCCATGGTGAAGAAGGCATGTATTTCAAAGAGGGTAGTTTGTAATCCTCCTGTATATATGACACTTCTGTTAAACAGGCCAAAGTTTTTGTCAGTAACTTATCTACAGTGTGTGAGAAAGTTTGGACTTTGGGACTTCATCAGACCTTCCTGTTAATGCTAATAATTGGAAGATGGCTTCTCCCCATTGGAGGTGGAATCACTCGGGACCAACTCTCTCAACTTCTCCTTATGTTTGTGGGGACAGCTGCTGACATACTGGAATTCACGAGTGAGACGTTGGAAGAACAAAATGTGAGGTAAGTAGGTCCTTCTTTTCAAAGTTAGGCCCACATCTGTCTCTTGGTTTTCTCATTTATATTCTGCACGAATAAGAATTTTCAGTACATCATATTACAATAATAGAAGAGCACAGTTCATAGAATTTGCTGCTGTTCAGATACATATTAGGCACCAGCCCAGTTTTTATAATGTTTTTAAATACATAAAGGAAGTTTCTGTTAGGGAAAAGGGGCAAATAAAATTCCCCATTGGTGAGAACAGAAAAGTGCTGCATGGATACACGACCACAAGTCAGGAGGAGTCATGGGTCTCTGAAAACATTCTGCAGGTAGAATGACTAACCCTAGCTCTTCTTTCACATCCAAGTGCTAAGGAGCATACCCAACCTAAAGATTCTATTCTAGAGCAGAGCACAGCTACAATTCCAAGAGAGGACCTAGAGGAAACACAGAGACATCTCTTTCCTACCCAGTTGGGGAATTTACATTCCCTGGTGTGAATGGAGAATTTGACAGATGAGGTTTCATTTTACTAAATTTTATCTTTAGTCAGTTTTGTTTGAAATGCCCAAAGGCTTTCTGGTGTAGATGATGATAAATTAAAACTTATTGAGTTGGTGCTTTTATTTTTGCCACAAGCAAATAAACTCAGAATCTATGATCACATCTGTTTATGAAACTACTTTCTTACCATTAGGGATTTAAGTTGCAGTGCCTGAATGTACTTTAAGCTTGAGTTGTTTTGCACTATGCTATAAAAACAAATTGGAACAAGGCTGGCTTTTAATGCTACAGTTTACTTTATGCTATGTTTTTCAAACAATAAAACATATAGCTGGGCAAAATTCACTAATTTACTGAGTAAACTTAATATCCCAACTATAGCCCAAAATATATTTATTATCGTGGCTTACCTTTAAAAGGTAATTCGGTTTCACTTATAGTATTTTTTCTTATAGCTTATTAGGTGGATGGTCTCTTTTAAAAAATAATTCAGCATAAGTTGATCTACTGTCTTCAAAGCATTGAATTTAGTTTTGTAGTTTTACTACCTTAGAATAGTCAATGCTTTACAATGCATAACACATTTTCAAATACTTAGGACACTTATAATACAAAATTATAATACTTATAATTTTCTTGTAAATGTGTTAAAAGAAAAACATGAAGAAATAATGACAGTACGCACACTCAAACAAATAACTACAGACACAGTGACAGGGACATGACAATATAAAGATAATTTACTACAGTTATATAGAAATGAATACATACTTGCTAAATATTTAGGGATATGGGAGAGATATAGGATAGAAAAGGGGTATTTAGAGAGGAGTGTTTTGTGGAGCCTACCCAGTCTGAAAATCCCATGTATCATAAGAATGTGAGAAATGTAAAACGGTTTGTCTTGATGGCCTATTTCTGAGGTCTGTCCAGGAATGTTACCAAGGGGCATTTTATAGATCAGTATTTACCAATAAAGGTTGAATATTAAATAAGTTAATGAATAAAATCATAATTTCTGGGAAAGGAAACTTTGAAAACCTTTCATTCATTGATCAATTTTATAATATGTGCCAGAAACTGTGCTAGTCAGAGATAGGGTGAGCAAATGTTGAGCAAGTGATAAGAAAAAGGAAACACAGTCCTATCCCAGTCTAGACTGTATCAATTTAGCAAGAATTTATGGAGCACTTGATGCTTTAAGACAGTGCAAACATATTCCAATTTCTTCCGCCACTAACAGATTAATCTGAATTCTTCATGAATTTCTTTATTTTTTTATATATATTTTTTACATTTTAAACTTGTATCATATACCAAGACTAAATAAGGTATGCTGCAGTTTGTGTTTTAAAATTTCCTTTCAGTTTTCATAGTCTCAGATTGAAGTCATTTTTATTTTTAATATTAACTGCATTGTGGCAATGGTCTTCAGTAATCTCTACTCTACCCCAGCATGTCTCCACTATTCAAAAATCCCCTCCCTCAAATCAGACCCAGAAATAACCTAGACCTAAAACCACCTCCCCAATTCTGATTTCCTGTCTTAGGTCCCACCTGTACAGTGATAATTGGATCTGCCTATGTCCATTACTTCACAGGAGATACTTAAGCCCATCCTACTGGGATAGTCTCTCCATTTGACCTCAAAAGGACAATCATGAAGAAGAAACTTAGTATACTAGTTAATTAATCTTAATAATCTTAATATAAAAGATATTTACATGTAATAGCAGAGGGGATTATTTCATTATGGCCAATAGAGTATTGCCTCTCACTATGACATTTTATTTTCTATTTTATTTTATAATTTGGGCTGATAGATTTAGGAGAAAGCCTGCAACAATATCTTACATTACAATGATAGATATCTAAAGCTCTTTCCTACATCCTGGCTAATACTTCAAATCCAATTTTTTTTAAACCTAAGTCAATTTCTTTCCATTTTCCCGCACTGAAGTTCATCTGCCTAATTTTTGTGAATTTAGGCTTGTGAGATTTTGCATTTTTTTCTTAACAGCTTTATTGGATTACAGTTTAAAGCCATGAAATTGTATCAGTACTTAGCTCATTTTTAATTGCTGAATAGTATTCCATTGAATGCATATACCACATTTTGTTTGCCCATTCATTAGCTTATGTACCTTTGTATCATTTCCACATTTTTTTGCTATTAAGAATAATTCTGCTATTACTATCCACATACAGGTATTTGGGTAGATACCTAAGAGCTGAATAGTATTCCACTGAATGCATATACCACATTTTGTTTGCCCATTCATTAGCTTATGTACCTTTGTATCATTTCCACATTTTTTTGCTATTAAGAATAATTCTGCTATTACTATCCACATACAGGTATTTAGATAGATACCTAAGAGTTAAATGAATGAGTTTTAGGCTAAACAAGTAGATGTGTAACTTCTTAAGAAATTACCAAACTATTTTTCAAACGGGTTGTACCATTTTATATGCCTACCAGTAATGCATAAGAGTTCCATTGTTTTCACATCCTCACTGTGTTAGCTTGGGTTCTCTAGGGAAACAGAACCAACAGAACCAACCAATCTCTGTAAAAATGAGATTTTATAAAGTGTCTCATGCAACTGTGGGGATGTAGGAGTCCAAATTCCATAGGACAGGCAGCATGATTCCAAATTCCATAGGGCAGGCAGCAAGCTGGCAACTCCAATGAAGGTCTTTGATGAACTTCACAGGAGAGGCTGGCTGGCTGAAGAAGTGAGAGTTCTCTCTCTTCTCCCTTAAAAGTCTTCAACTGATTAGGTTAAATTCAGCTGATTGAGTTATCTCATTGCAGAAGTCACTCCCTTCTTGATGTAATCAGCCACAGATGCAATCAACTGACTGATGACCAGCCACAAATGTCCTTGCTGTAACAGTTAGGCCAGTGCTTGCTCGACAAGACACCTAGGCACCATAACCTGGCAAAGTTGACACATGAACCTAATCATCACACTCACCAACACTGCTTTTATTCAGACTTGATTACAGCCAGCCTAGTGGGTGTATGGTGGTATCTCGTTGTGGTTTAAAGTTGCATTTCCCTAATGACGAATTAGGTTGACCATCTTTTCATGTGCTGATTAGCTATTCTTGTATCTTCTTTGGTAAAGTATCTATTCAAACTTCTGCCCATTTTTTATTAGGTCATTTGTTTTTTATTATTGAGTCGTAAGAGTTCTTTAGTAGACTATGCATACAAGTCCTTTATCAGATATATAAATGTAAATATTTTTTACCTGTATATGACTAGTTTTTCATTTTCATAATGTTGTCATTTGAAGAACAATGAAGTTCAATGTATCAGTTTTTTTCTTTTATGTATCATTGTTTTGGGTATCATATCTGAGAAATATTTTCCTAACCCAATTTTAGAATAATTTTCTTCTGTTTTATACTAGAGCATTTATAGTTTTAGCTCCTACATTTAGTTCTATTATTAATTTTGATTTAATTTTTGTGAATAGTGTGAGGTAAGAGCCCAAGTTCATTATTTGTTTGCATTGTCCCTGCACCATTTGTTGAAAAAAAAACCTTTACCTTTAAATTGTCTTGGCACCGCTGTCAAAATCACAGAAGTAAAGGTTTTTCCTGGACTTTTTATTGTGTTCCATTGCTCAGTATGTCTATCCTTATGCCCAGAAAACACCATAATGATTACTGTAGCTTTATAGTAAGTTTTGAAATTGGGCAATTTAAGTCCTCCAAAATTGTTCTTTATAAAAATTGTCTTGGCTATTCTAAGTCCTTTGTGTTTTCATATAAATTTTAAAATCAGCTTGTCAAGTTCTAGAAAAGAAGCCTGCTGGGTTTTGATAGTGATTGTGTTGATTCTAAGGGTCAATTTGGGAAGAGACTCTATCTTAACAATATTGTCTTCCAATCTGTGAACATGGAATGCATCATTTATTTAGATGTTCTTCAATTTCTCTCAGCAATGTTTTGTAATTTTCAGTGTACAGTTCTTGCACTGCTTTTCCTAAATGTATTCCTATTTCACTAAGAAGTTTTTGTTTGTTTTGTTTTGTTGGATGTGTGTTGGCTTTTTAAAATACTTTTTCTGCTTTTATTGAGGTGAGAACATGATGGCTGTTCTTTATTCTGTAAATATGGTGTATTACATTAATTAATTTTCAGATGTTAAACCAACCTTAACTTCCTGGGATAAATCCCACTTGGTTTTGGTGTATGATCCATTTTATATGTTTTCATATGTTGCTGGGCTCAATCTGCTAATATTTTGTTAATAATTTTTCCATTTATGCTCATGACTTGTATTGATCTGTAGTATTTTTTTCTAATGATATCTTTTTCTGGCTTTGATATCAGGGTAATACTGGCCAGACTGAATACCTCTAGAAGTGTTCCCTTTTTTCTTTATGTTTTAATGGACTTTGTGTGGGATTGGTATTATTTCTCCATTAAATATTTTATAGAATTCACCTGTGAGGCCCTCTAAGCCTAGACTTTTCTTTGTGGGAGGATTTTTTATTAGCAATTCAATATCATTACTTAATATGACATTCTTGAGTCAGTTTTGGTTATATGTTTCTTTCCAGGAATTTGTCCATTTCATCTAAGTTGTCTAATTTTTTGGCATAAAGTTGTTCATAATATTCCCTTATAATTGTGTTAATTTCTGTGGGGTCATTTGTGATGTCCTGGCTTTCATTCCTGAATTTGATAACTTCTGTCTTCTCTGTTTCTTTCTTGAGGTTTATCAACATTTTTGATCTTTTAAAAAATATCTAACTTGGTTTCATTGATTTTCTCAATTATTATTCTGTTTTATAGTTCATGGATTTCTGCTCTGATCTTTATTTTTTCTTTCCTTTTCCTTGCTTTGTCTCTTCTTTCTTCTGGTTTCTTAAGATAATAAGCTTAGGTTATTGATTTGAGACCTTTCTTTTCTTCTAATACAGGCATCCAAAGCTATAAATTTAAGCACCACTTTACTCACATCCCATAAATTCTGATGTTACCTTTTTGTATCATACAGTTCAAAACATTTTCCAATTTCACCTGTACTTTCTCCTTGGATCAATAGGTTCTTTGGAAATGTATTGTTTAATTTTCAAATAGAGGGGGATTTCCCAAATTTCTTTCTGTTATTGATTTCTATTTTAATTGTGTTGTAGTCTGAGAAGATACTCTAAATTATTTCAACACTTTTAAATTTATTGAGACTTGTTTATGGCCTATCCTGGCGAATGTTCCATGAGTGCCAGAAAAAATGTGTGTTTTCCTTTTGTTGGGTACAGTGTTCTACAAATGTAGGTTAGGTCAAGTTGTTTGATAGTGGTCTTCAAGTCTTCTGTTTCCTTACTGATTTTCTGTCTAGTTTTTATATCAATTATTGAGAATGGGATATTGAAATCTTCAACTGTAATTGTTGAGTTGTATATGTCCCCTTTCAGTACTGTCAGTTTTTGCTTCATGTATTATTTTGTTGCTCTATTTTTAGTTGTGTATACATAATTTTAAAAATATCTTTCTGATGTATTAACCCTTTTCCATCAATATTCTGTACCAATATTTCTTGTCTGAAAGTCTCTTTTGCCTCTTATGAATATAGGCACTGTAGTACTCTTGTGGTTACTGTTTGCTGGGAATACATTTTCCATCCTCTTATTTTCAAATTATTTGTACCTTCATGTCTATATGTACATGTCATGTATCTCTATAGACAGCATATACTTGGATCTTGTTTTATTCCCACAGATGGGAAATCTCCATCTTTTGATTGGAGTGCTTAGTCCATTAATATTTAATATATTTATTTATATGGTTGGATTTACATCTCACATTTTGCTATTTAATTTTCTCTCTGTCTCTTGTTCATTTTGTTCCTGTGTACTTCCTTTATTACTGCATGTGTGTTACATAAATATCTTTTGTGTACAATTTTAATTGCTCTATATATGTTTTTGAATTATGTTTTTAGTGGTTACCTGAGGGATTACAACATACATTTTAACTCCTCATACTCTATTATAGGTTAATACTGACTAAATTCTGGTAAAGTATAACAGCATTGTGCCAGTATAGCTCCATTTCCTCTCCCTCTTTTTTTATGTAATTGTCATATATATTACATCTTTACATGTTATAAACCAACAATACAGTGTTAAAATTACTGTTTTATTCAATATCATGGGGTTTTTAATGAAATTAAGAGAAAAAAGATTTATATGTCTGTATAATATATTTATATATTCTTTTATATTTTCTCACGTAATTACCATTCTCAGTGTGCTTATTTCTTCCTGTGGACTTGAGCTAACCTCTGGTATCATTTTCTTTCAGACTAAAAGACTTCCTTTAATATTTCTTCTAAGTCAAGTCTGCTACCAACAAATCCTCCTAGTTTTTCTTTATTGGGGATGTGTTTAGTTTGCCTTCATGTTTGAAGGATAGTTTTGCTGAATATAGAATTCTTGGTTGACAATTTTTTCCAGGCTTTAAAATATATCACTGTATTCTGGCCTCTGTTTTTGATGATAAGATGCTAGACATTGTTTTGTTGTTATCCTTTACATGATGATTCATATTTAGCTTTCTCTACTGTCTTTATCCTTCAGTAGTTTGACTATGATGCATTTAGTCTGGATCTATTTGTCTTTACCATCAAAACCATTTAGGCCTTTTTTGATCTTTTGGATCTGTAAATTTGTTTTTCCTCAAATTTGGGAATTCTTCAGGCATTATTTCTCCAAATTCTTTTTTTCTGTTCCTTTCTCGTCTCTTTCTGGGACTCCCATTACACATATGTTAGCATGCTTGATGGTGTTCCATAGGTCTTTGGGGTTCTAGTCACTGTAGTTCAGTCTTTTTTTTCTGTTTTTTTAGATTGGATAATTTCCATTAATCTATCTTTGAGGTCACTGATACTTTCTTCTGACATCTCCAATCTAGATGTAGAGTCAAATTCTGGAGTGTATAATTTCCATTAATCTATCTTTGAGGTCACTGATGCTTTCTTCTGACATATCCAATCTAGATGTACAGTCAAATTGTGGAATTAACCTAGTGAATTTTTCATTTCAACTCTAGAATTTTTGTTTAGTTTCTTTTTTTATGGTTTCGACTTCTGTATTTATAGGATCTATTTTTTGTCTGATTGTCATATTTTTCTTTAATTTACAAAGCATGGTTTTATTTCATTCTTTGAACATATTTAAAATAGTTGGTTTGATGTCTTTGTTAAATCCAGCATCTGGGCCCTATCAGGGTTAGTTATTACTGATTTATTTTTTCACTGAGTATGCGACACACATTTCTGTCTCTTTGAATCTCTCATATTATTGTTATTGTTGTTGTTAAAAACTGTACATTTAAATAATATTTTATAACAATATATTATCCTCAAGCTTCTCTC
Organism: Choloepus didactylus; assembly: GCF_015220235.1. Taxonomy (NCBI): domain Eukaryota; kingdom Metazoa; phylum Chordata; class Mammalia; order Pilosa; family Megalonychidae; genus Choloepus; species Choloepus didactylus. The sequence goes on along the minus strand of NC_051321.1, from coordinate 58,370,799 downwards.
CTCCCTCAGGCTTTTTTATATTTTTTTTTGTTTTTGTTTTGTTTTTGTTTTGTTTTAATAAAGTATCTGAACTTAATCTGAGGAAATTATCTTCCTTTGGTTTGCTGCCACCGATTCTTATTTTAAATTTTTGCTCATCTTCTTAGGGGCTGTGTTTGTAACTATATAGCTTAGTGGTTAATGATTTGAGCAGAGGTTATTCTCAAACATTTTAAGCTCATAAGACTTCCAGCCTCTGCTGATGGATTGGTGTATGAGTTGAGTAGCATTTTCAAAGTTCACAGAATTTTCTTATCTGCCTCAGTTTTACATTTCAGTGGGCTTTCTCTTGATTCTTCCCAGCACAAGCCTGCAGTTTCTCAGTCAGCAGGCATATGCAGGAAGATTATCTGGGCCTTCTATGGCCTCTATTTTCAGATTCTCCCCATTAAAGTTCAAGTTAGTCCACTTCTCACCACAACTGGGATTGCAGTCTCAAGATAGCAAAAGCAAATCCACTCCCCAACATGTATAACACTGATAGCAAAGCTGTGGTTTCCTGTTCATTTCCAAACAAGGTTTTACTTTCAATGACATCAATAAGTGTGAGATTTCATACTCCCCTCCAAATCAAGTTAGCCTCCACTGGCCAGAAAGGAGTTCTGGTTTTCACTACCAAGTCCTCCCTCATAAAACTATCACTCTGGCCAAGCTGGAAGGGTATGGGAAATCCAGGGGCAAGAATGCGGTACACTTCTTACCTACAGTGCTATCAGCTTTTCATGAATAAATGTTAGTCAATTTGTTGTTTGCCTTTGATTGAGTTCCAGAACCCAGACAATTGTTTTCCAGTGTTATATGTGGGTTTTGGGGGGAGAGATTTGCTTATATTTTTATGCTGTTATAGTTACTCTCAAATATTTTATCAAATCTGAATTTCCATATCATTGCCAGGAAGAGTTCACTGGTCATTTACAAATTTGCAGATAACTCAATGCAGTCTTTCTAGAACATAGATCAATTTAAAAAAAAATCTGTGCTTGTTACTTCATTGTAAGTATTTGACCATGCAAAGGAGAATTGGTCTATGTTTATATCATGTTTTCTCTTTCTTTCTTTGGCTCTTTTTATTGCCAGACACTTTTTCAAAACTTTATTTTCTTTTTCTTTCCTTTTTTCTTTCATTTTCTGAAGAGGTTTGACAAGCACTTTTTGAGAAAGCCATATAAATTTTATCCACTGATTTTCTCTTATCTACAAGAATATTTATTTTTCTAAAAAAGAAATAGATAATCAAATTGGCAATATATGACTTATTTTTACTTTTCACCCACGAGATTGGGTATGTTGATCCACCAAATGCCAGTCTTTATCCTCCCAGTTTTCCTAGTGCAAAAGTAATGCTCACATCAATAATTATACTTAAAATCTTTTGCATCTTTATGGAAAGTCCACTGTCTGCTTATGTGCTTCTCTGTTGACATTTGTAACAGATTATAACTATTGGACAATGTTGAATAAATCTAACTCCAAATTCTTGTACATATCTTGAGTGCTTGCCCCTTAAGCTCAGTGATTTATTTACATTCCAATGTTTTCCCTTTCTGAATAATTTTTATTGCCTAATCTAAAAGTATAGATTTGTCTCCTGAAAATTTTCAGGCCATCATTTACAAAGCTATTTTTAATAATTTTACTAATTATTTAGTAACATCTACATTCTCCCATATTTTATATGTGCTTAGATAATATTTTCATATGTAAAAGGCATACGTTCATTATTTTAGGGCTAAAGTTGGTTTACTTAGGACTAGGGTTAGGCTGTTTTCTGAAACATAAAGAGTTTAAGAAGCAGATTTAATAATAATAATAATAAGTGGATAATGTTTATTTAGCTGTGTACAAAGTTCTAAGGGCTTTAGTTATAACTAGTTATTTAGTCTTTACAATAACCCTAAGAAGTAAATACTATCATTATTCCCATTTATAACCTTAGGAAAGTGAAACAAGAGAAATTAAGAAAATCTCAAGGTCACATGATCATAAAAATAACTATCTTGAACTAATTGTAGTGATACATCACACTAAGCCTGTGTCAATTGTTATTCTAAGAGCTTTATATGTTTATCATTTTAAAATAATATATTTAATAAAATTATATAAAATCCAGTACATATTATTATATCATTTTATGGATAGGGAAACTAAAGAATATATATGTTAAATTACTCATTTATATTCATGTAGCCAATAATCAGTTTAGGACTGGGTCCACATATCCTATCTTTCTAGTGAGGGTTGGAGCTGGGATTTGATTTCTGACCACCCAGTGTCAGAGTTCAAGCTTTACCATTGCTCCCTACTACCGTGCAAACAAATTGCTCATGAGTTTTTGGTAGAATTATTGAAGTTTGGGATAAGAAGAAACTACAAAAGTGACCATCTATTATAAAATCTATTTTACATCTATCACAAAATATCCTCCAAAGTATCCTCAACAAGGTTTTGCCCAGCCTCTCCTTGAATATTTTCACTAATAGAGAATATACAAATCCCAGAGGCAGCTCATTTTATTTTGAGGTAATATCATCAGAAAGTACTTCCCTCTACTGTGATGAAATTTTGATTCTTAAGGTGAAACTTCAATCCTTTGAACCTGTATTGGGCCTCTGAAGTCACAATAAATAAGTTTAATTCCTATTCTACATGAAAGCCCTTTAAATATATGAAATAAAGCTTTTAAGAAATCTTCTCCAAGTTTCAGTTTCTTGAATTATCTTACATATAACATGGCTCTGATTTCCCTCTGAAACTTAGTCTCTCACTTTTGATACAATATCTTTATACATCTTCCTCTTAAAACATGAAGCATAACATAACATTTCAGGTATATTCTGAACATTGTAGAATAGAGCAGGGCAAGAACTTCCCATTTTGTTATGGGAATAATACAGTGTTGTGGTTAAAAAGGCAGATGCTGAAATCAGCTATCTTGTTTTGAGTTTTGTGTCCAACACAACCACATTATTTTGGACAAGTTACTTAACTTTATGCCTCAGTTTTCTTTGGTAAAATAATTGTAACTGCTTTGAAGAGCTGTTATGAGGATTGAGTATGATGATAGAGTTAAACGTTTAGAAAAATGCCTGGCATGTAGTATAAGCTCAGAAACTGTTCGTAACATAATTTAAAAATTTAGACATTTACTGAAAGTCTACTATGTATTGGCATTAACATTTCAAAGAGGGAAAAGTTACTGTCTGAATTCCTGAGGCACTTCCACTTAAAATTCTAGATTTTATACTTAAGTAGCCTATGATTACATTTGATTTGGGAAAATCATAAATCATGTCACACTGTGGACTCATCATTAGATAAATGTAAGGAAAAAACCATTGAGCTTTCTTCAAGGCTGCTGCTGTGAAATGCTATCTCCTCTACCCAATTCTAGGACATCAAGTTATACCCTGGCAAGATCTATTGGGATTTGGATTGTGTCTTCTAGTATATTGGTTTTCCATCCGAGTTCCATTCATAGGTACATCTGAAAACCTCCATCAACGTCAACTAAGTCACCAATGGAAATGTAAAGAACAGAAGCAAGAGCAGAGCCTGCAGCAACCCATTAGAGAATTCCCTTTGGAGATAGTCATTTAAACAGTAAGATTCTCCTAAGAGTACTCACCCTGAGAAAAACTCCTTAATCTTGTTAATAAGGGCACTATGAGAGAATTTTTCAGAAACCTGATTTAAGTCCAAAAGCATTATGTGTGTCATCAATTTATACAGCATTACCTGTTTGGTAATCCTAATTCTATTTTATCTAGAAAAGAAATAGGCTTTGTCAAGTGTAGTTTGTTCTTTGGGAAGCTGTGCTGCTTCTTAACAATAACTGTCTTCTTTTATATGAGTTCTTAGGAAATCTTTCAAATAATCACTTATATAATCTAACTAGTAATTAATATTAAATGTGTCTTTTATACTTTAAAAATACTTCTGCTTCATTTTGAAAGTCAAACTTTATTTTTCAGTCACCAGCCTTGTCTCCACTATTAACTTCCAAAACAGGTCATGATAGCTTACAATTCTCATTTACAAATTCTCTCCAAATTTTGAGATCTAATTTTTCAGGACCTCAACACTTGAAGCATTTAAAGTTATCCCTTGCAATCACCTCATTTTGTTTGGTTTCAGTAACTCTTCCCTCATGCTTTTCTAGTACTCTCCAATCTGAAGATCACTCTTGTTGAAGATGGAAACAAAATCTGTTATCATACCACCAACCTCAAATTGATAGCTTCCTTTGTACTTCTGCTCAAAAAAGGAGACCTTAGTCATTCTTTTATTATCCTTCATATTTCTGTGACCTCTATTCTTTCTGTCTTTAACTTTCAAGACTATTCTCCTATGCCTATGACATTTGTATATTTGCCCTAGGATGTGGCCTTCTTTTGTACATTCCTTCCAGATATATGTTGATGTCTATTATTTGCCAGAAATTGCTGTAGGCACTGGACATAGTGGTGATGAAACAGACATATTCCTTGCTTTCCTAGAGTTTAAAGCCTAGTATCTGGTGTAAATCTTTCTTTATTGGAATTATCTCCCCACATTCTTTCTGTCTGATGATAGTGTTTTTGTACATGCTGAGATTTCAATTTCCGAGCATCATCTATCCTTCTTGAGATGTATTTTCAATTAGAGCCTTGGGATCTTTTAACTGTTATCACTACCTCCCCCTGAAATTTCTTGAAATCAGTCCTCTGAATGCTTCTGTTCACATCTAACTTTTTTCCTAGCATTTCCCTTCCTTAATATTTCCATGATTTTATCAAACTAAAGATAGCAATATGGGTCCAGGAGGCTTTGCCATAATTCAGGCAGATGTTTGCACATGTGGAAGTTGGGTTTTAAGACTCAACTACCTTTTTTCACTTCTTTTTCACTATTCCATTGTGATCATGCATGAATTTTTCATGGATTTTTTATATCAACAAGATTTTTTGACAACTCACAGAAGGTTTATTGGGATGTACTTATAGGAGTTGAGAAGTTTGCTCTTTTCTGCATGTGATCATAATTTATTACTAATTTAAAATTTTCTCTGCATTGTAGGAATAGCCCTGCACTTGTCTACGCCATCCTTGTTATATGGACCTGGAGCATGCTGCAGTTTCCACTTGACCTGGCAGGTAAGTGTCTGATGTTTGCTCAAAGAAACAGAAAATTACAACTCTCGTTCATAAACTGTACTAAAGCTAAGGAGACAATTGAGAGGATTATTGTCTTGACTTCCCAGAGCAGCTATAATTTAGCCTAGAAGAAAACTTAGGGAATCCCAGAGTGGACCCACTTGGGTACATGGTGAATGAAGATGAGAGAGTGGATAAAAGCACAAGTTTACATTTACTTCAAATAGTGGTTCCATCACCAATGTTCTGTAAAATCTCTTCAAATTAGTTAACACATCTCTGCTTCAGATTTTTATCTATAAAATGGGGATGATTAAGACGGTAGCTAGGATCGAGGGTTCTTGTAATGTGTAAATGAGATATAGATTATCAAGTGCTTAGCACAGTTGCTAGCAAATAGTGTTATCTCTTAATATTTTTAAGGGATAATTTTCATTCCTTTGTCAGACCCATGTATTAGAACCTCAAAGGGAGTAAAAGCAGCTTCAGGACAACATGGAAAATAACAATTTTTCTCAGTGGTGGTCCTGAAGTCCTCACGGTCTTACTTTAATACCAATATAAACCCCTAATATTTTGCAAGAAGAAAATTGTTTTCCAGGCATCTCATACTAGTGAAGGTCTTAAGCTACATTGTCCAATTGTCCAATATGGTAGCCACTGGACACATGTGCTGTTTAAATTTTAGTTAATTAAAATTAAATTAAAAATTCAGTGCAAATTAAACCACAATGAGATACCACTTTACACCCACAAGGATGGCTATTATTTAAAGAATGGAAAATAACAAGTGTTGAAGAGGTTGTGGAGAAATTGGAACTCTATTGCATTATTGGTAGAAATGTAAAGTGGTAGAGCCATGGTGGAAAGCAATGTACAGGTTCCTCCAAAGTTAAATATGGAATTATCATATGACCTTCCACTTCTGGCATTCCACTTCTGAGTATATTTCCAAAGAAAGTGAGAACAGGGTCTTGAACAGATACTTGTACACCAATGTTCATAGCAGTATTATTCACAATAGCCAAAAGGTGGAAACAACCCAAAAGTCCATTGACAAATGAGTGGATAAGCAAAATGTCATATATATATGCAATGGAATATTATTTGGCCATAAAAAAGAATTACATTCTGAGATAGGTTGCAACATGGAAGAACCTTGAAAACATTATGCTAAGTGAAGTAAGCAAGACACATAAGGACAGATATTGTATTATGTCAGTTAGATGTCTAAAAATAGCAAATTTGCAGGGATTGTAGAGGTTACCTTGGGATGGGGGGGTGAAGAGAAAGTGAGTGTATGTTTGATGGATATGGAGTGTTTGTAAATAAACTTAATTTTAAAAGTTCAGTTCCTCAGTCACACTAAGCACATTTCAAGTGGCACTGGACAGCACAGATATAGAACATTTTTGTCATCATAGAAAGTTCTACTTGTCAGTGTTGATCTGGAGTTATCCATAACTTCTAAAACCCCTGGAATTTTGATTAGGAATTTTCTTACTCTGAAGAAATTCTAGAATTCAATAATTACATTTTTCTCAGGTTGAACTTCTTTTTTATGGCACCCTAACCTGATGTCCTCAGAATTCGAATTATCTTTAGGACAGGGATATTTAATTTTTTTTTCTGTTCTGTTTCTTTTTGGTTCATATGGATAGCCTCATAGGTCTCAGAGGCTACTTCAGACCCTAGCATTCATTTTCTGCAAACAAAATCACATTAGTTTAGTTTTTTTTTTTTTTTTCAGAAATACCAAAAACCTAATTAGTAACTAATAACTATACACACAGATTTTTGTTCTAGTGTACCCCAAAAGGGATTCTATACCCATAGGTCAAAACATTAGGTACCATCACTTTAGATGTCTAGTAATACCCTTAGGGGATCTTCTGGGAGCCTTTAAGTTGGTTTTCCTTTTGGCATTCATTCTGCTGATCCTCACCCCCCTCACATATTTTGTGGTTTATAGCCTTGCTAAGAACATTTTTATTTATGAAAGAAATTTTGTAAACTTTCAGGGGTGATAATGTTATGCAGCTGTTTGAAAAACAAAGACCAAACGTTATTTCTGATTAAATCACTATTGTATTTTCAACAAATAGTACATTATGTTCACCCATATCAAAGTGGCTTCAGAGTATTTGTAGGCTCCAGTAAAAGAAGGCATTCTTTGTTTGAAAACTCCAAATGGAAGGCTTCATTATTATAAAAGGATTATTTTCTGCCCTTGACCTTTAATTTTATATTTTAGAAATTAAAACAAAAAGGACTTCCCTTTGTTCAAATGGAAAATCAGTAATTATATCCAGTCTTTCTTGTAAACTGTGAAACAAAACCATTAGGCATTAGGACAAAATGAAATAACAGTGGCATTTATTTTGGACTTTTTTTTCTGTCACCATTAAAAAAAATATATTTAACATGAATTAAGTTTGAATTTTAATATAAACACTTGAATTTTCATGACACAATTTACACATATAGCTGAATGAACCAATCAATAAATAGGTAGATCCTACAGAGAGGATCCAGAAGGGGCTGAGACATATATACTCTCTTCCATCTTCCAGACTTTTTAGTCAGGTAAGTCACTCTTTATCCCAATGGAAAGATTGAGGGGGAAAGCAGAGGGAAGCCAGGAATGCTGCTCTACTGAGATTCAACCCCATGGAAACAAAACAAGTTAGTGAATAGGTACCCCTCTCCTCAAAATACTATTATTAATCCAGTTTTCAAACCAGGAAACTGGCCCTGAAAGGTTAAGTAGCATGGCCAGCATTTCACTGCTAGAAAATGGGAGAGCCAGGAGAGGCAGGCAGCCAGGCTTCCTGTCTTCAGACCTTGAGCAAGCCGCTTTGCTGCCTGCCTGCACTGCAGTTCTGAGGACAGACATGGAGATTTCCTTTATTTTTTATTCTCTCTAGTCCATTTAATTGTGTTTTTCCCCAATGTGAGAACTAGAAAGTGCTTTGGGATTTTTTTTTTTTTTTTTTCCCACATGGATGGAAACCAGAGGACTAGCTTTCTTTGGTGTGTTTTATTAGAGTTATGACAGAGTACCATTTGAATATAAAATGACCAAGCATGTTAAATGGCAGGGTGGTTTCACCTGTTCCACCCAGAATTAAATTACCTCATTCTCCATCATTTACTGGCATAGTGCCATTGTTAACAACATGTCTTCATGTTACTGCATCTTAGGTTTGCCCGTTTCAGAGACATTTTTAACTGGTCCTTCTTGTGTTTGCAGTTCAGTATGTCGTGTGCCCCTCCACTGTGACAGCGAGGGGATTCCCCAGCCTGTTCTTCTGCCAGTACAGTGCTGATCTGTGGAACATTGGCATCAGCGTCTTCATTCAAGATGGCCCCTTCCTTGTCGTGCGCCTCATACTGATGACCCACTTTAAAGTGATAAACCAGATGCTGGTGTTCTTTGCAGCAAAGAATTTCCTCGTGGTGGTGTTACAACTCTACCGCTTGGCGGTGCTGGCCTCGGGAGTGCGCACTTCTTTGCGAAATCACTCAGAAGGCCCAGAAGGGGGTGAGCGTGTGCTCTCACCCCAGGACTGGACGGGTGAGTCTAAGGAGGCCCCAGCTGTCCCACTGCAGGCCTTACCAGTTGCCTCATGTGACTGCCTTCCCCCTCCATAGTTTTTTATTCACAGCAGCATGCATTCTAGAATGTTTGACTTTCTGGTTCTTCCTACAGACAAGATCTCCTTCTTTGTCTTTTTTTTAACTTTGGCATGTAATAATTTTCAAAAGAACAGCATAAAAACCCAAGGAAATTTCTTTTTTTCAGCTAAATGAATGGAAGGAACTTTATAGTAGCTATTGCTACAACTTCTGTGTGATGGTATCAGATGTTATAGTTGTTCAACGACTAAGTGATTTGTCCTGAACTGTTTGAAAAGCTATGGACAGGGTTACAGTGACATGCCCTCAAAAGAATTAGTGCAGACAAACAGTATAGTGGCTATTACCTGAAAATACAGAAGCTTTGAACTTTGGCTCCATTGTTAGACTATCTCATCTGATCTTTTCTGCAGTGTCCCTCTGACATAAAAAGATGTACATTCAGTGAATGCAGAACAAATGAAGGGAAGAGCACTTTCAAAATTACCTCACTGTGGGCTGGAAACAGTGGAATTCTCTGCCCAGCTTCCATGTCATAGAAAGCCCTGTTCATTGCTGCAAAGGTCTTCCCAGGAAAATCATTTTTCTGGACTTATGTGGTATTTTGTCATAGTGCATATGCTCTTATGGAAATTTTACTGCTTTTGGCTTGGGCACTACAAAATTCACAGCAAGCCATTTCGGTTACATATTTACTGGTTGCAAGGCAGGAAATTCTGGTAAAATGCTAGCAAAGCCGCAAGGTCCACTCTGAACACAATTTGTGGTATTTGTCAGTGATTTTCTTATGTGGGTTGATGCAGGGAAGCTCCAAAGCAATGAATAAAGGTGTTTCAGGCCTTTTAAGTCTCCTCATCATTACTGGTGTGTGCCAGGAGTAGCAAACATAGCGGTAGCTCCTCTCAACCGCCACCGCTGGAGATGGCCTTTAGTCTCAGGGCGCATGTCGGTGACAGAGGATTGCATCAGCCCTAACCATGGCTCAGTGCCCTTGCTTAGTGGTGGGGGGTTGGAATATGCCACAGTATTGTGGAAATCAGGAAATTCACTTTATTTCCCTGCATTAAGACTTCATTTCCCCACCCTTAAAAAACAGCCGTACTTTCCTTATATATACCTCCATAATTTCCAGATTGAGATGGTTCAATTTTAAACATATAGTGTGAAAATTTACTCATCTGGATAGCAGTAATTATATGAGGCAAACAGTTATTAAATTATTCTTTTTGGGTTCAAAGCATAATTCCTCCTATGTTATTCTGCTCAGGACTTCACAGGGACATTAAAGATAAGGCAAGGTATAACCATAAGTTGGGTATAACCTCTGAACAACTAGTTGGGACAATTGTATTTATAAATCTGTGTGACAAATGTTTGTTCAAAACATTTGATGAAAAATTCTTAGATAAATTACGTTTTTAAACAGTTAAGTCCATATATCTGAATCAATGTCTTCTGCAGTGCCTATTATCATATATGCTTCTATTTCTTTTACTTTCTGTGTTTCTGTTTTTAAGCAATATAATGAATGAAAAATTATACATGAAGTTAATGGAATACAATTATAATTTCCCCTAATAATTTTATGAAAGTTAAAATCAGAAAAAAATTATATGAAGTAAAGAACTTCGCAACTTGTAAGGGCAATGCTATTTAAAATGCTTAGCATTTGAAAGCAAAATAATAACTGCTATTTATAAAAATGCCTCAGCAGAATCTGTTTTTATGTTGACTTCTTTATACTGAATGTTTTCTTCCACAGCATGTATGTGCTACTTATTATTGCAGATTTGCTCATGGCATACTTTTCATGTTTTAATTTTTTTCTTCCAACAAAACAAACACTGAGCTTCTAAAAATAGATAACGTAAAGTACAGTTTTTACGAAGATATTTTTAAATGCTTCCAAATTTGAAACTTGCCTTGGCTTCATGAATGAGTTTCTAGTGTTTAAAGTATTTTGTAATTAGCACTGTTCTGAAAGCCTGGGAAATAGAAAGCCTGTCCGGAAACTAGCTTTAGAGTGCCAAGAAGGCAAAAGTGCCCATGACCATCTCAGCAACTAATGGTGGCAAAAATAGACACATGCTCTGCAAGATTTTCCAGGAAAATTTGTTAAGGTCAGCATTTGTTATCCTGGTGGACAAAAGTGGCTAGTGTGGTTGTTGCTGGTGGCACAGATGTTGTTGTTATTTAATCACTTGATTAAACCTCAATCAAATGTTCTTTCCAGAAACACATCATTCCACTTGTTAGAAAACACAGTATACATGTTCTGATGATGGTGTGTACAAACACATCTAATAAACATCTTTTTGGTTTTTGTACTGGATGAGTCTTAGAGGACATGACTTGACACACAAACATCTCAAACTTTGTAGAAAACAAGAGGAAGGAAAAGAGTCTCACCTTCCTTCCTCCCTCCCTCCCTCCCTCCTTCCATCCCTTCCTTCCTTCCCTCCCTTCCTCCCTGTCTCCTTGTCTCCCTCCCTCCCTGTCTCCCTTCCTTCCTTCTATGCAGAATGAGTAAAAGTTAGATAGATCTATGTGAAAAATCTTTCATGACTACACAGTAGTATGCTGGGAGGCAATGTGAAATTTGCCCTGGAATTTTACCCACAACATCTCACCCCTTTGTGCGTTGATAAATAGAACATTTTACTCCGTATAGCTCCTTGTTGGAATTCTGGTTAGACGTTTCAAGGGCTGCCACAAGAAGAAAAAGAACAAACCAAACCAAACCAAACAATAATAAACCCCACCTGTTTGATAAATGCTAATGCTTAGCGGAAGCAAGAGCCCTATTATCTATAAAAGTAAACTTGGAATTTGCAACTGAATTTTGATAAACTTTTTTGTCACTCTCTTTCTATATTAGCAATGCTAAGATTAATAAACTGTGTATCTGCTTATTTTTCTAATTTTTATTTAAGCCAGAATTGATAATAGAAGAAAATAAAAATTTATATTGACCAATAACATTCTTTTTTATCTTCCAAAATGAAGGCTACTACACAGTTTATCCATTGGTTCTGTTGTAATTCTGCTAACCTTTAACAGTACTTTAGGCCTTGTAAGACCATAAAGATAAAGCCAAGAAATATCAGGATTCACTATTACGTTGTTATTTATTAGAAACATTTCAAAGCCCTGAGCAGGCATGCCTTATAAGTGCACTGGGTTTCAGAGTTGAACATTGACTCTTATCGTTTTTGATGTTTAATCTCAATGACACACCAACTCTCCTGTTAAAAGAGAGAAAGAATTGCTGAAATCCAGGTCTCTATTCACCTTTGCTCTGCTCCAAAGCCAAAAAATAGATATTGAAATACAGTGCAAAGCTGTACTGATTCAAGTGAAAAATCAAACACTCTAATTACAAGAAAAGAGATGTTGCTTTTTCCCTAATTTCAGACTCTGGTTTTTACTTAGTGGACATTCTGATTCTACTCTTGGAACCATCTGATTTGTGGTTAAATCAGGCAGCTAGAGGATATTTACAGCTTCAGTCCTTCAAATAACATTCCATATGATGGAAATAACTCTAAACAATGTTTGAATAATCAACTGTTACAGTCTTACCTTTTATGGCTGCCCATATTCTGAATCTTTCTTGTAAGAATATTATAGAAAATATTTTCTCTGAATTATTTGTTATTTTCCTATTAATGACTTTCGTATTTTATTATATATATATTAAATAGTTTGTGCACAACTTTATCTTAATGTCTGTTTTTTTGCCTGCTTTCATATCTTTGTGCTCAACTATAAGTCATTTATAGTGTTTAAGCTTTGGTTTCTTTAAAAAAAAAATGATCTACTTTGAATATGATTAAAGTGGTATTTCAAACAAGTGAGGAAAGGCTGACCAATTTAATAAATGATGTTAGGAGATTTTGTTATCCTTCTGGAAAAAATAAAGTTAGATTTCTATCTCATGCACAATATAGAAAGAATTTCCAGATGGATTAAAGTTCTAAACGTAAAAGTGAAAACTATAAAACATTAGAAGAAGATATAGAATATCCTCAGTATTTGAAGAATGGGAAAGATTTTCCAAAGCAAGACATGAGGCCAGAAGCTATGAATGAAAAGACTGGTATGTTTTCAAATGTAAAGGTTTAAAATTTCTGAATGGCAAAAATTATCATGAATACAACACTATGGTTTTCTTTTCTGGAGAAGTGCAAACTAATCCACAATGAAATACTAATTTTTCAAATGCATACTAGATCATTTGTCACTTACTGCATTGAAAGGATCTAAAAGATTTTTAGAATGTTCTATTAGAGAGGATCTGGGGAAGTAGGCATTCTTATTCATTGCTCACAAGGATATAAACCGGTACAACTCCTTTGGAAGGCAATTGGGCAATATCAGTCAGAATTAAAAATACATTTACCATCTGATCAAGCAATTCAACTTCTTAGAATGTATCCTACCAATAAAGATTAGCTCAAAAATATGTGTACAATGCTGTTTAGTGCAGTATTTTCTGTAGTATCAACATAGAGACCATCGATAGGGTCACAGTTATATAAATTATGGAGGATCCATACTAATAATACTGTGCAGCTCTTAAAAAGAATGAAGGAGATCCATAAATGCAGAGTGGGAAAAATCTCTTGGTTTGTTAGATAAAAGTAAGGGTGCAAAGTAAAAGGGTTAATATGTCACTCTTTTTGTAAATGGTATTCATACATTTTATGGGATAACAATTTTTGAAATGATACTCAGGTTTATAATGACCATGAATCTTCCCTCTTCTTTTCTATTTTTATGCTTTCTATAGTTTGAATTTTGGTAAGTATGCATTACATTTGTAGTTTTAAAAGCAGTAATAAATGAAAAACAAACTGGCCAACTTAGACACTTTACATGACCCTGCTGTCATGTAGAGATACTCAGATACCCTTTTGCAAATAATGAAGACTTTGTGATAATTAAGGATGATCTATCTTTAGGAGCTTTAGGTAAACCAGGTCAAATTCTGCTTGTCTTGTGAAGAGTAAAGTGCTGGGGAAATGAAATAATGAATAGATCTATAAGACCACAGCAAAATCAAACTGACCAAAAGACTCACTGGACCTTTCCTGATGAGTACCATAGAAAGTACTTTACAACTGCCAAGATTCCCCAACACTTCACACTCACTGACATTTCTGGAGCCACCAAAACAAACAGTATAAGCATAAAGAAATGTCACATTAAATTGCATAGTCAAGTTGATTTTCCCAAGAGACACAAGGAACTGAAAGAACCCAGAAAGAGGAAACTTCAGAATGAATCTAAGCATCTGTTTCCAACTCCTTATTCACAGCCCATCTAATTTGTGTATGTAAGGTTTTTTGATTTTGTCAAATATTTACTAAATTTACAATTGATTGTGGTAAGTGATCAAATATGTAAATCTAATCAAATTATTGAGGAAAACAAAAATTCCTAAACCAACCATATGGCAGATATCATATAATCTTTGTATCCAAACTAAGAATTTTGGGCAAGGAAAATTGGATCTACAAGACAAAATATGTTTTTTCTGTGCATGCTGCCGTTCAACCTCTGCCAAATGTATAGCAGGAGAATTCAGATGGTTGTGGTTCTGGGATCTTGGGGGTTGTTTCTACCTTCTGGCAAAGAATGTTCTTTCCCATTATTCAGGGATTCCCATATGACCTGAGTGACAGCCAACAGCTGGGTCAGAAGCTATAATTATTTCATCAGATCTCTTGGTTTCAACTAGTTCCTGTAACTAGAGACTGTTACTGGTATCTCTAACTACAGCCTTTTTCCTGAGATCCTTGCATGGATTTACATCTCCCTGGTAATTCTGCAAGCATCACAAACTCAATATGTAGAAAATGCATCCCTTACTGCACCCAACCCACCATCTATTCCTCTCCCTCTGTCCACGTAATGGCCAACAGCATTACCAGCCACTCAGGCACCCCATGCAAAAACACAGAGATATCCTTGGCTCTTCGTTCTTATCCCTCTTAAGTAATTCCAAATTCTGTTAGTTATGCTGCTTATATTTCTTTTCAATCTTTACCCTGCTCTCACTATTCCAACTGCTGCTATCATAATTTAGTATTCTATCATTTCTTGCCTCAGTGATTGGGATCATTTCCCAATGGTTTTTCCAACCTCCTGGTGAAATCCTCCATCATAATCTTCCAGTCTGCATTCAGAGCTACTCTAAAAGGCAGATTTGATCACGAGTTTCCTCTATTTAAAACGTTTTGATGGTGCCTCACAGCCAACAAGATCAAAGCTAAATCCTCAAAGAAGTCATTAAAGGCCCATCACAAGCTGGCTCAAATCTCTCTTCAACTATTTTCCCATCATTGCATTCCCTCACTTACACACACACACACACACACACACACACACACACACACACACACACACACACACACACGCAGCTGCAACCATAAGAAATTCTTCATGGTCCACTAAAGTTGCTATTAATACATCGCTATGTATTTGCACAGCTTTTTTTTTTTTTTAAAGTAATGCCCTACATTGCCCCCACTCCATTACTGATTCCTTGTCTACTCACCCCTGACCTCTTCTGGGTGGCCAAATTTCCCCATCCAGGGTTCAGGAAGAACAGTCCCAGCAACCAAGATTGCTCTATACTCCATGGGAACCCCAGTAGAGTGATCATAGACATCCCCCCCAGTCCTTCATCCCTGGTTTCTCGAGTTTCCTTCAAAACAGCAATGTTTTGAGGACACCAGTAAGACAATGAGGATGTAGTCCTGTGGGATTGGTCACTTATCATGGACACTGACTAGAGTCTATAGGAGAAGCAACAGGTCAGTGGTCTGGAAGTTTCTCCTCTTCTCAGTTTTGGCTAAACTATGCAGTTTTGCCTATATTTACTAATCTAACAGCTTTTGTTTACATTGCCCTATTGACCCCTTCCTCTGCTCCTTGCAAAGACTCTTTCTACCAATACTTCCTGCTCAGCACTCACCATCTTCTTGGCAAAACCCCCACTCAAAACCTTCAGAAGGCTTCACATCCTCCTACTTCCAGTACTGAGTGATTCTCCTTCACTGCAGGCTCACAGCACTCTGTATTTATCACAATCTCAGTGCTTATCATAATATACTGTAATGATTTGTTTATGTATCTGTCTACCCCATCAGACTGTGAGCTGTCTGAGGGCAGAGGCCATGCCTTATACTCTTTAATAGTAACCACAGAGCTCAAGGCAAACCAAAATTTCAGCTGTTCTCAGAATTCAATGAGCTTCTTTCTGATTCAGACTTTGTACTTGCTGTTCCTTCTGCCTGGGACATCCTCCCTCCCTCATTTTCCCAGAGCTGGCTCCTTGTCTGTATCTGGATTCCAGCTTAACCGTATGGTTCTTAGAGAGGCCATCTTTTTTCCCCTCCACAATCAATCCCATCACATTAGCCTTTATTTTCTTTCCTAGTCAAGATTATCTTTTCTTTATATGTTTAATTATTTACTGTCTGTCTACTCTACCTATAAAGAAATTGCAAACATCAAGGCTAGAATAAAAAAAACAAAACAATACACGGAATCTCACCTTACTAGAATGCTCATTATCATTAACAATTTAGTGATTATACTTTTTTTTTTACCATATAAACAAGAGTACTTTATTGATGAAAGGTTAGCTTTAGTGGATACAAAACTGCTGTGTAAAATAATAATTTTCAAAAAAAATTTCTATAGGTAGAGATTACCTCTTACTAAAAGAACAGTTACGTATCAGCAAAAGTATATATTTCTACTTCGGTAGCAAAACAGAGAGGGATTTACAAGTATAACTTCGGTGAGGGTCCCCTGCAGGACCCGTTTCAGGTGGCAGTTTGTCCTAAGTAGAACTTTTATTTAGACATAAACAGGGCTTACAGCGACAACTTGCTTTTTTTCATTTTTAGTTTTCTCTAGTATAGTTAATAAATGCCAAAAAATCCAAATAATTGAGCTTGTATAGAGGTATTCTATAGTCACAGAACACTTTTCCTTGGTAAACACATTGCTCAAAGCACCTCAACAATTGTCTATGTTTCAGAACTTCTGTGAATTTGAAGCCTGGACCAAATGGTGCCCCCATGGTAAATTCTGGAATTGGGAACTTTACTCATCTTTCTATGTCCCATGGAAATACACATGGAATACTTTTTTGCTCTGTGAATGATAAATCACATCAATAAATATCTTCTAATACCTACTACATACAAGCCTTTGGTAGCTATTTAAGGGATATAAAAATGAATAAGACATTGCCCTTGCTTTTTGAGAAATTTATGTCCACGATCTTTAAAAACAACAACAACAACAAGAACCATAACCTCCATAAACTTCCTTCCCTACCACCTATCTTCATGCCTGAAAGGCTTCATTTTGGTTTTCTATGGGTTTTGTGTAAAACCTGACATCCTCAGCCTTTCTGCAAACATACCGTTTGCAATATGAGAGGATGCAAAAAAAGAAAGGAGATGTGAAAAGGCTGATTTAAAAGAACAAAAATTGTTTGTTGTTTGAAAACACTTTTTTTTGAGGATTGGTGGCTTTTGATCATTGTAGAATGGTCACTGTAGGATCCCCTATATAATTGAAAGTGTTCATCTAGGACCTATAATGATTTGGGCTATAAACTGCTGTCTTCTTTTCAAAGGTGACAGCTGCTCTAGAGGAGCATCTCTGAACTCAGTTATATTTCTATACTCCAAGTGGTGAGACACTGTTCATGTGAAAGCACCATGGAGGACTTAAAAGTATTATATGGACTGTCAGAATAATCTAAAATATACTCCTGGTAGACACCCAGAGCTTAACATTGTTTGCCACATGGGAAGGAGCAATGAGACTTATTTTTACAGAATCACCAGGCTAAAAAGAATACTTGGGGCTATCACATTCTAGCAATCCGAAGTACAACAAAACTATCTTAGAAGGAAGACATATTTGTCCTATTACTTGAAGATTACAACTGCTTTCATTAACTCTTTCCAAGTACTTTTCAAAGAGTTAAAAATTAAAAGTGATATGTGGCATAAAAGTCTTAGAAAAAGTGCTTAGTTTGGGGAGCATGGCAGACATTTTTTAGAGCGGATGCTCACCACTTCTCTCTTTTCAGAAACAGCCTATTAAGCTACATGCTGCTGAATCAGATAGGACAAAAAAGTTCATTCAGCCCAGTTTATTTTGGCTTGGGAGCCAGCAGCATGAGAAGCAATGGCTGGTATTTCTGGATCTGCTATTACCTCTATTTTTGAATCTGGTGAATCAGACCTGATTGAATTTGTAGACATCTCTAGTTCTGCTGCACACATAACATTTCACAGCCTGAGCCCGGTGATCTGTAGCATCATAGTAATTTGTATTTCAAAATTGCAAACCAACCTGCGCAGATGTAAAAATCAGCACTAACCCAAAGAAGCTCACCTTTGAATCTTTGTTTTCTGTGTTCTATTTCCATAGAAGATTACATGTCCAGGCACTGATCCATTTATTATACTGTACATGGCTGGGGTGACAGCCACATTCATCAAAGCTCCAGTTCCTTGAAAGGGGTGATGTTTGGGAAATATTTGAGCAGATATCAGAGAATTCATCCTTGCCTTATGGCTTTTCTAAAACTTAATAAAAATCTTCTTTTTAATGAGAACCTCCCAAAGAATACAGATCTCATTTCTCTAATTTCTTGGAGAAGCCAAAGAAAACACCTCAGATTTTTGTAACTTCTATTTTTGTAGCTTCAAGTTCTTCAAAAATACTGGTTAGCTTAATGTCAGGCTGTTGACATCCTTACAGATGCTGCCCACATAAGAATTTTACTCTTGATTGACTCTCTGCTCTTTATTTGCACTTTGAGTCATATACTCCTGGATCATTTGAGCTTGAAGGGATGTTGTATCTCCTTGCCTCTTTGAAAGTGAAGACATTAAGTCTGAGAAAAGATAAGGATTGTCCTAGTTGTACATTAATTAATGGCAAATTTGAGACCAAAATGACATGTACAGAAAAGCAAAATGAAAATGAAAATATATGACAAAACAAAACAAAATACCTTTAGTTTTGTCCTAATAACATATAATATCTATAATAGCCTTGAAATAATTTTCCTTGTCAACAATTTAGAGCTTGCACAACACTTTCACATCTATTATCTCAATCCTAGTAACATTGTAGAAACAAGTAATTTTGTCTTGTTTTATAGACAAATAAGGAAATGAGCACTCAGAAAGGTCAAGCGACTTGAATAAAGTCATGTTTTGGGGTCTAAACAGGGATTGGAGTTCAAAGGATCGGATTCTTAGGCAGGAATGCATTATGTAAAGAATGTGTGCCCTAGGCCAGCAGGAGTCAGCATGGATCAATTTAAAAATCTAAATAGATTTGCCTTTCCCATTTGTCTGATAATTTCCAAACTTAGCTTTGACTAGCAAAATTGTACAGCTGTCCCTGGAAGTGGGTCCAAAGCCATTTCCAAAAAATTACAACTGCATCTGTCAGCATCATCAGAATGGGATTAAATTACCACTCTATTTCTTTGGTCCCTAAATTGGTTTGTTCCCAACAGCATCCATCCTCAGGAATATTCTGTCACTCATCAAGGAAAAAAAAAAAAAAATTTATATATATATATATAAAATGTAGAATATATATGTATATATCAGATACAAATAAATAATTCGAATGCCTCTTCCCAAACACAGGTATGTATCGTGTTCATTTGTTCAAAGAAAACCATTACCATTGTTTCTGCAGTACTGGGGTTAATTATGTTAAAGCGTTTTCTTTTGATCATCTCTTTCTCTATCTTTAATGGAGCTGGAAAACAATAAACAGTTTTCCTCCTTCCCACATTGAAACCCTTAATGTATTTCCTGAGACAATTAAGATAATGAAAGAAAGACATGGTGGCAGTGTGTGTGTGGGGCTCTTTCGCAGAAGACGTTTTGGGTTCCCATGACAGACTTCTCCCTTTCCTTCCCTCCCTAGCTCTTCCTCTTTGCAGAAGCACTTTAGATCAGAGGGTCATGAGTTTGGAGCAAGTAAAAGTGAAACTAAAACAGCAAGTCTTCCTTTCTCTTCTTTCTCTGACTTCTTCATTTGTGTAAATTAAACCTATTCTAAACTGGCTTTGTCTACCTTTCCTTTGGCATGAAAATAAGTTCTTCAAGTGCTGATAAATTCCCATTCTGATGGTGTTATTTCATCCTGTCTTCTGCTTCCTTAACTTTTTTCCCTCAACTTCTCATAGATATCTCTTGTCAGACTGGCAATAATGTCTTTCTGTAAAACCTAAATTGGTAACCTCGGAAAGTCTGAATCGCATCCAAGAGGAATTCATTACTGCTTGGGGGTGACTTTGACTTTCATGAAAATGAATGCTTGGAAACCATCAGCTTTGGAAAATAATTCATTACTTTTTTTTTTTTTTTTTGATTGGGAGGGAGATAAAGTGTCTTACATAAAAGCACTTCTTGTATGGATATCCTGTGTGACCTATCTCTTATGAAAGAAAATGTTAGGACAGTCAGTTATTTGGAAACGTACGTGCAAGCTTTTATGCTGACTTGCAGTGAGAATAAGATGAATCATGAATACTGAACCCCACTCCCCACCGCACCCATGCTTCTGCTTAAGTCCTAGTTTAATTGTTTCAAAATATGCATCTGGGAGACTGTATGCAATATGGATTTGAAGTTGGTGCTTCCAAGAATTTCCAGATTAGTGGCCAGTGGAAATGCAGCTCTCTGGAATTTTCATCTCAGTCCTCTTGTCTCATTATGTGGGCAGATATCTTCATCTCCTACTCAAACTTACCACTATCCACAATATTTCTAAAAGCTAACAATAGTTTTAAGATTTTTACTTAATTTTTTAAAATCAGAGGAAAGTACAGAGAATAGTCATGTATCACCACTCAGGTTAAAATTGTTAATATTTTTTTCATATTTGTATAATTTTTTTCATATAAATATGTAAATAAAATACAAGTAAATGAAAATTGAAAATCCATTTTGTATGCCTACTCACTTGCATTCCTCTTCCTCCCTCAATAGAGGTGTACATTCTCCCAGTCATTTTATATCTTTTCAATATATAATATTTGAGGCAGATAATTCTAATTGTCCACCTAATCATCATTTTCCTTTTTTCCCTTCTATCAGAAGGACTGCCTTGTTCAATAAGCAATGGCCCAGCAAATTACATTTATTACCTCCTCCCAGGCACGCTGCAACTAGCTAAAGGGTGGGATGGGAGTAGGGAAGGATGTAACTTAGATTTGGTCAAGAAGCTATAAGCAGAGGTTTAAAAGTTGGGGCTTCTAGGATAACCAGTGTTTTCTTGGAAAGAGGGGGAAGACTCAGTTGAAACATACCTTTAGCCTCCCATCCTCTTATTCTTTGGATCTGAAACATGGGTGCAATGCCTGAGGCAAGAGCTGCCATCTTATAATCACGAAGATGAAAGGATGACACAGAAGGCAGAATGAGCCAAGATGCTTGAGGAAGGGATCCTGGTTGCAGGTTTGAATCCTGTGAAAAAGTCTTTCAAGCCTTCCAGAAAAGGTGGACTAAATAAACCTATTTATACAGGTTATGCCTTCTGTCCTCTTCTAGCTATTCTGGACCATCAGACCTGGTTAATTGTACCAGCTTTCCCTTGCTTTCTGTGTGGGTCCTGACTGATGGCATTTTGTAGCTACCTTCACCTGAATCATCTTCAGCTGGACTCTTTCCCAGGACAAAATTACAAACCCCCATTTGATTAAGCCATTGTCATTAGATCTCTTTAAATGCAGCCACATACAATCATAACGATTAACTTATAGTTTTGATTTTAAGATTTTTATAGAAATGGTATTACCATGAAAAGTTGTCTGCAACTTGCTTTTTTCACTCAATATTGTTTGACCTCCATCCACCTTGATACATTTCTAGTTCATTTATTTTTTAATTTATTTTTTCTACCCATTTTCTTTTTACGGATTTTTAGATTGCTTTTAACTTTTCATGATTATCAGTGATATTGCTTTGAACAATATTGCATACTTACGCTCACAAGAAATTCTTGAGGATGTATGCTAGAAGAGATTCTTTAGGTTCAAATGGCTTTTTTAAATTAGAATTGTTTATGATTTTAGAGACAGGCAGCTAATAGTGGTCCCTAGGGCTCTTTTTAAACTGTGTCATGTTATATTTCCTTGTTTTCTTAACAAATTTATTAAGACTCTAACAAAACTGAAAAAAAAATCTGAATAAAATCTAGAAACGGTAGTAACTAAGTAAGAAGGTTTCATTTTCTACCAGCTTTGTGGTAGTTCCTTCTGTTACTCCCCTTCTGGCCATGAAATTCTACATCAGGGTTTCTCAACCTTGGCATTTCTTTTTTTTTTACATTTTTTGGGCCAGATAATTGTCTGTTGTAGGGGGCTACCCTGAGCTTCATAGTATGTTTAGCAGCATACCTGGCCTCTACCCACTAGATAGATGCTAGTGGCATCCAATTTCTCTCAGTCTGTGCATATCTTTTCATTCTCTTAACAGCGTATTTTGCAAAGCAGAAGTTTTTAATTTTAATGAAGTCCAACATACCATTTTTTTTCTTTCATGAATATTTCTTTTGGTGTTGCATCTAAAATCTTCTCATCAAACCCAAGGTAACCTAGATTTTTCCTATGTTATTTTCTAGATGTTTTGGAGTTTTGCATTTTATATTTAGGTCTATGATCCATTTTGAGTTTATTTTTATGAGAGGTCTAAGGTCTATGTCTAGTTTAATTTTTGCATGTTCAGTTGTTTCAGCACTATTTGTTGAAAAGACTATCCTTTCTCCATTGTATTTCCTTTGCTCCCTGTCAAAGACCAGTTGACTGCATTTGTGTGGATAAACTTCTGCGTTCTCTGTTCTGTTCCACTGATCTATTTGCCAATTCTTTTGCCAATACCACACCCTCTTGCTCATTGTAGCTTTATGATGAGTCTTGAAGTTGGGTAAAGTCAGTCCTCTGATCTTGTTCTTCTTCAGTGTTGACTTGGCTATTCTGGGTCTTTTGCCTTTCTATATAAACTTTAGAATCAGTTTGCTGACATTCATAAAATAACTTGCTGGTATTTTGATTGATGTTGTGTTGAATGTATAGATAAAGTTTTAAAGGGTGACATCTTAATAATATTGTGTTTTCTTATCCATGAACATGGAATATCTCTCCATTTGTTAGTATATTCTTTCATTTCTTTCAAAGGAGTTCTGTAGTTTTCCTATTATAGAGCGTGCACATATTTTGTTAGATTTATACACAAGTATTTTGGGGCTTTTGGTGCTAATGTAAATGGTGTTGTATTTTTCATTTCAAATTCAAATTCAATATCAAATTTATAAATAGGGAAGCAACTGACTTCAATTTTTATGTGGCCATTTTAAGTTCATTTAAGAAGGCTACTATAACACTTGGTTTGAGGAAATTGTATTTCCAATCTTTAAGTTGGGGGATTAAATGAGGATATTTATAAACCTTTGTAAAATAAAAATATATAAGAAATAATAATAAAAGTTATATTTACCTGTGCTGGGAATTTTCTACCTACCCATTTAACTTCACATCTGACTGGTGATATAGGTACTACTTTTATGCCCATTTTACAGATGAGAAAATTGAGGTATAAGAAGCATAAGTCTTAACCTTCTATAGATCTTTAATTCTCAAAACAAGCCTTCAAGGTATGTGCTATCACTACCATTTTATAGATAAATAAATTGAAACAGTGACTAAGAAACCTAACATGGATCCCATAGGTATTAACCTGTGAGGTAAAATTCAATGTAGATTAATATGGATATATCCACAAAACATAAAATAAATTAAAACTAGTATCTACTTATCAAAGCCATTTAGGGTTAGATCTATAAATCTCTTAAGAGGAATTTAATAATATTTCATAAATACAGAAGAATTAGGTTTTAGAATTTGCCATAGAAGATTGTGTCAATATCTAAGTCTGGAAATTTCAACTTTCTTCCTCTTTCCTCTTCTCTTTCCTACCCCACCTCCACATTCTCTCCAGTAAGGATTTAAGTAAGGCAGCTAAGCATATGTATAAAGCCAACAAAACATAATAAAAAGTGGTATAGGAACATAAAGTAGATTCAGAAAGGATGAGAAAAATACTATAAGGATCTATATACTGCTATGTGAATGCTATAAATTAGAATTTTGTTCTCTTATAGTCAATGTGAAAAGGGAAACAGTGCCCAGTGTTCATTAATAAAAAACTAAACCCTTTTCCTAGAAGAAATACCACTGTTTTTTGGTACTAAGATCAGATGGTATTTCTCTCAAAGGCCCAACAACATCATACATTACATAGTGTATTGAACAGCATCCTTAGCAGCATTCCTTTAATACATTTGGTGATGAATTTCATAAGCCTGGATGGGTTGTAAGCCCAATTTAGGGAAATCATTATTATTAACTATGAGTTATCCTTTTTAGGCTGATTATAATTTGTTTTTTTAAATGAATACTTTTCAAGTCATCAAAATGTCAAATATACAATAATTGCATACATTGTCCTCACCTTATTTTTTTTTCTGATTCTCTGGAATATTCATTAATCTCCATGTGACACTACATTTATAAATCTTTTGACAAATTTACTTATGCTTGAATATACTTTTGTAGGTTTTTGGTTTTTAAAAATTCCTGATTGTCCCTGGTCTCATGAAAACTACTGTATTGAGCTTTTGCAGGGGCACTATGGTTTATGCTACTAACTTAATAGTGATTTATGTAACTTTATTTCCCCAGCCTATTCAGTCGCTTATATTCTGTAAGGCTCAGGGCACTTTATAAATTAATAATTTTTAAAAAGCCTGCAATAATAGTTGCAAAACCAACAAACCCACAGTAGGCAGATTTCTTTCTGTTCCAAACTGCTATCAGAGGTCTATCAGCAACCAGAACAATGGTGATGATTAAAATGGGAAATTACATCCTTAAAAGAACATTCCAACGGGGTAGTTCCAGGTGAAAATAGATAAAACTTCTAGTTTCTGTTTTAATTCAGAAAGTACTGAGTTTCATTATTTTTGTCATCATCATCATCATCATCATTACAAATGGCAAAAGCAGAAATGCATAAATAAAGTCTGCCCCAAGGGTAGCCTGAAGCTATATTCCAGCAAGTAACTGTGCTATAGTATTATGAGAATTTTTATCCATCATCAATAAAAAATGAGCATAGCAGTTATTATGGCAGTTTCCACAGTCAAGACTGTTTCTGCTATTATACCTCTTAGTAAAAGGGTGATACACTCTCTATTATAAGATGTCAACTTATCCACCTTTCTGACATTAAAGTATAATGTACAATCTTTACATGGGTTCTTCCCTAGTGCAGAAACATTTCCATGAACATGGGGCAAGGACACAATGGGGCTAAATTAACTGTGGGCAGAAAGTAAAGTAAATTACATTTTTTATAAACCAGTAGCAGCACTGAGCTGCCTCCATTCCTTTTTTGGAATGTAATGGTATTGAAATAAATTTGAGAAGATAAATATTTTACAGAGCAGGCCTCTGCTCACAAGTGGTGGAAATATGAGAGACAAATGCCCTTGAACCACAAAAGAAGCACAGATTTCTCTACCCTTTCAGGTGCCCAGTACTAGGGCTATGAATAACCAGTCCCAGCAAATCTTTTCAGCAGCAAGGTAGCTGGCGAAGTGCTTTCAGACCACTGGAGTCCCCATCCTTACTTTCTGCTTTTTTCATTTCCCTAAGCCCTTTTAATTTGTTTTGTTTTATTATCATTATTATTTTTTTAACCTAAGCACCCTTGCTTATGGTCATGAAAGAGAAAAGCCTCATGGGTAACTCACCAGAGTTTCTGTAAAGAAGAAGCCCAAGATTTGGATCAGAAGACCATTGTTCCAGTCCTGCCTCTGCCTCTCTTTAGACATATTACTTTGGACAAATTTCCTTCCTTCTTTGTAGAGAGTTTTGAGAGTATATGACCAGCTTAAAATGATCCCTTCTCTGTGAAGCCATGTCTATCTAGTCTGCATACTCCTTACCCTCAACTAATTGGACCTTACCACTTGGATTTTCTCCCCGATAGGTTGAATCAAAGTTAACCTATGTGAAGTCTCATTCTGCCATGAAAACAAAGAAGCAGAAAATGCCAGATCTTGTTTGGTAGAAGCTTTAGAGATGCAATGACATCTGATAGTTGAGGAGATGAGAGAGCAAGACAGGGGACATTGTTCCAGCAGAGGGAAGGGAAGTGCAAAAGTTCTGAGAAAGGAGTGGACCTGTCATATTTGAGGAATAGAAAGGAGACCAACAGTGACATGGTAGATGAGACCACAAAGTGGCTTGTGTGCTATGGTAAAGCCTTTCGCTTTTACTCTGAATGAGATGGGAAGCTATTGGAGGGGTGTTTTTTTTTAATTAAATTTAGCTTTACTGAGATACAGTCACATCCTATACAATCATCCATGGTGTACAATCAACTGTTCACAGTATCATCATATATATAGTTATGCATTCATCACCTCAATCTATTTTTGAACATTTTCCTTACACCAGAAAGAATCAGAATAAGAATAAAAAATAAAGTAAAAAAGAACACCCAAATCATTCCCCTCATTCCACCCTATTTTTCATTTAATTTTTGTCCCCATTTTTCTACTCATCCATCCATACACTGGATGAAGGGAGTGTGATCCGTAAGGTTTTCACAATCACACTGTCACCCCTTGTAAGCTACATTGCTATACATTTGTTTTCAAGAGTCAAGGCTACTGGGTTGGAGTTTGATAGTTTCAGGTATTTACTTCTAGCTATTCTACTATATTAAAACCTAAAGAGGGTTATCTACAGAGTATGTAAGAATGTCCACCAGAGTGACCTCTCAACTCTTTTGGAGGGGTTTTCAATAGAGATGTGACATGGT
Source organism: Choloepus didactylus (assembly GCF_015220235.1). Classification (NCBI taxonomy): domain Eukaryota; kingdom Metazoa; phylum Chordata; class Mammalia; order Pilosa; family Megalonychidae; genus Choloepus; species Choloepus didactylus. Next base: position 58,344,032 of record NC_051321.1, on the reverse strand, counting down.
TTGACTTACATTTTAAAGGACTATTGGGATGCTGTGTTAAGAATAGAGTGAATGTGGGGGTGGGGGTGGGGGTGGGGAGTGAGGCAAGGAAACCAGTTAAGAAGCCCTACAGAGGTCCATATAAGAGATGGTGGTGTCTTAGGTAAGAATGATGGCTATTGAGGGGTAAAGAAGTACCAAATAACTAATTTGAAAGCAGAAGATATATCATTTGCTGATGGTTTCGATATGAGTTTGAGAGAAAACAGGAGTCAACAAAGAGTATGAATTTAGCCAGTTGGAAATATGGAGTTGTTATTGATGAGATGAGGAAAATTACAGGAACAGCAGGTGTTTGCAGAAAGCTAGGAGTTCATTTTGAATATGCTAAATTTCAAACAACAATTAGACATCCAAGTATTGAAGTCAAGTAAGAACTTGAATATGAGAGTCTGGAGTTCAGAGAGAGCTCTAGATTGGAGATCTAGTTTATATTCCATCTCACCCCCACCCCAGTCCCTTTCCACTCCAGCAAAGCATCCCTTTTGGAACTGCTAGGAGATTGATATTTTTCAATCAGTGGTATTGACGTTACAGATGATGTGATGCTCTAAGATAAAAAATTTGTAAAGCTCCAATTGACTTTCTTGGCTTTTGGTAATTAGTTTGGGTCAACATATCTATTATCTTTGAGCAAAATATCAACAGCAGCAAAACATTTCATAATGATAAATCTATTAGAAACACTTGGGACTTCTGAGTCAGAAAACAAATATAGAGATCACTTTGATAACCATTAAATTCTTCACTGGTATATGAATTGTTGGGTGAGCATATTGGTGATTGAGTATTTATTAAGCACTGATTTTGTGCTGCTAAGTAAAGTCTGCAAAGGCTGGTGAAACTCAGTCCCTGTCTTCAAGGGGCTATGGGAGAGAGCCTGAGATTGGCTCCCAAAGTCAACTCACAGCAAATAGTAAATTTGCAAAGTCTGTCTTTGGTTCTTTCCCCCCACCATATTCAGAGTTTAACTTACAGTCTAAGTTTAACTTATTTATCCTATATCCACTTACTTAACTAACCTGTAAGCCAGACAGATTGTATAGAAGCTCAGTTATTGGGCAAACAATATATGCAAACGAAAAAAGCCTACTTCCAGCACACCTCAAATATTGGAATACAGCATTGAAGTCAATGCAATTTGGTGGAAAGAATACCAAAAATACAGCCAACTTCTTAATACTCATCAGCATGCCACTTATTTACCTTGCCATGTATGATAAATTCATTCATATGGAACACTTCAAAGGCTCACTGATGCAAAAGAGACATAGCAATTATCCTGTCCCCAAATTTTCAGATATTTCTATCTCTAAGCCTTAAAAATATTTTCATTGCATTATATAGCTTTGTTCTTTAATCCTTATTTTAGCAGGGTTTACATACCCGATTCCCAAATATTTTAATGTGTAATTCTCACATATGGCACTAATGAACCCAGTAAACATTAACTGGGTACTTACTGTGTACCAGATACTATGCTATGCACAGGTGACACAAAAAAAATGAGATGCAGCCCCTCTTCTCAAGCAGAAAGGAGAACACATAAGCATAATATTTTATCAAAACTGTAAAAGTGGACCTTGCATGCAATATTATGAGATCCCAGAAAAGGACATCTAAATAAGTGATTTATATGACTGCACAGTTTTCTTTGGTTTTGTTTTCCTGATGCCTGGGGAGAATGATACAAAAGGCAGGAAAGTAAATATTAGAGAAATTAATTAGGATATTGCTTTTTGTATCTGAAAGTCATCAAAAACAATGATATATGTTACAAGCATTTTTCAAATAATTATTAGAGATTAGTCAGAAAGCATAAATATTAAGTCAGTGATCTCTGGGGTCCCTTATAATAGTTTTGAATTTCCATAATTGTGACCTTGCATTGGTTCTTGTGTCTAAGGAATTTCCAGAGAGGAAGTACTTCTAAAGAAGGAATTAATAATTCTATCTCAGCTTGTGTTGCAACATCTCTGTGTTCTTAGGGCTCACTTCATAGCAAATAATGAGAATGTTTATCAAGTATTTCTCAGAAATGATTTCAAATTTCAGGAACATACACTATAGGAACTCAGGAGATCAGCCAGATAGGGATTTTATAAGAAAGATGTAAATGGAGTAAAAAAATTAATTTAAACAATACAAGCCAAGCTTATTATAGGTATATGAGGAAAGATATATTTGTAATATATAAATTGTACCCCATTAATGTTTTTTATGAGGTGTGCCTGACTCTATGGCTAAAAATACATCTACTAATAGACATTGGTTCTAGTACATTTTCATCTTAAAAATCTCTCCCCAAATGCTGTAATTACTGAGATTGCTGACCAGTGCTATTTGAAAACTCTTTGTAGTCCAGGTTACTTATCATCATGTTGGATAAAAATAGGGAAATGACATCTGCTCCCTTTTAAGAAATAGAGTTCCTGGCTTTATCTAACCTAGTTAACTGGTTAGAGTAGCCATCCATAAAAACAGAAGCTAGCACTTCAGTGCCCATTAGCATTACCCTATGAAGTTGTTTTCCTTAGTTGGCTGATTTCTCTATTTCCAAGCCTAAAGATCCTGACTCCTACCATATGGGAGGTCCCATCCAACTATGGATGTAAATGGTTAAAGTAGGTTGCAAATGAGGTTAAATAACGGGTTGGTGTCCTAAGCAGTTTTTCTATTATTATTGTTGTTGTTGTTTGGGTTTACACCTTGCCTAAGCTAGGTCCATCAAAACTAAGAGAGCAGGCAAACAGTTGTAGGTTATATCTACATATTCTCTGCAGTTTGCTAACATTTTTTAAAACCTAAAACTCAATTTTAGATTTGTTCCACAGCACACCAATTCTCAACAGATATTCTTTGAAAAGCAAAGGTGGGGAAGCCCCAAAGTCAACATTGGGAAATGGTGCATGGATGACTCACTCATGAAGACTACCAATTCCATTAGCATATTGAAGTTCTGAGACTTCCAGATGTAAATAAACCTGGTTTCCTTTATTTAGCCACAAGTATCCAAGCTTATCTGATCAAGTAATTTTTTTCTTGTAACATATTAACTTTCCATGGAATTTCACAATTCTGTGATTGCTTATTGAGAAGTATTGTATCAAAATTTTGGAGTCTGCAGTTTTCAAAATTTATTTATTCTATATGTCCATCACAAATCCCATTTGACAGATAAGCTGAGGGTCAGGGATATCATTCCAAGTGGTTGGCTTGCTCCAGTTCCATTCCAAACCACCTCATTGTTTTTCTGGTAAGTTTCCCACAGACACTCTTTTCTACTTTACTACTTGACTATGGAAGAATAAAATACTTTCTAGCAGGCTTGAAGTAGGAGCCTGTTTGTAATTTTTGGACTAATAAAAACTATATCTTCAAACATATGCAATGTGGAGCAGAGTATACATTTTTACCAACCCCTTCAGTTCCAAAATCATAGCAATAATAGATAAGATTTAATAGAAGGCATTCAAACTGTCATAGTGAGATTCAATAAGACAAACATTTCTGTAGATGAGAAATAGAATAGAAAAGTGGGGTGGTAAGCACAACTGAATCCACAAGTCCAGATGCAGGTTGTAGCAGCATTTGTGTGGAGATTGTAAGAGTTTCCTGTGAAATCAGGATCTAAACAATGCTCACCACCTAAAAACAGGAGTCAATATGGTTCTCAGCCTCATGATCAAGGCTATGCTACAAGATTCCCTGGTATCACCATATATATAAGGTTATAAAACCTGACTGGACAGGGAACATGAGAATTTGTGGCAACTTCAAAAATTATGGACAGAAATTGATAACCATACACAGAGAGAAAAATAATAAGAGAAAACACCTCATTCAAATGAAACTGTGAACCAAAATTCCAAAACACATAAAAAATGCTGGGGCTTCCAGTTGACCAAAATGATGGCACAAGACACTTGAGGGCACCATTCCCCCTCCTAATCTCTGAACAACTAGCAAAAACTGGCAAAGCCATCTTCCTCAGAACTCCAGAAAACAGTTAAAGGATTAAAGTGACTGGGAAAGTACCAAAACAAGAAAACACAGCTTTCAAATATGATAGAAGCTTGTTGTGCCCTTGCTAGCCCCTGCCCAAACTATCCCCAGAGTGGTGGAGCCAGGCTGTGCTCCCACTGAGAGTGCAAGGACATATTCCACAGAGAGAAGAGTAACCCCTAAGCAATACTATGGTGCTTGTGTGACCCAGCCAGTCTATCACACAGCATCCTAAAAGACTGAATCAGGAAACACATTTGGGGTTTGTCCTGGAGGCAGAGGCAACTTGCTCACAGTTAAAGCAGTGTAAGAAACAATTAAGTCAAAGCTGTCTGGGGCAAAGGATTATCTGCTTTAGGACATACAGTGTACCCTAGAGGAGGAGGAAATCTATTCCATAAACAGTATAGGAGGAATTCAAATTTCTGTAAGGTCACAAGCAAGCACAAGACCAGGACAAGATGAAGGATCAGAAATAAGTAGAAGATATTATACTTCAATTTCACCTCAGGCTGATCTTCCTGATAGGAGGGCTAAATTATGAAGGAGAGCAACAGACAAAGCAGAGCCAATTTACAGACTGTGAAAGGTGTTTTGTGCATTTGTTTTTTTGTTTTTGTTAGCTCCTGGCCTCAAAGAAATCACTGTGCTGTCTTTAACTGAATACAGACTTAAGGAATAGACCAATGAGGGAATAAATCCCAGAGTTAATACTTTCAAGTATTAAAAAGTAGAGTGTGCAACAAAGATTACAAGACAAAGAAACAGAAAGTGATGGCTGATCTAAAGGAACAAGATAAAAATCCAGAAACTTTCAACGAAGAAGATCAAACTTTGGATATACCAAAGGCATTAAAACATTATCCTCAATATGATCAAAGAGATAAAGGAAAACACACAAAAAGGACTGAAAGATATTAGGAAAACAATGAATACAAGAATCTCAATAAAGAGATAGAAATATTTAAAAAGAACTGCAGAAATACTGGAAGTCAAGATTACAACACTGAAATGAAAAATTCCCTAGAGGTTCCAACAGCAGATTGGAGTTGGAAGAAGAAAGAATCAGTGAAATTGTAGACAAGAAAATTTAAATGATTCAGGCTGAAGAACAGAAAGAAAAAGGAGGAGAAACAAACAAACAGAGTCTAAGAGACCAGGGGGATACCATCAAGCATACCAATGGATGCATTAAGGGAGTCCCAGAAGGAGAAGAAAGAGAAAAAGGGGCAGAAGGAATAATCAAAGAAATAATGGCAGAAAACTTCTCAAATTTAATGAAAGATATGAATATTCACATTCAAGAATCCAAACACAACCCAAACAGGATAAACGTGAAAAGAACCATGCCCAGACACAAATTAGTCAAACAGTTGAATGCCACAGACAAAGACGGAGTTCTGAAACCTGCAAGAGGAAAGGAAAAGGTTAAGTACAAAGGAGTTTCAAAAAGCTTAGGTGCCAATTTCTCATCAGAAACCATGGAAGCAAGAGGGCAATGGGAAAAATATTTAAAATACTGAAAGAAAAAAAATGCCCACCAAGAATTTTATATCAGGTGAGACTGTCTTTCAAAAATGAGGGAGAGATCAAGACATTCACATATAAACAAAAGCTGAGGAAGTGCATCACCACTAGACCTGCCTGACAAGCAATGCTATAAGAAGTTCATTAAACTGAAAGGACACTAGACAGCATTAAGAAAAAAAGACCTCTGGTAAAGGTAGCCATATGGGAAATTATAAATGACAGTGATATCATACTGTACTTTTTGGCATGTAACTCCACTTTTTACTTTTTCAATGGGTTTTAAAATGAAAATGCATAACAATTAATGATAGATCTATAGCTTGAGTCATTCAATGAATAAAGATAATATATAATGAGTATAACAAAAAGGTGGGAAGATGGAAGGGAAAAGCAACAATGTGTATGTTAGTGAAGTAAAATTGGTATCAAATCAAAAGAGATTGCTATAGATTTCAGAAATTAAATTTAAGCCCCATGGTAACCACAAAATAGATCTGAAAAATATATACCAAAAGAAATGAGAAGGGACTCAAGATGGTACAACTACAAAAAATCAAATAAATATGAAAGTCAGCATTCAATGGAAGCACTGAGGAACAAAAAAGTATAAGACTAACAAAGACCAAATAGCAAAATGGCAGAAGAAAGTCCTGCAATGACAGTAGTTACTTTAAGGGTAAATGGATTAAACTCTCTAATTAAAAGGCAGAGATTGGCAAAATGGATAAAAAGCATGACCAAAATATTTGCTGTTTACAAGAGCCTCACTTTTAAATTCAAAAACACAAGCAGGTTGAAAGTGAAAGTATGGAAAATAATATTCCTTTCAAATTGTAACTAAAAGAGAACTGGAGTGTCTATACTAATATCAGATAAAATAGATTTTAAGTAAAAACTTTTTAAAGGGCCACAGAAGCAAGAAACAGAAATCAATAAAACATGGAAGAGAAAGGAGAGACCAGTAGACACTGCCATGTGACTAGCTATGTGGTAGAGGAGCCAAGGATCACCAGCAGCCAGTCTTCATGAAGAAAGCATATCCTTGATGATGCCTTGATTTGGACATTTTCTCAGGCTCAAAACTGCAAACTGCTACCCAGACAGGCCTATATGGGCATAGAGTGATAGAAGTGACTTTTTCTAAAATAATAATAATAATAATAAGAAGAAGATAGGATGAATATAAAAGAGGAGGGGGGAGGAGAAGGAGAAGAATTAGTTTTATGCAATGCTGGACAACTTTCAAAATGTTTTCTCACTAATTATTGTATTTGGTCCTCACAGCAACATGATGATTTATAATGGAAAAATGATCATTCTCACCATTTTATAGCTAAGGAAGTAGAGTTCTAAGAAGTTTAATTAACCTAAATTGGATGGGTAGTAACAGATTAACTAGAACTCTGACAATTTTGTTTCTTTTTTATCCAACACTCACAAAGTAACTCTAAATTGCCAAACTGTACATTGTTTAATTTTACTGTTGACAGTGATGGTAATGGTGGTATGTGTGTGCACATGTGCAAGTGTGTGTATGTGTGTGCAGGAAGAAGTGGGAGGGAAATAGAAAATATATATGGATAATTAAATTGAAGTTTATGGAAAGGATTTCAAAAGAGAAGAAACTCAATATCACAGCAAAGAATAGTTGGGACTCCCTGAAGGAATAAAAGAAGAAAATTGGAAATCCGATGATATAAAAATGAAGACTAATATGTGTTTGTTAATGGGATACATATAACCACGAAAAGGTATACTCAGCAGAATTATGGAAAAATAACATTTGGAAAAACTAACACAATGTTCTCAATAAGCACCCACTTTTTAAAGGATCAACTATTATAAATGGAGAATGTATAGTCAAAGATTTTAATGTTTTAAGTGGAATATTAGGTTGAGTTTTTGAGGTTAGAGGTGAAAATATGAAAAGATCTATAAAATTTTTACACCAAATAAAAGAGGCATGCTAAAAATTTTAGAAAGGTCAAAGAAAGGCATGATATACTGATACAGGGGTCAATTAAACAAGAAGACAAAACAATCAGAAATATATATATATATATATATATGCATATGTATGTGTGTATATATGCACCTAACAGCAGAGCCCCCAAATATGAAGCAAATATTGACAGATTTGATCAGATAAATAGACAGTTCTATAGTAATAGTAGAGGACATCTATACAGCATGTTCAATAATGAGTAGAACATTTGGACAGAAAATTAAGGGAATGGAATACTTGATCAACACTATAAACCCACTAGACTTGAGAGAACAACAGCAGAATATACAATCTGCCCTAGTGTATGCAGGTCTTTCTGCAGGATAGACCAAAAAATATTGCCATCACACAATGTATCTTTTCCAATGAATTGAAACGTAGCTAGAAATCACTAACAGAGGAAGAATTGGAAAATTCACAAATATGTGGAAATTAAACAACACACTCTTACAAACCTAATGGGTCAAAGAAATAATTACAAGAGAAATTAGAAAATATCTTAAGGCATATGAAAACAAAAACATAACATACTAAAACTTACGGGATGCAACAAAGGCTATGCTGAGAAGGAAATCTATAGCTCTAAATTATTATATTATAAAAGAAGAAAGATCTCAAATCTGCACCCTAACCTTACAACTGGAGGATTTAGAAAAGGAGCAAAATAAACCCAAAGTGGCCAGAAGGAAATAACAAAAATTAGAGCAAGTATAAATAAAATGAAGAATAAAAAACCAGTAGGATCAATGAAACCAAAACTTGGTTCTCTGAAAAGATCAATAAAATTGAGGAAACTTTACCTATAGTGACAAAGAAAAAAAGGGAGAGGATGCAAATAAAGTCAGAAATGAAAGGAGTGATATTACTACAGACCCTGAAGAAATAAAAAGGGTTATAAGAGCATACTATGAACAACTATACACCAAAAAATTAGATAACCTAGATGAAAAAGACAAGCTAGAAACACACAAACTAGCTACAATGACTCAAAAAGAAGTAGATCTTAACAGACCAATAACAAGGGATTTAATCAGAAATGGAAAACTACCAAAAAGAAAGGCACAGACCACATTGATGAATTCACATTGGTGAATTTTACCAAACATTTCAAGAATAATTAATGCCAATTCTGTTCAAACTTTTCCCTAAAATGGAAGAGAACACTTCCCAACTCATTCTAAAAGGTGAGCATCACCCTAATATCAAAGCCAGATAAGGACACCACAAGAAAAGAAAATTACAGTGCAATGACCCTTATGAATATAAATGTGACAATTCTCAACAAAATACTTGCAAAGCAAATCCATTATCATGTTAAAAGAATTATAGACTATGATCAAATGGGATTTATCCTAGGTATGAAAGCATTGTTAATAGAGGAGAATCAATTAATATAATACACCTCATTACTAGAACAAAGGACCAAAAACACATGATCATCTCAGTTGATGCAGAAAGAGCATTTGATAAAATCCAATGCCCCTTATTGATAAAAACACATAGAAAACTAGGAAGAAAAGGAAACTCCCTCAATATGATAAAGAGCATATATGAAAAAGCCATAGCTAACATCATACTCAATGGTAGAAGTCCAAAAGCTTTCCCTAGAAGATCAGGAACAACACAAGGATTCTCAAAAAACTCCCAGAAAAGAGAAGTGCAGGATCAGGTGGCTACACATGTGAATTCTACCAAGCATTCAAGAAAGAATTAGGACCAATCCTACTCAAACACTTCAAAACAATTGAAGAGGAGGGAAAATTACCTAACTCATCCTATGAAGCCAACATTACCCTAATACCAAAGCCAGACAAAGATCCTACAAGGAAAGAAAATTATAGACCAAACACTTTAATAAATATAGATGCAAAAATCCTCACAAAATACTTGCAAATTGATCCTACAGAATACTGAAAGAATTATACACCATGACTAAGTGGGTTTTATTCCAGGTATGCAAGGGAGGTTCCACACAAGAAAATCAATTAATGTAATATACCACATCAATAAACCAAAGTGGAAAAACCACATGATCATCTCTATTGATGCAGAAAAGACATTTGACAAAATTCAACATCCTTTCTTGATGAAAACAACTCAAAGGATAGAATAGAATGAAACTTTCTCAACATGATAAACAGAAAATATGAAAAACCCACAGCTTACATTGTAATCAATGGGGAAAGTTAGAAAGCTATCCCTTTAAGATCAGGTGCCCACTGTTACCTTTATTCTTCAACGTTGTGCTGGAAGTTCTAGCTAAAGCAATTAGGCAAGAAAAAGAAATAAAAGTCATCCAAATTGGAAAGGAAGACATAAAACTTTCCGAGTTTGTATATAACATGATCCTATAGATACAAAATCCCCAAAAATCTACAACTACTATAGCTTATAAGTGAGTACAGCCAAGTGGCAGGATACAAGATCAACACACAAAAATCAGTAGTATCTCTATACTAGTAAGGAGCAATCTGAGGAGGAAATCAAGAAAAAAAATCCATTTACAATAGCAACAAAAAGAATCAAATATTTAGGAATAAATTTAATCAAGGACATAAAAAATCTAGACCCAGAAAGCTACCAAAAATTACTAAAAGAAATCAAGGAAGACCTAAATAAATGGAAGGACATAATGTGTTCATGGATTGGAAGACTAAATACAGTTAAGATATCAATTCTACCCAAATTGATTTATAGATTCAATGTAATACCAATCAAAATTCCAACAATTTACTTTGCTGAAATAGAAAAACCAATAATCAAATTTATTTGGAAGTGCAGTGTGCCCCAAATAGCTAAAAAATGCCTTGAGAAAGAAAAATGAAGTGGGAGGTCTCACATTACCTGACTTTAAGGCATATTACACAGCTACAGTGGTCAAAACAGCATGGTAATGGCACAGAGATAGAAATAATGACAAATGGACCCTAATCGAGTGTTTAGAAATAGACCCTCTCATCTATGGATAATTGATCTTTGATAAGGTGGTTCAAGTCAACTCAACTGGGACAGAGCCACCTCTTCAACAAACAGTGCTTGAGAACTGGATATGCATATCCAGAAGAATGAAAGAGGACTCCAATCTCACACCTTATACAAAAATTAACTCAGAATGGACCAAAGACCTAACATTAGAGCTAAGACCATAAAACTTTTAGAAGAAAATGTAGGGAAATATATTAAAGATCTTGTGATCGGAGGTGGTTCCCTAGACCTTACACCCAAAGCATGAGCAAAGAAAGAAGAAATATATAAATGGGATCTCCTCAAAATTGAACGCTTTTGTGCATCAAAGGATTTTGTCAGGAAAGTAAAAAGGCAGACTATGCAACAGGAGACAATATTTGGAAACCACATATTGGATAAGGGTTTAATATCCAGAATATATAAAGACATTCTACAACTCAGCAACAAAATGACAAACAATCCAATTTAAAAATGGGCAAAAAATATGGACAGACAGACACTTTTCTGGAGAGGAAATACAAATGGCTCAAAAACATGAAAAGATGTTCAACTTCACTATTAAGGAAATGCAAATCAAAACGACAATGAGATATCACATGGCACCTACTAGAATGGCATTATCAAAAAAAAGAAGAAAAGAAGCCAGAAAACTACAACTATTGGAGAGGATGTGCAGAAATAGGTACACTTCTTCACTTCTGGTGGAAATGTAGAATGGTGCAACTGTTCTGGAAGGCAGTTTGGCAATTCCTCAGGAATCTAAGTATAGAATTGCCATATGATCCAGCAATCCCATTACTAGGCATATACTCAGAGGAACTGAAGGACATGAATGGACATTTGTACAATGATGTTTATAGTGGCATTATCATGATTGGAGATGGAAACAGTCGAAGTAGCCATCAACAGATCAGTGAAGGAACAAATTATGGTATATACCTATGATGGAATATTATGCAGCTCTAAGACAGAATAAAGTCATGATGCATGCAACAACATGGATGAACCTTGAGAACATTATGTTGAGAGAAATTAGCCAGAAACAAAAGGACAAATACTATATAGTCTCACTAATATGAACTACCTATAATGAGCAAACTCTGAGAGTTAGTTAAAGTTAAGAACACATGTTATCAGGAGGTAGAAAGAGGGTAGAGTTTAGGCTTATGATGCTGAAGGAGTACAGAATATTCAACAGGATTGAGTGTAATGATCCAGAAGTGGGTAGCACAATTATTTCTGATGGTAGCACAATACTGTAAGTATAATGAACAAAGCTGAGTGTGAGTATGGTTGAAAGAGGAAGGCTAGCAGCATGTATGACACCATAAAGAAGATAGAGGATAAAAACTGGAAGTGTAATGTTGTAATATTCTTCCGTTAATTGTAACAAAGGCAATACATCAAAGCCAAATGTCAACAGAGAGGGATATAAGGGAGGGGTAGAGGATTCTTATTTGTTGTTTCTCCTTTTTTATTTATTTTTATTCTTTATTCTTTTAGTTTTTTTCCTCCTCTTCTTTCTTTGTGGAAGAAATGTAAATGTTTTCATATAGATCATGGTGGTTAATGTGTAACTATGTGATTATACCAGGAGCTATCGATTGTTCACTTAGGATGGATTGAATGGTGTGTGAGTAAGACTGTTTAAAAAGTAAACAGAAAGATATAAGTGCTGCAGAAGAAGTGGAGAGAGAGATATATATACCTATTCACTGTTGGTAGGGAAGTACAATGGTGCAGCTCCTCTGGAGGTTAGTGTGGTGGTTTCACAGGAGGCTAAGTATATGCTAAGTATAGTGTTGTCATATGATCCTGCAACCCCCTTAGTTGGTATATAACTGGAAGAATTGAAAACAGGAACACAGAGAGGCAATTGCACACAGGCAGTATTCATGATTTGCAATGGATGGAGGTGGCCTAAGGGTACATTAACAGGTGAACAGAAGGGCAAACTGTAGTGTATACATAAAATGGAATACTAAGCAGCTGCAAGAAGGAATGAAGTTGTGAGACATGCAACTACATGAATGAACCTTGAGGGCATTATGTTGAGTGAAATATGCCAGAAAAGAAAGAAAAAAAATGGCAGGGCCTCACTAATATAAACTAACAATAATGAGAAAATGCTGAGAATTGAATTTGAGAGTATAGGCTATCAGAGGATAGAAAATAGGCAGAGATAGGGCAATAGACAATGCAGGGGTATGGAATGTTCAACAAGGCTTATTGTAAATGTTCCTAGAAGGTAAGCTCTTACAGCAGTCACATCTATTCCTGAGTTTTAAGTGTTATTTAAGAAATGTTTATTGGGTACAAAATTTATATTCTCTGTAGCACACTATCTAATTAAATCTTTATGGTCAGTTTCTTTTAAAAACATAATTACATGGAACTTAGAATAAGGAATGAGATCTTGTTACTCTGTATAAGTTAATGTAATACCCTGATACATCCCAGAGTATTTTGGGCAGAAAATTAAAAAAAAATGTATTTAAGACCTAAATATAAGAACAAAAATCCTAAAACCCCTAGAACAAAACAAAGTCCCCTTGAAGGACTGGGGAAAACATGTAAATATTAAACTTCCCCACCTGGGGAATTCCTGATATGCTTGCAAGCATTAGGGGCTCCTAATTTAATAAGTCAAGCCCTTGATCTTGGAGCCTGCCCTTATGAAACTTATTCCTGTAAAGGAGAAGTTAAGCCTATTTATAATTATGCCTAAGAGTCATCCCTAGAGAACCACTTTTATTGCTCAGATGTGGCCTCTCAGTCAACTCTGCAAATAAACTCACCACCCACCCCCATACATGGGACATGACTCCCAGGTGTGTAAGTCTCCCTGACAATGAAGGACAGGACTCCCAGGGATGAGCCTGGCCCTGGCATATTGTGGGATTGAGAATCCATCTTGACCAAAATGGGGAAAGAAATGAAACCAAATAAAGTTTCAATAGCTGAGAGATCTCTAACTAGAGTCAAGGGGTCAATCTGGAAGTTATTCTTATTCATTATATAGATATTCCTTTTTCATTTCTAGTGTATTAGAATAGCTAGGAGGAAATATATGTATTTGTTGAATTGTAATCCAGTAGACTTGATTCTTGATGATGATTGTATAACTATTTAGCTTTTATCGTGTGACTGTATGATTGTGAAAATCTTGTGACTGACACTCCCTTTATCCAATGTATAGGCAGATGAGTAATAAAATAAAGATAAAAAATACATAAATAATAGAGAGTATAAGGGGTATGGGATGTTTTGGGTGTTCTTTTTATTTTTATTTTTTTTTCTTTATTTTGGAGTAATGAAAATTATCCAAAATTGATTGTGGCAATGAAAGCACAAATATATGATGATACTGTGACCCACTGATTGTAAATTTTGGATGAATTACATGGTTTGTGAATATATCTCAATAAAATTACATTAAAAAACATTACATAGGAAGTTCTAGCAAGATCAGTTAGGCAAGAAAAAAACTAAAGGCATCAAAATTGGAAAGGAAGTAGAAAAATTTCCCTATTTGCAGAAGACATGATCTTATATATAGAAAATCCTGAAACTCCCACAAAAAAGCTACCAGAGCTAATAAATGAATTCAGCAAAGTGGTGATGTATTAGACCAACACACAAAATTAGTAGAGTTTCTCTACACTGGCAATGAACAATTAGAAATGAAAATCAAGAAAAGAGTCCATTTAAAATAGCAACTGAAAGAATGAAATATCTAGGATTAAACTTAACCAAAGATGTAAGGAATCTATACCCAGGAAACTACAAAATATTTCTAAAACAAATTGAAGAAGACCTAAATAAATAGAAGGATATTCCATATTCATGGAGTGATAGACAAAATATTGTTGAGAAATCAATTCTACCTATAAAATTTATGGATTGAATTCAATCCCAATAAAAATTCCAGTAACCTTCTTTGTAGAAATAGAAAAGTTAATCATCAAATTTATATGGAAGAGTAATGGGCCCTGAATAGCCAAAATCATCTTGAAAAAGTGAAGTTGGAGGATTCACACTTTCCAATTTTAAAACTTATTACAAAGCTACAGTAATCAAAACAGCATGACACTGATACAAGGACAGACACATAGACCAATGGAATCACATTGAAAGTTTGGAAATAAAATCTCACATCTGTGGCCAATTGATTTTTGACAAGGGTGCCAAGACTATTCAATGGGGAAAATATAGTCTCTTCAACAAATGGTGCTGGGAAACCTGGATATCCATAAGCATAAAATGAGGGTGTTCCCCAATTTCAAGCCATATACAAAAAATCATTCAAAATGTATTTAAGACCTAAATATAAGAACTAAAATCCTAAAACCCCTAGAACAAAACATAGGGAAGCATCTTCAGGATCTTGTGATAAGCCATAGTTTCTTAAACTTTTCACCAAAAGTACAAGTAACAACAACAAAAAATAGGCAAATGGGTGATATCGTCAAAATTAAAAACTTTTGTGCATAAAAGGACTTCATCATGAAAGTAAAAAGACAACCTACAGAACAGTAGAAAGTATTTGTAAACACATATTTGATAAGGATTGAATATCCAGAATATATAAAGAAGTCCTCCAACTCAATAACAAAAAAGACAAACTCAATATTAAAATGAGCAAAAAGAGAAGGGTTGTGGGAAGACAGCAGAGTAGGGAGCTCCAGAACTCAGTCTTTCCACCAAAACAACTATTAAGCAAGTAGGAAGTGTCTGAACAACTATTTTGAAACTCTGGAGGCCAGAAGAATACTGTACAGCATCCAGGGAAGAGTGGGAGGAAGTGGCTGATAAGTTACGGTAAACAATAGTAAATTGCTCTTTTCACATGGTGACTATCTGCGCTCACCGGCATCCATCCCCCCACTCTTGGGGCAAGCCACCAAGGAGTCCAGTCCCTGGGTAGTTCACTGGTGTCAGAAAAAGATGTAAAAATCCTATTCTCCAAGAACAGCAGAGGGCACAGCTGATCACTGACCACAGCTTTTGATTAGCAACTTCAGATCACTGGGGGCTAGGCTCTGAGGGCAGTCATTGTTTCAAACTGCCTAAAGAAAGACAGTAGCACTGTTTCAACCCTCCCAGGACAAGAGCTGCAGCAATGGGGATGGAGATTTAAATCGACTGTGCTTCCTCAGAGCAGCAGTAGGAAAGTTAGTTGAAGGGCTGCATTTGCTGGGCAGGCAGGAAAGCTCAGCTTTGGCGACCCATCAGGGAAACTCTTGGTGTCCTTCCTGATCCCCTCCCAGAGGCACTTTGGAGCCAGTCAGCACTCACTTTGTGGGTCCCTAGCCCTGTTCTGACTGGGAGAGAGTGACTTGGGAAAGTCCAATCAATTGTGCCTCTCCCCCCAGAATTTGTCCCCCAGGCAAAGGCAGCTTGAAACTCAAAAAAGGAGTGTAAAAACCGATAAAGGCAGACAGTTTGGGGAAAAGGCCCGCTGGCTTCAAATACCCAGGATAGGGAGGTCTGTCTCCTGAGAAACAGAGGGGACAACCAAACTTCTGTAAACAGGAAAACTCCAAAACAGCTAACAAGCAAAATCCCAGTGCAAGACAGATCCCCAGAAACACAGGGAATCCTTGCAAATTGCATTTGTCTTGGGCAGATGTTCCTATAGCATAAGAAAGTGTTTTACCACCAGCTGCTTACAGAATCAAGACACAGATATCTCAGGGAATAAGTCCCAGAGTTAACATTTTAAAATATTACAATGTACTGTGTGCAAGAAAAGAGTACAAGACAAACAAAGAAACAGGAAATGATGGTCCGTCCAAAAGAAGAGGAAAAAAACCCAGAAAAAAAGCATTGAAGATGAGAATGTGGACATACTGAACAAAGCTTTTTTTAAAAAATAGTCTTAAAAACACTCAAGGAGCTGGAGGAAAATACAGAGAAAGAACGAAAGGATATCCGGAAAACAAATTGATGGTTTGGAGAAAATGCCATGAAATTTCATGTTCTTTTAATTCATTCCTGTGGGTACAGACCTATTGTGGGTGGAACCTTTTGGTTAGGTTATTTCAATTGAGATGTGACTTAATCCTTTTTATAGACTCCTTTATGAGAGGATATAGAAAGAAATAGCCAAGAGAGATTAGAGAGAAAAGCCCTGGAGATGCTGAGGGAAGACCCACAGAAGCTCAGAGAGGAGGCCACAGGAATCAGGAGCTGAAAGCAATGAAACCTGGGAGTGAAGGACCAGCAGATGCCAGTCACATGCCTTGATATCCGACAGAGGAACCCCAAATGCCAGCAGCCTTTCTTAAGAGAAGGTAGCATCCTATTGATGCCTTAATTAGACAATTTTCATGGCCTTAGGACTGTAAATTTATAAACTAATAAATCCCCATCGTAAAAGCCAAGCCATTTCTGGTATATTGCATTTTGGCACTTTAGCAAGCTGAAACAACAATGAATGAGCAATATGAAAGCCTTAAGTAAAGAGACAGAAATTTTAAAAAGGAACAAAATAGAACTCCTGGAGTTGAAGACCATAATACCTGCAATGAAAAATTCCCAGGAGGGTTTCAAGAGCAGATTGGAAATGGCGTAGGAAAGAATCCGTGAACTTGAAGACAAGACACTTGATATGAGTCAGACTGAGGAGCAGAAATAAAACAAGAACTATTAAAAGAGAAAAGAGCCAAAGACAACTATGGGACACCAACAAGTGCACCAATATGTGCATTATGGGAGTCTCAGAAGGAGAAGAAACAGATAAGGGGGAAGAAGGAATATTCAAAGAAATAATGACAGAGAACTTCCTAAAAACTTAGCAAATTCATGAATATGCACATCCAAGAAGCCCAGGGATCACCAAACAGGGTAAACATAAAGAAAAATATTCCCTATCATTTATTGATTACACTATCAAATGCAAAGGACAAGGAGAGAGTTCTGAAAGCTGTAAGAGAAAAGCAACATGTTACATAAAAGGCAGTCTCAATTAGCCTGAGTTCCAATTTCTCATCAGAAACAATGGAAGTAAGAAGGTAGTGGGTCAAAATACTTACACTGCTGAAAGAAAACAACTGCCAGCCCCAAATTTTATAACAAGCAAGACTTTCTTTCAAAAATGAGGGAGAGATTAAGACATTCTCAGATAAACAAAAGCTGAAGGAGTTCATCATCATGAGACATGTCCTACAAGCAATGCTAAAGGTAGTTCTTCAGACTGAAAGGTAAGGACACTAGACAATGGTTCAAATAAATAAAGACCTGCAGTAAAGGTAATCATTTGGTTAATTATAAATGCCAGTGTTATTGTAGTGTATTGTTTGTTATGTAACTCCACCACTTCCTACAGGTGCTAAAATGCAAATGCATAAGGGTAATGGCAAATCTATGTTTTGGGACATATAATGTACGAGATATAAATAGTAACAAGTACAAAAAAGAGGTGAGGGGACAGAGGAGTATAGGAAAAGTATACAAGCATGCTACTGAAGTTAAGTTGCTATAAACCCAAATATGAGTGTTATATACTTAGGATGTTAAATTTTAACCCGATGGTAACCACAAGGAAAATAGATAAAAATATAAACAGATAGAAATAAGAAAGGACTCAATATGGTACAACACAAAAAATCAAACAAATATAAAAGTAGGAATTAGCAGAAGTGAGGGATAAAAAAAATATGACTTACAAAGGCTAAATAACAAAATGGCAGAAGAAAGTCCTATATTATCAATCATGACTTTAAATGTAAATGGATTAAACTCTCCAGTCAAAAGGCAGAGATTGGCAGAATGGATAAAAATGCATGACTCTTGTATATGCTGTCTGCAAGATGCTCACCTTAAATTCAAAGATACAAGGAGGTTGAGGATGAAAGGATGGAAGAAAGTAGTAACCAAAAGAGAGCTTGGGTGACTATATTAATATAGGATAAAATAGACTGTTCTAGTTTGCTAATGCTGCCGGAATGCAAAACACCAGAGAAGGATTGGCTTTTATAAAAGGGGGTTTATTTAGTTACACAGTTACAGACTTAAGGCCATAAAGTGTCCAAGGTAACACATCAGCAATCGGGTACCTTCACTGGAGGATGGCCAATGGTGTCTGGAAAACCTCTGTTAGCTGGGAAGGCACGTGGCTGGCATCTGCTCCAAAGTTCTGGTTTCAAAATGGCTTTCTCCCAGGACATTCCTCTCTAGGCTGCAGTTCCTCAAAAATGTCACTCTTAGTTGCACTTGGGATATTTGTCCTCTCTTGGCTTCTCCAGAGCAAGAGTCTGCTTTTAACGACCACCTTCAAACTCTCTCGTCTGCAGCTCTTGTGCTTTCTTCCAAGTTTCCCTCTTGGCTGTAGCTCCTCTTCAAAATGTCACTCTCAGCTACACTGAGTTCCTTCTGTTTGTCAGCTCATTTATATGGCTCCACTGATCAAGGCCCACCCTGAATGGGTGGGGCCACACCTCCATGGAAATATCTCATCAGAGTTATCACCTACAGTTGGCTGGGGCACATTTCCATGCAAACAACCTAATACAAATGTTCCAACTTAATCCCCACTAATATGTCTGCCCCACAAGATTGCATCAAAGATTATATGGCTTTTTCTGGAGGACATAATACATTCAAACCAGCACAAAGACTTTAAGGCAGAAACAGTTACAAGGGACAAAGATGGTAATTATTATAGCAATAAAGGGAAAATTCAATAGGAAGATGTAACAATTATAAATATATATGCACCTAACAGCAGAGCCCCAAAATATATGAAGCAAACCCCAACAGATTTGAAGGGAGAAATTGACAGTTCTACATTAGTAGTAGGAGACTTCAGTACACCACTCTCAATAATGAATAGAATATCTAGTCATATGATCAATAAGGAAGTACAAGGCTTAAATTATACTCTAAACCAACAGACATATATAGAACACTTCACCCAAAAAAACGGAATAACATTCTTCTCCAGGACATTTGAATCATTCTCCAGGATAGACCATATGTTGTGTCACAAAGCAAGTATCAATAAATTAAAAAAAAATATTTAAATCATACAATACATATTTTCCAACCACAACTGATTTCTAACTGAATGAAGTTAGAAATCAATAACAGAGGGAGAAATGGAAAATTTGCAAATATGTAGAAATTAAATAATACACTCTTAAACAACCAATGGGTTAAAGAGAAAATCAGAAGCAAAATTAGAAAATTTCTTGAGGTGAATGAAAATGAAAATACAATATACCAAAACATGAGATGCAGCAAATGCAGTGCTGAGAGGGAAATTTATAGCTCTAAATGCTTTTATTAAAAAAGAAGATTTCAAATCAGAGACGTAAACTCAAAATTGGAAGAACTAGAAAAGAAGAGCAACTAAGAACAAAGTGAGCAGAAGGAAGGAAATGACAAAGATTAGAGTGGAGAGAAACATAACAGAAAATTAAAAAAAAACTATAAAAAGAATTAACAAAACTAAAAGTTTGTTCTTTGAAAAAATCAATAAAATTGATGAATTACTAGCGAGACTGTCTAAAAAGAAAAAGAAAAAGAGGATACGTAAAACTAAAATCAGAAATAAAAAAAGGGACATTACTACCAACCCCACCAAAATGAAAAGTTAATGGATACTATGAACAACTGTATGCCAATAAATTAGATAATTTAGATGAAATGGGAAAATTCTTAGAAACACCAAACTACCTACATTGACTCAAGAAGAAAGAGAAATCTCAACAAAAACAATAACTAGTAAATAAATTGAACCAGTAATCAAAAATCTGCCAACAAAGAAAATCCAAGGACCAGAAGGCTTCAAAGGGAATTCTACCAAACATTCTAAGAAGACTTAACTCCAAATTCTGCTCAAATTCTTCCAAAATAGATAAATGGGACCTCAGCAAAATAAAAAATGTTTGTTCCTCAAAGGACTTTATGAGGAAAGTAAAATGACAACTATATAATAGGATAAAATATTTGTAAACTCTATAGCCAAGAAAGGTTTAATATCCAGAATATATAAAGAAAATCCTTTAACTTAACAACAAAAAGCCAAACAACCCAATTTTAAAAATGGGTAAAAGACTTGAATAGACATGTCTCCAAAGAAGATACACAATAGGCCAGAAAGCACATAAAAAGATTTTCAACATCATTAGCTATCAGGGAAATGCAAATCAAAACCACAATGAGATACCATTTCATACCCATTAGAATGCCTGCTATTATAAAAACAGAAAATAACTGTTGGGCAGGATGTGGAGAAATAGGAACACTCATTTGTTGCTATGATGCTATGATGCAGTCCCTGTGGAAGACAGTTTGGCAGTTCTGCAGAAAGCTAAGTATAGAATTACCATATGACCTGGCAATCCTATTACTATTTATATAATCAAAAGAATTAAAAGCAGAGACTCAAACAGATACAGGCTTATGGTGGCATTATGCACAATTACCAAACAATAGAAGCAACCCAAGTGTCCTCAACCAATGAGTGGATAAATAAAATGTGTTATATACATACCATGGAATATTATTCAGCATAAAAAGGAATGAAGTCCTGATACATGCAACAATATGGATAAACCTTGAAGACATCATGTTAAGTAAAATAAGCCAGACACAAAAGGAAATATTGTATGATCTCACTGATTTGAAACAATTAGAATAAGCAAACTCATAGAGTCAAGAGCTAGAATAGAGTTTACCAGGGGTTGGGGTGGGTACAGGGAAAGGGAAATTAAGGCTTAAAATGTACAGGATTAGTATTTGCCATGATGGAAATGTTTTGATAGTGGATGTTGGGGATTGTAGCAGAACATTGGGATGCAATTAACAGCACTGAAATATATACCTGAATATGATTAAAAGGGGGAAATGCTACATTGTATACAAGGTAACCGTGGTGGTTATGTTCATGCATCAACTTGACCAGGTGATGGTACCCAGCTGTCTGGTCAAGCAAGCACTGGACTATCTGTTGCTGTGAGGACATTTCCTGGACTTAAATAATCAGTACATTGATTGCAGCTGTGGCTAATTACATCTGCAGTTGGTCAAGGGGAGTGTCTTCCACAGTGAGAGATGTTTAATCTAATCAGTGGAAGGCTTTTAAGGAGATGATAGCTTCAGCGGACAGAAGAGAGAACTTTCACTCTACTTTGGCCAGCCAACCTCTACTGGGGAATTCATCAAAGACCTTCATTGGAGTTGCCAGCTTGCAGTCTGACCTACAGAATTTGGACTCATGCATCCCCACAGTCATGTGAGACACCCTTATAAAATCTCATACTATTTACAGATTTATCCTGTTGGTTCTGTTTCCCTGGAGAACCATGACTAATACAGTAATAGAATAAAACTTAAAATTAAAAACAACCATGGAACTACACAACACAAATAGTGAACCCTACGTGAAACCATGGACTTTAGTTAATAGTACAATTATAAAAATGTGCTATCATCAATTGTAACAAATTTCCATACCAATGCAAGATGTTGGAAGAGAGTGGTGTATGGGAATCCTGTATTTTATACATAGTTGTTCTATAAATCCACAACTTATCTAATAAAGAAAAATATTTTTTATCAATGGGCAAAAGACTTCAATAGACATTTCTTCAATGAAGATACACAAATGCAAATAAGCACATGAACATATGCACAACCTCATTAGTCATTAGGAAAATGCAAATCAAAACCACAATGAGATACCATTTCACACCCATTAGAACGGCTACCACACTGTGGATGAATGTATGGTATGTGAATATATCTCAATAAAACTGAATTAAAAGAAAAAAACAGAAAACAATAAGTGTTGGAGAGATTATGGAGAAATAGGAATCTTCTTTCCTTATTGGTGTGATTGTGAAATGGTGTAGCCATTGTGGAAAGCCATTTGGCAGTTCCTCAGATGATTAATGTAGAATTACCATATAACACAGCCACCTGACTTATACAAATATCTCAAAAGAATTGAAGCAGGGATGCAAACAGAATTTGTACAAGGATGTTCATAGTAACATTATTTCATTTGTCAAAAGGTGAAGGGAGTCTAAGTGCACATCAACAATTACATGGATAAACAAAATGTGATATATTCCCAAAATAGAATATTATTCAGCCAAAAAAAGGAATGAAGTTCTCATATATGCAGCAACGTGGATGAACCTGGAAGTCATTACGTTGAATGAAATAATCCAGACACGGAAGGACAAATATTGTATAATCTTACTTATATGAAATAATTAGAATACAAAAATTCACAGGATTAGAAAGAATACAGGTTACCTGGGCTGGGAAGGAGGCAGGAATGAGAAATTATTGCTTACTTGGTACACAGTTTGTGTTTAGGGAGATGAAAAAGTCTTGGAAATGGATAGCGGTGATAGTAGCACAACATTGTGAATGTAATTAACACCACCAAATTATGTATTTGAATATGGTTGAACAGAGAAATTTTATGTTGTATATGTTACTAGAAAAAAATTTTTTAAAAATACCATGGGACTTCACAACACAAACAGTGAATCCTGATGTAAACTACGGACTATTGTATATTGTGTAATTATAATGATATGTTTCATCAATTATAACAAAGTTACCACATTTTTGAACAATGTTAATAATTGGGAAAGCTGTGTGTGTTGGGGGAGTATATGAGAACTCTGTATTTCTTGCTTGATTTTTTCTGTAAACCTACAACTTCTCTAATAAAAAATAAAATAAAAACTAATGCTGAGAAAGTAAAAAATAATAAATAAAAAATCATTACCTGAATTCAATGAAGATAAAATTAATTGTGAGGGAAAGTCTGACAAAAGTTTTCAAATGAGCATGTATAGGATACTCACAGAGATAAATGGAAGATAAATTCTATTTTAAAGTATAAGAATTTATAAAACAAACACATGCAGAAAGGAAGCAAGCCCATGGGATGATGAGACAGACTGATCTGAAAATTTTGGAAATGAGAAATATAGTCACTAAAGTAATAATAATAGTTGGAACAACTCTATAGATGTAGTAACTCTGTAGAAAAAGAGAATTAATGAATTGGATTGTTATACTGAGGAATTCATATAGAATGCAGACAAAGAACACAAATATTTAAAGGACAAATCAAAGCAGCTAAGAAATATGGATTATTGATTTGGGAGTCAGCAAGATAAGAGAATAGAAGTATTGGTATCGAAACAATATCTGAACAGATGTAACTGTGAATTTCCTCTAAGTTAAGAAGATAAAAATGTTTATAACAATTTACTGAATTCTGAGTACTATTCATGATAGGTATATATAAATCCACAACTAAAACATTAGGGATAATAAAAATAAGCCTAAAAGATGGAAGAAAGATACAATCTATAGGAAAATTATGCTTATCTGTCAGGAAATTTCTTTTCAGTAAAAAGAAAACCTGGAAGACTAAGGTGTTATATTTTCAAGGTTTTGAAGAAAAATATCTGTGACTTATAATTTAATACACAGTTAAACCATAAACCAAGAGTGAAAAAAAGGGAAGATATTTTCTAACACACAAACATTAAGAGTACAGATATTCACTTTAAAAAATAAAAATTGTCATCAGAGACATTAACTCAGAAACTGATGAAATATGTCAGTAACTTTAATTAATTACTGATTGCAGAAACAATTTAATGTTTTATATAGTCTTAGAAATGTAAGAAGGTAGATTAAAAAGATTAATATGCAGTTGCAGTGTGATAAGTTCTGTTATGTATCACAGAAAGGAAGATGTAGCACAGCTTTAGAATTTATTAGAAATTATAAGTAATTATATATGTTTTTTAAAATTCCTTAGTGTCCACCAAAATAATAATAAAATTAGGGTTTCTAAGCTAGTAGAGGAAAATAAAAGGGACAATTACAAATTTTATTAATTCAAAAGAAACAAGAGGAAAAAGAGCAAAGTATGCAAACAGAAAACATAAAATAATATGGTAGAAATAAGGTAAATAGATAAACAAATAGAATAAATTTAATGGATTAAGCTCATGTAATAAAAACTATGATTTACCAAATTAAATTTTAAAAATGAAATCCACCTAAAAGAAAACTACCCTGAAAAATAGAAAATAAGGGGATGGAATACGATACACCATATAAACATCAACCAAAAGAAAATTGGCAGGGAAATATTAATATCAGCCAAAAAAGAACTTAAGAAGAACTGATTGGGGACGAATACTTAAAAAAAAAAAAAAAGAATAAATCACAAGAAATAGGTAAAAATCATGAGTTTATGTACAAATAAAATGCAAACTATTTATGTCAAAAACCAGAAAAATTAAAAGGTAAATTGTACACACTAACAATCATGATGGTATATCTAACTCAAATCTGTCAGAAACTCTATTAGTCAAGCTGCCAAATATAAACTATTTAGGATATAGAAGTTTTGAACAAAAAAATTACAAATACAGGGGAGAGGGGAGAAACCCTGCACCAAAAAAGCAGAAAGTATACTTTATTTTCAAGTAAACAGTTTTACATTTGAGTTATTACATTTTATATTTGAGTTATTACATTTTATTTTGTTACCTTATTTTATCAATATTTTATTACACTGATTAGCACAGTAAAACTGTAACTGTTAAGCGCTTTAGTTTCTCCTATAGTCCTTGCATGTGTACACACACATGCACACACACATACACATACGTATCTTTCAAATAGCCCTCAATGATTTGTACACTGCTTATCTCCCCCTCTTCTATTTCAGTCTCATTAAAATTTCCAAAGTCTACTTCAGAGTTCAAGCTTTCTTAAAGATCAGTGTAGACTTCACTTACCACTGAGTTTTGCTGATCTGTCCCTCAAGAAGCTAATTTAAATTTCTCCCCACTAGGTAATATGGTAAGTCACTACTCTATGTCAATATTTGGTTTAAGTTCTTTTCCACTTGATGGAGTTCATGAGGTGTATAAAGCATTTTCTTAGCTCTTCAAGAGTGGGTTACAGATGTAAGAGTAAAAAGGAAATGAGTGTAAACTTTTCCAAAAGGCCCTCTGAAATGAATGTTCATTTATTATTTTCTCAGACAAAATTAACTCAGTCAATGGAAAGAAATACAACAGTCATATTTAATGCAAAGTATTGAGATGAGAGAATGAAATATATCTGTATTTATAATTCATCATAACATTTTATATTCAATTTTCACTTTGCCAAAATGCATCCATCACTGTATTTTAGAAAAATAGAGTAATCCTTGATACTTCATGAATAAAAGTCAGAAGGAAAAATTTCCTCTGGTAAGAGTTTTATTTCAATAAAAATTGTATCTTTAATTCTATGATACAGGCAAAAATTCCCCCAAAATTGTTGACTGCAGCAACACGTCCTCTTAGTTTTTCGAATATAAGAGAAGTAAAACGCTATACTCAGAGATTTAGCTACAGTAACAACTCCTCACCTCTGAGCTCATCAGCTTTAGGCTCTCACTGTAGGATGACAGGAGTTGGCCAGGGAAAGAATAACTTTTCTGAGAGTTCATTTTACTATTGAGTCGCTTTTACACGAAATGATAATATCCCTCTTGGGAACTGGCCTCAATGCATCTTTCTGTAAATTACTTAGGCCAAATCAGTTTTGACTCAATAGACTATAAAATATTGGTGCTTTTTATTGGCAAGAATTTTTATCACTTTTACAATGGAAAATAATGTTCTCTAGCAGGAAAACTTATAAGAATTAAAAGTTATGAGACTACATGGAAAAACTGGCCACTTCTTTCCCTGAAAAATCTCTTATCTTCTTTTCCAGGCCCCCATTTATAACATTCTCACTCTTCTGCTGAAGAAAAGAAAACTGAAGTTATAAAAATAATTTCAACCCATACTTCTTTTTTTCAACTCACCTAATTAATTCAATAATATTTCAAGTTTCTTTTCCCTGAAACCACTGTTTTTCCCTAATTGCCTGATTCTCTAATAGTAACTGGAATCTTCCATTTGAATCCTTTCAGAGCGTGATTCCATCCATGTCATAATATTGGAGATTAGAAAGTTGGATTGCCTATTAAACTATTCTACTTTAAGATTTCTTGAGTTTGGTTCCTACTGGGTATTATAATTCCTTTAGTAGATAAGACCATTGAGACTTGAGCACAGAATTCTTTGATATAATCTGGAAGGATTTGGCTCTCCATCATTAACCATATAAATTACTTTTCTCTAAAATAAAATTGTGTATCTGTAGCATGATCCTGTTTTTAATTGTACTGTTTTGTTTACTTTAGATGTATTTTTAAGTGTCTGAAGTTTAAAATGGGAAATGGTGGCATAAATCCAGTTTCATACCCAGAGACAAAACCCAACAATATTTAACAAGGAGCCATTTAGTGCAAATGAGCTCTTCATGAGGAATAAATACAAATTTAGTTTGGAAACAAAAAAAGAGTAGTTTGGTTCCCAGAGGAAAATCTTCACTATTGGGAAAAGATTTTCATGAGTCACTTTGATGATCAAAGTATACTGCCTGCCTCTATTTTCCTTCTTTTTTTTTTTTGTCTCTTGCCATGAAGAGGAAAAAAAATAAAATAAGAATAAAAATAAGGCTGAAGAACTAAAATTGAAAGAGAATTAAAGAAAGTTAGAATCTCCAGAAGCAGATGATAAGACAAAAAATTAAGGAAAATATCATAGTTACTAAATATCTTCATTCAAGCAAGCTAGACTTGTGGCAGTAAATGTTCTGGAGCTGTGAATAAAATGTGTTGGGCTATAAAGAAGAGAAAGTTAAAATTTTCAGTCATAAATGAAAAGCAACACTGAATGTAGTAAAAAGGTACCGATGATGAAAAAATCTTCAACAAATCCAATCACCTTATTAGAAATGATGTGTCCAAGTTTACACAGCTTGTGAGGGGTGGGTCTAGGAGTAAGACTGGCACCTTCTGAAATTTTCACTCATACCCATGATACCTAAAATGTTGTGAGTCTTTAAACTTTTCAATAATTCAATATCTAATTTGACAGTTATGTATTGAACATCTTCTGTGTGCCAGGGATTATAATCAGTCCTGTTGGTACAGGGATATTATTTTAAAAATATAGTCTTTCCATTCATGGAGTGTGCAGTCTTGGAGGAAAACCAACCTCAGGCCAGTATTAACAGCTTGAATTACAACTGTAATGAGTGCTACGAAGAATTAGAGGGTGATGTAAAAATTTTGGAAATATCAGCTATTTATCTAGGGCTTCAAGCTCTACTGCTCTGCTGAAATTTCCTTCATTAAGGCCACTAAGACATTTTATATCCTCATTTTACCCAAACTGTCTTCAACTTTTAACATAGCTAGAAATTCCTTCCTTCTTGAAGCTCCCTGCTCCCTTGGCTTCTTAGACATAACCCTCTTTTGGTGATGCTTTGTCTAGCTTCCAGATAAGGTAGGGCAGTATCTGACCTGGGGTTATGGGATCCAGGTTAGACTACAATTATTTCATAATGGGTTTGTGGCTGAAAACCTTGGACAAGACAAAACTAAAACATCACTTTTTGGGCTGAAGCATCAATGAATGGTTGTAACAGAATTTACTGACAGCATGCAGAAAGAGTCATTATGAATGAGCAATGGGAAATAAACAACATGGAAAATTATGCATGTGGACTGAGTTAAACTTTCCCAAAAATCTTTATTTTTCAGAAATGTTTAACAATGTATGCAATTTTTCTTATAGTAAGTACCTGAATTCCCAAGGCAAAGTGAACATAAAATAACCATTAGTTAAGGAGCATGATTTGCATACACAGACTACTATTAGATATGCAAAGAAAATAATTTAATATTAAAAATATTAAACATATGCTTGCATTTCCCCCTAAATCATATTGCCCTGCAGCTTGTTGGTCATTATAATCCAAGAAATAAGGGTAAATAATACTTCATGAATGAATAAGATGGACTCTCATGGAAGTCCCTGCCAGTTGGGAAGTGGAAGTGTGTCCAGTTATGGGATAAGGAGAAAAAGAGACAGAGGAGGAAGGAGGATAGCAAGTCAGAGGGAAATGCTTGCCCTATTTGTGGTCAAAACACCCAGCAGATGAAAGGAATAGAAACACTCAGACAAGTTATGTGTGTGTGTATTTGTGGGGGTGGGGAGAGGCAGGGGGTTGGGGAGAGTAAGACAAGAAAATAAAAACACCTGTTTGAATTATCAGAGAGGTTAAGGTAGAGTCTGAGATATCCAGACACCTGCTTCACTTTCCAAGCACATCCAATAAGGCTTAGGAATGGCAAAATGGCAGAGAAGGACGGGAGTGAGGGATTAGCTTGGGTGCATCCTGCTTGTTTCTTTACCTATAAGTGGTACCTAAGAGATTCAGGAAATTCTGAGTACCTCTCTCCACTCAGAAGGCTGTCGAGAGCTCATACACCTTCCAGAGAGCTTCTATAATTAGAAGCAGTGACCCCAGAGTAGAAACTGTGGGATGAATGTCTAAACTAGAGGTTAGATGAAGGAAATAGCTGAGAATCAGAGACTCTGAATGCCAGCAAGAGTAGAAGTAGGTAAATGTAGAATTACCATATTACCATAGATCTACCATATTATATACCTAGATACAAACCCAAAAGAAGTGAAAACAGGTCTTCAGACAAAAACTTGTACACGAATATTCATAGCAGCACTAGTCACAGTAGCCAAAAGCTTGAAACCACCCAAATATCCATCAACAGAGAAATGTATAAACAAAATGTGATATATCCATACAACATAATATTATTCAGCCATAAAAGGGACTGAAGTTCTGATACATGCAACAACATGGATGAACCTCAAAAACTTTATGCTAAGTGAAAGAAGCCAGACACAAAAGGTCACATATTACATGTTCCCATTTATATGAAGTATCCAGAAAAGGCAAATCCATAGAGACAGAAAGCATATTTGTGATTTCCAGAGTGGGGGGTGGGAGTGACTGCTTAATGGGTACAGGATTTCCATTTGGTTAGACAGTGGTGATGGTTGTGCAACATTGTGAATGCATTTAAATGCCACTTAATTGTACACTTTAAAATGGTCAAAATGGTAAATTTTATGTTTTGTATTTTACTACAACAACAAAAAAGAGTAGTAGTAGGGCCTTGTCAGCATGGAGTGATGGCTAACCCCAGAAGAGCACTCAACATGCTTTATATGTGCCAAGGGAATAAAATGTTTTCCTAACTGAACATTTCATTCCTGGGCACCAGATCTTGATGCCAGAGCTTGACATCCACAAGTAGTCAATGGAGACACAGAAAAGAGCCTGGACCCCAACTACTTCACCATCAGGATAGAAAGGTAACCTTGGAACCCAGAACCTGCCTTGGGGAGTGGAAGGAAAGAAGTAGATCTGATAGGAAATGAACTTTGACTTGCCTTAATAATTTATGGGACAAGACTGTTCCAAACCAAATGAACTGATTTAAAACTGGAAGGGCCTGTGATACTGTAATTGGCAAGTTTTGAAGTTTTTTTTTCTGTCATCAGCATGAATGACAGTCTCACTGAGATGTAGATAGCTAGAGAAAGACCACTTTTTGTGCATACCTGTGTATAGTATGCATAATTCAGGTTTTAATGAAATAAAAATCAGCAGCAACCAATGTATTATGGATTGTGTTCATAACCCATTTCTTCTGCATAAGTGGCTTTGTGCTTTCCTTTTTTTGGAATGAAGAAAGGAATAGAAATGTAAGAATTTCTCTATTAGTGGTAGTACTTGTTATAACAGAAGATATTGCTCTTAAGCAAAAGTCTGTGTGTAGTTTATACTCCATGACGGTTAGGTGTTACAAAACAATACTTATAAGATTCATTATTGTGAAACTCCTACAGAATAAAGATGTGTTATAGAGATACTGAAAACTTTCAAGCATTTAACTCTACTTTCCCCTTGAAACAACTGTTTTTATAAGAAACTTTCTGATAACATGAGATTTTTAGTAGCACAATTATCACATCTTAACCCAGAGGTCACAGACTGGTAGCCTGTGGGCTATGGCTCACACAGAGTTCCAAAAATATTTTAATTGATTCCTATTTAAAGATTGGGATATTCACATATATGTGTACATATTTCTTGCTTTTTTTGAAAATTTTGAAGGGCTTGCCATTGGGCTTGAGTTCCCACATGGCAACAATCAGACTTGAATAATCTCCAGTTTGACACAGTCCTCACCTCTCCTTATTGTATATCCAATACTAGTTTCACTTCACTCATTTCAGGTATCTTGACCCCAAGGGCACTGAAAGACACACCCCGTTACAGCAGGATGCACATGATTATATACAATGAAGATTATTACAAGGGTGAATCATATGGTGCTTAGAGTGCAAAATCTCAGAAATTTCCCATCTTTGTATGACAAATTCCACCCACTTTATAACTCAGAAGTCCGAGGTCATAGCTAGTGTACCAAGACCCTTAATACAGAATCGTTTACTAATAAAGACAGCATTATGTAGATTAGATCATAAAGTGAAAATTGGTGTTTATGTATATATAAGGCATTATCACAATGTTGTCATTATTAATATTCTGGAGTTTAGTCAAAGTATCTAGAAGACTAGTGGATGAGGATGATAATTTTGGTACAACAAACACAGCCCAGGAGACCCTAGATTAGCTAAAAAACCATACTAGGAAAATTGAAAGAGCCTCTAGATGCTCATTAAAAATAATATTTGAAATCTATACATTTGTATTAGACAGCATAGAGTGCTCCTAACACATAGATAAGTAAAAGCATTAATTTAAAAAATAGATTTTTAATTTTGGTGCATGGATCTGTGTTTTTCAATAGCTGTAGGTGCTTTCAGTAAATTGATGTCTTCAGTCCTTTGAGCATCTCTGTTGATTTGGTGTTTAAATGAACTCTTATTTTCACAGAAGTTAAAAATTAAACACAGAGGGACTAAGCAACTGGTTGAAGGTCACACAGTGAGTCACGCAGAGAAAAAATGAACTGAATCTCTTGATTCCCACATCAGTTTTATACTGTGACCTAATTCTTCCCTGGTACCAAGGTCTAGGTAAATAAGCTTTTCATTGTTTAGTTTATACTAGATGATTAATAATGGTTCTACATTGTTATAGAACTTGTATTATTTTAATTGCATAACTATCAATAGTTATATAGACAGTCATAAAATATTGTTCTTGATGTGATGTAAGAATTGATTTTCTTTCAGACAAGTCATAACTCAGAATTTTGAATGTGGAGTTCTTTTAAAACTGTACTTTGATTTCTTAAAAGGATTGTGGTTAATCTCTTGATGAATGGTAATGCAAAATCCTTTATTCTTGGCTTTATGTTTTTTAATAGTTCATTTTGTTACACTCTGGTAAAATAAACTTACCCTGGGAACAAAATTAGAAAGAGACAATTTGCAAGATTTATTTGAAAAATCTACTTTCCTCGGCATTTTTGGACAGGGATAGGACATAGGCATTTACCAGCTTAGTATCCTGTAGGTTATTTATAAATTTGTGGTAAAAAAGAAAAATTATGGGACAGTGGAAAATAGTAACTGAGACAATGGTAAAAACTGAAATTTGGGGCTGTGGCTTGTCTTTGTTTCAGCTGAGACACAGCTGAGGTTTTGCTCTGTGTATTGGAAAATAAGGAAAAGGAGTTATTGCCAAAAAAGTAAATACAATGATGGCTGAATATATATTTTGTATTATATATATATACATATATAAATTTTATATATATATAAAATTATTTTCCAAGGAATTTTTGTGTGAGAGTCTGTCTGATAATGCCCTTCAATGCATTTACATCCTGGAATTTTAAAGGGTCTGTCTATCAGTATGCTTTCTGAATGGGTTTTCAATTGCATAAATGGTCTCTATCACATGAAAAGCAATACTGATTTTGAAAGGCAATGTACTTATTGTGCTACCCACATGGGACTATCAGTGCCTACTGGCTACCAACAATTACCTTCGAAATGAAAAATATTGTTTGTATCAAAGAACTGTTTGAGTCTAAAGAAAAAGTCTTGCAGCCTGTCAATCATCCCCATATCCTGAGGATTATATTGTTAGGGGTTTTATATAACTTACATGCAGAACCTGAAAATGACTCCAGTGAGTTATACACCCCCATGGCCTGTTTTTACTCTGTTTAGGTTATACTTTCTGACACTGCTGACATCAGATTCTTTTTGTGGAGGTAGGAACCAATACCATCCTATTTTTAGATGTCTGAAGTCTGTCCAGCAATTGTCATCAGTGCTTGCTTGCAATGCCTCTTTCCTCCTGATTTCAGAAAAATTACCCTTATCAGCTTAGTAGGAGATTAAGGAAAACAGTTATTATAAATATCTCCTTAGAATATTCGTTTGGAAAAACAGCAAATCATTCAGATTATCAGCATAAGTTACTAGGGCTACTACATTCCCAGTAACTAAAATGAATCCAAAGATTTTTTTGTAAACCAGTATTTTAGATTATTTTTTAAAACCAAGGTTCTTTGAAAAAGCTTTATCATTCATTTGTAGACCATGGAGTTGAGCCAGACTATGATTCCAAAATGCATTCCTTGTGTAAAAAATAAATGCATCTATAATTACTTTACAGTGTGGGTGCCATGGCAGCAAACTTTTCTGGAGACATAAGACATGCCAATGTCATTAAACAATCCATATGTCTGACTAATTCATGAGAGTGAGTTATTGTAAAGCTTGATATAAACAGATATTTTAGTTGATAAACACATAATTGGGTATTTTGAGCAGGTTTTAAGTGTAACCAGACACTCACAAAGTCTCTTAGGAATTTTCCCAAAGGAACTATTTTAGCCTAGTCTGAATTATCATTATTAACAGAAAGAGGCATTTTATTTTAATAAAAAACTTACTGACTTTATATTTCTTTTTTTTTTCTTTTTTTTTTTTTTTTTTTTTTTTTTTTTGGAGGAGAAAAGAATTTATTTACAATCTTGCAAGATAGGGCGTCCAGCCAAACACATGGAAGACTGGCACGCCAGAGGAAGAGAATGGCGATCTTTAAATTTCCTACTCCTAATTCGCAAGTCCCTCCCCTGTTTCCCCATTGACTGGGTACTACAGAGGTTACAGCCTATCCGAGAACACTAACTAATTCATCTTTTGAGATTTTAGTTTGTACAGCCAATCCCAGAGAGTTCATTTAGTTTAAAAAAAGTTTTTCTTTTTGCTGTGAGTTCCTGCCTCTGATTTTACTTCATATTTCTTTACATTCCAGTAACCATGGTTACTTTTCCATATAAGGGGCTGGCAGATTCTTCTCTTTATCACGGGGCTTGTTTAAACTGGTTTTGCCTCCATTTCCCTTATTCCATGCTGTCTCTATGTGAAAACTAAACTTATCCCTTTCTTACAGATTCCCTCCTTTTTTTTTTTAAACCCTTTTAGTTTTTACATTTTAGATTCTCAAATTTGTTAAGGGCTTTTTCACATTTCTCATTATAGGGATTTTTCTTATTTTTGATTTGAGTGGTTTTGATGGGTTTTGATGGGATGATGTAGCACTCAGCTGTTATAAACATTTTGGCTGGAATGATAAGGAAAATTAAAATCTCGAACTAATTTTCCAACCATTTTGTAAATGGGTTGTTAATGCTAGAATTTTTTTGCTAGTTTCTGAAATAAGGCTGTTAAGCCTTGTAGGGCTTTGGTGATAGTTTTATTAGGTGCGGTATTATTGGGGATGAATGTGCAACAATTTCCCCTAACTATAGCACAGACGCCTCCTTTTTCAGCTAGCATCATGTCTAGGGCCATTCTGTTTTCCCATGCCATTCAGCTAGTGGCATTTAACTGTTTTGCTATTTCTTTAATGGCATTCCTGGTATAGTTGATAAATTTTAGCTGATGATCTACATTTTCATTGACGGCGACCCACCAGAATAAGGACGATTCAAATTCTGCAGCTACTTGATTTTTAGCTTTAAACTTATTAGGAACTTTCCGGGGGACCCCTATACTATCTACAAACAATTTTTTTATTGAAGGAACCGGGTACATTTTGTACATTTTTTTTTTTTTTCTTTGCCTTGGGTTGGTACTTTCTTATTACTTTCAAATGCCAGGGTAAATGAGATAGCCAACTGAACCAGAGCACAGGTTCCTCCCCACCTTTCAGGTAGTGTTGGCCAGAGGATGCCCTTCCCACAGTACCACCAGAGGTCTGCTCGGGGTATAGTTAGGCTGGAGAAGTTGCCAGTACTATCCTTGCTCACATTCCACACCTGTGTACACAAAGCCATGGTACCAAGATCCTGGAGCCCTTCTTCCCATCTGGAGAGACAGGCAGAGTGGTTTCCGGGACCAAGGTGAGACGCTGGTATGGCTTTGACACTTCCCTTCTGGACTGGAAGGAAAAGGGAGGACAACGTACTACAACTTTCACCAGGAGTAGCATTTTGAAAGAGGAGTGTTATACATTTAAACTCCCTTTCATGCTTTTTCATCCCCAAGGGGAAGGGCATAATCTGAACAGTGGGTTGTTTGGTTGCACAAGCATAACAGTCACTTTTGTTTAGACTCTGGATGGTATATTTGACCCATTTTACCCAGGCATTTGTATTTCCATAACCTGTCTCTATTTCTGTGGTTTGCTTTAAGTCTTTGGCCTTAAGTATTCTAATGACCTTGGGGTCAATTTGAACTGGAGAGTTAAATTCCAGCCAAGTTTCCCTTAATGGTTTTTCCTCCAACCTGGGTAAGACCCATCCCTCATACTGTGTGGTCCACCAAGCAGTGTTTCAAGAATAACAGGGGTTAGGTGTCTCATAAGTTACACTCTCAAATGTTCGCCCCCCAACAATCTTGCTTTCTATTTGAACAGTCTGCTTACATAAATGCTTATATTCCTCCCTCAGTTGTTGCTGATGTTTTAGATTTTTACAGCTCATTACTTGACAACCATCAAATTGTACAGTTTGAGACTTTAAGCCTTTGACTACACTTGTAACCAGCTTAGCAGAACCTGTTACTCCTTGAATATAGAACATTATGATCAGTACAAGCAATTTCATTATTAAGCTATATACAGAGCACAATGCAAACACAGGGTTTAATTCAGCCTTTTCTCCCTCCTAGTATGTTCTTTCAACGGCTGCCTATTTAGAGTGATCCTTAGGGGATCTGAGGTGGGAGTCACTTTCCAGGATTTAGGTTGAGTTGCTGGATACTTATCGTTTGGTTCAGGCACTGGTCCCTTCACTCGTGTGTAATGAGTCCAGCCTCTTTCTGCCATTCGGACTGCCGTTCGGACTGCCGTCTCAGTTGTCAGCAAGACCTGATAGGGTCCTTCCCAGATCGGTTGAAGTTTAGATTCTTTCCACGACTGGATCAGAACCCAGCTGCCAGGCTGATGTCGATGGGCAGCAAATTCAAAAGGCGGGGTCTGAGCCAACAGTCCACGGTGCCTTGGTCCGTGCACGGAGTTGCCTGGTTAACCAGAGGCAGGCCTTTTCATTTCCCCCTTTTCTCATCCACAACCGGCAGATCCAAGCATCTGGTCTCGGGCCCTTTAGCTGCCGGAGATGGGCCCCCAATGGTGGAGTCCGAGACCGCTCAATCAGCGGGGCGCGCCTTCCCTTTGTCCACCTCGGGGGTCCCCCTCTGAAGCTTCGGATCCCGGACGAGCCCCCAAGTTGTCGGAAATAAAGCGGTACCTGTAAGGGAATAAACGCTCGACTTTATATTTCAAAAGGCAGAAAGAGGCAAAGGGGAAGGGATGAGGGTGAAGAATATTACTGCTTTCATTTTGAAAGTAAAAGATACTAGAATTATAAATGTTCACTAGCATGGGTAATATTTCTTTGTGTGTGGTAGTGGGGGGTATATTTATTCATTTATACTTTGTGTATATTCATTGCCACAAATATATATATATAAATATTGTAGATAGCTATTTGGCATTTTTTTTATTCTTACAACATTTTCACAAAATGTTATCAAGAGACCACAGTATGACCATAAAAATAACAAAAACACTTTATTCTTTAGAAGCTTGCTTTTAATTTCATATAAATCCCAAACCACAAACATTGGTTAAGTCAAATCAATGAGTTTTTGTTCACTGGCCTAGCAAGTGTTTAGACTAAAAGATTGCTGTTAGTCATGTGCTATGACTAATAGAAATATTGAAGGGCATTAAAATGAGAAAATTCAATCTCTTCACTTAATTCTTCTGTGTTAACATAAAAAGATTCCTCTTATTTGTAGTTTTCAATGGAACCTTATTGCTGGTGAGAGAAGAGCATAATTTGAGAGCTATTGTGTTAAGCAGTTGAATTTTTGTTAATTCTTGAATGGAGAAGAAAGAAAGTGATGACATGGATATTCTGGGCATCAAGGAGGCATGGATGCTGTAGATGATGAGTGGTAAATAGAGTAAGATAAATTGCAGCTGGGAGGTCAAGTGTGGGTTAAGGTCTGAAGCAGACAGAGTGAACCAGGGGAGTAAGGGTCAGCAACTCTGAATCAGTACGCATCAAATAGGAATAGACTCTGTGCTATTCTATTTTCTTATTTATTTTTGTTTACTTACTTACCTACTTATAGCATTTCTGATTCCTAACAGAAAGTAAGATGTTTACAAAAGCAAAGAGGTCAGGACAATTTCTGTTGCAGAGACAGATGAAGAGACTAGGAACAGTTGGGTTCTGTGTTCAAGGTGATGAATAGGCAGGGAAATCCAGCTTCTGGTCAGGATATGAAGAATCAGGTTGATGGCAAGGATGGAAGGAACGCAATGGAAAGGAACACCTGGGAGATTAACATGGCATTTAGAAATCTATGAAAAGAGGCTGGACTCAAGTGGAATAAGAAAGAAGACTGGACTGCCAGAATATGACAATTGTCAACCTCCATCTCTTCCCAACAAGAAGTCTGAGGCTGAAGCACCACGTTGACTCAACCCAGAATATGGATATACTTCCCATTATGTCAGGGACCACCCTCCAAGCCCACTGGGACTTAGATAAAAGCACCTAGAGAACGTAGGAGTATGAGGGAAGCAATTAGGAGTATTCCAAGAAAGAATTCAGGGAACAGGAAGAGATTAAAGGCAAGGATGCAGGCATGAACTGATGAGGGCATAAACCAAAGGTTTAGTGGTGGGAATGGAGTGGAAAGAAAAGGAAAATCTACATGTGAACATGATATTGGCACTAAAATATAATTCCATTAATATAGAAAAGGTCAAGAAGCAAGTACATTATTACTTTGTCTTTTTCTTACTTTCAGCACCCTTGACTTTTATTCTCACTAGAGTTGGCCTAGTAGTATTTATTCTGTTCCTTTTAATTCTGCCACCTTGTCCTCTTGTCCTGCAATTGCTTGGAACTTTTTGTGACAACCTTATTGCTGCTGGAATTTTAACAACAGAAAACCCAAGCTGAAGTATCTGTATATTGTATGGGCTAGGATTAGATTACAAAATGGAACTTTTCAGAATCCTAAACAAGAATCAATGTTTTGCAGTTCTTCACATGGGGTGACATGAAAAAGAAAAAGACAAATAAATACAGTTTTATTTTCTTTAAGTATCTTCACTCACTTCTCTTACTTCACTACCAAGGTTCCTTCTTCATAGGCTTAAGAAATAAAGTTTCTTTTAATGCTTTTCCATATATATATAATTGGAATTAAACCAGAAAATTCTGAGACTAAACAAAAGGAACTTAGATTTCTTGCCATGTTCAAAGTCACATCAGAAACTTAAGTTGAACTAAAGATACTCTCTGTTTCATTAAACATTTACTGATTTCTTACGGTGTTCCAGGCCTTCTATGGGGTACAGGGGAAACTGTAGTGAATGAGATATAGTGTCTGCTTCCATGGAGTGTATAGTATATTTAGAAGGAAATAAAATTAAACAGGTAGTGAAACAAGGCAAGTGGTATCAAACGGCAAGCACTGGGTGATATGGTAGCACATATAGGGGATACCTAAAGGGTCTGGGGAATGGAGAGGAGGAAGTTATCAAGATAGACTTTCCCCCCCAAAATGTTATTTAAGCTGAGGGTGGTAGACAATAAATTGACAAAGATGGTATGTTTGGGGAGATGGAGAAGACAAGAGACTATTCCAAGGAGAGGAAACAACCTGCATGATGCATGAAGTCAATTTATTGAAAGAACAGAAAGAATTTTAAACAGGGCTGAGCTACAAAGTATAAGCATTAAGGCAACTAACTGATAAAAAGATGAGACTGAAGACGTAAGTGAGGGCCAGGGTTATAATAAGAATGCAAGGACGGTTCAATCTCAGGAAATATATTAATGTAACACACAATATTACCAGAATAAGAGAGCAAATACAATATGTTCATATCAGTAAATGCAAAATACATTAGACAAAAGTTAATCCTCACTTTTGAAATTTCTTAGCAAAATGCAATCATAAGAAAACTTTCTTCTTTAATAGTATCTCTCAAAAAACTTTAAAAAATATCTAATTTGATATTAAAAGGAAGCATCTCCTTTAAAGTCAGGAACAATGTGCTTTCTATCACCATTTTTCTTTCACAGTATGACAGTTGTAGCCAAACAGTAAGTCAGAGAGAGGGGGGTGGGGGTGGGGTAGTAAGAATTGAAAAAAGAGTGGGAGCCATTCTTTGCTTGGGAAATTTCCTTCCCAGAAGATAAATCATTGGACTGTGACAAGTTAATCCAACCTTTACATCAATTAAGATGTTAATTAAAGCCAATATTTCAACCCACCAAACAACCTAGTTGATAATACAACCTAAATATGGCACTAGCTTTATGTTTGTGAACTACTGACCAAAGTAAATGATCCACATTTATCTTTCCTCAGTATCTTTTACCATCCACTCTGTCTTCAGATTCCTTGCCAGTTGCATTTTACTGGTTACTTGATGTGTGCATACAAACTGTAAATGACTGTGGTTACATGCCCAGGAAGGGTCATTTTTTAAAAAATAGTGTACCCTCTATCTGGTGGTTAAAGATTATGATGGCCACAGATTTTATTACAGTAGTCTTATTATAGTATAGTAGGAGTAGCTCAAGAAATTTTATAACGATGCCCTCCCTCAGAAGAAAACAGACAAAGAAACAAAACATCCTAAACAATGGTTTGGAATATTAAAAACTATCTTGACTATGTAAATACTATAAAATATATTTCTCTAGGCATCACTGGTTCTTTGGCCTCTAATTAGTTTTCTTCACCTTGTTAGCTCTGTTTGTTGGCATCAGTCACAGTGAGACCAAACTTCACAGGAAACATTGTAAATCTTAATGTCACATGCACTCTATGATTTATATAAATAATGTTGGTTTATAAAAATTACTTTATGGGAGAAAATGTAGTATTATATAAAATCCATGAGGTTTCATCTCCTTGCTGTACTATTGATAAAATTTGTAACCTAAATAAATTTTACTTAACCTCCTTAAGCTTAGTTTATCTGTACAATGATAATGAAAATGCCTGTTTTACATGAATCTTGTGAAGATTAAATGAGACAAGCACAGTGCACAGTAACTACTATTTGGGGCCATGTAACTATTAGTCCCTTCCCTTTATTCTTTTTTATTTATTCATTTTATTGAGACATATTCACATACCATGCAGTCATACAAAACAAAGCATACATTCAGTTGTTTACAGTACCATTATGTAGTTCTGCATTCATCACCAAAATTAATTTTTGACATTTTCATTACCACACACAAAAATAATGATAAACATTGAAGTGAAAAAGAACAATTACAGTAAAACAGAACACTGGGTGCTTTTTTTTTTTTCCTTCCCCCATTTTTCTATTCATCCATCTATAAACTAGACAAAGGGGAGTGTGGTCCATATGGCTTTCCCAATTGCATTGTCACCCCTCACAAGCTACATTTTTATACAATTGTCTTCAAGATTCATGGGTTCAGGGTTGTAGTTTGATAGTTTCAGGTATTAACTGCTAGCTATTCCAATTCATTAGAACCTAAAAAGCATTGTTTATATTGTGCGTAAGAGTGCCCACCAGAATGACCTCTCGGTTCCTTTTGGAATCTCTCTGCCACTGAAGCTTATTTCATTTCCCTTTACATCCCCCTTTTGGTCAAGAAGATGTTCTTCATCCCACAATGCTGGGTCTAGATTCCTCCCCAGGAGTAATATTCCACGTTGCCAGGGAGATTCATTCCCCTGGGTGTCAGATCCCACATAGGGGGGAGGGCAGTGATTTCACCTGCCAAGTTGGCTTAGGTAGAGAGAGAGGGCCACATCTGAGCAACAAAGAGGCATTTGGGAGGAGGCTCTTAGGCACAATTACAGGGAGGCCTAGCCTCTCCTTTGCAGGAACAGTCTTTCCAAGGGCAAGTCCTGTGGTAGAGGGCTCAACCCATCAAACCACCAGTCCCCTATGTCTGTGAGCACATCAGCAACTACTGAGGTGGGGAAGCCCAACACCTCTGAATTCTCCACCAGCTCAAGGGGGCACTCCATATTCTTTTCATTGTTTTTTTTTTCTTTTTAATTAACTCTTTTTTATTTTAAGTCAACTATATCAAAAAAAATTTTAAAAAACACACAAAAAAATTTTTTTTCAAACAAACCATAACAAGGGAGTAACAAAAAGACAACTAACCTAACTACTTTACTTTCAACATGTTCCTACTCTACCCCAAGAAAATAACCTAATATAGCAACACTTCTGTGAACTTCTTCCGACCACAACCATCAGAAATTAACAGACCATAGTCATTCCTGGGCATTCCCAGAACATTAAATTTACCCACGATAGCTTATTCGTTCTTATTTGGTTATCATTCCCCCTTCCTTAATTGCTCTCTATCACTAGTTCCCCTACATTCTACATTATAAACCATTTGTTTTACATCTTTCAATGTTCACATCAGTGGCAGCATATAATACTTCTCTTTTTGTGCCTGGCTTATTTCGCTCAGCATTATGTCTTCAAAGTTCATCCATGTTGTCATAGGTTTCACGACATCATTCCTTCTTATACCTGCGTAGTATTCCATCATGTGTATGTACCACATTTTATTTATCCACTCATCTGTTGAAGGACATTTGGGTTGTTTCCATCTCTTGGCAATTGTGAATAATGCTGCTGTGAACATTGGTGTGCAGATATCTGTTCGTGTCACTGCTTTCAGATTTTTCAGGTATATACACCGAGAAGTGCAATTGCTGGATCGAAGGGTAACTCTATATCTAGTTTACTAAGGAACTGCCAGACTGACTTCCAGAGTGGCTGAACCATTATACAGTCCCAACAACAATGAATAAGAGTTCCAATTTCTCCAAATCCTCTCCAGCATTTTTAGTTTCCTGTTTGTTTAATGGCAGCCATTCTAATTGGTGTGAGATGGTATCTCATTGTGGTCTTAATTTCCATCTCTCTAATAGCTAGTGAAGCTGAACATTTTTTCCTGTGTTTCTTGGCCATTTGTATTTCCTCTTTGGAGAACTGTCTTTTCATATCTTTTGCCCATCTTATAATTGGGTTGTCTGTACTCTTGTCATTGAGTTGTAGGATTTCTTTATATATGCAAGATAGTCTTTTTTCAGATACATGGTTTCCAAAATTTTTTTCCCATTGAGTTGGCTGCCTCTTCACGTTTTTGACAAATTCCTTTGAGGTACAGAAACTTCTAAGCTTGAGGAGTCCCTATTTATCCATTTTTTCTTTTGTTGCTGGTGCTTTGGGGGTAAAGCCTAGGAAGTGGCTGCCTAATACAAGGTCTTGAAGAAGTTTCCCTACATTATCTTCTAGGAGTTTTATGGTACTTTCTTTTATATTGAGATCTTTGATCCACTTGGAATTAATTTTTTGCATAGAGTGTGAGGTAGGGGTCCTCTTTATTCTTTTGAATATGGATATCCAGCTCTCTCAGCCTCATTTCTTGAAAAGACTGTTATGTCCAAGTTCAGTGGCTTTGGGGGACTTATCAAAGATCAGTCAACCATAGATCTGGGGGTGTATCTCTGAATTCTCAGTTCAATTCCATTGATCAATATGTCTATCCTGGTGCCAGTACCATGCTGTTTTGACAACTGTGGCTTTATAATAAGCTTCAAAGTCAGGGAGTGTAAGTCCTCCCACTTCATTTTTCTTTTTTAGAGTGTCTTTAGCAATTTGAGGTTATCTTCCCTTTCCAAATAAATTTGATAACTAGCTTTTTGAAGTCTGCAAAGTAGGTTGTTGGAATTTTGATTGGGATTGCATTGAATCTGTAGATGAGTCTGGGTAGAATTGACATCTTAATGAGATTTAGCCTTCCTATCCATGAACATGGAATATTTTTCCATCTTTTAAGGTCCGCTTCTATTTCTTTTAGTAGAGTTATGTAGTTTTCTTTGTATAGGTCTTTTACATCTTTGGTTAAGTTTATTCCTAGGTACTTGATTTTTTTAGTTGCTATTGAAAATGGTATCTTTTTCTTCAGTGTCTCTTCAATTTGTTCATTTCTAGTATATAGAAACATTACTGACTTCTGTGCATTAATCTTGTATCCCACTACTTTCTAAATTTGTTTATTACCTCTAGTAGCTGTATCGTCGATTTCTCAGGGTTTTCCAGATATAAGATCATATCATCTGCAAACAATGACAGTTTTACTTCTTCTTTTCCAATTTGGATGCCTTTTATTTCTTTGCCTTGCCAGATTGCCCTGGCTAGCACTTCCAGCTCAATGTTGAATAACAGTGGTGACAGCGGGCATCCTTGTCTTGTTCCTGATCTTAGAGGGAGGGCTTTCAGTCTCTCACCATTGAGTACTATGCTGGCTGTGGGTTTTTCATATATGCTCTTTATCATATTGAGGAAGTTTCCTTCAATTTCTACCTTTTGAAGTGTTTGTATCAAAAAGGGATGTTGGATTTTGTCAAATGCTTTTTCAGCATCTATTGAGATGATCACTTGATTTTTCTCTTTTGATTTGTTAATGTGTTGTAATACATTGATTGATTTTCTTATGTTGAACCATCCTTCATGCCTGGAATGAACCCCACTTGGTCATGGTACATGATTTTTTTAAATGTGTCTTTGGATTCGATTTGCAAGTATTTTGTTGAGAATTTTTGCATCTATATTCATTAGGGAGATAGACTGTAGTTTTCCTTTTTTTGTAGCATCTTCTCCCGGTTTTGGTATTACATTGATGTTAACTTCATAAAATGAGTTAGGCAGTGTTCCATTCTCTTCGATGTTTTGAAAAAGTTTAAGTAAGACTGGTGTCAGTTCTTTTTGGAAGGTTTGGTAGAATTCCCCCTGTGAAGCCATCTGGCCCTGGGCATTTATTTCTGGGAAGCTTTTTGATGACTGATCGGATCTCTTTGCTTGTGATTGCTTGGTTGAGGTCTTCTATTTCTTCTCTGGTCAGTCTAGGTTGTTCATATGTTTCCAGGAAATTGTCCATTTCCCCTACATTATCCAGTTGTTGGCATACAGTTGTTCATAGTATCATCTTACAATTTTTTTTTAAGTTTTTCAGGATCCACAGTAATGTCACCTTTCTCATTCATTATTTTGTTTATATGGGTCTTCTCTCAATTTGATTTTGTCAGTCTAGCTAGGGGATTGTCAATCTTGTTGATCTTCTCAAAGAACCAACTTTTGGTGTTCTTTATTTTCTCTATTGTTTTTTTGTTCTCTATGTCATTTATTTCTGCTTTAATCCTTGTTATTTCTTTTCTTCTACTTGGTTTAGGATTGGTTTGTTGTTCATTTTCTAGCTTCTTCAGTTGCTCTATTAGTTCTTTGATTTTAGCTCTTTCTTCCTTTTTAATGTATGCATTTAGTGCTATAAATTTCCCCCTCAGTACTGCTTTTGCTGCATCCCATAGGTTTTGATATGCTGTGTTCTCATTTTAATTTGTCTCTCTATATTTAGCAATTTCTCGTGCTATTTCTTATTTAACCCACTGATTGTTTAGGAGCATGTTGTTTAACTTCCAGGTATTTGTGAGTTTTCTTTTCTTTTCTTTTTAAATTGAGATTCTTCAGATACCATACAACTATCTAAAGATCCAAAGTGTACAATCAGTTGCGCATGGCACCACCATCCAGCTGTGCATTCATCAACCAATTTTTTTTCAATTTTTAGAACATTTTCACTACTCCAGGAAAGAAATAAAGACCCCCCAAAAAAGGAAACTCAATCCTCCCATGCCCCTAACCACGCCCCCCTCCATTATTGATTCATAGTTTTGGTATAGTACATTTGTTACTGCTGATGAAAAATGTTAAAATACTACTGACTGTAGTATATAGTTTGCAATAGGTATATATTTTTCCCTATATGCCTCTCTATTATTAACCTCTAGTTACAGTGACATACATTTGTTCTAGTTCGTGAGAGAGATTTCTAATATTTGTATAGTTAATCATGTGTTTTATACATTCCCATCTTTTAACCTCCAACTTTCCTTCTG
The DNA here is from genome assembly GCF_015220235.1 of Choloepus didactylus. Classification (NCBI taxonomy): domain Eukaryota; kingdom Metazoa; phylum Chordata; class Mammalia; order Pilosa; family Megalonychidae; genus Choloepus; species Choloepus didactylus. Next base: position 58,299,071 of record NC_051321.1, on the reverse strand, counting down.
GTGACATGCGTGACTCTGAGCTTACCCTTGCCACCACCTTCACACACCTTTTAGCACTGTTAGTTATTCTCATTACATGCTACCATCACTCCTGTCCATTTCCAAATATTTAAGTTCACCCTAGTTGAACATTCTTCTCATAATAAGCAACCGCACCCCATTCTTAAGCCTCATTCTATATCCTGGGAACTTATATTTCATGTCTATGAGTTTACATATTATAATTAGTTCATATCAGTGAGACCCTGCAATATTTGCCTTTATGTGTCTGTCTTATTTCACTCAATATAGTGCCCTCGAGGTTTCTTCATCAACCCATTTCTTTTAAGATGGTTTTGTTCAAACACTATACATTCTGTCCTAAGCAAACAATCATTGGTTCCCCGTATAGCCATGTATTTATGTATTGAGCACCATCACTGCTCTCTATATAAGGATATTTCTTCCACAAACATGGAGGAAGAGTCAAAGAAGGCAGAGAGGGAAAAGAAAAAGGCAAGAGAAAGAGAGAAAAAGAAAGAAACAAAAAAACTTGATAGCTAGAAGGTGACAAAAGGAAAGATAGCATTAACCTAAATTAGAATAAAGAGTCAGACAACATCACCAATGCCAGGAGTCCCATACCCTTCCCCTATTCCCCACCTCCCACATGCATTTAGCTTTGGTATATTGCTTTTGTTACATTAAAGGAAGCATGATACAATGTTTCTGTTAATTCTAGCCTCTAGTTTGCATTGATTGTATTTCCCCCCCAATCCCACCCTATTTTTAACACCTTGCAATGTTGACATTCATTTGTTCTACCTCATGTAAAAACATATTTGTACCTTTTATTACAATCATTGAGCACCCTAGGTTTCCCTGAGTTACACAGTCACAGTCCTTATCGTTAATCTTTTGTTCTGGTGTCCCATATGATCCCAGCCTTCCTCTTTCAACCACACTCACAGTCATCTTTGTTCAGTGTACTTACATTGCTGTGCTACTATCTCCCCAAATTGTTTTCCAAACCTCTCACTCCTGTCTTTTCCTTTCTGTCTGCAGTGCTTCCTTTAGTGTTTCCTGTAGAGCAGGTTTCTTGTTCACAAACTTGGTCATTGTCTGTTTCTCCGAGAATATTTTCAGCTTTCCCTCATATTTTGAAGGATAGTTTTGCTGGATATAGGATTCTTGGTTGGTCGTTTTTCTCTTTCAGTATCTTAAATATATCATCCCACTTCCTTCTTGCCTCCATGGTTTCTATTGAGAAATCCACAGTCTTATCAAGCTTCCTTTGTATGTGATAGATCGTTTCTCTCTTGCTGCTTTCAGGATTCTCTCTTTGTCTTTGATGTTTGATAATCTGATTATTAAGTGTCTTGAGGTAGGCCTATTCAGATCTATTCTGTTTGGGGTACGCTGTGCTTCTTGGATCCATAATTTTATGTGTTTAATAAGAGATGGGAAATTTTCATTGATTATTTCTTCTATTATTGCTCCTGCCCCTTTTCCCTTCTCTTCTTCTTCTAATGGCTCATAAATTCTTGCTTTTCATTTTGTCTTTAAGTTCCTGGAGATGATGCTCATATTTCTCCATTCTTTTCTCTATCTGTTCTTTTGTGTGTAGGCTTTCAGGTGCATTGTTCTCCAGTTTCTGAGTGTTTTCTTCTGCCTCTTGAGATCTGCTGTCGTATGTTTCCAGCGTGTCTTTCATCTCTTGTGTTGTGCTTTTCATTTCCATAGATTCCACCAGTTGTTTTGAACTTTCAGTTTCTACCTTATGTATGTCCTGTGTTCTCATTATACGGTTTGGCTCTTTCACCATATCGTCCCTAAACTTTTTGAATTGACTTATTCTTAGTTGTTTCAATTCCTGCATCACAGTTGAAGTGCAAGTTTGTTCCCCTGACTGAGCCATAACCTCATTTTTTTTGGTGTAGGTTGTAGTTTCCTGTTGCCTAGGCATGGTTTCCTTGGTTACCCCAATCAGGCCTCCCCAGACCAGAATGGGCTAAGGTCCCAGAAGGAAGAAATATTCAGTATCTGGTTTCCCTGAGGGTGTGTCTTAGAAAATTTGTATACCCTGTGAGGCCTCAGGTGACGGTGCTTTTCTGTCCAGCAGGTGGCACCTGTTAGCCTATAATTCTTCACTTGTGTAAGGAGGTGTGGCTCTTTTTCCCCAAATTCTGAATGAAAGGCAGGTAGTAGAGCTGGTCCCACCCCTTTCCTCTTAGAGAAGATAGACCCCCTAGGGGGAGGTTATTAGCATTTCAATGTTCTCTCTCTGCCTGTGCTATACCCTTGTCTGGGTCACAGAACTGGGAACTGAAAATGGCTGAGGCTTTCTCCATTGAGCCAAAAAAGGGAACAGAGCTAGTCTGAGGTGACCCTCCAGCTCTCCAAGGTCAGTCATCACCCAAAGCCTCTGTCTACTTGTTGGGGGTTTGTACTTTGTAGTGAGCAGTTCACACTCGCTAAGTAAACCCCAGTTGGAGCTCAGCTGAGCTATATTTGCTCACTGGGAGAAAGCTTCTCTCTGGCACTATGAGGCTTTGTAGCTCAGGCTGTGGGGGAGGGGTCTCCTGATTTGGAGCCGCAGTTTTTCCTTACAGATTTTAGGCTGTGATCTCAGGCATTCCTCCCAATTTGGGTTGGTGTATGATAAATGGACGGTCACGTTTGTCCCCCTGCAGTTATTCCGGATTATTTACTAGTTGTTTCTGGTTTTTTTTAGTTGTTACAGGAGGACTACTTAGCTTCCACTCCTCTCTATGCTGCCATCTTAGACCCATCTCCCCTATGAGTTTTCTAAGTCTCTGCTGGTTATTGACTTCTAAGTGTATTCCACTGTGGTCAGAGAATGTGCTTTGAACAATTTCAACTTTTTAAAAATTTATTGAGGCTTGTTTTATGTCCCAGCATATGATCTATTCTGGAGAAAGTTCCATGAGCACTAGAGAAGAATGTGTATCCTGGTGATTTGGGATGTAATGTTCTACTATATATGTCAGTTAAATCAAATTCATTTATTAGATTGTTTAGGTTTTCAATTTCCTTAAGGTCTTCTCTCTCATTGATCTGTCTATAGGAGAGAGTGATGTGTTGAAGTCTCCCACAATTATTGTGGAAACATCCATTGCTTCCTTCAGTTTTGCCAGTGTTTGTCTCATGTAATTTGTGGCACCTTGATTGGGTGCATAAACATTTATGATTGTTATTTCTTCTTGTTGAATTGCCCCTTTTATTAGTATGTAGTGGCCTTCTTTGTCTCTCATAACATCCTTGCATTCAAAGTCTATTTTATCTGAGATTAATATTGCTACTCCTGCTTTCTTTTGGCTGTAGCTTTAGCTTGCATGAAATATTTTTTTCCATCCTTTCACTTTCAATTTCTTTGTGTCCCTGTGTCTAAGATGAGTCTCTTGTAAGCAACATATTGATGGCTCATTTTTTTTAATCCATTCTGCCAATCTATATCTTTTGATTGGGGAGTTTAATCCATTTACATTCAATGTTATTACTGTGAAGGTATTTCTTGAATCAGTCATCTTATCCTTCGGTTTATGTTTGTCAGATATATTTTTTCCCTCTCTCTCTTAATGGCCTTTAATGTACCCGTACTGAACCTTTCTCCATATCTCTCTCTCCTTTCTTTGTTTCTTTGTCGGTAGGGCTCTCTTTAGTATCTCAAGTAGGGCAGGTCTCTTGTTAGCAAATGCTCTCAGCATTTGTTTGTCTGTGAAAAATTTAAGCTCTCCATCAAATTTGAAGGAGAGCTTTGCTGGATAAAGATTTCCTGGTTGGGAATTTTTCTCTCTCAGAATTTTAAATATGTCATGCCACTGCCTTCTTGCCTCCACAGTGGCTGCTGAGTAGTTACTACTTAGTCTTATGCTGTTTCCTTGGTATGTGGTGAATTGCTTTTCTCTTGCTGCTTTCAGAACTTGCTCCTTCTCTTCTGTATTTGACAGTGTGATCAGAATATGTCTCAGAGTGGTTTTATTTGGATTTATTCTATTTGGAGTTCACTGGGCATTTACGATTTGTGTATTTATGGTGTTTAGAAGATTTGGGACGTTTTCCACAATTTCTTTGAATACTCTTCCTAGACCTTTACCCTTTTTTTCTCCTTCTGGAACACCAATGAGCCTTATATTTGGACATTTTATTTCATCTATCATATCCCTGAAGTCTGTTTCAATTTTTTTGATTTTTTTCCCCATTCTTTCTTTTGTTCTTTCATTTTCTGTTCTGTCATCCTCCAGTTCACTGATTCGCTGTTCAGCTTCCTCTAGTCTTGTACTATGAGTATGCAGAATCTTTTTAATTTGGTCAACAGTTTCTTCTATTTCCATAAGATTGTCTATTTTTTAATTTACTTTTGCAATTTCTTCTTTATGCTCTTTTAGGGTCTTCTTCATGTCCTTTATATCCTGTGTCATGCTCTTCATGTCCTTTATATCCCATGCCATGGTCTCGTCATTCATCTTTAGTTCTTTGATTAGTTGCTCTAGGTACTGTGTCTCCTCTGATCTTTTGATTTGGGTGCTTGGGCTTGGGTTATCCATATCGTCTGTTTTTTTCATATGCTTTAAAATTTTCTGTTGTTTTTGGCCTCTTGGCATTTGTTTAACTTGATAGGGTTCTTTTAGGATATGTAGACTGATTCAAACCCTTGTCTCTAATTTGTCAGATCTACAGCTTCGTGGAGTACACTTTCTATAACTAACCAGCAGGTGGCATCTGTGAGCCACCTATTCCCCTCAAGCCAGTTCTCCCCCACTTTGCCTTTGTGGTGAGTGGGGGTATGAGTCTTGTGGGGTCCAATTGGTGCATGAAGCTTGCCTGTGCAGTCAGTGTTGCCCACCCTGCATATGGGGTGTGTGTCTGAGTGGTTAGGGAGGGGGGGCAGCTTTAATAATCAAATCTCCCAGGTGTTCCTGGGGATTTAAAGCTGTTGCAATAGTCTAATCTTTCAGCTCAGTCTTGCCACAGTTTGTCTCTGCCGCTGACCCACAAGTCCTTGGTATTGGCGTATGGTCTCTGGGACTTGCGAGTGGATCCCTCTTCCAAGCTGTGCACTCCCAGGTCCTCTGCTGAGGGACAATTGTGCTACATCACAGGTGAGTGCCATCCCCCAAGGGAGGTTCTGGGCTGCAGAGCTGTGAAGGGGTTTTCCCAGCCTGCTGAAAGGATGGCTGAACAGGGTGTGTTAATTTCCTCCTCTTCACACAGCTCCACTTTCACAGCTCCAGGGCAATTAGCTAAGGGTGAGGGAAAGGCTACTGTCTACACCCGCTATTGTAGTGTATGCATGAGTTGTTGGAAACACTTTCCATCACACTGGGTTGTTTGAGGCAGCTCTGGGCTGTGGTGCTGGTGCCCGGCAGGAGTGTTCTCAGCCATTGGGAAGATGGCTATAAGGGGAAGCCCCCCTTTTCTTGGGAAGTTGTAGTGTTTAGCAAATTTTCTCAGCCACTAGACTTATTGCCTTGTGTCTCAGAGCTCCCTTAGCTCTGCTCTTGTCTGGGCCCAAATTGCAAGTCTTTGAGGCTTTCTTTAATGGGCTTCTGAGAGTAATTGTTTTAGAAAAAGATTTAAAAAAAAAAAAAAAAGGATCTAATGGGCTACTGAAATGCTAAGAGACAAGGAGATTAGGGCCATTAAGGAACAATCAAGAAAGCAGAGAAACCGGCTCTTCAGACAAGGAAACTCGCCTTCTGGATTTGCATATAAGCCTGACTCTGTTTGAGCCCTGCCCTTCTCTGTTCTATGTTCACCAGAACTCCAAAACGTCTCGTTTTTATTTTTGAGTGTTTTTTTTTTTTTTTTTCGGTGTTTTTGCTAGCCCTATCTCCTCTCCACTGGGCTGACTTCTCCCAGATTCTCTGGTGTCTGATTTAAGTCTATCTATGTTTGGAGTTTGGATCAGCAGACTGAGTTTCCGATAGGAGCTGCAACTGCAGTTCTCCCTCCTTGTTCCTAGCACCAATGGCCCCTCCTCCCACGGGACCGAGCCTGGCAAGGAGGGGCACAGGTCCCCCAGCTGCAAGAACTTACAGATTTCACTGATCTCAGCTGTTCCACTCATTCATGAGTGTTGTATGAAGTATGCCCAAAGTCAAATTGCTCTCCGGTGTCTGGTCCATGCAGTTCCTAGCTTTCTACCTACCGCCCTGGAGGAGTAACTAAAACTTACACCTCACCACTCCACCATCTTGCCCCACCCCCTTTTCCCTTCCCTTCATTCTTTGTCTTTAATATCAACTAATATCTCCTGCCATAGTGCTAAACCCTCAGCATGCTTTCCAGCCTTTCAAACTATCCAATGACCTTAAAGGGAACAAAGCACAATACACTAAACCTGGGTCACCAAGTGGAAGGAAAGGTCTTAAGATATACCATTCATGAAGATAGAGGCTATGTTTTTCTTGTTTTTTGTATCCTCACAGTATAACACATTGTCAGTTATACAGTGGAGACTCTACAAATTTACCAAATGAATGAAGGCAATATAAGGATCTTGAAAACAATATAGTGCAACAACTTTATTTTTAAATGCCAGAAAGCTGAGGTCTAGAGATGTTATCTGACTTCTCAGGTCATACAGCCAGTAAATTCAAAGCTAGGACATAAACTCAAGTCTTGTACTTCCTCTCTAGAGCACCATGGTGCCACTGCTTTGTGTACAGAGCATCTCAGCAAGCTTTTGCATTAAGTACTGTTCACCTTTTCTCTCTTTTTCAGGAATGTGTAAGACAACATTATTTATCCTGATTCTCTGCATAAGTACATGAATGATGGAGGACTCCGTTTTACAAAATGTGTTCCAAGATTAACTATCACTGACAAAGCTCTTACTTTGTCTCAAGCACTATGTTAAGTGCATCACAAATATTAACTCACTTCATCCTCAATACAGCTATGGAATAGGGACTAATATTATCCTATTTTTCAAATGAGGAAATTGCGACACAGAGAATTTAAGTGACTCAACCATGGACATACAGCCAATAAAGTCATAATCCAGAGGATATTCACAGGATTTAATAAAATGGGAAGAATTGTGAGTAAAATAGATTCATTTTATCAGTGTTCTACTCTAGACTTCTCAGGGTCTTTAATGATTTAATTGATTTTAATGGATTAAGAGCCTTTAACTGATTAATAATGAATTTCTGAAAGTATAGTATGTAATATTTCTCAACATGTTTGAGCAAGAGAGTTTTATAACTCAACTTTATTGAGTTATAGTTTACATGCAATAAATAAACTCATTTTAAGTGAATGGTTCAATGGGTTTTGACAAACGGAACCACCACCATAATCAAGGTACAGAACCATTCCATCCCCCCAAAAAATCTCTTGTGCTCCTTCCTTGTCCTCACCCTGTCCATTTCCCTAGCCTGTCCCTGGGCAACTACTGATCTACTCTCCATCATTATAGATTAAATTTATCTTTTCTAGAACTTGATATAAACGGAATCATACAGTATGTACTCTGTGTCTGCCTTCCTTCACTCAGTATAAATGATTTTGGGATTCATCCATGTTTCTGCATATTGTATCAGTAATCCATTCCTTTTTATTGTTAAGTGGTATTGCATTGTGTGGATAGACACATCACAATGTTAATCCATTTACTCATTGATGAAAATTTTTGTTTTGTTTTGTTTTTGATGCAGCATCTTCCACTTTGGAAATCAGGGATGTGGATCCCTACTAATGGCAGATTCTTGGCTACTTATAGACTATTGGAGAATAGGAACCAGAAACCTCATGTTGTCAGCAGTTCTGTTAGTCATGTTACAGCTGTCATATATTCTCTAGGAGAGAAGGGAAAAAAACAAAAACAAAAACAGCCAGGGAGGACCTTCTTCATGTCAGACATTTTACTGAGCATACTGCACCTGGAATGAGTAGGAAGTCATCCTGAGGACCACAGTCAGAAAGTATTTTGAGAAAACGATGTGTGTGCATGTGTTCTGTGTGTGCACTCATGCACATGCACTGTAGTAAATACAACAGAGAAGAAAAAGATGTCTTAACTTCTCTCCAGATGAATTGGGAAGGTTTTTGTGAGGGAATATTAATCTTGCTTCAGTCTGCAGATTGACGGCAAGTGTTCTGTTGAAGGTAATTAATAATATGAAACATTAGATGTTGATTCTGACATCTGTTGACCTTGTAATTCTACAGACCTTACAGGCAATAAAATGTCCCTGTATGCTGTACTGAATCTGTGTTTTGTTTTCACAATTATCTTTGTAACCGGTCTCACTCAGTAACCATTCCAGAGAGCTCCTCTTCCCTATTACAGTACTAATAAATTAGGGGTTCCATAAATGCCTTTGTTCAGATTCATTTTCTTCTTTCAGTTAATGAACAGCTATCTGCAGCTGCTCCTCAATCTTAATCCATCTGCATGGAGATGCCATGGTTATACACAGCATTTTATAAATATTGCTATGTTGACAAGCTGACTGCAGATGGGGGGGGTATTTTTATTATTATTATCCCTGAATAAGAGAGAGGCCAGATTGATAACACAAGGGTCTGTGGTCCCTTTTCTTCTGTAAATTGTTCACATAATTATATTTCTAGTAACAATATTACAGTAAGCATTACAATAATCATTGTGGTTGTTATTTGTTATTTGCTGAGAACCACTTCTGCATTCTGCATTGTATAAGACATAGCATGTAGGAGGACAGAGTTCACACTTGGAAGGATTAAATATTCTTGTTGTAAAAAGGAATCTGATCAGTCTAACAGAACTGAACCAATAAAGTAGATATGGTCTCTCAAGCCACATTTAAATGACATGGTCTATAGCAAAGGAGTTGTTCCATCTTCATCAACTCTCCTTTTACAGAATGAGGTTGGTTTGAAGTTCATAAAGTAAAGCAATGCATTAGAAGAGAAATATTTTCATTTACATTCACAACATGAATGCTTGTATACATTTTTTATTAGAAAAGTTGTAAGTTTACAGAAAAATCATACAGAATGTACAGAATTCCCATATACAACCCACAGTATTCTTGTTATTAACACTTTGCATTAATGTGGTAATTTTGTTATAACTGATGAAACAATATTTTTATAATTATACTATTAACTGTAATCATAGTTTACATTAGTTTGCACTGTGTTGTACAGTTCTATGTTTTTTCATTATTTTTTATTCAGGTAACATATATACAAACTAAAAATTTCCATTTTAACCACTTTCAAATATACAGTTCAATGGTGTGCTACCACCACCACCATCCTCTACCAAAACTTCTCCTTCACAACAGATAGAAACACTATATCTGTTAAGCATTAACTCTAGATTCCCTAGCCCCACTCTGGCCCCTGGTAACCTGTATTCTGGTTTCTGACTCTATAAATTTATGCCAGGTGATTTTTTTTACTTTTTTAAACTTTTTATTTGTAACACTTTCAAACTATAGGACAGATACAAAAATAATACAAAGCCCATACAGAAAATTCCAAAATACTCCTATCCCAAAGATACTCAGATTCACGAACTTTTAACATTTTGCCACATGTGCCATTTCATTCTATCAGTCTACCCATGCATCCATCTGTCTGTCTATTTATCAATCCATTTTCTTGACCCTTGAGTGTAGGTTGTATACATCATGCTCCTTGAACACTTAATACTGCCATGTACATTTCCTAAGAACAAGGATAATAACTTATATAACCAACTTAAGTGCAGTTATCAAGTTCAAGAAATTTAACATTGATATAAATCTTATACTACATATTACATTTTTTTCATATGCCCCAATAATGCCCCTTTGAGCTTCTTCTCCCTTTTTACTAGATTCCATCCAATATCATATATTGCTTTTTTTAAAAAAATTTTTGAACATTTTCATTACCACACACAAAAAGTAAGAATAAAAGTTAAAGTAAAAAAGAACACCCCAAACATCCCATACCTAGCATCTCTTCCTATCATTCATTTACTTTTTGTCATTTTTCTATTCATTTGTCCATACACTGTATAAAGGGAGTGGGAGCCACAAGGTTTTAACAATCACATGATCATACAGTGTAAGCTATATAGTTATACTATCATCTTCAAGAATAAAGACTACTGGGTTGCAGTTTGAGGCATTTCCTTCTACTTACTCCAATACACTAAGAACTAAATAAGGCATATCTACATAATGCATAAGAATAACCTCCAGAATGACCTCTTGACTCTTTTTGAGACCTCTCAGCAACTGAAACTTTGCTTCCTTTCTCTTCCTCCTTTTGGTCCAAGAAGGCCTTCTCAATCCCATTATACCAGGGCCAAGTTCATCCCGGTAAGTCATGTCCCACGTTGCCAGGGAGATTTACACCCCTGGGAGTCATGTCCCACGTAGGAGGGAAGGCAGTGGGTTTACCTGCCAAGCTGGCTTAGAGATAGAGGCCACATCTGAGCAGCAAAAGAGGTTCTCTAGGAGTGACTCTTAGGCACAATTTTAAGTAGGCATAGCCTCTCCTTTGTAGTAACAAACTTCATAAGGGCAAGCCCCAAGATCAAGGGCTTGGCCTTCTAAATTGGTAGTCCCCAGTGCTTGTGAGATATCATTAACTCCCCAGGTGGGGAAGTTTAATATTTCCACATATTCCCCCAGTTCCTCAAGGGGACTTTGCAAATACATCTTTATTCTCTGCCCAGATTACTCTGGGATGTACTGGTCCTTCAAATTAACCTGTACAAACCAATCAGATTTCACTTTCTATTCAACATTGCATATAATTATGTTGTTTGAATAAACTGACCACACAAGTTAAATTATACAGTGTATTACAAAAAGTACAGATTTTGCATCTAATAAACATCTCTTCCTTTGGTCTCACACAGAAGTTGAAGTCTCAGAAACACTGTCAATATCATCCTTTACTCTTTAGTCTAATTTACCTTAGTCCTAATAGAGTCCATTTCGTTCATATCTCTAATTGAAATCTGATCTCTTTTTTTTCAGACTTGCGGTAATTTTTTTTAATAATAAAAGTTGTAAGTTTACAAAGCAATCATGCATAAAATACAGGATTGCTGTATACCATCCCACCACCAACACCTTGCATTGGTGTGGAACATTTGTTGCTATTAATGATAGCACTTTTTTTGGTTATAAATCATACTATTTTTTAATAGTAGTTACTTTTGTTATGATTGATGAAAAATTATTAAAATAGTTCTATCTATTGTCCATTATTGACTTTAAGTGCTTTTCCCATATGTCACCTTATTACCACCTTGTATTAGTATTATACATTTGTAATAATTCATGAAAGAACATTCTTATAGTTATATTATTAACTATACTCCATTACATACAATAGGGTTCACTGTGCTGTACAATCCTGTTTTATCTTTTAATTTTTATTCTAGTAATATATACATCCTAATGTTTCCTCTTTTAACCACATTAACCTATACAGTTCAGTGCAGTTGATTACACCAACCAAAATGTGCTACCATCACTACCATCACTTTACAAACCTTTGCCATCAGCCAAAACAGAAATTCTGTACAAGTGAAGCATCAACACCCTATTCTCTAACCCCAATGTATTTCCTGGTAACTTACATTCTAGATTCTAATTCTATGAGTTTGCTTATTATACTTAGTTCAAAACAGTGAAATCATACAATATTTTTCTTTTTGTGTCTGATTTATTTCACTCAACACAATGTCCTCATGGTTCATTCATGTTGATCTATGCAACATAATTTCATTCCTTTTTATAGCTGAATAATATTTCATCATATGTATATACCACATTTTGTTTATCCACTCATCAGCTGATGGAAACTTGAGTTGTTTCCATGTTTTGGCAATTGTAAATAATGCCACTCTGAACAAGTATCAGTTCAAGTCCCTATTTTCAGTTCTTCTGCATATATACCTAGTAGAAGGATTGTTGGATCCTATGGAAATTCTAAACTTAGTTTTCTGAGGAACTGACAAACTGTCTTCCACAGAGGCTGAACAACTTTACATTTCAACCAGCAATGAATGACTATTCCTATTTCTCCACATCCTCTCCAAAACTTGTCATTTTCTGTTGTTTAAATAGTGGTCATTCTAGTAGGTGTGAAATATCTCATTTGATTTCCATTTCCCAAATAGCCAGTCATCTTGAGAGCTTTTTCATGTGCATTTTAGCCATTTGTATTTCCTCTTTGGATAAATGTGTATTCAAGTCTTTTAATCATTTTTCAATTGGGTCATTTGTCTTATTATTGTTGAGTTGTAGGATTTCTTTACATACTCTGGATATTAAGCCTTTATCTGATATGTGGTTTTCAAATATTTTCTCCCATTGAGTAGGCTGCAATTTCACTTTCCTGACAAAGTCTTTGGATGTTGATCTTGTATTGGTAGCTCTGATGTAGATTTTTCAGGACTTTCTATACATAGGATCATGTCATCTGCAAATAGTGACAGTTTTACTTCATCATTTCCAACAGTGGTGACAATGGGCATCCTTGTCTTGTTCCAGATTTTAGAGGGAAAGCTTTCAATCTTTCACCATTGAGTATGATGTTAGTTGTGGGTTTTTCATATATGCCCTTTATCATGTTGAGGAAGTTTTCTTCTATCCTATTATGCATCCAGAAAATATGCTGGATTTTGTCAGATAACTTTTATGAGTGAAATGTAATGATCCTGTGCTTTTTTCCCCTTCATATTGTTATTGTGGTATATTAAATTAATTGATTTTCTTGTGTTGAACAAGAACCCTTGCATACCTGGGATAAAAGCCACTTGACCATGGTGAATAATTCTTTTAGTGTGCTGTTGGATTTGATTTGTAAGTACTTTGTTGAGGATTTTTGCATCTATATTCATAATAGAAATTGGTCTGTAGTTTTCTTTTCTTGCAATGTCTTTATCTGCCTTTGGTATTAGGGTGATGTCTGCCCTCATAGAATGAATTAGGTAGTATTCCTTCAATTTTTTGGAAGAGTTTGTGAAGGTTTGGCATTCTTGGAGTGATTGGTAGAATTCACCTGTGAATCCATCTGTTCCTGGGCTTTTCTTTCTTGGGAGGTTTTTGATGACTGATTCAATCTCTTTACTTGTATTTGGTCTGTGAAGTCTTCTGTTTATTTCAGAGTCAGTGCATATTGTTCATGTGTTTCTAGAAATTTGTCCATTTCATCTAAGTTGTCTAATTTGTTGGTATATAGTTGTTCAGAATATCCTCTTACAATCCTTTTTACTTCTGTGGGGTCAGTAGCAATGTCCCCCCTCACACTCTGATTATATTTATTAGCATCTTCTCTCTTTTTTTGCCAGTCTTGGTAAGAGTTTGTCAATTTCATTGATCTTCTCATAGAACAAACTTTTGGTTTTGTTAATTCTCTATTTTTTTTAATTCTTAATTTCATTTATGTCTGCTCTAATCTTCCTTGTTTCTTTCTGCTTGCTTTGAGATTAATTTGCTGTTCTTTTTCTACCTCTTCCAGGTGTTCAGCACAATATTTGATTTTAACTCTTTCTTCTTTTTTAATGTAAGCATTTTGGGCTATAAATTTCCCTCTCAGCACTGCCTTCACTGCATTCCATAAGTTATGATATGTTGTATTCTTGCTTTCATTCATCTTGAGATATTTACTGGTTTCTCTTGTAATTTCTCTTTTACCTGGTGATTGTTTATTAGTGTGTTGTTTAACTTCCATGTATTTGTGAATTTTCTAGTTCTTCACTTGTTATTGATTTCCAACTTCATTCCATTGTGGTCAGAGGAAGTGCTTTGAATAATTTCAATATTTTAAAATTTGTTTAGACTTGTTTTGTGACCCCACACACAGTCTATCCTGCAGAATGATCCATGTATATACTTGAGAAGTATGTATATCCTGATATTGGGGAATGCAATATTCTGTATATGTCTGTTAGGTCTTGTTCATTTATCATATGATTCAAGTTCTCTATTTCCCCTCTCATCTAGATGCTCTATCTTTTGATGAGAGTGGTAGATTGAAGTCTCCAACTGATTGTAGAAGTTTGTATTTCTCCCTTCAGTTTTGCCAGTGTTTGCCTCATGTATTTTGTAGCACCATGGTTAGGTGCATAAATACTTGTGATTGTTATTTCTTCTTGTTAGATTGCCCCTTTTATTAATATATAGTGTCCTTCCTTGTCTCATAACAGTTTTGCATTCAAAATCTATTTTGTCCAATATTAGTATAGCTACCTCAGCTCTTTTTGGTTATTATTTGTTTGGAATATCTCTTTCCAACCTTTCATTTTCAACCTATTTGTGTCTTTCGGTCTATGGCGAGTCTCTTGTAAACAGGACACAGTTGGATCATACTTTTTTATTCATTCTGCCAACCATTCTGCCAATCTGTGTCTTTTGATTGGGGAGTTTAATCCATTAACAGTCAATGCTATTACTGTAAAGGCAGTACTTACTTCAGCCATTTTATCCTTTGGCTTTTATCATATATATATGATATCATTCCTAGAGAATGATCCATATACACTTGAGAAGTGTGTATATCCTGATATTGGGGAATGCAATGTTCTGTATATGTCTGTTAGGTCTTGTTCATTTATCATATGATTCAAGTTCTCTGTTTCCTCTCTTATCTAGAGGCTCTATCTTTTGATGAGAGTGGTAGATATATATCTTTTTACCCTTTTTGTTACCTTTACTGATAATCTTCATTTCTTCACACTACTCCAAGCTACTGTCTCCTTTCTTTCCTCCTTGGCCTGCAGAACTCCATTCAGTGTTTATTTATTTATTTATTTATTTATTTATTTATTTATTTATTTTATTTTTTTTTTTGTAGGGCAGGTCTCATGTTGATGAACTCACTCAGTTTCTGTTCATCTGTGAATATTTTAAACCCTCCTACTTTCTCAGTACCTTAAATATACTATACCACTGTCTTCTCACCTCCATGGTTTCTATTGTTTTTGGCCTCTTGGCATTTGTTTTGCTTGATAGGGCTCTTTCAAGTTGTAAAGAAAAAGGGATATCGATCTAATTTTTCAGGAGCAGTTTGGTGACGTACACTTTCTCTAACTAACCAGCAGATGGCGTCTGTGAGTCACCTATATCCCTCGAGTCAGTTCTCAACCTTTTTTCCACTTTGTGTGGGGAAATGATTCTTGTGGGTTCAGTTGGAGAACTCAGTTTGGGTGTGTTGCTGGAGCTATCTGCCCTGAATGTGCGGTGTGTGTACGGGTAGCCAGGGAGGAAGGGCAGTTCTAATGTTCAAATCCCCCAGGATCCCGGAAATTCAAGGCCGCCGCACAGGTCTAAGCCTTCATTTCAGTTCAGCCCCAGCCTCTCACTCTCGCTGATCCATAAACCACCGGACTTGGCGTAGCGTCCCTGGGTTCTCCAAGCGGATCCCCCTTCCCAGCCGCGCTCCTCCAGTAGCTCAGCCAAGGGAAGGCTGTGCTACGTCATCAGTGTGCGCCGTCCCACAAGGGAAGCCCCGGGCCGCTGGGCCGTGCGGCGGCGCACTCCCAGCCCGAAGCAAAAATGGCCGAGCAGGGTGTCTCAGTTCCCTCCTCCTCGCACAGTTCCTCCTTCCCAGCTCTGGGACAACTGGTGGGGCTCTGGGCTGTGGGCATGGCCCCGGGCAGGAGTTTATCCAGCCCTCCGGGGGCTAGCCGCTAGCCGCGGGGTTTCTTTCTGCTTCCGGCTCTCCCCTCCGTTCCCCTGAACCCAAGGGTATCTGCTGCGGGCTATCTTCCCGGCCAGACAGCAAGAGGCCACCCCAGCCCCCTCTTGCTGTGTTTTTCTGCATGGTTCCTACAATTGCTACTGGAGCTGCTCCTTTTTTAAAAAAAAAAAAACAGCCAGCTGGTCTCCATACGCTGAACCCTGGCTTCCCCAGCCCGCCGCGCGGCTGCAGGTCTTCCAGCCAGCTTACTCACTCGTTTCAGAATGCCAACTCCCAGTTTCACAAGTATACGGCCCCTCTGGAGCTAGGAGCCCTCATCCAGCTGGTGCATCGCTGTAACCAGTATTCTAGGTCACTTTCTGGTTTTTAGCTAGTGTTTTTCATGGAGGCGTTTTTTTCGCCCTGTCTCAGCTAGCCACCATCTTAGTTCCTCTGTCACCTCCATGGTTTCTAATGAGAAATTGCACTTAGTCTTATTATAGATCCCTTTATGTGAGAAATCACTTTTTTCTTGCTTCCTTTCCAATTCTCTGTCTTTGGCATTTGATATTCTGATTAGTATGTGTCTTGGAGTAGGTCTATTAGGATTTATTCTGTTTGGAGTAAGTTCTTGGACATGTATATTTATGTCTTCCACAAGAGTTGGGAGATTTGGGGCCATTATTATTTCCTCCACTATTCTTTCTGTCCCTTTTCCTTTCTCATCTCTTTCTGGGACTCTCATGACATGTGTGTTTGTGTGTTTCATGCTGTTTTAAAATCCCTGAGACCCTGCTCATTTTTTTCCATTCTTTTTTCTATGTGTTCTTCCATCAATAAGATTTTAATTGTCCCATCTTTTAGTTCACTGACTTTTTCTTCTGTCTGTTCAAATCTGTTGTTGTATGCCCCTAGAGTACTTAGTGTATTTTTAATCTTTTCTATTATGCTTTTCATACCCATAATCTCTGCAATGTTTCTTTTTATACTTTCAAATTCTTCTTTATGCTCACAGAGTGTCTTCTTAATATCCTTTATCTCTAGCCATATTTTCCCTCATCTTCTTGAATAGATTTAGGAGATTTGTTTGAACATCTTTGATTAGTTTTTCCAAATTCTGTGTCTCCTCTGAAGCTTTAATTTGTTTCATAGACTGGGCCATATCTTCATCTTTCTTAATTTGGCTTGTAATCTTTTTCTGCTGTCTAGGCATCTGATTATCCTTATTATTTTACTCTAAATGTCAGTTTCATTATCTACCATCCACAACATGGCTATGGACCCAAGAATGGGGTGCTGACAAACCCTGGGGAGAGATTCTAAAAAAATACCAAAAGCTTCTTTGATGGCTTCCCAGATCTGTGCTTTCCTGGTCTTTCCAGCTGATGATGCCTCTTAGCAAACTGTTCTCCTCAACCCTAACATGACTCTGTGCTTTTAAATCTCCACTGCCTCCATCCCCCATCAGAGGAGGGGATGAAACAATGGCTGTCCCTAACTTTGTCTGGGCTGGATTGAAACAGTAGCTCAGAGGAGGACCTAGTGATCTGAATTCACTAATCAAAAGTCATGATCAGTGCTCAGCCATGCCCACATCTGTTCTTGGAGAAGAGGATTTTTAGGTCCCTTTCTGACAGCAGAAGCCAGCCAGAGACTTCATCTGAAGGTGGCCCACCATGAGAGTGGGGGATCAGCACTGACAGCCACTGTGTAGAGAGAACTACTCACTGTACTTCAGTGTAGTTCATTAGCCCCTTTCTCCCACTCTTCCCTGGGTGCTATACAGAACCCCAGAAGAGTTGTTTCAGACAGTCCCTACATGTTTAATAGGTGCACTGGTATAAGGACTAAGTCCCAGAGCTCCCTATTTTGCCGTTTTCCCTGGAAGTCTCTACTATATGGATGCTTTTTAAGACACAGCTTGAGAGACAACAAGTTCACAATAAGTGGGAAGAATGTTCATTACCAATGACTTAGGCTATTTATATCCAACAAAGTGGGAGAGAAAACTATTGGTAAGTTTATTTGGGAAAAAATCCATTTATTGTGTGCCTCATATATGCAAATCATTATGTTGGGTGCTGGGAATATAGTTGTGAACAAGACAGACATAGTTTCTGCCTACAGAGAGAATGTGTTCTAGTGGACCAGTGAATGAGTAATCACAATTGTAATTATGAAGAACTGCAGGGTATGATGGAGTATCATATGGGAAGAACCATAGGGAGGAAGGTGTTCAAGCAATTAGTCTACAGTGGGTTGAATAGTAGCCTCCAAAATATGTCCATGTCCTAATCCTTGGAACCTGTGAATTTCACCTTATTTGGGAAAAGGATCTTTGCAAGTGCAATTAAGCCAAGAACCTTGAGATAAGGAGATAAATCTGTATTAGCATGGTGGTCCCTGAACCCATTGACATGTGTCCTAAAGAGAAAGGCAAAGGGATATTTGAGGCAGACAGAAGAGGTGAAGACACTGAGAAGAGGAGGAAGCAATGTAACCATGGAGGCACAGGTTGGAATGATGCAGCTACAAGTCAAGAAATACCAACAGCCACCAGAAGTTGGAAGGCAAAGAACAGATTCTTCCCTAGAGATTCTTGAGGGAGTGCAGTCCTGCTAACACCTTGATTTTGGACTTCTAGCCTCCAGAACTGTAAGAAAATATATTTCTGTTGTTTTAATCCTCCCAGTTTGTGGTAATGTGCTATAGCAGGCCTAGGAACCTAATGTATAGTCTATGATCTATTTATCCCCTAATTACAAGGGGGCACTACTAGGGAAAAAAGGAGGAATAAGTGACACTTCTCATCTTCTAATCTCCTTTAAACATAATAACTGGACTTCCAGGTTTTTGCTAGGAAGAGAGTCCTTATCTATGGAATCCTCTTAGCGGGATGTTTCTGGTTTAGGATTGCTCATATTAAAATACCTACAACCTATGTTTGTGTGAGGCATAGCTCCCCAGAAAATAGACAACTCTGACAGTATAGAATGGAGGTGTTTCAGAATATAAATGCAAACCTGACATGGAGACCACATTTAATATTCTAGACCAGAGAATATAAGCCTGATGTAAGAAAGAAAGACTCAAGAGGCAAACAACAGATCTCTGATCTCCCACTGAATTGCTTGTGCCCTTTCACTGCTTGCATTCTAGAAATTATTAGTAAATCTTGATATTTATTTGTGTTTGCCTGATTTGACAATCTAGCATCTAACCAGATGGGGATAGGAACATTGTGAGAGTCTTCTCTGGAAAAAGTTATATGTAGTTATGTGTAATCTGAGATCTAAAGGATGTGTAGATATTAACCCATGTGGTAGGCAGAATTCTAGGATGATCCCCAAGATTCTCTCGCCCCTGGTGTACGTACCCTGTAAAACTCTCCTCCCCAACTGAGTGGGTATAACCTGTGAATGTGGTGGGAAAGTCATTCCTTGTTTAGGTTATATTATGTGGCAAAAGTGATGTGATTATGCTACATTCTCTATAAGTGTCTGTCTTAACAGACTGAAGAGTGATTCTCCTACTGGCTTTGAAAAAATCAACTCCTGTGTTGTGAAAGAACTGTAACATGACTATATAGCAAGGACCTGAGTGTAGCCTCTGGTTGCTGAGAATGTGCCCAGCAAACAGCTAACAAGAAAATAGGGACCACAAATCATATAACTGAAAGGAACTGAATTCTGCCTCTTTGGGTTGGAAGGCAGATTATGCCCCAGTCTCCAGATGAGAATGCAGCTTACCTGACAACTTGACTGCAACCTAGTAAGATCCTGAGGAGAGGATATAGCTAAGCTTTGATTGGACTCCCGATTCATGGAAACTGTGAGATAATAAATCTGTGTGGTTTAAAGCTGCTGTTTGTGGTAATTTGTTATGCAGTAATAACACACACCTACTGAAAGAGTGTTGGAGTTGGGAAGAGTGTTCCAGGCAAAATAAGCCGTGACTGCAAGGACTCTAACATACATAAGAAAGCGCAACATGGGTCCAGGAACATAAAGAAGTCCAGCATGACTGAAGCATGCTGACCAAGGAGGAGACTGTTTGACATGCGGTTGAAGAGGGAGACACAGGCAGATCATACAGGGATTTGGAAGTCAGGTTATAGATTTTAGACTTTATCAATGCAATGGCGAGCATTTGAAGGTTTTAAAGCACCAGAGATATGATAAAGTTTGGGATTTTGCAAGAACACTGCACTAGTTTCCTATTGCTGTAGTAAAAAATTACCATAAATTTAGGATCTTAAAGTTTTAGTGGCTTATAGTTCTGTGAGCTAGATGTCTGACAAAGGTCTCACTAGGCTAAAATCAAGGTGTCAGCTGACTTGTGTTCCTTTCTGGAGGTTCCAGGGGGAAATCTGTTTCCTTGTCTTTTCCAGATTCTAGAGACCAGTTGCATTCTTTGGCTTATTGCCCCTTTCTCCTTCTTCAAAGCCAGTAATGCTACTCCTCTTTGACCACTTCTCCACAGTCCTTTCACCCTCTTATCACATCCAGAAAAGGTTATCTGATTTTAAGGATTCATGTAATTATATTGGGCCCATCCAGATAATCCAGGATAATCTCCCTATCTCAAGGTTCTTAACTTGCTTACCTCTGCAAAGCCCCTTTTGCTATGTAATGTAAAAGAGTCACAGGTTCTGAAGATTAAGACATGGACAACTTTGGGAGCCATTATTCTGCCTTCTACCATTACACTGGTGTCTCTGTGGAGAATTGAATAGAGAGAGGCAAGAGTGTATGAGAGACAGGGTAGGAGTTTATGTCAGCAGTATAGGAGAGGCAACATGGGAATGCAAACCAGAGTGGAGGCAGTAGGAATGGAGAGAGGTGGGTCAGATTTATGAATTATTTGGGTTGTATTTAGAGTACTTGATGTGGATGAAGGAGCAAAAGACAGAAATTAAGGATTTTGACTTCAGGATCTGCCTTGAAAATAGAGACACTGATTGAGGTAAGAAATATAGGAGATGGACTGGTTTGTGCTCCATGCTGTCTATACATACAGTTTCCATTTGCCCTTCCATATTTAATCTCCTCCTTTCACCACCTGGCCTTCTGCATCGGGAGGCTGACCTTAATGTAGTATTAGTAGGCTCCTTTGCCCTCTGGTTTCAAGTTAGGTTCAGTCAATGTGTACACAGGAAGGAGATCAAAGGAAGGGAGGAAAGTGAGGGCTGAATATTTATTTTCCTGAGTCTCTTCCTGCAGGGTCACCTTAGTTGGCTTTCTCCCTCTATCATGCAGCCCTTGCCATAAAGCATTCTCCCTCTCCAGTCTCCCCTTTCCCCTCTCCTCTCTCTCTCTCTCCTTGGTTCCTGTAACCACTTTATTCCCTTGCCATTCAAAAGCAACAATGCGAATAGTATCTTGCTGTTACTAGTCCTGGAATAATGCACCAACTCTTGTTCCCTTTCATAAACCTTGTTCACATTTTTGCAAATAGATCATTTATTTAAATTTCTTTTATTTCCTGCCAGAATCCTAACTGATACACATTCAATTTTATACATATTGATTTCAAGGTGACTGTAAGATATCCTATGGAAATGTTAAGTAGACATTTAGATACATGGGCCTGGAGCTCAGAAGGAGGGTGTGAAGATATAAACGCTGATGTTATTAGAATAGGGATAATAATCGGAACTTTGGCAACTGACCATATCTTCTAGAAAGAAACCATTGAGTTACAAAAGAAGAAAGCCTCGGAGAGAATACAGAGGAATTTCAAAATTTAAATGCTGGATGGGAAAGCAAAAAGAAGCCTAGAAGAATTAGCCAGAGTGGCAAAAGAGAAACCAAAACAAGAGGTAATAGAAAACTACAAAATGAATTGAAAATAGATAAGTAGGCAACTGTGTTAAACACTGCTGAGTGTCTAAGAAACATTGAAAAGTGACCACTGAATTGTGCAATGCAGATCATGCATTTGGTAAATATGTGTATTAATAACTTGCCTTTATATAGTAATTTTCTAGGTGCTAAGGGCATTTAAAGTATAACTGAGTCTATGAGCTCATGAAGTTTTCTATCCAGCAGGGGATTCAAGTCTAAACACATATCAATTTAAATATGGTAGTAAGATAAACCAATAGTAAAAAGCTCTATGAAGGCCTGAAGCAAGGAAAAAACTATCAGCCGTCACTTATTGGGGGGTGTATTTAGATGTCAGGCACTCAACTAAGAGCAATACATATATTATCTCATTCGAATCTTTGCAAAAATGCTACAGGTTAGGTACTATTATTATTCCCACATGATTATTTAACAGGAAAGGGAATTGACACATGGAGACATTAGTTAAGTTTTTTTTTTTTTTTTTTTTTTTATCATCATTTTATTGAGATATATTCACATACCACGCAGTCATACAAAACAAATTGTACTTTCGATTGTTTACAGTACCATTACATAGTTGTACATTCATCACCTAAATCAATCCCTGACACCTTCATTAGCACACACACAAAAATAACAAGAATAATAATTAGAGTGAAAAAGAGCAATTGAAGTAAAAAAGAACACTGGGTACCTTTGTCTGTTTGTTTCCTTCCCCTACTTTTCTACACATCCATCCATAAACTAGACAAAGTGGAGTTTGGTCCTTATGGCATTCCCAATCCCATTGTCACCCCTCATAAGCTACATTTTTTTTTTTTTTTGACTTTTTTAAAATGCAATTTTATTGTGTTATATTCACATACCAGATAATCATCCAAAGTGTACAATCAGTGCTTCACAGTATCATCATATTGTTGTGCATTCCTTACCAAAATCAATTTTTGAACATTTTCATTTCTCAAAAATATAAAAATAAGAATAAAAATAGAAAAGAACACCCCAAACATCCCATATCCCTTATAACACCCTATTCTTTCTTCCTTTCTTTCTTTCTTTCTTTCTTTCTTTCTTTCTTTCTTTCTTTCTTTCTGTTTCTTTCTTTCTTTATTTCCTTTTCTTTCTTTTGTTCTTTTCTTTCTTTTCTTCTTTCTTTTCTTTCTTTCTCTTTCTTTTTTCTTTCTCTCTTTCTCTCTTTCTCTGTTTCTTCCTTTCTTTCTTTCTTTGTTTCTTTCTTTGTTTCTTTGTTTCTTTATTGTCTTTATTTTCTTACTCATCTGTCCATACACTGGATAAAGGGAGTGTGAGCCACAAGGTTTTCACAAACACACAGTCACACTATGTAAGCTACATAAACATACAATCATCTTCAAGAATCAGGGCTACTGGATTACAGTTCAACAGTTTCATATATTTCCTTCTAGCTATTCTAATACACTGAAAACTAAAAAGGGATATCTATATAATGCATAAGAATAACCTCCCGAATGACCTGTCAACTCTATTTGAAATCTCTCAACCATTGAATCTTTTGTTTCATTTCTCTTCCCCCATTTGGTCCCAGAAAGCTTTCTCTATACCACAATGCCAGGGCCAGGCTCATCCTTGGGAGTCATGTCCCATGTTACCAGAGAGATTTACACCCCTGGGAGTCATGTCCCATGTAGGGGGGAGGGCAGTGAGTTTACCTGCAGAGTTGGCTTAGAGAGAGAGGCCAGATCTGAGCAACAAAAGAGGTTCTCTGGGGGTGATTCTTAGGCATAAAAATATGGAATGCTTCATGAATTTGTGTGTCATCCTTGTGCAGGGACCATACTAATCTTCTCTGTATCATTCCAATTTTAGTGTATGTCCCACTGAAGCAAGCACTCAGGGTGATTCTTATATATTCAGAAGTTAAGGAACCACTGGAGACTTCATTTGCTTTTTTCTTAATATGTAACAGTAGGGTAGTTTGGAGCTATGTACCACAGAAAAACATGTTTTTAAACTCAATCTATTCCTCTCGGTTGGACCCATTGTAAATAAGATCTCTTTGAGATGTTACTTCAGTTAAGGTGTGGCCTAAATGAATCAAGTTGGGCTAATTATCTTTTGTTTTTTTTTTTTTTTTTTAATCATCATTTTATTGAGATATATTCACATACCACGCAGTCATACAAAACAAATTGTACTTTCGATTGTTTACAGTACCATTACATAGTTGTACATTCATCACCTAAATCAATCCCTGACACCTTCATTAGCACACACACAAAAATAACAAGAATAATAATTAGAGTGAAAAAGAGCAATTGAAGTAAAAAAGAACACTGGGTACCTTTGTCTGTTTGTTTCCTTCCCCTACTTTTCTACACATCCATCCATAAACTAGACAAAGTGGAGTTTGGTCCTTATGGCATTCCCAATCCCATTGTCACCCCTCATAAGCTACATTTTTATACAACTGTCTTCGAGATTCATGGGTTCTGGGTTGTAGTTTAATAGTTTCAGGTATCCACCACCAGCTACCCCAATTCTTTAGAACCTAAAAAAGGTTGTCTAAAGTGTGCATAAGAGTGCCCACCAGAGTGATCTCTCGGCTCGTTTTGGAATCTCTCTGCCACTGAAGCTTATTTCATTTCCTTTCACATCCCCCTTTTGGTCAAGAAGATGTTCTCCATCCCACGATGCCGGGTCTACATTCCTCCCCGGGAGTCATATTCCACGTTGCCAGGGAGATTCACTCCCCTGGGTGTCTGATCCCACGTAGGGGGGAGGGCAGTGATTTCACCTTTCAAGTTGGCTTAGCCAGAGAGAGAGGGCCACATCTGAGCAACAAAGAGGCATTCAGGAGGAGACTCTTAGGCACAAATACAGGAAGGCCTAGCCTCTCCTTTGCAGCAACCGTCTTCCCAAGGGTAAAACTTATGGTAGAGGGCTCAACCCATCAAACCACCAGTCCCCTATGTCTGTGGTCATGTTAGCAACCATGGAGGTGGGGTAGGCGAATACCCCTGCATTCTCCACAGGCTCTTCAAGGGGGCACTACATCCTTTTTTTTTTTTCCCTTGTTTGTCTTTTTTCTTTCTTTTTTTTTTTTTAACTTTCCCTTCTTTTTTAAATCAACTGTATGAAAAAAAAAGTTAAAAAGGGAACAAACATACAATAAAAGAACATTTCAAAGAGACCATAACAAGGGAGTAAGAAAAAGACAACTAACCTAAGATAACTGCTTAACTTCCAACATGTTCCTACTTTACCCCAAGAAAGTTACATAATATAGCAACATTTCAGTGAACTTGTTCCTACTACATCCATCAGAAATTAACAGACCATAGTCATTTCTGGGCATCCCCAGAACGTTAAATAGCTTATCTGTTCTTCTTGGATTATTGTTCCCCCTTCCTTAATTGCTCTCTACTGCTAGTTCCCCTACATTCTACATTATAAACCATTTGTTTTACATTTTTCAAAGTTCACATTAGTGGTAGCATATAATATTTCTCTTTTTGTGCCTGGCTTATTTCGCTCAGCATTATGTCTTCAAGGTTCATCCATGTTGTCATATGTTTCACCAGATCGTTCCTTCTTACTGCCGCGTAGTATTCCATCGTGTGTATATACCACATTTTATTTATCCACTCATCTGTTGAAGGACATTTGGGTTGTTTCCATCTCTTGGCAATTGTAAATAATGCTGCTATGAACATTGGCGTGCAGATATCTGTTCGTGTCACTGCTTTCCGATCTTCCGGGTATATACCGAGAAGTGCAATCGCTGGATCGAATGGTAGCTCTATATCTAGTTTTCTAAGGAACTGCCAGACTGACTTCCAGAGTGGCTGAACCATTATACAGTCCCACCAACAATGAATAAGAGTTCCAATTTCTCCACATCCCCTCCAGCATTTGTAGTTTCCTGTTTGTTTAATGGCAGCCATTCTAACCGGTGTTAGATGGTATCTCATTGTGGTCTTAATTTGCATCTCTCTAATAGCTAGTGAAGCTGAACATTTTTTCATGTGTTTCTTGGCCATTTGTATTTCCTCTTCAGAGAACTGTCTTTTCATATCTTTCGCCCATTTTATAATTGGGCTGTCTGTACTATTGTCATTGAGTTGTAGGATTTCTTTGTATATGCAAGATATCAGTCTTTTGTCAGATACATGGTTTCCAAAAATTTTTTCCCATTGAGTTGGCTGCCTCTTTACCTTTTTGAGAAATTCCTTTGAGGTGCAGAAACTTCTAAGCTTGAGGAGTTCCCATTTATCTGTTTTCTCTTTTGTTGCTTGTGCTTTGGGTGTAAAGTGTAGGAAGTGGCCTCCTAATACAAGGTCTTGAAGATGTTTTCCTACATTATCTTCTAGGAGTTTTATGGTACTTTCTTTTATATTGAGATCTTTGGTCCATTTTGAGTTAATTTTTGTGTAGGGGGTGAGGTAGGGGTCCTCTTTCATTCTTTGGATATGGATATCCAACTCTCCCAGCCCCATTTGTTGAAAAGACCGTTATGGCTCAGTTCGGTGACTTTGGGGGCCTTATCAAAGATCAGTCGGCCATAGATCTGAGGGTCTATCTCTGAATTCTCAATTCGATTCCATTGATCTATATGTCTATCTTTGTGCCAGTACCATGCTGTTTTGGCAACTGTGGCTTTATAATAAGCTTCAAAGTCAGGGAGTGTAAGTCCTCCCACTTCGTTTTTCTTTTTTAGAGTGTCTTTAGCAATTCGAGGCATCTTCCCTTTCCAAATAAATTTGATAACTAGCTTTTCCAAGTCTGCAAAGTAGGTTGTTGGAATTTTGATTGGGATTGCATTGAATCTGTAGATGAGTTTGGGTAGAATTGACATCTTAATGACATTTAGCCTTCCTATCCATGAACATGGAATATTTTTCCATCTTTTAAGGTCCCCTTCTATTTCTTTTAGTAGAGTTATGTAGTTTTCTTTGTATAGGTCTTTTACATCTTTGGTTAAGTTTATTCCTAGGTACTTGATTTTTTTAGTTGCTATTGAAAACGGTATCTTTTTCTTGAGTGTCTCTTCAGTTTGTTCATTTCTAGCATATAGAAACATTACTGACTTATGTGCATTAATCTTGTATCCCGCTACTTTGCTAAATTTGTTTATTAGCTCTAGTAGCTGTATCGTCGATTTCTCAGGGTTTTCTAGATATAAGATCATATCATCTGCAAACAATGACAGTTTTACTTCTTCTTTTCCAATTTGGATGCCTTTTATTTCTTTGTC
Organism: Choloepus didactylus; assembly: GCF_015220235.1. Lineage (NCBI taxonomy): Eukaryota > Metazoa > Chordata > Mammalia > Pilosa > Megalonychidae > Choloepus > Choloepus didactylus. The sequence continues at coordinate 58,272,362 of NC_051321.1, read as the reverse complement.
TTGCCAGATTGCCCTGGCTAGCACTTCCAGCACAATGTTGAATAACAGTGGTGACAGCGGGCATCCTTGTCTTGTTCCTGATCTTAGAGGGAAGGCTTTCAGTCTATCACCATTGAGTACTATGCTGGCTGTGGGTTTGTCATATATGCTCTTTATCATGTTGAGGAAGTTTCCTTCAATTCCTACCTTTTGAAGTGTTTTTATCAAAAAGGGATGTTGGATTTTGTCAAATGCTTTTTCAGCATCTATTGAGATGATCAATTGATTTTTCCCTTTCGAGTTTTTAATGTGTTGTAATACATTGATTGTTTTTCTTATGTTGAACCATCCTTGCATGCCTGGAATGAACCCCACTTGGTCATGGTGTTTGATTTTTTTAATGTGTCTTTGGATTCGATTTGCAAGTATTTTGTTGAGGATTTTTGCATCTATATTCATTAGGGAGATTGGCCGGTAGTTTTCCTTTTTTGTAGCATCTTTGCCTGGTTTTGGTATTAGATTGATGTTAGCTTCATAAAATGAGTTAGGTAGTGTTCCATTTTTTTCAATGTTTTGAAAGAGTTTGAGTAAGATTGGTGTCAGTTCTTTCTGGAAAGTTTGGTAGAATTCCCCTGTGAAGCCATCTGGCCCTGGGCATTTATTTGTGGGAAGATTTTTGATGACTGATTGGATCTCTTTGCTTGTGATGGGTTGGTTGAGGTCTTCTATTTCTTCTCTGGTCAGTCTAGGTTGTTCATATGTTTCCAGGAAATTGTCCATTTCTTCTACATTATCCAGTTTGTTGCCATACAGTTGTTCATAATATCCTCTTATAATTTTTTTAATTTCTTCAGGATCTGCAGTTATGTCACCTTTTCATTCATTATTTTGTTTATATGGGTCTTCTCTCTTTTTGATTTTGTCAGTCTAGCTAGGGGCTTGTCAATCTTGTTGATCTTCTCAAAGAACCAACTTTTGGTGATATTTATCCTCTCTATTGTTTTTTTGTTCTCTATGTCATTTATTTCTGCTTTAATCCTTGTTATTTCTTTTCTTGTACTTGGTTTAGGATTGGTTTGCTGTTCATTTTCTAGCTTCTTCAGTTGATCCATTAGTTCTTTGATTTTGGCTCTTTCTTCCTTTTTAATATATGCGTTTAGTGCTATAAATTTCCCCCTTAGCACTGCTTTTGCTGCATCCCATAGGTTTTGGTATGTTGTGTTCTCATTTTCATTCGTCTCTATATATTTAGCAATTTCTCTTGCTATTTCTTCTTTAACCCACTGATTGTTTAGGAGTGTGTTGTTTAACCTCCAGGTATTTGTGAATTTTCTAAGTCTCTGATGGTTATTGACTTCTAATTGTATTCCATTGTGGTCAGAGAATGTGCTTTGAATAATTTCAATCTTTTTAAATTTATTGAGGCTTGTTTTATGTCCCAGCATATGATCTATTCTGGAGAAAGTTCCGTGAGCACTAGAAAAGTATGTGTATCCTGGTGATTTGGGATGTAATGTCCTGTAGATGTCTGTTAAATCTAATTCATTTATCAGATTGTTTAGGTTTTCAATTTCCTTATTGGTCTTCTGTCTGGTTGATCTATCTATAGGAGATAGTGATGTGTTGAAGTCTCCCACAATTATTGTGGAAACATCAATTGCTTCCTTTAGTTTTGCCAGTGTTTCTCTCATGTATTTTGTGGCACCTTGATTGGGTGCATAGACATTTACGATTGTTATTTCTTCTTGCTGAATTGCCCCTTTTATTAGTATGTAGTGGCCTTCTTTGTCTCTCAAAACATCCCTGCATTTGAAGTCTATTTTATCTGAGATTAATATTGCTACACCTGCTTTCTTTTGGCTGTAGCTTGCATGAAATATTTTTTTCCATCCTTTCACTTTCAGTTTCTTTGTGTCCCTGTGTCTAAGATGAGTCTCTTGTATGCAACATATTGATGGTTCATTTTTTTTGATCCATTCTGCGAATCTATATCTTTTAATTGGGGAGTTTAATCCATTTACATTCAACGTTAAAACCGTGAAGGCATTTCTTGAATCGGCCATCTTATCCTTTCGTTTATGTTTGCCATATTTTTCCCCCTCTCTATTAATATCCTTTATTGTACCCATACCGAATCTCTTTAGTACTGAACCTTTCTCCAAGTCTCTCTGTCCTGTCTTTGTTTCTCTGTCTGTAGGGCTCCCTTTAGTATCTCCAGTAGGGCAGGTCTCTTGTTAGCAAATTCTCTCAGCATTTCTTTGTCTGTGAAAAATTTAAGCTCTCCCTCAAATTTGAAGGAGAGCTTTGCTGGATAACGTATTCTTGGCTGGAAATTCCTCTCACTCAGAATTTTAAATATATCATGCCACTGCCTTCTTGCCTCCATGGTGGCTGCTGAGTAGTCACTACTTAGTCTTATGCTGTTTCCTTTGTATGTGGTGAATTGCTTTTCTCTTGCTGCTTTCAGAACTTGTTCCTTCTCTTCTATGTTTGACAGTGTGATCAGTATATGTCTCGGACTGGGTTTTTTTGGATTTATTCTATTTGGAGTTCGCTGAGCATTTATGATTTGTGTATTTATGTTGTTTAGAAGATTTGGGAAGTTTTCCCCAACAATTTCTTTGAATACTCTTCCTAGACCTTTACCCTTTTCTTCCCCTTCTGGGACACCAATGAGTCTTATATTCGGACGTTTCATATTATCTATCATATCCCTGAGGTCCATTTCGAGTTTTTCAATTTTTTTCCCCATTCTTTCTTTTATGCTTTCATTTTCCATTCTGTCATCTTCCAGGTCACTGATTCGTTGTTCAGCTTCCTCTAGTCTTGTACTATGAGTGTCCAGAATCTTTTTAATTTGGTCAACAGTTTCTTTAATTTCCATAAGATCATCCATTTTTTTATTTCGTCTTGCAATGTCTTCTTTATGCTCTTCTAGGGTCTTCTTGATTTCCTTCATATCCCGTACTATGGTCTCATTGTTCATCTTTAGTTCTTTGAGTAGCTGCTCTAGGTGCTGTGTCTCTTCTGGTCTTTTGATTTGGGTGCTTGGGCTTGGGTTATCCATATCGTCTGGTTTTTTCATATGCTTTATAATTTTCTGTTGATTTTGGCCTTGTGGCATTTGCTGAACTTGATAGGGTTCTTTTAGGGTTTGTAGACCTATTGAAGTCCTTATCTCTAATTTATCAGATCTACAGCTTCGTGGAGTACACTTTCTCTAACTAACCAGCAGGTGGCGTCCACGAGCCACCTGTTCTCCACAAGCCAGTTCTCCCCTGCTTAGCCTTTTTGGTGAGTGGGGGAGTGAGTCTTGTGGGGCCCAATTGGTGTACCAAGCTTGCGTGTGTAGTTGGTGTTGCCTGCCCTGTATGTGGGGCGTGTTTCTGGGCAGTTGGGGAGGGGGGGTGGCCCTAACAATCAAATCTCCCTGATGATCCTAGAGGTTTAAAGCTGCTGCAATAGTCTAATCCTTCAGTTCAGTCCTGCCACAGTTTGTCTCTGCCACTGACCCACAAGTCTTTGGTATTGGCGTATGGCTCCTGAGACTTGCAAGTGGGCCCCTCTTCCAGGCCGTGCACCCCGGGTCCTCTGTTGAGGGATGAGTGTGCTATGTCACAGGTGAGTGCCGTCCCCCCAGGGCAGTTCTGGGCTGCTGGGCTGTGTAGGGAGGCTCCCAGTCTGCTCAAATGATGGCTGAATGGGGCTTTGTTAATTCACACTGCTCCACCTTCCCAGCTCTGGGACATTCAGCTGAGGTTGCAGGGAAGGCTAATGTCCACGCCCAGTTTTGTGGTGTGTGCCTGTTATTTGAAGCACTTCCGTCACACTGGGTTGTCTGGGGCAGCTCTGGGCTATGGGGCTGGCGATGGGCAGGAGTGTTTCCTGTCCACCAGGATGGTGGCTGTGAGCAGACACCCCCCTTTTCTTGGGAAGTTGTGTTGTTTAGTGAATTTTCTCAGCCACTGGATTATTGCCTTTTGTCTCAGAGCTCTCTTAGTTCTGCTCTTGACTTGACGTGCCCAAATTGCAATTCTTTGAAGCTTTCTGTATTGGGCTTCTTAGAGTAATTGTTTTAGAAAAAGAAAAAAGGATATAAAAAAAAAAAAAAAAAAAAAACGGCCCTCCTCAGAGATCTAATGGGTTATTGAAATGCTAATAGACAAAGCAACCAGGGCCATTAAGGAAAGGTCCACAGGGCAGAGAGATCAGCTTTGCTTCGGGATTTGCATATGCGCCTCAAGGCCTGAGCTCTGCCCTTCCCCTTTCTGTGTTCACCAGAACTCCAAAAATCCTCTGCTTTCATTTTGGAGTTTTTCGTGTTGTTTTTTTTCTATGCCTGTCTCCTCTCTGCTGGGCTGGCTGCTCTCAGAGTCTCTGGTGTCTGGTCTCAGTCTATCTATGGTTGGAGTTTGAATCAGTAGAATGAGTTTCCGATAAGAGCAGCCGCTGCAGTTCTCCCTTCTCCTTCCCGGAGCTGACAGCCCCTCCTCCCCCGGGACTGAGCCTGGCAGGGAGGGGCGCGGGTCCCCTGGCCGCAAAAACTTACAGATTTCGCTGATCTCAGCAGTTCCACGTTTTCATGAGTGTTGTATGAAGTATGCCCAAAGACAGATTGTTCTGTGGTGTCCAGTCCACGCAGTTCCTGGCTTTTTACCTACTTTCCTGGAGGAGTAGCTAAAACTTACAGCTCACCAGTCTGCCATCTTGCCCCGCCTCCTCCTAGTTAAATTTTTAAGACTTACAACTAGTAAATGAAAGAGCTGAGATTGAAGTCTATCTGACATCAAGACCCATGCTTTTAACATACATTTCAGAGTAGAAATTAATTAAAACAACAAAGTTTTCCACCTTGTTAAGAATAATTAATTCATTAATAATTAATACATTGTCTTTAGATCTGACATTACTCTTGGAGGCTTTTTTGTTTACTTTTCATTTTGAAATTATAGATTCATGAGGAGCCGCATAAATTACATAAGAGATTCCTGTGCACTCTTCACTCAGTTTGCACCAGTGGTTACATCTTACATAACTATAGCACTCTGTCAAAACCAGGAAGTTACCATTTGTTACAATGTATGTGTATAGTTTTATGCCATTTTATTGTGTAGATTCATGTAACAACACCACAATCAAGATACAGAACTATTCCATCACCACAAAGATTTCCCTCATGCTACCTCTTTATAGTCACATCCACCCCACACCCCCCAACTATTTCTAAACCCCTAACAACCACTATATCCATTTCTAGAATTTTGTCATTTTGAGAATGTTATATAAGTACATTATGGGACCTTCAGTAACTGGCCTTTTTCATTCAGCATAATGCCCTTGAGAGCCATTCAAGTAATTGTATGTATCTACAGTTTGTTCCTTTTTGTTGCTGAGTAATATTCCAGATTATAAATGTACTGCAGTTTGTTTCAGTATTTACCTTTTGAAGGATGTTTTGGTTGTTTGCAATATTTGGCTATTACAAAAAAAGCTCCTGCAAACATCCATGTACAGATTTTGTATGGATTTAAGTTTTGTTTTTTGTTGTTTTTTCCAACATAAATGCCCAGAAGTGATTGCCAGGTTGTACAGTAAGTGTAGGTTTAGTTTAGTTTAGTGTTTTTTTGTTTTTTTTTTTTTAAAAACTTCCCAACTATTTCCAAGCATGACTGTAAGATCTTACATCCTCATCAGCAATGTATGAGTGATCCAGTTTTTCTGCATCTCATCAACATTTGGTATTTTCAAATTTTTTTATTTTACCTGTTCAAATATGTTGACCATATTTTCATGTGCTTATTTGCCATTTGTATATCTTTTTTGGTGAAACATCTCTTTATATCTTTTGCCATTTAATAATTGGACAGTTTGTATTTTTATTGAGCTCTGAGAGTTTTTAATATATTCTAAATATGGGTCCCTTTGTCAGATATGTGACTGGCAAACATTTTCTCTCATTCTGTAGCTTGTCTTTTCATCCTCAACAAGGTTATACTCAGAGCAAAAGATTGTAATTAATTGTCTACATTTATAAATTTTTATCTATAAAACCATAGAAACATCAACTTGGAAGTCTTTTCCAATGACATTGTCATCTAGATGAGAAATTCTGCTACTCTATTTGTGTCTTGGCAATAGGGCATGAGATAGGAAATATCACGGCTTAGTCTACATCAGGCATTATAGAATAATATGTATCCAAAACGCAGAGAAGCATGTGGGCAAACTGCTACTAATCCATGTAAATTGCACATTAAGATGGCTTATACTTTATAAGATTTCTGAAACACTGTCATTCAGTTTCACAGGCAACATGAGAGGGATTTTCAGAGCCTGAGATCAAGAAAATTGGAAGGTGGAATTCAAGGAGATAGAAGTTATACAATACAATTTAATACAATCTCTTTAGGTATCAAAGTTTGTAGGAAATAGCTGTGCTACGTTTCATAGTCGATTGATATAAATACATAAATCAGAAAACAATATCTAAACTTTCAAGGATTGTATGCTATAATGTGCATTTGAGAAATATCTTTAGAAAGCATAATTCTATGGGATGACTAGGCCTATTGTAGCAATAAAGTGGGAAAATGAAAACAAATATCTAGATTTTCAAGTTGTCTGGATTTTATTATTTATTTTTTGCTTGATTAATTTAAATATTTTAAGGAGTGTAAACATAAAACAAGAAGGTTAGTATTTTTCCTTATACGTATCAGATTCAGTGTTATTGGTTCTAGGTTACAACTAACAGATGAACTGTATTCTGTAACTGTATATGGTATTGTTTCATTTATTCTCTAGCTAGAGGAGCAAGCATGTCTCATCTGTTAATCTCTATTAGTTGAGAGGAAATAATTTTCCTTGGCCTATTCTTTTTTTTGTTTTGTTTTGTTTTTTGATAATCACAAAGACTAACTCCAGAAATAACAAAATAAGCTAAATTCTAAAATTAGTTTGTCTCCACACAATATTTTATTTGAAGTATCTTCTTAATATGCATCTAGAAGAAATGTTTCAAAATTTTAATTTAATAATACATTCTAAAATATTCAGAGTTCTCTTCCTATGAATATTTTTTTAAAGATACTGGTTAGAATTCAAAAGAGGAAATTTTGAAATTTATAAATTTATAACATATAAAATATTCCAGAAAGCTATATTTGTTTCCCTCTCTATGAGCTTTAGACAACTTTAGAAACTTTTATGGGGGTGTCCAACTCGCAAAATCATCTGAGACTACCTCTTTCCATGAGGAAGAGGTCAACATTTAAATAAGGTGCTGGTGGTTTTGACCTTAACACCAGGGGCTGTCCAGCTGGGACTTAGTGTCCATTCTGTCCTTTCAGTTAAGTTTCTAACAGATTCTTGTGGAAATAAGGGGGAAAGGGCAAATTAGCTTGAAAATCCGAATCTACAAAGGAGGACAAGAAGTGTGGTACAAAAGAAAAAAAGCATTCCAGATAAGTCTTTCTAAAATCAGCAAAACAATACGTTACAGAAAGAGCAGACTTAGGAAACAAAAGAATATCCTCTCAGTCTAATGACATAATCATTTACTTTGGTGAGTGGCACTGAACTCCAGGAATATATTTTATAAATTAGACACTTATAATAAAACATCAGCCTCATTTATCCCAAGAACATCTGTTGAGTCTCTCTCTCTCTTTTATGGTAGGGAGAGTGAAGCTAGTGGCAGTTTGCCATGGTTATGTGATATCCTGGCAAGAAAATGCCTCATGTTATATCACAAACACATGGTCTGATAATAATTTTATATTATATTCCTTTAGTGCTTTATTCCCATTTTTAGGAGACCTCTTCTAGACAAGAGCAAAATGTTGTCTTGCCAATAGATCACATCAAATGTTAACACATGTTTCTACTTTTAGAATTCACATGGTTAAAAAGTTAAAAATTAACCTTATGTTACTTGCGACCTAAATTTTGATAGTGCAGTAAATTTGGGAGTTCGTCCGTATTGAAGGTACTGTTTCTCTATTTTCCTTCCAATTAAGGAATTCTCTCCTTCTTTTCAGTGGTTAATGTTCCTCAAGTTACAACTGACTAAATTGGAATTTGTACCAAATATAGAACCAGGACAGTAAGATGACTCTAAACTTAAGGTCACAAACCAGCATCCCATAAGCCGAATCTGGTCCACAGGTATGTTTTGATTGGCCTACAGAGTATTTAAACTTTTTAAAAATTAGTTGCCAAATTTAAAACTTGGGAGATTTCACTTAGAAATCTTGATCCTCAGGTTCTTTGAATAAAATCACTTGCAGCCCTGGTCCACATTTTCACATGGCAATGACTGCAGTGATTGTCGGATACTGGGTAATATCAGTCTCTTGCCTGGGAACACCCCCTTGCTGGTTCTCCTAAGTCCCATCAAACATGCTTTTAGTTGTTTACACATATCGGGCCCCATGGACCTCTGAGTTTGGTACTCTTTTTCTCAACTATGTTATATGGAACCTTTGGAAAGAATATGTGGTCTTAAGAAATAAATGCTCATGAAAGACAGGTAGCTATCCTCAAAATCTGAAGAATAGAATTGTTCATGGGGAAGATGACTAGATTTAAGGTGTTACTGCCTTAGAGGGCTTAAAGAATCTAAAGGAAGACACATACATATTGGAAATATGGGAAAAGTAAAATGGGAGAAGTATATATATATATTTTTATATATGTATGTATATATATATATGACATACTGTTCCCATTTTAACCACTGTCAGGTATACAAATTAGGTAGTGTTAATCACATTCACAACATTGTGCTACCACCAATACCATCCAAATCAAAATTTTTCCATCACCCCAAAGAGAAACTCTACTAATTAAGCATTAACTCCCATTCCCCACCACCCTTTCCCCTGGTAACCTATATTCTAACTTTTGATTCTATGAATTTGCATATTCTAATTATTTCATGTAGGTGAGATCATACAATATCTGTCCTTTTATGTCTGGCTTATTTCACGTAACATAATGTCTTCAAGTAACATAATGTCTTCAAGATTCTTCCATGTTGTAGCTGTATCAGAACTTCATTCCTTTCTATGGCTAGATAATATTCCATTGTATGGATATACTACATTTTGTTTAACCATTCATCCATTGATGGACACTTGGGTTGCTTCAACCTTGTAGCTATTGTGAATAATGCTGCTATGAACACTGGTGTGCGAGTAACATTTTGATTCAACAGAACAACTAGAAGAGGAATGGGCTGCCCTAGGGCAAAGCATGACTTCTCTTACTGGAAGTGTGCAGAAAGGGTGTGGGCACTATAGAAGGGCTGGGACTCCCAGCCTCTTGGCTCAAATATGGGGGATGGAAACACTGGCTGGTGAGTTGGACGGTTGAACACCCCTCTTGCTCTATGAATCTATAAAATTAGCATTCCATCATTCTCTCTGGAACTATAAAGTGAGGTCGCTGCTAACTGAAAATCAAGTTTGAATTTAAAAATATTACATGAACATATAGATCTTTGACATCTTTTTGGATTCACTGTGATAAGAGTTAGTGAATGCCAGCATTATCCCTCTGAATCACCAGAAATGCCCTGATTAAATTTGTTTCAGAGTTTTACTCTCTAGTCACAGGGCATCTGATTTTCTTTCTAATAACACATGACAATCGGATATACAGTTTTTCTTCTAGGGGAAAACATTGTTTATTTTAAAAACAGTAACATCAGAACAACTGACAATGAGATTTTAAAAAGCACAATATTTTGGAAATCACTCTGGATCTTTTATTTGCTGAAGGGATTAAAGAAAGACCATGTAATGTCTCTAAAGTCTTTACAAACCACTGAAAAAAATTACAATAATTGCTTTGCAGGGAGATAACTAATCGGTTCTCCTTTAACAGGGATTGGGAAATTAAAGGACTATAGCAAATCCAGCACTGGGCCTGTTTTTGTAAATAAAGTTTTATTAGAAGAAGCCTCATGCATTCATTTACCTGTGTCTATGACTGCTTTTACCCTACAATGACAGAATTGTGTAGCTGGGACCACAGACTGGCCTATGAAGCCTAAAATATTTACTATCTGGCCCTTTACAGAAAAAGTTTGCCAATCCATGTCATAGACTAGCAGACATACTATTTATATCACTGTTTCTTGTCATTAAAACAAGTGAGGTCTCTCCTTTTTGTTTTGTATCTTTTTTTATTAAAGAAGATGTGGGTTTACAGAACACTCATGCATAAAATACAGGATTTCATATACTATTCTATTATTACCACCTTGCATTGATATGGTACATTTGCTACAATTCATGAAGGCACATTTTAAAAATTGTACAGTTAACCATAGTCCATGGTTCAACTTAGGTTTCACTATTTGTGTTGTGGCACTCCATGGATTTTTAAAAAAACTTTTTTTCTATTCATAGTTGCCAAAATATGGGTTGTATCCATCAACTGATGAATGGATAAACAAAAGAAGTTTCTATGGTGATGTTGCTATAGGAAAAAAAAAATACTGTATTCCCTGTTTCTGGAGTATACAGAAGGCAGCCTTTCTTTCTACCTCTGACTGACAGCTCTCTGGTTTCACCTTGCATCTAGTGAGACATAAAACTCAGCACTTTTAATTTCTCCTAAAGAATTCACTCACTGTCTTAGTTTTCCAGGTCTGCTACGGCAGATACCATACAATGGGTTGGCTTAAACAACAATATTTGATTGATTGCCTCATGGTTTTGGAAGCTAGAAGTCCAATATCAAGGGATTGGCAGGGTTTGCTTCTCCCGGAGTCTGTAGCTTTCCTGCAATCCTCTGTCACATGACAATCTCTCTCTCCTTGTGTCATGTTCTGGTTTCTGCTGACATCTGGCTTTTACTAATTGACAGCATCCTAATTTCCTTTGCTTAAAGGATTCTAGTCATATGGATTAAGGCCCACCCTGATTCACTTTGGCCTCATTTAAATAGGATCTTCAAGATTCACGTATTCGTCTTCATCTTAACTAATAATATCTTCAAAGGTCCTATTTACAAATGGGTTCACACCCACAGGAACACGATTAAGGCTTGAACATATCTTTTTTTGGGCACATGATTCAATCCCCTACACTCAGATGTATCAGAGAGGAATGCAGACGCTACTGAAGTGTTGGGGAATGGGGTGGAAGAGAGATGCCACACTCCTCATAGTATACGATTTAAAAATCTCATTTAAGACTTCTCCAGAGCCCTTTCTGCTAAAAGTTGCCAAAAATTTAGTCAATGATAGTTTATCAATTTTGATTATCCCCATGATAAGTGAGAGCACAACAGGAAGGTTATTTTCTTACCAGAATTGCCTTCATTCAGTTTTCAATCTCACTTTTCTTCTGGAGAAGAGTAAAGGACCACAAGATCACAGTTTACAATGTTTGTATTTCTGTTCAAACTGTGGAGAACACTAGTCTAAGAGTACGGATCTGGCTCATTAATGTGATATCTCCTAGTCACCTTAATAACATTTTGTGCACATTTTAAAAGGTAACAATATTACTTGTTTTCTTGAGATTTACAACTTTAACCATGATTTTAGAAATTATATTTGGATGATGGAAGGAGAATATATTGTTGCTAAATATAATTTGTGTACAGTATGGCATATGGCTTTTGCTCAAAATTTGAGTATAGGAAGGTCTTCTGTTGCTGGCAACATGTCAGAGTAGATATCATGGAAGACACTCCTGCTTCACTTGTAACTACTGGATAAGATACAAGTATCTCTTTAAATGCAAAGTTGAGCTCAAAGTGAGGGTAATACATAAGGGCCAGATGTCAGGAGAGGAGCCCCAAGCTCCTTTATATAGCACACAGCTTCCTGGATCTCTCCCAGGGAATTTCAACTTCTCTCTATTTTGCAGAGCCACTTGGCTGTCACCCAGTCCTTACCATCACACTTTCAAACAAATTTTTCTCAGAAAGAAAATTTAGCCTGTAATAGGGGCCATTCTATTCATAAGGTAGTTTTGCGACTTGTGCAAGATTTTGACATGTTGCCATCTGCCCAACATCATCCCGATGAATGATTTCACAGTATTTCTCCAAACAAATGAAGTGTTCACTTCAGGAAGAAATCTGTTACAAGGAATTTTCTCCATTTCATTACCCAAGTTGGAAGAGGAGTTATATGAATTGGTAGAACCATCCGTTGCATTACTTCCCAAACCTTTCCTCGAATACTTCCAGATAGTTGTTGAAAAGTGCCACTGAGGATGACTTTGTAGACCTGAGCCTGCTGATGGGAAATTTTCTGCTCAAAGGAATCTGTCAGTTTGAATGGAGAGACTGTGAAAGGATGTTTTCAAAATATAGTCATTAACAAAAAACAATGTTAGCGTCAAGAGGGGATTTTCTGAAGTCTAAGTGAGGCATGAAATATCTTGATGTACACCAATGAGGAGAATTAGAACCACACGGGACTCTTAAATAATTTAAATTATTTAAAGTTTATTAGACTGAGCTTAATTCAATCTGCCTCACCCTTCAGATCTCAGTTCAAATATCATTTCTTTAAGGAAGGTTTCCTGACATTCTGAAAATCTCCGATTCTCCTCTTATTCACTCCTGCAATTCTTGAATTTGCTTTCTTTGTTTCCTGTGAAACCTTTAGAATTGCATAATTAATTAATTGTGCCATTAAGTGTTCAGCACTTCTCCACCTTTTGGAATGAGCTGTCCCTCAAGGTGGGGACATTGACTTCTCTATTTCCAAGGCCTAGCACTTTCCAGGCACTGAGTAGTTTTGTTTGGCTTTTTAAGTGAAAGAGCTATAAAATCAATACAATATCATTGTTGCAGTCACTGCAATATTACATCCTTTTACAGTGCCCTTTTGAGCAGTGTTTTTCAAACTTTTTGAACTGTCATCCTGTATGAAATATATGTCATGACTTGGTATGTACATAAAAAATTAAACAAATGCTTTTCTAAATTGATTTCATGACCTACTTATGAATTGTAACCTGTCATTTGAAAAACACTGTCCTAAAGCACTTCATAATCACAAGAAAAAACTGTATATTGAATGTGTTTTAACTTTGCCTTCATTCACCTGTGTTTATATATTTCATATGATTTAGACAAAACATTCTTTCTAGATACAGCACAAACACTTGTTAAGGGCTCCTACATGACTTAAATTAACATTCAGTTGTCAATGCCCCACTGGAGGTATTTACAGGTGGAGGGCGCTGTGGGAAAGATGGCCCACCATGCTCAAGTCCACTGTGCCCTAAGGAAATAATTTACTTGTAGGAAGTATAACTTAACTGACATGCTGACTGTACATTTATAATCAGATTTGGATTTCTTGCCCAGTATTACTTTGCATCAGACTAACATTTGTTGTGCTACAGATGTTGTGCTACAGGTTATTTAGCATCAAGGGCCCTGGGGTCTTGTGATTCCAAATTAAAACTGGGTGTGCATATAAACCATGCAAATTAGGCTGTGGCCACATGCTCAGCACATCTAAAAAAGAAATCAGGCAGCATGTCTAGAAATAGAATGCATCGAGGACTTCCTCTCCTTGCTGGGATAATTTTATTAGAATTGGAGATTGAAGGGTTTTGAAAGTAAACCCACAACTCTAATTGCCTTGGCTAACAACTCAGGCTTGGGTGTCTAGGTGTGCTGGTATTATGCTCATCTGTATCAGTAGGGTGGGGAGAAACTTAGTGGACTGACCAGAATTTTTATATACTAGTATCTGGAAAATATTTTCACATATGGAGACTGGAGTAGTATTCTTTTATAAGAGACACTTTATCAGTGGAAAGCAAGATCTGTACTCTTATCCCTGCTTGCCCCAGTCATATAGTTGCCTAAAACCCTCTGCACAGAAGTTATCCTAAGTGTAGGCTCATATCAGAAAGTGTAAAGCCTGAGAATGACTTCAGGGAAATCAACCTGGGCCCAGAACACAGAATGGTGACACATCTATCCTTCATCATATCCAGATTCACCTTCCTCTTCCAAAGGGTGCCATGGCTTAAATATTTGAGAGAAAACTTTATATTGAAAAGTAAATCTTTTAAAGTAAACTTTCTTCGGCAAAGTGCAAAAATCATAAGTACCACTCCCAAACTTTTTACAAAGTGAACATACAAATGTAAATAGCACTCATATCAAGAAACAATACATTTCTAGTTACACCAGAAGCAAAACCCATGTCTCCTTCCAGTCATTATTTCTTCCCCAAGAGTAACTGTGCCAGTTTGAATGCATTATGTTCCCCCAAAAGCCATTATCTTTGATGTAATCTTATGTGGGCAGGCCTATCAGTATTAATGAGATTGTGATTCTTTGAGTGTTTCCATGGAGATTGTCCCACCCAACTGTGAATAATGACTCTGACTGGATAATTTCCCTGGAGGTGTTGGCCTGCCCATTCAGGGTGGGTCTAAATTAAATCACTGGAGCCATATAAATGAGATGACAAACAGAAGGAACTCAGTGCAGCTGTGAGTGACATTTTGAAGAGGAGCTGCAGCCAAGAGGGACAACTGAAGAATGCACAGAAGCTGAGAGAGGAGCTGCAGATGAGAGACAATTTGAAGACAGCTGTTGAAAGCAGACTCTTGCTCCGGAGAAGCTAAGAGAAGACAAACACCCCAAGTGCAACTAAGAGTGACATTTTTGAGGAACTGCAGCCTAGAGAGGAATGTCCTGGGAGAAAGCCATTTTGAAACCAGAATTCTGGAGCAGACGCCAGCCACATGCCTTCCCAAGCTAACAGCGGTTTTCTGGACACCATTGGCCATCCTCCAGTGAAGGTACCTGATTGTTGATGACTTACCCTGGACACTTTATGGCCTTAAGACTGTAACTTTGTAACCAAATAAATCCCCTTTTATAAAAGCCAATTCATTTCTGGTGTTTTGCATTCTGGCAGCATTAGCAAACTAGAACAGTAACTTTTATCCCAATGTCTAGAATGATAAATAACTTTTGTCTGGTTTCAAATTTTATATAAATAGAATACTATATACTATATACTTTAACTCTTGCTGCTACTGCTCTACTTTATGTTGGTGAAAATCACTCATGTGGTTGACTGTGGTAGTAGTTTGATTATTCTTATTGCTCTATAGAATTCTACTACATGAATATAACACAATTTTTATATCCATTCTACTGTTGATGGATTTTTAATTGTTTCCAGTTTGGGCAAATTATACATAATGCTGCTATGAACATTCTTATACATGTCTTTTGGTGAGTCTATTATGCATTTCTATAACTATACCAAGGAGAGGATTTGTGAGAATGTAAGATGTGAGGATATTCAGCTTTAGCAGAAAATGCTAAACAGCTCTCCAAAGTGGTTGCACCAATTGCATTTCCAGCAGCAGGATATGCAAGGTCCAATTGCTCTATTCTCATATTATAAGTCTTTTTAATTTTAGCCACTATGGTATTTTAAATTTGAAGACTTCCAGCCATGTTGCCACGTTCTAGCTATTTGTGCAGTCTCAAAGAAGTCATGTTTCCTGTCTGAAACTTGTTTTCTTATTGGCAACATGGGAATAAAAATAGTTATCTCATAAGCTAGTTGCATATGTTAAATAAGATTATATGTGTAAAATAATTATTTCTTAAGCATCTATTACATACCACTGTATTCTAGTTTGCTAATGCTGCCGGAATGCAAAACACCAGAAATGGATTGGCTTTTATAAAAGGGGGTTTATTTGGTTACACAGTTACAGTCTTAAGGCCATAAAGTGTCCAAGGTAACACATCAGCAATCGGGTACCTTCACTGGAGGATGGCCAATGGTGTCCAGAAAACCTCTGTTAGCTGGGAAGGCACGTGGCTGGCATCTGCTCCAAAGTTCTGGTTTCAAAATGGCTTTCTCCCAGGACGTTCCTCTCTAGGCTGCAGTTCCTCAAAAATGTCACTCTTAGTTGCACTTGGGGTGTTTGTCCTCTCTTAGCTTCTCCAGAGCAAGAGTCTGCTTCCAATGGCAGTCTTCAAACTGTCTTTCATCTGCAGCTCCTGTGCTTTCTTCCAAGTGGCCCTCTTGGCTATAACTTCTCTTCAAAATGTCACTCACAGCTGCACTGCACTGAGTTCCTTCTGCCCGTCAGCTCATTTATATGGCTCCACTGATCAAGGCCCATCCTGAATGGGTGGGGCCACACCTCCATGGAAATATCTCATCAGAGTTATCACCTACAGTTGGGTGGGGCACATTTCCATGCAAATCTAATCAGCACCAAAACATCTGCCCCACAAGACTGTATCAAAGATAACGGCGTTTGGGGAGACATAATACATTCAAACCTGCACACACTGTGTTAAGTATTTACCACAGCAGGTAGCTTAAGACATAGTCATTATAAGCAACTATAGTAAAAATAACTATATTTCTCATCTTCAGGCTTGTAAACATCTGGTGTTCTCTAGAGTAGAGACTACAGGTTGGTTAGTCAAGTCATTGCTCCCCCAAAACTGAGTTTCTATGTCTCTGAAGACTAAGGAAGTAGAATCTAGTCCTTTAAGATAATCCAAAAACTGTATGGAGATATCCCTGGGCAGTTGGGATTTGTTTATTTCTGACTGTTATTTCAGGGCTCAGTGTCCATTGTCATATCACAGTGTCATAACAGCAATGGCTTGGAGGAGTCTAAGGAACTAGCAGGTGAAAATACATATTTTTATTTTTCACCAAATTAAGAACAAGAAATGACTGTTTGGGGGGCATCAATCATGCTTTCCAAATGCTTTTATTACAGAGTCTCTGTATGAATGTAATCATTTGTCAAAACTTCACCACATCTTCTCCTAGAGAGAGGTGTCATGTTGCCTTAAGAATTGAACAGTGAAGTTGTTTATAGTCTGTCTTCATGCCCAATTTATGGAAGCTAAAAAAGCCCTCAGTTTTAGAACAATGAGCTCATGATTATCAGAAGAAACATTTAGGCTGGCAGATCTCTTTCAAGAATTTGTATCAATCCAACAGCTCTTCAAATACCAAGGCTTTTCCTACACAATAGGAAAATAAACATTTAAACAGAAAATAACACATCACAGAGAACTGTGGATACAAGCTGGGAAGTACCATTCATTCTCTCTTATAACAGCTGTATGTTTTTTTGGGGAGGGATGTTTATGAGCTTTCTCACAGGCTGTTAGGGATTCACTCCCATGTGAGGTCACGAACACATGCGCTTGACTCTTACTAAACCGTGTTCTCAACTTGTTTTTAACTTTAACAAACAATTGTAGTACCCCCTCCCCCATACAAGGCTGTTTAGAAACCATGTAAGACTGAGTCTCAAGTTAGTAAACCTAAAACACATTTACCCAATATAGTTCCTTTAATTTTTAAAGGCTTGTATAATCTAAGGGAATTTAAATTCACGTGTTTTTATTCACTTGTGCTGACATCATCAAAATAGCCTTTTAAACAGCTGGTTGAGCCTTTTTAAATAAATTTCTCCCATGACTTATTTCTTTTTGAAAACAAGATTATTTTTTTTCCTTTTTTTGCCAAAGGCAAATGAACTTAAACGCCAAAAGATTTGGATTTGTATCAAAATTCCAAAACCTTAAATTTCGGGAGGGTGCTAGATTTTTAGTAAATGTCTCCCCATTGAAACTAGTAGCATAGAAGGAAAAAATGCCATCTGAATGAAGTTCATGGTCAAATCTGGTTCAGAAGACTAAAGAAATGTCTATATTAGCTGCTTAATTTTGTGCCAAATCTGAAATTAATCAATGTACAATGTGTATTGGATTATTACAGAAATGTGATCCACTGCCAAGTAGTTAACTTTTCCGCGGTCTCTGGTTATCATGAGTAAACCACAATGCTATACTCTCCAGAGGTTAGAAACCCAGCACACTGCAGCTGCCCGAGGTTTGTGAGATGTGATTATTTTAACAGAGTCATTCTGGAGAAAAGTCATTCACTAAACATTGTAGATGTTCCTTATATAGATACCATTAGAGATGTTTCTCTTTTAACAGGAATACTCTCCTCTAAAGGTATGCTAAATTATTTTGCAAGCGAAATTATATTCTGGGCACAAAATGTGTAAAAAAATTCAGCCTTTAAATATAACCATCTGTTGCAGTTGAAACAAAACTCAAAGTTTTTGGTATTAACGATCTGGCAAGTTATAGACCTTCTATACTGCAGTTTCCTCATTTATAAAGCAACAGTGATGATATATAGACATATTATATAAGAATGAAATACACGAAAATATTTTGAGTTCCCTGGAAAACACAAAGAAATCACTATGTTCAATTATCTCATTCATATATTAAATATGCAAGGAAGCCCTCCCACACTCCCCACTCTCTGCAAAATATAGATTCTTATAGAATCATAGGTTATCAGAACTGGAAAGGGCCATAAACATCCTGCAATTCTATAAAAAGAGAAAATAGTCTCAAAGAAATATAATGTTTTATGCAAATTTACAAAGCTATAAAGCTAGTTAATGGCATAAGTAGTTTTAAGTCCCAAGTCACCAGAATTTCCAATCCTGAATTCCTAGGGAGGCATTCTGGCACAGTGATCAAGAGCATTAAGATTTGGTGAAAGACAAACTAGGGTTAAACTTCTGCCACTAACTACCTCTCTGCATCTGTAAAATGGGCTTAAAAACAGTAACTCCTGGCACTACTGTGAGATAACAGTGTTAAGCATCTATAAAATGGCTGGAACATATTAGCACTGAATGGACGTAATCTATTGTTATCCTTCTCATTGCATTTCGTTTCACCGTTTCTCTTGAGATATCTTGTCTCATTTTTCTGAGGTGGACCCAGGAGCCCTGAGGGAACCCTTCGATGGCCCAGACAGTTATAGCAGAGCCAAGGGAAATAAGGGTTAACATTAAGTGCTCATTATACAGCATTTTGACATAGGTAGAATCACATTACAGATGAGGAAAGAGAGGTACAGAGAAGTAACTTGTTCCAGGGTATGTGGCTACTAAGTGGCTACATTATGAGACGCTGCAGCTAAAGGAATGGAGATCACTCAGCCCAAGCCTAAGTGAACAGGGATGGGAAGTCGGGGGAAATGTGCTAACTTCTCCATTCACTATGAATGTCTGTAGAGAACTCTCCTCTGGCAATTTATGTGCACATAACTCCTGGTCTGCAAAGGAAGTGGTTCGACAATTGTCATGTGAGAGTCGCCATTGATCTGGAGACCTAAGCTAAATCCCCAAGAGTGAAAACAAATGGGATGCCACATCCAAGTCCCAGTGGATGCTTATCCATGACCTACCTTCTTGGGGCACTTTCCCTGCTGGGAGTAATTCTAGCAATCAAGCATCTAAGACGATGAAGCTCTAGGTTAAAATGGTCCATTTCTAGGGAAAACATGCCCACTGACACCATCATTCTTGAAAGTTGCATTCAGTACACATATCTGGGAGCATTAGATTCATGAGCATGTTGACATTAAAAAGCTCATTTAAAAACAGAGATGGATGTTTAATTATTGTTTGATTTGGGGTTACAGCCTTTCATTTTTCAAACACCTTAAGAGAAGAGAATGAAAATTGTTACCTAAGAAACCATTGAAATTCTCTTACCTCTTCTGGGTACATATTATGTATTCTGTGAGTTCTTTGCCAGGGATATAAGTCAGAAACTCTCCCGCTGGTTTTGATTACAGCTGCAAAGTCACAGATTTGAACAGCTCTAGACAATCATTCTTCTGAACCTGCACATAAATATAAAACGTTTTCTTTATCCTTATCACATAAACCTTCAACAAGGCTCGCTTCAAAGTAAATTCCAGTTTTTCCACTTATCATTTTAACAATTAGCAAATCACATTTTTTTTACAACAAAGCTACTCCATTTGCATATTCAAAGGTCATTGTACAGGTTCAAGTTATTTAATATCAAAGTGATGGTAATTTAACAATCTCTTTCTCTGTGGATTCAGATAAAATACAAAATTACCTCCGGCTTTTAACATTTTGCACATTTAAGGTGCATGATAAAATATGAGATTAAGATAATGGCATATGCAATATAATAAATCATCAGTTAAGATATGCTAAAGTTTGTTCATATTAAGCTTCAGGTCTTTGCATTGTCACTTTATTATTTAAAATGGAGCCGTCGCATTTCAGTAAGTGATATCAAAAACATAATTTGCTAAGACGCTTCTTTATTTGAGGCACTGTCAGGAATGGCAATGAGAAATGACACAATCCCTCAGTTGTAAGTGACAGGCACCACTATATTAGTCCAATGCTTTTTATTTCTGTGCTGATTTTGAAAAATTGCATTTCCTTTGTGTAAGCAGAACAAAAAGAAATAGAAATTGGTTCCATGTGAATTCTGTGGTCTCTATATTAAACTGTAATTGTTTCTTGGTATAAAACCAAGCCTGCAGGATTTCCTGAAAAATAATTTACAAGATGGGTACTGGGTCCAACTTGCATTTTTTCCTGTGCTGCCATGATTGATGACACTGCAAGGAGTTGATAGATTTGCTGCTGCTGCATCTCCAGAAGGTTCTTTAGCTTTAAACAAACTGCAATCTTCCCCCCCCCAAAAATATTTCCGTGGCATACCCTTTCCTAGCTTCTTGGCTGGTGGCTGTTTTTCAACATAGGCAGTACTCTGAGATACTCTGTTAAAAGTCTTAGTTGCTTCAATACAACCATGAAGACAGCTTGTATGGGTTATATAAGGCAGAAATTTGTAACTCAATCTAGTTAGCTCAGTAGAAGCTCTTTAGAGAAATGATGTAGAAAGAATACTGGTTTCAGAATCCTACACACCTGAGCTCAAATCCTTCTTCTCCCATTGTATAACTTGTACATTGAACAACTTGACACTCAAGCCTTATGAGCCATATAATTTCCTCTTCTGCAAAGTGGGGAATGATTATAACTATTTTTCAGAAGAAAAAATAATAAGCTTATTGTGATGACCAAGTAAGTTATAAAACATTCTGTAAAATACAGGTGTTTTACAAATAATCAAGCTACAAAATAAAATGATAAATCAGAGCCTTGGGACTATTCTTTGAGGCTCCTCATCTTATTTTAATAACAAGAACTGAGGAATAAAAGCTAACTTTCCTTAGTCCTTACTATGTGCCAGGCCATATGCCAGGCCCAAAAAACACATTGTCCCATATTATCCTTACAAAAAGCCTTATAAGGGACATCATTCTTCTCTTTTTATAATATTAACTTATAATTATTGAGTGCACAATAGTGATTTAGGCAATTGACACACCTAATTCCATGTAATCCATAAAATAATCCCATTAACAATGTGTGGCTGCTATTCCTACCAAGAAATATGAGGCTCAAGGAAATTAATTAATTACTAAAAGTCATATAACTAGTCAGTGATGGAAGTAGGACTCATTAAATCACCTCCCATCAAAAAAAAAAAATAGCTCTCTCTCTCCTATGCCCTTTGACCTCCTGGTTTTTTGAATTTTTAAAATTAAATTTTATTGAGATATATTCACAAAGCACACAATCATCCACAGTACATAATCATTTGTTCACAGTACCTTTACATAGTTGTGCATTCAACACAACAATCAATTTTTGAACATACTCATTGCCACACAAAAAAAATAATAAAAATTAAAGTGAAAAAGAACACTCAAAATATCCCATACCCCCCATCCCTGCCTATTATTCATTTACTTTTTCTCCTCATTTTTCTACTCAACTGTCCATACACTAGATAAAGGGAATCTGAGCCACAAGGTTTTCACAATCACATGGTCACAGAGTAGAAGCTACATAGCTACACAATCATCTTCAAGAATAAAGGCTACCGGGTTGCAGTTCAACAGTTTCAGGTATTTCCTTCTAGCTATTCCAATATACTAAAAACTAAAAAGGGATATCTACATAATGCTTAAGAATAACCTCCAGAATGATCTCTCAACTCTATTTGAAGTCTCTCAGCCACTGAAACTTTATTTTGTTTCATTTTTCTTCCCCCTTTTGATTCAAGAAGGCTTTCTCAATTCCACGATGCCAGGGCCACACTCATCCCCATCAGTCATGTCCTATGTTGCCAGAGAGATTTATACCCCTGGGAGTAAGGTCCCACATAGGAGGGAGGGCAGTGAATTTACATGCCAAGTTGGCATAGAGAGGCCATATCTGAGCAACAAAGGAGGTTCTCAGAGGGTAAGTCTTAGGCAAAATTTTAAGTAGGCTTAGCCTCTCCTTTGCAGTAACAAACTTCATAAGGGCAAGCCTCAAGATCAAAGGCTTAGTTTCTACATTGGTAGTCCCCAATGCTCGTGAGACTATCATTAATTCCCCAGGTGGGGAAATTTAATATTTCCACATTTTTCCCCAGTCGATCAAGAGGGCTTTCCAAATACATTTTTATTTTCTGCCCAGATTACTCTGGGATGCATCAGGGCTTCACAATAACCTGTACAAACCAACCAGATTTCACTCCCTATTCAAAGTTCCATGTAATTACGGTGTTTGATAAACTGACCATACACAAGTTAAATTATATAGCGTGTTACAAAATATATAGATTTTGCACCTAATAAACATCTCTTCCTTTGGTCTCACACAGAAGTTGAAGTTTTAAAACACTGTCAATATTGTCCTTTACCTGTTAGTCTGATTTATCCTAGTCCTAACCAAGACCATTTCATTCATATCTCTAATTGAAGTCTGATCTCTTTTTTCAGACTTTTTAACATTGCCTGTATGGGCTAATGCTGACATTCATAGTTGCCAGACTGTGGCTCTGAGTCTCAGGTGTCACACAGATACCCAGAGTTCAGTTGGAATCTTAAAAGGGAGAACTGAGGGTTTCAAGAATCAGCAGGAATTCTGCCCCCAGACTGCACTCCCCACTCCTCCCTAGCCTCTCCTACAGACTCAAATACAGACTTCAACGGCATTTCTTCTAGAATTTTCAGCATCTGAACTGCCAGACAGACATAAGGAATTTGGACTTGCTAGCCCCCACAATCGTGTGAGCAATTCCTTATAATAAATCTCTTCACACACTCACACACTCACATACACACACACACACACACACACACAGTTGGTTCTGGGTCTCTGGAGAACCCTGAGTAATACAGGCAAAAATAAATTTAAAAAAATAAATGGATACCTAAGATTTTATCTAGCTAACCTAATGAGGCATGGAGTGAGAATGGAATCCATGTAGCCTGAAGCCAATACCCACCCTCTTGACCAAATCACTCTGGATCCCTCAAACCTTTCTGAGCCATCTCCCTATGTCTCTAGTTCTAAGAGTAATAACTGCTAAATTTAATCACACAATTTTCATCCTTAGCTAGAAGACCTTCCTCCCGTAAGCCAAAGAATGAAACTAACTACTTTCTTAGAATATAGGTTGTTTCCATATGTCTCTGATTTACAATCACATCTGCATTTTTTTTGGTTTGTTTCTGTGAACCATTCATAAATGAACACAGCAGAATGAAAGCTTCTTAGACTGAAGATGTGATGAATTCTGATAAAGAAATGTTATGTCACTGCTGTTCTAAACTGTCACATGAAGGAGTATCCTTACAATGTTTTATATACTTATATCTTAGACATCGCCCCATAATATGAGTGTAGCATCATGGAAAATCTAATTTATAATATAGAAATTAGTGCAATATTCAAACATTTTTGCCAACATACAAAGTTGAAGCATTTTCACTTTATTATTATCAGTATTTGAAAGCTACAACTCATTAGAAAGCTGAAAGAATACACTGTTGCCAACTTAATAATGTCAGTCAGTGAACATCCATCATGTGCTGTGTGCAGAATACTGAATTAGGCAGTTGGAACACTATAAAAGAAGAAGGCTCTGCATCAAACATTTTAAAATTTAATTGATGAAATTATCTAAACTTAAGAGCAGCTTATTAAATGTCAAATACAAATTTAAATGGTATGAGTTAAATTGGTGTGCACTGAGGAAACACAGAGTAAAAGAGGTTTTACAGATTAATCAGAGAAAATCTCCAAAGGAAATGACATTTTCACTAAAAATCCTAACTTTGATTGAGTGCCTACTATGCACCCAGTTCCACTAGAACTGTGCAAGCAATATCTCATTTGATCTTCACAACAATCTTTTAACAAAGTATTGTTTTATCACCATTTTGAAGGTGAAGAAACCAAGGGCTAGAAAGGCTACAACAATATACCTCAAGTCACTCAGCTAATAACTGACTGTGGCAGGATTCAAGCTCAGGTTAGTCTAACACCAAAACTGGCATGCAAGCCATTATGCATCCTGCATTCAAAGAAACTGTATTAAGATGGATGTTAACCATAGACAGGTGGACAGAGGAAGGTGAGGGCATTCCTGGAGAATAAAGCAAAGACATGAAGTGAGGCATTATTGGAAGATTGGAGGAAGATCAGCTTTTTACTCATTTTTTTTAACTTTTAATTTTGAACTAATATTAGACATACGGACAATTTGAAAAAAATGTACCAAAAACTCCCTTATACCCCTCACTTTGCTTTCCCTAATGTTAACATCTTACAAAACCATACTACAATGATAAAGAATGAGAAATTAACGCTGGCACAGTATTATTAACTAAAATGCAGATCTTATTCAAAATCTATCAGTTTTTCCACTAACATTCTTTTTTATTCCAGGATCCTACATTGTATTTAGTTGGTTTTTTCTTTTTTTTCTGCATACTCTCTTTAAGTCCATTGCAGTTCCTCAATCCTTCCTTTTTGTTCATGACTTTGACACTTTTGAAGAATACTGGTGAGTTATTTTGTAGAATGCCCCCTAATTTGCATGTTTGAAACTTGCATTTGTTATAAATTAGCATTTTTTCATGATTGTAATGAAGCTATGATTTTGGGCAAGTTTACCACAAAAATTGATGTTGTGTCCTTTTCAGTGCATCTTATAGGGTTTATGATGTAAATAGGTCTTATTACTGATGTCTGCAGGGTCTCTCCACTGTAAAGTTACTTTTTCCCTTTGTAGTTGATAAGTATTTGGAAAGGAGATATCTTGAAACTATGCAAATCCTGCTCCTCAAACAATTGCCAACTAATTTTAGCATCCATTCATAAACCTTGTCAACAATGTTTATTACTGTAGTGTTTGCCTAGTGGTGATTCTTTATTTCCCCCTTTCCTTCCACATTTATTAATTGGTGTTCTACTGTGAGGAAGAGCTGTCCCTTATTTATTTATTTATTTATTACCAGTGTGAACTTAATGGACATTTATTTTATTCTATGGGTTAAATTCAACATTATTATTATTTATTCTGTTGCTCAAATTATTCTAGTTTTGGCCATAGGAAGCTCTTTTATATAGGATCCTGTGTTCTTTTATTCTGTGCTCCTTTTTTTTTTGAACATTTCCTTACTTTCTGGCAGCACAAGCTTTTCCAGGTTCATCTTGTGTTTTCCTTGCCCCAGCCCTGGAATCAAGCACTTATCCAAGAAGATCTGGTTTCTTTTATTTGAGAATAATGATTGAAGACCAATGTTTGGATGCTAGACATGCTCAGATGAGCATTTTATTGTCATTCCCAGACCCTTCTTTTCATTAATGAGAAATACTATTGGTGAAATGAAAGTGAAAAGGGCAACTGGGAAACTGGGAAAGACTTTAGACTACTTTACAGAAGAATCTAAGGAGTTGGGATTTGATATCATTGCTATTAGAGAGACATTTTTGTCAAGAACTTAAGCAGAAGAGTGGGTGATGGAATTATGTTATAAGATGATTCTCATACTGGGCAAAGGATATAACTGTGAATAGGCAAAAAGCCTGGATAATTGAGAATAACTTGTTGAGACTATCAATACATGGAGTGAGAAAAGCCCAGTCCTAGAATAAAGGTGAAAGACAAAGAAAGAAATGGGAGAAGCAGAAACATTAGCAAAAAGAATTGGGTAAACATGATCATCTCAACTGATGCATAAAAGGAATTTGACAAAATTCAGCATCCTTTCTTGATGGAAACTTTTCAAAGGATAAGAATAGAAGGAAACTTCCTCAACATGATAAAGGGAATATATGAAAAGCCCACAGCTAACATCATACTCAATGGGGAATGACTGAAAGCTTTCCCTGTAAGATGTGGAACAAGACAAGGATGCCCACTGTTGCCACTGTTACTCAACATTGCGCTGGAAGTTCTAACTAGAGCACTTAGGCAAGAAAAAGAAATAAAAGGCATCCAAATTGGAAAGCAAGAAGTAAAACTTTCACTTTTCACAGATGACATGATCCTATATATGTAGAAAATCCTGAAAAATGTACAGTAAATCTACTGAAGCTAATAAATAAGTAAAGCAGTGACAGGATACAAGATCAACACACAAAAATAAATAGTGTTCTATTCACTAGTAATGAGCAATCTGAGGAGGAAATTGTGCCAGTTTGATGTATTATGTCCCCCAAAATGCCATTATCTTTGATGCAATCTTGTGTGGAGAAGGAGCAAGCTTGCTACAGCGAAGAAGGACACTTTGAAGAATGCACAGTTGCTGAGAGAAGAGCTGCAGATGACAGACAGTTTGAGGACGGCTGTTGAAAGCAGATTTTGCTCCAGAGAAGCTAAGAGAGGAAAAACGCCCCAAGAGCAACTGACAGTGACATTTTGAGCAGAAGCTATGGCCTAGAGAGGAACATCCTGGGAGAAAGCCATTTGGAAACCAAAACTCTGGAGCAGACGCCAGCCACATGCCTTCCCAGCTAACAGAGGTTTTCTGGACACCATTGGCCATCCTCCAGTGAAGGTACCCGATTGTTGATGCATTACCTTGGACACTTTGTGGCCTTAAGACTGTAACTTTGTAACCAAATAAACCCCCTTTATAAAAGCCAATCCATTTCTGGTGTTTTGCATCCCAGCAGCATTAGAAAACTAGAAAAGAAATCAAGAAAAGAAATTGCATTTACAAAAGCAACCAAAAGAATCAAATATTTTGGAATAAATTTAATAAAAAACCTATACAAAGAAAACTACAAAACATTGCTAAAAGAAATCAAGGAACACCTAAATAAATGGAGGACATACTGTGTTCATGGATTGGAAGACTAAATATAGTTAAAATGTCAATTCAACCTAAATTGATTTATAGATTCAATGACATACCAATGAAATTCCCAACAACTTATTTTGTAGAAATAGAAAAACCAATAATCAAATTCATTTGGAAGGGCAGGATGTCCTGAATACTGATAGTATCCTGAGAAAGCAAAATGAAGTGGGAGATCTCATATTACCTGACTTTAAACCATATTACAAAGCTGCAGTGGTCAAAACAGCATGGTACTGGCATAAAGATAGGTATACTGACAAATGAAATTAAATTGAGAGTTCAGAAACAGACCCTTACAATTATAGACAATTGATTTTGATAAGGCATCCAAGTCTACTCAATTGGGACAGAACAGCCTCTTCAACAAATGGTGCTTGAAGAACTGGATATCTATATCCAACAGAATGAAAGACAACCCCTGTCTCACACCTTTTACAAAAGTTAACTCAGAATGGATCAAAGACTTAAATATTAGAACTGAGACAACAAAATTTTTAGAAGAAAATGTAGGGAAATGTCTTGAAGATCTTGTGGTAGGAGGTGGTTTCCTGGACCTTATACCCAAAGTACAAGCAATGAAAGAAGAAATAGATAAATGGGATCTCCTCAAAACTGAATTCTTTTGCATGTCATACGACTTTGTCAGGAAAGTAAAAAGGCAGCCTACTCAATGGGAGACAATGTTGGGAAACCACAGATTGGATAAGGGTTTAACATCCAGAATATATAAAGACATCCTACAACTCAACAGCAAAAAGACAAACAACCCAATTAAAAAATAGGCAAAAGTCATGGATAGACACTTTTCCAAAGAGGAAATACAAATGGCTCAAAAGCATAAGAAAAGATGCTCAACTTCATTAGCTATTAGGGAAATCCAAATCAAAACCACAATGAGATATCATCTCACACCTACTAGAATAGCCACAAAAAAAGAAAACAAAAAAAAAACAAAAAACAGAAAACTGCAAGTGCTAGAGAGGATGTGGAGAAATAGGTATGCTAATTCACTGTTGCTGGGAATGTAGAATGGTGCAGCCATTCTGGCAGTCAGTATGACAGTTCCTAAGGAGGCTAAGTATACAATTTCTGTATGATCCAGAAATCCATTACCAGGTATATATTCAGAAGAACCAAAAACAGGGACACAAACAGACATTTGCAAGCCGATGTCCATAGCAGCATTGCTCACAATTGCCAATAGAAGGAAACATCCCAAATGTCCATCAACTGATGAGTAGATAAACAAACTGTGGTATATACATACAATGGAATGTTACACAGCTGTAAGACGGAATAGAGTCATGACACATGCAACAATGTGGATGAACCTTGAACATTATGTTGAGTGAAATAAGCCAGAAACAAAAGGACAAATACTGTATGGTCTCACTAATATGAACTAACAATAATGAGCAAATTCGAAGAGTTAAATTCGAGAACACAGCCTATCAGGAGATAGAAAGAGGGTAGAGATTAGGCATTTGATGGTAGGAGTACAGAATGTTTAACAAGATTGATTGTAAAGATTCAGAAATGGATAGCACAATACTTTGTGATGGTAGCACAATAGTGTAAGTATAATGAACAAAGCTGAGTGTTGAGTGTGATTGAAAGAGGAGGGCTAAGGACACGTACAGCACTAGAAGGAAAGATAGAGGATAAAAACTGGGACTGTGTAACTTAGCAAAACTTAGAGTGGACAATGATGGTGATTAAATGTACAAATATAAGAAAGTTTTACATGAGCAAAAACAAATGTATGCCACCATTGCAAGGTTAAAAATGGGATGGTATATGGAAAAAATACAATTATTCCTTCTAGGGTCTACAGTTAACAGTAACATTATAATATTCTTTCATTAATTGTTACAAAGGCAACATACCAAAGCTAAATGTCAGTAAGAGGGGGATATAAGGGGCAGAAATGCTTTTTTTTTCTTTTTCGCTATTTTTTTTTTCTTTCTTTGCAGAAGAAATGAAAATGTTCTCATATAGATTGTGGTGATGAATGCATAACTATGTGATCATACCAGGAGCCACTGACTGTGCACTTAGGATGGATTGTATGGTGTGTGAATAAAACTGCTTTAAAAATAAACAGAAAGATACAAGTTCTGGAGAAGATGTGGAGAGAGAGATATCCGTATTCTTTGTTGGTAGGGAAGTAGATTGGTGCACCCCTCTGGGGGCAGTGCAGCAGATCCACAGGAAGCTAAATATAGAGTTGCCATATGATCCTGCAATCCAGTTACCAGGTATATACTCAGAAGAACTGAAAGCAGGCACATGAATAGACATTCACACACTGGTGTTTATGGCAGCATTATTCACAATTGCCAATGGATGGAAGTGGCACAAGCGTCCATTGACTGATGAGCGGGAGGGCAAACTGAGGAGTATACATACAATGGAATATTGTGTGGCTGCAGAAAGGAATGAAGTCTTGAGGCATGCAGCAAGGTGAATGAACTTTGAGGACATTATGTTGAGCAAAATAATTCAGAAATGAAAGGACAAATATTGTAAGGTTTCAATAATATAAACTAATGAGCAAACTCTGAGAATTAACTGTTATCTCTAAATTCTGAGATGCTGTGCTCTTTGTGTATAATCTGGCAGTTCCCTGGAACATTGGGTATCTGTGTGACACCTGAGACTCAAAGTTAGAATTCTGCAACTCTGAAAGTCAGCATTACTCTATATAGCACTTGTTAAAGAAATTGAATAAGAGATCAGATTCCCATTAGAGATATGATTGAAATGGACTTGGTTAGGGCTAAGGTAAATCAGAATACAGGGTAAAGGATGATACTGGCCATGTTTTACAACTTAAACTTCTGTGTGAGGCCAAAGAAAGAGATGTTTATTTTGTGCAAAATTTAAATTTTCTGTAATACACTATCTAATTTAACCTTTCTGGTCAGTTTATTTAAACAACCTAATTACATGGAAAGTAGAATAGGGAATGGGATCTTGTTATTCTGTACAGGTTATCGTAATACCCTGAAACATTCCAGA
The DNA here is from genome assembly GCF_015220235.1 of Choloepus didactylus. Classification (NCBI taxonomy): domain Eukaryota; kingdom Metazoa; phylum Chordata; class Mammalia; order Pilosa; family Megalonychidae; genus Choloepus; species Choloepus didactylus. The sequence continues at coordinate 58,242,286 of NC_051321.1, read as the reverse complement.
GTGTTTGGGGCAGAAAATAAAAAAAAGTATTTGCAAAGTCCCTTGAAGGACTGGAGAAAAAACGTGGAACTATTAACTTCCCCACCTGCAGAATTCCAGATATTCTCTCAAGCTTAGGGACTCCCAATTAATAATACAAGTCCTCAATCTCAGGCTTGCCCTTGTGAAACTTATTTTTATAATGCCAAATCTAAGCTTACTTATAACTATACCTAAGAGTCACTCCCAGAGAACCTCTTTTCTTGCCCAGATGTGGTCTCTCCCTCTCAGCCAAATATGCAAATAAGCTCACTACCCTCCCCCAATGTGGTATATGACTCCCAGAGGTGTAAGTCTCTTTGGCAATGTGGGACATAACTCCCAGGGATGAGCCTGGCCCTGGCATCCTGGATTTGACAATACCTTATTGACTAAAAGGGGGAAGAGAAATGAAGCAATATAAAGTTTCAGTGGCTAAGAGACTTCAAATAGAGTTGAGAGGTCATTCTGGAGGTTACTCTTATGCAAGCATCAACCAGATATTGCAAACTGCCACAGTATGCCAAGCCTTAACCAACAGTATTCCTGAAAACCTTAAAGAATACCCTTGGCTCTATCTAAGACTATAAAAGTTTTACCTATAAAATTTATTTTTTCAGAAACTTAAAGCCTCCAGATGGGTCCTATGGCAGATAAGCCCTGAAACCCAGTTACCAGTCTCTCTAAGAACATCAACCAGTTTCACTCCTCTACCCCATAAAGTCGACAACCCTTTTCAGCACAAGAAGTTAGGATGGCCATTGCCCAGGTATCCCTGAAGATTGAGAGAATGATCAAATGAGAGGGAGCAGTTGTAACTGGTAAGTTAGAATTCAACAAACAATTAAGTCTACTGACTCATTATATAGGTATTTCTTTTTAGTTTTCAGTGTCTTAGCATAGCCAGAAGGAAATACCTGAAATTGTTGAACTGTAATCCAAGCCTTGATCTTTGATAATGATTATATAACTACATAGCTTTCATTTTGTGAGCATGTGATTGTAAAAACTTGTGACTGACAACCCCTTTATCCAGTGTATGTGTAGATGAGTAATAAACTGAAGACAGGCATGAAAAAAAAATAGGTTGGAATATGGAGGAAAATACCCCTATGTAAACTATGGACAATAGTTAATAGTACTACTTGAATAGTACTACACTGATGAAAGATTTGATAATCTTTCATCAATTGTAACAAATGTAACTAATGTTAAAAAAAATAGAATTACAGAAAAAAAAGTAGAATTACAAAAAAAAGTGCTATCACCAATTGTAACAAAATTTCCTCACCAATGCAAGTGTTGGTGGTGGAGAATCCTTATTGTATGCATAATTGTTCTGTATGCCCACAACTTCTCTTATTAAAAAAAAAAAACTAAAAAAAAAAAAAGAATTGGCTAGAGAAAGTGATAGACTGGACAGAGGGTTTAGAAAAACTATAACATTTTTCTGCTCTTTAGCTTGGAGAACTGAGAAGACGGAGTTGCTACTGGAAATATCAGAAATGGCTGACTGTCTCAGGAAAGCAGAGACTACAGCTTTGACATGTTGAGTTTGAGTTATTGATACATGACAGTAATAGTAATTCCCTGAATTAGTCAGAGTTCTTCAGAGAAACAGAACACACACACACACACACCCGCACACACACAGCCAGTATAGCTTCATTAACATCAAAAGAAAAATACTCAGAAAGGCAGGAAGCATTGCTAGAGATAAAACAGGGACTGCTCATAATTATAAAATGATCTATTAATATGAGGTTAAATAAAAACTAAGTATAAGTACCTGAAGAAATGATTTCAGTATAGAGGGAGGAAAAAGCTGGAAGAAATAAAATTGGAGAAAATTAACAGGTGTGAAAATTTTAACCCAACGCTCTCAGGAATACTAGAATAAATAGGCAAAAAAAAAAAAAAAAAAGAAAAAAAAGAATGAATGTAATCAATTTGAACATAATTAATACAGTTGTCCAATATAGAACTCTGTGTTCAATGATAACATTTTTTTTCAAAATATGTAGAATATTTATGAAAATTAACAATATCCTAGGGCACAAAGTAATTCTAAGTAAATTTCAAAAGATTGATGTCACACAAGTACATTAATTACCCACAGTGGAATAAAACTAAAGTTACTACCCAAAGGTAAATGGAGAATCCACAAGTATGAGACTAATGAATATACTTAAACACATAGATCAAAAAGAAATCACAATGAAATAAAAAGTATTTTGAACCATATATAATGAAAATATGATATATCAAAACTTGTGGGATGCAGCTACAGTTATGCTTAGAGGGAAAAATATAGCTTTAACAACATATATTTAGGAAAGGAGAGAGGTTAAAACTCATGTCTCTAAGTATTCATTCAAAGAATTTAGAAAAAAAGAAGAGCGACTTAAAGCCAAAGAAGTAAGAAGAAAATACTAAAGAGCAGAAATTAATGCAATAAAGAACAAATGGACAATATAATATTTTAAAAGACAAAAGTGAAATTTTAGAAGACTAATAAAATTTATAACCCCTTAAACTGAGTATGAGTATCAATAATAGAGAGAAGGCATAAATTATGAATATCAGTAACAAAAGGGTTTCACCACTTCAAATATTACACACTTGATAAAGTTAAAAAGAAATTATGAACAAAAGCATAACTTTGACACAAAACTTGGCAAGGCCATTACAAGAAAGGAAAATTGTTCTCTCTCATGAATATAGATGCGTAAATCCTAAACAAAATATTAGCCACTGAATCATGGCAAAGTTGGGTTTATTTTAGAAATGTAAGCTTTGCTCAACTTTTGGAAATTAATTACATTAATGCACCATGTTAACAGAATAAAGGAGAAAAATCACATGACTACCTCAACACATGCAAAAAAGAGTGACTGAAAAAAATCAAAAAGTTTATGACAAAAACACTTACCATGTTGTGAATGAAGGAAAAGAATTTGGTAAGTGAATCTTTAAAAAGAAACTTACTGAAAATACCATGATTATTGGTGAACTTGAAAGATTTCCACCTGAGATGTGGCACAAGAACAGTGATGCCCACAAACACCTTTCTATTTAACGATGTACAGGAGGTCCTAGCCAGGTTCCATAACACATGGCAATGAAGAAATCAAACTGTCATTATTTCCAGAAGACGTGATTGTGTATGCTGAAAATCCAAAAGGATCTTCAGATAAACTGAAAAGATGTAGCAAAGTTATTGAATATACGGTCAACACATAGAGATCAATTGTATTTCTATATTCCAGCAACAAATAACTAGAAAGCAGAATTTAAAAATAAAATAAAAACTAAGAGTAAATGTACCAAAAATGCACAAAAACCTAGACACAGAAAACAATATTGAGAGATATTAAAGAGAAGACCTAAATTAATGGAGGTCTTCTTTATGATCATGAACTGAAAGACTCAATACTGGAAATATGTCAGTTCACTTCCAAATTTTCTATATATGCAATGCTATCTCAATCGAATTCACAGTATGATTTTTTTGGTGGAAATCTGATATGGAAATGCAAAGGGCTATTTTTTAAAGCCTTTGATTGATTCTTTCAGAAAGAAAGGGTGGTAAACTGTATTGGAAACAGATGCTGAACAATATTTGCCTCTCTTGGATGCTACTTATAGAGTCACAAGATATGTTGCAGGTTAGCACCATGTATATGTGTTTTGTCTTTATATCATCTCCACTGCTACCACCTTTGTCCAAGTATCATCATTTATTACCTATATTACTCATTAGCCTCCTAATTAGTGTCTCTAATTCCCTCTTGACCTCTTCTGTCTAATCTCAAAACAGCAATGTGGAAGTTTTTATTAAAAAATAAGCCTCTATGCTATTCTTTGAACATATTAAGCACATTGCTACCTTAGGGTGCCCACTGATCCTTCCCTTGAAAATCTTTTTCCAGGTGCTCACTTAGCTTCCTCTCTAATCTCTTCTAGGTCTTTACTCAATTCGCTTTGTCAGGGCTTCTCTGTCTACCCTATTAAAATAGCAACACCCAACCCCACCATTTATCCTCCTTTTCCTGTTTATTCTTGTCTATTCAATTTTCATCTTACAATAAACTATATATTTTACTTATTTATCTCCTTCTGTCTCCAGCATGTAAGCTTTGTGACCAGAGATTTGTAACTGATTTTTTCCCTGTTACACTCCAACATCTCTTAATAGTATCTGGCATGTGGCAAGTCCTCAATAATAATTGTTAAATGAATTAAATAAATGAATAAATTAATAACTTAAATGGCACCTTGAATTTTCAAGATAGTTTTCATAGAAGAAGCCATAGTGGTTTTTTCATTCAGTTACAATTTTATTTTCAGATTCTTGTTTTGTATTTTTCTTGCTGGAGTCCACACTTAGACCCTCAGGGGCCAACAAAGGCCACATTTCAGAGTCTGGCCGGAATGTTGCATGACACCGAGGGTGAGAAGAATGAAGAAGCATAATTTTGCTATGAGAGAGGAGCATTTTAATGTTGGCTTCAATATTTTTTAGTACATTCATAAAATGTTTAATGTAAGTGTGATAAAAAAGAAGAGTGGTTTTATTAAAAGAAAAATAAGTTCTTGTGTTGTTTCAGGGGATCATCTTCTGGCTTGATACTGAAAATGAACTGAAGTAAGAGGACAAAAATATTCTTGAATATAACTGATTCTGTGTGTTATTTATAATCTATAATAGAAAATGTTCCTGAGAAACTAGGCTATTTCTTTATGCACATAAAAATTTGAAATTAAATACAATAAAAAGTTGAATGTTTTTTTGTTAAGGTAGAGAGTGAGGTCAAATGTCAAACTCATAAGAAAAAAAATAGCTATAACCAGACCAGAAAGTTACTCTCTGATCTTTTCAGGGTTTTCCAATAGATTTTCTGATGACTTTTTCTCCCTTTTTCACCATTTTGACTGCTTCACTCTTAAAACACTCATTTCCTTTCAAGAATAATCACTCCAGCATAAAAGAAAATCTCTCCATTTTGACAATAATTAAGTTTTTTAAGGTTTCAGACATAAATAAGAAAGTCCTTTGAGACAAACGACTAATTTTGTGCTCTTTATTTGTAGAGTATCTATCAGTAATTCTGGCATGCCACTTTCAAAATTTGTTAAGCCTAGAATTTATAATTAAAAATAACAATAACTTTTGAAAAAACATTAAGCAAACTGGTCATTTTCCAGAATCCTATGTCCTTTGACCTCTGCCCACATGGAAAAGAAAAATTGTTTATATTATTTTAAAGCAAGGAGAAATCATTATCAGGATTTCAACTCCTTTAAGAAATTTCCTCTGTGGTTAACTATTTTAGAGATGATATCAGTATATCCTAAGGTTTCTTACAGAAAAATACCTGAGGAAGTGAAATGACATTGTAAATTTTTGACCAAAAAATAAACAAGAGAATAATTCCCCAGAAGCAACTCTCCACTTCCCAGAGCTCCCCAACTGCAAGGCAACATGGCATCTTGGCCAGACATGGATTCTGATGTCAGTTAAATAGAGATTCAAATCCAAGTTACTACCTGTGTGAACTTCAGCAAGCTACTGAATCTCTTTGGGTCTTAATTCACTCACCAGCAAAATGGGGACAGACAATAACTCAGAGAAGGCTATAGTGAGCGTTAAATGAGGTCTTCTATAAACATGACTGGCATATAGTAGACACTTCGGGAAACAGTAAAAGTTCTTCATTCTATCAGTCTTTCTTTGCTTCTGTCGTACATAGAACCTGTGGAATATCCTTTTCATTCCTGATACATATATAGACACAATTCTCCTCTAATCTTAGACTTTTCACTTTGGCCTATTTGCTGAATGGCATTGGATTAGTTAAGTTCATTCTTCTGGACCTCATTCTCACACTTTTTCTCTTTTCTGGAAATCTAATAATTAGAAATAATCCCTAAGAAACACATAGTGCTTACTATGTGGTAAGCACTGTTTTAATTAATAAGTCATTTATTTTTCACATCAACTCAATGGGATATGTGCTGTTATTATATGCATTTTACAGATGGTGAAAATTAGGAAGAGAATAGTTAAATAACTTGTGCAAGGTTACACAGCAAGCAGAGCCAAGAGCTAAACCCAGAGGTTATGCTTGAACCATTATACCAGAGCACCCATTAGTTTATTTTAACTTTATCCCAGAATGTAATTTCGTATGACATTACATCCTTTGAATCTGGGACTGAAAAAAACAAAACAAAACAAAAGAAGGAAGCTAGACAGTTCCCAGCAACAGACAAACGTGAACTTGGCCCAGAAGGTGGAGTGGCATGATAAAATGTTGGCCCTTGGCTGGGGTAGATTGTTCTTTGCCTGGGGTCCCTTTAGTAGGAAAAAGCTGGGTGGAACCTGAATAGAGACATTTAAATAGGAAATGCAACTTCTGGAAATAATATCTTCTGAGAAACTCTCAGAATCTATATAGCCTTCTTATCAAAATGAATTAAAACTGTGTATCCAGAAAGCCAAATATTAGCTAATGTTTATTGAATACCTGCCAAATAATAGCTAATGTTTATTGAATACCTGGTCTACAGCAGGCACTCTGCCGAAGTGGTTCTTCAGACAATCTCAATTAATTTTTACAGCAATGCTATCAAAGAAAATACTATTATTTTGCAGATGTTATAGTTATGAAAACTGATAATGTATATATCACTTGCAATTCATTGCAAAAGGCTAATGAGTTTGCATATGATCATACAGTTAGTAAGTAATGGAACTGCAGAAAGAACTAGCTCTATGGATTTCACTGACTGAATCTAGGTAGAAAATTTGCATCACAGAATGTTGCAGTTGAATTTTTTGATTTAAGGTTCCCTGGTTCATCCCACTCTGCATGGATAAAATACTGAAGTGACTTGCCCAAGGCCCCCACATCATCAAAGGCTGTGCCAGACTTAGAAACCTGCTTTCCTATTAGCCTGCTCCTGTATTTTCCCACAACACTACACTGCCTCTTGCTTAAGGTAAAGTATGTTTACAGGATCCATCTGGACATAAATTTTGCAAACTTGAAAAATGTCTGTTTTCTGCAGTTAATTTGAAGGGAATGGGGGCAGGGAAGTCACTGAGGCTGGAGAAGCTTTGGAAGTGGGTCCAGGAGGATCTAATATGGAGAGAAAGTTCCTAAAAAGTATCCTTAGCTGGCCCCTAGTGAAACTGCAGTGTTTTGTTCAAAAGACCTCAACTAAAAATAAGCTGGGAAAAGTGCCCCTATAGGAAAAACAACATTTCATGCAAAAGTATGATTTCAATAAGTCAGCCGAATCCAAGTTTAGACTGTGATTCATTTTAAAAATGATGTTACACCCCCCAGATCATGTATGCATCCAATTTCAGCCTTTGGCCATATTCTTCATCACTCTTGTGGGACATGTGTTTATTAAATTATAGCCCATACCCTGTTCTGTGGTGTGGCCTGTTTATCTTGTAGATCTGAAATAACATAATTACTTAAAGCAAGTTTGACTGGCATATTATTAAATTCTTTTTTTTTCTCTTCCACTAACAGAAGTGTTCTCGTTTTCTACATTTAAAATATTTATCTCTTTAAATTTTCATACAGTCTCTTTGATACATACACAATAACATTAAAAGTTGTACGTGTAATTATACTGCCAGATGGTTCCGTCTTACCTCTTAATCTTCCTCCAGTGTATACGGCTTCGAAAGAGCAGGGCTAGCAAACTATAATAAATCATCCCTGCAGGATCAAATATTGTGCCATACAAAGGAAATTTGGGAAGGATACATATTTTTTAAAAAACAAATGCATACAAGCATTTTGTATTTGTACATGTGATTGCTTACTGTTTATACTTGAACTTAATCACCTGACTTTTGAATTAAAAAGTAGGTAGTTAAGGGTAGCAGATCTATTCCACATAAGATCCAGCTGAAGCAGTGCTCAATATATTGGTTGACATGACTGTTCTACCTTGATAAAGTCAATTGCAAAACTGTGGAGACATAACATAACCGTACCAACCATCAAGTGTCCATTATGTGCTAGGCATATTATCTTTATTGCTCACAGCTGCTCTGCAAAGTAAATTGTGTCAATCTTTTTTATTAGATGAAAAAACTAGGGCTCAGCAAATTTAAGCACTTGAATCAGGTCAAAAAGTAAGTGGCAGAGATTGGGACCTAATGAGCATTGGTTGGAAAACAGTTTGGGAAAGGTTGACTTAAGTGATTTGTGTGATGCCAACCCTGAAATCCTGTGATTGTAAAGGTGTCCCTCAAAGGCCCAACCTCTTTTCCTTCATTCTTTCTATCTTCTGGAATTTTTAAGGAAAGGAAACCAACATTTTATAGAGCAGTTGTTTTCTGCCAATTTCCATGCTGACCCTTTGCACACATTGTTTCTTTATATTTATGAAGCAGTTTGGAACCTGTGGCTCTACTCAGCTGCCTCTAACCATGGCCAAATGTCAAGACCACTGGGCAGGCAATCAGAAGAAGTGAATTCTGCTTCCTGCTCTGCTACTTACTAGCCCTATGATTTGGGCAGACCACACATACTCTGCAAATCATTTTCTTCATCTGAAAAAATGGGGATAAATAACCAATCTCAGTTCATTTAGGGGAAACATGTCGGAAGAGAAGAGGTTAGAGGATAATAGCAAAAACAGAAGAGAAATGGGAATCCCATTGTATAGTAGTAAAGGATCAAATGTATGTGGTCAGTAAAAAGATGGAGGGAGGGAATATAAGAGGGAAACAGGGAGTAGGAGAAAATAATTTAACAGGGCCAGTAATTCCTCCTGTAATGATAATCAAAGAACATAGGCCCTCAGTGAACAGGAGATAGTGTAACCTGCTCCTCCCTCAATCAGTCCCAGTTTTCACATACCTCTTAAAGTGTAAGCAACAGCCTGGGCCAGGTATGGCTTCTAGGGATTAGGCACATGATTTCTAATATGATATGGCCTATAAATGCAAGCCATCTGGTTTTCCAACAGTCACTTGTTCTAATGCAGAACGAAAAACTGGCTGTGAGAGAAGACTTATTCCATAGGGTTGTTTTCAAGAATTATATAGACTGTGCGTCCCAAAATATCTGTGGTAAAGCACTAGTATTTTTTTCCAATACCTGATAAACTCATATTTTATTGTAAAATGCAATAAAAAGTAATTATTATAAAAATAATTGCTTGCTTGGATGCCTGGCAATGCCAAATGGCTTACTCTCAATTTTAATACTTATCTCATTGCTGACCAGAAACAGGACTTGTACCAGTTCATGAATCATCCTTTGAAAAGTACAGATCTAGACTACACACATTATTTAACATCAGTGTCAATTCTAGAATCTGAAATCTTCTTGAAGATAGGACTCCACTATACAGCATTCTACTCGATTGAGGACTTTTTTATAGCCTTTGTTAACCTGCTTTTTTCCTTCTCTCTTGCTGCACTAGAAGGTCCTGTTTTACCAATTTAACTCCTCCCCCCAACATTTTATAGAGCCCACTGAAACATCCTTTCCTTCCCTCACTTCCATCAAAATAAACCCATCCTATAGGCCTTCCTCTTAGAGTTTTGTCTGTCTGTAGTAATCTATAGCTAGTCATCTTGATCAAAGAGTTTATGCTCAGATTTGATGAATTCATGGCTCACTCAATTTAATGGAATGTAATATATAAACATCTATTTATTTGAACCTGTTGTATTTAAAGTATTCTACTTGGAAGAATGCCTAAAAGATACCATCTCTGCTCTCAAATAGTTTATCATCATGCCACCTATATCATATTCCAAGTCAAGTGTCAAATTCTGCAATATTCTCACCACACCCTCCTTATCAGACTTCATTTCCCACCATTCCCTAACCTGGCTGGCCTCTTCCATGAACACACCGTAATTATTCAGATGTCCGTGTTATTATTCATGCTATTCAGTCATACTCCAGATGTCTTCCTGTCTTCCACCCATCTTTCCAAGCCCTGCCCAAGCTTCATCTCCATCATGATATTTTCTCAACAGAAGAGCTCTCTAAGACCACATGGGTCTCTCTCACTTTGGAAATCTGTTGACTTATAGCTGTATTGTTTTATGTCATGTGGTTCTCAAGCTGTTAGAAAGGCATATGTCCTTTCTTCTTAAGTTAGATTGTAGATCCCTCCTAAGCAGCATCTTCATCTGGTAAAATGATAATTAATGTTTCTTTACTATTTTTCTTCATTACCATTTGGAGCAAGGCTGTGTCCTTAACTCTTTGGGGGAAACAATCATGAAAAAAATCCTTTGGGCCCTCAAGGAATTTACAGTCCAGGTGCTTTATACTCTTATATACTTCTGCATAGTGAATTCCCCTTTGAAAATCACATGAAAATTAGCATATTAAAGGCCTAGAGAAATCTTGAAGGTAGACAATTTGTTTAACTTTATTTAAATTATGAGTTTCCCCAAATTATTTGACTATGAAATCCTTTTTCTAAAAACACCAGTCATATACATCAAAACTAGTATTCTTCAAAGTACACATTGAGAAACACAGACTGGATTAAACTTCCAAGGTTAAAATGCTATGACTCTATTAAAGGGTTGCCAATAATTTTGTTAGGTATAATTATGGTATGTGGTTTTGTTCTTTTAAAAAATTTCCTGTTGTTTAGAATTGCATGCTGAAGTATATATGAACAAAATGAAATGAAGTCTGAGATTTTCTTTAAAATACTCCAGAAAAAAAAAAGAGAGGGTTTAGGATAGATAATAGTTTGGCAAAATGTTAGTTAACTTTGTTGATTACTACATAGAGGTTTATTATGTAATATATCTATTCTATATATGTTTGAAAAGTTCTATTATAAACAGTTTTACTTTTGAATCCCATGATACTTGAAATACATAGAGTCAGCCAAACTTCATTAATTTGGAATTCAGCAATTTAAATTCTGTGGTCATTTTAATAATATATTAATTTGGTTAAACTAGAATTTGTCTTTGCTCTGTAAAATATATTCAAAAGTAATGTAAATGTATAGTTCCCCAAAATATGGCAGAGGGTAGTTAACAAATAGCCAGGGAGCCATTGAGGTGCCTTAGGGGCACTGTGCATGGAGCAGGTGGGCTCTTGCCCTTCCTCCCCCAGCTGCAGCTGAACTCGGACAAATTCCAACTTAATCTTTCTTATATAGTGGAGAGCTACATGAGACTTTGTTTTTGAAAAGGGTTCCACTAGTTTAAAAACGTAAAAGTGTGAAAACCAGTGTAAACTATGCCGTTGAACCCAGGTAGAAGGGGTCTACTAGACCTGACTTGGTGAAGCCCTAAACTATTTTTTATTTACTTTGATTTTAAAAAAATTGGTAAGTTTAATTCCCAGACCCCATTTCCTGTGCCTTCTGGCAAAGGTCAGGAAGGGCTGCAATTTGGTGCTTTGCTGGGTTTGGGGTTTGTGGGTTGGCAGCTTGCTGGCAACCTGTATCTTATATGGACTGTTTAGAGCACACCATTCTCTCCCTCAAGTCACAGGTGGGGAATCTGTATGTCTCCAGATGTGATTATCCAAACTGGATTAGCATTTGGGCCAGCTCTGCACCACCCATCGAGGATGCAGGACTGTGCCTCACCAAAACTCCCTGACCAGACAACACCAGAGGATGAACTTGTCCCTCTTTCCAAAGGATATTCTAGCTACTCCTTGCCTTGGTCTCTTTTGGAAATATCTTGAAGAACAAAGAATCCCATTTCGGGAGGACTTTACAGGACCAGTAAAAAAATTAGTAAATACCCGTAAGTGTTCTATTTCTCTATCAGATGAGAAAACAGAAGCCAGTAAAGAATTCTTTCTACCGTACTGCAATGGTCCAGCTCTTTATTATAGAGTGTAGTGCAGAGCTTTAGATCACTGGCTGTGGAATCAGATGGCTTCAGCTCCATCCCAGCCTTGTCAGTCCCAAGAAGTGTGGCCTTGGGTATGTTATTTAGTCCCTCTATGCTTCAGCTTCCTCAGCCTATCTCATTAGGCTGTCCCGAATATTTTTAATTGTGCTGTGTCATGTGCATCATTGCAAAATGAGAGAAGGTGAGATAAGCACTTTGTATGACGCCTATCTAACACAAAATAGACACTTAACATTCTCTTGCTCTTATTGTTGTTGCTATTGATTGGATGGTTGTGGTGGAGGTTACTTTCTGATTGTGAATCCCTGCTTTCCAACAGGTCTCCTAGTGAAGCAGCTTAGAAAAGCACTTACTTCTTCCTGGCAGACCTAAGTATAATAACCTTGGCTCCAGGCACACTTACCCACAAGAAATACTTGGAAAGCAAGTTCCACATTAGATGCTGACAACACAGAAGGTGTTATGGGTCTCACTGTGCTCTCCCCACCTAATGCTGTCCTATTGTCCTAGCACAATAAGTGAAGATCAGGAGAACCTATTGGTACTACACAGAAAACTTGCATTTATAAACGCCTCCCTTGTTATTTGATGTTTAGAATAAAAACTGGGATCAATCAAATATAATATTCCTGGAGCAGTTAATCTAATTAGTCTGGCACCACTTCCTGAAAGCCATGGCCACTGGGGCAGATTTCCAAACACTGTGGATGGAGTATCATTCATTGCCAGAAAATGGACAGCAGTCTTTTCAGGAACAAAACCTGATATATGGAGCTAGTTATTGATTTCAGTTCTTAACTTTTCTGCTCCAGCTGTTTCTTCCATTTTTTCCCTTATTTCTAATGCTTTTTAGGATAGGCAAAAGTGTTCCAAACAGAGTGAACTTTCCTCTGTTGATAAATGAATTCACTAAACTGGTTCTTTTTTCTGAAAAAGAACCTAAATCTTTACAAAGAGGCTTCGGTTTGGTTTCGGACTAGTGAACAGTGAAGCAGCCTCGAGAGGCCAACTTTAAATACTTCAGAATGAAGCTTCTTAACAAAGACTCCCAAAATATAGGCAAGCAAATCAAAGAAAAATGTCAAACTCCAAATGCTCTCTCAGCCCACCAAAACGTCAAAGGAGCTACTAGGAAGGGAAAAATGGGCCTCCAAATAATGTATAGCCAGGGAGAGAGGGGAAAGAAAAGAAGATAGTATCTGATTCATAAATATTTATAAAACAATCATTAGGCTTGGCTAGAACATACAGTTCTTCTCTGAGTTCACTGCTGGGAAACAATAATGAAGAGCATGAAATTATTCAAATAAAGGCAAGAGGATATTTAATGCTGTATTTTTTGAAATCCAACAGCTTTCCACACCTCATAGTAAGAAAGAGTATAGTAAATGAGCAGAGTATAATCCTGTACTGGGGCTTGGTGCAGGAAACCAGCTCTGTCACAGATCTCACAGCCACAGATTAGCCTCCAGCCCCATCTGACCAGACCTTGGTCCTCAGTGTACCCTGTAATTGGTCCTTTGTGCTGTCCTCTCCTCTACTCTCCTGTTCCTGCCACCCCTTGCCCCTTCCGTTTATGAAGCATATGGTGACTGCTCAGAACTGGGCCGGAATTAGTTCCTCTTTAAGATGCCAAGCTTGGATGCTCTTTTTGGATCATTACAATTTCGCAATAGCAAAGTGTTTTTGCAAAGGACTTCTATTAGGTAAAATTCATCTTACTCATGTTTGACTTACAGAAAATTGCGTAGGCAATAGTCTACATCTCAGCTTCCTAGCCTACATCTCAGCTTCTTAGCCACTGAGACACCACACACTGCTGCATGCCAAAGAGCCTGCCTTGAGATACGAGGGGTATAAATCTTTATAATGATAAAGGTGTTAAACCTTTTTTAAAGCAACCATTCAAAACTTATACCAATTAAAATTATCTTTGGGAACTATTTGAATGACTTCTTCTGTAAAGATCCTGAATTCATAATTATTATTTTAACACTTGAGACCTATAAGCATTTCTCCTGAACAATTTGCCATCCCCATTTATTGCAAAGATTTTTGTCAATGATGACAAACAAGTTCAAAATTCTCATTAAAATTTTTGAAATTTCATTTGAAAGTTTTACACAAATTTAAGTGTGTATTTTTCCTATGTGTGTGTTTGTTCTTAAAGTAACTAGGTAATAAAAAAATTAAAACATTTTTCATCAAGCCCTATATAGATACCACAAAACCAGTGCCTCCCAGTTTGTGATACAAATACCTTCACTTCCCATATGTACCTTGGCATGAAATATAATGTATAATATTTACTTAATATCAACTCTGCCTCCAGACCTGTTGTTAAGTGCTTTACATGTATTTATTCTCTTAATGCCTAGAGCAACCCTATGAAATAAGTACTATTATTATCCCCTGTTCTAGTTTGCTAATGCTGCCAGAATGCAAAGCACCAGAAATGGATTGGCTTTTATAAAAGGGGGTTTATTTGGTTACACAGTTACAGTCTTAAGGCCATAAAGTATCTAAGGTAAGTCATCAACAATCAGGTACCTTCACTGGAGGATGGCCAATGGTGCCCGGAAAACCTCTGTTAGCTGGGAAGGCATGTGGCCGGCGTCTGCTCCAGAGTTCTGGTTTCAAAAATGACTTTCTCCCAGGATGTTCCTCTCTAGGCTACAGTTCCTCAAAAGTGTCACTCTTAGTTGCTGTTGGGTCATTTTTCCTCTCTTGGCTTCTCTGGAGCAAAAGTCTGGTTTCAACAGCAGTCTTCAAACTGTCTCTGATCTGCAGCTACTCTCTCAGCTTCTGTATATTCTTCAAAGTGTCCCTCTTGGCTGTACCAGCTTGCTCCTTCTATCTATCTTATATAATGCTTCAGAAATTTAATTCAGAACCACCCTGAATGGGCAGGCCAACACCTCCAGGGAAATTATCCAATCAGAGTCATCACCCACAGTTGGGTGGGGCACATCTCCATGGAAACACACAAAGAATTACAATCTAATTAACACTGATAGGTCTGCCCACACAAGATTACATCAAAGATAATGGTGTTTGGGGGGACATAATACATTCAAACTGGCACATCCCCATTTTACAGATCAGAGAACTAAAGCACAAAGGAGTTAAATAACTTGCCCCAGTTACATAGTCAGGAAGAGGTGGAGCTAGGATTTTAAATCACAGAGCACATTCTTACCATGAGGCAATTCCGTGTTGGGTAGCATTGGTCTATTAGCATGCATTCTCAATGGTGGTGAAATCATTCCCAATGGGGCAAAAATTGGTTCTTAGGGGATCTAAAAATTCTTACTCTTTTAATGTATCAAGCACAGATAGTATCTAAACAGATAACAGTATATCAGTGATATAAAAAATTCATGGAAGGGGGAAAATAGGGAAAAAAATGTCTAAAAAGTCTCTGTAGAAGAGCAATAATGAGAAAGTATTGAAAGCACTGGTTTATGAGGTATATTTAGGAGAATGCTAATAAATCTTTCACTAGCAGCAACCTCCCACCTCAAATACACATAGACACATGCACACTCAAACACCACACTCACATGTACCAAAATTATTTCCCTAGCAACTTGCCTCAGTGTCTGAACTATTCCATATTAGAGAATCATTCCTTTGGATCATGGTAATGCTGTCCATGGAAGACCTTTTTCAAAATGTCCCTGTCACAAGTAGCATTTTAATCTCTTCATACAAGTTAGTGAAACTGAGAATAACAGGCTCTTGACGAAATAATAACAGACCAAGTCAGATTTCAGGAAGAGAGGAAAGAGGTCAAGTGGGACGCATGGGGTAGGTGGGGCTAGGGGGGACCCAAAGGAGAAATATAGTGGAAGCTTTGACAGAGTGAGAATTTATGTGAGCATTGGATACCCCAGGGCCTGAGAAATTAGGACAAGCATCACCTTATGCACGACCTCTGACATGAGACAATTAAGTCTGCATCCTTTGACAAGTGACCCCTCCTCCCTGAGCCTCAATTGTTTTGTCATTTATATAATGAACCTCAGAGTACAGGTGCATGTGAAGGGCCTGGAATGAACAGGTATTTAATACACGCTAGCTTAAATCTTGCTTATTCTCTCTCTATATTTTCTATTATATTTTTATAATAATCATACAATTACCTCACAGTATAATACAGTGTTAGCCATGTACATAGAACAACTGTATCCTTTTCTTTTTTGGGTTCAATGAGAAGTCAAGGAAAGAAAAGTTACAGTTTTCTACTCCCCTCCCATGGTGGCTGATTTCAATGGTGCTTCCATTTGGCTTCTCAGTGGCTCATTAATTGCATTACTGTAC
The DNA here is from genome assembly GCF_015220235.1 of Choloepus didactylus. Classification (NCBI taxonomy): domain Eukaryota; kingdom Metazoa; phylum Chordata; class Mammalia; order Pilosa; family Megalonychidae; genus Choloepus; species Choloepus didactylus. The sequence continues at coordinate 58,226,055 of NC_051321.1, read as the reverse complement.
AGACACCACAAGGGCAGCTGTCTGGCTTTAGGGAAGTAAATTTTCCTCTTCATTGTTGTAAATATTTCCAAAGGAAATTAAAGGTGTAGAGTAATTGCCAAGACAGGGTAAATAAAGGGCTTTTCAAGAAAAGAATCAGCAATGAGAGAATTGATAATATCTTTTTCATCCCCAAATTCACTGGGACTTTGATTTAGCCAAACTTAGGTTTCCCTGATCTTGACACATGTCTTCAGTTCTATAGTTTGGGGAAGGGGGATCTCTTGAGAGAAAAGGCAGTATTTAAGAAAAAGCAGCAGTACACAAAGGAGGAGGAGATTATTTCTTTTTAGAAGCTATGCAGTTTTGTTGTGACCAAGTTACTGCAGTACTATTTCTACATGGCTATCCTTTTAAAATCTGTTATGATTTCCGCCACAGCCATGGGCGATCGCGGCCTGTCCCTAACAGACTAAGCCACACCATGGTCTGGAGTCAGGAATGACCCAGGCTGGAAGAAAATAAACGCTCTTCCCTCACTATTTAAAGGTTCTGGAAAGAGTCTCCCTCCACAAGTCCCTAGAAAGAAGTACCATCCAAGATGAGCACATGGGCACAAAACTTCATTCAGCCTTCTATTTCTTATCTCTATCATGACCACCAGTTTTCATGTCTGTCCCCTGCTAGGATCAAAGCCAACTGTTGACAATTTCCAATGAGCCTTTTTATTTCTTATATATGATCCTAATTCCAAACTCCCTTAAATTGACTCTGATAGACTTTCTTTCATGGCTTTGGCACTCATTTGCCCCGGTTGAGACTGCTCCTATCATTTCTAGGGCCTAGAGGAAGAGGGCAAATTAAAATCCCTTAGCCCCTTTTTTGGACCTCTTGAGGAGGCACATCATCTGAGAAGGGCCAGAGTAGAACTCTCTAAACCTGTGCTATCCCATAAAATAGCCACTAGATACACGAGGCTATTTAAATTTAGATTAATTAAAATTATCTAAAATTAAAATTCAGTTACTCCGTAACACTAGCCATATTTCAAGGGCTCAAGAGTCACTCATGTGTGGCTAGTGGCTACTGTGCAGATATAGAACATTTCTATCATAACAGAAAATTCTAGAGGGCAGCAATGCTCTAAAGCAAGGGGCTCAGGAGAAGGGCTCCTCTTGACCATGCCTAAGGGTGGTATTATCCTCAGAACCACTATTGGCTTGGAGCTGGATATTTTCCCCAACCAAACCCTTTAGAAAATGACCTCCAAGTAGCTCTGGTCCTGGGACCTGTCATTTGGAACACTGATTATCCTCTTCAGACACTTTCCAATTTAAACTTTGTTGTTCTCCAAATGAGTGGGGAAAAAGATTATTGTAAGATAACCAAATAACTGAGGCACATTATTTTCTTGGTTGAATTCTTTTCCATTCCACATATGCTTCACTGTCAAAAAAAAAAAACGAAAAAGAAAAAAGAAAAAAAAAGAACATTTTCCTACTTCCTGCCTTACATCAGAAGGAGTTAAAGATCTTTCTTGGGCTGCTCTTTTTCACAGATAAAGTAATTGTACAGGACCTAGCCCAGAGTAAGTGTGCTATATAAATGTTTGCTCTCATTGCTATTAGTAGTAGTCTATTGGGTCAACAGTACCTGGAGACGGCCTGAGTCTGGATTTTCATAAGATCTGCCATTGTTTCTTAGGCTGCCTCATGGGCTAGATGGTCCAGTTAGTTGAACTGGAAACTGGTGGGACAGCTGAGTTGACTGGTCTGATTTTTGCTGCATTCTCAAGTTGTTAGAAAGCCCTTTATGAACTGAGGCACAATCTGCATGTCAGTGCCTTCTGCCGGTTGTCCTAGCTCTGCCCCTGGAGCAACACAAAGCCAGTCTCTTCTGTCTCCAGGTGGTACCCCTCTAGTGTTTGAAAGTGACTCCTCTCATACTCTATCTTCATTTTTCTGAGCAACAATACCTGCTTTTGCTTCTGTTTATTCTGTTTAGTGGTTTCCAGAGCTCTCCTCAGTCCAGTTTCCTTCTTAGCCTATATTTTAACTTATTATATATATATAAACATGGACTTGAGATTAAATATATATATAGTCAATCCTAACACTTTTTATTATGGTGGCTCAGGTATTTTAGTATGCATGCTCTTCAATCTTTACCAGCTCTGAAGAACACAGTGTTCTCTTAGGTCAGCCCCCAGAAAGATCACTGTGGTGAAACTACTCTCTTGCTTGGCCATAAGGCTGGCCATGGACACCAGTGGTGATGATGACCTATTGCCTTCAGAGACCTCCCAGCAGAACCACATTGGTTACCAGGGAAAAGATATAAAGAGCCTGACTTTGAAAGATTTTCCTCTTTGAAGCATTCAAATGACCATCACTACCTTGTTTTATCTTCACAAAGATGTTAAGAATGTTTTTTCTTAATCAGATTTCAAAAAAATTTTTTAAGAGACATAAATCCATCAAGCATTGTTTTCATCACTTCTTCATCTCCTCTTCATCACCTCTCTTTCCAATGCTCCCTTATTGTCCTCCTTTTAACCCCTCTGAAGCACATGCAAACTCTAATAATAAACTTTTCTTAAATTTGGGTAGTTCTTATGAATCTGTAAAACAGGACAACAGAGGATCTAGAAGAACTACAATCATTTTAAAGGTAAAGAGGTCAGAAATGCAAGTTTGGTATAGCTTTATCAGAAAAGCTGGCTGGCTATTTACTTTGTAAAGAGGGAATGGATATAAGGAAACTGAGTTTCAATAATAAAATGACCTTTCTTCTGAATAGATCGGCTTCATAAGTTAAAATGATTCAGAACTCAATATCCTATCTGGGAATAGAATCCTCTGTTTCTGAAGACAGATGTGATTATGACACATAGTCAATAATGTTTTTCTTCATTATTATTTGGCCTGAATTTGGAGTTTTGTGGGAGGCAAGGGGAGAGAAAGGGTTGAGGACTTGGAGAATACTAGGATTTAAGTGGGAATGTATTTGTGGTTTGATGTCTCTATTGTGGAGTTTTATTCGTGGTTTAGGTATAATATCCTTTCGATTTTATCATAAGAAAGTATCCTAGGTAGATCATTCGCAAATTAAGAGATAGACTCTGTCTTGTGGGGTTGTTTTTCAATAGCTTAACAGAAAAACCATACACTCAGAATGAGAAACTGAAGCCAGGATGTGGGTTTTCTAAGGTACCATCACAAGTGCAGTTTAGAATGTATTATAGTCAGATTACAGGTTTTTTTTGTTTTTTTGTTTTTTGGTTTTTTTTTTTTTCGCGTGTGTGTGACATTCAAAACATGGCTCTGTCTGTGCTAAGGCAATTTTAGGTCTCTTTACCTGGGTGATTCTTACAGCTCTGTGACAAAAAGTACTGAGCACACAAACATGTGAGGATAGTAGTGAGGCTATTCCTCACCCATCCCTCTGAGATATAAAAGTTTGGAAAGATAACTGAGTTAGGAAAAAGAAAAATTGGGCTATAAGCCTAGCTTCAGAAACTACTGGCACATTATTTAATTTTTATGTGTTTCAAATGTTAATTATCTAAAAGGGGTACAAATATATCAAATCCTACCACCTCACTAGTACTGTGATTAGACTAGGACAAAACAAGAAATAACACACAAGAAATTTTGGAAAGTTAAAAATAAAATCACAAGTGTATTTAGATTATATTTGCTAGATGTTATCAAGCATTTATTATGAGTCAGGCCCTTTACCAAGTAATTTTCTAATGTTGTCTCATTTAATATTCACAAAGACATATGAAGTAAGTACTATTATAATGTCTATTTCATGGATGAGAAATGGAGGCATCAAGAGGGTCACAATTATTAAGTGAGGGGGCTAGGATGTGGATGTAGTTTGTCTAACACCAGACCTATGTCTCCTAACTACTAGGAGACCCTGCCTCAACTAGATTACAAAACATTCTCATTTAATATGGAAAGTCATGGATTTGTAATGTTACAGAGCTATCTCAAGGCTTTATACTCAATGGATATGCCACTAATGCCATGGTAGGCAGCCTCCTATTGATCCCCATCTCTTAGTAGTTATGTCCTTGTGTAAGCCACCACCCACCCCACCCCACCCCCTGCCCCTTGAGTGTGGGCTAGATTTTATGAGTCATTTCCAATAAAAGAATACAACAGGAGTGATAAGATGTCACTTCCAAGATTAGGTTATAAAAAGACTGTGGCTTTCATCTTGAGTATTTTCTCTCTCTCTCTCTCTCTCTCTCTCTCTCTCTCTCTCTCTCTCTCTCTCTCTCTCAGATCACTTCATTCTGAGCGAAGCCAGCTCCATGTCATGAGGCAGCCTGAGTTGAGCAGAGGCCACATGGTAGGGAGGTGAGGCCTGCCAGAAGCCATGTGCATGAGCTCAGAAGCAGACCTCTAGGGTCTGCCAACAACCATGTAAGAGAGCTTAAAAGAAGATCCTCTCCCAGCTGAGCCTTGAGATGACTATAGCCTTGGCCAAAACCTTGACTGCAGCCTCATGAGAGAGCCAGGTAACCTGCTCCTAGATTCCAGACCCACAGAAACTGTGAGATTACATGTGTTTGTTCTCTTCAACCTCTAAGTTTTGGGATAATTTGTAATGCAGCAATACATAACTAATAAAGATGTCAACTAAGTGACAGAGCTAGAGAACTGGAACCTTCCTATGCCTGCCTCCTGTCACTCATTCCACAAACTACTTAAATTCTTATATGCCAGGTATTAGTTGTGTTACTTGCCCTCAAACTGGAGAGGGGGAATATGAAGAATAATAAAAAATCAAATTTTTTTCTAAAATGCTGAAGAAGTATGGTAAAGTAGAGCAGAGATATGGAGTCAGCCAGATGGGCTCCAATCCCAGATGTGGAATCTGGGGAAAATAACTTCTTTGGGCCTCAGTTTCTTCATCTGAACAAACAGTAGCAATAGAGCTGGAAGGTTTGTAGGATTAAATAAAATAATGCACACAAAGCATCTCATATGATACCCGGCATACAGTTAAGGCTCAAATAATGTTAATTCTTTGAATATCACTGTCCTTCTTTTTAAAATAGGGAGTACTTGTGCATGCTATACAGGGTTGTTAAGTGTGTGTAAAGGAATAGGTACATAAAAGACTGAGCAGGTTATGGTCCATTTTAGATCTATCCATTATATTAATTCCCATTAGTTTCTTTAAATGCTATAAATTATGCTATGGCTATAGCAGATGAAATAATTATTTTAAAAAATTACACATAGTTTTGTTAAAATGGACATCTTTCCTCTCCAACTGAACATTTGGTTATCTTTGGCAAAGGGCCTCCCTGTGAGCCAGTGGAGAGATATGGAAAACAAGGATAGGATGGGACACCTGAAACCAAACTTGAGATCACCATATGCAACAAAGTAGGATGAAAGCTGGTGATTGGAGAGTAGAAATTCCGGATTCTCTCTTTGCCTCTGAATGTCCAACAAATGGGTGCCAACCAAATGGTGTCTTAAGGATTTTATAGCTTAAAATGAATGTTCATCTAACACAATTATTGTTTCTAAATCACTCACGTTTCTATTACAACATAAAGGATTAGCATTCCTTATGGATTTTCTAGATTTCTAGAATTTGACTAATTGCATCATGATTAACTTGACTAAAATATTATCCGAGACTGTAACAACATGCACACACACACCATGTCACAAACAAGTGAAAACTCAGTAATATATCAGATTTTATTTCTCAAGGTACTACACAAAGCCACTAGATGGCACTGGAGTCTGATTTCATCTTTCTGTTTTTGGAACAGTCCCTGGGAAAACAGCTGTTTAAGACTATCTTAAATTTTCTGAGTCAGTTATTTGCTTATCTGATGTGGTGCAAGGTATAAGGCATTTTAATATTATTTTTCAATTTGCTAGCAATCTCCTATCAATAAATGAACAAACTGCTAACCCAAACTATGGCAAATTGATATTCTTGTCCAGACAAATGAGTTTCATGATCCCTTGACGAGCTTCCCTCATGCAAATTTAAGTTTTCACAAATAAATAGATTATGATTTACAAGTGAAAAAAAGGAATATGATCTGCCTCTGCCAAAGCACTGATTCCAGCTATTAATTCTGTGTAGTAACAAATCTTAGTTCCCACACAGCTAGGGCATTGCCTGGAAATTCATTTAACAAATATGTATTGAGACCTCCAGCATTCTATGCCCTGCAATGGACTCTGAGAAGCAGTGGGCATCACTTGTAAAGCTTGTATTCCAGTGGAGAAATCAGATAAGATTATAATTTCACATGCCATGAAGAAAATAACAAGGTAACGTGATAGAGATGACTGGGGGCAATGAGGGATACATTTGATAGATGGTCATAAGTCTTCTCCAAAAAGGTGACATTTGAGCTGAAACTAGAATGAAAAGTTGAAGTCAATCACTTGGAAACTGGGAGAAATCTAGTTCCAGTACGAGGAAGTGCACAATCCTTGAGGTAGGAAAAGAGGCTATGTGAAAGGGATAGAAAGATGGACATTTTGTCAGAGGCACAGATTGGGAAGCAGGGAGTGGTAAGAGAAAAGCTTGGAGAGGCAAGTTGGCCCAGTCATGGAGTGACTTAAATTTGTATTTGATCTTGTTATGGGAGCCACTTTAGGTTTCATAGGTTTTACACAAGCAAGTGGCACAATCTGATTTATATTTTAAAAAGGTGCTTGTGGCTGCTAGTTTGGAATGGGTTGCATAGATGACCAGGGTAACGATAGTAAGTGCTCAATAACTGAATGCTGAATGAATGAATGAATGAATGAATGACTATATCTTCTATGTACCTAGCATCAGCTAGGTTTTTATTATTTAGATTATATACATCACACAGGTAGAGTTAGACATGGTCTTAAGACAGTGATTCCCAAATTTTAGCATCCATCATAATCACTTGGAGAACCTGCTAAAACACAGACTGCTGGACCACACCCTCCACTCTCCCCTGTCCTGGCCTGCAGCTTCTGATTCTGGAGGTCTAGGGTGGGTCCAAGAATCTGCACTTCTAACAAGCCCCCAGATGATGCTGATGGTCTGGGCACCAAATGTGGAGAAGCACTGATTTAAGAGATTGAACATAAAATGCCAGCAGCTGTTAAAGGAAAACAAGCAAAACAGGGAGAACTTATTTCAGTTCTATTACAGTTTAGGCTTCTAGATGTCAGAGGCCCTATTCATCCTTTTCCTATATTACTAACATGGGAAATATTGTTAGTTTCCTAGCCAAGGATGACGTCCCTTTCTTCCTGACTATACTAGTGGAGCCCAGTTTTGCTCAGGCATCATGATGCCCAGTTCAAAAGTTTCAGTCAGGATTGGGTAGGCCAAATATGACAGTCCCATTCCCCTTTGCCAGATATTTGCCATCCCAGTGTCCTTGCAATGGCCGTACTACTCGGTCTGCCAAAGGAGAAGTAAGAGAAGTCTGCTGAGGAGGATCTAAGATGGCGGCATAGAGAGGAGTGGGAGCTAAGTAGTCCCCCTGGAACAACTAAAAGAAAACAGAAACAACTAGTAAATAATCCGGAATAACTGCAGGGGGACAAACATGACTGTCCACTCATCATACACCAACCTGAATTGGGAGGAATGCCTGAGAGCACAGCATAAAATCTGTAAGTAAAACTGCAGCTCCAAATCGGGAGACCCCTCCCCCACAAACCAAGCTACAAAGCCTCATGATGCCAGAGAGAAGCTTTCTCCCAGCAAGTGAATATAGCTCAGCTGAGCTCCAACTGGGGTTTTAATTAGCGAGTGTGCACTGCTCACCACGAGGTACAAATCCTCAACAAGTAGACAGAGGCTTTGGGTGACGACTGACCTTGGAGAGCTGGAGGGTCACCTTGGACTAGCTCTGTTCCTTTTTCGACTCAGTGGAGAAAGCCTCAGCCATTTTCAGTTCCCAGTTCTGTGACCCAGACAAGGGTATAGCACAGGCAGAGAGAGACCATTGAAATGCTAATGACCTCCGCCTAGGGCATCTAGTCTATCTTCTCTAAGAGGAAAGGGGTGGGGCCCAGCTCTACTACCTGCCTTTCATTCAGAACTTGGGGAAAAAGAGCCACACCTCCTTACACCAGTCAAGAATTACAGGCTAACAGGTGCCACCTGCTGGGCAGAAGAGCACAGTGACCAGAGGCATCAGAGGGTGCACCAATTTTCTAAGACACACCCTCAGGGAAACTGGATACTGAAAATTTCTTCCTTCTGGGACCTTAGCCCATTCTGGTCTGGGGAGGCCTGATTGGGGTAACCAAGGAAACCATGCCTAAACAACAGAAAACTACAACCTACACCAAGAAAAATGAGGTTACGGCCCGGTCAGGGGAATAAACTTGCACTTCAACTGTGATGCAGGAATTGAAACAACTAATAATAATTGAATTCAAAAAGTTTAGGGAAGATATGGCAAAAGAGATGAACCGTATAATGAAAACACAGGACATACATAAGGTAGAAATTGAAAGTTCAAAAAACCAACTGGCGGAATCTATGGAAATGAAAGGCACAACACAAAATATGAAAGACACGCTGGAAGCATACGACAGCTGATCTCAAGAGGCAGACGAAAACACTCAGGAACTGGAGAACAAGGCACCTGAAAGCCTACACACAAAAGAACAGATAGAGAAAAGAATGGAAAAATATGAGCATCATCTCTGGGAACTTAAAGACAAAATGAAAAGCAAGAATTTATGTGCCATTAGTGTCCCAGAAGAAGAGAAGGGAAAAGGGCAGAAGCAATAATAGAGGAAATAATCAATGAAAATTTCCCATCTCTTATGAAACACATAAAATTATGGATCCAAGAAGCACATCGTACCCCAAACAGAATAGATCTGAATAGGCCTACCTCAAGACACTTAATAATCAGATTATCAAACATCAAAGACAAAGAGAGAATCCTGAAAGCAGCAAGAGAGAAACAATCTATCACATACAAAGGAAGCTTGATAAGACTATATGCGGATTTCTCAGCAGAAACCCTGGAGGCAAGAAGGAAGTGGGGTGATATATTTAAGACACTGAAAGAGAAAAACCACTAACCAAGAATCCTATATGCGGCAAAACTGTCCTTCAGATATGAGGGAAAGCTTAAAATATTCTCTGACAAACAGACAATGACCAAGTTTGTGAACAAGAAACCTGCTCTACAGGAAACACTAAAGGAAGCACTGCAGACAGAAAGGAAAAGACAGGAGTGAGAGGTTTGGAAAACAATTTTGGGAGATAGTAGCACAGCAATGTAAGTACACTGAACAAAGACAACTGTGAGTATGGTTGAAAGAGGAAGGCTGGGATCATGTGGGACACATTCAGAACAAAAGACGAATGATAAAGACTGGGACTGTGTAACTCAGGGAAACCTAGGATGCTCAACGATTGTAATAAAAGGTACAAATATGTTTTTACATGAGGTAGAACAAATGAATGTCAACATTGCAAGGTGTTAAAGATAGGGTGGGATTGGGGGGAAAATACAATCAATGCAAACTAGAGGCTAGAATGAACAGAAACATTGTATCATGCTTCCTTTAATGTAACAAAAGCAATATACCAAAGCTAAGTGCATATGGCGGGGTGGGGAATAGGGGAAGGGTATGGGACTCCTGGCATTGGTGATGTTGTCTGACTCTTTATTCTACTTTAGGTTAATGCTGTCTTTCCTTTTGTCACCTTCTAGCTATCAAGTTTTTTTGTTTGTTTGTTTGTTTTTCTCTCTTTCTCTTGCCTTTTTCTTTTGCCTCTCTGCCTTCTTTGACTCTTCTTCCATCTTTGTGGAAGAAATGTCCTTATATAGAGAGTGGCGATGGTGCTCAATGCATAAATACATGACTATATGGGAACCAATGATTGTTTACTTAGGACAGAATGTATAGAGTTTGAACAAAACCATCTTAAAAGAAATGGGTTGATGAAGAAAACTTGAGGGCACGATATTGAGTGAAACAAGACAGACACATAAAGGCAAATATTGCAGGGTCTCACTGATATGAACTAATTATAATATGTAAACTCATAGACATGAAATATAAGTTCCAAGGATATAGAATGAGGCTAAAGAATGGGGAGCAGTTGCTTATTATGGACAGAATGTTCAACTAGGGTGAACTTAAATATTTGGAAATGGACAGGAGTGATGGTAGCATGTAATGAGAATAACTAACAGTGCTAAAAGGTGTGTGAAGGTGGTGGCAAGGGTAAGCTCAGAGTCACGCATGTCACCAGAAGGAAAGTTGGAGGTTAAAAGATGGGAATGTATAAAACACATGATTAACTATACAAATATTAGAAATCTCTCTCACGAACTAGAACAAATGTATGTCACTGTAACTAGAGGTTAATAATAGAGAGGCATATAGGGAAAAATATATACCTATTGCAAACTATATACTACAGTCAGTAGTATTTTAACATTTTTCATCAGCAGTAACAAATGTACTATACCAAAACTATGAATCAATAATGGAGGGGGGCGTGGTTAGGGGCATGGGAGGATTGAGTTTCCTTTTTTGGGGGGTCTTTATTTCTTTCCTGGAGTAGTGAAAATGTTCTAAAAATTGAAAAAAAAATTGTGTTGATGGATGCACAGCTGTATGGTGGTGCCGTGGGCAATTGATTGTACACTTTGGATCTTTAGATAGTTGTATGGTATCTGAACAATCTCAATTAAAAAAAATTTAAAAAAAAACAAAAAAAAAGAGAAGTCTGCTGAGGGGCCTAGAAAAGATTTTCCTCCTTAAGAATAATAATAATAATACAAGAGAGAGATCGTGGGAAAAGAGCCTTTATTTGTAGAAGACTTTGCTGAGGAATACTTTCATGAATAAATAGCCACAACTTTAAAAATATGGTTGCCTTCCAGGGAGAGGTGTGCCGGTAAATGTTTAACAATGGGCTCTCAATACTGTAAAAAGCACTGATTTGTTGGCATTTGCTGATTTCCATGGTGTAAATGCTCCCACGAAGGCTAATTTCAGCTTTTGATGTGAAGTCACTGAACAGAGTTGGGAAAGGATGCTAGCAATTGACTTTCACAATCAAGTACAAGCCAGCTCCAGCAAATCATTACAAAGAATTCTAAAACCTCAAGATGGGGTTCTCCTCACCCTGAAATATAAGATAAGTGTACTTATGCACATAATATCCTGTGAAAGCCATTTGCACAGCCTCATAAATGGTTATGAAGGTTCAAGCACAGTGTCTACACAATGGAAGGTACCGAAATCTGTGGCAGAAGGAGAGCGCCTTACCATGACTATTTACATTTTATTGACATGTAAACCTAAAAACAATTCCCTGTAGGATTTTACATATCATATGAAATATTTTAGAAAGCAAAGATCTTTCTAATGTGCCATAAACTACATACCTTATGCAGCTACCTACATTTCTCCTTGGTATTCAAATACAATAAAGTCTAAGACGGATTGAAGCAAACTTTATTTGGGTGAAAATCTGAAGAATCAACAGATCTAGTTCCTCCTGTAGAACAGTTGTCAGTTTCCTATTTTCTCCCCACTTCAGTACTCATTTATGCTTCTCCTCAGTCGCTGTGCAAAGTTCCAAGATCTTGCAACCATTTTTTTTTCCAATTCAGTTTTATTGAGATATATTCACACACCTTACATAATCACACTGTACAATCAGTAGTTCACAGTACCATCATATAGTTGTGGATTCATCACCCAAATCAATTTTTGAACATTTTATTACTCAAAAAATGAATAAAAATACAAATAAAGAATACGCAAAACATCCCATCCCCTCATCCCCCTTATTATTCATTTAATTTTTTGTTCACATTTTTCTACCCATCTGTCCATACACTGGATAAAGGGAGTGTGAGCTTTTCTACCCATTTTCTACCCATCTGTCCATACACTGGATAAAGGGAGTGTGAGGTTTTCACAATCACACAGTCACACCATGTAAGCTACATAGTTATACAATCGTCTTCAAAAATCAAGGCTACTGGGTTGCACTTCAATAGTTTCAGGTATTTCCTTCTAGCTATTCCATTATACTAAAGACTAAAAAGGGATATCTATATAATGCATAAGAATAACCTCCAGAATGATCTCTCGATTCCATTTGAAATTTCTTAGCCACTGCAACTTTATTTTGCTTCATTTCTCTTTCCCCTTTTGGTCAAAAAGACTTTCTCAATCCCACAATGCCAGGTCCAGGCTCATTCTTGGGAGTCATGTCCCATATTGCCAGGGAGAGTTACACCCCGGGAGTCATATCCCACGTAGGGGAGAGGGCAGTGAGCTTACAACCATTTTTAACAAATCTTTTCTCTCATCTGACATCACTCACTTCTCTCCAACTAAAATGGCTTCTCTCAGGTCCTCTCTCCCAAAAACATGGTGCCATAGTAAGGACAGTCCCTCTGCGTGGAACACTCATCACCTAGTAAGGATTTCTCAAACATTCTAGATTGCAAGGAAATTCTGGGACAGTTGAAAATACAGATTCCTAGATCTCACCCCTTGGACTACTGAATCAGATCTCCAAGAGAAGGAGACTGGAACTCTTGTTATTTTTAACAAGTGCCCATAACTTTTGTATCTGGCAGTTTTAGGAAACCCTGACTTACCTGTCTCCTTTTCGTAGTTCAGATCTTAGCTTACTCACTGCTACTACAGGGAAGCCTTCCTTGATCTCCCAGATAAAGCTGAGACCCTTCTTATTTGTTTCATGCTCACAGTACTTTGGACCACTTTTCTAGCCTTTATTCAAATGAACTTTATTGAGAGTCTTTCTCACAAGGTTGTAAATTTCATGATGGTAGAAAATGGATCTGATTATGATTGTATCATGAATGCCAAGCATTCCTGGCACATAATAGGTGCTCAGTAAATATAAGTTGACCAGTTGACTCATGGACATTGTTCTTCATATCTGAGCCAGGTGAAATAGAAAGATAATGTAACTTCAGGAAGCATTCATAAGGGCAAGAACAGTGAACTGAGCCCACAATCATCTATAAGTCTCTTATCTACCCTGGGTCTCAATTTCCTTGATTCTAAAAGAACTTAGAACAGATTAAAAGGGAATGCTCCTGAAATCATGCAAGGGGTTGACTACGAGCACTAGAAACCTGACAAAATATTAAAAAGAACAGTCTTGCCCTAAGGAAATTTACATTTTTGCTTATGGTCCTCCCTGGCTACAGATTCCTTATCAGAGGTCATAAAACCAGAAGTGCTTGCCCTTCCATCTTGGGGCAATCCCAGTCACAGCTGGTGCAGTCCCTTGTGATACTGGCTGTGTTGAACTCTTTGATCCCACTGTCTACACAGGGCAAATATTCATCATCAGATATCTAGTGCCATGTGTCAAAAAGGTGGCAATGGAGGCAGAGATCAGAAAAGAGATGCAGCTTTCTCAAAGAGCACCATATGACTCTTTTCATTTCCAAACAAAATGAGATGGGTTATGGAAGAGATACAGAACTTGTATCAACCTCTTGATTTTTAGGGATAATGTATCTTAATTACTATTGTTATCCTTCCCTGGTTTCTGAAGTGCCATATGTTTGTCCTTTCTGACACCCATTCCCTTCTTACCCATCGTCACTAGTAGTTTTGGCTAAAATCTGGAAGTAGAAATCTTAGAGAGACCAGATAGCCATACAATACATATTCATTGTGTCCATTCTGTGCCAGACACTGTACCAATGAGCTAACCAAATGAAGGCTATTGTTGTCATAAATGGCTAATGAAAAGAACAGTTTGAGATTCATAAGTGACTCAGTTTACATCCATTCCTATAATTAGAAAAATGTTTATTAATCATAAACCCAAAGGACAAGAGGTTCAGATGCTCTTAGTTGATCATAGATTGATAGAGGTATAAGAAACCTAAAAGAGCATCTAGTGCCATGATTTTCAAATGGTTTTAGCCATGATCCTCTCTTTGAACAAAATCTCATTCAACTGTAAAATGATTATAAGCAGAGCTGCTGAGGTTGTCACAGAAGTGGGGGTTACCAGAGTCCCATCCACCCTACTCCAATGATAGTTGCTGAGGGCATGACTTAGTTCAGTTTGAAAATCATGCAACTCTGTATCATCTTTATTTTACACACAAGTAAACTAAACCCAGAAGGGAAAATAATTTGCTCATGATCATAGAACTTGCATTATCACTATTTTACAGATGAGGAATCTGAAGTCCAGAAAGAAATAATCTACTCATGATCACAGAGGTCATCAATGGAATAGTCAGACTTAGAACCAAGGTTCCCTGGCTTCTAGTCCAATGCCTGTACACTGTAGTGTACATTCTTTTTAGTCTTAGAGCTTCAGCCATCGTTCCTTCCCAATGTGAGTTATTCCCAAAATCAGTCCTCTGGTCAGTAGTAGCCATTTCCAGAGACACTTGAAACTAGCATTTGGGTTACTAAGAAACAGAAGGCATGCATTTGGGGTAGTAAGAGACAAAAAGAAGCCAAGCCATTCTAGCTCATACTTATTCAGTGCCAATAAATGTATAAATAGTCATATTCCACTTCACTTACAGAATCATAGTCACCATCCACCCAAAACACTTGAAAGAACTCAGAGAAGTAGAAACTGTAAGATTGCACCACTGTGTCCCCTGGCAAAACTAGCTCTCCAAATAGAATTCAGATTTCACCTGGGGACCTGTTAGACTCATGGGTATCATCAGCACATTTTATACAAAAGGAACCCAAAGGGGCTCAATACGTTAAGCTTTTCCTAGTAGCCTTATGGCACATTTTCTTCCTGCTTTATATTTAGTAATTGATCCTCCTTACAACACTAGTACAGTTTAAGGGCAGAGATTACTGGGCTCAAAACAAATGAATTAATATGACATGATACATCAGTATGTGAGACCAACAAGAAAAGCATTTCACATTTTTTGTCCAGTAAAGTATATATTGTTACCTGGAAGAGCAATTTGTGACCCCAGCAAAAGGATGCTTTTATTGGCTAATCCTGACAGATAAATTATATTTGTCTCCTTGTATTTATTTTTCTATTAATAAAATTGACACCAAAATATACTATCCTCAGAAATGGAAGTCTGTCTTTACATTTATTTAGCCCCCTTTCATGATTTTTTTCTTCCAGGGACTCATCTATACATAGCAAATGCTGTTACATTGAATAGCTGGCTGCTCTCTGTCAACTACCATATGTATCTTTTAATTAAGTAGAAAGGAGATCTTAAAAGCTCACATAAGCCCAGATAACTCTATTTCTGGATGACAGCAATGTCTCCTCATTTGCTAGCAAAAGCACAGATTGACAGAAAAGAATAGATCAAGAAAATTGATCATTACTCATATGCTGGATTGAGTCAATATATGTAAATCCATCCCTGCTGCTGGCAGGCACCAAGATGCCTGCCATTCAGAACATAGTTACAGGCTGTTTTCTATCCAAATGCCAGCCTTTCACTTTAATGCAGCAAAACTACAGTTATGCACTCAGAAAGCTCTTTTGTATTCATAACAACTGTAGTTTGAATGTGGTTCAGGACAGAGAAACTGTATTTACAAGCCACCATCCCTTCCGAGTCAATACAATTTGCAGTAAATACAGTTTAAGCTAGAGCTATGCTATAGATGCTTTGGGAATTTTCTTTGTGGTTTTACTACATTGTTTTGGAAGTGTTTTAAATGTTTGCTGCTTTCAAGTTCATTTCTTTAAAGTGAACAGCTCATATGGTTGTTGTGAAGATCAAATGAAATAACAGATATGAAAAAGGCTTTGAAAAAAATTAAAAGCACTATGCAAATGTGAGATTATTATATTTTTTTGTCTCAAGGTCCTTTCCCTTAAGGGCAATGTTCCCTAGTTATCCCAAGTTCTGTTTTAATCTTGATTTAAAATAGTTGAATAGTGAAAGTAGCAGTGCCTGAAACAGAAGGTCTATGAACATAAAATACACCTTATGTGTTTAGATATCCCTCAGTATCTTCTCAGAGAGGAATAATTGTGCACCTCATAGTATCAAAGGAGAGTCATGTTTCTTTCCTCAGGAGTATGACTCAATGATACATGAATTTTAGTCTTTCAAGAGCTCTTAGAATTGCTGTCTTCTTTCCTGATCCTAACTAACCCATTTAGAAGCTAAAGACAGTAATCTTTTCTATGCTGTAAATTGCAGGAGGACCATAGTTCATAAGCAAATATATGTAAACTATCATTGTGGCTGATTTAGTGCTCTCATAATATATGGAAGTAATCACAGGGAAAGCCCTTCTGAAAATAGTTGAGGCTGAATAACGTAGGTATGTAGATGCCAAAGACATAGCCCATTAATTTATTTCCACCCATTTTAGTCACTCCAAACAGCACAGGGTCTCTCTCTATTTCTCTTACCCTACATGTGATAAATGCCTTAATTACCCTGGGCAAGTGGTCCAAAAAGTCTGCAGCGACAAAATTACATGTTAGACTAGGAAGGCAATTTCAAGTTCTTTTATTTTGGGTCCCTCTCTTAAATTGGTCTCCATTCATCCTTTTGTCTCCCTTATATTGATAAGCTCTCCCCTTCTACTCATGCTTTCCTTCTCTGCCAGGGAATATTCTCAGGTCACCCCTGTTCTTAACTTGGTTGGCCTTTTTGATGGTGTCCCATGCCCCATTCTTGCTAAACTTCTTGAAAGGGTGATCTACATGATGATCTCTGCTTTGATACCATAGTCCCTACTGGAACTCTTTACAGTGTAACTTCTTCCTCTTCTACTGTCCTAAAATTGATTTCTCGTATATCATCAGTGACTTCCTAATCACCAAATCCAGTGACAGTCTCTCAGTTGATATCCTATTTTATCCACAGTGTGATCCAACACTGTTGATCACACCCTTCATTTTGAATCTCACTCTTCCCCTTGGCTTTCGTGACTCTGCCTTCTTCCTTGTCTTTTCACCTCCTGCATGTAGGCATTCCCCAAGTTGCTGATCTTACCAGCCTTCCATTTTTTCATTACAATTTCTAAGCAGACTTCTATACATGAGAAGCTTCAGCTTTTTGAGCAGATAAATCTCCAAGTTACACCTTTAGAAAGGACCTTTTCATCAAGCTTCAGACCTGTTTACTCATCCCACACCCACAAACCAGAATCTTCTCCCAATTTTTCATTTCTTTCTCTATTATTTCATTTTCTTTCTCTATTATTTTTCCCTAATAACTTAGACTGAAAATCTTTGAATATTTCTTGACACTTTTCCTCTTCAACCCATATCTACCCATGTCCCTTTCATATTTTCTCAGAATGGAATAATTACAGCATTATTGTAGTATCAATTACCAGCCAGTAATTTAGCTGAGTGTGCAAGTGCCATCACATCTTTATTTTTTAACTTCTCATTGGGGTAAATTTCAAATATATACAAAGGAAGACAAAATTGTATAATGAGTTTCCATATATCCATAGTCCACCCTCAACAGTGATCACCTCAGGGCCTTCTCCTTTCTCCTATATTCCTGTCACTACCACCATAGATTATTTTGAAGCAAATCCCAATTACCATATCATTTCATCTGTAAATATTTTAGTACATTTCTCTAAAAGACAAGAACTCTTTCAAATAAATAATTATAAAAACATATAAGCCACCTAAAATTACCAATGAATAATATATCTCAGCAGCAGTGTTTAATATAATAATTTATGCAGTCAGCAGTGTTCATACTCCATGACTGTTTTAAAAATGAAGCTAAGCCCACTTATAAGTGTACCTCAATGAATATTAAAAATATTCAAAAAAAAGAAAAAATGCTTTTTGGGGGGAGATCTAAATAAGGTTCACATATTGTCATTTATTGATATGTCTCTTAAGTGTCTTTAATCAGTAAGTTCCCTTCTATCTCTCTTATTTTTCTTCATTCTATTGTTATTGTTGAAGAAGTTAGGAATTTTGTCCCATAAATTTTCCATCAGCTTGGATTTTGCTGATTGCATCTCCTTGATCTCATTATACATTCCTTCCCTGTAACCTGTATTATAAATTGGAGGTTAGATATAGATATTTGATCAGATTATTTGACAAGAATACTTCATAGGTATTGTTGTATACCTCCATTCAAAGAGTGCATAGTGTCGCATTTTTTTTTTTCTTTTTGTGATATGAGCAGTCACTCATGATCATTGACTAGATTCATTAATCCATTAGGGGTCATTTTTTTCTTAGTACATTAGTTGGAATATACCAGAAAAGAGAACCTTCCCCTCAGATGTTTACCTTAAAGTACAGGTCATATAGGAATGATAGGATACCTTGATTCTTTCCCTTTATTTACTGGTTTTCAAAATTAGAAATCTGTTTCCTAGCATTCTTTGAAAGTGATCAAAAGTTTGTTTCTTTGTGGGCTTATATAATAATGAACGCAAGGAATTAAATGTATTTGATGTGCTTGAATCCATTGCAAATATGGCTTCCAATGCTCAAATTAGCCATATTTGACCACTGGGAGCCTCTTTAAGTTAGCTACTGAGTCTTTTGGATATAACCCTATAATCTTTGTTGGCTTCTTTGCTCTTTGGTATATTGCAGGCTCATCATATTTATTTTCTGCCTCAAACTTGGAATCATCCATATCCAAGGTGTAGGAAATAGTGTTTCAAGACTATAATTTGCATGCTAGATATGCTCATTATTAATAATTTATTCATTGTCTCTAGGTCTGAGTGGGCAGAACTAGAGCATATAGCCATTACATACTAGACTCTTTCCCACATAGTGATCATTTGATCTTAATTCTACAGGTAAATTTATATTTAATGTTCCTCCTTATGATAATTGTAATTTTAATTGTTGTGAAGCTCATTTTCCAGTGCAGGGAATTTTTCCCTGATCTTCCTTGACCAATACTTTTGTAAAATACGATGAAAATAAATCACAGAGAAATGCTTCATGTACTCAGTTGTCATGGCAATGGCAAAGTGTTATCAACGTTTCAAAATGCTTACTCAAATCCTGCTCTTATTTCATCATGGGCTGGTAGATTCCTCAGGAAAAGAATGAGAATATTTTCTGTGTTCTTACATGTTTACATCAGTGTACCAGAGGCTTTTATACTTAATGGTCACTTTGGGATTCTTGGCTCACATTTTCTTGCTTAGGGCATCTTAAGCATGTAACTACATTTTCTTTGGTCATTAAAGTATTACTGTTTAAAATTCTGGTGGTGATCTAATTTTCTTTCTATTGGACTTTTTGCTGGGAAGCCCAAAGAATTTTTCTTTAAAATTTGGTGTTGACCAATGAGTGTCAATTTCCCAGCTTTTTCAATATTTTTAATTGTCTTTTATTTCAGGAAAGTTTTTGAAATAAATTCTCTTCAGTGACTCCTACCATATAATAGGTATCACAAATATTTTGTACCATGGAGACTTTTAACAATCTCGAAAAGTCTATTGACATTTTTTCAGAGTAATATTTTACATGCATAAGATAGAATACATAGAACTTCAAAGGAAATGAATTTTGTTGAAATACAGTTATCAAAATAGCTTTTAAATTGTGATGCAGCAATATATTTGCTTCTTATTAGCATATTAAATAACAAGATCTAGTGGCAGGTCTAATAACAACAATAAATTTGAGAAAATGATAAGCAGAAATAATATTTTGAGATATTTTTTAAAACTATAAAATACTATTACATATAAAATATTTGTGATTATTTTTGGTGACAAAGTCACAGGTACTGTTAATATTATTGTAGTTTGTGGCCTATATTGCTAATTAATGAAAAATGCTAAATTTTATAGAAGGGTTAGTGAACAAGACAATATTTTTCCCAAATAAGTTCATGGACAACCTGAATTTTATCCACCTGAAATTTATCATGGAAATCCTGAATTCGATGGACCTTAGGTTTTGAACCACCTTATGTTGTATCTTCTAAATCCATGCTCAGATCCCTTTTTCAAGCTTTCTTCATCTCTTTTTTATATTTTAAAATTATCCCCTTTCCATATTCTGTTTCTCTCATATTATTCTGTGTATTCATTTTTGCATTTCTCTTGGCTCAATTTCATTGCAGAAATAATTTTATTATTTTATTTCTAGATTTTTCTTAAGTTCTCTAAGCTCTCTTTCTAAAGTTTCTTTAATATCTCATTTGAGTTTTTCCATTTCTGATTTATCGTCATAGCTTCTAGTATTTGCTTGGTTTCTTTTAGCTTATTTTGAAATACTAGATTACAGTTTTCATCTGTTTTGTAGGCATATCTTTTATTGTGCCTCCTGGGTCATAGGAAATTTAATCTTTTCCTTGTTCTCTTTATTAGACTGTATACTTTTTCCTTTGCTCATATGTAAGTGGAATGAGTTTGCATGTACTTTTATGAGGAAGAAGGGCCCAAAATAACTTTTCTAGATTCATGACTCCAGAATTCACTCTTCTGTTGTTTTCTCGAAGTGATTAAAAATATATATAGCCTTATGTATTTTGTCAGATCTCCTTCCTCTACCCAACAACTCTATCTTTATCTGTTTTGGTTTGTTTGTTTTGCCCATTTTTGTCCCTGTTCTGCTTAATTTGGAATCTATTTCCAATAAGCCCTCTTGCTCTCACTGATGATTTGGATCCTGCAAAACTCTCACCCAATCCAGCCACATTTTCCAGTGACTATCTAATAGAGATTTGGGGGCCCTCTGGTACTCAGGACCCTCATAATCCTTATTGCCTTATTTTGCTTCCTTCTACAGAGATGTTGATACTTTGAATGTCTTGTAGCTCTCAGGATTTTTTTCCCTAACCCACTCATATTTGGGGGTTTATGGAGGTACCCTAATACTTGGGGATAGATAGATGATAGACATATAGGCACAGATGATATAGGTAGAGACAGAGATAACGAGATAGATATCATCTGTAGATTATATCCTAGCTGCTCTATCAGTTTTATATAGGGCAGTGGTTTTCAACCAAAGGTTGTTTTGCCCTGCAGGGGACATTTGGCAATGTCTGGAGATACAGGCACCAGGGATGCTGCTAAACATCCCACAATGCCCAGGACAGCCCCTCATACTAAGAATCATCCAGCCTAAACTGAAATTAGTACCAAGGTTGAAAAACCCTTGTGTATGAGAATTTGGGGAGATTCAAAATCTCTGCCACAACTGACATCTTCCCAGCTGATTCCCAATTTCCTCATTGATTCTTTATCCAAAAAATTTAGGTACCTTGTATCCCCTACTATCCACTCTCTAGTTCCATATTTTCTTCAGCCTGAACTATTATGGCAGCTTCCTAATTATTCTGCCTGTAGCCACTCTCATCTCCCTCCAGTCCAAATCATCCTGCCCCTGAAGTGAGAGTAATTCTCCCAAGAGTTGTGTCTCAAAAGGATTCAGTGACTCATCAGTCCCTTGTAAAGTCCAATCCTATTTCCTGGAAATTCAAAGTTTTCTGTCCCCAGTTTACCTTCCTGATTTTTTCTCCCTTTCATCTCCTACACATAATCTGCAATGCAGTCAAATGGGAATCTCCACCATTTGACAAACATGTCTCTTTTCTTTTTCAAATTCTTTTTTCCAACCCCTCTTCAATTCATAGTGCTGTACCATGTTCAAGACCCAGCCTCTAAGCTCCCTTCTTCCACGAGGCCTCCCTCACGCCTTCTGTTCCTTCTCCCCTTACACACTCCAAGCAAAAATGCTCTTTTTTGACTACCTTAACATTTTAAATGCATTTGTCTTATTATATTTAAATTATTCAAATATATTTATATATGTAATTTCTCCTACTAGATTGTAATTTCTCTGTGAACAAAGATTTTATGTTTACCTCATGGCAATTCCCACAACACCTAACAAAGGCTTATACAGAGTCGATGCTCAATAATAATTGTTAAATACATAACTGAATAGAACTGAGATCTAAAGAGGTACGGTGACCTTCTACAATTTACTCATCTTATTGGTGGAAGCCCCACATAACCTAAAACAAAATGATAGCCCTGTGTTCTGAAGATCATTTTGTATAAATGATAGCTATAACATCACCATGATCATTAGTATTAGTATATTAATTTTATTATTAATCAGGCAGGGAAATCCAGAACTGGGTGTTGAAAGGATGGCAATGAACATTCTAACTTAGGTGACATGGCTACTGGAACCTAGAATTTGTAGGCATAGAAAACCATTCAAGTAGGGGCTCAACCAGAGATTAATCAGGCATAAAATTCTTATTAAATATTAATGATAATTGTTTGACATGCCAACTCCCAAAGCTTCAGCTCTCAAAAAGTCCATGAATTTTGTTTTACTTTTGGGTCTTATTTAAAAAGGATCATAGACCATACCAGAATTAAACCAAAAGTCTGGAATATCTTGTCTCAGACCTCCTTTCTTTTTTTTTTTTTTTTAATAATAACAGTACAAACCCCATACATAGAACACCATCATACCCCGAACCCCCTCCCGATACCCCGATCCATCATCTTTAAGATCCTGTCACACCACTGTCTCTTTCTTTCCCTCCCTCCCTCCCTCCCTAACACCCATCATCTATTGCTCTGTCCTCTGAACATATGTGAGCAAGCTGCACTTATCTTTGAACAAACAATGTAATTCACATATACCTTTCCCATGGACAAGAACATTATTTTATGCAATCTCATTAAACGCAGCTAAGAAGTTCAAGAAATTCAACATAGATATAAAGCTTACAATCTATATTTCCTTTTTTTTTTTTCCCTTGTGTCCCACCTGTGTCCCTTTGAACCTCCCCTCCTCCAACCTCAGATCCCATCTAGGATCATCCTTGGCATTTAATTGTCATCTATTTAGACTTTTTTTTTTTTTCAATTGTGGAAAGATATATATAGCCTAAATCTTCCTATTCCACCCCTCCCTAGCATTCCATTAGTGGGATTAATCACATTTAGAATGTTGCAATGCTATCACCTTCCGACCATCCATTTCTAGAAGTTTCCCTTCACCCTAAACAAAAACCCTACTCTCATTTCTTAACTCCCCATTGCCCCTTCCCCCACTTCTTGGAACCCCTACTCTACTTTTCATCTCTTTGGTCATATTCTCTGATACTTTCTTTGTGTTTACCATGGGGCTTAAATTTAACATCTTAAATCTATAACAATCTTGTTTTTCTTTGATACCAACTTAACTTCAATAGGACACATAAACTGTGTTCCTATACTCCTCCATTCCCCCCCCCTTATGTAGTTCTTGTCAAGAATTACATATTTTACATTGAGTCCAAAACCACTGATTTATCATTACAGTTTATGTATTTTATATCCTGTAGGAAGTAAATAGTGGAGTTATAAATCAATACAGTAGTATTGGTCTTTATATTTACCATGTGATCTTTACTGGAAATCTTTATTTCTTCATGTGGTTTCAGTCAATTATTTAGTGTCCCTTCCTTTCAGCCTGCTTAGGACTGATCTACTGGTGATGAAGTCCTTCACCTTTTGATTATCCGGGAATGCTTTCATCTCCCCCTCATTTTTTTTTTTTTTAATCATCATTTTATTGAGATATATTCACATACCACGCAGTCATACAAAACAAATTGTACTTTCGATTGTTTACAGTACCATTACATAGTTGTACATTCATCACCTAAATCAATCCCTGACACCTTCATTAGCACACACACAAAAATAACAAGAATAATAATTAGAGTGAAAAAGAGCAATTGAAGTAAAAAAGAACACTGGGTACCTTTGTCTGTTTGTTTCCTTCCCCTACTTTTCTACACATCCATCCATAAACTAGACAAAGTGGAGTTTGCTCCTTATGGCATTCCCAATCCCACTGTCACCCCTCATAAGCTACATTTTTATACAACTGTCTTCGAGATTCATGGGTTCTGGGTTGTAGTTTAATAGTTTCAGGTATCCACCACCAGCTACCCCAATTCTTTAGAACCTAAAAAAGGTTGTCTAAAGTGTGCGTAAGAGTGCCCACCAGAGTGATCTCTCAGCTCGTTTTGGAATCTCTCTGCCACTGAAGCTTATTTCATTTCCTTTCACATCCCCCTTTTGGTCAAGAAGATGTTCTCCATCCCACGATGCCGGGTCTACATTCCTCCCCAGGAGTCATATTCCACGTTGCCAGGGAGATTCACTTCCCTGGGTGTCTGATCCCACGTAGGGGGGAGGGCAGTGATTTCAACTTTCATGTTGGCTTAGCCAGAGAGAGAGGGCCACATCTGAGCAACAAAGAGGCATTCAGGAGGAGACTCTTAGGCACAAATACAGGGAGGCCTAGCCTCTCCTTTGCAGCAACCGTCTTCCCAAGGGTAAAACTTATGGTAGAGGGCTCAACCCATCAAACCACCAGTCCCCTATGTCTGTGGTCATGTTAGCAACCATCGAGGTGGGGTAGGCGAATACCCCTGCATTCTCCACAGGCTCCTCAAGGGGGCACTACATCTTTTTTTTTTTTTTCCTTGTTTGTCTTTTTTCTTTTCTTTTTTTTTTTTTAACTTTCCCTTCTTTTTTAAATCAACTGTATGAAAAAAAAAGTTAAAAAGAAAACAAACATACAATAAAAGAACATTTCAAAGAGACCATAACAAGGGAGTAAGAAAAAGACAACTAACCTAAGATAACTGCTTAACTTCCAACATGTTCCTACTTTACCCCAAGAAAGTTACATAATATAGCAACATTTCGGTGAACTTGTTCCTACTACATCCATCAGAAATTAACAGACCATAGTCATTTCTGGGCATCCCCAGAACGTTAAATAGCTTATCTGTTCTTCTTGGATTATTGTTCCCCCTTCCTTAATTGCTCTCTACTGCTATTTCCCCTACATTCTACATTATAAACCATTTGTTTTACATTTTTCAAAGTTCACATTAGTGGTAGCATATAATATTTCTCTTTTTGTGCCTGGCTTATTTCGCTCAGCATTATGTCTTCAAGGTTCATCCATGTTGTCATATGTTTCACCAGATCGTTCCTTCTTACTGCCGCGTAGTATTCCATCGTGTGTATATACCACATTTTATTTATCCACTCATCTGTTGAAGGACATTTGGGTTGTTTCCATCTCTTGGCAATTGTGAATAATGCTGCTATGAACATTGGCGTGCAGATATCTGTTCGTGTCACTGCTTTCCAATCTTCCGGGTATATACCGAGAAGTGCAATCGCTGGATCGAATGGTAGCTCTATATCTAGTTTTCAAAGGAACTGCCAGACTGACTTCCAGAGTGGCTGAACCATTATACAGTCCCACCAACAATGAATAAGAGTTCCAATTTCTCCACATCCCCTCCAGCATTTGTAGTTTCCTGTTTGTTTAATGGCAGCCATTCTAACCGGTGTTAGATGGTATCTCATTGTGGTCTTAATTTGCATCTCTCTAATAGCTAGTGAAGCTGAACATTTTTTCATGTGTTTCTTGGCCATTTGTATTTCCTCTTCAGAGAACTGTCTTTTCATATCTTTTGCCCATTTTATAATTGGGCTGTCTGTACTATTGTCATTGAGTTGTAGGATTTCTTTGTATATACAAGATATCGGTCTTTTGTCAGATACATGGTTTCCAAAAATTTTTTCCCATTGAGTTGGCTGCCTCTTTACCTTTTTGAGAAATTCCTTTGAGGTGCAGAAACTTCTAAGCTTGAGGAGTTCCCATTTATCTATTTTCTCTTTTGTTGCTTGTGCTTTGGGTGTAAAGTCTAGGAAGTGGCCTCCTAATACAAGGTCTTGAAGATGTTTTCCTACATTATCTTCTAGGAGTTTTATGGTACTTTCTTTTATATTGAGATCTTTGGTCCATTTTGAGTTAATTTTTGTGTAGGGGGTGAGGTAGGGGTCCTCTTTCATTCTTTTGGATATGGATATCCAACTCTCCCAGCCCCATTTGTTGAAAAGACCATTATGGCTCAGTTCGGTGACTTTGGGGGCCTTATCAAAGATCAGTCAGCCATAGATCTGAGGGTCTATCTCTGAATTCTCAATTCGATTCCATTGATCTATATGTCTATCTTTGTGCCAGTACCATGCTGTTTTGGCAACTGTGGCTTTATAATAAGCTTCAAAGTCAGGGAGTGTAAGTCCTCCCACTTTGTTTTTCTTTTTTAGAGTGTCTTTAGCAATTCGAGGCATCTTCCCTTTCCAAATAAATTTGATAACTAGCTTTTCCAAGTCTGCAAAGTAGGTTGTTGGAATTTTGATTGGGATTGCATTGAATCTGTAGATGAGTTTGGGTAGAATTGACATCTTAATGACATTTAGCCTTCCTATCCATGAACATGGAATATTTTTCCATCTTTTAAGGTCCCCTTCTATTTCTTTTAGTAGAGTTATGTAGTTTTCTTTGTATAGGTCTTTTACATCTTTGGTTAAGTTTATTCCTAGGTACTTGATTTTTTTAGTTGCTATTGAAAATGGTATCTTTTTCTTGAGTGTCTCTTCAGTTTGTTCATTTCTAGCATATAGAAACATTACTGACTTATGTGCATTAATCTTGTATCCCGCTACTTTGCTAAATTTGTTTATTAGCTCTAGTAGGTGTATCGTTGATTTCTCAGGGTTTTCTAGATATAAGATCATATCATCTGCAAACAATGACAGTTTTACTTCTTCTTTTCCAATTTGGATGCCTTTTATTTCTTTGTCTTGCCGGATTGCCCTGGCTAGCACTTCCAGCACAATGTTGAATAACAGTGGTGATAGCGGGCATCCTTGTCTTGTTCCTGATCTTAGAGGGAAGGCTTTCAGTCTCTCACCATTGAGTACTATGCTGGCTGTGGGTTTTTCGTATATGCTCTTTATCATATTGAGGAAGTTTCCTTCAATTCCTACCTTTTGAAGTGTTTTTATCAAAAAGGGATGTTGGATTTTGTCAAATGCTTTTTCAGCATCTATTGAGATGATCAATTGATTTTTCCCTTCGAGTTTTTAATGTGTTGTAATACATTGATTGTTTTTCTTATGTTGAACCATCCTTGCATGCCTGGAATGAACCCCACTTGGTCATGGTGTATGATTTTTTTAATGTGTCTTTGGATTCGATTTGCAAGTATTTTGTTGAGGATTTTTGCATCTATATTCATTAGGGAGATTGGCTGGTAGTTTTCCTTTTTTGTAGCATCTTTGCCTGGTTTTGGTATTAGATTGATGTTAGCTTCATAAAATGAGTTAGATAGTGTTCCATTTTTTTCAATGTTTTGAAAGAGTTTGAGTAAGATTGGTGTCAGTTCTTTCTGGAAAGTTTGGTAGAATTCCCCTGTGCAGCCATCTGGCCCTGGGCATTTATTTGTGGGAAGATTTTTGATGACTGATTGGATCTCTTTGCTTGTGATGGGTTGGTTGAGGTCTTCTATTTCTTCTCTGGTCAGTCTAGGTTGTTCATATGTTTCCAGGAAATTGTCCATTTCTTCTACATTATCCAGTTTGTTGCCATACAGTTGTTCATAATATCCTCTTAATAATTTTTTTAATTTCTTCACGATCTGCAGTTATGTCACCTTTTTCATTCATTATTTTGTTTATATGGGTCTTCTCTCTTTTTGATTTTGTCAGTCTAGCTAGGGGCTTGTCAATCTTGTTGATCTCAAAGAACCAACTTTTGGTGATATTTATCCTCTCTATTGTTTTTTTGTTCTCTATGTCATTTATTTCTGCTTTAATCCTTGTTATTTCTTTTCTTGTACTTGGTTTAGGATTGGTTTGCTGTTCATTTTCTAGCTTCTTCAGTTGATCCATTAGTTCTTTGATTTTGGCTCTTTCTTCCTTTTTAATATATGCGTTTAGTGCTATAAATTTCCCCCTTAGCACTGCTTTTGCTGCATCCCATAGGTTTTGGTATGTTGTGTTCTCATTTTCATTCGTCTCTATATATTTAGCAATTTCTCTTGCTATTTCTTCTTTAACCCACTGATTGTTTAGGAGTGTGTTGTTTAACCTCCAGGTATTTGTGAATTTTCTAAGTCTCTGATGGTTATTGACTTCTAATTGTATTCCATTGTGGTCAGAGAATGTGCTTTGAATAATTTCAATCTTTTTAAATTTATTGAGGCTTGTTTTATGTCCCAGCATATGATCTATTCTGGAGAAAGTTCCGTGAGCACTAGAGAAGTATGTGTATCCTGGTGATTTGGGATGTAATGTCCTGTAGATGTCTGTTAAATCTAATTCATTTATCAGATTGTTTAGGTTTTCAATTTCCTTATTGGTCTTCTGTCTGGTTGATCTATCTATAGGAGAGAGTGATGTGTTGAAGTCTCCCACAATTATTGTGGAAACATCAATTGCTTCCTTTAGTTTTGCCAGTGTTTCTCTCATGTATTTTGTGGCACCTTGATTGGGTGCATAGACATTTACGATTGTTATTTCTTCTTCCTGAATTGCCCCTTTTATTAGTATGTAGTGGCCTTCTTTGTCTCTCAAAACATCCCTGCATTTGAAGTCTATTTTATCTGAGATTAATATTGCTACACCTGCTTTCTTTTGGCTGTAGCTTGCATGAAATATTTTTTTCCATCCTTTCACTTTCAGTTTCTTTGTGTCCCTGTGTCTAAGATGAGTCTCTTGTATGCAACATATTGATGGTTCATTTTTTTTGATCCATTCTGCGAATCTATATCTTTTAATTGGGGAGTTTAATCCATTTACATTCAACGTTAAAACCGTGAAGGCATTTCTTGAATCGGCCATCTTATCCTTTGGATTATGTTTGCCATATTTTTCCCTCTCTCTATTAATATCCTTTATTGTACCCATACCGAATCTCTTTAGTACTGAACCTTTCTCCAAGTCTCTCTGTCCTGTCTTTGTTTCTCTGTCTGTAGGGCTCCCTTTAGTATCTCCAGTAGGGCAGGTCTCTTGTTAGCAAATTCTCTCAGCATTTCTTTGTCTGTGAAAAATTTAAGCTCTCCCTCAAATTTGAAGGAGAGCTTTGCTGGATAAAGTATTCTTGGCTGGAAATTCCTCTCACTCAGAATTTTAAATATATCGTGCCACTGCCTTCTTGCCTCCATGGTGGCTGCTGAGTAGTCACTACTTAGTCTTATGCTGTTTCCTTTGTATGTGGTGAATTGCTTTTCTCTTGCTGCTTTCAGAACTTGCTCCTTCTCTTCTGTGTTTGACAGTGTGATCAGTATATGTCTCGGAGTGGGTTTTTTTTGGATTTATTCTATTTGGGGTTCGCTGAGCATTTATGATTTGTGTATTTATGTTGTTTAGAAGATTTGGGAAGTTTTCCACAACAATTTCTTTGAATACTCTTCCTAGACCTTTACCCTTTTCTTCCCCTTCTGGGACACCAATGAGTCTTATATTCGGACGTTTCATATTATCTATCATATCCCTGAGGTCCATTTCGAGTTTTTCAATTTTTTTCCCCATTCTTTCTTTTATGCTTTCATTTTCCATTCTGTCATCTTCCAGGTCACTGATTCGTTGTTCAACTTCCTCTAGTCTTGTACTATGAGTGTCCAGAATCTTTTTAATTTGGTCAACAGTTTCTTTAATTTCCATAAGATCATCCATTTTTTTATTTAGTCTTGCAATGTCTTCTTTATGCTCTTCTAGGGTCTTCTTGATTTCCTTCATATCCCGTACTATGGTCTCATTGTTCATCTTTAGTTCTTTGAGTAGCTGCTCTAGGTGCTGTGTCTCTTCTGGTCTTTTGATTTGGGTGCTTGGGCTTGGGTTATCCATATCGTCTGGTTTTTTCATATGCTTTATAATTTTCTGTTGTTTTTGGCTTCGTGGCATTTGCTGAACTTGATAGGGTTCTTTTAGGGTTTGTAGACCTATTGAAGTCCTTATCTCTAATTTATCAGATCTACAGCTTCGTGGAGTACACTTTCTCTAACTAACCAGCAGGTGGCGTCCACGAGCCACCTGTTCTCCACAAGCCAGATCTCCCCTGCTTAGCCTTTTTGGTGAGTGGGGGAGTGAGTCTTGTGGGGCCCAATTGGTGTACCAAGCTTGCGTGTGTAGTTGGTGTTGCCTGCCCTGTATGTGGGGCGTGTTTCTGGGCAGTCGGGGAGGGGGGGTGGCCCTAACAATCAAATCTCCCTGATGATCCTAGAGTTTTAAAGCTGCTGCAATAGTCTAATCCTTCAGTTCAGTCCTGCCACAGTTTGTCTCTGCCACTGACCCACAAGTCTTTGGTATTGGCGTATGGCTCCTGAGACTTGCAAGTGGGCCCCTCTTCCAGGCTGTGCACCCCGGGTCCTCTGTTGAGGGATGACTGTGCTATTTCACAGGTGAGTGCCGTCCCCCCAGGGCAGTTCTGGGCTGCTGGGCTGTGTAGGGAGGCTCCCAGTCTGCTCAAATGATGGCTGAATGGGGCTTTGTTAATTCACACTGCTCCACCTTCCCAGCTCTGGGACATTCAGCTGAGGTTGCAGGGAAGGCTAATGTCCACGCCCAGTTTTGTGGTGTGTGCCTGTTATTTGAAGCACTTCCGTCACACTGGGTTATCTGGGGCAGCTCTGGGCTATGGGGCTGGCGATGGGCAGGAGTGTTTCCTGTCCACCAGGATGGTGGCTGTGAGCGGACACCCCCCTTTTCTTGGGAAGTTGTGTTGTTTAGTGAATTTTCTCAGCCACTGGATTATTGCCTTTTGTCTCAGAGCTCTCTTAGTTCTGCTCTTGACTTGACGTGCCCAAATTGCAATTCTTTGAAGCTTTCTGTATTGAGCTTCTTAGAGTAATTGTTTTAGAAAAAGCAAAAAGGATTTAAAAAAAAAAAAAAACAAAAAAAAAAAACGGCCCTCCTCAGAGATCTAATGGGTTATTGAAATGCTAATAGACAAAGCAACCAGGGCCATTAAGGAAAGGTCCACAGGGCAGAGAGATCAGCTTTGCTTCGGGATTTGCATATGCGCCTCAAGGCCTGAGCTCCGCCCTTCCCCTTTCTGTGTTCACCAGAACTCCAAAAATCCTCTGCTTTTATTTTGGAGTTTTTCGTGTTGTTTTTTTTCTATGCTTGTCTCCTCTCTGCTGGGCTGACTGCTCTCAGAGTCTCTGGTGTCTGGTCTCAGTCTATCTTTGGTTGGAGTTTGAATCAGTAGAATGAGTTTTCGATAAGAGCAGCCACTGCAGTTCTCCCTTCTCCTTCCCGGAGCTGACAGCCCCTCCTCCCCCGGGACTGAGCCTGGCAGGGAGGGGCGCGGGTCCCCTGGCCGCAAAAACTTACAGATTTCGCTGATCTCAGCAGTTCCACGTTTTCATGAGTGTTGTATGAAGTATGCCCAAAGACAGATTGCTCTGTGGTGTCCAGTCCACGCAGTTCCTGGCTTTTTACCTACTTTCCTGGAGGAGTAACTAAAACTTACAGCTCACCAGTCTGCCATCTTGCCCCGCCTCTCCCCCTCATTTTTATCCTTCAGGTGTTTGTGAATTTTCCAAGTCTCTGATGGTTATTTACTTCTATTTGTATTCCATTGTGGTCAGAGAACGTGCTTTCAACAAATTCATTTTTTTATTTTTTATTTTATTGAGGCTTGTTTTTATGTCCCTGCATACAGTCCATTTTGGAGAAAGATCCGTGATCACTAGTGAAGAACGTGTGTCCCAGTGACCTGGGATGTAATATTCTATATATGTCTGTTAAAAGTCTCTATATCTCTCTCTCATTTCTTTGTTTCTCTGTCGGTAGGGCTTGCTTTAGTATCTGAAGTAGGGCAGGTCTTTTATTAGCAAACTCTCTCAGCATTTGTTTGTCTGAAAAATTTAAGCTCTCCCTCAAATTTGAAGGAGAGTTTTGCTGGATAAAGTATTCTTGGTTGGAAATTTTTCTCTCTCATAATTTTAAATATGTCATGCCACTGCCTTCTTGCCTCCATGGTGGCCACTGAGTAGTCATTACTTAGTCTTATGTTGTTTCCTTTGTATGTGGTGAATTCCTTTTCTCTTGCTGCCTTCAGAACTTGCTCCTTCTCTTCAGTATTTGACAGTCTGATCAGAATATGTATTGGAGTGGGTTTGTTTGAATTTATTTGATTTGGAGTTCGCTGGGCATTTATGCTTTATGTATTTATATTGTGTAGAAGGTTTGGGAAGTTTTCCCCA
The DNA here is from genome assembly GCF_015220235.1 of Choloepus didactylus. Taxonomy (NCBI): domain Eukaryota; kingdom Metazoa; phylum Chordata; class Mammalia; order Pilosa; family Megalonychidae; genus Choloepus; species Choloepus didactylus. The sequence goes on along the minus strand of NC_051321.1, from coordinate 58,194,014 downwards.
ACAATTTCTTTGACTACTCTTTCTAGACCTTTACCCTTCTCTTCCCCTTCTGGGACACCAATGAGTCTTAAATTTGGATGTTTTATTTTATCTATCATATCCCTGAGAACCATTTCAATTTTTTCAATTTTTTTCCCCATTCTTTCTTTTGTTCTTTCATTTTCTGTTCTGTGCTCCTCGAGGAGGCTGAGTTGTTGTTCAGCCTCCTCTAATCTTGTATTATGAGTATCCAGAGTATTTTTAATTTGGCCTACAGTTTCTTTAATTTCCATAAGATCTTCTATTTTTTTATTTACTCTTGCAATATCTTCTTTATGCTCTTCTAGGGTCTTCTTTATGTCTTTTATATTCTGTGCCATGCTCTTCTTCAAGTCTTTTATATCCCATGCCATGCTCTCATTGCCCGTCTGTAGTTCTTTGATTAATTCTGCCATGAACTGTGTGTCTTCGGATCTTTTGATTTGAGTGTTTGGGTTCGGGTTCTCCATGTCGTCTGGTTTTATCATATGCTTTAAGATTTTCTGTTGTTTTTGGCCTCTTGGCATTTGCTTTACTTGATCTTTAATTTGTTAGAATTGCAGTTTGGTGACATACACTTCCTCTAACTAACCAGCAGATGGTGTCCGTGAGTCACTTAATCCCCTCAAGTCAGTTCTCTCCAACTTTGTGTTATGTGGGGATCTGATTCTTTTGGGGTCCAATTGGTGCACTTGATTTGGGTGTGTTGTCGGTGCTGCCTGCCCTCAATGAGGGGCATGTGCCTGAGTGGTTAGGGAGGAAGGGCAGGTTTAATAATCAAACCTCTCAGGTGTTCCTGGAGATTTAAGGCTGTTCTCTGCCGCTGACACAAAAGTCCTTGGTATTGGAGTAGGTTCCCTGGGATTTCCGAGCAGTTCCCCCCTCCCTGCTGTGCTTTTCCAGGACCTCTGCTGAGGAGGGGAGGGCTGTGCCACGTCACAAGTGAGTGCCAGCCTCCAGGGAAGCCCTGGGCTGCCGGGCTGTGTAGGGGCGTTCCCAGTCCACTTCAAAGATGGTTGAATGGGACACGTTAACTTCCCCCTTTCTGCACAGCTCCGCTCTCACAGCTCTGGGAGAATCAGCCATGGGTGTATTCAAGGCCACTGTCCATGGCCGATATTGTGTCGTGTGAGTGGTGCTGCGGGAAAGACTCCCTGTCAGGCTGGGTTTCTTGGCTTGGCTCCGTGCTGTGTGTTCGGCCCCGGGCAGGAGGAGCCTCACCCGCTGGGGAGACGGCTGCAAGTCATGCATCTCCCCTTTGCTCCCCTGGACCTGAGACAATCAGCAGTGGGTGTGGGAAGGGGTATCCTCCACCCCAGACACCAAGGCGTTAGTCCAGACTGCTCCCATCTTATCTGCAGCTGTTCCTGGGCTTCTTTTTTTTAAAAAAAAAAAAAAAAAACGCCAACCCACCGTTTCCCCACACCGCAGTGTGGCCGAGGGATTCAGCTGACTCACTCGTTTCAGAATGCAGACTCCTGGTTTCACCAAACGCACGTTCCCTGTGGCTTTAGCAGAACTTGCCCGGCTAGTGCTACTCTGGTAGTGGTGTTCTGGGTAACCTTCTGTTTTTTTATCTAGTGTTTTCCATGGAGGTGTTTTTTTCTCTCTCAGCTAGCCACCATCTTAGGTTCCTCCCTCCTTTCTTTTTGATAACATTATACATTAAGTACTTGCTGTTGGCCCAGCATGGCACCAAATATTTCATAGACACGTGTTTCTGCAGGTAAGCTGTGTCTAGTGCCTTCCTGATAGGATGTTATGAGACAGGCATTCCCATCCTCCAAAATGCTTCCCCACCTACCATTGCCTGTATTCTCTGTTCAATATAGTTTTTCCCTTTGATGCTTAAAATAGGAATTCTTATCGTCATTTATACCGTGATGGGAATACATTTCCAATTTCTGTATCCCAGAGCCAGAGTGGAGCTCATGAGTTCACTGAGTATGTGATAGTGAGATGGGCAGGGTATTCAGGAGAGTCAAGCAGCCTTGACAAATTCTGCCATTTTCCCAACTTGGCCACAGATTAGGGGCTTCCCTGTTTCTTCCATTCATTGCCTCATTTTCCAGCTCTTCCTACAACTCAATTTTTCACAAATTTTAACAAGTTTTCTGGCCATAAAATAGGACTTCAATATATATTTTACTGCCATTCTTTAGAGCAAGAAAGATAGTTTTTAATGCTACACAGTTTCTAAGTAGGAAAAGTTGCTTATATATATTTACACGATTAATAAGTGGAGATAGCAAATAAAAAAATCCACATAATATGTTTTTATGACTATTAAATGTAGAACCGAGTAGGCACCAAACCATTTTGGAATAAAAATGTTAAGGATTTAACATGCAACAGGTTGTTTGATCCTGTAATTTAATAGACATTATTTCAAAATATTTGAGAGTATTCCCTTTTACCACTTGGGGATTGAAATTATTCTCCCAAATCTAGATTTTGCCATGTATTTGAATACTAAATATCAATTAATGTTAAAAAAAGAAAGCTGTGTGAAATGTGAAAGATGAGCTTCTTACCCATCTGGTTCTCTCTGCCAATCACAGTGATTTGGGCTAAAATTTTATGAACCTGTTTTAATTTCTTAGCAACATTCTTCTCAGAAATTCCCAGGCATTTTATACTCACACTCACTAGTTATCACACCTGGGAGGCAGACAAGGTGCAGGACGGTTTTAGGTCTTCCACCTCTTAGGTCTTTAGGTTTGTTTGCACCATGCTGAAACCATCCTCTCATGATGTCTTTGGAATCTTTCAGAAATGGAAACCACACTGATGAAACCAATTTATGCAAAGTTCTACCATCTAGCAAATACCTATGTTTTCTTCACTTAGCAGACAGAGACAGGGTAATAGATTAGATTATTTAGCTAATAATTAGATTGTTCAGCCAATGTTCATATCCCATTCTCCCTACTCCTAGCTCTCTAGGAGGAATATACTGCCCCACCCCTTTGATGCTGAGCCCTGCAACTTGCTTCGGCCTTATGGTAAGTGGAGTGTACTGGCCTGCCTCTGGATTTGGGTTTGGCTATCTATGTGATTTGCTTGGGCCGATGGATGTTAACAGGCATGACACAAGACACAAACCAGCTTGTGGTTTGCCATAGGTAGAACATGCCTCGAATAATCTTTTGTTCAAGGAAGATGACACACATGGAGCAGACCTTAATTCAACCTACAACCTGGAATCTGCTCAACTGTATCCCAGTTCAGCCACAGGCAGGTGAAAAATAAATGCTTGCTGTATGCCAGGAGCATAATTGTGGTGATGATTAGCTAAGGCTGTCAGTAATGTACTGACACCTTATCACCATCTGGCATCCCTGAATCCAGCCTCTGCTACCTCCAATCTATCTTACTCAAAACTGCCCCTTTCAACCTCCAAAATCTCTCCTTTAATCATGCTACTTTCTGTGTGATATTTTGTAGATTTTTGTAATTAAGTGTGGGTTTCTCCAACTGTATCTCTTGAAAACTAATATCTGGCATATGATAGTAAAACTCCTTGATAAAAGGATATGCAATCATACATATTTGGGAAATGCAGGTTTAAACAAATGCTAACATGTCTTGTTGTATTTTTATTTTACGGAAGACCTTCTCAGAGCCTTTAATGTATAAATGTGCATTGTGCTTCTTTGAGCAAGAGGCATAGGAGACATCTGTTTTTAAATGTATTGACCCTGGAACACTTATTTCTCAGGAACACAAATTAACTTCTCAAGGGCCACAAGCGTTCCACCAAACACAGTTTGGTGGCTGGTAGTCTATAGGATAAAGCCAAAAATCTAGCATGCCTTTATGACCCTCCACAATATGGACCAAACCTACGTTTTAGGTTTTCAGTTATAAAAATAGTATAATTTCATAATGCAAATTTTGAAAACACAGAAAAACAAAAGTTAAAAATTATACAATACCATCACCCAGATAAACAATTATTTGATTTCTATTTTATTTCCTTTCAGTTATTTTGTCATGAATATTTCTGTCTGTGGTCATATAGTATGTTAAAACTGTAACTACAGAATGTATATTTATAAAAAAACTATTTCAAATAAAACATTTTTAATATTTTATTTTAATTTTTATGAAATTTTTAAGGCAAATAAAATAGTACCTACCATCATCTTTGTGAGATATTAATATATTCACATACATGCCTCAGAGTTTTATGTTTTCCAAAGAAATAAAACTTTGCAGAAATACTGACACCCTCTGCATTACTCCTCCCCAATTTTGTGTCCTTCTTTATCTCCCCAAAGATAATCATGATTCTGAATTTATCATGCTCTTACAAGCGTTTATAATTTTATTACACATATTTGTATCCACAAACAAAATATGCTTTGGTTTTTATGTTTTAAACATATAAAATTGGAATAATGCTATCAATATTCTTTTGTAACTTGCATTTCCTCCCTCAACATTAAGTTTTGTTTTGTTTTGTTTTGTTTTCCAGGTTGTTATATGTAGCTCATGTTTAGTTACTTTAACTGCGGTACAGAATATACCACAAATCTTATCCATTTTTTTCCAGCTGATTGATGTTGTAGCCAATTTTTTTGTCATTACAAACACTGCTGCAATGATCTAAGGGCATAAATGCTGTATCAGATATTTTTAGCTTTCCTCGATTTTGCCATATTCATCCCCAAAGTATTCCCACAGGCAGAGTTTGAGAGTTCTTGTGGCCCCATCCTTACCCTTACAGATATAGTCAGACTTAAATAATTGCCCACTCAGATGGATATGGAAAGATACATTGTGGTTTTGATTTGCATTTCTTGATTACTGAGACAGAGTGTTTTTGTATGCTTATTGATCATTCAGGTTTCTGCTTTTGTGAATTGGCTATTCATATCCTTTGAATATTGTGGGTGTTTATTCAATTCCTTCCTAACTATAAGAGTAATATGTGCTTAATTGTGAAAATAGTAAGGAAATTATAAGGAAAAATTGAAATCACCTCAAATCTCACCCACCCATTGGAAAATATCAACATTTAGCTATATTTTCCTTATAGTGTTTTAGAAAACATAATTGTTTTATATACTTAAAGAGAGAAGAAGCTGTGAAGAGGACCTTGGTGATTAAATTTTCCACTTCTTTGTAATCCTTTCCAGATTAAATACCAATGACGGGAGTCATTCAATATGTGTTTGAAAATAAAAAATGCCATAAACTGTTAGTCAACATCTTTGGCTTTGAAAATGGCCAAAATATTGCTCCTTTCAACTTTACTTTGGTGTAGAATAAAAAACCCCTTTTTCAGTCATTTTCCAGGCATTATATCCCAACATTTTACATAAGTTATCCACTGTTAAAAAGCACGAATAGAGAAAAGTATCAGGAATACTGCAAGGGGTTTCATCTGAAAGGGAGTATGGTATGGTGGGACAAATGCTACAGCTCAAGAGAAAGGGGTAAAAACCAAAGAGTATAGGGAAATACTGGAAAGCTAAGTCTAGCACATAGCCACTTTAGGCTTTAAATTACAAATTCCAGTTCATTATTGATTTAAAAAGTGTGAGTTAACCAGAACAGTCCCTAGAATTCCTCTTTTTCTTCTTTATTTTCATCTTTTGAATGTTTATAGACTATTTTGTATACATCAGGAGTAGTTTCTGAGTCACTGAATATTAGTAAAGGTCTTTCAGTTGCTTACACATAACTGACAAACTGGATGGTTTTTAAATTCTTGGGTTATAAACTTTTCTCCTGAAAACACTGATTCTTCTCAATTTCTGGCATTTGGTATTACAGAAAGATGAGGGCTATCCTTTATAGGCAATATTTTTATTTTTGTTTGGATGAATATAGGATTTATTTTTATTCTTCTAACATTTTGGTCAGCCATTTTTAAGAGTAGATCTCTTTCCTTTGATTTTTTCCTAGCATACAATAAATCCTTCTGTTCTGGATACTTACGTCTTTACATGACTTAGAGAGTTTGCTTTTTATTTAACATATGACTATGATTATTGCTTTATCTTCACTAGCTCTGGTTTTTTTCCTCTTGAACACCTAAAGTCATGAGGTTTAATCTCCATTCTCTACCTTGCATAACCATCATCTTCTCCTTCATCGTCATATTTTCTTCTGCATTTTGTAAGAGCTCTAAAGTTTGCCCAATGCATCAATGATTTGATTTTATACAGTGTCTATTCTGTTCTCTATTGCTATTCATTTTTATCTTTATTATTTTTGGTATTTTGACTTGAAATCTTCTTTCTCATCTCATCCATGTCTTTTATTATAATTTTCTGTTACTATTTCACAGTAACCGGTTATCTTACTGATGACCCAATTTACTAAAATTCTCTTCTGTTTACTGGAACAAATCATTTTCTGAGATCTGCTCCTCCTCTAAGTCTTTAGGCTAATGTTTTCTTCCATTGTGGTGAAGTATTTTTTAACATCCCCCCATTATTTTTTCTGTTTATTCTTCCTTCAACAAGAAATGACCTCTGTAGATTTTTCTCCCAAAAGACAAAGAATATGAATTATCTTCATTCTTTTTCTTTGTGGGCTTGGATGCAGGTTGAACTCCCTTCTCATATCCCAGCTGGAGTACTCAGTGGCAGCACAGCTCCTAGCTTTATCACTCAGATCTGATAGGATTGCATCTAGAATGACACTGCTAGCTGAGAAGGAAAATTTTCCTGCCCCCCACTGGATAATACTGTGACTTTCTAACCATATTCTTATTATTCTAAGCACTGGTACCCTTGTCCAGATCTCCAACTGGAAGTAGGGATGAGAAGTGTGAACCAATGGTCAGAAATTCCATTTTGATTATTCTTATGGTTGAAGCCCTGTAGATCACTGAAAAGCTTCATAAGTGCTTACTTTGGTATTTTTAAAATTGAAATTTGCTTAATAAGAAATTTTAAGTACATATGTACTGAATTAAACAGTGTATCATTGAAGGATTAAAGTTTTGCTAGTCAACCTGATGATCCCTGGCTTTACCCCATACCCTCTTTTAAAAAATTCATGCCTACTCCATAGAAGATAATTTACTTTCATTTATTATTCATGAAGCAATAAGATTTCACTCATTGTTTTTTCACTATTGTGCAGAGGACACAGGAATGTAAATATAATCTCATTTCTGTGTCTCAACAAGTCTTCTTAAATATCCTTGACCTACCCGTGAAGGCACCAGGAGTGGTTAAAAAAGCAATTTTGTGTATCAATCAGGGTTCTTTGAGTACCAAACACAGAAATTGACTCTGGCTAATTTAATCCAAAGGGGAGTTATTGAAAGGATCCTGGGAGCTTAGCGAGTTAATAGGTAAAGTGGAGACAAAGTCTGAAAAAGACAGAAATGGAAACCTGGAATCAAGAACTGCAAAAACTAGAAGCATGACCTCAAAGCAGAAAGAGCCTGGTTATCCTGCAAGTGATTAAACTCTGATCACTCACTTTCAGTTTGCAGACTATGTTCAAGATTCAAATTCTAGGAGGTGAGTGTCCATTTGGTCTTAGATCTTGTCAGGCACAGCAGAGCACCAGATTGCAGTCCTACCATATGGAATCCTGAGGGGAATAGATAATTCCCCACAGGAACCAAGGTGCTGGTAAGAAAGAGAAAAGGACCTGAGAAGCCCACATTCCACTAATGTCTACTATATGTGAACAGAAGCCTGTGCTTTCATATTTCATCCACACCACCTTGCATCTTGCTCATTCAATTCCCTTTGCCATCTTAATTACCTGAATTCTTGTTGGCTCTCTAACTCAAAGTAGGTAATCAGCTTAGTGTCCCTGGCTTTGGATGGCTTGTTTGGAGAGGTCACATCTTAGGGGGAAAGAGTAAAGGATTTGGAATCAGATGAATCTGGAGTCAATGCTGGCTGCTCTACTCACTAGTTATGTGATCTTGAACAAGTCAATTAACATTTTTGAGATTCAGTTTCCTAATTCATTATAATTTTTAGAGAATTTAGGGAGGTTTTATGTGTAAAACTCTTAGAAAATGCTCAATAAATGATAGGTTGTATTATTATTGCTATACATGTGCAAATTATTGTGTTGTTATTTTTATTAACAATACTCTAGTCCATCTTGACCTGTTACTCTCCACCTCAACCCCAAACAGGATTTCTACATTGATCCTCCGATACCACTAACCATGAACAAAGTGAAGAGAGATTCTCAGTATGCCTTCCCAACCCTCAGTCCTTGTGACAAAGCCAAGCCAGCTCCTGCCTGGTGATTATGCTAAAGACTAAACATCTGTCCTTAAAGAACTGTCTGTCCCATTGGGGAAACCAAACCACTGAATAGAGCCAAATCAATGAAATTTAAAGGACATAAATTTTATGGACACTCTACCCCCAGCGGCCTGCTGAAAGGGACTTCAACAAACATTTTTTTTCTACAACAAGGACAGTAACTCTGCCAGAGTAGGAACTTAGTGTTTTGCACTTGGAATATCCACTGGTATTTGATTGTGTTATGTTGTAACTACAGGCAACATGCATGACAAGTTCCAAAAATCAGTGGGAAGACATCTAATTGAAAAGACAGGTGGAAGAGCCTTGCCATTACAAAAGAGAATGAAAATCATCTGCTGCGTTTTTAGCTGGACAAGAGATTCCAGCCAAGTAATAATGAGATAGAGATATTCCCAAAATTAAGTTCCAGGCTTTTTAAATCTTGGAATATCCAAGAATGGGCATGGATAGTGGCAAGGGTGGGAATCATTATCCCACCTAAAAGTTCATAAATCTGGTACAACCCCTTGAAGAAAAAGTATTGACTCCCAGAACCGTCATTCCCATTTTGGAGGTTGCCCACTGAATTCCTAACCAAGACTACCACTTGTATAGAGGTCAGATCTAGTTCAGTGACTTATTCCTAAGGAAGAGGAGTGTAAGACTGTGCCTAAAAATCATCTATGGATCTTGTAAAAAGTGGATTCTGATTCAGTAGGTCTGAGTTGGAAACTGAGATTTGGCATTTCTAAAAAGTTCCAGTACGATGTTGATGCTATTGATCCATAGACTAGCAAGACTAAAAAGTATAATAATGATTCCCATACTGATTTCTAAGCCTAACTAGAAAAATTCTCCTGACTTTACTGTCATGATCCCTCTTGTATAAACTTACTTCTGAATATGAAAAGGTTAGGCTTTTCTACTGCCTTGGCACATTTTCCACAGGTCCTGAAAAAGCAAAAAGTGAATAATCTAGGATATCTGTACCTTTAGTTTGCAAAGGCATCACCCAAGAGCAAGTTTAAAATGTAGATTTCATGAACTCCTCTTCCCCAAAGAGTTGGTTCAACAGTGCCAGAAATTTGCATTTTTAATGTGCAACTCAGGTAATTTTGATGAATATAGTATTTGGACCACCCTTTAAGAAATATGGCCAAGTGATCATGTGAGTATTGTTGCCTGGTATATCACTTAAGGTCAGGCTATGTTGCTGTAAGAAAGATACCCCAAAACACAATGGCTTAAATAAGATAGATGTCTATTCCTTCTTCATCTACCAGTTCAAAGATAAGAATTTCAAGCTGACAGGGCAGTTGTGTGCATTAAGTTATCATTGCCTTGGTTCCCGCTATTTGTTCTGTCATATTTTTGGATGTTGTCCTTGACTTCACAGTCAAATCGGAGTCTGCACATCTATAGTTCGGCCCACAGTAAGGGAGGAAGAGGAAAGGCCTAGCTATTTTCTTTTTTATTATTTATTTTATTTTTATTTTATTGAAGTATACATACAGTAAACTGCACATATTTAGAGTGTACAATTTGATGAATTTTCACATAGCTATAACAACCCAAATGTCCATATACAATTGAAGGGGTAAGCCATTTCTTTTAAGCAATGGATGCAGAATGTGTGCACATTGCACATAAATTAGAAATTTGCCACATGGCTACACCAAGCTGCAAAGGAGGCTAGGTAATGTCTCAAACTGGGCAACCATGTGCAAAGCTGAACCTCTAGCTACACAGAAGAGAGAACAGACTTTGTGGGATACCAATCAATCTACCACTGCTGGAAAATCTTATTTATGCCTTAAAACTCAGAGCAGGTATCTCTTTGAAGAGGCCTTTTCTGAACCTCAGGACCAAGTTACATTCTCCTCCTCTGCCCAGTGAAATCCTCTATTCATTTATCTATACTCCACCCAGGACAGAGTCATTGAAATGACCTTTTAGTGGCGTAGTCTATATGTCCTTTTCTGTAGGTGTCAAGTTTATCTTTGTCAACAAACAATAAAAATTGAACTGGTCTGGTATGCTTCTGAAAGTTGATAATGACCAATATTCCTTTTGCAATATTAATAAAACCAATCTGGTATTTAATAGGTGCCCACTATGTTCCAAATACTATTTTAGGACCCTTAAATACATTATTTCTTCTAATCAAAAAAATTCTGTGTAGTGGGTAGTAGCATCCCTATTTTATTGGTTAGGAAACAGAGGCCTGTAGAAATTACAGATTTGCCCCAGTATACAGAGTCAGGAGGTAACCAAGGCAGAAATTAACCTAGGTCTGTCTGATTCCAAATTCTGTTGTCTTTCCCCTTTAAGCACACTTCTACATTCATGGTTATGATGATACATGTCCATAAAAATGAATAGTATCCATATTTTAATTTTTCCTACCATTTTTATATACTTTCTACTTTCCCTGGAAGGAGATGTTTATTTATCTCCTTTCCCATTGTATGCCATAAAAAATATACATGTAGGGTGTAGCTCATAAACATTAAGAGCTAACCTGATCAAAAACCAGAACCTTGTACCCTAAATAAGCTCAAGTTGGAATTCAAGATCTGGCTTATAGCCCATTTCACAGATGGGTAAACTGAGGCACAATAACATAAAATGTTTGGCTGGAGTCAAATAGTTAGGACATTGACTTAATGGACTTCAAACTCAGGTTTCCTCTCCCAGGAGGCAACATTTTGAAAGGAGTATGGACTTGTAGCCAAACATCATGAGAGTCAAATAACAGTTCTGCCACTTCAATATGTGACCTCAGGCGAGTTCTCCAACTTTCCTGAGCCTGTTTCCTCATTCTTAAAATGAAAATAATGATACCTACCTATAACGGTCCTGTGAGGATTTGGGATGATTTATGGAAAGCACGTAGTACAGTGCCTGGCAAAGAGTAAGTGGTCATTAAGTGTTTGTTCTCTCTCCATGACAGTCTAGCTTTTCCCTTTAGCACATTTCTCCTTCCACAGGGTGGTGGTCTTTCCCTCTTCGAGGCACCCACATGAGTCTTTCATTGTAGAAAACTAGAGCTGAGTGTGGATGACAGAGTCCAGTCTAAAGGCCTTTTTTATTTAATTAAAAGAAAGAGAAAAGTAAAAAGTGCTGAGCCAATATTTATACTACTCAATCATTAAATATTAATTGATGTCAATGCATTTGAAACAGACTTTAGCTGTGACAGGTGTGCTGAAAGTAGAAATTCTGATTTAACAAGGGCTCCTGGTCATTTTGGCAAAATGTCAGGGTGCAGGGTGTAGTGGAGAATAATTAACTGATAAGCAATCTTCTGAAAAAGATCAGTGACTAAGAAATTAGAGACAAAAAGATGAGATATCTTTTCTCCAGAGCACTATTTTCTCATTGGGATTTTTCAGTTCTTTCTGAATCGAACCTGATTCAGTACCCCCTAAGTTGGAATGCCCTTAACTGTTTTGTTTAGACTGGGCTAAGAAATAATTAGGCTGTTGAAATGATGAATCAGGGAGCGCCGCAGGATTTTTCACACTCTCTCTGAACAATGCCCCATATCACACTTACACTGACAGGCTGTATTTTTATATTTGACATGTGAGAGGAACATGGAAAATAACACACTGACAGGGCTTTAGATACCAGTCATACATCTTCCTAACACAGATTGATGGGTGGAAAAGAATATTATTTAGTGAGCCCTTCTTTAGCTCTCCGAGGAAAATATATAGATCCACCAATAGATTGACTCGAAACTCATATTAACATTCCTTGTGAGCAGGAAACAGAAAATCAAACCCGATCCATTTTTGCTCTAGCAAACAAATCAGGAAAAACAGCAGAAACCAATGCAGAACTTGGATATTTCTTGTTGGTGGGCTGTGGTTTGCCTTTCCCCTGCCTAGGAATCAGAGCAGGTGGGATTTCTCCATTTGGACACTTCGGTCTTTCTCAATTTCAGACCAGAGATAAAAGATAAGCTGCTGAGAAAATTGAAGCTATAGCTATAGCTCTTCAAGAAACTAAGGTGAAACAAAATATTGAGATGGAATAGCCGTGGCTATCTGTATGATTGTGGGGAGACTCAAAGAACCACAGTGGGAGCTGTGGCTGCTGCATGCTAGGGGACACAAGCATCAGAGGAGGAAAAGAGAAAACACCCCCCCTGTAGTGGATGCTGTAATGCATGAGGCAAATCCTCCTCCAGGAAGGAAGGATTTATTTCCCAAGATGTCAGTCCTCTTCAGGAAGTGCCTCTGCTGAAGGAAGCTGCCTCACCAAACGGCATGCCACCTTCATGCAGCAGTCCACATCCAATGACTGGGCAATGCAGAGCTCTAAAGGCCTGCTCAAGCTCCTTCCCCACCCAGCCCTAACAAGAACAGCCACAGACGGTCATCCCACGGGTTGGCTGAGAACTTCATTACTATGCCCAATCCTGCTTCCTTCCCTTTCCTTACACAAGTGTCAATCCCACTTATCTCCCGCACACTAATCTCCTCTCAGAGTCTGCTTCCCAGAAAACCCAAACTGCAATAACTTCCCCATGCATCTCCAACTCACACAATGTATCATGTTACCTAAATAACACAAAGAATAAAATTCCCTTAATGCTATCAGAAATGGGTAGGTATAATTAACTAAATCAATCTTGAAACCCAAATTACAGTCATTCTAATTTTCAAGATAGAAAATACAAACAAAGACAAATGTCATCTTGTGGAAGGAACTAACACTATTAGTTTCAAGTTCTCTCTTTAATACAATGTAGATTTTTTTGTTTTGTTTATTTTATTTTTGCTTGTTTTTAATTACATGCCTAGGCTGAGGCAATGGTTGGTGAAGGAAAACATCGAAGAATTCAAATATCAAAGGAGGAATAGGGTCAGAGAAATATTTTTCCTATTGTAGGTCAGACAAAAAGGCCAAGAACCAGGGGTCTGGATCATTGATTCTAAGGATGACAAAGGACCTTGCATCCTTGTTTCTAAATGCAAATGGTTGGATATAAGAACTTTCAACTAGCAGTTTACTGACTACAGAATGAAGGCAAAGGGAACCAGGGACTTGTTGACATCCCACTGCAAGTCTTCAGTAGTTGGCTCTGACTAAGAGGACGAAGTCGTATGCTGCCTTGTGGTTTCTCCTGCTTCCCTGGTTTATTTCTTCCCTTCTCTTTTCTCCTGCTTCCCCCACACCCACTCTCTTTCCAATTTCTCTACTTCCGTTTTCTCCTCTTAGGTCTTCTTTCCCATTTCCTCTCCCTCCCACTTCACTGGACTTATTTTATTGGCTGAAGTTTCAATAGTAGTTATATTACATAGATTGCTATTTCAGCAGCAAAGCGCTGATTGAGATGGGGGAAGGAAGAACTTTTTATTCATGTGTGCAGATGTGATTCAAATGTGGTGAACTAATTTATTCTGTACAACTTCATTAAAACCAATAAAAAAGAAGACTGCTCTGGAAGGAACAGCAACTCCTTTGGCAAGACCTGGGTGAGATGCATTCAGTTGGGACTTTTCTAAACTTAACATTTGATTTGGACCCATGATTTTCAGAGTTCTTGGTTTGGTTTTATATGCTACTAAAATGCTATTAAGTATTTAGTGGTTTACTCCAATTGGGAAAAGTTTTGTTAGGTTTCCTCTAAAATTTCCCACAGGAAAACCTTGGTTCTTTATTCATGACTGGAATATTTTGTGGCTTTGGAAATAACCACAAAAATTGAAAATGCTACTTTTGAAGTTTTCCAGATGCACACAAGTATATTTTCATATATCTTATATCACATTCCTGGTTTATAAGTGATTTAGTCTGACAGAATGAATAAACAAGGTCAGAGTAGAACTTGCAGGAATAGTGGCTTGATGTTGAGATCCCTTTGACACTGTAAGTTTCTCGATTACAGAACTTTGTCTTGATCACCTTTAAAACTTCTTGCACAAAACATAGAAATAAAGTAGACACCTATGGATGTATGGACAGATGGTTGAATAGATTGTTGGATGACTAAATAAAAGGTTGAATCCCAGAGTGTTTGGATACACTTGCTTATATTCTTCCTGCTGAAGTCAAAATTAGAGGGAGACGGGTGATGAAGCTGCTTCACTAGCCTCAATTTAGAGTGGAGGAAGACAACTAAGCATGGAATCCTAGTGAAATCTCACACCCAGCACCAAGCTTTTCCAGGGTAGGTATGAAATAAATATTGGATGAACTGAATTGTAGCTCCATATTGATCAAGACTGCCTCAAGGATACTACAGAAGCAGTGCCAGTAGTCACTACTTCCAATATTTTATTATGAAAATTTCCAAAAATTTCTAGGAAAGTTGAGATAATTTTACATCAAACACCCATACACATGCAACCTAGATTCTACCATTATTTCACTATACTTGCTTTATCACATAGCTCTCCATTTAGCCATCCCTCTGTTCATCTATCAACCCTTCTTATTTTTTGATGCATTTCAGATTAAATTGCAGATATCAGTAACCTTTTCAATAATACTTAGCAGGCATATCAGTACCATCAGTATTTGCTTAGTCTTTTTCTTTGATGTAAAAGTGATCATTCACTGAATTTTGACAATTACAAACACCCGTGTAACCAAATCCCTGTCAAGATCTAGAACATTACCATCACCCCAGAAAATTTATCAATGAAGATTTGAGAACCTTTGAATCAATGCCGTTACCTGTATAGCAAAAAAAAAAAAAAAAAAAAAAAAGATTGGTCTGGGGATAACTTAAAGAGTTTTAAATTTGAAAGGAACTGTTCACTATTACAAACTGCTTCAGATCTCAAAACAGTGAAGAGTTGCTTTACTGCATTTGTTTTTATCATATTTTAGCTAAATCCATGGCTAGGGAGAGATTTATGTGGATGTACAACATTATCTGAAGGTCCACTAACTTGACAAACAGGAGAGAATTAAACCAAATTAGAATCCTAATTTCATGTGAGTTCTCATTATTACATTTTAAATAATAAACACAATTTTTTTTTCCAGCATTACAGGTATATTTTGAGTCTTGATTCATACAGTATGTGTTCAGTGTACTGGATGTTCTTGGGACATCACATTTATAGGAGAAAACAACCAAGAAGCCCTCTGTGTTGTATGTGTTGCCAAGTTGAATTCAATGCCAAGCTAAATCCCTACCAAATGGTACATGTAAGTTGAATCCCTTCCAAATTTAGGGCTCCTTCTTAAGTAGCTGTGTTGACTAATTTACTTTCATCAGGATAATTGCACATAAGAATAGGGTGCAATTATTTCTACCAAGTGGAATGCTGACATCGTTTAATGAAGAATTAATGCATGTGGTGACAAACTATGTATTTAGAGAGGAAATAAAGCAGTTACCAACAATCTGTTTCCAAGAAAGAATTTTAAGCATCTCTAGTATACTCTTAAATATTCAGAATGAAGCTAATAGGTATTTCCACAGCACGTAAGACTCAAGCCTTTATCTGAGGCACTGAATGCCAGTGCGTTGCTACAAACCAGGCACTAAAGGGCCCTAAATCAGGATTGGAGAGCAGAGAAGCAATTAAATTGGGTTCAACTAGTGCCCACTTACATTACCATATTTCGAGGCGATCTTTTTTCAGTCATTGTTCCACAAAAACAGTAAACCTACATCATCCTTTTTTGTAAGAGTGGCAAATTTTGGAAAATTTATAGGCAGAAGGATTATAGTTCCAACTTCCAACATGGTGACTGGGGCCTAGAACGGCCATTGATAGATAACGGCCCTTAAATTCATTCTCTCATTCATTCATTCAAAACATATTAATAAAGCAACACATTACATATTATATGCTAATTGCTCTATAGGAATCCAAAAGTAAACTGAAAAGGAATCCACTATCGAGAAGTTTATAATCCCAGAAGGACTATTCAACCATTCATTACACAGGTCTCTATTAGGAAATGTGGATTCTGTGTCCACTGCCCAAATATTCCTTTAAGACCAGGAGAATCATTCCCCTAGCTGCTGGGAGTGTGGACTGTTAATAGCTCACAAGTGAGTCCCTCTCCAGGAATCGATCTAGGCAAAAAGAAGCTGTCTTCTCCCATGGACACATCTGCAGCCAATTACTGGTGCTGCTTGGGTACCTACACTCTTGACTCAGTTAGGACAACTAAGAAGAGCTTCACAACTCCAGAGCTCACCATATGCTCCATCTGCTGCAGCTCCATCACAATTCAACTTCCCCTCTGTCCAATCCTGCGTCTCTCACTTACCATAGGTGTGTTACTTTAAGCACTCCTCAATTAACCTCCTGCATGCAAATCCAAAAGTCTCAGAATTTGTCTTCTGCGAAAGCCAACTGGGACAAATTCATGACAAAAGTCATTCTAGAAAGATGAGTATAAAATGGGATTTAGGAGCTGGATTACAGAACTCCAAAATAAGAATCCCATTACTGACATTTTGGTGGAATTGTTAAGTTTCTACTAATGGAAATGTAAATAAAAGCCTAAGTATGAAATGTGGCCAATATAAGGTAAATTGTGAAAACTCGAGGACTTCCTTGGTAATATAAAAAGAGACTCTCATTCCCTTCAGGCAGAGGGAAGAAAAAGCTGAGGGTCAGACACAGGTAGAACTACAGAGAAGGCTGAGTTCTCAACAATAGTATGTCTGCTATAGTAAGAACAAGGCCCTAACTGGGAAGCACTGGGGCACTAGGACTTGAAATGGGGACATCATGGTTGATATAGCGGAATATCTTGAATTTCAGATTCCTTCACATTCCCCCGAACCCCTCTAGGCCCTCAGAAGTGTTCTACTCTTCTTAGAAACTAGTACTCCCCACCCCACTTTTTCTTGAAAATGATACAGAAGCTTCTGCCTTGCAAAATAACATACATCTCTTCATAATCTACTCCACTTTGCCTCCTGATCACCAGACCATGGGAAAAGTTACAACATAATCCAGCAAGGAAGTTCTGGGCCGGCTAGAAGAGGTTAGAAACTATATGCCAATGAAACTGCAACTTCATCCTGATTGTACTGGATCAAGGGGAACAGAATATGAAGTTGGAAAAGGAAGAGTTTATCAGTGAGCACTTTCTTGTGATACAAAATTTCCACCCTGTCAAACAACAGTGGAGATAGTGCTTTTATGTTGCTAGGGTGGCTCTTGGAAGCACGGACAAAGCAATAGCCCACATCCAATGAAGAAGAAATGAGACAAATAGTAGAGTGATCATAAGGTTCAGAGAAGTGAGTCTGCTAGAGTAGATATACTAAATAAGGCCAGAAAACCCACCTGCCTACAATATTCTGCCGAAGGACCTGGAGGACAATCCATTTGCCAAAGTCATAAGGTATGTGTTAATAAGAGGGGCACTAGTATCTAGTTAAGAAGCTCAGTGCCAGCTGTCCTTGGTAGACCATGGAAATACGAAGTTCTGTTAAAGAATTAGGCTCCCTGGTAACAACGGGATAAGAGAATCCCCAAATAATAGAGGCCAGGTAGTTGTGCTTAACTGACAAAGCAAGGTGAACACAATCATCACAATGAATAGTAAGGTAGAAGTGATAGTCAAGGAGGCTGACCTGCAAAGAACCACGAGATGGTTAATGAAACATTGCATTCCCAGTGTCAAGATATGTTGGCACCCTATGAGATTTTGCTCAAACTCTACAACCCCCCAAAAATCAAGGATGGATGATCAGGAGGCTGAAAGTGGATACCCCAATAAAAATTCACAATCTCATGCCCAATTCCAGAGCTGAACCATTTTCCGATCTGGATTACATTGACTGATGGAAAGTCCATGTCCCAAGGAGGAAGGACCCTGCAACACTGGTAAAATTACTTGGTAATGACTCCTCTGTTCCTCTGAGTTTTCCATAAAAGGACCTATAGCCATTTACTCAAGAAATATACACTGGGACAGGAGGAATATCCAAACATGTTAAGGACTACTGTACCCAGAGTCCAAATTAACACTGATGTCTGGTGACCTGAAGCATGAACATGGTTGGAGTTGGAGGTAAATGGAGACTGTATTAGTCAAAGTTCTTTAGGGAAACAGAACCAACAGGAGATATCTGTAAATATGAGATTTTATAAAAGTGTCTCACACAACTGTAGGAATGCACAAGTCCAACTTCTGTAGGGCAGGATGCACAAGCCCAAATTCTGTAGGGCAGGCTGCAAGCTGGCAACTCCAATGAAGGTCTGCAATGAACTTCCCAGGAGAAGCTGGCTAGCTGAAGAAGAAATGAAAGGCCTCTCTTCTCCCTTAAAAATCTTCAATTGATTGGATTAAATCCACCTGACTGGATTCTCTCATCGCAGAAGACACTCCCTTAGTTGATCATAGATGTAATCAGCCACAGATGCAATGAACTGATGATTTAATAAACCAACCTTCTGGTTTATTAACCAGTCATGAAATGTCCTTGCAGTAATGGTTAGGCCAGTACTTGCTTGACCAGACAACGGTGCACCATCACCTGGCCAAGATGACACACGAACCTAAACATCACAGAGACCATGTAATAAATGAAGTCTGATCTAGGGTCCTGACTAATGTGGGGCTACTGGGATCCACAGACCTACTCCATGGTACTTTCAGTACTTTTCAGTCCCTAAATTTATAAACGGGATGAACAAACTTGGTAGTTGTCCAAACCCATGCATGGCTTCTATAGCTTGTGGGAGAAGAACTTCTGTAATGGGAAAAGCCAATTGGAAGTCTAAGAAATGTTCCTTTTTCCACCTCCAGTCAAGATAGTAAATCAAAATAATTACTTCCCAGGGTAATGACAGATTAGCACCATGTTTAGATACCTAGGGATGCAGGGGTGATAGTCTCTAACACATAACAATTTAATTCGCCAATATGGTCACTATGGAAACCAGATGGATCATGGAGGATAGTATAAAACTGAAAATTCAATTCAACAGGTATCCCCAATTGCAGCTGCAGTGCCAGGTGTAATATCTTTGCGAGAGCAAGTTAACAAATTCATAGGTACATCATGTGTGGATATTAATCTGTCAAATACATTCTCTTCCAAACCTATTCAGAAAGGGGGATTAGAAGCATTTCCATTCACATGGGACAGACTAAAGAATATATTTACCATCTTGCCCTAAAACTATGATAACTCTCCTACCATCACCTTCCGTCAAAATATAGTCTTTAGGGACATGGGCCATATGTTCATTCTGCAGAACATTACATGTCCCGCTAAATCATTGCCATCATGTTAATTAGACTGTATGGTTAAAAAGTGGCAAATATGCTGCAAGGTCTTGGTAAGATACGTATGCTCCAAAGGGTGGGAGATAAACACTATGAAGACTCAGGGACTTGACACATCAATAAAATGTTTGAGTCCAGTTATCTGGGGCATGCTGGGACATCCTCCCCAAAGTTAGTGACAAATTATTACATCTCAAGCCTCCCATCAGTAAGAAAGAAAGATGTACAATGCATGGTAGGCCTTTTTAGTTTTTGGATGCAGCATATTCCACCCACTTACTTAGCAAAATGGAAGCTTTAAGTTTTCATTAGGTCCTAAAATTGAAAAGGGCTGAGGTCCAAAGAGCAGTATAAGTTATACTGTTACTTGGAACATAAGATCTAGCAGAACCTATGGTATTAGAGTTATCTGTGCTAGAAGAATATGTCATGTGGAGTTTATGGCAAGCTCCAATAGTAGAATGACAATGTAGACTCCTAGGTCTACATTTGTAGCAAGGCCATTCCGTCTACTGCAGAGAATTCTAGTCCATGTAAAAACAGTTCCCTGAATCCACATATCTATAGGCAACTGATTTTTTACAAAGGTGCCAAATTCACTTGGTAGGGTGGAGGTTGGGGGGAATAGTATCGTCAACAAATGGTACTGGGAAAATTGGATATTCATGTGCAAAAGAATGAAATTGGACCCCTACCCCATACCAGTTATGAAAATTAATGCAAAAATGGATCAAAGACCTAAATACAGGGCAAAAAAACATACAAATATTAGCAGAAAACATAAGAGAATATCTTCAAGATCTTGTATTTGGCAACGTACTCTTACATATGGCAACAAAAGCACAAACAACAAATGAAAAAATAGATAATGAGATCTCAGCAAAATGGAAAACTTCTGTGCATCTAAGGACATTATCAAGAAAGTGAAAAGATAATCTAAAGAATGGGAGAAAATAGTTGCAAATCACATATCTGACAAGAGTTTTAATACCCAGAATGTTCAAAGATCTCCTACAACACAATAACAAAAAAAAAGACAAACAGTTCAGTTAAAAAAATGGACAAAGGACTTGACTAGACGTTTCTCCAAAGAAGCTATACAAATGGATAATAATCACATGAAAAGATGCAAAACATTAGGTATTAAACATCAAAGAAATGCATATCAAAACCACAATGAAATATCCCATCACACCCAGGATGGCTATTACTAAAAAAATGAAAGATTACAAGTCTTGGCTAGGATGTAGAGAAATCATAACTTTCTTGCATTACTGGTGGGAATATAAAATGGTACAGTCACTGTGGAAAACAGGTTAGTGGTTTCTCAAAAAGTTAGACATAGAATTACCATATGACCCAGCAATCCCACTGCTAGGATATCCCCCAAAGAATTGAAAGCATGGACTTGAATATATTTGTACACCAATGTTCAAAGCAGTATTATTCACAATAGACCAAAAACTGGAAGCAACTCAAGTGCCATAAAAATGAATGGACAAATAAAATGTGGTACATACATACAGTGGAATTTTATTCAGCCATAAAAAAGGAAGGAACTTCTAAAAAACTTTTTATTGTAGCATCATATATACAACTCAAAATTTCCCATTTGAAACACTTTCAAGGGTACAATTCAGTGATATTTATTGCATTCATCACCGACATACATTACCTCCATTTTTTCATCAACTCGAACAGAAACAATGTACCTATTAAGCAACACTACAATATGGATGAACTTCGAAAACATTATGGTAAGTGAAATAAGCCAGACACAAAATGACAAATGCTGTATGATTTCACTTACATTAAATATCTAGAATAAGTAAATTCATAAAGACTGAAAGTAGATTAGAAATTACCAGGAGCTGAGGAGAGGGAGGAATGGGGAGTTATTCCTTAGTGGGAACAGAGTTTTGGTTTTGGGTGATGAGAATGTTTGGTGATGGATAGTGGTAGTGGTAGCACAACATTGTAAATGTAATGAAAAGTACTGAATTGTACTCTTAAAATGGTTAAAATGGCAAATTTTATGTTATATATAAGCTACCACAATAAAAAATAATTTTTAAAGAACACAGAAAAGATGAATGAATGAATGAATGAATCTTCCCAGCATGCTACTGCGGTCTTGTAGAGATAAAGCACTGGACTATGGAAACATAAGTGTCCATGGGGACAGAGCTGCCCATCAGGAGCGGGGTTTCCAGGCCCACCAAGTCATAAAGTTCAGAGCTCAGCAGCATTCCATCATGAAATGGAAGTGGTACAGATGCAATTAGACATGAGAAAGGCCAAAGAGCACAAGTAAGCTATGTGAGTATGTGGCCAGACTCCTGTGTCACCCTCTACTGTTATACCAGTACCTCTCCCTCAGTGTACACAGAAGGCCTCTTAGCCAGGGTTGGGGAGAAGATGGAGGGGTGGCTCATGACCAACTGATGGAGCAGGAAAAAGTCGCAAAAGGATTCTATTCTGATTATGACATTACAATCTGCCCTGCACTTCCCACCTCTGCTCCTATTTCATTTTCTAGAAACCTGATTATCTTGGAACTGCATGCCACCTGGAGTTTAAACCAGAGAGCTGTCTGATCTAAGAACTAACCCCATCACTTCCTTCCTTCCTTTCATTCATTAATTTTTTGAGCCTCTACTTTGTATTGTGCTGAGTACTGGAGATACAGCAATAAATAGACAAAAATGTCTTCCTTCAGACAGTTTGACAGTTCCTCAGAAAGCTAAGTATAGAGTTGCCCTACCATCTGGCAATCCTGCTACTGATATACACCCAAAATAACTGAAAGTAGGTATGCAAAAAGACATTTGCACACCAATGCTCCTAGCAGTATTGTTCACAATCACCAAAAGGTGAAAACAATCTAAGTGCCATCTACAGATGAATGGATAAGCAAAATGTGGTATATACATATCAAAGAATATTATTCAGCAGTAAGAAGGAATGAAGTCCTGAAGCATGCGATAACATAGATGAATTGACATTATGTTGAGTGAAATAAGTCAGACACAAAAGGACCGATATTGTATGATCTGACTAATGTGGATTAATTAAACTAGGTAAACTCATGGACATAGAATCTAGAATATAGGTTACCAGGAGACAGAATGAGGATAGAGAATGGGGAGCAGTTGCTTAAGATGTACAGAATTTTTAACTGGGTTGAATTTAAATGAGTGGAAACGGATAGAGGTGATGGTAGCATGTTATTGTGAGTATAATTAACAGTGCTGAATTATGTGTGAATTGGTTGATAGGGGAAGTTTAGAGTCATATATGTCACCAAAAGGAAAGCCAGAGATTAAAACATGGGACTGCATAACTCAGTAAATCCATGATGAAAGATGACTGTGATTAACAGTACAAATGTAAAAAAAAATTTCTTCCATGAACTAGAACAAATGTACAAAACTTTACAAGGAGTTAGACATAGAGTGGTATATGGGAAAAAATGTACCTATTGCAAACTATGGAATATTGTTAACTGTAATATCTTAATATTCTTTCATCACAGTAACAAAGGTACCACACCAATGCTAGGGATTGATGATGAAGGGGATAAGGGGTTTGGGATGTTTCTGGGTTTTCTCTTCTTTTTTTTCTCCAGGAGTAATGAAAACGTTCTAAAATTGATTGTGGTGATGAATGAACAACCATGTGATGACACTGTGAGCATTGATTGTATAATTTGGATGGATTGTATGGCATGTGAATATATCTCAATGAAATTGCATTAAAACATTTTTAAAATTTCTTCCTTCAAGAAGCCTACATTTCAGTGGGGATGTACAAAACACAAAAAGAAGAAAGCATAATACTTTAAAAGGTGGTAAGTGCTATAGAGAAAAATAAAGAAGGAAGAGGTATCAGAGGTCCCTGGCAGGTAGACAAAGGTCCAATTTTAAACTAGATGGTTTGTAGAAAAACGATTAAACAAAGAACTGAAACATATATACAGTACAAGCATTCTAAGCAGAGGGAATAGCAAGTGCAAAGGCCCTGAGATAGTGGCATGCCTGGAACATTCAAAACAGCAAAAAGGGCAGCTGCAATATAGCAAGCAAGGGGAAGAGTTTTGTTGGAGATGAGCTCAGCAAGATAACAGGTGACCACACTGTACAGACTTGGAGGCCATTGTAAGGACTTTAAATTTTGAAAGGAGGAGAGACATGGCCTGATTTATATGTGAAAGTAGTTTCTCTGGCCACTGTGTTGAAGATTGACTGTTGCTGGGATATGGTGGGATTGCCATAACCCAGGGAAAAGATGATGATGATTTATTAATTATAACAGTGTCATAACGAAGGAAGTCATGAGACATTGTATGGATTTGGATGTAAGGTCATAAAAAATGCAGATAGATTAGATGTGGGGGTGAGATACAAGAACAAGTGAAGAATAAACTCTAGGGTTTGGGGCTTAAGCAAAAGAGGATGGAGTCACCATTATTTGACATGTAAAAGACTGAGGGAGAAACAACTTTGAGAAAATGAAGAATTTGGTTTTGTGCATGTTAAGATTGGGATATCTATTGGATATCCAAGTGGAGATGTTGAGTATTCAGTGGATGCACAAAGTATATATTTGGGTCAACAGCATACAGGTAGTATTTAAGCCATGAGGAAGACGAGATCACCAAGGGAGTAAAGGCAGGTAGAGATGCAAAGAGATACAAGCCATGAACCTTGGGAACAATTAGAAATAAACGCTTGGGTAAATCCAAAGGAATCAGCAGAAGAAACTGAAAAGGAGCAGCCAGTGATGTAGGAAGGAAACCAGAAGGCTGTGGTGTCCTAGAAGCCAAAGTATTTCTCGAGGGATAGGGTGATCACCTGTGTCAAATGCCTCTGATAATCTGATAATTGAATAAAATGAAAATTGAAAACTGTTCTTTGGATTTCCCAATGTGAAAAGCATTGTTTAGCCTGATAAACAAGTGTTTGCCTCATTCTCTATCAAAATTCAGATCAAGAACACATACAAAGCACCAAGCACACACATCTTTCTCCCTCCCCCTTCCCTTTCCCCTCCCCCTCCCTCTTCTTCTCCCTCATCAAACTCAGGAATCTACTTTTTATATGTAGACTTATATCCTATTTAACTCTTTCCCATATTTCTCTCTTTCTATTCGTTTTCCCTTTCTAGTTCTCTGTCCAACTTTCTGTTCTCCCTCCACTCCACTCTTTGAATCTCCCTAAAAAGAAATATAGAAAAAGAATATAATGGTTCCAAATCTCCCAAAAATATTTTAATAAGAGTGGTGCCAAGGGAACAAGTACCATTAACGTCTAAATTCCTTATAATTACTCAAAAATCTCCTTCAGAATCCTGTCACTATTCACCATCTACTTCTAATTATCCTTGTTTATTCACAGGAACCAGCTTTCAAGATAAGACATGGCAACGAATTTTATTTTTTCTATTCTAGCAAGTGATCACAAATGATTTATAATATTTTCCCATTTTCATTTCACATGCTCTATGTGAAATTGATATTAATGGCTTTGCTTGGACTTCTTAGGACCAAGAACCATGTCTTTTACTTCATGTGCCTCCCACCCATCTTCCTTGCACAGTGATTTGCATATAGTAGGTATTCAAATGTTTGTAAAATTGAATCAATAATACTGTTCAAGTGGATAAATGTGTTAGTTTCCAGTTGACTGACTCACAACTGAATATTAGCACACAACCTGTTTTTAAGTTGGAGGTATGTGGTGTTAAGGGGACAAGCGTATATGAAGTCTCCAAATCAGAGGTTACAAACTCAAATGTCTAGAGGGGTCAGGCAGGAAAAGTACATAAATGAAGTGGTCAAGGCAGGGACCTGGGGAAACAAAAATCACATGTCTAGTCTAAAGTGGGGGAGTTGCTGCTAAATTCCAACTAATCATAGCCATGCAAGAACACACACCTAGAGTTGCTGGGTCTTCCTATTTCTCAAGAGAAGTTGGAAATATGAGTGATAGCCCAGTTTTAAAATATTGACTACTAATCCAACATTTTTAAACAATGAGTGGAGAGGGGTCAAAAGCAACAGAAATGTGTACCTGTTTTGCAACCTCTGCCCTAAATGGGCTTGAAGCCCTCTGAGGAAAGGAGCTAGTTTTATAGCTCAGCTTGTATCATTCCTCAATCCTGCCTGTCACCTGTCTAAATGGGAACACTGGTCTTAGGTCATTCCACAGATCATGGTGAAAAAGAATTACTGCAGTTCAAGGTTTAGATTAGTATGCTACATTAAGTGCCAAACATAAATTACATAATTTAATGGACGCTACACCACCCCCCATCAATATATCTACAGATAACAAGTACTTCCCTTAATGAGATAACCATCCAGACTGCCTGAAATCTATGTTCATGTTCTATTGCCTCATAAATACTCAGCATTATGGAGGGCCGTCTTATTTTTAGTCTTCTCATAGGTTATTCATGAAGAGTATTGTAGACTGTCTGTGTAATTTCATTAACCTTTTTTCAATTCCCCCAAAGTGATGGGTTCCTTTTGGTATTCGTGTGTCTTCTGGAAAACATTTCCATCTCATTCAGTTTCATTTAGCTGGAATCATCCTAGGTAAAAAATAGTCTGGCATCCTAAAAATGCCAACGTGTGTGTGTGTGTGTGTGTGTGTTTATGTATGTGCATGTGTGCATGTACTACCTCACTGTCATGGAAAATTCAGTGAGGCTGGAACCTCTCTTTAAAACTTGTCCCCAAAACTGGAGTCATAAACTCAAATGCAATGGTTTTTCTTTCTCATAAACAAGAAAGAAAACTATTTTAAAGCTCCCTAATGCATTGATTGGCTGCCTTGATTGGCTGCAACCTGAAGGAAACATTTATGAATATATCTCTAAAGTATTTTCCCCATTTCTGGCAGCATGTGGTTCTGGGATTGGGTACAGCTTAAGTGCAGTATGGTTTGGGGCTAAACTATATTGCCGAGTGAGAAGATCTCCTGGTTCTTGCTGTGCCAAGGAATAATTAAGTACTGTGGCATATTCTTCTCTGCTCTAGAATTCTCCTTTTAGCAGGGCTAACAACCTGTTTTCCTAAACTAACCCTAATCCTGTTGCAAAGGCCAAGCCATCCCTTTCTATTGCTTTTTAAGCACATGTACATAAGTGAGCCAGTGTGAAGAATGCTTTAGTCGTGCCTCTTTCGCCTATGTTGGGATCAGGCTGCACTCCAACTTTCAGTGGGCTTTCTAATCCTAACCTTCCCTTGGTGGGAGGATGCTTTTTGGATTTTCAGCTTGCTTTCACATAAGTAATCTTATCCAATTTCCTGGCTGTAAGTTTTGGGGATGAGAAGGGCTTTTTATATGTCTTTAATGATGCAAAAATTAAAGACCAGAGTAAAACAGTGGTGAAATGAAGACCAAAAATAAGTCTCCTGAGTTGGACCAGAGACATCCTTTGTTCTTCATGGCAACCTCCCCTAGACAAGATTCAGCTTCAGTCAGCATATTCCAGCCTGGAGGCTTGCACTTTTCTCTGCGTGAAGGTTCTTGTCTCTCATCTTAACATGGCTTGTTGTCATTTCATCACTGAGGTCTCAGCTCAGATGCCACTTGTACAAAGAGGGCCTCCCCGACCATCTTACTTAATGTGTTCTCTCTTCTCTACCAGTCACTTGATCACATCACCCTTTCCTCTTTTATAGCACTGAAATAATCTTGTGTATTTACTACTCTGGGTATTCGTTTTCCATTTTTCCTCACACTAGAAGATATGCTCCTTGAAATCCAAAAACATGTCTCTCTTGTTCATTCCTGGGTCTCCAAAACTTAAAATTGTGCCAGGCACATTGAATATATTCAATAAATATTCGTTGAAGAAGTAACTTCCCAGCTGTTCAGTTTACTGCATACTATTAATCATTTACAAAGTATCATATAGAGGACAGTCTTTATATGAGAAGTCAGAAGACCAGAGTTCTAGTAAGACTCCACAATCTAAAAGTGATCATGGCCTACAAAAGTGGCTCCTGGATGTCAGTGCCTCGTCAAGGCATCCTACGTCACCTACATCAAGATGCACAGCTTCCCCCTGAACTCCCATGCCCTGCCAACCAGCTCTTCTCTAAATTAATCACCTCCTCCTTTCCTCATAATGAAAATGCCTTCTAATGACACCATTCTTTACAACAGAGAAAAGAGAAAATAGCTTTACCAAAATTGACTAAAATATTCCATACCTCATTAGTCTATGAGGTAACATATTTCCTTAATTCCTAAATGTCAGAGTTCCAACCCTATTTGATTGCAGAAAGCTGAATATTTTCTCAGGTTTCCTTGTCCATATAGTTCTAGAAATGTCCAGAAAATGTTTATATGATTCCCATATAATGAGAATGTGACTTGCCACTTCAGTCAGCAGCCTGGCCATACTTCTCCTCGGCAGATCTCCTCTTGCCACCTGGAAATCATTTTCCATCAGGTTGCTTAAACAACAGAAATTTATCGTCTCACAGTTCTGGAGGCTTGAAGTCTGAAATCAGAGTGTCCAAAAGGACATGTTTCCTCTGAATTCTGTAGGGAAGAGTCTGTTCCATGCTTCTCCTCTGGCTTCTGGTGGTGGCTTGCTGGCAATCCCTGGTGTTCTCTGCCTCAATTGTCATACAGCATTCTCCCTTCTCTGTCTATGCCTCCTCTCCCCAATTATTTTGGATTTGGGGTCCACCCTACTCCAGTAAGACCTCAGTTTAACTTTACTAATTCCATCTGAAA
This sequence comes from Choloepus didactylus, assembly GCF_015220235.1. Lineage (NCBI taxonomy): Eukaryota > Metazoa > Chordata > Mammalia > Pilosa > Megalonychidae > Choloepus > Choloepus didactylus. The sequence continues at coordinate 58,165,765 of NC_051321.1, read as the reverse complement.
TGACCCTATTTCCAAATAAGATCTCCTTTTGAGATACTAGAGATTAGGCCTTCAACATATCTTTTAGGGGGATGCAATTCAACCTGTAACAGGGACCTTCACTGATTTCTTCTCTTATCTTTACTATTTTTTTCCTTCTACTTACTTTACGTTTACTCTGTTCTTCTTGTTCTTACCTTCTTAAATTGGAAAATTAGGTCGTTGATTTTAGACATTTCTCCTTTTCTAGTAGAAGCATTCAAATTTCCCTCTAAACAGTGCTTTAGCTGTATTGCACAAATCCTGATAAACTATGCTTTCATTTGGTTACAAATACTTTCTATTTTTTCTTGCGATTTTTTTCCTTTATCTATAAAATAATTAGAAATGTATGGCTTAATTTCCAAGTATTTGGGAATTTTCCAGATACCTTTGGTTGTATTATGGTATGTCATTATGGTCAGATTTCAATTCTTTAAATTAGTTGAGGTTTGCTTTGTGGCCCAGAAAAGACTTTATTTTGGTGAAGTATCCATGTACACTTTCAAAGATTGTCCATTCTGCTACTCTTGGGTGAAGTGTTCAATACATGTTCTATATATGTCAATTAGGTCAAGTTGGCTGATAGCATTCTCATCTAAATCCCTATTGATATTGCTGTATATTTGTTATAATAATAAAAAAGAGATTTTAATTATCCTGCTATTATTATCTCCTTGTACTTTCAGTTTTATATGTTTTTCACTCTGATATTTTATATATCTGTATTAGGTACATCCACAATTAGGATTAAGTTTTTCTGATTAAATGATTTGTTTATTATTATGAAAAGTCCCTTTTTATCCCTGGTAACATTTCTTGTTCTAAAGTCTTTTTATTCTGAAATTAATATAGTCACTTCAGCTTTCTTATAAATAGTGTTTGCATGGTATATCTTTTTCTATCCTTTTAAACTATAGCTTTCTATACAGTTAAACTAACTTTCCTATAGACAATGCATAACTCAGTCTAACAAGCCAGTCTAACAATCTTTGCCTTTCAATTGTAGTGTTTAGAGTATTTTAATTGAACTTAATTATCAATATTTGTTTTAAATCTACCAGCTTGCTATTGGTTTTGCATTCATCTCCTCTGTCCTTTATATCTTTGTTTTTCCCTTTTCTGCCTTCTTTCAGATCAACCAAGTATGTTTTATGGTTCCCTTTATCTCCATTTTTGGCTTCTTAACTGTTGTGCTGTGCTAATGCTGCTGGAATGCAATATACCACAAATGGATTGGCTTTTTCAATGGGGATTTATTAAGTTGTAAATTTACAGTTCTATGGCCATGAATATGTCCAAATAAAGGCATCAAGCGGTAGATACCTTCTCTGAGGAAAGGCCAATGGCATCCGGGGTTCCTCTGACACACGGGAAGGCACATGGCTTGCACTGCTGAAACTTCTCTCCTGGGTTTAGCTTCTGGTCTCAGACGCTTTCTCCAAAATGTCTCTGGGATCCTGTCTCAGCTTCTCTTGTGGGTCCTTCTTGTTTCAACCAGGGCAAACTCTGGATTTCCTCTCTTAGCTTCTCTGAGCACTGTCCAAAATGTCTCTGCCATTTTCCTCTCATAAAGGACTCCAGCAAGGGGATTAAGGCCCACCTTGAATGGGTGGGGTCACATCTCCATGGAAACAATCTAATCAAAAGGTCCCACCCACAACAGGTCTGCCTTCACAAGATTAGATTAAATGAACATACTCTTTTCTGGGGTACATAATAGATCCAAACCAGCACATTAACTCTACATTTTATTTTCATTTATGCTTGCCCTGTAGTTTATAAATGTATCTTTAACTTATCACAGCCTACTTTATAATATCATACCACTTCATGTATAATGTAAAAAACTTACAATGTACTTTTAATTCCACTTTCCATCCTCTGTACTGTTGTCAAACATTTTAGTTCTGTATAAGTTAGAAACCCTACAATACATTATTGTTAATTTTGCTTTAAACAGTCAGTTCCCCTATAAAGAAATGTGAAAAACTGTCTTTTGTATATATCCACATATTTTCCACTTTCATCATCCCAGATTTCATCTCGTATCATTTTCTTTTAGCCTGAAGAACATTCTTTAATGTTTCTTATAATGCAGGTCCTTTTGGTAATGAATTTGCTCAGCTTTTGTTTTTCTGAAAAAGTCTTTATTTTACCTACATTTTTAATGCATTTTTATTGTGAACTTTAATGTATATGCATAACAATGATAACTTTCAAAGTACATTTAACAAGTAGTTAGAGAGCAAATTTCAAAGAATGTCATGGGTCACAGTTTCACAACTTAAGCTATTTCCATTAATACTTACAGAAAGGTGTTAACTTGCGATGTACAGCTCAACAAGCAGTTATATATTACTTTCATTTTTGAGGGATATTTTTGCAGGATATAGAATTTTAGGTTGACAGTGTTTTCTTTCAGCACTTTAAAGATGTTGTTCCTTTCCCCTTTGGCTTACATTTTTTCTCACAGAAAGTCAATGACAATTCTTGTCAATGTTACTTTTATATAACGTGTCTTTTTCCTCCAGCTGCTTTTGAGATTTCTCTTTATCACTGATTTTTAGCAATTTGATTATGACATGCTTTGGTGTGTTTGGGGTTGGTGTTTATCCTGGATGAGGTTCATTCAGCTTCCTTCTCCAGCCTGTCACCCTAGTATGTACAGACTGGTATTCAGCCAAAGACAAGCAAACCCATATGCATATTTCTGGAGCTATTACTCTGCTCATATTCCTTGTCTTGTAATATGTTTTCCAAATTCTAGCCATCTCAGCCGTCCTAAATTCCAATCTCTGTATCTCCAACTCAATGCCAGGTTATGTTTTGGTTCCCACTCTCTATGCCATGGTTTAATAATGTTTCCAAAAAGAGAGCCAGGACATTTGTGGAGCTCACCAAATTTGTTTACCTTTTTTCAGAAATCACTGCACTGTCTATTGCATAATGTCTAAAAACAATTGTTTCATGTGTTTTGTTCAGTTTTCTAACTGTTAACAATGGGATGGTATATCTGGAGCCTTTTACTCCTTCATGCGAAGGCAGCCTTTCTTCTGGGAGAGATTAATGCTAAGGAAGTCCATTTATTTCAGGATAATCTCCACTAGGCCTAAATATCTGCATTTCCTAAGCCCCTTACATTAACACAATAGTCCAACATCAGTACATTTTCCAAAATCTGGTTTATCCATTCTGGAAAACACTACACGTGTGTGATGGTTAGGTTTATGTGTCAGCTTGGCCAGGTGATGGTGCACAGGTGTCTGGTCAAACAAGCACTGGCCTAACCCTTACTGCAAAGACATTTGTGGCTGGTTAATAAACCAGAAGGCTGGTTTATTAAATTATCAGTCAATTGACTGCATCTGTGGCTGGTTACATCAACGAATGGCACCTCTTCCTCAATGAGAGAATTCAATCAGCTGGATTTAATCCAATCAGATGAAGACTTTTAAGGGAGAAGAGAGAGAACCTTCACTTCTTCTTCAGCTAGCCAGTGTCTCCTGAGGAATTCATTGAACACCTTCATCGGCGTTGCCAGTTCCACTGCCTGCCCTATGGAATTGGGACTCATGCATCCCACAGTTGTGTGAGACACTTTTATAAAATTTTATATTTACAGATATCTCTTGTTGATTCTGTTTCCCTAGAGAACTCTAACTAATACCCACAAGTTTGGACTTGAGAAATTTCAATCCAGTTCCTCTCAGGATCCCCACAATAGCATCAAATGAAAACAATGCCACCACAACTTTCCTTCTACCTTCTGGATCTTTCTTCTTTACCTCTGTCCCAATTATGGGACAAAAATCCATACCCCTCTTCTAAGTATGATCAATATTTTTCAGAGATACATCAGTCTAAATCTTAATATGAAAAATATTTTTTCTTAAAGGAAAATATTAATACAATAAGATGACAATATAATAAAATAAAATGCTAACTGAAATGGAAACAGCCTTTTCATTATTATGGAGACTCATTCAGCTTTTGGGTCCACATTCTCTTGAATCTTTGTATTTTCAAATTTGCTTTATCTTTGAAAAGCCTCAAGGTTTATCAAAGTGTTCTCTCAAAGAAAAGAACATCTGCATAATGACTTTATGTCCACAAATCGTATGAAAGGAGAATCAGAGAAAAGCCTGAAGCTTTTAAATTATAGTTCTTTGCCAGGTTCTAACCTCACCAATAAAGTTTTAGAGGTTATTCTAAACTCTGGGTTAAATTACAACATTATTTCTCTCCCTCTAGCAGTCTCTATATAAAGGAATATTTTCAGAAGCAATGACCTAAGAATAGGTGAATGTGCAGTTATGAGTTTAAGGCATAGAAAGATGTCTCCCCATCCTTCAAAGACAGACTTTTTCCTTTTTTCTATTGTTTTGTTTTGAGGCATATAGATTACCTGGATCCAATTATGCAGCCATGCAATCAAGATTGACATTCACCTGTAGATTATGATATTAAGCAAATTCTCAGGTTCCCCTTTCTAATGTACAGAATAATAGTATTACTTAGCTCACAGGGCTGTTTTGAAGATCAGCTGATGTTATTTTAAAGAGACAAAAAAAGATAAACATATACCTCTTTGCCTTTTTATAGTGTTCCAAATTTAGTTTTATTCAGTTTGATATTCATATATTCACAACATGAATGTGTTCTAAGAACCAAGTGGAAAAGGTGTATCAGAAAACCTTTTCAGATGCAAGGTCTTTAAAATGTTAAAGTCTTCCCTGATTTTGACAAATCCTTTTTCCCCTAGAAAAATCATCTGGTGGGAGAGTTAGAGATGGCCAAGATTATATGTGGTGAGAAGAATAGACTTAATGGTGTTATTGTGTTTCTACAATTAGACCTGGTGGTGACTTCACGCAAGATCAAAATGTGTTAAAATGCAGAAGTATGAATCTCCACCCATCCTATGACAAATAGCCTCCCTCCTCTCTGAATGAAGAGGGATACTAGCAGATAGTGATTCGACCATTTTTTTGATATGTGTACCCAAAAAGACTGAAGCCAGAATCCAGAGTTGTGGTAGAAGCTTCTAAGAAGACCCCTAATGATTCTTGCCTCCTGGTAACAATCCCTTCCCCTTGGGGGTGCATTAGATTTAGTGACCCACTTCTAATGAAGAACACAGCAGAAGAGGCAGACTGCAGCTTCTGTCTTGGGATCTCTCTCTCTCTCTCTCTCTCTCTCTCTCTCTCTCTCTCTTACTTGCCCTGGGGGAAGCCAGCAATCCTTTGACCTGAAGCCTGCCAACAAACACATCAGTGAGTTTGGAAGTGGGTCTTCCTCCACTCAGTTCTTCAGATGAGACCACAACTTGACTGCAACTTCATGAGAGCTCTTGAGCCACAGGCACCCAGCTAAGCCATGCTCTGATTCTTGACTCCAGAAGCTGTGAGATAATATTTATTGTTTTGAGCCATTAACTTTTGAGGTAATTTGTTATACAGCAATAGATAACTACTATAAGGATCTACATAACGCTATGGTAAAAATAAACCAAAAAAAATTTAAACGCCTAAAATTCTGAGATCTATAGGTCAAAAAACTTGGGGTCCTACTTCTGTCAGGAACCAGATGGTATGAAACTCTCTATCCTTTCTGAGCTACTATTCCCCTATTTTTTACAAAAGGGATTGTATGAGCTGATTGTTTATATCATATAGTTTTGTATTACTTTTATGATCTATGCAGGGTAAGTAGCGCACATGCATGTGCAAAAATATAAAAGCCTATGAATTCCCATGCTGTGCTGGATTTGTTTTCATATAGCCCATGTCAGGCTCATGATCCACCAATAACAGAGCTTTGCTTGCAACAGTGGCCTCAGTGGTTATGATGAAGTATATTGTCTTTCTTGGTAAAAGTCAGACTGACTCAAATCCTATTTCCAACATTTATTAGCAGTGAGACTTGAGGAAAGTTACTTAACCCATATACCTAGATTCCTTCATCTACCCAAACGGATAAGAGATGTGAGGTTTAAATGTGCCAATAATTGTAAATCATATTGAAAAATGCCTGCCACATACAGGCAATCAATAAGTGCTAGCTATTATTTTGGTTATGTATTATTGTTTTGGTTTATATAAATTGCATATATGTGTGTCTCCTAGTTTTGACTCTCCAACCAGGTTGTACATCTATATTTTAAACACCATAAAAACATAAAACAAAAAATTTTTCTTCTACAAGGAGACCTTGCTCGCTCATTCTGCATTTTAGGAAGCGCAATTAGTGTTTTTTTGAAGCAGGCAGAGAAGTAGATTGCTACACGTTAATCTAAGATTCTTAAGGTCAGAGGTGAAGTTATAAACTCTCACCTCCATGGGCAGTTTGTGTGACAATATGAAAGAAAACTCAATCTGAGTTCTGGGGCCAAGATTTTCTCCAAGCTTCATTACTTCAATTGAGATTCCAATTCCATCTGTGGCAGAGTGATTACTTATATTGTGTTCTCTTCTTTGAGGACACACTGCTACGCTACATTTTTCATCCTCCTTTGTAGTCAAGTGTGGCCCTATGACTGAAGAGTAGGTAATAGAATGTGAGCCAAAGTGATGCATATTACTTTCAAGTTTGGACCAAAACATCTTCTTCGCATGCCTCTGTTCTTTCTCTTTCCTTGTCTCATGCTGAATAAGTCTCCATAATAATGAAAAGGCTGTTTCCATTTCAGTTAGCATTTTATTTTATTATATTGTCATCTTACTGTATTAATATTTTCCTTTAAGAAAAATGTCTGACTTCTGTATCCTCTTAACCACCATACCACACATATAATAAGTGTATTAATAATTAATTATTGGATACTTAGAAGATATCTAATACCTTAAAGCCTATTACTTTTACCAAGGGGTAACATTTCACTGAATTAAATATTGACTAATAACATAACCTAGAAAGTAAAACACAAGCTATACTTATCTTTCCTAAACTCCAAAATATAGCTGAAACTGAATTTCCCCAAATTGAAGAGGTTATGCAATTGTATTAAGCACAGGCTCCATCAATCTTCCAGGTGATGGAAGGAAAAGGAATCCTGTTCTTCCTTCGAAATGATGTGATACATTTATGGGTAAAGATGATTTGACCACAATTTTGGAATGGCATGAAAAATATAATGTCAATGAAAAGGAACTCACTTTTTTCCTCTCAACAATGTCCCCCTGAGCCCCTTTTGTTGAACAAAGCATATGGTTCATTGGTAAATAATTGCCTCATTTTTGGTGTGCCAACCAAAGCACTGGATTCATCATAATAACAATAACAATGATAGCTAATGTTAATTATGTATTTTCCCTTTAATTCTCCAGGCCCTATGGGACAGATATCATATTATAATATTTATTTTACAAATAGAACACTGAAGCTTAAGGAAGTAAAACAATTTACCCAAATTCTAATTACTAAGTTGATAAGTTGGATAAGTCTGAATTCAGAGCCTACCACTCTTCTGGTTGTCTGGACTTCATACCAAACTAATAATAGCCTTAGCTCTCCATTCCATTTTGTCTTCTATTCCACCTCTAATCAACATGTCTCTATGCTATGTCCTGTTGCTCAAAAGCTTGATTACTGGTATGACAGTCACTGCAACTTAACTAAATGTTAGTGAGCTAACTGTCACCTCTTGGAAAAAATGGACTACCTTACATTAAGGTTTGTTGCATAACAACCCATTAGTAGTTCTAAGGGAATTTCAGAAACACGTATTTATCAGAGGGAGAAATGTTGTGGTTTTGAGGAGCTTCCCTTCGCCATCCAACTAAAACACACAGGAAGTATCTTTTTTATGAATGGTCCACCTTGATTTTTAAAGATGTTGCTATACAACTTGGATACCAACTGTCTATATCTGCCTCTTCATATAAGGCAAATAATGTGAATGCCAGCCACACTGAAATTGAATGGAATAACAGAGAGGCAGGAAAACTCAGATGGAATAGTCTATGATATGAATCTAATTGTCTTTATTAGGTCCATAAAATGTTCATAAAAAGAAAGGGAAAAGGGGTGAAATTCTAAAATATGCTTGAAAAATGCTGCTTGGTATAGTCTCCTCTTAAAGACCCACATATATAAAGGCTCTAAGAAGTTCAGCAGTAAATAGACAAGTAAATCTTTGAGCCAGTGTTACAAAATGTAACATCCATTAACATTCTCAGAAATTAGGGTACCACAGAACATACTCTGAGAAATGTGAATGTAATCACTGAATTGAAGAGGGAGAATAAAGGAAAACAGTGATGGCTGGATTCAGATAATAAAGTGCAAGTAGCTTCCATTTGGAACCTGAATTGAGTAGAGTGAAGCTACTATGCATCTGGATGATGTTTCATTGTAGGCCAACTGCTGTAAACAAACATCCACAAAGTCTCAATAGTTCAACACAAGAGAAGTTAATTTATCAGTCACGTGATGATATAACATGGTGATTGAGGGACCCAAGCTTCTTCCATTTTATGCCTCTGATATGCCCAAGGGGTCTCAAAGTCATCTTTTGGATTCTCAGCATGAGACAAGGAAAGAGAAAGAACAGAGGCATGCGAAGAAGATGTTTTGGTCCAAACTTGAAAGTAATATGCATCACTTTGGCTCACATTCTATTACCTACTCTTCAGTCATAGGGCCACACTTGACTACAAAGGAGGATGAAAAATGTAGCCTAGCAGTGTGTCCTCAAAGAAGAGAACACAATATAAGTAATCACTCTGCCACAGATAGAATTGGAATCTCAATTGAAGTAATGAAAAGCTTGGAGAAAATCTTGGCCCCAGAACTCAGGTTGAGTTTTCTTTCATATTGTCACACAAACTGCCCATGGAGGTGAGAGTTTATAACTTCACCTCTGACCTTAAGAATCTTGGATTAACGTGTAGCAATCTACTTCTCTGCCTGCTTCAAAAAAACACTAATTGCGCTTCCTAAAATGCAGAATGAGCGAGCAAGGTCTCCTTGTAGAAGAAAAAACAATGGAGCTCCACAAGCACTTAAGCCTTCTAGTCCCTGTAAAATACACTTTTTTTTGGTCAAAGCAGAAGCCCTCCTTAAATTCCCAAGACCATCAAATAATAGGAAGAATATGAGCACATCATTTCATCAGCTCAGGATAGAGGTCTCTTTTTGATTTCTTGTCAAGGGTCTTACTAAATGTGCCAAGAACATTTTATTCACATAGGAGGTTAGGAGAGATATTATATAAATGGACCTTTAAGTGACTGATGAATCACTCTGATGCCTTACATTAATTCAAACATTTGTCATGTGTCCAAGTCACAGTCTTTTTATAGAGGTGAGTGTGTGCACATGCTTGTTATAAGACTGACTGCCACAGAATGAGGTGCTTATTAAAGAATTATCCATTAATAAAAATAGACACTAGTTAATATGCACCACTAATGGCCTGATATGGCAAGAGACTAACCGTTAAAACAGTTTATTTATTAAATAAAAATTCATGGTATCATAGGAGCAACTCACTTGCTGGAAGTACCAGGAACACAGTGGTTAGTGCCTAAATTACTGTTGACTCAGCAGGGAGGAAAATGCAGGATTTAGAAGTAAGCCTTCTCTAGAATGTTGCCACTGGGGATAAAATCCCACTGGCGCCTTTGGGAACATGCTCCAGCCACTGCTCCAAAGCCCTGGGGTGGAGATAGTATCATTCCCATTTATAGATAAGAAAATTGAGAGGTGAAGAGACTTGCCCAAAGGCAAGAATACAGGGTTTGAACCTGGTCTTTCTGATTGCAAAGCCTGCTTTTTGTCCACTGCATCATTCTATCTCCTGTAAGACTGAAAATTATTCATGGTGATGTGTCCTAGTTTCTGAAACATCTCCAAACAAAGATATCATTTCCTGAAATACATCCATGAAAAGCTATTTTATTTTGCTCTCTCAAGGAGTACTTTTCTCTCAAGATACCACATTTCTTTTTGCTAAAGTGGCAGAGTATGTATGCTTAGGCCTTACCATTTTACTTTGCTTAAATTAGCCTCTAAAGCTGCACTTTCTGAGGATATATAAAAAATTCTCCCTGTTTTCTAAGCTGTGACTATGTTATGGAGAATGAGGTTAAGAAAATCACATCAAACATATAAATAGCTAGCTGAAAATTAATCTGTCCTGTGCCCCACATGCCTTGTGTATAGGAAACATAAGCACTCAATAAATATTTATTGAATGAAGAACAACTGAGAACTTAATATGGCATTTGGAAAGTTCCTGGAAAAATAGCAAAAGTCTTGCCATTGTTTGTTCATTAAAAATTTTCTGGTGAAGTAGTATCAAATAAGAGTCGGGAGGAAATTCACTGGCCTTAATAATTAGACATTAACCTACTTTAGTAACAGTTTTCTCTAGGGGTACAAAAATTGTGACCACAAAATAATGAGACATATTTTGAATTAACATTCCAAAATCTTTTTGCCAAAATAAATATTATCCTTAACTTAGTATATTAAGAGGCTATAATATCATTCAAACAATAATGCCATTTCTTCAAACATTTTGAGCTTAACTTCAGAGAGGCAGGGACTGAAGGAGACAGCAGTAGACAGACTCCCAGGGGATAAAATCCTACCTGAACCTCTAGGGAAGTGACCCAGAACCACCCACTGAGGCTGGCTCCTAACAAGGGAATTTTAATAGTTTGGAGCATGGGAGGAGCAGACAGGTAACTTGACTACCATGACAAACATGAAAAAGAAATGCTTAGGCACACAGTAGAGACTCTCCTTGCCCAAACAGCTGCTCCTAACTATTACTTCCTTCTCATTCTCTACAGAGATAAAAATGGTCCTGTGAGCTACCAAAATAAAACCACAGCAAATATAACCTGTTTCTTCACCCCTCAGCTGGGCCTTCAATATTCAAATGATTATCCACATAATCTTTAAAAAATTCACCACAAGTCCTAACATTTTAAAAATACAGAAATTTCCTTCTTCTGATAAGAATGAATAAGATTAGGAAAAAAGCACTTAGTAGTTCAAAAGGAGGATGTGCACACACATACACATACACATACATATATATAAATATAAATTTATATATAGGTCATATTTCTCTAAAGAAACAGATTTAATTCAAGAAAAGAGAGAAAAAACTCTCTCTAAATAGTGTCAATGAAATTCATAAAAATATTGAGTCTAAGAAATGGAAGCAACATGAGATCAGCAAATATTACTTTCATATTTCAAAATTACATGACTAGGCCTCCAGAAACTTGGAGCACGGCCGGTGGTCGGAGCATGCGGGGCCCGTGGGCTACCTGCCGCCGCCATGATTATCTCCGTGCGCTGCTTCACCTGCGGCAAGATCGTCGGCAACAAGCGGGAGGCCTACCTGGGCTGCTGCAGGCCGAGTACACCGAAGGGGACGCCCTGGACGCACTGGGCCTGAAGCGCTACTGCTGCCGCCGCATGCTGCTGGCCCACGTGGACCTCATCGAGAAGCTGCTCAACTACGCTCCCCTGGAGAAGTGACCCTGGGGGACCTGGGGGGTGGGGAGCACGCTTGAGCGCAGCTGTGTGGACAGGTGGCGCCCACCTCTGGAAGCCACCCAGTAGAGGCTTCTGCAGCAGGAAAAAAAAAAAAATTACATGACTATACTCATTAAAATTATAATGAGGAAGAGAACAGAAAATTGCAAGTTGCAGAAGACAGAATTAGAAGACCAACTTTTCTCCCTTAATTCAGAAGTTTCAGATAGTGATAAAATGAGCAAAAAAAGGGGGAATAAATGACACATCAGGAAAGATAATACACATACAAAAGTAAGAACATATAAATGGTAAAGGCAACAACTAAAAAAGTAACAGAACAAAACACCTTTGAGCTGAAATAAAGGTTAATTCTTTAAATCAAAAGGGCTTATACCAAGTATTAAGTAAAATTAATTAAAATGCACAATCATCAGCACTCTAAAGGTATCCTATATACATTTCATGTATAAATAAAAGTAATTATGAGGAACTAGGGAGAAGAAAATATTTTGGACATGATGGGGGCAAAAATTATTGATACCAAACTCTCTTCCTCAACATAAAATGATAGAAGATAAAACTATTTACAAAATTTTGAGAATGAAGACTGTAAACCAAGATTTCTCTACTCAGTCAAGCCACTTACATATGTGGGCAGCAGAAAGACTTTCTCAGATGTGCAAGCATTTTTCTTAGAATTCCATCAACAGACATTCCCCTTAAAGGGGAAAAGGGCTCTCAAAATCAGTAGTTAACAGATAATTAAAAATAAACTGACTTTAAGTGAAAGAGATAGGAAAAAGAGAGTGAAAGAGAGAAAGAAAATGATGAATTAAACAAGTTAATATTTAAATTATATCATCAAATATAAGATGCTCTTATACTAGTGCTTTCTTGATTTCACCATAAGGTATCAATGAAGTTTATCATATAGCTTAACCATAACTACCACATAAATTTCAAGCCACCATCGCCTGTGCTGCGAGGTTGTCTGGCCAGTGTTGATTACACTAGATAAAATATTTATGGGAAATATTTTAACCTCTTCAAGGGCCTTTTGGCAAAAAAGAAATGCACATTCTCATGGCGACTACAGGAAAGAGTGCTATTTTGTACAAACTGAAACTTCATGCAACAGTTACTACTGTTCTCACTATAGGTTTCAATGTGGAAACTGTAGAGTACAAAAACATCAGCCTCACTGTGTGGGACTTTTAGTTGGCCAGGATAAGATCCAGCCTCTGTGGTGCCACTACTTCCAGAATACACACAATCTCATCTTTGTGGTCAACAGCAATGACCGACAGCGTGTGAACGAGGCCAAGGAAGACTTCACGAAGATACTGGCAGAAGAAGAGCTCAGGGATGCTCTCTTACTAGTGTTCACTAACAAGCAGGATCTTCCCAATGCCATGAATGCTGCTAAAATCACAGATAACCCGGGACTGCATTTTCTACACCACAGAAACTGGTACATTCAGGCCACCTGTGCTACCAATGGGGATGGACTTGGCGAAGAACTGGACTGGCTGTGCAATTAGCTCAAAACCAGAAGTGAACTGAAAATGTGTCCTTCTCCCTCTTTTCCTTCACTCCCTCTTACTTCCTCCTATCTGCCCTCTGCTTTACTCTCATGTGGCCAACTGCGTTCCTCTGTGGTATTTAGTGTCAGAATCTGTCTCCATGGGTCTTTGGTCACAGTATGTATGGCACCATGCTGGAAATGTGGCAGATGCAGCCTGCAAACAGGTTTTTTATTTAATGTATATAGTTTTTGTTTCCAGTAAGGCAGTTTCTGGTACTCCTATGCAATAATACTCAGCTTATTTTATTTCTTAAAAAGGAATATCAATTCACTGTTTATCACTGAGAAAGGATTTTAAGCACACTGGCATCTGGGCTTTCAGAAGTCACTGTGTTAGAAGAGCCAAGAGTGCCTCCTCTTAGCTTTAGATCTGTATTGAGATCCATTTTGGCTTTTAGTTTTTAACCCAAACTCAGTGCATTTTTAAAAATAGTTAACAATAAAAGACAAGGAGAACACTGGAACACACAAAAGGGAGAAATACGCCTAGTGTAGGTTTTGCAGTAACAACCTGAATACTAGTACATTTGATCATCTGTGTTTCCCTTTGGGAACATGAAAGAAAGTGACAAAAATCAAACCCATGATCAAATTTTGCTTGGTTACAATAGAGATACCTGTAATTACACTTTGTCGTTGGATTACCCTGTATTTCATAGTTGGTGCTTGTAGTTGTGCTTGCACGGTTACATGGGAAACAACTTTGAGGCCCAGGCCACCACCTGAGACCAGGGCCCCTCCATCCGTTGGCTAGGGCCCTAGACTTCCCCCATGTGGCCAGGCCACTGCCACAGGAGGGCCTGTGCAGCTGGCTATGGGCACTGGCAGCAGCCCTTGGCTATCAGTTTAGAAGAGAGCAAGGAACCACCAAAACTTTTATTTTGGTCAGGTATGTAGTGCTTTTGTTTGAAACCACTTGCCAGAGAAGGGAGCCTCTATTATCCCCAGTGCTTAGAGCAGATCTCTCAGAAGGTCCTGGGGTCTCACCAACAGAAACACATGCAAGTTTGGAGAGTCATTCCATTCTAGAAAGCAAAACCCAACTCTGAGCACCCCTATTTGTATACTGTGAAGTAGCTTTCACTTCCTTCTCCTGCAACAGTCAGATTTGCCATTGGAAAAATATGAAACCTACCCTTTTTTTTTCCTTTTGTATTTTGATGAACACTGAAGAAGCTGAGGCTGTTAAACTATCTTGGGGAAAAATAACCTCAGAACCAGTTTATGTGGTAGGTTGTGGAACTTCTTAATGCTTTCAATACAGAATTAGTGATCAACCATTTTGTATACTTGTTTTCAGTTTCATTTTGACAAACAAGCACTGTAATTATAGCCACTACAATAAGACCTCTTAACTATTTAAAAAATAATAACATTGAAATAGAAGAAGCAATGTAAAAAAACAAAAATATCCTGATAGAGAATTAAGGAAGATATACAATTATTTTAAATTTCTCATATTACAAAGGAATAAAAATATGCTTTCATCATCTATATTATCTTTAAATAAACAGAGGAACAATAACATTCATAAACACTGGAGACAACAAAATAAGCAAATACAATATGGTCGATAGAGAAATGACAGGAAACAAAAATACAAAATAGCAAGGAATTATTTTTCAATGAATATATATAATAAAATTTTTAAAAATACAAGAATATCAAATTTCACAATAAATTTAAATGGGCTAAATTATTCCATTAATTGACAAAAATTTCCCTATGTATTGAGAAACAAAATCCAGTTATATGTTATTTATAAAAGACAAATTCAAGTACAATTATAGAGACAGTTTAAAAGAAAATGACATGAGTAGTATAAAAAAGAAGACATTCTTAAGAAACTTAAAACTCAGGAAAATGTCATCAGACCACAAAATAAAAAAAAATTAAAAATTAAAAAAACTATAGAAGACAAAAAGCAAATGCCATGACACTGACAGAGAAAACAGGACAGAGAAATATGAATTCCAACATATACTGTATGCAGAAGAAGTCAGCCCCACAAGGAAGAAACAATTTTTCCATGAAGATTTTGAGAAGCTCAATCAAAATGTCATTGAGTACAGGAAGAAGAAATCAGATAGATTTTGGAATTATTAAATGATTTCCAAAGCAACTAAGCCAGTCATGCCCTTCCTAGCATTCAGGAGGCTCGGGCATTTACTCCAAAATAAAGCCATGAGAACTTAGATCTAGAAATGATGGGAATCTGTTTGCAGAATAGTAAGTGTTCAATCAGAGAAATAGTGTGACAATTATGAGAATTGTTGTGTAAGTGGAGATCCAGAAAGGGGAAATACATGATCAGAGAGGAATCACTGACCTGCTAAAGCACTGGTGCAGGTAGACAAGTTGGAGCTGAAAAGCTATCTGTAGCCACAAGTGAGGCTGATCTTGGAGAGGGCTATGAAAAGTTGTTGCCTCTGTGGTAAATGCCTTCACAGTTCTGCAGCCAAACATCTGGTGATGGGCTGAGGCTGCCATTGGTCAGCAAGAGCAGCAGATTGGAAGAAGAGTTGGACAACAAGCAAAAAAAATATAAGGACAATACATGCTCTCCGGGTAATTCTGCATCTGTTTTTCATTTTAAATGCCTGCAAAGACCTCAACAGAGTAACGGCCACTACTTTGAGTCTACCACCCAAAATCTCATGCAAATTCCTTTTTGACCAACTCTAACTCAGAATCATACAAGAAAGAAGATTCTGGAAATATAGCTTCCAGGATAACTAAGTTTATAAGAGAACAATCCAGTACAGCTTGGTTGGAACTGTGGCAGGGAGATGGCAGTTTCTACACTGGGCATTGAGTCTAGAGATAGAAGAAAAGTAGAAGCTGAGTAAATTCTGCAAATCTACAGCCAGCAAAGAGAAAAAGGCAAGATAATTACACCCAGGAGAAATTTACAATAAAGCAGTTTCTATCCCCCAGACTAAAAGTTTCATTATTTGGCAGTCTAGGTATATTATAACATTTATTAATCAAAAACATCCCTCCTTGATATTGAAA
Organism: Choloepus didactylus; assembly: GCF_015220235.1. Taxonomy (NCBI): domain Eukaryota; kingdom Metazoa; phylum Chordata; class Mammalia; order Pilosa; family Megalonychidae; genus Choloepus; species Choloepus didactylus. The sequence goes on along the minus strand of NC_051321.1, from coordinate 58,149,645 downwards.
AAGACACAATCCAAAACAAACAACAAAAAAACAGATATAGAAGCTGTTAATTTTTTTCCACCAAACAATAGAAAATGGAAATATATAAAGCAAAAACACCAGCTAGAAATACCATAAGAGGTCAATTTCAAAAACATTATAGGAATCTTCAGCATGCTTCTTTCAGAGATCAACAGATCAAATAAATGACACAGAAAATTAAATCTCATCATCAATCTTGCTTTAATATCAATTATTTATAGAATTCTGTATTTAACAGAGATTACAAATTCTTGCATGTCTAATGTACATTTATAAAATTTGCCATATGTTAGCCCATAAAAAGTAAAGAAATGTAATAAAGTGGAAATCAAACAAGCCATATCTTTTACAGGTAATAAAATAAGAACTTACAAAAAATGACTTTCATATATACACACATATATTTAGCCACTTCGAAATTTAAAACACTATTCTAAATAAATATTTATTGTGAAACAACAAATCAAAATTAAAATTACAAACTATTTTAGAAATTAATCAATGCAAGAACTCTGCATATCCAAGACTCTTAAGAAGTACTCAAAATGTATTCAGAGAAAATTTATAGATTGCAACATATATATTAAATACATATACAAACAAGAATGTTCTAAAAATGAACGCTCTACATAACAAAGACTTTAAATAAATATAAGGAAGTGATTATTAAAGATAAAAGTAAAATCTGATTAAATTGAAAACAAACAAGTAGTCTTAACCAGTCCAACCAAAAACTAAATCCTTGTAAAGACCAACAAATTAGAAATGACAAGTTGGGTCAGGAAAAAAGAGAAAATAAGAAAATAATAAGAGTGAGAAAGGAGGCAAAACTAAAATAACAATGAATGGGGTTTTTGTTTGTTTAATTAGAAGAAAATCCTCTGCTCAACCGTGGCCTCCTAGGTCTTGCGATGCATTTGGCAGATGTTAGCATGTGCCCATTAAATTATTGTTATGCAGTTGTGTACATATAATGCCTGATCATTATTATATAATTTGAGAACATTACAGCCACAGGATGCTGATGGCATAATAGAAAATTGTACCTAGAATCTGAATTTTGATTTAGGTGATCTACCTTTCTAAAAGCCATTTTATAATGATGTAGTTAATTATACATGAGTTTCTGGATGATATGTTTGAGCGCACAAGAGATGCAGAAAGTCCCCAACTAAGGCTTTCTCTGCACCCAACACAATCTTACTTCATAGAGGAAGACCATCACCATTCTCATGCAATGCTAGAGGGAATGAAAAATAGCACAGCTATATATAGGGACAAAATTACATGTACATTTATTTGCAGACTCAACTGTTCCACTTCATGGAATCTATCCTAAATGTATACTGGCAAAAACAGAAAAAGATGCAGGCACATCACTACTTATTGCCTCACTATTTTTAATAGCAAAATATGAGAAACAATCCAAATGTCCCTCAATAAAAGACTGATTAAATAACCTATAGTACATCCACAGAATGAGGTACTATGCAGCTATAATAAGGAGTGAGAGATACTTCTATATAATACTATGGAGTGATATTTATTTTTTTATTATTTTTCAAAGATATTTTTATTACACCAATATAAATGCCATACAGCCTGCTACACCATGTTGTATTTTTACAACTGAAAACCAAGGAGTAAACTGAGTATAAGGGTGACAAACTAGAATTTTTAGGTATAATTTTTTATAAAATTGGGAATGTTATAGAGAAATATACAGTTAAAATACCTGAAAAACCTAAAAAAAAGGAAATAGTAACATCAATAGACTATTCCGTGATTATATGATGTTACTATTTTGATTTTCCTTGCAATTTTCTGTATGTTTTAAATGGGCAAAGGAAAAAATAATATTATACATTGTACTATGTTTAATCTTTCTCTTATTGCTGGATACTGAGGTAGTTTCCAGTTCCCAATTCCAACCTTCACTCTAGGGAAAAACTCAATTTTTATGAATGTACATCATAAAGAAATATAGCACGCCCTCATTTTCCACACATCAACCCCATTTCAAGTTTGACTTTCCCACAGCCAGAATGGAAAGAAGTGCAGGCAGACCTTTCCTTTTACCATGAGTTCATTTACAGTTCATGGATTGCCCACACTGCAGAAGAAATGATGATTAAAGTGGGGAGGTCACATTTGTCATGAAAATGCTTTTGTTTATCAAGGATTCAGCAAACATGTCCACTGCCAGGTGCCCATAGAGCCTCCAGAGCTCCTGAGGTAGTGTGCAGCTTCAGGACAGGCATTTACTCAACGAAGTGAATAAAGAAGGTAAGCGCCACATAGGGCCAGGGTATAAATCTGCATCTGGAATTCCAGGTGGTTTGTCCTTCCTTGTGCATTAGTTTTGTTTCAGAACACAGTGCCTTCTCTGTTCATCATGCTTTCAATTCCACTGATTCTGCATCAAAGGAAAAGAGATCTGGACTAGGGTGGTGAGAATGCCATCCTCCTCCTCTTGAAGCTGAGGCCCTGTTGAGCTTCATAGCATGTGGAGCAGAGCCTGAAAATCTTCCTTGATGAAGGGTGGTTTGGATGCTTGAGTCCTGCTCCTGGGGATCTGAATTCAGAAAAGGTTGTACCTCTTGCTTTCAATCTGTGGATGGCAGATGCTGACTTAAAGCCTTGATGCTTCTAAACAAGGCCGGTGCAGCTGGACAGTTGACCATACCAAATGCTGCCACAGGTCTCTTATTGAGTCCTGGATACCAGTGTCCCTTCAGGAGGCTCCCACTGTGCAATCAGAGCTTGGCAGCCCTCATCCTACCATTCAATAAAGAAAGTTATGTCTTGTTGACTTACATCCTTCCACTGCTTTTTATTATGAAGCTTAAACTACAAATAGTTCTTTGACTCTAGTACTTCCAGGTCAATGGGTTCACTGCGATCCTGGCATTTTCCTTGGTCCTGGGGACAGAAAAGAGTCTCAGTATCTAAGAACTTCCTTTCTGGAGGCAGTACTGTTGGCAGCTGATTCACTGGTGTCAGAGGTGGGTGAGGGTTCTCCTCCCCCTGCACAGACTGGGTGGGCTGGACCACCAGGATAGTTGGTGCCTGGCTTGCATGAACCTCAAAGGGATCCCAAGGAACAAAGGATGTGTCAAGTATAAGACAAGAATTTTGGCTGATAATGAAAGAATTGGAGGGAGGAATATCATGGGACCTGCTTCGGACAGTAGAATGGTCATTTTGGTGCTACTGAACAGTCAGGTCTTTCCTCATATCTGGGGCATCTGCCAAGGAATTCACGGGTTCCCCTTTGCTCCACTTCTGGTGCTGTGCTCTTCGGTTCTAAAACCATATCTGAATTCTTGCTTCTAGAATGCCTATTTCTTTAGCCAGTTCTTCCCTAGTAGTGATACCAGGGAATTGGTTCTTCTCAAAGGCTTGAACTAGGACACTGATCTGAGATCTTGTCAGGTATAACCAGTTTCTTCTGTGTCCTGCTGCTAAATATTCTTGAGTCTTAAGCAAAGGCTGATCCTGAACCTGGGTTTGCTCTTCTCCTACGGACTTCTAGACTTCAGTTGTGTTCTGTGGTTTTGAAAACAAACCAGAATTCTAGGCTCTGGAATACCAGTATCTTTAGCTAGCTGTTCCCTGGTAGCTATACCAGGGTTAGGGTTCCACTTAAACCATGCTTCGAGGATACCCTTTTGACTCCAGTTCAAAACAATCCTCCATCACCGGGCTTCTCTTTGTAGCATATCATTTATGGGACTCGTGGATGCCATCTTAATTCTGAAATTCAAGTATGGCGTTTCAATGCTGATATTTATTTTTAAATGACAAAAGTTAGTTTGAAAAAAACTAAACTATATTGTCAAGAAAGTATATCTGGGAGAAATTGATAAATGAGGCAACAAGTTTAAGAAAAATTCATTTAATGAGATCCTTTTTATCATTTCTAGAATATCCATTTATTCTTATGTTATCAATTCTCTGATGAAATTTACTTTTTTTAAATATGTATTTCTCCATCTTTCTATTTTCTTGAATATATTAATCATAGTAATGTTAACATCCTTTTCAGCTAATTCCAATATGTGGATTCTCTATGGAACTATATGGTATTCAGAGTTTCTTTTCATTTGGGTCACATGCTCTAGCTCATGCTCTTTCTTTTTAAATTAATTAAATTAATTAAATTAATTTTTTAATTTAATGATAATGTCTAATAATTTTTTAAATACTACAAATTGTGTATTAAAAATTGTAGAATCTCCAGATAATGTTATCTTCCTTCAAAGAGTGCTCACTCTCCCTCTGGTAGCCTAATAAAGTGATAGCTGGTCACCTTAACCAAGTCAGGGACTATGCTGAGTTGAATATATATACATTTTTTATTTTATATAAAAATGGTGAGGGCAGGGCAAGATGGCAGAGTGGTGAGGTGTACGTTTTAGTTACTCCTCCAGGGCAGTAGGTAGAAAGCCAGGAACTGCGTGGGCTGGACACTGCAGAGCAATCTGACTTTGGACATACTTCATAGAACACTCATGGATGCATGGAACAGTTGAGACCAGTGAAATCTGTAAGTTTTCATGGCCAGAGAACCTGAGTCCCTCCCTTCTAGGCTCACTCCCATGGGAAGAGGGGCCGTCAGCGCTGGGAACGAGGAGGGAGAACTGCAGTTGCGGCTCTTATCGGAAACTCATTCCACTGATCCAAACTCCAAACATAGATAGACCGAGACCAAACACTGGAGAATCCGGGAGCAGCCAGCCCAGTGGAGAGGAGATAGGGATAGCAAAAACAGCAAGGAAAACCCAAAAATAAAAGAAGAGACTTTCTGGAGTTCTGGTGAACATAGAATGGGGAAGGGCAGAGCTCAGGCAGAGTCAGGCTCATATGCAAATCCAGAAGGCAAGTTTCCTTGCCTGAAAAGCCGGTTTCTCTGCTCCCTGTATCAGTTCCTTAATGGCCCTAATCTCCTTGTCTCTTAGCATTTCAATAGCCCATTAGATCTGCAAGGAGAGCTCTTCGTTTTTTTTGTTTGTTTGTTTGTTTGTTTGTTTTAACTTTTCTCTTTTTCTAAAACAATTACTCTAAGAAGCCCATTACAGAAAGCCTCAAAGACTTCCAATTTGGGCCCAGACAAGAGCAGAGCTAAGAGAGCTCTGAGACACAAGGCAATAAGTCCAGAAGCTGAGAAAATTCACTAAACGCCACAACTTCCCAAGAAAGGGGGGGCATCCCCTTACAGCCATCTTCCCGGTGGGCAGGGAACACCCCTGCCAGGTGCCGAATCCACAGCCCAGAGCTGCCCCAGACAACCCAGTGTTTCCAACAAAATGCACACACACCACAAAATCGGGTGTGGACATTAGCCTTTCCCACACCCTCAGCTGTTTGTTCCAGAGTTGGGAAGGCAGAACTGTGTGAATTAACACACCCCATTCAACCACCCCTTCAGCAGACTGGGAACGCCCCTACACAGCCCTGCAGCCCAGAACCACCCTAGGGGACGGTGCTCACCTGTGACATAGCACAGTCATCCCTCAACAGAGGACCTGGGGGTGCATGGCCTGGAAGAGGGACACACTCACAATTCCCAGGGGCCATAGAAAAATACCAAGGACTTGTGGGTCAGCAGCAGAGACAAACTGTGGCAGGACTGAACTGAAGGATTAGACTATTGCAGCAGCTTTAAATCTCCAGTAACACCAGGGAGATTTGATTCTTAGAGCCACCCCCACTCCCTAACCACTCAGACACATGCCCCATAAGCAGGGAGGGCAACACCAACTACACACACAAGCTTGGTGCACCAATTGGACTCCACAAGACTCACACCCCCACTCACCACAAAGACAAAGTGGGGGAGAACAGGCTTGAGGGGAATATGTGGCTCATGGATGCCACCTGCTGGTTAGTTAGAGAAAGTGTTCTCCACAAAGCTGTAGGTCTGACAAATTAGAGATAAGAGTTTTAATCAGTTTACAAATACTAAAAGAACCCTATCAAGTTAAGCAAATGCCAAGAGACCAAAAACAACAGAAAATTTTAAAGCATATGAAAAAGCCAAATGATGTGGATAACCCAAGCCCAAGCACCCAAATCAAAAGATCAGAGAAGACACAGTACTTGGAGCAATTATTCAAGAACTAAAAATGAGCAATAAGACCATGGCACAGAATATAAAGGACATGAAGAATAGCATAGCACAGGATATAAAAGACATGAAGAAGACCCTAGAAGAAAATAAAGAAGAAATTCCAAGAGTAAATAAAAAAATGGACGATCTTATGGAAATAAAAGAAACTGTTGACCAAATTAAAAAGATTCTGGATACTCATAGTACAAGACTAGAGGAAGCAGAACAATTAATCAGTGACCTAGAGGATGACAGAACAGAAAATGAAAGAACAAAAGAAAGAATGGGGAAAAAAATCGAAAAAATCAAAACGGACCTCAGGGTTATAGATAAAATAAAATGTCCAAATATAAGACTCATTGGTGTTCCAGAGGGGAAGAGAAGGGTAAAGGTCTAGGAAGAGTATTCAAAGAAATTGTTGGGGAAAACTTCCCAAATCTTCTAAACAGCATAAATACACAAAACATAAATGCCCAGTGAACTCCAAATAGAATAAATCCAAATAAACCCACTCCAAGACATTCTGATATCAGTGTCAAATATGGAAGAGAAGAAGCAAGTTCTGAAAGCAGCAAGAGGAAAGCAATTCACCACATACAAAGGAAACAGCATAACACTAAGTAGTGACTACACAGCAGCCACCATGGAAGCGAGAAGGCAGTGGCATGACATATTTAAAATTCTGAGAGAGAAAAATTTCCAACCAAGAAATCTTTATCCAGCAAAGCTCTCCTTCAAATCTGAAGGAGAGCTTGCATTTTTCACAAACAAATGCTGAGAGAATTTGCTAACAAGAGACCTGTCTTACTTGAGATACTAAAGGAGCCCTACCGACAGAGAAACAAAGAAAGGAGAGAGAGAGATGGAGAAAGGTTCAGACCTAAAGAGATTCAATATTGGTTCATTAAAGGAGAATAAGAGAGAGAGGGAAAAAATATATCTGACAAACATAAACCAAAGGATAAGATGGCCGATTCAAGAAATGCCTTCACAGTAATAACGTTGAATGTAAGTGGATTAAACTCCCCAATTAAAAGATAAAGATTGGCAGAATGGATCAAAAAATGAACCATCAATATGTTGCATACAAGAGACTCATCTTAGACACAGGGACACAAAGAAATTGAAAGTGAAAGGATGGAAAAAAATATTTCATGCAAGCTACAGCCAAAAGAAAGCAGGAGTAGCAATATTAATGTCAGATAAAATAGACTTTGAATGCAAGTATGTTATGAGAGACAAAGAAGGCCAGTACATACTAATAAAAGGGGCAATTCAACAAGAAGAAATAACAATCATAAATGTTATGCACCCAATCAAGGTGCCAAAAAATACACGAGACAAACACTGGCAAAACTAAAGGAAGCAACTGATGTTTCCACAATAATTGTGGGAGATTTCAACACATCACTCTCTCCTATAGATAGATCAACCAGACAGAAGACCAATAAGGAAATTGAAAACCTAAACAATCTGATAAATGAATTGGATTTAACAGACATATATAGAACATTACATCCCAAATCACCAGGATATACATTGTTCTCTAGTGCTCACAGAACTTCCTCCAGAATAGTTCATATGCAGGGACATAAAACAAGCCTCAATATATTTAAAAAAATTAAAATTATTCAAAGCACATTCTCTGACCACAATGGGATACAATTAGAAGTCAATAACCATCAGAGACTTAGAAAATTCACAAATACCTGGAGGTTAAACAACATGCTCCTAAACAATCAGTGGGTTAAAAAAGAAATAGCAGGAGAAATTGCTAAATATATAGAGATGAATGAAAATGAAAATGCAACATACCGAAACCTATGGGATGCAGCAAAAGCAGTAGTGAGGGGAAAATTTATAGCACTAAACATATTCAAAAGGAAGAAAGAGCTAAAATCAAAGAACTAATGGATCAACTGAAGAAGCTAGAAAATGAACAGCAAACCAATCCTAAACCAAGTAGAAGAAAAGAAATAACAAGGATTAAAGTAGAAATAAATGACATAGAGAACAAAAAAAACAATAGAGAGGATAAATATCACCAAAAGTTGGTTCTTTGAGAAGATCAACAAGATTGACAAGCCCCTAGCTAGACTGACAAAATAAAAGAGACAGAAGACCCATATAAACAAAATAATGAATGAGAAAGGTGACATTACTGTGGATCCCAAAGAAATTTAAAAAATTGTAAGAGGATACTATGAAAAACTGTATGCCAACAAATTGGATAATGTAGAGGAAATGGACAATTTCCTGGAAACAACGAACAACCTTGACTGACCAGAGAAGAAATAGAAGACCTCAATCAACCCATCACAAGCAAAGAGATCCAATCAGTAATTAAAAAGCTTCCCACAAATAAATGCCCAGGGCCAGATGGCTTCACAGGGGAATTCTACCAAACTTTCCAAAAACAACTGACACCAATCTTACTTAAACTCTTTCAAAGCATCAAAGAAAATGGAACACTACCTAACTCATTTTATGAGGCTAACATCAATCTAATACCAAAACCAGGCAAAAATGCTACATAAAAGGAAAACTAAAGGCCAATCTCCCTAATGAATACAGATGCAAAAATTCTCAACAAAATACTTGCAAATTGAATCCAAAGACGCATTAAAAAAATCATACACCATGACCAAGTGGGGTTCATTCCAGGCATGAAGGATGGTTCAACCTAAGAAAATCAATCAATGTATTACAACACATTAACAAATCAAAAGAGAAAAATCAAGTGATCATCTCAATAGATGCTGAAAAAGCATTTGACAAAATCCAACATCCCTTTTGATAAAAACACTTCAAAAGGTAGGAATTGAAGGAAACTTCCTCAATATGATAAAGAGCATATATGAAAAACACACAGCCAGCATACTACTCAATGGTGAGAGACTGGAAAACTTTCCCTCTAAGATCAGGAACAAGACAAGGATGCTCGCTATCACCATTGCTATTCAACATTGTGCTGGAAATGCTAGCCAGGGCAATCCGGCAAGACAAAGAAATAAAAGGCATCCAAATTGGAAAGGAAGAAGTAAAACTGTCATTGTTTGCAGATGATATGATTTTATATCTGGAAAACCCTGAGAAATAGATGACACAGCTACTAAAGCTAATAAATTTAGCAAAGTAGTGGGATACAAGATTAATGCACATAAGTCAGTAACGTTTCTATATGCCAGAAATGAACAAATTGAAGAGACACTCAAGAAAAAGATACCAATTTCAATAACAACTAAAAAAATCAAGTACCTAGGAATAAACTTAACCAAAGATGTAAAAGACCTATACAAAGAAAACTACATAACTCTACTAAAAGAAATAGAAGGGGACCTTAAAAGACAGAAAAATGTACCATGTTCATGGATAGCAAGGTTAAATGTCATTAAGATGTCAATTCTACCCAAACTCATCTACAGATTCAATGCAATCCCAATCAAAATTCCAACAACCTACTTTGCAGACTTGGAAAAGCAAGTAATCAAATTTATTTGGAAAGGGAAGATACCTCAAATTGCTAAAGACACTCTAAAAAAGAAAAACGAAGTGGGAGGACTTGCACTCCCTGACTTTGAAGCTTATTATAAAGCCACAGTTGCCAAAACAGCATGGTACTGGCACAAAGATAGACATATTGATCAATGGAATTGAATTGAGAATTCGGAGATAGACCCCAGATCTATGGCTGACTGATCTTTGATAAGACCCCCAAAACCACTGAACTGGGACATAACAGTCTTTTCAACAAATGGGGCTGGGAGAGTTGGATATCTGCATCCAAAAGAATGAAGGAGGACCCCTACCTCACACGCTACACAAAAATTAACTTAAAGTGGACCAAAGATCTCAATTTAAAGACAGTACCATAAAACTCCTAGAAGATAATGTAGGGAAACATCTTCAAGACCTTGTATTAGGCAGCCACTTCCTAGACTTTATACCCGAAGCACAAGCAACAAAAGAAAAAATAGATAAATGGGAACTCCTCAAGCTTAGAAGTTTCTGTACCTCAAAGGAATTTGTCAAAAAGGTGAAGAGGCAGCCAACTCAATGGGAAAAAGTTTTGGAAACCATGTATCTGACAAAAGACTGATATCTTGCATATATAAAGAAATCCCACAACTTAATGACAATAGTACAGACAGCCCAATTATAAAATGGGCAAAAGATATGAAAAGACAGTTCTCTGAACAGGAAATACAAATGGCCAAGAAACACGTGAAAAAAAGTTCAGTTTCACTAGCTATTAGAGAGAAGCAAATTAAGACCACAATGAGATACCATCTCACACCAATTAGAATGGCTGCCATTAAACAAACAGGAATCTACAAATGCTGGAGAGGATGTGGAGAAATTGGAACTCTTATTCATTGTTGGTGGGACTGTATAATGGTTCAGCCACTCTGGAAGTCAGTCTGGCAGTTCCTTAGAAAACTAGATATAGAGTTACCCTTCAATCCAGCGACTGCACTTCTCGGTATATACCTGGAAGATCTGAAAGCAGTGACATGAACAAATATCTGCATGCCAATGTTCATAGCAGCATTATTCAGAATTGCCAAGAGATGGAAACAACCCAAATGTCCTTCAACAGATGAGTGGATAAATAAAATGTGGTATATACACACGATGGAATACTATGCGGCAGTAAGAAGGAATGATGTAGTGAGACATATGACAACATGGATGAACCTTGAAGACATAATGCTGAGCGAAATAAGCCAAGCACAAAAAGAAAAATATTATATGCTACCACTAATGTGAACATTGAAAAATGTAAAACAAATGGTTAATAATGTAGAATGTAGGGGAACTAGCGATAGAGAGCAATTAAGGAAAGGGGAATTATAATCCAATAAAAACAGATAAGCTATTGAGGGTAAATTTAATGTTCTGGGAATGCCCAGGAATGACTATGGTCTGTTAATTTCTGATGGGTATGGTAGGACCAAGTTCACAGAAATGTTGCTATATTAGGTTATTTTCTTGGGGTAGAGTAGGAACATGTTGGAAGTAAAGTAGTTAGGTTAGTTGTCTTTTTCTTACTCCCTCGTATGGTTTGTTTGAAATGTTTTTTTATTGTACTTTTTTTTTTTAAATATAGTTGATTTAAAAAAAAAAGAATTAAAAAAAAAAACAATGAAAAAAATATGCAGAGCCCCCTTGAGGAGCTGGTGGAGAATGCAGGGATATTGGGCTTCCCCACCTCGATGGCTGCTGATGTGCTCACAGACATAGGGGACTGGTGGTTTGATGGGTTGAGCCCTCTACCACAGGACTTGCCCTTGGGAAGACTGTTGCTGCAAAGGAGAGGCTAGGCCTCCCTATAATTGTGCCTAAGAGCCTCCTCCCAAATGCCTCTTTGTTGCTCAGATGTGGCCCTCTCTCTCTAGCTAAGCCAACTTGGCAGGTGAAATCACTGCCCTCTCCCCTACGTGGGATTTGACACCCAGGGGAATGAATCTCCCAGGCAACGTGGAATATGACTCCCGGGGAGGAATCTAGACCCAGCCTCATGGGATGGAGAACATCTTCTTGACCAAAAGGGGGACATGAAAGGAAATTTTATAAGCTAAAGTGGCAGAGAGATTCCAAAAGGAGCCAAGAGGTCACTCTGGTGGGCACTTTTATGCACAACATAGACAACCCTTTTTAGGTTCTAGTGAATTGGAGTAGCTAGCAGTAAATACCAGAAACTATCAAACTACAGCCCAGAACCCATGAATCTTGAAGACGATTGTATAAAAATGTAGCTTATGAGGGGTGACATTGTGATTGGGAAAGCCATATGGACCACACATCCCTTTATCTAGTTTATGGATGGATGAGTAGAAAAACGGGAGAAAACAAACAAACAAACAAAGGCAGCCAGTGTTCTTTTTTACTTTAATTGCTCTTTTTTCACTTTAATTTTTATTCTTGTTATTTTTGTGTGTGTGGTAATGAAGGTGTCAGGGATTGATTTAGGTGATGAATGCACAACTATATAATGGTACTGTGAACAATTGAATGTATGCTTTGTTTTGTATGACTGCATGGTATGTGAATATCTCTCAATAAAATGAATTTTAAAAAAAAGTGAGTTAATATATAGAGGCAAAATATAGAAAATTATCTGAAAAGATACCACCAAATTGCTAATATTACTTATTTATGAGGGGGTGATTATCATTGAGATATAAGATGCAATGAAGGTGGAATTTTCTGATTTTCCTCTACGTACTCCCTTGTTTGAATTTTTGAAACAAGATTGCATTTCTTTGATAATTAAAAACAAGATAAAACAAAAAAAATCTATATAAAAAAGATAGACAAAGGTATACCAATTCTAACAAAAAAGAAAGGAGCCTTTAAATTGGCAAAGATAAATATTTACGAGTGATAAAAAGTATAATCCAAAAAGAATGTCATAAATATCATGCACTGATTAGCATGGTAACTAAAGACATCAACCAAAACTCTAGAAAACATAAAAAATATTTAGTAAAATCACATATTGGGAGATATTTACCCAACTCACTTATTTTGATAGACAAGGGAAATAAAACATAAGGGCACAAACTAGGATAAATAAATCATATACTTAACTGTAATGATTCTAGTTTGTGTCCTTCAAAGAAAAGATACACCTTCCTTTCAAGTACATATAATATATATGCCAGCATTGGTTAAACAGCAGGACAAAAAGAAACCCTCATTATATTCTCCAAAGTAGGAATTGTAGGTATCATTCTTTCTGATCACAGTGCAATACATCTCTAACTTAATAGTTAAAAGCTAAATCAGAACTCATCAAACCACTTAAAGATTTTTAGAAGCTCTCTGGACCTATGAGTCTAATACTGATGTAGAATAATAAACTAGTGATAATAGACAAGAAAATATTGAGGAAGAATAATAAGAGAGAATTGCCCAAATATATATTTAAATTCTAAAAAAAACAAAACAATTAAAGCACTATGATGTTATTGTAGAAATAAACAGATATACCAGTGAAACTGAACAAAGGCCAGAGCATCTACATGAATTCAGTGCTTTCTTACTCAGTGTTCTTTTTGAATGCAGATAAAGGAAACCTAATTCTCGCTCTTTCAAGTAAGAAAGTGAAATTTTATCATAAGCCTATATCTTCTGATGCCCAAAGACAGGGGCTCAGGGGCTTCATGGTGACTGGAACCAGGAATAGGCAGCCACTTTCAGTCAGTCCCCATCCTCTATCTCCTGTGACATGGCCTCTCACCACTCTCTTCTGCGCATATCTGCTTTATTATTTTCTGCCTGCAGATCTGCTTTTTTCTGCACATAGCCATCCTGGGTTCCTGTTATGTCCCCTCAGTTCCAGACACACACAGGGACCATGTATCTCTCAATCTACAATCCCAAATTCCCAGGAGAAATATGATTGGCCCACGTCATCAGGACACCGTTGCCTCTTCTATGGGTTGAGGGGCAGTTTGCAGAGATATGATCACCCTGAGCTAGGCAACTTCTTCCAAAAGTCTCTACTAAAGGTAACATTTCAAACCAGTAAGGAAGGAATAACTCATTCAATAAACTATCTCAGGAAATAAAATAATGATTTAGGAGGAACAAGATATGGCTTCACCATGCATCATAAATCAAAATAAATTACAGGCATATTAAAGATTGAATGTAATTATCTTAAAATACAGAGAAAAATAGATTTGAATATTTATGCTGTTACTCTATGTATCTTTATAAAACACTTCAAATCATTCAAGTATGATAGCATACATATTAATTAATTACATATTATTTTTAAATATTAATGGAAGATTGCTTCAGGTTCAAAACATGAAAATTTGCCACCAATAAGGATTGTTTTCTATGTGTAATGCTCTATCATTTGAAAGACTTTCCAAATTATTATTTGGAGTTATATTCATATAATTTGATTAACTTAGCATTTTCCAAAGTGACTACTTTGATCTGGGTGACACTTATTCAAATATGTAAATATCACAAAGGTTATTTTTTTAATTAATTACATAACAGTTCACACAAATGTCATTGTTTTAATTTGATAGAAACTACTATTTCCCTATTTTGGTATTTGTTTGATTTTTGTGTGTTCTGCTGTTTTATAGGTAACTATGTCCTCGCCAAATGACACAGTGTTAAGAAAACAATTGGTTCTTCATTTAAAAGAGATTGTTCTAGAAAAATCTAGACAGCATTCACTTAATGGAAAAGTTAGTTATACCCTAATTATAATAAAATTAGATGGGATAATATTAGGGAATTAGAATTTTCAGGGAATGGGAAAATTTTGGTAATTTCATTTCTCCTTAAATAAGGTATCTTGAAAATACCCTTGGATTAAAGTTTCTTGTTGAAAGTTGTTAAGAAATGTATTATTCCACCTTCCTAACTTACTAAGCTCAGTAAAACAAACATAATTAAAGGTAGCTTTGATCATTTAAGAACCTCAAGCATTGACCGCATAGCAGGCAGTCAGTAATGGTGGGTGAATGAGTAAATGGTGAATGAGTTTCTTTTCCAACATTTGTTGTACACATGATGTGCACTGACCAATGTGTTGCATCAAGATGTGAGGAAGAGCAGCATTCAGTGAATCTGTCTTGTTCCTTGTACATTTCTCTAAAATTATTTTTAAAAAATAAGTCCCTGATATGACCACATTTCTTTATACTTTTTGCTCTTTCTCCTACAAGCAGGGAGCAGAGAATTTCAGTTAAATTTAAATTCTAGTGGTTTTTTTGGATTTTCATTAATTAATGCTTTACAGTTTTTAACTTATTTTTCTACATTTGAATGTGAAACAATTAAATAATCCCAGCAGAGAATAATTATTTTCTTCAACTTGAGTATCTGACATAATAGATGTGAAAATGTGCTGTATATTGTAATAATAGTATATAAAAAGGTTTTATTAAAAATATTAAGAAAAATACCATACTTTTACCAAGTATTTTATAAATTTTCTGGTATTGAGCTAAGTGTTTAATATATGCTATCTTGTTTAGTTCTCAAAACCACCCTATAGATAAATACAACTATTATCGCCATGAGCAACATGGGGTCTGAGACCAAAGTCCTGAGAGTCTACAAACTGTGGAGGTGAGGCTATAAAAAATGGTCAGTTTATTTAGTTTTTCTTTGTATCTTCAGTGCCTCAGGGTCAACTGAATGCAAAAACTGTTGAAAGACAGCCATTGCCTGATCTAGACGAATCCCTACAGATGCCATAATACAACCATTAACTGTCAAACCACAGGAAAGCAGATCAAAAATCCATTTATGAAGTATTAACCCATGCTTTCATGGAAAATTCCTGGTAAAGAAGACTGGAAATTCACATGGGATTTGGTACATTGTGATGAGTGTGTGTTTAGTTGCATAGATACAAATATCAAAACTCAAAATATAAGAAAAGCAGAGGACATGTAGAATATTCCCAGCCAACAGGATGTGTAAAATATTCCCAGCCAACTGCTACCTGACTGCTGAAAGGAGGAGGAAAAGAACTGTTTGGAACAACTTATTGTTCAACAAAATAGCTCTTCATTCTGTGAGGGTCAAAAATAACAACCTGTTTCTATTGTGATGTAATTGAACCAACAAAGACATATTTGCACAAGTTTTCTTCTCAGGGACAACTGAATGAATTTCACAATCTTAAAAGTGAGAAGAAAAGTAAGTTTCTGAGTTCAACAAGCACCTCCACAATCCATGTTGATTTAACATTTGGAAATCTTGTTATATTTTGCTATTTCATCTACTTATTATCATTATGTTAATTTTGGAGAAGGCTGTCATATTCTATTTTCACCCAATAAATCACAATGAAATGATTAAATATCTTATATGTAGCAATTAACAAAGGACTTCGATCTTTTCCAAAATCATTCAGAAACTGCCAGTATAATGATATAATGATAACACACACCTGACTGCCTTCAAACAGGAAAATTCTCTGGAAAAAAAAAAAAAAAAAGAGAGAGGGAGAGAGAGAAAAGAATTTCTGTTTTAAATTAAAACGAGAACTGAATTTCTGAGGGCATGTGAACATTAATTTTAAAAGGCATTGACTTCTTTATCAGGTGGCATTATTGGAACTGTATTAAAAAGGAAAAGGAAAAAATAACACTTCTGCTTACCTTGGAATTAAGAGATTAGTATGATAGCCTAGACAGGCTGTACTCATATACATTAGTCTGCGAGATAAGACTAAATAGAGTAAGTCAACTCCTTCCACTACCAAGTATACATGAAGGTATTATCACCTTAGACAAATACTTCTACCATGCCAGTACAGCTGATGAGAAGGTTGTGCTCATTTCCAAGTGGAAAGTTCATTCTTGAAAGCCAGGTGGCTGCTTTAGAATGTTTTCCTCCAAATTCTAGGAAATTGTGTTTTGATGTGGTTTTCCTCAGTTGTTCAGGTTCCATCAAATACTGTTTTCAGTGCCATCATGGTTGGTAGATTCAAACATTAGGAAGACATTGCACTTGATGCTAAACATATTTTGGGTATAGAATTTAATAGCTATTTAATTTCTTAACCACTTTGGGCAAAGATACATATATATATATATGACAGTAAATAAGATATATCTACTATGATAGATAATACAGATGTATATATGAGATAGATATGTCAAATATAATATATAAGATAAAAGATATATATACACTTCTTTTACTTTATGACTTCCTGGCATGTAGGAGATGCTCAATATGTATTTGTTGAACAGTCTTTTCATTGACAGAACATGTCTCATTGATCAACTCCAATACTCAACTGCTTTTTTTTCTATATATGAGATAAAAGTTTTAATTTGCAGTCTGACTCTCTCTTTTGGTTTATGTGTGGTAGCCATGGATTTAAACGCAGATAATAAACAGTCACAGTTGGATCTGGGATACTATCATGCTCCCCTAACACTATTACAATCAGCTTTCAGGGGAAATCCTAAAATGTAGGAAGAAATGAAATGAGAATGCTAATGTAGAACCAAGACCTACAATCAGTGGGATGTTTACCTCTTTGTACCAGCTCTTCCATCTACAATTGGAGAGAAATGATTTTTTGGGTCCTCTGTTCTAAAATCCTCATGCCCTTGTTAGGAGTCTTGAGTACCACTCACTTCTTTTCATCCTTAGAATTACAGCTTTTTCATCTAGTCTGTGATCCATCTCAAATTAATTTTTTATGTTGGGTAAGGCAGGGAATAAGGTTAAAACTTTTTCCGTATGCTTATCCATCTGTTCCAGCACCATGTATTTAAAGGACCCCCCCCCCCATTGAATTGTCTTAGCATCTTCATCAAAAATCAATGACGTTCTATGTTCGTTTCAATTTCTGGACTCTCCATTGTATTCCTTTCAGATATTTGTTTTTCTTTACACCAATGTGACACCATCTTTATTACAATAAGTCTTGAAATCAGGTACTGTGGGTCTTCTGACTATTTTTCTCTTTAAAGATTGCTTTGGCTACTGTACATCCTGTGGATTTCCATCTACATTTTAGAATCAACTTATCAATTTCTACAAAAAAAAAAAAAGGCTTATTGGGATTTTTATTTGGAATGCATTGAATCTATTTATCAATTTAGGGAAAATCTACATCTTAACAATCTTTACTCTTCCAATCCAAGACAAGGTATATCTCTTCATTTATTTAGGTCTTCTTTTATTTCTCTCAGCAATGTTTTTTTTTAATTCATTTTTATTGAGATATAGTCACATACCATGCAGTCATACAAAACAAAGCATACATTCAATTGTTTACAGTACCATTATATAGTTGTGCATTCATCACCAAAATTAATTTTTGACATCTTCATTACCACACACACAAAAATAATAAGAATAAAATTAAAGTGGAAAAGAACAATTGAAGTAAAAAGGAACACTGGGTGCCTTTTTTTTTTTTTTCTTCCCCCATTTTTCTACTCATCCATCCATAAACTAGACAAAGGGGTGTGTGGTCCATATGGCTTTCCCAATCACGCTGTCACCCCTCATAAGCTACATTTTTATACAATCATCTTCAAGATTCATGGGTTCTGGGTTGTACTTTGATAGTTTCAGGTATTTACTGCTAGCTACTCAATTCATTAGAAACTAAAAGGCTTGTCTATATTGTGCGTAAGACTGCCCACCAGAGTGACCTCTCAGCTCCTTTGGAATCTCTCTGCCACTGAAGCTTATTTCCTTTCCTTTCATGTCCCCCTTTTGGTCAAGAAGATGTTCTCCATCCCACAGTGCTGGGTCTAGATTCCTCCTGGGAGTCACATTCCACATTGCCAGGGAGATTCATTCCCCTGGGTGTCAAATCCCACGTAGGGGAGAGGGCAGTGATTTCACCTGCCAAGTTGGCTTAGCTAGAGAGAGAGAGCCACATCTGAGCAACAAAGAGGCATTTGGGAGGAGGCTCTTAGGCACAATTATAGGGAGGCCTAACCTCTCCTTTGCAGCAACAGTCTTTCCAAGGGCCAGTCCCGTGGTAGAGGGCTCAGCCCATCAAACCACCAGTCCCCTATGTCTGTGAGCACATCGGCAACCACAGAGGTAGGGAAGCCCAACATCCCTGAATTCTCTACCAGCTCCTCAAGGGGGCTCTGCATATTTTTTTCATTTTTTTTTAATTAACTTTTTTAATAGTTTCAATGGGGAGCTCTTACTTGTCTTTTGTTGTAAATATTTCTAAATATTTTATGTTTTAATTTTATTATGAATAGACTTTCATTCATTTTATTTTCTAATTGTTTGCTCTTAATATGTGGAAATTCATTTAATATTTACTTATATCCTGAAACTTACTTCAATATCTTAATAGTTCTAGATTTTTCCCAGTATATTCCTTATACATAAACAATCATGTTACCTGTAAAAAAAAAAAAAAAAAAAAAAAAGATAGGTTTTCTTCTTCCTATCTAATCTTTATACCTTTACTTCTTTTATCTACTTCATTGTGCTGGCTTGAACTTCTAGTACAAATTGAGCGGAAATGAAGAGAGTAGGTGTCTTTGTCTTGTTCCTGATCTTGGGACAAAGCATTCAATAATTTCACCATTAGGTACAATGTTGAATGTTTTGTTGCATTGTGTTGTGTTGTGTCGTGTTACAGATGCCCTTTATCAGACTGAGGGAACTCTTTTTTATTCCTAGTTCAAGAGATTTTATCATGAATGGATGTTGAATTTTGAAACAAATTATTTTGTTGCACCTATTGAGATGATCATATGACTTTTCTCCAGTATTCTGTTAATGTTACGAATTACAGTGATTTTTGAATGGTAACTAAGCCTTGCGTTTTGGTATAAAGCTCACTTGGTCCTGCTGTATTTTCTTTTTATAGATTTCTGTATTTGATGCTAAATTTTTGCTATGTTTATGAGGAATATTATTCTGTAATTTTCATTTCTTGTAGTATCTGTCATCTTTTTTTATTAGAGTGATGCTGGCCTTAAAAAAATAAATACAAAAGTGTTCTAAAAGAGTTTGTGTAAGAATATTACTGCTTCCTTAAATATTTGATGGAATTTAACACTGAGACTATCTGGGTCTAAGGTATTCTTTTGGGATGCTTTTAAAACAAATTCAAATTCTTTAATTATATAGATATATACAGATTTTCTATTTCTTTTTGTGTAAGGGTTGGTAATTTTTGTGTTTAAAGGTGTTTATAGATTTCATCTAAGTTGTTGAAAATTTATGCATAATATTTCCTTTTCTTTTCTTTTTTTTTTTTTGGCTTAAACAGTGGGAATTTTTTGGCTCACAGTTTGGAGGCTGGACATGCAAAATCAAGGTGCTGGCTGAATCATGCTTTCTCTAAAGTCCGTGGCGCCCTAGTGGTGGTTTGCTGGCAATCAATCTCTGTCTGCCTCACATGGCCATCTGTCTCTTTCTGTCTCCTCCAAAGGCTGTATTCTACTTCTACTGACTCCGGGTCTGAATGTCCTCTGCTCTTAAGGAATCAGCCATATTGGATTCATTTGATTCAATTTGGTCTCCTCCAAATAGAATCTTGAAATATGCTATTTAGAAACAAGTTTATACCCACAGGACCAGGGATTAGAAAGTGAATTTGTCTTTCTGGGGGGCATCATTCAATCTACCACAACATACATAAATTTCTTAGTAAGATGTCTGGCATACAGCAAGAGCTCAATAAAGGGTGGAAATTATTATTCTCAAGTTCCTTAGGAAGCAAGGTGAATTTTGCACAGGAAAGGCTCTGTGCATTTGACAGTATTATTGATGATAAGATTCAAGCTTTCAAGTGAAAATTAGAATTTTGGGAAACTTATATTCACTGCTGTGAGCTGGACAGCTTCCCAATACTTTTCTGATGACATTAGTGGCAATATTAACAAATGTGGTTTTTTTTTACACAATGAATAATGAAATATTTCAACATTTGGAAGATCTGCATAACTCAGTGAAACAATATTTTCCAAATGACCAATGCAGGATGCATGAGTATAAGATCCATTTAAAGTACAAAACAGACCAATGGATTTTATTTATTTATTTTTCCTTCTGCCTATATATTTTTTTAATTTTTTATTTATTGAGATTGTTCACATACCATACAATTATTCAAAGATCCAAAGAGTACAATCAGTTGCCCCTGGTACATCATACAGCTGTGCATCCATCACCACAACTAATATTTTTTCAATTTTTAGAACATTTTCATTACTCCAGAAAAGAAATACAGACAAAGGAAAGGAAACTCAAATCCTCAAATACCCCTAACTACTCACCCTCCATTGTTGACTCACAGTATTGGTATAGTACATTTGTTACTGTTGATGAAAGAATGTTAAAATACTACTGATTGTAGTTAGTTTGCAATAGGTATATTTTTTCCCTATATGCCCCTCTATTATTTTTTTTAAGTTTCAGAATAGTATTTAATTTTCAGATATTTACAGTCATCTTATTTGATATCACAAAATAGTAGCCATGTTATAAATTTTACAGATGAGGATATTGTTGCACTATTCTCACCATACATAGGTTGCAGAATAAATCTGAATACAGATTAATACTTCCCCTTCTTCCTCTTTTGTATATTTACAAACATGCCTACACATAACCCTTGCTATTAAAATTATTTTTACCTGAACCAAGGAACTAAATGCATTGAGATAATTTTGTTTTGTTTATAGGAATTCTCACTGTAAACTATACAAGCTTAGGGATTAGAGAGTAAATAGATTTTTTTTTTTTTTTTTTGCCAAACCCTCTGTCTAAACTCAGAAGATAAAATGGTTCAGTATTTTCCATTAACTATGCAATAAATAGCAAATCTTGGGTCCACAATTAATGTTCTTTTGTTTCAGTGTATGAAACAGAAGTTTATAATTTCCACTTAAATTTAGAGGTTCAATGACTACAATAACAGATGTCTCTCCATATATAAATAGACATTTTCACCAACACTGCTCCCTATATGCCTTTGTTCTATATATCCCAAGCCTATCTCCAGACAATGACATCAAATCCACACCAACCAATAAAACATAATTGAGAATACACATTTTTCAATGCTCTCAAAAAGTATAAGAATATTCCTTTGGATTTTCAAAAGAAGTCTATATTTTCAGACTTAAATTTAATAGTTTTTAATTATTCTTAGTCTAATTCCTGTTTTATCAATTAGGAAACTAAGAGTCATCTTGCAAGTTAAGTGAGATGACCACATTTACAATCAGCAAGTTAGAAAAGTGAGGCAAGTATCTTCATCTTCTGACTTTTAGTGTTTCAGAAAGAATGCCATACCATAAACCTGAGTTATCCATTTGAAATAGAGTGAAAGAAATGGTAGCATGGAATAGGATGTGATACCAAGTATGTTTTCTCCTTCAAATGTCACCATTCTGCAATGTCTGTTTATTCCTCTCTTAAATATGGAATTAAAATAATTTAATATACGGTTGTGTCTTATGATGACCATGATGATGATAAAGCCAAAGTTATATTCAATGGTCACTATATGGCTTTAAAAATGCATCTTCATATAATATAATGGAATCTTTCTCCATATCTCTCTCTCCTTTCTTTGTTTCTCTGTCAGTAGGGCTCTCTTTAGTATCTCAAGTAGGGCAGGTCTCTTGTTAGCAAAATCTCTCAGCATTTGTTTGTCTGTGAAAAATTTAAGCTCTCCCTCAAATTTGAAGGAGAGCTTGCTGGATAAAGAGTTCCTGGTTAGCAATTTTTCTCTCTCAGAAATTTAAATATGTCATGCCACTGCCTTCTCACCTCCATGGTGGCTGTTGAGTAGTCACTACTTAGTTTTATTTTTTTTCCTTTGTAAGTGAATTTATTTTCTCTTGCTGCTTTCAGAACTTGCTCCTTCTCTTCAGCATTTGAGAGTCTGATCAGAATATGTCTTGGAGTGGGTTTATTTGGATTTATTCTAATTGGAGTTCGCTGTGCATTTATGCTTTGTGTATTTATGTTGCATAGAAGGTTTGGGAAATTTTCCCCAACAATTTCTTTGAAAACTCTTTCTAGACCTATACCCTTCTCTTCCCCTTCTGGGACATGAATGAATCTTATATTTGGATGTTTTATTTTATCTATCACATCCCTGAGGTCCATTTAGATTTTTTTGATTTTTTTCCCCATTCTTTCTTTTGTTCTTTCATTTTCCATTCTGTCATACTCCAGGTCACTGATTCATTGTTCAGCTTCCTCTAGTCTTATACTATGAGTATCCAGAATCTTTTTAATTTGGTCGACAGTTTCTTTTATTTCCATAAGATCATCTATTTTTTTTATTTATGCTTGCAATTTCTTCTTTGTGCTCTTCTAGGGTTTTCTTCATGTCTTTTATATCCTGTGCCATGCTCCTCTTCATGTCCTTTATATCCTGTGCCATGGTCTCATTGTTTGTCTTTAGTTCTTTGATTAATTGCTCCTAGTACTGCATCTCCTCTGATCTTTTGATTTGGGTGTTTGGGTTTCGGTTATCCATATTGTCTGGTTTTTTCATATGCTTTAAAGTTTTCTGTTGTTTTTGACCTCTTGGCATTTGCTTAACTTGATAGGGTTCTTTTAGGTTATGTACGTTAATTCAAAGACTTCTCTCTAATTTGTCAGATCTACAGCTTGGTGGCGTACATTTTCTCTAACTAACCAGCAGGTGGTGTCTGTGAGCCACCTATTCCCTTCAAGCCAGCTCTCCCCAACTTTGTCTTTGTGGTGTGTGGGGGTCTGATTGTCGTGGGGTCCAATTGGTGCACCAGTTTTGCGTCTGTAGTTGGTGCTGTCTGCCCTGAATGTGGGGTATATGTCTGAGCGGTTAGGGAGTGAGGGCGGCTTTAACAATCAAACCTCCCAGGTGTTCCTGGAGATTTAAGGCTGTTCCAAGAGTCTAAACCTTCAGTTCGGTCTTGCCACAGTTTGTCTCTGCCGCTAACCCACAAGTCCTTGGTATTGGTGTATGGTCCCTGGGATTTCTGAGTGGGTCCCTCTTCCAAGCTGTGCCCTACTAGGGCCTCTGCTAAGGGCAGGCTGTGCTATGTCACAAGTGTGCGCCAACCCTCAAGGGAAGTTCTGGGCTGCCAGGCCATGTAGGGGTGTTCCCAGCCTGCTGAAACGATGGCTGAATGGGGTGTGTTAATTTCTCCCTTTTCACACCACTCTGCCTTCCTAGCTCCAGGACAATTAGTTGTGGGTGCACGAAAGGCTATTGTCCATGCTAGATATTGTGGCTTGTGTGCGCATTGCTGGAAACACTTCCTGTCACAATGGGTTTTTTGGAGCAGCTCTGGGCTGTGGCACCGGCACCAGGCAGG
Organism: Choloepus didactylus; assembly: GCF_015220235.1. NCBI lineage: Eukaryota > Metazoa > Chordata > Mammalia > Pilosa > Megalonychidae > Choloepus > Choloepus didactylus. The sequence goes on along the minus strand of NC_051321.1, from coordinate 58,125,699 downwards.
AGCATTCCCAGCCTGCTGGGAAGAGGGCTGTAAGAGCATGGCTTTTTCCCCCCTTTTGGCTAACCTCTGCCTTCCTAGCTCCAAGACAATTAACAGCAGGTGCGTGAAAGGCTATTGTCCCCTCCAGATATTGAGGCGTACTCACAGGTTGTGGAGACACCATTTCTGCACGCTTCCCTATGCAGTTCTTGCTGCCATATCCGCAGCTGCTTTTGGGTTTCTAAAACGCCAACCCACAGTTTCCCCACACCACAGTGTGGCTGCTGGATATTCAACAGGCTTACTCACTCATTTCAGAACACAGACTCCTGGTTTCACAAAATGCATGGTCCCTGTGGATTTAGCAGACCTTGTCCAGCTGGTGCATTACTGGGTCTCTGGGTGACTTTCTGGCTTTTATCTAGTATTTTTCATGGAGGTGTTTTTTTGCCCTGTCTCTCCTAACTGCCGTCTTCCAAAAGCAGCTCTTATTATCTTTTATTGTCTATAGAATCTGTAGTGATGTCATCTTTTTTCACTCTCAACAGTGATGACGTGTGTTTTCTGTCCTTTTTTAATTAATGAGACTTGCTAGAGCTTTATCAATTTACTTTGGCTTTGTTAATTATCACTACTTGTTTTTCTATTTCATCAACTTTTGTTCTTTATTTTAATTTCAGTCCTTCTACTTCTTTCAGCTTAATTTGCTTCTTTTTCTAGTTTTTTGAAGTGAAAGCTTAGATAATGGATTTTAGACCTTTCTTCTTTTCTAACATGAGCATTTAAAGCTACAAATTTCCCTCTGAGCAATGTTTTAGTTTCATCCCACAAATTTTAATACATTGTATTTTTATTATCATCCCTTGTGATTAGAAGTGTATTGTTTGTTCCAACTATTTGCAGGGTGAGGGGGAATGTTTGGATATGCTGTTATCATTATTTCTAATTTAGTTTTGTTGTCAACAGAGATCATACTTGATATTATTGCAATCTTTTTAATTTATTGTTACTAGTTTTATATCCCAGCATCTGGTCTACCTTAGTGAACATTCCGTATGCACTTGAAAAGAATTTCTAATCTGTAGTTCTTGAATATAGTGATCTATAAATGTCAGTTGGTCTGGATGATTGATAATGTTGTTCAAATTGTCTATATACTTCTTGATAGTTTCTGTCTCATTAATATAATTTGCTGAAAGAGGGATTATATGTCCCTTGCTATAATTATGTATTTGTCTTTCGCCCTTTTAATATGAGAATTTTTGCTTTATGTATTTTGAATCTCTATTAGGTGCACACATACTTAGGATTGCTAAATCTTCCCAATGAATTGACCAATTATTATTATAAAATGTTCATCTTTACCTCTGAAATATTCCTTATCTTTAAGTCTATTTTGTTTGTTATTAATACAGCTACACTAGTTTTTTTATGCTTACTATTTGCATGGTATATCTCTTCCCACCCCTGTAACTTGCAAATTCTTTGCCCCTGTCTCTCATATATAATATATAGTTGGGTCTTAAATTTTTTTACCTAGTTTAATAATGTTTGTCTTTTAATCAGCACTAATATTTGATATTATTGATATGATTGGCTTTAGATCTCCCGTTTGCCATTTGTTTTACTTTTCCAACTTTAAGTTTTTGATATTCCTCTATTGCTAATTTTCTGACCTCTTATGGGTTAACTGAATAGATTTCAGTATTCCTTTTTTAATTTCTCTATTGTATTTTGGCTACATCTATTTTTTGTGGTTTCTCTAGAATTACAAAATATAATCTTAACTTTATCATGGTGTATTTATAGTTAATATTGTACCACATCACATAAAATGTAAGTACATTGAAACAGTATGATTCCTTTCAATCCTCCTCCTTTGCCTATTTTTGTCATATGTTAAGACCCCCAACATATGTTACATTTGTTAAACAATCCATTGTCTTTCAAAAAAATTCAGAGAGAAAAAAGTATTTCTTTATCCATGTATTTACCATTTTCCATATTCTTCATTCTTTCCTGCAGATCCAAGTTTCATCTGCTGTCATTTCTTTTCAGCCTGAAGAACTTATTTTAACATTTCTTTTGGTGCATTTTTGTTGCAACATATTATCTTGGCTTTAGTTTTACTGAAAATGTTAATTAATCAAAATACTGAATCAGTTTGCCCCTATACAATTTTTGAAAACAATAATCTATATAATCTCCACTGTGGCAGAGACATTTATTCCTCACAAAATAACCATGACATACGTTTCTCAGCTCTCTTGCAATTAGGCAGGCCATAAAGCTTGTAAGTCTGTTACTTTCAGGCAAGGCATTTAAGAGAAGATATAAAGTCTCCTTTAACTCTACAACAATTGGAAGCCCCATATTCAAAGTGTTTCAACTACGAGATAGTGAAGGCTTTGTCAGTCTAGATCCACTGATGACTTTATGGACAACCCTTTCTCCTCTGTTATGTATATTGGACATTCGTGTGAGCATTAAAGTTTTGTTGTATCACTCCATCAAGATTTGGAGATAGCGTTACCTGGCCTAAAATAGCCTGACTAATACACCTGCTGCTTTGAAAATATATACTAAATTATGACAAGAATATATTGTTTTAGGATTTCCATTCTATTCTATTGATTTATCTGCCCTATCTGATCCCAATATCAAATTCCTTTGACTTTTGGGGCTTTATAATACAGTATGATGTCTGTTGTATATAATTGATTGTCATTCTTCTTTTCAATAATTATGGGGTATTCTCAAACATAATCCTTAACAGATCACCTTTAATTTAACTTCAATCATATTCCCACATAAAGTCCAAATGGGGTTCAATTTATAGATATCTTTAACTAAATTGAGATTCCTTATTCAAGTACATAATTGATTTTTCCATTTATTTTCCTTATTTTATATCCTGCAATAAAGTTTTATAGTTTTGTCAGCATAGATTCTGTACACTTTTTGTAAGTTTATCCCTAAGTATTTTACACTTTTTGTTGGTATACTAAATGATACAGGTTTTCTACTACACACTCTCCTATTTTTATACATGTGGCCTACTTACTACAGTAGGAACATCTTCATGGCTAACCATCCTGCATGTTATATATACACACAAAATTCATAAGATAACTGCACTGTGTGTGACCCACTTGATTGGACCATCAGAGTGTAGACTAATTTTTAGAAGTATTTTTGTTCCTGTTTAAAAACTAAAAAGGACCCTGGGATTACCTGATCTACATTCCTCATTTTGCATGTAGATGAATAAAGGCTATTTCAGAGAAAATACTTCAGTTGAAGGCCATTCTTGATTTCAGTTTACCACATATTTATTGAGCACTTAACATGTGTTTAACTTCTCATTTTAGGGACCCCAGAGTATGTCCCAAAAATAATCTGAGATAAGGCACATAGTAGCAGCTCAATAAATTTGTCTGATTGATTCAACTGCTTTATTTTGGAATAGCATTTCATTGCCAGAGTCATTGCACATCATGTTTATGGAAAGCAAGCGCTGTGACCTCAAAAGTTATCTGAGTGTGCCTCGGCATCAATTCATAGTTACCACAAAGGCCTTTGTAAATTTCAGGGAAAAAGTCTGCCTTTATAACTGGAAAAATATAAGCATGGCCATTTAGAGCTCCTGCAGGTAGCAGGTGAATGAATTTCTTTTCCCTCTTGGGCTTCCTGAAGTATTTTCCATCTTAAGATAAACCACATCATTCTTTGGCCTCAGGAGTCAGGGTTTTAACTTTGTTTTTAAACTTGACAGGCATGTGCAGACATCTACCACTGGAAAAATCTATGGTTTTATTCCCTTCAGTGAACAGCTGAGTACATTAAGACACAGCGGCACTTTCCCAAGGATTGCATCAAAGCCAAAGGAGATTAGGACAAGACTCAACTCAAGTGTGCAAGAGGTAGCACAAGTTAAAAATAGAAGTTGATTTGCAAGTGGCTCAAACAAAGATCCGCAGGGAAACAAGTTGATATGGGTTAGGGAGAAAAATAGGATGTACCAGGCAAAATCTCCTGACTTACAATTTATTATACAATAAAGGCTAAGTCTACATTCTTCATACCTCAAGTCTCAACTCTGCCTTTTGCAAGCTGTGTGAACTTTACATTTTACTTAACCTTGCTGAGCTTCAGTTTCCACTTCTGTAAATTGAGGATAACATTATACCTACTTTAAAAGGTTTCTGTAAAGATTGTATGATATGATTCTTGGCAAACACTTACCATGATTCCTTGTGCACAGTAAGCCTCAATTATGCAATACAGACTCAAGGAAGGCAGTTGAATTCTTTAATGTCACTCAGGTTGAATAACTATATTGAATGATAGTGGGTCTCACCCAGACAGCAGTAATTATCCTCATATGTTTTTAAGCCAATAGCTTAAGAGTTGGTTTTAAATCAATCAAAATTGAGAGCTTCCCCCAGTAATACCATTCAATTCAATTCAATTACATATAAGGCAACATGCTAGGCACTATGGATTACAAGGGTGAAAAAGGTATGGTTTCACCTTACACAAAGCAGTAAATCTAAGAGGGAAAGAGGAAAGTTACCCAGGAACACAACAGATGGTAATAAGTACCATATGACCACCAAAGAACTTTATAATCCCAGAGGAGGAGTGCTCATGTTGGTTTATGTGATCAGGGAAAGCTTCCTGAAGGAGGGGGCATTTATACTGAATCTTGAATAATCAGAAGGGTGTTGAGAGGTGAACGGGACTGAAGGAATGATTAGAAAGAAAATGACCAAGAAACTAGAAATAAAGGGGACTGAGAATTCATTCACTCATTCATTCATTCATGAGGTAAATATTGAGTGATTGGGGATCAGAGAGTTATTGAATTTTGCTGGAATACATACATGAGTGGGGAAGTCAGGAATTCAGCAATGAGCATGTAGGTTGGGCCAAAGGCATGGAGGGTGTATGTTAAAGAGTTAGTCCTTGATTCTAGGCATGGGAGAGTCAGAGAATATATATGAATAATAGAGACCTTAGAATGATTGGGGCTCTTCTTTTAGCATTATTACCCTATAGATTGAAGATTCTTAAATGTGTCCAAGTGAAAAGATCTGGGGGCCTAGATTTGAGGGTGGCAGTGAGAACATTTTGGAGGTAAAGTTGGGAGGATTGATTACTGGTTGGATGGAAGCCTAACCCAAAGTAAATGTTTCTTCACCTGTGTGACTAAGAGCATAATAAGCTATTATCAAGCTAGTATGGGAGGAAGGATGAGAGGAATGATGATGGTAAGGTAAAATGAACATAGTGATTTTGAGATATTCATAGGACAACCTGAAGAAGACCTAGGGTGAATGAAATCACTAAGGAAGTAAAGAAGGGGAACAAGGACAGACCTTGGGGAATGACTACATTTAAGGATTAGGAGAAAGAAGAGGAGTCAGTGGAGAAGGAACAGTCTGAGATATTGTGGGGAACCTGAAGAGTATCGGGTCGCTTAAGCAGAAGAAAGTTTCAAGGAATAGATGATAAGCATTATTAGAGGTTCAGAAAGTTTGAAGATAAAACGGAGGAAAAATAAACATTAAATTTAGTGATTAGGAAGTCAGTGGTGACCATCAAGGAAACAATTTTAGTGGAGAAGTAAGGTCAAAAGGCAGATTCAGAGTCAGCAGGTGAATGTGAGATTAAAAAGTGGTGCCTGCAGGGAGAGAGGGAAGATGGCGGCATGGAGAGGAGTGGAATCTAAGTAGTCCCCCTGGAACAACTGAAAAAAAACCAGAAACAACTAGTAAACAATCCAGAATAACTGCAAGGGGATAAACGAGACCGTCCACTCACCATACACCAACCTGAATTGGGAGGAATGCCCAAGATCACAGCATAAAGTAAAACCTGCAGATCCAAGCCGGGAGCTGCCTCCCCCATAGCCTGAGCTGCAAAGCCTCATGGTGCCAGAGAGAAGCTCTTTCCCAGCAAGCAAATATAGCTCAGCTGAGCTCCAACTGGGGTTTTAAGTAGTGAGTGTGAACTGCTCACTACAGGTATGAATCCCCAAAAAAACAGACAGAGGCTTTGGGTGACGACTGACCTTGGAGACCTGGAGGGTCGCCTTGGACTAGATCTGAAGGGGACTATCTGTTTCTTTTTTGGCTCAGTGGAGAAAGCCCCAGCCATTTTCAGTTCCCAGGACTGTGACTCAGAGAAGAGTAGAGATAGCACAAGCAGAGAGAGAGACCATTGAAATGCTAATGACCTCCCCCTGGGGGGGTCTATCTTCTCTAAGAGGAAAGAGGTGGGGCCCTTTCCATTCAGAACCAGACCCCAGAGCCTGGGGGAATATGGCCACACCTCCTCACACCAGTCCAGAATTATAGGCTAACAGGCGCCACTTGCTGGGCAGAAAAGCACAGTGACCTGAGGCATAACAGGGTATACCAATTTTCTAAGACACACCCTCAGGGAAACCAGATACTGATTATTTCTTCCCGCTGGGAAATGAGCCTGTTCTGGTCTGGGAAAACCTGTTTGGGGTAATCAAGGAAACCATGCCTAGACAACAGAAAATTACAACCTACACTAAGAAAAACAAAGTTACGGCCCAGTCAAAGGAACAAATGCACAGTTCAACTGAGATACAGGAATTTAAACAACTAATGCTAAATCAATTCAAAAACTTTAGAGAAGATTTCACAAAAGAGATAGAGGCTGTAAAGAAAACACTGGGCATACATAAGGCAGAAATCGAAAGTTCAAAAAACAACTAGTGGAATCTATAGAAATGAAAGGCACAACACAAGAGATGAAAGACACAGTGGAAACATACAACAGCAGATCTCAAGAGGCAGAAGAAAACACTCAGGAACTGGAGAACAAAACACCTGAAAGCCTACATGCAAAGGAGCAGATGGAGAAAAGAATGAAAAAATATGAGCAACGTCTCTGGGAAATGAAGGATGAAACAAGTACAAGAATGTATGTATCATTGGCGTCCCAGAAGGAGAAGAGAAGGGAAAAGGGGCAGAAGCAATAATAGAGGAAATAATCAATGAAAATTTCCCATCTCTTATAAAAGACATAAAATTACAGATCCAAGAAGCGCAGCATACTCCAAACAGAATAGATATGAATAGGTCTATGCCAAGACACTTAATAATCAGATTATCAAATGCCAAAGACAGAGAGAGAATCCTGAAAGCAGCAAGAGAAAAGCAATCCATCACATACAAAGGAAGCTTAATAAGACTATGTGCGGATCTCTCAGCAGAAACCATGGAGGCAAGAAGGAAGTGGTGTGATATATTTAAGATACTGAAAGAGGAAAACCACCAACCAAGTATCCTATATCCAGCAAAGCTGTCCTTCAAATATGAGGGAGAGCTCAAAATATTTTATGGCAAACAGACAATGAGAGACTTTGTGAACAAGACACCTGCCCTACAGGAAATACTAAAGGGAACACTACAGAGTGATAGGAGAAGACAGGAGTGCATGGTTTGGAACACAATTTTGGGAGATGGTAACACAGCAATGTAAGTACACTGAACAAAGATAACTATGAATACGGTTGAGAGAGGAAGGTGGGGAGCATGTGAGACACCACAAGAAAGGAGGAAAGATAAAGACTGGGACTGTGTAAGTTGGTGAAATCTAGAGTGTTCAACAGTTGTGATGAAATGTACAAACATGTTCTTTTACGAGGGAGAACAAGCAAATGTCAACCTTGCAAAGTGTTAAAAATGGGCAGGCACTGGAGGAGGGATGCAATCAATGTAAACTAGAGACTGTAACTAATAGAATCATTGTATTATGCTTCCTTTAATGTAACAAAGGTGATATACCAAGGTAAATGCAGATAAGAGGGGGGGATAGGGGAGGCATGTTAGACACTTGACATTGGTGGTGGTGTCTGACTCTTTACTCTACTTCGATTTAAGGTTATTTTTCCTTTTGCTGCTTCCTAGCTGTCATTTTTTTTTCCTCTTTCTTTTGCCTCTCTACCTTCTTTGACTCTCCTTCCTGCCTTGTGGAAGAAATGTAGATGCCCTTATATAGATAGTGGTGAAGGTGGTGAACACATAAATATATGACCATACAGAGAACCATCGATTATTTACTTAGGATGGAATGTGTGGTTGTGTGAAAAAAACCATATTAAAAAAAAAAGGGGGGATGATGACAAAACCTCGAAGGCAATATACTGAGTGAAATAAGCCAGACACATAAGGACAAATATTGCAGGGTCTCACTGATAGGAACTAATTATAATATGTAAACTCATAGACATGAAATATAAGGTACCAAGATATAGGACGAGGCTTAAGAATGGGGAGCAGTTGCTTAGTATGAGCAGAATGTTCAACTAGGATGAACTTAATGTTTGGAAATGAACAGAGGTGTCAGTAGCAAGATGTGAGAATAACTAACAGTGCCAAATGATTTGCATGAATGAGGTGGAAAGGGGAAGCTCAGAGTCATATATGTCACCAGAAGGAAAGCTGGAGATCAAAAGATGGGAATGTATAAAACTGAATCTTATGGTGGGCAATGTCCATTATTAACTGTACAAATATTAGAAATCTCTTCCATGAACCAGAACAAATGTAGGACAATACAATTAGAAGTTAATAATAGAGGAGCATATAGGGAAGAAATATACACCTACTGCAAACTATATACTACAGTTAGTAGTATTTCAACCTTTTTTCGTTAACAGTAACAAATGTACTATACCAACACTACAAGTCAACAGTTGAGAGGGGTTGGTTACAGATAGGGGAGGATTTGAGTTTCCTTTTCTTTTTTTCTTTTTTCATCTTTCACTTTATTTCTTGTCTGGAGTAATGAAAAGTTTCTAAAAATTGAACAAAAATTAAGTGTGGTGATGGATGCACAGCTGTATGAGGGTACCAGGGGCAACTGATTGTACACTTTGGATCTTTGGATAATTGTATGGTATCTGAACAATCCCAATAAAAATTAAAAAGGAAAAAAAAAGTGGTGCATGCAACACTGTGTGATGGTAGCATAATATTGTAAGTGTAATTAACAAAGCAGAGTATGAGTATGGTTAAAGGAGGAAGACTAGAGTCGTTTATGTCACCAGAAGGAAAGCTAGAGGATAAAAACTGGGACTGTATAACTTGGTGAAACCCAGAGTGGACAATGATGGTGGTTAATTGTATAAAGATAAGAGAGTTCTTACATGAACTAGAACAAACAAATGTCACTATTACCAGGTGTTAATAAAAGGATGCTACACGGGAAAAAAAATTACAATTAATGTTAATAGTAACTTTGTAATACCCTTTCATTAATTATAACAAAGTTACTATACCAAAGCTAAACGTCAATAATAGGGGGATATAAGGGGTATGGAATTTTTCTCTTTGGAAAAAATGAGAATGTTCTCATACTGACTGTGGTGGTAAATGCATATCTATGTGATTACACCAAGAGCCACTGATTTTATACTCAGGATGGATGTATGGTATATGAATAAACCTGTTAAAAAAAAAAAAGTGGTCTTCACACCTCTGACAATCAGAACCACCCGAGGTTCTGGTTTAAAATGGAGATTGTTGAACCCTTATCTGTGGTCTTCTGAGCCTGTAGAGATGACACCCAGGAATAGGAATTTTTAACAACTACAGTGGTAGATTGAGTTATGTACAACCCCACCACCACCCCTCCCCACACACACAGAAACAATGAAAAAAACAACAAAAAACTGGTGCATAAAATAGCTTGGTTCTGTGAAATTTGGCAGTGTGCCCCAATAGAATTACAGGAAAAACCCATGGCCAATTTTACAGGCAATAATTAGTTAATAATTAGTTTAATGTGTTAACTGTTTACATCCTTTTTATTCAAAGTACTTCCACATTACCTAATTTCATCTTCACAACTACCTTGTAAAAGCAAGAGGTCAGGTACTTGTTTCCTCATTTATAAAACTGAAGAAAGAGATCTGAGATCTTAAACTTATGCAACAGAGCACAACTAATCCACAACAGAGGCAGGATAAAGACCCAGGTTTTCTATTCTCTAGTCCAACACAGTTTCCATTGCTCCAAACAAAATGTACAGAGACCTGGGTCTCATGTTACCTGGCAATAAAATTTAACAGGCCCCATTAAAAACCCATATGAAACTAGAGACAAAAAGCACCTGGTAAATGAAGAACATGGTATGTTTTCCTTTTTCCAGAAAGCTGAAAACAGGTGGGTTAACTTGAACTTGAAATTCTCAGCTGAAGTCTCCACACAGTGAGGGAGGGATTTGAATTTATCTTTCTCTCATCTTTTCCTTTTGAGTAGCAAGTCAAGAATTGCCCTGATTTTCTCAGTGACTTGATATACCTGCTTACTTCTCTATCATTGTACATTCAAGAATCAAGTAATGAGCCCAACTTTCTGACTCCATCAAAACTGTGTAATATTTGAGATCGTTAACTAGTTGGAAAAAATGCAAGAAATCACTAAGGTCTACTAGGTAGCAGGTCAAAACTGCAGAATGTTAGCAGCTAATTTTTATTGAGTTTTAACATGTACCAGACACCAGGAAAATCACTTTATATTATATTATTTTATCTTCACAACTCTGCAAGATACATTTACTGTTATGCTGTTTAGAGATAAGGAAACTGAGGCTTATAGGTATGAGGTAACCTGCCCAAAGTCAGTGTGATGGTTAATTTTATGTGTCAACTTGGCTTGGTTATGGTGTCCAGTTGTTTGGTCAAATGCAGGCCTAGATGTTGCTATGGATATTTTGTAGCTGGGATTAGCATCTACAATCAGCCAACTTTAAGTAAAGGAGATTACCTCCATAATGTAGAATGGGCCCCATCCAATCAGTTGGAAGCTTTCAAGCAAATAATTGAGGGTTCCAGAGAAAAGAAGAAATTCTGCCTCAAGACTTCAACATCACCTCTTACTGGAAATTCCAGTCTTCGAACTTGCCCTATGGATTTTGGTCTTTCCAGCTCCCACAATCATTTGAACCAATTCCTTACAGTAAGTTGCTATACACACACATACATACACACATATATACTACATATATAGATATATATACACACACATATATGTAAATGCATACATATATCCTACTAACTCTATTTCTCAGGAGAGACATGTTTTATACAGTCACATAGGAGTTAAATAGAAGAGCTGATATTCCTGCCCAAATGTGTCTGTCTGTAAACCCCAAGCTCTTTACCACCAAAAAGTCCTCCCCCTCAGTGGAAGGATTGGGAGAGGGAATACATGTTAAGCTTTTGGTCATTGTGCAGCTATGCATAGGGATTTTGGTCATAGTACTCCACAATGTTCACACAGGAACTAGGTGGGCTGAGGAGAAAAACAGTATATGAATATTTTACTATATGGCCTGCTGATAACCATCATTGGTTAAATACTGCAACCCCATTTCAGAGTGGACCCCAAAGAATAGACAATAATGCCTATGGGAAACTTGAAAATTTAAGTCTATTTTACAATCCATTTGAACAGGGCACTGAGACAAAATTAATTCATGACAACTTGTTCTCAAACTGTGAATTTGGGGGAACATTTCCAGTATTCATTAGTTCTCAGATTCACACTTTCACCTGCGTGTTGAAGAGTTGTTTTATCAGTTCCTAGAGCAAGAGAATAAAATATATGGAGGCAGTGACTTAGTCTCATTTTCTCTTTAATTTACAATTTTTAAATGTAAGTACACTAAGTTAAGAATGGTGGTCAGGAGTCCTCTAACTGCCAAATCCTCTGCCCCAGTAAAATCTTATTTTCTTTATGTCCATTTGTTCTTTATGCTCTGGGTTTCCATCAAATGGGAATCTTGTTTTAACTGAATTATGTAGGGAGTAGGCTTTGTTACAAAGAGGATCTTCCTTATAACCTATGAAAAATTTCTTGATCACTAAATACTAAAATTGACTTTATTTTAAGGCAACTATAACCTGAACATCCCTGAGTTTAATGCTACAATAAGATTCTCAGTGAATATCTGATGTTCAGCACAAAAATTTAGCTAGAGAGAAAACGGCTATTATCTGTACATCAAAATCACAAGTCTCTTCTCAAGCAGCAGAATGTAGCACTTTCCCAGTGCAATTTGGTGGCTATGCCCAAGTTAAAATTGATTCCTAATTCTTCTTTCTATTATGCTTACCACATCATACACTAGGTTGATTTCTTCCTATGATCAATGGCAACCCAGCCCAGCTTGATTGGCATCCCCAACAGGGTAGGAGTACAGTTTATAGACTTTTTCTTACACAAATGCTCTAACTTCTTACTGTTGCAGACCCTGATTAGCTTGCAAAAGTTTCCATTTCTCTTTTCTCCAATCTCGAAAATCCCCACCTACACACCACATAGACAAATTCTTGTTTTTAACAGCTCCAGCCAGATCTGCCTTAATTGGCTTTAACCGCAAAGATATGTGCAGTTAAAAAGGTTAACCTATGAGAAAACTCTGCTAATTATAATAGTAAAAATCATACTCAGTGAAATGTAACTCAGATGCCCTGTTTTGCTGATGTTATGTTTTGAAACTGCACCCTGTAACTGGACAACAGACTGACCCACTTGTATCCCCTTATCTTGTTTTGCAACTCTGACGTTAGGTGTCCTTGCACATAGCCCCCTGAAGTCAGGTGTCTTTGCATGTAGCCCTTTATTGACTAATATGAGTCAGTCCAGAGCTAAACACCCCAAATTCCTAAACCATCCTGCTGGGCCAAGCCAGTTCCTATGAAGGTTAGCAAAACTAACAGTATGTGCAGTAGCTTAAGAATGTCATCACTCTACACATACTCAATGATTAGACTGTGACCTAGTTATCTTGAACCACCTTGCTTAATATCTAAGCCTGCCTGCCTTGTTTGAATGCTATAAAACACTGAAAGTTTCTCCAGTTCAGGGAAACAGATTTGATGACTTCCCACCTGCCTTCGTGAGGCTAGCCTTTGCTAAATAAAGTTTTTCTCCTTTCAAAATTCCAGTGTCTTACTGATTGATTCGGTGTGCATCGGGTGAGGACTCACTTTTGAGCTACAACAACATTACCCCCATTACAGACCTTACTAACGTGTTTGCAATTTCACAACCTTGGCAAGTAAAAAGTTTCCCATCATTCCCCACTTTTGCTAACTCATGCTCAGAGAAAAACAAATCAGGACAGATGTTCCCTACTTTTGTTTTTGACTACCTGACAAAAACAGATTTGACAACAGTGACATGAAGAAAGGAATACTGAAAAAAAAATTCTTGCAAAGAGAAGGAGTTGAACAAATATTGTGGTCAAAGCTTGACTATCCACACAAATTGGGATCAGTGGGGGGGAAATGGAGAGGTATGAGGAAGGGGAGAAGAATCCCAGAATCTGTCTGCTTCCCATCAGCAGAAGGATCAGCCTGCCCTCAATGCTTCTTCCTTTCCCTCTCTGTCCCTATATCCATGCTCCCTCTTTCCCTTTCAACCATCTCATGCCATCATCTGAAGTTCTACACACTCCCCACCAGAATTTTATCAACCATTGCTAAATATTTTTGATAAAATGAATTCAAGGGTGTGAATCATCTAGAAGAATTTCTCAGTCATCTGTTTTGCATGCACAGTAGATACCAATTAATACAGAGCCACTCCAATATGAACAGAAACATATGAATTGCTAAAGACATTTCTAAGACAGGAGTTAGCTGACTAGATTGACAAACTGTTGTATTTTTAAATTTAAAAAGGAGACTTGTTAACTAGGGATTTTTTTAAAAAACACTGATTTGATGAGCAGGGTAATAGCTTCAAAAAAATGCATGAGACAGTCACATTTATATGATTGTGAATTTTCTAAGTAGCAAGGATCTGAAATATGCCTTTTAAAACAGCCAGATAGAAAAATCTTGGTGTGAGCAATTTACACTTGAAGTGACTGTTCTGTCTTTAGAACACAGGAAAAGTGAGGTGTTTAATGTATCTTCCAGACGATTATAAAGCAGTCCTTGATCAAAACCCTTTGCAAGGGATATTGACAAACCTGTCCAACTGCAAGAATCTCCTGTAGAGAAAATGATCTATGAGATTACCTGCTGGCGGGTTCACGGGTCAGACTGTCAATATCTAGAGAAGGATCACAGAAATAAACATTTAGTGTTTGCTGTCCTGACATCTATATTTATGGTCCTGGTAAAGCAGTTGGTCAATCAAAACCAGTTAAAGCAATTACAATTTTCCCCAGCTACATGCAGGAGAAAGAAACTGAACTCTTTGTGATAAAAAATCAATACAACAAGATAATCCAAAACAGCTTTTTATTCATGCGGAGGGAATGTGGTACTATTATATCTTGACACTTAAAATTGTCTGATTAGATGAATACAGTGAAGATGTATTAATGTAATGAAGTCAAATATTCAGTGAGATTTATTTTTTTCTTCCCTTCCTACATTGTTTGAGAGCCCCATAGAATTTGGAACAGAATGTTCCTTTCCCTACTGAGTTTGTCTCCTTTGTATTCGGCAAATATTTATTCTTTATCTATGTTTTAATTGGAACGGCAATGAATAGATCCATTTTACTTATGACTTGACTCCTGCTTTCAAACAATATAAGTGTTGTTGTTAGGCACAAAATTAGCTTGGAGATGACATAAATCATTAACTCAAGACAGATTGTGTGTTGAATTCCAATAGCAAATTTCTTTGAAGGGATAAGAAAAAAGTATAAGTGGCAATATTTGAAGAAGTCTATGATTTCCAAAATGTTGATTTAGGGCTTGAAAACCATATGGAAAAAAAAAAAAAAAAAAAAAAAAAGGTGTCACATTGTAAATCCTTCAAAGGGTTAAAAAGAGAGAAGTATAATAAACAAGCATCTGTTTTGGCACACTTGCCATTCAAATACACTGAATGAGAGGTGATACAGTGGGCTGAGTAAGAGCTCAGGTTCTAGAGTTATTGCATTACCTTAGTCAAGTTATTTTACCCCTCTAACAGTCTCAGTTATCTCATATGTAAAGTGAAAATGATTATAAAACCTGCCTGACAGAATTTTTATGTGTTTTAAATTACATAATCCATTTAAAGCTCTTGGTAAAGGTTCTGAATAATAGTAATCATGAAATAATTGTTAACTAATTGTTATTATTGGAGGCTGGTTGGTAGTCTATTCAACAAGCATTTATTTAAAGACTTCCATGTACACAGAAACCAGATGAAGCCAAAGATAAATAACACATGATCAGCACAGTCTTCCCTCAGCAGAGGCCCTAGGAGGGCATGGCTTGGAAGAGGGACCCACTCACAAGTCCCAGGGACCATACACCAATACCAAGGACTTGCAGGTCGACGGAAGAGACAAACTGTGGCAAGACTGTTCTGAAGGATTAGCCTACTGCAACAGCTTTAAATCTCCAGAAACACCTGGGAGATTCGATTATTAAAGCCCCCCTCCCTCCCTAACCTCTCAGACACACACCCCACATTCAGGGTGGGCAGCACCAACTACACACACAAACTTGTTGCACCAACTGGACCCCCACAAGACTCAGACTCCCAATCATGACAAAGAAAAAGTTGGGGAGAACTGGCTTGAGGGGAATAGGTGGCTCGCAGATGCCACTTACTGGTTAGTTAAAGAAAGTGTACTCCACCAAGCTGTAGATCTCACAAATTAGAGATAAGTTTTGAATCAATCTACATATCCTAAAAGAACCTTATCAAGTTAAGCAAATGCCAAGAGGCCAAAAACAACAGAAAATTTTAAAGCATATGAAAAAAAACAGACGATATGGATAACCCAAACCCAAACACACAAATCGAAAGATCAGAGAAGACATAGTACTTGGAGCAATTAAACAAACAACTAAAGACAAACAATGAGAGCATGGCACAGGATATAAAGGACGTGAAGAAGACCCTAGAAGAGCATAAAGAAGAAATTGCAAGAGTAAATAAAAAAATAGACACTCTTATGGAAATAAAAGAAACTGTCAACCAAATTAAAAAGATTCTGGATACTCATAGCTCAAGACTAGAGGAAGCTCAATAGCAAATCAGTGACCTCGAGGACAACAGAATAGAAAATGAAAGAACAAAAGAAAGAATGGGGAAGAAAATTAAAAAAATAGAAATGGACCTCAGGAATATGATAGATAAAAAAAAATCCAAATATAAGAGTCGTTGGTGTTCCAGAAGGGGAAGAGAAGGGTAAAGGCCTAGGAAGAGTATTCAAAGAAATTGCTGGGGAACACTTCCTAAACCTTATAAACAACATAAATACACAAATCATAAATGCCCAGAGAACTCCAAATAGAATAAACCCAAATAAACCCACTCTGAGACATATTCTGATCAGACTGTCAAATACTGAAGAAAGGAGCAAGTTCTGAAAGCAGCAAGAGAAGAGCAATTCATCACTTACAAAGGAAACAGCATAAGACTAAGTAGTGACTACTCAGTGGCCACCATGGAGGTGAGAAGGAGGTAGCATGACAAATTTAAAATTCTGAGAGAGAAAAACTGCCAAACAAGAATTCTTTATCGAGCAAAGCTCTCTTTCAAACTTGAGGGAGAACTTGCATTTTTCACAGGCAAACAAATGCCGAGAGAATTTGCTAACAAGAGACCTGCCCTACTACAGATACTAAAGGGAACCCTACCGACAGAGAAACAAAGAAAGGAGAGAGAGAGATGGAGAAAGGTTCCATACTAAAAAGATTCACCATGGGTACGTTAAAGGACATTAAGAGAGAAAGGAACAAAATATATCTGAACAACATAAACCAAAGGATAAGATGGCCGATTCAAGAAATGCCTTCAGAGTAATAATGTTGAATGTAAATGGATTAAACTCCCCAATTAAAAGACAAAAATTTGCAGAATGGATCAAAAAAATATGAACCATCAACATGTTGCATACAAGAGACTCATCTTAGACACAGGGACACAAAGAAACTGAAAGTGAAAGGATGGAAAAAAATATTTCATGCAAGCTACAGCCAAAAGAAAGCAGGAGTAGCAATATTAATCACAGATAAAATAGACTTTACATGCAAAGATGTTATGAGAGACAAAGAAGGCCACTACATACTAATAAAAGGGGTAATTCAACAAGAGGAAATAACAATCATAAATGTTCATGCACCCAATAATGGTGCCACAAAATACATGAGACAAACACTGGCAAAACTAAAGGAAGCAATTGATGTTTCCACAATAATTGTGGGAGACTTCAACACATCACTCTCTCCTATACACAGATCAACAAGACTGAAGACCAGTAAGGAAATTGAAAACCTAAATAATCTGATAAATAAATTGGATTTAACAGACATGTATAGAACATTACATCCCAAATCACCAGGATACACATTCTTCTCTAGTGCTCACAGAACTTTCTGTAGAATAGATCATATGCTGGGACATAAAACAAGGCTCAATAAATATAAAAAAACTGAAATTATTCAAAGCACATTCTCTGACCACAATGGGATACAATTAGAAGTCAATAACCATCAGAGACTTAGAAAATTCACAAATACCTGGAAGTTAAACAACACACTCCTAAACAATCAGTGGGTTAAAGAAGAAATAGCAAGAGAAATTGCTAAATATATAGAGATGAACGAAAATGAGAACACAACATATCAAAATCTATGGGATGCAGCAAAAGTGGTACTGAGGGGAAATTTATGCCACCAAGTGAATACATCAAAAAGCAAGAAAGAGCTAAAATCAAAGAACTAATGGAGCAACTTAAGAAGCTAGAAAATGAACAGCAAGCCAATCCTAAACCAAGTAGAAGAAAAGAAATAACAAGGATTAAAGCAGAAATAAATGACATAAGAGAACAAAAAAACAATGGAGAGAATAAATAACACCAAGAGTTGGTTCCTTGAGAAGATCAACAAGATTGACAAGCCCCTAGCTAGACTGACAAAATCAAAAAGAGAGAAGACCCATATAAAAAAAATAATGAATGAGAAATGTGACATTACTGTGGATATCAAAGAAATTTAAAAAATTATAAGAGGATACTATGAACAACTGTATGCCAACAAACTGGACAATGTAGAGGAAATGGACAATTTCCTATAAACAATGAACAACCTAGAGTGACCAGAGAAGAAATAGAAGACCTCAACCAACCAATCACAAGCAAAGAGATCCAATCAGTCATCAAAAAGCTTCCCACAAATGAATGCCCAGGGCCAGATGGCTTCACAGGGGAATTCTACCAAACTTTCCAAAAACAACTGACACCAATCTTACTCAAACTCCTTCAAAACACCGAAGAAAATGGAATACTACATAACACATTTTATGAAGATAACATCAATGTAATACCAAAACCAGGCAAAGACGCTATAAAAAAGAAAAACTAAAGGCCAATCTCCCTAATGAATATAGATGCAAAAATTCTCAACAAAATACTTGCAAATCGAATCCAAAGACACATTAAAAAAATCATACACCATGACCAAGTGGGATTCATTCCAGGCATGCAAGGATGGTTCAACGAAAGAAAATCAATGAATGTATTACAACACATTAGCAAATCAAAAGAGAAAAATCAAATGATCATCTCAATAGTTGCTGAAAAAGCATTCAACAAAATCCAACATCCCTTTTTGATAAAAACACTTCAAAAGGTAGGAACTGATGGAAACTTCCTCAATATGATGAAGAGCATATATGAAAAACCCACAACTAGCATAGTACTCAATGGTGAGAGAATGAAAGCCTTCCCTCTTAAGATCAGGAATGGTATAAGGATGCCCGCTGTCACTGCTATTATTCAACATTGTGCTAGAAGTGCTAGCCAGATCAATCTGGCAAGACAAAGAAATAAAAGGCACCCAAATTGGAAAGGAAGAAGTAAAACTGTCATTATTTGCAGATGATATGATCTCATATCTGGAAAACCCTGAGAAATCAATGATACAGCTACTAGAGCTAATAAACAAATTAAGCAAAGTAATAGGATACAAGATTAATGCACATAAGTCAATGTTTTTATATGCTAGAAATGAACAAAGTGAAGAGACACTCAAGAAAAAGATACCATTTTCAATAGCAACTAAAAAAATCAAGTACCTAGGAACAAACTTAACCAAAGATGTAAAAGACCTATGCAAAGAAAACTACATTACTCTACTAAAAGAAATAGAAGGGGACCTTAAAAGATGGAAAAATATTCCACGTTCATGGATAGGAAGGCTAAATGTCATTAAGATGTCAATTCTACCCAAACTCATCTACAGATTCAATGCAATCCCAATCAAAATTCCAACAACCTACTTTGCAGACTTGGAAAAGCTAGTTATCAAGTCTATTTGGAAAGGGAGGATGCCTCAAATTGCTGAAAACACCCTAAAAAAAGAAAAACAAAGTGGGAGGACTTACGCTCCCTGACTTTGAAGCTTATTATAAAGCCACAGTTGTCAAAACAGCATGGTACTGGCACAAAGATAAACATATTGATCAATGGAATTGAATTGAGAATTTGGAGATAG
Source organism: Choloepus didactylus (assembly GCF_015220235.1). Lineage (NCBI taxonomy): Eukaryota > Metazoa > Chordata > Mammalia > Pilosa > Megalonychidae > Choloepus > Choloepus didactylus. The sequence continues at coordinate 58,106,214 of NC_051321.1, read as the reverse complement.
ACCCCCAGATCTACATCCAACTAATCTCTGATAAGGTCCCCAAAGCCAAGGAACTGGGACATAACAGTCTTCTCAACAAATGGGGCTGGGAGAGTGAGATATCCATATCCAAAAGAACGAAAGAGGACCCCTACCTCACACCCTCCACAAAAATTAACTTAAAGTGGATCAAATATCTCAATATAAAAGACAGTACCATAAAACTCCTAGAAGATAATAGAGGGAAACATCTTCAAGACCTTGTATTAGGCAGCCACTTCCTAGACCTTGCACCCAAAGCACAAGCAACAAAAGAAAAAATAGATAAATGGGGACTCCTCAAGCTTAGAAGTTTCTGTACCTCAAAAGAATTTGTCAAAAAGGTGAAGAGGCAGCCAACTCAATGGGAAAAAAATTTGGAAACCATGTATCTGACAAAAGACTGATATCTTGCATATATAAAGAAATCCTACAACTCAATGACAATAGTACAGACAACCCAATTATAAAATGGGCAAAAGATATGAAAAGACAGTTCTCTGAAGAGGAAATACAAATGGCCAAGAAACACAGGAAAAAAGGTTCAGCTTCACTAGTTATTAGAGAGATGCAAATTAAGACCACAATGAGATAACATCTCACACCAATTAGAATGGCTGCCATTAAACAAACAGGAAACTAAAAATGCTGAAGAGGATATGGAGAAATTGGGACTCTCATTCATCATTGGTGAGACTGCATAATGGTTCAGCCACTCTGGAAGACAGTCTTGTGGTTCCTTAGAAAACTAGATACAGAGTTACCCTTTGATCCAGCAATTGCACTTCTTGGTATATACCCAGAAGATCTGAAAGCAGTGACATGAACAGATATCTGCATGCCAATGTTCATAGCAGCATTATTCACAAGTGCCAAGAGACAGAAACAACCCAAATGTCCTTCAACACATAAGTGGATAAAAAAATGTGGTATATACACATGATGGAATACTAGTGGCAGTAAGAAGTAACAATGTCGTGAAACATATGACAACATGGATGAACCTTGAAGACATAATGCTGAGCAAAATAAGCCAGGCACAAAAAGAGAAATTTTATATGCTACCACTGATGTGAACATTGAAAAATGTAAAATAAATGTTTTGTAATGTAGAATGTAGGGGAACTAACTATAGAGAGCAATTAATGAAGGGGGAATGATAACTCAGTAAGAACAGATAAGCTATTGTGGGTAAATTTAACGTTCTGGGAATGCCCAGGAATGACTATGGTTTGTTAATTTCTGGTGGGTATGGTAGGAAGAAGTTCACAGAAATGTTGCTATATTATGTTATTTTCTTGGAGTAGAGTAGGAACATGTTGGAAGTAAAGTAGTTATCTTAGGTTAGTTGTCTTTTTCTTACTCCCTTGTCATGGTTTGTTTGAAATGTTTTTTATTGTATGCTTTTTTAAAAAAATTTTTTTGATATTGTGAATAGTTAATTAAAAAAAAGAGTTAACTAAAAAAAAATGAAAAAAATATGCAGAGCTCCCCTGAGGAGCTTGTGGAGAATGCAGGGATATTGGGCTTCCCCATCTTGATGGTTGCTGAAGTGCTCACAGACATAGGGGACTGGTGGTTTGATGGGTTGAGCCCTCTACCACGGGACTTGCCTTTTTGGGAAGACTGTTGCTGCAAAGGAGAGGCTAGGCCTCCCTACAAGTGTGCCTAAGAGTCTCCTCCCGAATGCCTCTTTGTTGCTCAGATGTGGCCCTCTCTCTCTAGCTAAGCCAACTTGGCAGGTAAAATCACTGCCCTTCCCCCTACGTGGGATCTGACACCCAGGGGAGTAAATCTCCCTGGCAACATGGAATATGACTTCCGGGAGGACTCTAGACCCAGCATCATGGGATGGAGAATATCTTCTTGACCAAAAGGGGGATGTGAAAGGAAATGAAATAAGCTTCAGTGGCAGAGAGATTCCAAAAGGAGCCGAGAGGTAACTCTGGTGGGCACTCTTATGCACAACATAGACAACCTTTTTTAGGTTCTAATGAATTGGAATAGCTAGCAGTAAATACCTGAAACTATCAAACTACGACCCAGAACCCTTGTATCTTGAAGATGATTGTATAAAAATGTAGCTTATGAGGGGTGACAATGTGTTTGGGAAAACCATATGGACCACACTCCCCTTTGTCTAGTTTATGGATGGATGAGTAGAAAAATGGGGGCAAAAAAAAAAAAGGCACCCAATGTTCTTTTCCACTTTTATTTTTATTCTTATTATTTTTGTGTGTGTGGTAATGAAAATGTTCAAAAATTAATTTTGGTGATGAATGCACACTACATAATGGTACTGTGAACACCTGAATATATGCTTTGTATGACTGCATGGTATGTGAATATATCTCAATAAAATGGAATTAAAAAATAATTTTAAAAAATAACACATTATATCTGTCCTCAGTTAAGGGGAGTTAACCCTCCTTCTGGCCATTATCTTAGAACATAAACAGAGGAAATTATTTAAAAGAGATACTGTAAGAGTATAATTTCCTCTTAAGGACTCCTACATCCATTCTTATCTTATTCTAATCCATTCTCTATCTAGAAGTAGAATGATTTTTTTAAAAAACATTTCAATATCCTCCTGCTGAACTTAAAACCCAAACCAGTCCATCTGGGCTACTAGGCTTTGCCTAATCTCATGTCTACAGACCTCATATTCCAGCCACCCTCTCCTTCTTTCACTGCTATTCCCCTCCCCTCACCACAGAGCATTTGCCTCTGTCTCTTCCCTCTCTCTGAACTGTTCCTCATCCCTTACTGTGCCTAGTTCTTTCTCACCAATCCTTCAGGTCTCAGCTCTGATGCCACTTCCTGAGGGTCACTTCCCTAACTTCCTTCACTGTCCACTGACATTCTAACCAATTTCCCTGTGACTTTCTCTCAGAACATACTGTGATTTTCCTTTATAAGTCCTTAAATATTTCTTTCAGTGATTTTTTTTTAAATATTGATCTGCCCCACTAGACATAAACTCCTTGAAATCAAGGACTGTATCTGTTTTGATCACCATCATATGCTTGGTTCCCAACATAATGCATAGCTCCTAGCACAAAATAGTTGCTCAGTTGAAGAAATGTGTTAAAGGATAGTTTTTTTAAAAAAAAGATAAATCATGATTCTCATACATATATAAAATGAAAACATTTAAAGATTTGATTTAACTAATAAGTGAGAGAACAAGGCAGATATTAAACCAGTTTAAAGGAGAAAGAAAATAATAGACACATTTAAGGATCTGGAATATTGTAATGAATGTCCAAATAGAGGCAAAACTGGCTTCTTCCACAGTGGGGAGGGAAGTCAATTGAACTTTCACCTAACAGAATGTTTTTCCATATCTATAGACAAGAATTATTTTGAATTGCAAAATTTTATTTGCAAAGCTACAATTTTATTTGTAAAAAGTCTATTATAATTTAAATATCCTACTATAAAGCATTATCTACAATTTACAGACTTGTAAAATAGCTCAAAGGCAATGAAAGTCTATAATCAGGGATAAATCACGAAAGTGTGTTTTAAACAATGCAGTTTTCCCCTGTAGTACACATTTTTATCCTACAAATAAATAGATAGCTAAAAACTGTGGGCACATAGGAGGGTACACTTAATTCTTTGTGGTGGATATTTAAGAAGTCTTCATATAGGAACAAGAGTTGACCTAAGACTTGAAATGTAGATAGGATTTCAGTAAAAATGAACCACTAGAGATTTTTGAGCAGAGCTCTACAGATATCCTTCTTTTAGCAGTGTTCTTGCAAGCAAGACTATAGCCTATGAGCCAATTGGCTATTTTAATAACCCAGGGAAGAAACCACTAGGAAAGAGAAAAGAGCACCCAATGGGGAATTGGGTTTTAATTCTGGTTTGGTTACCAGCATGCACTGTCTGACTTTGGACAAGTTGACAGCTCTCTCTGGGGCTAATCTACTTTCATCACAAAAATATATTCCAGGGATATGATAGTGAAGGAAAATCAGACATGGAACTTAGAATCTGTTGCATCAATTATCTGGATAATAAGGAAAGGTTGATGTCCTAAAGGAGCTTCCAACCTGTACAAGTCTGTAGTTACAGTGTCCTTCCTAATGTCATTTTGAAATGAAAACAATTACCGTGGGAAGAGATTCTTTATCACTAATATTTCTGATCATCTTCTGGTACAGGAGTCAGCAAACTTTTTCAGTAAAGGGTCAGACAGTAAATATTTCAGGCTTTGCAGACTATACAGTCTCCACTACAATTAATCAACCAGATATTGTAGCTTGAAAGTAGTCGTAGACGATATGACTATGGACATTCCTGTGCTCCAATAAAACTTTATTTACAAAAATAGGCAGTGAGCTGTTAGTTACTAACCCACACATTAATAGGTGGGTGGCTGGATACCAATGCAATTATTCAAACTGTGAGGTGATGGAGATTGATGGACATTTTACTTACCTTTGCCCCAAACTGTGCCTTGCACATAAATTCTCAAAAACATACATGGTAAATGAAAAAATAAAGGAACTCTCCCTCGGACTTTCAGAGCAATTTGTAACTCTCTTACAGCATTCATCAAAATCTACCTGATATTAGAGTTACTTACGAACATGTCTTTATTCCTATCTCCCTAGAAGGTAGAGATGATGCCATTTTTAATCTTTCTGTTTGCTGCCTAACATATAATAGGTGCTAAAAAATGTTTCATGAATGAATAAATGAATGATGTTTTGTTTTTATGGGGGTGGGGTAGTTTTGGGTTTATTTTGAATCTGTCTTCCATAGCCTCCATGGAGTGCCTTGGTGGATGGAAGGCTTCCACTTGAGCATGCTCAGTGGCATCTCAGCAGCTTTCTCCAGGTATGAGGCCACCCTTGGAGCAGGACACTTGTTTGTGATCATTCCTACGAGTCTCCTCCTCACCATTCTCCCTACATTGTGGAGGTTACTCTTGAAAAAGTAGTTATTTGCCTTTTTAGGAAATTTCCTTTCAATGGCTGGCCATGACCCACTTAACATAATTCAATGCAGCATTTGTGTATTTTCCCCCAGGGTTGCCTTTTTGCATGAATATCTTTGAGCTTTTATGTAAGGAAGTTACAGTGTTTTGTTGTGGGTCATTTTATACACAACACAGACAATAAACTGCCAATGGAAAGAAGTATCAGATGCATTGAAATTTGTGTTTTTAAAAACCTTCCTCACGTTCCTTCCTTTGTCAGACACCAAGCCCTCATTTCTCTGTCTACTAATAGCTTTTTCATGAAGCAATTTTTTTTATTCCCTTTTTTTCCCCACTTTTAAGTGGCTCCAGATGTTGAAAAAACTTTCTCTGATTGGTGTCCAGAGAAAACAAAAAGCATGTATCACTTCAAACCTGACTTGCACAAGGGGAAACTGGACAAAACAAAAGCTGCCAGAATTAAATACACTGCAGATGGCAAAAAGGAAAGATCTAGTATGTATCTTTTTACCCCTTGTGCTTCCATTATCCCTCTTGACAGCTGATTAAAGAATTTCTTTTTATTGAGAAGAAAGTTAGAATAAAAGACATAGAAGCCACAAGAAAAAGGATTTTATTTTAGACTCATATCCTGGCTTATTACATGATCCTAGGCAAGAATTACCACAGGGAGAGCCACATTCATTCTAAGGTATGCTAAAGGATGTTTTGTGGGGAGAAATGGGAGATTTTGTGACCAAACAAGTTTGGGATACATGGGGTTAAAGAAATATAACAGTAGGCTAACATGCATCTTGAATCTTCAAAGAGATAGAGTTTCAGCCTCAGAATACTTTATAGAATTATCCCTTGGCATACACTTGAAGAAATTCCATCTCTTAGAAAAAAAAAGATTTTCTGGAAAAATTAAGTCAATGATGTTTAATATCATTAATTCTATGGCCTTGCATAGTGCCACAAGGTATGGATGATACCCAGTCCTTGATTCCCATCTCCAAAGAGTATGTAGTCTGGTTGGGAAAACCCGGCAAACACATCTGAAGCATTATTCAATAGGGCAGTTCCCAGCGAGTGGCCTGGACAATAACTGTTGCACAGTATTTTTAAACTATGCATGGTGGAGCCCTAGAGATTCCCTGACTGGCCCACAGGGCACCTCTAAAGGAGGAATGGTTAAGGAGAAAGTTAACTAGGAAAGACCCACCCCTGGGTCAGCAAATAAGATTCCATTTGAAAACAGGATCCAGCTACTGTAAAATGTTCAAATTACTATATACATTCTGCTGACTAAATGGAAGCATGTCATTGCCATCCTTGCTCATGTGCATTTCTACCTACGGAGAGAGCACTCCTTCCTACACTTCAAAGAGGCAGAGACTGGAGAACAGTCAGCTGGGCAAGACAGGAACTGAAAAGCGAGAGGTGAAAAAAAAAGTTTGAGAGAAGATAGGCAGAGCCACAGAATAAAACAGAAAAACAAGGGAAAGAAGAGAATGAGAGTAAAAGAGAAAAATGCCCCTGAGACAGCCTTTGGAGGGAGACATTTAAGGGATTTTCATGAATGAAAGGCTCTGGAGTGATGAGGTACAGAAGGGAAATGGAGAAGAGAGAAGAAGGGATGCAGAAAGTGTTGATGTGATTATGAAGTGATATTATTCAAGAGTGTGGATAAAGAATAAAACTCCTTTTTAATTTCTTTTTAGGATTATGCTGTTTTTGAATGTCATTCTACTCAAACACTGGATCTTGTGTGTTCAGAACACATAGGGGTTACACAGATAAATCTACCATTTGTATTAGGCTTTATGAAATACTGAAAGTAACTTGAGGACCCATTAATACCTTTTAGCATTTAGAGGTATTCAAAGATGTCAGGTTGGGAGCTCATTCCTTAGATAATGTTGATTAAAAAATATGAAGAACTTAAAGTCTCATTTAGGAAGTCCAAAGTGATCAATAGAGTTTATTCATTTTTATTGAACTTGACAAACAACCTGAAGTGGTTTGTTTTTTCCTACTTAGAATCTCCTGTTAGCAAGCATTGTAACTCTTCTATTTCGAGTTGCTATAGAAATGGTGCAAGGAATCTTTTGACTGATTTGTGGAGAACTCATTTTGTTCTGACACCACTGTCTTCAAAAGCCACACTTAGGTTGTTTTTGAAAATTGGGTCACTTTATTGTATCATAAGTATAAATGCTGCTATTTTAACTGAAGGGTATGAATAAGACGCTTCTCCTGATTTTATCTTGGTTATATTGGGGCTTATTTTTAATCTTGGTTATATTGGGGCTTATATTTAATATATATTTAATATATATTGCCTAATATGATGCTCAAATCCTTCTTTCCATCCTTCCCTCCATTCTTTCTTTTGAGGGGGTGAGGGGTGATGTTCCTATTTACACTTTATCTTGACAATGCCTTTCTCAGCAGTATATAGTTGACTTAAACCAAAGAGAGAACCTTTTATTTCCATCTATGCTACTTTCTGGAACTACTCATCTTGCTGCCAACAACCATTTCATTGTGGGCTGTCATAAGGGATGTGAATTAACGGAGAAAGGATTCATTGCCTTCCTGTATCATCTATCCTGAATTTATAACTTTTGAGAGGACCAGGGCATGATATTGAGGTAATTTTCTCAACATTCTGTGACAAGAATGAACTTATGAGAACCAAGGGTGCTCTTTTCTTGGCATACTCAGCTGAAAGGGTCAGAATACCTTCATCCCTCTTCTGACCTCAAACAGAATTTTGGCTACCCCCTGTCATTAAAGCATTCCAGGGGAATCTTGGGTAACTCAGGTTCAGACAGTCCAGGTCTCATTATCACAGATGAAATGATGGTGCATTTTTAAGAATCTGCTAAGGCATCTTGCCTCCAATTTCCTTTTTGCTCCTTGTAGACTTCATGTTACTCCTTTGCTGAAGCTACTTTATCATCTTAATATGTGAAAGTTTGAGGCCAACTCTGCTGAAAGTATTGTTTTCCACAGAATAGCATTTCTTAGTTTCTGCACTTTTTTTGCTGCATTTTCTCATATGGCAATCTCTGCAGACACTTATTTAGCTGCTTAATAAAAGAAGCCATTGATTTGATGAGAATTTAGTTTGAACAAATCCTACAATATTTATTTTCCCCAAAGCTAATGAAGCTGAGGTCGTAAGAATTATGGGGGTCAAAAGAGAATCCAATCATCAATTTTTGGAGACCTTGAATTAATATGAAGAACACTCAGACATCTTTCCTGGACACCTCTCTTTGCTCTGTTCAATAAGAAGGTTTAGAAACAGCAATGAAGAGTCTTACTGCTTTCTTAGTTCTGCTACTGCCAAATTTAGAAATACCAATATTACATGGACTGAAAGAAAACCCATCTCCTCCCCTTTTTTTTTTCAGTTCTCCAGTTATTAGTTATTAATGGCTCATTTAAATGTTCTTCATTTGTGGGAAAGGCTTCCTAGGGCCTCATCAAAGCCTTCTTCGCTCACTTTAAGTTTCCCTACCGGTCCCTTTCTTGCTTGCTTTTAAAAATCCTCTCCCTTCAGAGAACCTCTGAACTCACCACCTTTCTTTACTAAAACAATCTCAAACACATTTTCAAATCCAAATTGTTGTGATTTCAAGAAATCATACTTAGAAGACTAGTTGAGGACTAGTTGGGGACTCAGAAAACAAGTTGAGGAACTCTAGAAAAATAACTCCTTGGTATATTTATTTGACATTAACTACACAAGCAATGTAGGAAGGAGAAGTTGAGAGAACTTGCTGAAATCATTGCAAACTCCTCATCCAATGTACTGAACTGGAAAACAAAGTGAGAAGTATTTCCTTACTCGTGGACACACAGACTCAGGCACAGACAGACAGACACAGACAGACACACACACACACACACACACACACACACACACACACACACACATATATATATATTCATAAACATACATATACCATACATACTCATAGGTCTGGATATCTAATTTTAATTCTTGGAAACACCCATTATTAAACCAATGTTTATTTTCTAATTTACCTTTAAACTCACTCACTAAAGAAAATATATCCAAATAGTAGAATTTATGAACAAATATATATTTTCCTTTTTTCTTATTTTTAAGAAATTTCAATAAAACAAAATGGAAAAAAAAAACTGATTTTCTTATTCATATGTCCTTATTCACGAATCCCAGAGAAAGTAAATCAGTGAAACATGGCTTCTAAAATAGCCTTTACCAAAACAATCAGGTCAGTCAGAATAATCCATAAGCATGTTAGGCAAAACCATCAGATGGATTTTGCAGAGGAAATAGACATTTTCGATGAAGGAGATTTTACCAAGGTGTTTGCCCCACAACTAAATCCAGGTTAAATGCCATTGAGAGATATGAACAAAAGGGAGGGAGGATAGAATCTAGAACCAGTAATTTCATGATCTAACTCTTCATTTCCAGGACCTCTCTCCACAAAAATTATTTTTCCTTAATTATATTTTATTCACTGTATTTATTAGAGCTGATAGATGCCATGTGTTTATCAATTTCACAACGTTTTTGGCTAAACAGCATTCATCACATTATCAAACTTCACACTTGCTGAGGGGGAAGAGGTGTTGTTCTAGACACTGGCAAATGGAGTGCTTAATTTTTTTTTTTTTTTTTTTTGCTTTTATAAAGGGGGGTTTATTTGGTTACACAGTTACAGTCTTAAGGCCATAAAGTGTCCAAGGTAATGCATCAATAATTGGGTACCTTCAATGGAGGATGGCCAATGGCGTCTGGAAAACATCTGTTAGCTGGGAAGGCACGTGGCTGGCGTCTGCTCCAGAGTTCTGGTTTCAAAATGGCTTTCTCCCAGGATATTCCTCTCTAGGCCACAGCCCCTGCTCAAAATGTCACTCTTAGTTGCTCTTGGGGGGTTTTTCCTATCTTGGCTTCTCCGGAGCAAAAGTCTGCTTTCAACGGCCATCTTCAAACTGTCTCTCAGCTGCAGCTACTCTCTCAGCTCCTGTGCATTCTTCAAAGGTGTCCCTCTTGGCTGTAGCTCCTCTTCAAAATGTCACTCTCAGCTGCACTGAGTTCCTTCTGTTTGTCAGCTCATTTACATGGATCCAGTGATTTAATTTAGTAACACTTCCATGGAAATTATCCAATTAGAGTCATCACCCACAGTTGGGTGGGGCACACTTCCATGCAAACAACCTAATCCAAACATTCCAACTTAATCTCCACCAACATTCTGCCCTACAAGATTGCATCAAAGAACATGGCTTTTTCTGGGGGACATAATACATTCAAACTGGCACAGTCATTATTGGTATGTTAGGGCTCGAGTCTCCCATTTTACTTTTGGTTTTCTGTTTGTTCTTCCTATTTTTCATTTGTTTTCATTTTCCTGCAGCCCTGCGGGTTACTTGAATAATTTTTAGAGTTCAATTTTGACATATATAGTGTTTTTGAGTGTCTCTTTCTATAGTTTTTTAGTGGCTGCTCTAGATATTATATAATACGTATATCTTATCACAGCCTATTATATATATATATATCTTATTACAGTCTATTGGTGGTGGTGTTTTGCCAGTTTAAATCATGTACAGAAACCTTACCTCATTTAATGTCCCTTTACCTTTCCCTATTTATAATATTATCTTTAAATATTTCCTCAGCACACATTTAGAACCACATTAGACAGTGTTAAAACTTTTGTTTATACTATCAAACATAATTTAGAAAACTCAAGAGGAAAAGGAACCCTAGAATATTCATCCATATTTTTACTACTCTGTTCTTTCTCTCTTCTTCATCTTGCAAAGTTCTTGTCATTTTTCTCTGGTTGCTTTCCAGATTGATCAGGAAAACCTCACAGGGTCTTTGCTGGCGTTGGTGGAGGTAGCACCACAGTTTCTTCTATGGTGTCTGGCTAGATTAGCGCAGTTAGTCTAAAATATTTGTCTTGCTAGGCTGACTCTTTTCTGGTCCTTTGGCTAGAGAGAGCAGGCTTAGGCTATCTGTGCCTATTGGGGTTTCTGGTATTTTAAATAATTCACTCAAAACCCAGGTCTGAAGTGCTGCTCCTGCCCACCTCCAAACAGCATGGGGTGCAGAGGGGTGAGTTCAACCAGCCCTCACACATAAAGTGCTCCAATCCTGGGACCACAGAACTTGTACCCCACGATGGTGAGGAAGTCCACGTCCAGGTCCTCCATGTCCACACGTCTCTTGCCCAGGGCCTGTGCGGCATCCCTGTGCACCAGGACAGGGGGCAGCCCTGACGTGGCCCACCTCCAGTTCAAGGCCTTGACGCGCTGGCTGATGACAGAGATGGGCATGATCACGCCCGTCTTGTTGTTGGCCAGCATGACGGTCACTAGGCACGTGGTGGGGTGCACTGCCGCCAGGACATCATCCACTTCTACCTGCCCACTCACCTTGGACACCGAGACAAAGGTGACAGCGGCCATGTCCTCCTTCACCAGGTGCGCCAGGGGCAGCCAGACGAATCACGCTCCACGGTGGAGGTGATAAAATGGGGCTTGTGACACTCAGCCTTGTCTTCTCAGGAGGCTTGGTTTTCGTGGAAGTGTTTCACCACAGAATGGATTACTAAATTATTTGACTCGGTACCTCCAGACGTGAAGATTATGTCTTGAGGTTCTCTGCTGATCATCTTCGCCAGGTTCTCCCTAGCTGCCCTTATGATATCCTTGGCCTTTCTACCTGCTGGGTACGTGCTGCTGGGATTCCCCCAGGCCTCCCGCATGGCCGCCTCCACTGCCTGCATAACCTCAGGCTCCAAGGGCATGGTAGCACTGAAGTCCATATAGACCTGCCTCTGCGGCGGGCTCCTGTCCCGGCGGGGGAGCTCCCCGCGCCATCCCGCGCGTCCCGCCTCGGCACCCTGGCTGCATCATCCCGCGGCATCACGCTCCCGGCCCAGCCCCCTCATTTTTTAAACTAATTTAAATCACAGTCTTCAAATTAGAATGCTTCATAAATACCACTTTTTAAATTATTTTTAAATCCATTTAATATTGACTCCAAGGGGCATGCTGCTGCACTAGCAAGAAATTCAGCCACATTAGAGTTCAATTTTGACATATTTAGTGTTTTTGAGTGTCTCTTTCCATAGTTTTTTAGTGGCTGCTCTAGATATTATATAATATATATATATATATTATCATAGCCCATTATATATATACACACACACATATATACATATATATATATCTTATTACAGTCTATTGGTGGTGGTGTTTTGCCAGTTTAAATCATGTACAGAGAAACCTTACCTCATTTAATGTCCCTTTACCTTTCCCTATTTATAATATTATCTTTAAATATTTCCTCAGCACACATTTAGAACCACATTACACGGTGTTAAAACTTTTGTTTATACTATCAGATAGATAGACAGAATCCTATCCAAGCCCATAGCAGTGCCCTGATGGCCAGGTAGTTTCTGTTTACATGATTCTCTGCCAGGGAAGAATGTCTCATTTCACCATGCAGAGGTCCCGTCAGCAGTTTTCCCATTTCTTTCAAGCATTTCCTGTATTCTGGTTACCTGTTGCTACATAAAAAACTGCCCCAGAACAATGGTTTAAAACAATAGCAATCGTTTCTCACTCTGAGGATTCAGTGGGCTCAGCAAGATGGTTCTCACTCAGGGCCTTTGATGAAGTAGCAGTTAAAGGGTAACTGGGGCTGGCACCATCTTGCAGGCTTCTTCACCCACATATCTGGCATCTGGGCAAGGAAAGCTCAAAAAGCTGAGGGTCAGAGCAACTAAGGCTCCTCAGACATCTCTCTTTCTCTGTGTGTGGTCTTTCTACATGGCCACCTCATGGAACCAAGACTTCTTACACGGCAGCTGAAGGCTCTCAGAGGGAGTGTCCCAAGAGAAGCCAGCAGAAGCTGCATGGTTTCTTGCCTCAGATGCTACCCAGCATCACCTCCACCACATTCTATTCCTCAGGGCAGTCGCAAAAGCGGCTGGTTTCCAGGGAAGTGTCAAAGGATTTGTGACATATTTTGAAACCACCATTGCCACAGAGCATAGCTCTGGCCCAATTGCTCTGGGGTTCCAAGGTTCTCTTAACACTTGCCAATTAAGGAAAACGTCTTCTTTATCCTTTCCTTCTAAATTATTTTCCCTCTTCCTTTCTTATCTGGGATACCTAGCATTATTCCAAAAATGGCCTCAGGCCAAGAATGGCAGATAAGAAAAAAAGGGGCCATGTAGATTTATACCTATAAGCTAGATACTGTCATAGATGCTAGAATAAAGAAATAATCCTTTACCATAAATAAAATCAAAGAAAAATTATAAATGGCAACCAACATTGGGGTTCTGCTTACAGAAAACCACAGGTTGTAGTGGGGACTGGGGCAACCTGTCCAAAAGCGGCAGCTGCTATTATGCTCTAGCCAGGGGTTACCATGATGGATGCAGGTCCTGTTTTGGCGTACATCCCACAGACATTCCAATTTTTCTAGAAAAGTCTGAAATCTGGATTTTTATGTGAAATATTCTGATTGTTAAATGCTAGCAACTAATTCAAATGCTTTTAAAACCTCATTTGGGCTAAGCAAAATATGTCATTGGCTATATTCTGGCTTCCAGATGCCAGTTTATAACCTCTACATTGGACTTTTGAAATAGACAGGAAGAAAACTTGATTTCAGGATACTTCTAATTTCTGCCCTACCAAAATTCCTGAGGTAAAGAATCATAAAAGGACCTGTCTACATTTGGGAAGTGAAGGAATATACAGAAAGAAAAACATAAATTAATATTTCAATAAAGTACCCTTCGATGTTGTGTATAGCAGGGAACAACAAACTACAGTCCATGGGCCAAATCTGGCCCACTGCCTGGTTTTATAAATAAAGTTTTATTAGAATACAGTCACACTGCTTCATTTATCTATTGTTTTTTGGCTGCTTGCATACTACAATGGTGGAACTGGATAATGGAGACAAAGACTGTGTGGTCAGCAAAGCCTTAAGATATTTACTATCTGACTTTTTACAGAAAAACTGTGCCAACTCCTCGTATATACCATACTGCATAGTATCACTGGGTATAGGAATCCTAGCAATTTAAACCTAAAAGCTCTTGAAATTATTTGCTAACTTTGGAGCTATCATGGGGATTCTAAGGAAAATGTTGTGGCTTTTCTGGATTGCTGGTAGCACTCAGGTTTTCCTGCTGAACTTGGCTTGTTATGGCAAGTGTAGACAACCTTGACTGCTTTCCCTGTGATATGTTAGTTAAAGCTCATAATGTGATAGATTTGTTCTGGTCTAAAGGAAGAATAAAACACACCTGTAGACTGTGCTTTATATCCTCTTTTTGGAGCCCTTGCTTAAAAATCAATTAAATTGTGTCACTTTAACGCATGACTCTTCCCTATTAAGGCCAATAAGTTTAGAATGAGATTATAATCCTCAAGTCTTCAGCACGTACAAACAGACTTTTTAAATAGTTTCTAAGGAAAAAAAATCCAGTTGATGTTTTTATGGAAGATATATTAACTTCCTTTCTTATATATTTTGCAAACATGAAAAGCCTGCCATCACTTTAAATGATAGAAATAGCCATTGACCAGTGGGTACCAAATGTATAATTACAAATGCAGATCAAAGTGTACAATTCAGAAAGAAGTTAGTAAACTGGTGAGGTCTACAACTCTTCATATTTTCAACAAGAATTTCACCACTGCTGCAGTTTTGCTTGGAGGCTGTGCTTCAACTACTATATGAAAAAATAAAATAAAATGATTCCAGGATTTCCAGTCCCAGATCAAAGTGGAATAGGTATGCTTTTCCATTTTCCTCCCACTAAGTACAGCTAAAATTCCTAGACATTATATAAAGAAAGCAAATATATGAAGATGCTAAAAGGTAAAGAAAAGAAGAAAGACAAGTTAAGTACGTGGGGACCCATGAATGGCATAGTACCGTCAATGAAAGCCAAGTGGGGAGTATGACATCCACCTCCACCTGGCAATGAGGTGGGTTCCATCTTCCCCACCAGCATGGCGTCAAAGGAGGCTTGCTTAAATAGGAGATTTAAATAAGATCCAGAATCTCATAACACTCAAAATGTCCAGAAACAATAGAATATCAGTTATCATACCAAGAATAAGGAAAATAAAAAGTTGAAGAAAATACAATCAATAGACACCAACACTAAGATGACACAAATGTAAGAATTATCCAATAGAAATTTTAAAGCAACCATCACAAAAATTCTTTGAGCAATTAAAAGCACACCTGAAACAAATTTAAAAATAGAATATCTCAGCAAAGAAATAGAAGACATAAGGAAGAATCAGATGGAAATTTGGGTATTGAAAAATACAATAACTGAAATAAAAAAAATAACTCAGTGGAGAGGCTCAACAGCAGAATGGAGAGAACAAAGGAAAGATCAGTGAACTTGAAGACAGAAAAAAAGAAAGTATCATATTGGAACAACAGAGAGAATACAGGCTGAAAAAAAATAACAGATCTTTAGAGAATTATGGGTCTATAACAAAAGAACTAACATTCATACCATTGGAATCCCAGAAGAGGAGAAAAAAGGTGGCGCTAACAGAATATTCCCAAATTTGACAAAAGACATAAGCCTACAGATTCAGGAAGCTGAGTGAAACTCAAACTGGATAAACCTAAAGAAATCCATGCCAAAAAACCATCAAAATAAAACTTCAGAAAAATAAGGGAGAAAACATCTTGAAATCAGCAAGAAAAAAATGATGTCCTAAATACAGGATTAAAACAATTTGAATACAGTGAATTTCTCATCAGAAACCATGGAGCCAGAAGGAGGGGGAACAACATTTTTCCCATGCTGAAAGATAAAAACTGTCAACCCCAAATTCTATATTTAGCAAAATTATCCTTCAGGAATAAAGGGAAAATAAAGATATTCTCAGACAAAGGAAAACCAAAAGAATTGGTTGCTCACTAGTAGACCTACTCTAAAACAGAGTAGACCTACTCTGTTTCTTGAAACAGAAAAGAAGGAATTTTGGACTATAAGGAAGGGAGAAATAACAGAAAAAGCAAAACTATATGTAAATACTATGCATATTCCTTCTTTTGAATTTTCTAAATAATGTTGGATTGTTAAAGAAAAAAGCATAACACTGTCTCATATGGTTCTCAATGTATATAGAGTAAATATGTAAGTGAATTATGTTATAACAAGAAAGGGTAAAGATCAAACTGGTCTGATCTTGATAATGGTGGTGGTTACACAAATTTTCACAAGTGAAAAATGACATAGAACTTAATACCCACATTGTACCAAGGTCAATTTCCTGATTTTGATATTGTAATATAATGAAGTAAGTTGTAACCATTGGAAGAAACTGAATAAACCTCACCTGGGGACTCTCTGAATTATCTTCACAATTTTCTAAAAATCTACAATATTTTCAAAATGTAAGTTTTTAAAAATGACTCTAGAAAGACTGTCTTTTCCAAATTATCAAATTCAATCTTTTGAAAAATATGAAATTGATGCAGGAGAGGGGCAAAGGAATGTTGTTGGACTGCTTATCATGGGAAATTGGCTCAATTGCTCTGTATATTTGATTCTCTCAGCATGGATTTAATTTTTAGATTGTGCTAGTTTGAATATATTATGTCCTGCCAAAAGCCATATTCTTTAATGAAATCTTGTGGGGGCAGATGTATTAAGGTTGACTGGGTTGGAACCTTTGGATTAGGTTGTTTCCATGGAGTTGTGACCAACCTAACTATAGGTGATAACTCTGATAAGATAATTTCCATGGAGGCATCATCACACCCATTCAGCATGGGCCTTGATTAGTTTACTGGAGCCCTATAAAAGCTCAGAAGTAGAAGGACTTCGGAGAAAGCTGCAGCCATGGAGGGACACTTTGAAGAACGCACAGGACCTGAGAAAGGAGCTTAAATGCAACCTAGGAGCAAGCAGACACCAGCCATGTGCCTTCCCAGCTAACAGAGGTTTTCCGGATGCCATTGGCCATTCTCCAGTGAAGGTCCCCCATTGTTGATGCCTTACTTTGGACACTTTATGGCCTTAAGACTGTAACTGTGTAACCAAATAAACCCCCTTTATAAAAGCCAATCCATTTCTTGTGTTTTGCAAAACAGCAGCATTAGCAAACCGGAACATAGATGAACACCAGAAAGTAAACATTTCCTTTCACCACTCTTTTCACCCTAAAGATATTTGGAGTCACAGGGTGATGAGGTAAAAGACTGGATTTTGAGAGGGATTAGAATAGGCTCTTTAAAGCAGTAAAGTAGCTCAGAAGTTTTTAACCTGCAGCAGTAAATTAGTTCAGAAGTTTTTAACCTGCATAGCCTCTGGGCTATGATCAATGTCTACAAATAGAATAAGTTCTTTTTTTCTTTTTAAGAATAAAAATGGCCTGTCAAAGCCTAAAAATAGATTACTACTCATTTGGCCTAACTACTACTGTTTTAAAAAACAAAACAAACAAAAAACCTCTCTTGCCAGACCAGTAATTCTTATTCACCTAATTGAGAAATTAGCTATGCAACTTTTTAATAGGAGCTTTTGTGTGATAAATTGACTCCTTTAAACACATTTATAGTTTCTTATATCAAAAAGCACAGCTCAAAAAGGGAATAAAGTATTTAAGTAAATCCAATCCCAAGGAAATTTGGGCTGCAGCAGGCAACTCAAAGCTCTTTCTTAGATCTTGTATATCTCAGTATTCCCAGTAAATAGTTTAAATTTGGGACCAAATTTGATATTGTTTGAATTTTCACAATAAATATCATTGAGTCTGTTAAAGAGAGTCCTTGGAAAATCTAATCAAACCCCCCGTTTTACCAACAGAACATGTACTTGCAAGTATTCTAATACCATAGCAGAAGCATCAGCCTCCTCAAGGAACCTAATGTTTTAGTGGCAACCAAAGCAACAGATTCCTCTAAGTCTTTTAAGATACAAGTTTTCCTGCCATTTAATTTTGTTCGCTTGATTCATTTCCCTGTAAAGTGAAACCTTTCACAATTCTCCAGGCAGAATATCTGTGAGAGCTGGCAGGGCATTTTATACTTCCCATGATTAAAAAGACACCAACAACAATAATAGCCCTTTCATTTTATTTACATCTCTTCTTGTTTCATCCTTAAGGTAGTTGCAATAACAATAAGAGCTGCCATTTATTAAGGGCCACTATCTGTCAGGTGCTGTGCTGGGCAGTTTTATGTGGAGATTAAGAGCATAGATTCTGTAACCAAATAGACCTAATTCAAATCCCAATGCTACCACTTAATAGCACTTTGATCTGTGCAAGTTACTTGCCGTCGCTTAGCCTCTCCCTGCTAACATGGAGGTAAAGTATCATTCCCATGTAATAAGGTTGTAGTGAGGTTTAACTGAAATAGTATGGATATTTAACACAAGCTCCAACAGGTAGAAAGCACCCAGTAAAGGTAAGTCTTATTAATTAAATGTTTGCAACTTTACAAAATATTTAGGATTTCTCAATACAGACTTAAAGAGATTCGGCAATTTGCCCTAAATACATTTGAATCCACGTCTGTCTGACCCCCAGAGCTCATGATTCTTCCCTCACTGCTATGATTCTGTTTATTCTAGTCAATTTATTATAACAGTACTGCTTTAAAAAAAAAAAAAAAAAAAAAACCATTATCGTTGGAGATTAAATACAAAAAGTAATGTGGACTCATTAACCCTCACTACAGCTTTCTCTTCCAAGAATTTTTTTACCTCTTCTCACTCTTTCTCTGTCTTTGCCAAGTGAAGACTGAGCACTGAATTACAAAATTGCCTAAAGTGTGACTGGTCTGGCTGGAAGAGTGGAAAGCTATATACTGAGAAAGTGGATGCAGGTTGTCAAGTGCCGAGGGCCAAACGCCCATGCTCAGATAGTCCTCCGACCTTGTTGGCCCAAGGGCAGGCAGGATGGTGCACTCTACCTGGCCATTTGGCTGGAACCGTGCCCCACCAAACTGGAGCTCTTTAGGTACACACCAGTCACCACTGCACACTGCCCATGCCACACAGGGTGTTTTTTACTACATGGTAGCATTGAACAATGATGACAAATGAGACAGGTGCCTGCTGCTGTTAAAACATTGTCAGCCCTGGAATATTTACTCATGTCCATCTTCTCCACCCTTATCACTTTCTCTAAATGAGCGTATCTTCTTGAATATACCATGTACATTTCATGTTTTGCTTTCTCTTTATTTAACCATAGCCTAGGCAAGATTTATTTCATTAGTAATAGTAGTAGTAGGGGTATTGTTATTAATATCATTAGGTTTTCCCATGCCTCTCTAAGCACATCATTTCCATTTGAAAGCTACTCTGAATATTCTCTATGCCTTCCTTAAAAATAATTGTCCATTAAATAAGCTGTACATCCATGCCCACATCTATTCCTGTTTAGAACAGGCTGGTCGAAATTTTTTTTTTTTTTAAATGACACCTGTTGCCTGAAAAATGTATTTTCCCAAATAATATAAAATTTCCCCCATTTGTCTCATGACATCTGACTGAAAACCCCCATTTTAGTTTTATGTCTTTGGCTGTCCTTTGTAAATTATAGAGCCAGTTTCATATGACACTGCTGCAACTGGGAATTCATTTCCAACTAATATTTTTGGTGTGACCACATGTGGGCCTCTTTGTTCACTGAAACCTGCAGGAATGTGAATGCGGACATTTTAAAATCTCACCAGGCTTTCTTCTCTCTTGTTGAGTTGTCCCTTCGCTGACACGGACCGCTATTTTCCCCTCACTCACTCAGCTTCTCTGATTTGCTTTCTACAACCCTACACATTTCTCATCAGCTTGTTGTGAGCTCTGACACATCCCAAGTAAGTTATTTATTTTGACAGTTGTGTGCGTAATACATCTAATGTGGGATGAACCTAAGAGTCAGATAACTAGTTATTTTAGTCCTCGGAAACAATTTCATTATCTTGTGAAATGTACTTTCAACACTCAATCCTAGCAAGTAATGAATGATATTGTGTAACATGTTTGCAGCAATTACCTTTGGAAATGAAGACTCCCTCTGGTGCTATTGATAGAAAGCAAGGTGAGGCCCTTTTTCTTGTAGAAGTCCGGGGATTCTGTACAAGGCCAGCAATCCTGCAACACAAGCATAGGACCTCTGTTAGGCTTGGTTAGGTATAATGACCCGAGCCCTCCAAACCCCTCCCAATTCAGGTTCAGCTCTGTCCCAGGCTCTTAGACCAATCCCAATCCTAGTCAGTGGGAATTAAAGGATGCTCAGACCAGTGGCTCCCTACCTGCTCATCTGGTCAGCCTTTATCTGGTTCTGTTTCTTCTTTCCTTTCCCTCTCTCCCTCCCTCCCTTCCTCTCTTTCGCTCATTCTTCCATTCTTCCATTCTTTATCTCTTTTTCTTGTTTTTCTTTGAATAGTGACTGAAGTCAGGCAAATCTAAGAACAGTTCTAACATTCACTTATTGTTTGACCTCAGCAAGTTGCTTAATTTTACTAAGCCTATTTTTTTTTTCATCTCTCTAAAATAGGGATAATACCCATCACCTTGTGGGGCAATTATAACAAAATATTATATTTAAAGTACCTAACATTTAGAAGGTTCTTGATAAATGGTGGCTATTTTTATGACTCAGTGTCACAAGTTATTACCTTGTTTTACATATTGAACGATTGTTACACCCAAAGCTTATCTTTTTTTTTTTTTGTTACCTCATTTAATCATCACAACAAAGCTATGAGGTAGATAACATTATTATTACCATGTTATTTTTTTACTTTTATTTTTTACAGGTCATAGAGAATAGAGCACCGTTATGAACCAGGTACCCTATTCCTTCTTTTTTTGCTTCTTCAAACTAGTCACCAAGCAAGTCCTTTTTTAAAACTATTTTTACAAAATAATTTCCCTTTCCCCTCCCCCCTTCTCCTCCCTCCCTCCTTAAACCTGCTATTTCTAGTCATCTCTCATAAGTGATATAACACAATTTTTGTCCTTATATATCTTGCTTGTTTCACCATATGATGTGTTCAAGATTCTTCCATGTTTCAGGGTGGCTCATAACTCTTCACTTTTTGCTTATGGCCAAATAATATTCCATTTTGCCTATGCACCACATTTTATTTATCCATTGATTTGTTGGTGGACACTTGGGTTGTTTCCACCTTTTGGCTACTGTGAATAATGCTGCTATAAACACTGGTATACAAGTATGTTTGTGATCCTGTTTTCACTCTCTTTGGACATATACCTAGAAATGGGATTGGTGAGTCAAATGGTAATACTATGTTTAACATTTTAAGGAAAAACCATATTGTTTTCCACAGTGGCTGTACCATTTTGCATTCCCACTAACAATGCACTAGACTTTCAATTCCTCTGCATCCTCTCCAACATCTATTATTTTCCATTTTTAAAAAATTATAGCCATCCTTGTGGGTATGAAGTGCTACCTCATTGCGGTTTTAATTTGCATTTCCCTAATGGCTAATGATATTGAGCATATTTTCATGTGTTTATTATCCCTTTGTATATCTTTTTTGAAGAAATGTCTATCCAAGTACTTTACCCATTTTTTAAATTGGATTGTTCATCTATTTGTTGTTGACTTGTAGGAATTCTTTATATATTCTGGATATTAAAGCCTTATCTGATATATGGTTAGAAAGTATTTTCTCCCATTCTGTAGGATGCATTTTCCCTTTCTTGATAATTTCCTTTGAGGCACAAAAATTTTCAATTTTGATGAAACCAAATTTTGTTGCTTGTGCCTTTGGAGTCATATCTAAGAATCCACTGCTGAATCCCAGGTAATGAAAATTTGACCATATGTTATCTTCCAAGATTTTTATAGTTTTAACTCTTATTTTTAGGTCCTTGATCAATTTTTAGTTAATTTTTGTATATGGTGTGAGATAGGTGTCTAAATTCATTCTTCTGAATGTGCCTGTCCCCTTTTCCCAACACTATTTGTTAAGAAACTATGCTTTCCTCACTGCATATACTTTGCACCCTTGTCAAAAATCACTTGGCCATAGATGTGTGAGTCTATTTCTGTACTTTCAATTCTGTTCCATTGATCTATTGTCCACCTTTGTGCCAGTACCACACTGTTTCTCGTTCTGTTCTGGCCATAAACTCTTATTCACATAACTGGACTGTGGACATGTCCATGGTGATGAGTTCTCTGTCTCCTTTCTGTTGATTGTTCTACTGAGAAGCTTTTAGCTTTTGGGGTGCACCCAGTTTCCAAAGCCTGGTTCTTTCTTTTGGGTACATTAGTTATTTCTTCAGAGAACCCCTGTGGGTCCCTCTTGGTGGGAGAGGCCTGCAAAACTCAACCTCCTATTCTGTACTTTGGCCCCTGCGTGGCTTGGAGCTATGTGCCGCAGAAAAACATGTTCTTAAGCTTAATCCATTCCTGTGGGTGTGAACTTCTTGTAAATAGGACTTTTTGATGCAAATTTTATTGAGATATAATCATACACTATATAAACCATCCAAAATATACAATGGTACACAGTGTCATCACATTGTTGTGCAATCATCACCACAATCAATTTTAGAACATTATTACTCCAAAAATAAAAAAAAAAAACATATAGACATAAAAAAGAAAACCCAAAACATCCCATATCCCTTATACCCCCACCAGCTTAGCACATTTGTTACTGTTGATGAAGGAATATTAAAATCATACTGTTAACTATAGCCCATAGTTTGCCATAGGTACATTTTCCCCAATGTATCACTCTATTATTAACTCTTTGTAAAAGTGTCATACCTCTGTTCTGGTTAATGAAAGAAATTAGTTATATTTGTGGTGTTAATCACAGACATAGTCTACCACAAGATTCACTGTATCATACATTCCCATATTTTAACCTCTAGTTTTCCTTTTGGTGACACACATGACTCTAAACAACCCCTTTCAACCATATTTACATACAATTCAGCACTATTACTTACAATCCCAATAATGTGCTACCATAAATAAGACCTTTTGATGAAGTTATTTCAGTTAATGTATGGCCCAACTCAATCAGGAAGTATCTTAATCCTATTACTGAAGTCCTTTATAAGTAGAATGAAATTCAGACACATAAAGAGAAATCCAGAGGGAGCAGCCAGAAGATGAATGTCAAAAGAACCCAGAAGAAAAGGAAGAAGCTAGGAGAGGTCAACATGTGCATTGTCACATGACATAAAAGCCAAGGACCAAGGATCATGAGGAACCAACCCAACAGTGCCACAATCTTCTGGGAGAAAGCATCACCTTGATGACACCTTGATTTTGGACCTCTCCTAGCCTCAAAACTATGGGCCAATAAGTTCCTATTGTTTAAGCAACCCTGTGCATGGTATTTATTTTAGCAGCCAGGAAATTAAAACAGCCTCTAAATGTGGTTCATACCTTAGGTCCTATAGAAAGCACACTGTTAAACCTCATACTCCTCTGTACAGTCTTTTTGGGGTTCCTAGAAAGCTGATTTAAGCCTTAGCTACTCTTACTAGCATTCTCTGGATACACAGGATTTTTTTGTTGTTGCTGTTTTTACCATACCAGTCAGTAGACAGTGACCTCTCCTGATCTCTCCATCTCTTTGGTCCATTATCTATCTTCTACATCTTTCACCTTCTCCCTGAAACACCACATGGTAACATTCAAATGGGAGAGCTGCACACATTCCTTATTGAATGTAATAAATGACTTAATTATGGAAGTGAGTACTTGGTAAATTCATGCCAGGAGAGGGGAAAAGAATTCCACTTTTCCAAAGGGCAACCTACCCTCCCCATCTGCAGCTTTCTTTACATAATTAGGGAGAGGGGGATGCAGGAATGACCTCCCTTGTAAGAGTTGTGGTGAGGTTGCTGACAGGCTTTGCCCTAAAATTAGAATGCATGCCACTCTGTGCCTCGTCATTCAGCTGTGGATGATTGTCAGCAATTCCAGAGAACAAGGAAAAGTTTCTATTGGTATTTTATACTCTCATTTTATAATATTCTATTGAATGCCTACCATATTCCAAGCATGTGTTATTTTATTTAAACCTCAGTAGAATTCTATAAGTATGTCCTGTAACACCTGTTTTATAAATGAGGACACTGAGGTTCTTTCAAATTATCAAACTTGTCATAAGTCACACAGCTAATAAAGGATATATTTTCATTAATTCTTCCAACAATTATTTGAACAGGTAATAAGTTCTAGGGAAACTTCTGGGTGCTGATGATACAATAGAGAACAAATGTTGCTATTTCTGTTTGTGTCTGTTTTCTCCCAGTTATTGTGTGATCATCTCTATAACCCCAGCGATCACTACCAGTACACAGGGTAAGAGCTCAGTGATAACTTGTGGATTAAACCAGTTACTCGTCAAACATTCTCTAAATGAGTTATTCTCAATCCAGAGCAATACTGCTCTCCAAGGTACTTCTGGCAATCTCCAGATACAATTTCTTTTTTCTGCCACAACTGGCATCTATTGTGTAGAAGCCAAGGATACAACCAAACCTCCTACAATTCACAAGACAGCCCTCTGATGACAAAGAATGGTCCATCCCCAATAGTGCCGAATTTGAGAAATCTTGCTCTAGGATTTGGTCTTCTCCATTCTACCTGCCAATTAAGTCTGGCTTTTGCCAATTAAATGGTTCTTACATTGGATCCTTTACCATTTGTGTGAGGGTCAACACCAAAAACTATTCCCTCTTGATAATTAAGTTCCATCAGAGCCACAAAAAAATCTAATCCATAAATACAATCATCCAGTGAACTTCCTCTTCTGAAGCTATGACTTTTCTATTTCCTCTGCACTTTTAGATCTAAAAACTTGGGTGTGGTCTAGATTAAACAAGAATTTCCTATGAATAGAGTAGACATCAATCATTGTGACTGTTAAGCTTCTCAAACACCTCCTTTTCTTGGAATTGTACCCAATACACAGAAGTGAGCTCCTGGTGGCCATGCCTATCTTCTGGCCATAGCTGGCAGACAACTGAGCCAATCTGAGCCTCTCTTGGCATTCTGAACCTCAGTTAGAGAAACATGGGGACTAGAGGTCTTGGAAGCTGAGCTGAGAAGCTCCAGGAGCTTCCCATGTTCTTCTGATCTTCCTAGAAGCCTGGATCTTCTGCTTTTCCTTCAGTTCTGCAAGCATCCCTAGTCATTACAACACCCCCTCTTTTGCCTAATTATTTCTCTTGCTTGCATGAAAATAACAATTTATTCAATACACAACACTATACTATCCCTCTTCCTATTTACAAAAAAAAAATTGAGGCAGTTTATTAGAAAAGCACTGGCATAATGAAACCAAAAGCTATTAACAAAATGTAAAAGATGAAAACCGAGAAACTGTGAAGCAAGCAAATATTTTCTTCATCTTGCTTCCTCAGTCAAATAACGTGATGGTACTATAGTCTAGCTATTCTGGGTTAGTGGTTTTCAACACTGTTAGTGCACTATAATAATATGTAGAGTATTTTGTTAATCTCCCTTACCTCCTCTTTCTCCAAGGATATTCTGATTCAATAGACCTGGGGAGGAGCCATCCATAATTTTCAAGAGTTGCACAAATGATTCTAACATGCAGCCAGGGTAGAGAAACATTTTAGGCTAGTGGTTTTTGCTAAGTCATGCATTCCAAAGATCCAGTGAAAGTTATGGACCCTTTCTCTAGGAAAATGCACATATACCTTTTATTCTACATTCAATATCAGAAGGTACACAGATGCTCTAAGGCCATTTAATATCCATCCTGGCTTCGATAGAAATGGGATTACGGGATGCACTTAATTTAGGAGTAACTTCCGCTAGTCTTATCATAGTCAAAGTAGAAGACAGAGAAGAGGGAGGGTTATAGGCCCAACACAGCATGTTTCCTTATAAAGAGGCCCACTGGAAGCCTAATCAAAAATAGTGGTATTGTGGTGATTTTTAATATCACTTAAAAAATTCTTAGAGTTTAAGTGCTCATAAAGACTCCATTTCAAAAACTAACTGTATTTTTTAACAACTGCTTGGAGTTTTACAGAGCTGCTTTTCCTCTCCTCCAAGAGGGCTGTGCTGGTTTGTATATTTATGTCTCCCAGAAAAAGCCATATTCTTTAATGCATTCTTGTGGGGGCAGACATATTAGTGGGGATTGGGTTGGAATCTATTGGTTCAGTGTCCCTGGAGATGTGACCCACCCAACTGTAGGTGATAACTCTGATTGGATAATTTCCATGGAGGTGTGACCCTGCCCATTCAGCGTGGGCCTTGTTTGGTTTACTGGAGCACTACATAAACTCACATAGAAGGAGCTCATGGCTAGATGGAGCTGAGACAGACATTCTGAAGATGGCTGTTGGAAGCCGACTCAGACACTTTGGAAAACGCCATTTTGAAATGAAACCTGGGAACAAGCAGATGCCAGCCATGTGCCTTCCCAGCTAACAGAGGTTTTCTGGATGCCAATGGCCTTTCTCCAGTGAAGGTACCCTTTTGTTAATGGACAGTTTGTGGCCTTAAGACTGTAACTTTGTAACCAAATAAACCTCCTTTTGTAAAAGCCAATCCATTTCTGGTGTTTTGCATTCCAGCAGCATTAGCAAACTAGAACATATTCTGGTACCAGAGAAGTGGGGTGCTGCTGCGTTTGCAAACACCAAACATGTTGGAATGATTTTTTAAATGGATAAGGGGAAGATTCTGGAAAAATTGTGAGAAGCTTGATAGAAAATGCCTAGACTGCTCTGAAGAGACTGTGGAAATACAGACTCCAAAGATACTTCTGATGAGGCCTTGAGCAGAAATGATGAATGTGTCATTGCCAACTGGAAGAAAGGCGACCCTTGTTTTAAAGTGGCAGAGAATTTGGAAAAATTGAGTCCTGGTGTTGGATGGAAGGAAGAATTTGAAGGTGACGAACTGGGATATTTGGCTGATGAGATTTTGAAACTAAAAGTTGTGGATATAGAATGGCTTCTCCTTGCAGCTTATAGCAAAATGAGAGCAGAGAGAGATAAACTTAGAACTGAACTCTTGGGTTCAAAGAAACCAGAAACTGATGGTTTGGGAAATTCCAGGCTTCTAGGAGGTAAGACCCCAGAAGCTACAGCCACACATGAAGATTTAACCAAACATGGAACCCAGCTGCCATTTCAGTGCAAGCCAAGATTGGATAAGGAGTTAAGCAGAAAGGATTTGTGGAAAGTCCTATTGTCTGATGGTTTTGACCCCTGTGTGCTTCATGTGAAGCCAAAGAATTTTTGAGGGATCTTTATAGATGGAGCCCCTGCTGGTCTGGACTGGAAGAGACAGACAAGGAACAAACTGAAGGAAAAGTTTCTTCAAAGACAGCCATGGAGGTTGAGGTCTGGAGTCAAGAGTTCTTGGGTTGGGAGAGCGGAGCAGCCCACATGCATGGAAAGGGTGAGCTTGCCCTGGAGGTCAAGGGCAGGCCTTCCACCTCGATGCTCAGGAATAGTTCTGCCACCCCAGGCCCCAAAGAAGGTGGAGCACATTCTCAGGAGACTGGGGAGAGCATGGCTGTTCTGAAGGGGCTGAGCATGTGCCCCGGAGATGGAAGAGAACCCAGGTGCTGCCCCAGTGTTTGAGGAGGGTGGGGCTGAAAAGTTGGTCTCTCCAATGTGTGGATATGTTGGAGAACTCACCCCAGCATTTGGAGAGAAAAGGGCTGTCACAAAGGCCCTTAGGAAGGGCTAGACTCCCGCTTTTTCAGGCCTCAAGGATAAACTGTCATTCTCTAGATGACTCTCAGACTTTGAAATCTAATGGAGTTTGCCCTGCGGGTTTTGGGAATTGGTTTGGTCCCTTAAACACTGTTTTCCTTACTGTTTCTCCTTATGGTAGTGGAAATGTTTATCCTATGAATGTCCCTCCTTTGTATATTGGAAGCAGATAACTTGTTCTAAGTTTCACAGGTACAGAGCCTGAGGGGAATTTTGCTTTGGGACAGACCATGCTTGTACCTGATTTTGATGGGATCTTGTACTTACTTATTGCTACTGAAATGATGTAAGTTTTTGTGATATTGTGATGCGATTAATATATTTTGTGTTTGGAAAGAATATGTTTTTCTGGTGTCCGGGGGGTGGAATGTGCTGGTTTATATATTTATGTCCCCCAGAAAAAGCCATATGCTTTAATGCATTCTTGTGGGGACAGACATATTAGTGGGGACTGGGTTGGAACCTATTAGTTCAGTGTCCCTGGAGACGTGACCCACCCAACTGTAGGTGATAACTCTAGATAATTTCCATGGAGGTGTGACCCCGCCCATTCAGAGTGGGCCTTGTTTAGTGTACTGGAGCACTATATTAACTCAGACAGAAGGAGCTCATGGCTAGATGGAGCTGAGACAGACATTCTGAAGACGCTGTTGGAAGCTGATGCAGACATTTTGGAGAACGCCATTTTGAAATGCAACTGGGAGCAAGCAGATGCCAGCCATGTGCCTTCCCAGCTAACAGAGGTTTTCTGGATGCCAATGGCCTTTCTCCAGTGAAGGTATCCTTTGTTGATGGACAGTTTGTGGCCTTAAGACTGTAACTTTGTAACCAAATAAACCCCCTTTTATAAAAGCCAATCCATTTCTGGTGTTTTGCATTCTGGCAGCATTAGCAAACTAGAACAAGGGCTTACATCCTAATCTCAAAACATCTGGCAATTACCATGGACCCTGATGTCAATCCCTCAGGCAATGAAACTTCTAATATTCCATTAGGAAAAACAGATCACTGTGACATCTGACCACCTGCTTGTTAGGATTTTTCCTGACCCTGGATTTTTGTAACAACCATCAATCCATGGTAGACATATTGCATGACTGAGGCAGATCTCTGATCAGTTCAGTTAACCAATTTCCCTTCATGTTGCTAACCTTTCTAGCCTGCTGGAGCAAAAACATTTCTTGATCACTAAGTGTCCAACATCTGTGATTGTCCCCGGACTAAAGTGATGACAGGATACATATGGTTCATTCCTTCATAATGGTTAGGGTCTATAGTTTGTCATTCACATACAACATGAAGTTGCAAAGGTTGAGGCACCATTAGAGGCTTTGAGCCTGAATCCTTTTGAAGACACCAAAGTTTAATTGAAAGCTCATTTTATGCCTTCACTGAAAGCCATTTGACATTGCAACATTTACTTTCTAAGAAAGGCATGATTTCATCACCAAAACAGGGAAACATGGTGTTGAAGTAGACTTTAAGAGTGATGTCAGTCTTTCAAAGAGACAGAATAGGAAGATGCCCATTTTGATGAACACAGAAATACTTGCCTGCTTCCAAATATTTTCTCTAGCAGCAACTCATGATGCCTAACAGAATCGCCGTTGAATTACTTCCCCATGCTAAACTTCTTCTACAGGACCACTGCCAAACATAGTATAACCCATTTACACCTCATCACCCAGCATGGGAAATTAGTTTGCCTGTTTCTTGACAAAGAGTGAAATCCTAAGGGACTTATCAATGGGATAAGCTAGAATTTTTCATGCTTTTTGGGAAGAACAGGTTTGAGAACTCATTTCAGAAGATCTTGAGGGTAGAATACACCCAGGTCCAGGCACTGGTGACAAACTGCATCTTCTTCAAAAATGTACTGACACTATTAGAGACGTCGTCCAGTCCAAGGTCAGTAAGTAGAGCACATTCTTGCCACAACTCTCCAGACCTGCACCCAAGCAGACATTGTCGCTCAGTCAGAGATCCCTTTTCAGCTATATCCAGAGGCAGCCTCACAGTCCCTCTCCACCCACCCATCCAAGAAGCCACTGTGATGAATCTGAGCTGATACAGGAAGAGAAAACCGGTAATCTTCCAATAGCACCTTCTTCTTTTTCCCTTTGGACAGAGCTTCAGGCTTTCCTTCCCAGAAAAAAAAAAAAAAAAAAAATAGTATCTCTCCTGTTTGGAAAACATTCTGAGAACAAAATGAAATACAAATTGAAGGTTGTTTCCATTTTTAAAGGGTTTGGGAAATGATTTGTTTTTAGAAATTTCTTCCTGGGATTTATATAATTTTCTCCCACCTTACCTCTCCTGTGTCCATTTTGGAGAAAAGCACCTCATTTATCTTTGGGAGACAGTAATGCAGAAACTCTAACTGAGCAGATTTCCCCTTGAGGATCAAAATATTTGTGTTAAATGAAATGAGAAATCTGCTAAGTGGTGACATGAATCCCCCAGGGAAGGATATTTTATAATTTCTAAAAATTCCTACTGAAATTCTTCTCTTGCCAAGAAAAGAGGAATGATTTCTATTAAAATTACTTCATGTCTGAATTACTCTCTGCCCCTTGGGAACATATAACATTACAGCTTTTACACTCAGTAATTTAGAAGGACAGGGGACACCTTATTTGGAAAGCACACAGGCTTAACACAAAAGGGTGGATATTTAAGTATTTTCACCACGTAAATCTCCTTTGGAAAATTTTGCACTTAAACTGTTCAAATTAAAGCTAGTTTTAACAACTGGTTTCTATGATTGTCTGTGTAAGTCTTTTTAACACCATTCCCCGAAGGTGCATAGAAAATCCTTTGGTTGGTGTTCAAGAGTTGCTTGCACCTTTTATTAAAAAGAGTAGATGGCATCTCTTTATTAAAGTGATTGCATGCTTTGAAGCCAGTCAAATCAGGAAATTTTATTAAAATATATGTAGATGTGTATATACACATGTGTATATGTGGGCCTCGTGTGAAGGTTAAGGAAAGGCACAAGAGAGAGATAGGAAATAGGTTTCAATTCATGAACCGACTCTGGTTAACTTACAGATTTTACAGGCACTGTATTGAGAAAGATTCAAAGACCAAATTCAGCAGGAAAAAAGAGGCACCCTGAAAGATTAGCATTCTACCATGATCCCAGGAGGCCAAAGTTAAAGCACAAGTACCAAACACAATTCTCATCCTTGGTGCGTGTTAAATATCAACAAAGGCACTCTCTGGTGGGTGGAGGTGGAGCTGTTTTCTAATTTTCTACAGTAGATATGTATTGTTTCTGTAATGAGATAAAACCATCTTGAAGATTTGAAAAAAACTGAAAAAGTGTATTTGATCATTTCTCCTTAAGTTATCTCAAACCTTGGGGAAAGTAATAACATTATTTTATTTGTGCCTGTGAGGAAAAAATCATCTTTGGGACCAATGGAAAGCCTGGCAAGGGGCATAACATCCATTTGTATGTTTTAAAAGTCAGTAATTCTTTGGATTATTAATTAATTATTAATTATGTGGTTATCTGGTGGCATATACAAAGGATTTATCAAAGCAGAGTCTGCCATCACAGAGATGTAGGATGACTGGAAGAGCAAGGTGGTAAGAGTATGCACAGACTAGAACAAGAGCCAGACTGTTACTGATTTCTACAATAATTGCACACTTCCTGTACTCTTCCTTGCTCTCTCTCATTACCTCTCTCCCCCTTCACACACACATACACACACATACACACTTTCCTTACCTGTCAAAAGGAGAGAACAGTAGCATCTATTCCACATTATACAGTGGGGTCTAAATGAGCCAATATATTGAGAAGCACTTTCTACACTATAAAGCATTACAGAAATGTCAGTGCTATCGTTATTAGCAGTAATTATAAACAACCTTGATTTCTATGTTAATGAAGGGAAATGGTGGTATCCAAAACATAAATAATCTGAGTTTATTTTCTCACATTTTAGTAACTGATTTCTAGTTAGCATAGATGCAACTATTATCAGAGTATACATCATTCAACAAGTCACAGCAATGATGAAATAGAGTCCCCCCAAAAGTTAAGTGCTGATTCAAGGTCACATTCACCATTAGGGTGGAAAGTGAACTAGAATCTGTCGTTTTTCTCTCCCCATCTAGTCTTTTTCTCTTCAGTATATGCTGCTCTTTCTTGTTTATCTTTATAATAATATTTCTCTGGACTATTTGATTTGAATAAGTTAGTCTAGGTTTGTCTGAAGATGCCAACAAAATTATTTAGCTTTGCCTGAACAATCCCCACCTGACAGAAGAGACTTCATCTAGATAGGTGATAAAGAATCTTAGCCTTAGACAGAAATTTTGCCATGGATTGCCAAAATGTAAGTTTATCCAATATACGGATAAACATCACCCAAATGAATAAATAACCTAGTGCATATGGTTAAAAGAATAAAAGTAATATGACACATTAGAACATTCATATTCTCTTTCCTCCAATATTTGGACATAGAATTAGAAAAATAAGAATACTTAATTCACAGAGGTTTTAGTGCTCAAGTAATAATTAAAATAATAGCTATGATTTAGTATACACATAATTTGTTCCCGTATTTTAAACATATTACAGGTAATCTTTATAGGAATCCCATAATGGATTGACATTCCCAGTTTACAGGTGTGGAAATTGAGGCCCAGAGACATTAAGTAATTTCTTCAGTTACTAAATAGTGGCTACTTAAGGACAGAGCCAAGTTCTGAACCTCCAGGGCCCATGCTCTCTCCACACTGAAATGCGAACACATTAGTATTGGGGAGTCAATTATAATCTTTTTTCTCTGACTAAAGTAGTTCAAATGGTGGCAAACATGCTCAGGGGCTAAATAAATTATTTGCTCAAGGCTGTGTGCCATTTGGTAGTGGCAAAACCAAGCCTAGAATCCAGCCTCTTGACTTTTTAATTAGGGTTTTGTCCTTTTCTTTGGTCAGCCTTCAGTGTTACCCCACTAGCATGTAGACTTCTGGCCTAATTCTTCTCTTCTAAGCAGTTCTTGGATGTGGTGGTGTTTCATTCACTAAGTAAATTGAGAAGCTGAGCCCATGAAGATTTATGGAATTGGTGCTGACAGGTAGAGAGGAAGGCGTGAAACTTGGTGGTTTCTGAGAAGTACAAGATGGTGAGAGCTACAACAAGGTGACATGGCTAATCTCCTGAAATAGACTGTAACTAAGCAGGGAAAATTCCACGTTTCATAAAAGAGAGATAAAAATTAGCAGAAATAAAGCACAGCTTCTGTGGCCTTGCCTGTACCCTTGTGCAAGTCTCTGGTCCCCTTGTGCAAGTCTCTGGTCCCTTTGTGCATCTTTCTAATGGAAATACTAGTATCAGTCCACTCATACCAAGAGTAAGGAGCAACCAACATAATGATTGTAAAGCAATCTGCCTAAAAAGTGTGTAATCAAAATGATTAAAATAATGATATGGGCAGCTTGCAGGTGAGATGCCTGCTCCAATTTGAGCCAAGTTCTTTCAAGTTGTACTTTTTTAGAAGAGTTCTGCTTCAATCTGTTGAATTGGACTATTTAACTGAAATACATTTAATAATTTCCCTTGGGCAGCTCTTGATACTTTTTTACTGTTTTCTTTTTACCTTTTTTATTTTGGATTTGATTTAACACCTGGGTAATACTATTTATCATGGTTACCATAAATTATAGGAGACTAAATAAATATTGAGAGAGCAGGAGAGATTTGATTACATTACCGAATACGAAAGGTTGAGTACTATTTCCCACACCAAATAGATTTTCTTGCTTGAGCATGCAATTCCAACATTGGATTTAGTTTTCATAAATCTAGACATTTTCTAAATGGGTAAATCGCCAGCATGACTACTTGGTTTTTCTTTCTTGCTTAAGCCTCAACATATTTTTCATCCTTTGACTTTAATCCAAATTGGCAAGTTATGACCAAGAATTGATAATAAGGGGTTATAGTCACAGACTCTATTACAAAATATACCTGGAATAAGTAGGAATGTTTATATTGTAAATATAAATTTTAGACACATGAGATTTATGACATGTCATAAATATATGGTAGATTCCCTCTTGACAAGTGGGCCTGAATGGGGAAACTGCAGCTAAGATGAAATAATAATAATTATGGTAATAAAAGGAACTTAAGAGCAAGCAGAAAAGATTGCTGTGTGTCTTCAGTGGAAAACTAGGCATTGTTTAGAGCAGTTAATTTCAATATCCCTGGCCTACAAATGTGTCTGTTCTTTGGATTCTCCTTTGAACTGGTTGTATTCATCTAATAATGAGTTAAATGAAATATTTGACACGTTAATTTTATATCTGTGTGAGAGTCATGGTTTTGCCTTCTTAAAAAATTATTTTTCCAATTTTGATTGTGCTTTACTGTATTAAATCTGCACATGCATTTTCTCATGTAAATCATACAATCACATACATGAGCCATATAACTCCCTTTGAAAAGAGAATCTTACAGAGGTCAAATAAGTTGCCCATCTAAGTGAAATGAGATAGAAAAATAGGGAAGCATTCTCTACTACTCAGAAAATGTACAGATTTTTGGTTAGTTCTCCATCACTTCTGACTAGGTATGTTCATCAGGTAGAATTCCTTGCTTCATTTTCCCTTTTGAGAACATATTTTCCCAAAGTGCTTCCTGGTCCACATTCCTATCTACAATCTCACCAAACCACACCTTTCTTTGATGGCTAACAACCTCAATATCTGCCTAAGATCATTGTTAATTCAACCCTAGCTTAAGGATTCCTTCAAATGAGGTTGTGACCTGAAGAACAATGGGGAGAAGAGTCCTGAGTCTAGAAGACAGAAAGGAGGAGGTAGTAGGTGCAAAATGAAGATTTCTGAAGTCTTTCCTAAAACACAGTAGCATGATTGGTGAAGCAACAAGAGGGCATGCAATGGAATTTAGTGTTTGGGAACCTGACACTTAATTCACAACACCACTATCAATGTATTCCTGCAAAATGCTCCCAAGTGCCCCATCTTCCCCTGGCTTCCATTCTCTCTGGAATTTAACTCCTTGCTTTTAGGCTCGGACTCTGTAGTGAGTGATGCATATTCTTTAACTGTCTCAAATAGAAAAATCGTACTAGGACAGATGAGGGGTGAAACCTGGGCAGCTCTGTTGACCTCCCTGGGCCCCAGTTTCTTCAGCCATCAGAAAGTCAGGATTGAAGATCCCTTTCAGTTTTAAAATGAAATCATTCAATAATTAGTCTGCATCATTAAGTGAAACATAATTCCCATGAGAAATTAAATATAAAAAATTATTGGGAGAATTTAAAAATATTTATTTAACCCCTTTATTTATTTAAAACTTATCTCATTCTAAAAGAGAGTTGAGATGACTTACTGGATTTTTGTTTAGTGGTAACCCATATCTTATTGTCTGTGGAAGAGATTCCGTGTCAAGTAAGGGAACTGTATTAGCTAGGACTTCTGTTTGTAAGTTACAGAAACCCACTCTGCCAGCTAAGATAAATAATGGTCTCCTGGAATCCAAAACAGGAATGCTCCTTGGACCCATAAAAGACAGGAACTAGGAACTGAAATGACCTTAACATTGTTGACTCCAAAATCTGCTCCCCACTACACACCTGCATCATTCATACCCATTACAGAATATGGCATATGGCAGGGAAAAAAAGTCCAAAGAACAACAGCCACACATTTCTATACTATTCAGATAAAGACCAACTTCTCTAAGTACTAATCTGAAATTCCTGGGGAAGTAATTGGCCCAGCTAGGGTCAGATGCCCACCTCTTGATCAATTAACTATGGCTAAAATCTGGGAAAGGTGTCCTGATTGAAATAGTTGCCCTCCCCAATCCAATTAACAGTAACCTGTGGGCAGAGACACATTGTGCAAAATGGCCGATGGAAACCACACATTCACTATTAACTGAGGCGTGAAGATGGGAAAATTCCCATAAAACAAGGGATTTGAATAAGCACTCAAACGATGCCCTCCGTAAGTTCCATAAAATGGACCATTATTAGATATTACAGTGCTGATGAAACATTAAGTTAAGTAATACCATAAACCTCACTATAAACTCATGTGAGAGGCTTCATTCATTCCCTCAGTCTACAGGACATTTTGACACAAACAACTAAAAGTGATATAATAAAACACACTGTATTCTTCCCCCAAATCAACATCTTTCTTTTCATTCTCTTGGGGCCCTTGCCTGTGGTCCCAATAAAAGTCTTGCACATTCCTGAAAAGAGTTCTTTATCTGTTTTTTCAGCAATTTTCTTTTGATTCTTGGTCTTCATTTATCCCATAAAAGCACATTGGAACATCAATGCATATCCCTGTTTTTGCAATTGTTCTTTCTGCACAATTAGGCATAATAATTAAAACATCCTTTTTGTCTGAAAGGCAATTAAAGTACAACTTTGGAAACATACAACAATAATATTGAATAATGCTGCATTTGTCAATAAGGTTATTAAATGGGCAATAGATCTTAAAAAGCAGATAGCCTTTCCTTGGTAAACAGATCACTACTGAGATTACTTACATGGCTGTAATAGGTACTATATACCAATGGCTGCCTTAGTGAGTTTTCTAGCTTGCTGTGTTTCTAGTCCTTTATCAGAAATGAATGCTTTGCAGTGATTGGCACATGTCCACTGATGTGCTGATGAAAAATGAGTTTAAAACTACTTGGAATCAGCAGACAGCCTAAATAGGAGCAAACATTACCATTACAGATGAAAAAATATATTTGAGAAAAGGTCTTAGAAACAGAATGAGAGATGATAGACTTGTCAAATGCTAAATGAAAGACCACAGTGGCAGCTACATAGTACTTACTTAATAAATGCAGTAACCACTGACCAACTACAGTTTTGAAATAACTTTAGTCATCCTTATCAGACATATCTATCTCCTCCTCTCTCTACTAAAACAACCACTTTATTGGCATGGATGTTTTATTTTTTGTTCATTATGTTATCCCCAGCACCTAGAATAGTGGCTGGCAACAGGTGACACTTAATAAATATTTTTGTTTGTTTTACTGTGTCTGTTTTGTTGTTTATTGACGTATCATGTATATACAGAGAAGCATACATGTCATAAGTATAAAGCTTGCTGAATTTTCACAAACTGAGCACACACGCCCATGCAACAAGAACCCAGATTAAGAAAAATATTATCAGCATCTCAGAAAACCCCTTGCTCTCCCTTCCATTTTATAACCCCCAAAAGGGTAACCACCATCCTCACTTCTAACAGCATAGATTAATTTTGCTTATTTTTGGACCCTATATAAATGGAATCACATAATATCAAGTGTTTTGTGTAAGACCTCTTTTACTCAACTCTACGTTGGTAAGATTTATCAATATGTGTGTAGCTGCAGTGTATTCACATTCATTCTCATTGCCTCTATCATATTTCATTGTGTGACTATACAACAGTTTATTTGCCCACTCAACTATTGGTGGGCCTCTGGACAGTTTCCAGTATTTAGCTACTACAAATAGCGCTTTTATGAAGATTCTAGTTCATACCATTTGGTATTCATATTTCTGTTGGGTACATACATAGGAGTGGAATTGCTGGCTCATAAAATATGCATATGTTCAGATTTAGGCATAAATATTTATCAAATAAAGTAATGATTTGAGCTTTCAAATAACCTATATTTTAATTATTTTGATTGAGGGGGGATTTAATAAAATTTGACACCTTGATTTCCACATGAGGAAACTAAGGGCCAAGTTTATTTAAGAAAAGCAGTAGAGTAGAAAGCACACTGATACCAACTAGCTGTGTGGTATTGAGTAAGAATCCTTTGGCCTCTGTTTCTTCATATAAATTGAAGAAACTGAATCAGATAATCTCATAATTACTTCCACATTCCAGTTCTAACATTTTATAAATCTCTTGAGGTATAACTGTCAGAGCCATGATAAGAAATCATGTTTCCAAACTCCTATCCACTACTCTTTATTTCATATTAGCCTTCATTTCAGTGAAATTATTGATACAATTAATTATTCTCAAAGTCAATAATTAATATACCTGATCTTTACTGAATGCTTTTCCCCAGTGTTTTTCATGTATCTACACATTAAATTCTTATAACACTCCATTAGGTAGTAATTATATCCAACCCCATTTTAGAAATGAGGAAACAGGCACTGAATGGACATATGCCCAGTCTAAGGCCACAAAGATGTTCAGTGATTGAGCTAAGTTGTTTTGACACTACACACAGATAACACCTTTATGTGTGGTCAACTTTGAACTTCAACAGTATTCAATATCGAATCCTTTTGTTACAACTTAACAGCTGTTTCTAGCCACTTGTTCCAATGGGAATCAGTTTCTCCTTGATTCCCAGATGTGGATTATTGCATACCCAGTATGAAATAAGCCAGAGTCCAGTAGCATTCCCCACGAGGTGTTCTCAGCCTGGCTTGAGCACTGAGAGAATCAGAATCTTCACTGAAATAGCCTGATATGATCCTCCTAGTGCTGGTCTCTATCTTCAAAAACTTTGCACAGGTTGCTTAAGTCAGAACTTTATGAAGGCAGCAAAAATAATAAATGATGAATTACTGAACTCATACTAGGAAAGAATGCTAAAGAGAATATAAAAATTATGCATCATTATCTACCACAAGCTATAAATATTATGCATCAAGGATCTGATGTTAATGTCTAATGCCAGCTTGTTAAGAAACTGGTGAAAACCTTTAATCACATGGTAAGTAAAATATTTCTGCCTGATCCAATTCTATATTCCATATTCTATGGGCCCACTTTTCTATGTTCCATGAAGATTATCATAAGCTCTAAATTTCCATTTGCTTACATCCTGGGTTCTTGGTTATTCAGTTAACCTTGTCTGCAATTGCTCTAATTGTTGACTTAATGATGGTTTGTTCATCAACTGAGGCTTTGCTTTCAGCCAAAATACTCAGCAACAATACGGCTGGGAATCTTGTTTCTAGAAATCATCCCTTTCTCTCTCTATATAAGGGGCTGTGGTTCACAATTCACTTCTTCTGAAACTGATCTAAATCTTCTGGCCAAAGTTCACTGCAGTGTGCATTCAGTCCAGCCCCAATGTTGAGGGTGAGTGATGAGTAAGGAAGTGACCATACTCTATATGGTTTTGGGAAAGATGGGTTTCTCTTCAACCTGCCCTTACATTCACTTCTCAGAGAATCAGATCACACACACCTACACACATATATCACCTTAATTACTACATACTTCCTTATCAAAGTCCATAACATGTGTTTCAACTACTTACCACACAAACTAGACATTATAAACATTTAGGATGGCACTTCTACTTGGCCATTTTGCTTTGGTATGTGTAGACTTTAGAATGTCCAAAACTGGAAAGTGGTCCCAGTTCTCCATCTAAAGACATGAGGATTGTATCTCAGCAAAAGTTGATGATTATGAAGGTTTCCCAAGCCCTGCTCTTTGGTCATCTCCACTCCCTGACTCCATAGTCCACTTGTGACCTCTAACAAAGTTCAACAACTGCAGCTAATTCCAGACCTTTTCTGCTACCTGTGGTTCAGCCATTAGAAGACCTCAATGTCTTCACCTTGATCACTAATGATTGGTTCTGCAATTATTTAACATGCATGGACTGAATAAGTGACCAGGAAGAATTTTGATTAGCAACTTTCTAATTAGACAGAAAACTTCAAAACAGATTCAAACAATCTGTTGTCATTAATTAGTTCAAGGACTGTAAATCTACAGGTTACCCACATCAGAGACAACAGCTTCTATATTCTCTTTCATGGTAACAATGTGGATGGCAGAGCTAGACCATGCAACAGAGTAAAGAAGAGAGGAGTGTTCAGCAAGACTGACAGCTAGCCAACTTTACACACTGAGATTTTGCATTTTCTGAAGTGTGTGGTACTCCTGTCATAAAGCTTTCATTTTCCTTACTCCTCTTGTTTAAGTGACTAGTAGTTACAGTCTTAAGGCCACAAAGTGTCCAAGGTAACACATCAGCAATCGGATACCTTCACCGGAGGACGGCCAATGGTGTCTGGAAAACTTCTGCTAGCTAGGAAGGCAGCCGTCATCTGCTCCAAAGCTCCGGCCTCAAAACGGCTTTCTCCCAGGACGTTCCTCTCTAGCAAGCCTGCTGCTCTTCAAAACATCACTCCCAGCTGCACTCACTGAGCTTTCTCTCGCTCAGTCAGTTCATTTATATGGCTCCACTGATCAAGGCCCACCCCGAATGGGTGGGGCCACACCTCCATGGGAACAGCTCATCAAAATTATTACCCACAGCTGAGTGGGGCACATACCAAGAAAATCTAACCAGCACCAAAAACGTCTGTCCAACAAGACTACAAAGATAATGGCATTTGGGGGACACAATACATTCAAACCGGCACACTAGTGTTGGTGTTTTTTTAAGTAGACAGAAGGAAAGCCCATTCTCACAATTTGGACAGGTGTAGATAGGTAAAATACTGAGATCATGATCCAATCCTTTAAAACAAGGTATAAATTAAGAGACAAGAACAGAGTGTGTGAATAGAGATCTCTTTTTCCACATTTTTGGACCCAGACTGTCTAGCATTCAATCAGATACATTAAACTAAGATATCAAAGTACAAGCAGATGAGAGCTGAGAAACACCAATGGCAGGACACCTGAAGAAGATCCACAGACCCCTGCTGCTGAGGTTTCTTAGGGCTGACCTGATTCTGGCTCTTCCTAAAGCATAATTTTTTGAAAGGGCAATGTAGACCAGAGGAAGAAGTTACTGCATTAAAAGAAGGTAACATTACAAATAAATTGGCAAACTCAGTGAAGTTGGAGGAGCATTTTTAGGTCACCAACACCTTATGAAAATATAATCACAAATAATAAGGGGGAACTGGAAAATGTTTATGTGAAATGAAATGAGCCCCTATGACTATATCTGGAGTTTGACCAAATGGACCAGAGGGTCTGCACGTGGCCCATTCCTTTCTGCACTGGACACAGAGCATTTTCCTCATACTACAGATATTATAATAAGATAAAAAAAGTACATGAAAATAAAGTAAAAAATATTAAATAGAGGACGCATGGAAAGAAGTTTGGCAGGACTTAATGACATAGAACAAAATGAAATAACAAAATAATTTGAAATTCAAGAGTTAAGCCTGTATTTTTGGAGTCTTCTGGGTACCATTGACCTGTTACTTCTCCCATTGACTCTTGTCAAGTCTAAACAGATAATAAATCATGTGGTTACATAACTATATCCCACCCCTCCTGTGTCAAGGTCACTGCTTGAAGCTAACCATGGATTGAAAACAGGCACAAGTTTTCTCCAGGAGTCTCGTATAAGTTGACCTGGGGTTGCAGTAAAATAGTTAGCTACTGCTTAGTTTGACCTACTTAGCAATACTCTAATTTGAAGGTTAAGCTTGCCCAGAGTAGAGAGTAGAACAGATTTCATGCTCTGTATACTTGCAATAAACCTGGCATTTCATGAGATCTGCATATTTGCAATAGATCACCTTTTACTTATGCTAGATTGAGGGGACTGCTATTTTCACATAGAAACAATCTCTGACAAATTTGGGGTCTCAGCTGAAAACAAATTCTCCCACTGGTCAGAAACATAATTACCATTTAGATTCCAATCAGAAAACAGAAACCACTCCAGGCATTTCAAGCAGATAGAATTTCACAGAGGAAACTGATTACATAGATGATGAAAGAATTAAGGAGAAAACAGGAGATAACGAGACATCCCAGAGATTGAGAACAACAATAAGCTCCTGCCACCCTAGGACTTATTTGTTCCCTAGGAACAAAGGGAAGAGGCTGTCTTCCCAAATCCAGGATCTGGATGAAGAAAAGTGCTTTCCAGCAGAAGCCAGCTCCACAGAAGAGGCAAAATAATGTTGCCAAAGATGCCACCAAAAGCAGAAAGCACAGGAGGAATATCCTGGATTCTCTCCCCCTCTTTATAACCTGTTTATGCCAATGTATCCCATTGCTAGAGGTCTAGGGGTCTGAGAAATATAGTTTCTTATAATAGAGAGCAGAACAGAATATGGATATGAAAGCAAATAGGTAAAGATCTTCCCCTACATGGGTTCTGGAAAACATTTTGTATAACACAATTAAACACAAACAATTTAGGATGGTCTGGGGGGCCATATAACATATTATATTTTTTATTTGTGTGATTGTCCTGAATTTTTTCCTTTATCCCATTTCATTCAAATCCTCAGCACTTTATCTCAGGGACTTTTGCAAGATGGAAAACATAAGTTACTTGAAATCATAGGTTCTTATATAAAATAAATACCTAAACTAGCTGCAGATATTATGCAAAAAGTTCTAGATAGGAGAGAATAGAGGGATGTGCTCATGTAAGAAGCAATCAGGGAAAGGAGAGTAATTCCAAATATTGCAAAAAGGAAACAGTAAACTGGATTATCCAAGACTCATGCTATTCAGTGGGTGATAAACCAGAGAGAGGGCATGCTTTCAAGGGGGATGGATATGTGCTGTCCAAGTGAAGCCTAAAACCTAAGAAAGCCCTGCCTTGCCCTAAATGGGTTCCAGATACAGCACAGTTTCTGGATGTGAAGAAAGGAGGCAAGCCGAGGTATCATGTGTATCAAAAGAAGCCAATAAGCTTCAACTAATTCCCTATCCCAGCCTTTCCTACTCAGTCTTAACCTCAATGTTTTTACCATTCCAGGCAGAAAACCAATGGGACACTCAAAAAAGCTTTAGTGGAAAAATTTAACATTGGAACTATAAGCTTAAATCTTGAATAGGATTTAGGAAATCAACAAGAATAATGAGGCATTTTGTGATCAATCCTTGGTAGCCAATACATACAAGGCCTGAAGAGTAAAGGGAGATAACAATGTTGCCAAAGCCCCACAAGAGCTGAAACCATGGAGTAAGTGCCTCCCAGGTTCTGAGGCCACAGAGGAAATCTTCTGTTCCAACTGCTACATTCCCTGATGCTACCGTAAGACAAGAAAGGAAGCAAAAGGAGTGAATAACAAACAACTTTCTCTCCTCTTTCCTTTTAGACTCCTGCTGGTTCCTCTTGTTGGCTAAACCCAACTGGAAGCCAAAGTGTAAGAAAGCCCAAATGAGGCTAACTGTAGAGGTCTCAGAACACTGAGTAGGAAGAAGGACTAAAAATGGGAAGCGTTAAATAAAGAACAACCAGTACACAACAGCTCCAAATTCTGTAGGGCCCAAAGCACCTACAATTTGGGATATCCACTGTAAAAAATCATATAAAAGTAAAAATGCAAAATTAGGTATAGAAATGCATATTTGTTTAGACACAGAAAAAAGTCAGAACAGATTTTAAAAACTGACAAATACCTCAAATACCATACAATCCAAAATAAAATGATATATTCTTATTAGTTAAATATCTAACCCATGTCTATAATCTTTTACTTCTGTACAGTTTGGGCTGAAATTCTTCATCGTCTCTTGATACAACAAGTTTCTAATATCAATTTCTATAAAGCGAATAGAAAGATAATTTATTCTTTTCTAGAATGATAAGTCAAAATTTGTTTTTTTAATTAATGGTTGTATACATAATACATGAAACTTCCCACAAAGATGTATTTGTTGTTTGTAATCTTGTAAGTTTGTGCCCTAAAAAAACAAGATTTTTCACAAATTCTGTTTTGCACAATTACCACAAAACTTTTTAATGTATGCTGCTTTTTAAATTGCATATGCTGCATTATCAAATATATTCCTGACAAGACAGTACTTCTATTTTCACTAGGTATTGATGAAACAAAATTGTACACTTACAATTAAACAAATCTAATGATTGAAAGAATTTTCCAGAGACTAGCTTCAGGCTCCATACATTGAAAACCTAATTTCAATTCCACAGGTTTCTGATTTCATGAAATAAATTTCCCCTAGGCTGGATCTTATAAAAAGCCTGCTGCATGGTGAAAAGGAAATACAGGTCAATGAGACCTGAACTTGAATCAGCAATCTAATATAAACTCATAATATAATTTACTTAAGAAAATTATTACCTAGCTCTGTCCACGCAAAAGGCCTAGAAGTAATTTCCTACCCAGCAGCAAGGAGAACTCCTAGTGTCCAGATTGTGCTCTACATACCATTTCCACTAAAAAGAACCTGATATCCTTGGAGAGACAGCTGATTCCAGGAAAGACAGAGTAATGCACAATATGAGGCTAGAGCATTGTGCTGGTTTGGATGTATTATGTCCCCCAAAACGCCATTATCTGTGATGCAGTCTTGTGTCGGCAGGAAATGTATTGGTGTTGATTGCGTTGGAGACTTTTGATTTGATGTTTCCATGGAGATGTGATCACTCAATTGAGGGCAAAATCTTTCATTGGATAATTTCCATGGAGGTGTGGCCCATTCAGCATGGGCCTTGATTAGTTTACTAGAGAACTAT
The DNA here is from genome assembly GCF_015220235.1 of Choloepus didactylus. Lineage (NCBI taxonomy): Eukaryota > Metazoa > Chordata > Mammalia > Pilosa > Megalonychidae > Choloepus > Choloepus didactylus. Next base: position 58,061,981 of record NC_051321.1, on the reverse strand, counting down.
ATAAGCTCAGACAGAAGGAGTGAGCTTGCTACAGGCAAGAGGGACACTTTGAAGAATGCACAGAAGCTGAGGGAGTAGCCGCAGATGAGAGACAGTTTGAAGATGGCTGTTGAAAGCAGACTTTTGCTCCAGAGAACCTAAGAGAGGATAAACACCCAAGAGCAACTAAGAGTGACATTTTTGAGAAACTGCAGCCTAGAGAGGAACATACTGGGAGAAAGCCATTTTGAAACCAGAACTTTGGAGCAGACGCCAGCCACGTGCCTTCCCAGCTAACAGAGGTTTTCTGGACACCACTGGCCATCCTCCAGTTAAGGTACCCAATTGCTGATGTGTTACCTTGGACACTTTATGGCCTTATGACTGTAACTGTGTAACCAAATAAAACCCCTTGTATAAAAGCCAATCCATCTCTGGTGTTTTGCATTCTGGCAGCATTAGCAAACTAGGACAAACATCTTGTCATATCAGAGATCTAAGGAGCACTCCTCACTCACTGGGGTAATGTCGAGAGAGAACTGGAGCCCAGATGAAGAAAATCCCATTGGCCAGAGGTGGGATAGTTTGTGCATCAAAAAGTATAATAACTATAATAGATTGAAACACATAAAATATGTTTCTCAGAAAATCCATGAGATCATAATATTTTAAAATACCTTAATGGTCCCATTTGAAGGTTATAGGACACCAACCCCTCATTCTGAAATCTGGTATATAAAGGGGAAAATATCAAGCATTTATTCTGCCATTCCTGTATAGAATATATTTCAGGGTAATCAAATAATTGATGACAAAAAATACTTCTTTTACAGTAGAATTCCACTTAGTAACTACAGAAGGAATGGTAGAATTAGAACACACCATTTTATAACCCCTAAATAAAACAATATCTGTAGGCAGTGTTTGTTAATGGTCGCTAAAAACATTTGGGCAAAAGATCATGCCTGGATGGATTCAGCTGACAATACCTATACCCTTTGGTCAACCTCAAGAGTACAAAAAAATAAAATAAAAATAAAAATAGAAATATAAAATAAAACCTCATGTGCCTCTGATGTGATACAACAGTGAATACTCATCACCTATGAAATGGTCTTGCCAAAAATTGAACCTGAATATAATCAAGCTTCTAGATATAACTACCAGTTTATAGGAAATACCCAGGGGATAGATGAACATGTCACATGACACCATAAAGATGCAATCATCCAACCCTAGAGTGTGGAATATTTTATGTAACACATGATACAGTTTCTTCACAAATAAGCAGCATTTTAAACAGAGGGAGGGAAACTATTTTAGATGGCAACAGATTTTTTTTCCATTTTTTTTATTGAGATTGTTCACATACCATACAATTATCCAAAAATCCAAAGCGTACAATCACTTGCTCATGTTACCAGCATATAGCTGTGCATCCATCACCACAGTTAGTTTTTTTTTTTCCAATTTTTAGAACATTTTCATTACTCCAGAAAAGAAAGAAACACACAAAAAAAAGGAAACTCAAATCCTCCCATACCCCTAACCACCACCCTCTATTAATGATTCAGAGTACTGGTAAAGTACATTCGTTACTGCTGATGAAAGAATGTTAAAATACTAACCGTAGTATATAGTCTGCAATAGGTACATATTTTTTTCCTATATGCCCATCTATTACTAACTTCTAATTCTAGTGTCATACATTTATTACAGTTCATAAGAGAGATTTCTAATATTTGTACAGTTAATCATAGACATTGAATACCACAAGATCCACTGTTTTATACATTCCCATCTTTTAACCTCCAACTTACCTTTGGGTGCCATATGTGACTGAGCTTACCCTTTCCACAACCTTCACACACCATTCAGCACTGTTAGTTATTCTCACAGTGTGCTATGGTCACTTCTGTCCATTTCCAAACACTTATTTTCAACCTAGTTGAACATTCTGCTCATAATAATCAACTGCTCCCCATTCTTTAGCCTCATCCTATATTCTGATAACTTACATTTGATGTCTATGAGTTTACATATTATAATTAGTTCATATCAGTGATACCCTGCAATATTTGTCCTTATGTGTCTGCCTTATTTCACTCAATATAGTGCCCTTAAGTTTTCTTCATCAACCCATTTTTTTTAAGATGGTTTTGTTCACACACCATACATTCTGTCTTAAGGAAACAATTGATGGTTCCCTGTATATTCACATATTTATGTATTCACCACCATTGCCACTATCTGTATAAGGACATCTCCATTTCTTCCAAAAAGGAGGAGGAAGAGTCAAAGAAGGTAGAGAGACAGGAGAAAAAGAAAAGAAGAGAGGAAAAAAACACACACACATGAAAAACATGACAGCTAGGAAGCAACAAAAGGGAAGATAGCATTAAACTAAAGTAGAATAAAGAATCAGACAACATCACCAATGCCAAGAGTACCATACCCTTCCCTTATGCCCCCCCACATGCATAATACAATGTTTCTGTTAATTATAGTCTCTAGTTTGCATTGGTTGTATTTTCCCCCTTCCTACCCCATTTTTAACACCTTGCAATGTTGACATTCATTTATTCTACCTCATGTAAAAACATATCTGTACCTTTTATCACAATCATTGAGCACCCTAGGTTTCACTGAATTATACAATCCCAGTCTTTACCTTTCCTTTCCTTCTGGTGTCCCACATGCTCCTAACCTTCCTCTTTCAAACATACTCACTCACAGTAATCTTTGTTCAGTGCACTTACACTGCTGTGCTACTATCTCCCAAAATTGTGTTCCAAACCTCTTACTCCTGTCTTTTCCTTTCTGTCTGTAGTGCTCCCTTTAGTGTTTCCTGCAGAGCAGGTATCTGTTCACAAACTCTGTCATTGTGTTTGTCAGAGAATATTTTAAGCCCTCCCTCATATTTGAAGCACAGTTTTGCTGGATATAGGATTCTTGGTTGGTGGTTTTTCTCTTTAAGTATCTTAAATATATCATATCACTTCCTTCTTGCCTCCACAGTTTCTATTGAGAAATCTGCACACAGTCTTATCAAGCTTCCTTTGTATGTGATGAATCATTTTTCTCTTGCTGCTTTCAGGATTCTCTCTGTCTTTGATGTTTGATAATCTGATTATTAAGTGCCTTGGTGTAGGCCTATTCAGATCTATTCTGTTTTGGTTACTCTGTGCTTCTTGGATCTGTAATTTTATGTCTTTCCTAAGAGACGGGAAATTTTCATTGATTATTTCCTCTATTATTGCTTCTGCCCCTTTTCCCTTCTCTTCTCCTTCTGGGACACCAATGACATGTACATTCCTGCATTTCTTTTTGGCCTTAAGTTCCCGGAGATGTTGCTCATATTTTTCCATTCTTTTCTCTATGTGTTCTTTTGTGTGTAGGCTTTCAGGTGGCTTGTTCTCCAGTTCCTGAGTGTTTTCCTCTGCCTGTTGAGATTTGCTGTTGTATGTCTCCATTGTGTCCTTCATCTCATGTGTTGTGCCTTTCATTTCCATAGATTCTGTCAGTTGGTTTTTCAAACTTTCGATTTCTACCTTATGTATGCCCAGTGTTTTCAATATACACTTCATCTCTTTTGCCATATCCTCCCTAAACTTTCTGAATTTATCCATCACTAGTTGTTTAAATTCCTGTTTCTCAGTTGAAGTGTAAGTTTGTTCCTTTGACTGGGCTATAACTTTGCCCCTCCTAGTGTACATTGTAGTTTTCTGTCATCTAGGCATCTGGCCTCCTTGGTTACCCCAATCAGGTTTTCCCAGACCAGAACAGGCTCAGGTCTTAGAAGGAGGCAATAGTTTCAGGTCTCCCTGAGGGTGTCTTAGAAGACTGATGCACCCTGTGAGGCCTCAAGTCACTGTGCTTTTCTGCCCAGCAGGGGACGCCTATCAGCCTGTAGCTCCAGACTGGTGTAAGGAGGTGTGGCCTGTGGCTGTTTACCCCCAGGCTTTGAGGTCTGGTTCTGAATGGAAGGCAGGTAGTAGAGCTTGGCCCCACCTCTTTCCTCTTAAGGAAGATATATCCCCTGGGAAGAGGTCATTAGCGTTTGAATAGACTCTGACTCGGCTATCTCCACCTTTGTCTGGGTCAGAGTGCTGTGAACTAAAAATGGCTGAGGCTTTCTCTACTGAGCCAAAAAAGGGACAGAAAGACCCCCTTCAGGGTCAGTCTGCGCCCCTCCTCAGTTTCACCCATTGGCCAGACAGCACCCGGTCCTCTGGGCTCCCCCTTCCACGAGAGAGAAGTCCTCCAAGGTCAGTTGTCAAAAGCCTTTGTCTGCTTTGGGGATTCATAGCTTGTATTGAGCATGTGCTAATTAAAACCCCAGCTGGAGCTCAGCTGAGCTATATTCGCTTGCTTGGAGAGTGCTGCTGTCTAGCACAGTGAGGCTTTGCAGTTTGGGAAAGTGCTGCTCTCTAGTGCTGTGACGCTTTGCAGTTTGGGCCATGGAGGGAGGGGGCTCCTGGCTCAGGTCCACAGTTTTTACTTACAGATTTTATGCAGTGATCTCGGGCATTCCTCCCAATTCAGGTTGGTGTATGATGAGTGGACGGTCATGTTTGTCCCCCCTCAGTTATTCCAGATTATCTTCTAGTTGTTCCTGGCTGCTTATTAGTTGTTCCAGGGGGACTAACTAACTTCCACTCCTCTCTACGCCTCCATCTTCTTTCTCTCCTGGCAACAGATTTTTTTAAAAAATCCATCAATCAAATGCAGCGGGTGGACTTTATTTGAATTCTGATTCAAATAAGTCAAGTGAAAAAGAAAGATGTTTATGGAACAATAAGGAAAAGTTTAACGCTAACAGGATATTGAATGATATTAAAGAAATAATACTAAAATATACAGGTGTTAAATGATATAGAGTCTAGCATTCACTTCAAAATAATCCAGCAGGGTAAGGGTGAGGAGTAGGGGAGAAGGTATCAATGAAATAGAATTGGTCATATATTGATAACAGTTGAAACTGAACGATGGACACACAGAGGTGTTCTATACTATTCTCTCTACCTAGAGGCATACTGAAAAACTTAATAAACGTGTTTTTCTTTTAAAGGCAACTCAAGAAAAATTGAAGTTAACAGTGTAACAAAAAAACATTTTATTCTCGTACTATCAGAGGAAAGTCTACTTAGGCCTTCAAATATTCAAGAACAGAACTGGACTCAAGAGTAAATCAGCTGTCTCTTTCCAATCCCCCAAAATGCCCTGCTTTGTCAACTATCAAAGCCAACTCTTTTATTCACCAGAGAACATGTCATACCTCATTACTGATATTTCACAAAACAAAACTTTGAGTTGGGAGATCCTGACTTAGTCGTGAGTAGCAGGATAGAAAGCCAACAAAGGTGGCCTTTCTGAATCCTAAATGGTCACCATTTGGAGCATAATTTAAATTAACTGCTTCTCCACTATTATTTAAAGGGCTTGACAGAGTAAACAAAGCAGTGAGCCTCAAAAAGCAATCATTAAAAAGTATTTATGTTGTCAGCCTGGTAACAGATGTCTGAATATCAGTGAGGGCAAGATCCATGCCATCTTATTCTCCGGGAAAGAGCTAAAACTCTATACATGTTTGCTTCCTTCCCCTCTCCCATCAGCCTCTGGAGCGCTCATTCTATGGAAATTTAATGTTCAAAGTTTCTATCCTTCCACACTGATGAAGTACGGAATTAATTAGATTACCGAACCTAGAAATCCATACATGAGAATTTTTTTGTTTCAATATATCATATGTCAGACAGTGACACCTATTGGTAAACTGTAATATTGTAAACCAGGATTACTAAATATTTTAATACAGTCAAATGTCTCTAACTCAGACACAACAGAAAACAGCTGGACTGAATTTGAGCAAAATCCATGGTTGGAAAAAAAGTTATGTTAAATATGCTTTTATCACCTCCAAATACTGTAGGTAATTTAACCTAGACTAAAAGTAAGGCCCCTAGGCCCTTATAGAAAGTATTTCTGATTAGTGTAGCAAGTAACCAGCCTGGGCTGTGGTGAGGTTGCCTTAAACTGCCATTAATCCTTTTTATTAGCTGGGGTTTCCAAAGTGGGTAAAATGATTTTGTTCCTGTAACTGGGCAAAAATTTCACAATCTTATCTTGATGGCATTTTTTAATTAAACAATTTTATTTTTTTTTTTAAGTGACCATATCTGAAAGTTCACAAATTCCAAACTGTGGAATCCAAATAAATATTTTAAAAATTCTATACTCAAATTAGACAAAAAAATAAGGATATTAAATTTGAGCACTATAAATATAGAATGAGTGAACTTTTATGTACGAAATTAAAACGTCTTACCTCAACCAAGGGTAGGAAGAAAGGATTCTGTCATTAAGGGATCAGATTGCAGGAATAAAAATTAGGTAAATGTTAAAAATAAAATCCCATCTAATTCTCTAAATGTCCAGTATGTCATAAGACTAGCCATCAACTTGATCATTTCCTCACCAAAAGTTCTCACTTTGAATATTAGAATAATTTACATAACTTATTAAAATAACATAATTTATTAGAATATTTATATACTTATTTTGTATACAATATACGTATACTTATAAAATAATTTTTATATTAAAATAATGGGAAAATAAAACAATGGAAAATTTTCATAATAAAATAATGGGAAAATTAATTCACTTTAAATTTTTTTTTTAATAAACTCAACTTGAGGGAATACACATATATATTGTAAAGTGATCAATACCTGAAACTAGAAGCATTCTTGAATCCAGTCTTCTCCCTAATATAAAATACTTTTCACTCTCAGATCTCCCATTCATTTCCTTCCTGACTAATTGCTTTAATGATAATGGATAGTCTGAGGTTTCTTCATGCTCGGTTCTAAACTCATCTTCCCTAGTGTTTCCCCCTAAATCATCGCTTTTCTCTGGAATCCTCATCTCCTCCCATCAGTGATGCCATTAAAACCAGCCTTGACTGAAGCAGTGCGTAAATGAGCAGTAACATTTTACTTCCTCTGCTGTTCTCTCCCCTCCCCTCCCCTTCGTGTTTTAATCAATGCCTGTGGAGTGCTTTGAGGAATCCATTCTCAGGCCCCGAAGTCCTGGTGTGGGCAAGTTGCTCCATCATGCAGGGAGCTGAAGATTCAGGGTGGACTGCGATTGCCTTCACATTTCTGGAGGGCATGCCAGAAACACATCTATTCACACCAATATTGTGGCAAGAAATTCCAAGTTACAAAAAAATCTAGACTGGAAGGATTGGATGGAAAAAATAAAGGAAGGCAGGGAGGCAGGAAGAGAGAAATGTAGGGAGGGAAGGAGGAAGGAAGGAAGAAACAAGCTCTTGCATGATTCATCTGCTACTCCTTTCAAAGGAAGGAAAACCTGTTAATGACAGACCACGATGGCAGCCTTTTAGTTAATTTTTATTTTCTATTAGGATTAACAATAGAACTATTGTGTTCCTGCATGGGGCCTGAGGGCCCTTGCGAAAACTGAAATCAAGAAAGATTGGCCATCTGTAGGAGTTAAAGGAAAAACAATCAGAGAACAGAGGAGCAACTCATGGTATAAGGAAAATTTTCTTTAACTCAGGATTGTTTTTTGTTTTGTCCATGTGTAACATAGGATTGTAGGGCATAAGGGTCTAGCGGTAAAAAGCTACAACCATGATGTTATTCAAGCCATTCATTCAGGGAGTAGAACCAGAAAGAGTTAATTAGAATCACCAACTCATGGTATAAGGAAAATTTTCTTTAACTCAGGATTGTTTTTTGTTTTGTCCATGTGTAACATAGGATTGTAGGGCATAAGGGTCTAGCAGTAAAAAGCTACAACCATGCTGTTATTCAAGTCATTCATTCAGGGAGTTGAACCAGAAAGAGTTAATTAGAATCACTTGGAGCTGAGCAGGTTACATCTGTATAGAAGCTGAGTGAAGCCCTAGACTTGATAGGAAGAAGTTGTTGGAAATGTTAGGGCAGGGCTGAGCAGATGCTGATGGTTCATGAAACAAAGTGGTTGAGCCTAAGAAAGCTTGTTGGACTAATGTAGATCCTGGAGATCCCCTTCAGTGCTCCCTGTCACTCCTGGTCTCTCTGGTGCCCCACATACAAAGCACCGTCTGGAGATTAGGCTCTCAGTGGCTACTTGATATACAGTGGTTCTCAAAGTGTGGTCCCCAGACGAGCTGCATCAGCACCAACTGGGACCATCTTAGATATGCAAATTATTGGACCACCAAACTTAATGAATCTGCAACTCAAGGGCAGGGTGCAGCAACAAGCCCTCCAGATGATTTTCATATACACTAGAATGTAAGAATCACTGTCTAAAGTAGTTGTGTTAAACCCCAGGGTTTAACCAGATATTCTTCCTGTCCCATTAGGGTGCATTAAAACTTATAACTTGATACTTTGGATGATAACACCCCCTTTCCCTGTTGTGTGAGACACAAAGTTGTCCCTACTGGTGGGACTGAAGATCGGGGAAGTGGAAAAAGGCAGAGAGTGGACCTTTAGAAGCCTACAGTGCCTGTCAGATTCAACCAAATAGTTAACAGTGACAGTGATCATCACAACACTAATAATAATCAGGAGTAGTAAATACTGGTTGTTTTGGTTTGCTAAAGCTGTTGGAATGCAATATACCAGAAATGGGTTGGTTTTTACAATGGGGATTTTTTAGTTTACAAATTTACAGTTCTAAGGCCATGAAAATGTCCCAGTTAAGGCATCAACAGGATGATACCTGGATCTAAGGAAAGGCCACTGGCATTCGGAGTTCCTCCATCACATGGGAAGGCACATGGCCGGCATCTGCTGGTCCTTCACTCCCAGGTGTCTATGGTTTCAGCTTCTGGTTCCAGTGGCCTCTTTTCTGAGCTTCTGTGTGTCCTCTCTTAGCATCTCTGGAGCTTTTCTCTCCAAGCTCTCTGGCTGTTTCTCTCTCTGAGCTCTCTGGACTGTGTTCTGTGTCCTTTATCCTCTAATAAAGGACTCCAGTAAAGTATTAAGACCCACCTTAAATGGGCTGGGTCTTATCTCAATTGAAAAATCTAATCAAAAGATCCCACCTACAATGGGTCTGCCCCCACCAGTATGGATTAAAAGAACCTGGCCTTTTCTGGGGTACACAACAGCTTCAAACCAGCACACTGGTGATCATTTACTAAACCCCTATAACATACTTTATGTATATATGCCTCACATACACAACTTTGGGACGTAGGGATTATTACACCAATTAACAGATATAAAAACCAAGTCTCAAAGAGACCAGATGATTTGCCTAAAGGCACCCAACTAGAAAGTGATAGGTCAAGGACTGAAATGTGAGTATGTCTAGCTCCAAGCCACTAGTTCCACTATGCCACTTGCAGAGGTGGCTACCCGAAGAACATTCTGCTCCCTGGACCAGGACTCCCATTCATCTAAGAAAACATGGCTTAATGTTGAGTTTACTTCTGCCTCTCCTGCCTTTCTTTTGGCCTCCAGTTCTAGTGTTTGCTTTGGGACATCTCTTCTCCTCACTGACCAATGACTATGACGATGCAGTTTGCATTTTCTGTTGCCATGCAGATGGCAGCAGACAGTGATGTAGTGTGTGAGAGAGAGCCTTCCAGACGAAATGCCATGTGTAAATGGAAATTGTCATCATTAGCCGCTGAATAAATGGAGAAGATGCACGCTGGCTCCAGCAGAACTGGAAGGAAAAATTGGACTGTGAATAAAGGCATTATTAATTTAAGGAACTGCCTGAATTTGCCTCTGGCAGTTTCCTTTGTAAACACCTTAACACTCTGGAATGCTTGAATTGTATCTAAACGCATAGCTTAAATATGTAAAAACAGAAACCTAGGCATTACTTTCAGGCATCCAGAGAATTGTTTGCTCCTAAGATCTGCCTGAACAAAATAAAACTGGCATTGGAAGACTTCCAAATTATGAGGGCCTAATGTTTATTATGAAATTCTTTTATAGAATATAGAATTGTTGACTCTCTCCCCACTCAAGACCAGAAATAATTTACAGCTGACAAAATATAGCTCTGTAGCACTGCTGGTGTAGAACGTGCTTGTATTTTTATTTCTTTGTAACAAGAACATGGTTCTTGAGGGTAAGTGGCTGGAGCAATGGATATCTTTAGGCAACAGGGTGATATAAGTGGCCAAGTCACAGCTGAATGACTTTGTAAACGAACTCGACAGAGCCAACTCCAAGGAGGAGAAAAATTGCGTTTTTATGACCTCATTCTGGGGTAGAAAGCCCCTCACTCAGGTACCATAGTGGGAGGCATCAAGGAAAGACATATTTTGGACACTAGAATCAAATAAGTAATATTTTCCAGGAAGAAAAAAAAAGGTATGATTTTGGTTGAGGTGATTCTAAGTGAAAAGCCAGCATGCCTTCACCAGCCTCACAGGTTTTCTGAAATAATCCAGATAAGTTAACATGGGCTTACCAGTTATCTGGAGGCTGGAAAGCATTTGGACAAATCCTGTCTGTTTGAGTTTGATGTGCTTCCATATCATGCACTCTCCCTATTAGAAGAGGAGAAAGGCAACCAACCTGAGGGGATAACTGGTAGTAAACCAGCATCTTTGGTACACCTCAGGAAAGTCAAGGTTTGAATCCCTTGCTAAAGTAGAGAATGGTAATAATGACAGCAGTCAATATATATTAGGCTCTTACTATGGATGGGCTGAGCACTTTATACTATATATAAGCATTTCATATGACTTAATCCTCCCAAACATTTTATTTCTTCAGTTTAATGATATTCCCATTTTACAGATGAGGAAATCAAAGAAGAGAGGTTAAGAAATTCACCCAAGGCAATATAGCTAGGAAGGAACAGAGGCAGGATTCAAACTTCTTCTGGTTCCAGGATCTGTGCTCTTAACCATTACACAACATGTTGTCCCTAGCAGTAGAAAGACCATTTGGCTTTCAAGTTTGGCACTCTGGAATTGAATTCCTGCTTAGTTACTTGGAGATCAAATGTGACCCTGAGTAAGTGACTTAACCTTTTCTCCACTTGTAAAATGGGGAAAATTCTATACTAACAGGATAATTATGAAGAAGGTACTTAACACTTAGCAGACACTCAAAAAACATCAGTTTCTTAAGGTGCATCTTCATCAAACTTGCTGTCCAGTTCTGGAAATGATCCGGTATTGGAATGGTATTTATCAATGCCAGACCATTCCCCTATCTCAAGATGTGAGTGGCACATGCAGAGTAGGAAGATTTTAAGGTATGAAGGAAAGAATCACATGCGTGCACACACACAAATATACACACACCAAATTTTTGATGAATCTGAAAAACAGAAAACCAACTGTCTTGTTTATTGAAGTCTTTAGGAACTCTAACACATTTATCAGGTTCCACACTTAATTCTGAACCTAGTTTGTGTTTGGGGAGTGCCAAACATAAATATTTTGATTGCCAATGTCATTTAAATGCATATTAATATATATACATATAACTTTATATATTAAAAGAGAAAAAAATATGAAATATAATATACATGTACACACTCTTTTTTCCCCACTAGGATGATTTTATAATAAATGGACCTCACTGTTATAGACCATTTTGAACCTTTCCGTTGACTGGGTTGGAATGATCCAAAAACCACCATGAAAGGATTTCACTTAGGTAATATTTCCCTGGGATTGTTAAAATGAGATTTTTTTTTTCCTTTTCCAACAATTTAACAATTTTTCAAACACATTTAATGACCCTGTTTTTCCTTTCCTCCCATGCTAGTACCAAATGCCTTACTGTGACACAACTAGAAAAGGGCATGAGATTATGATTTTTTCCTCAATTTTTCAAAGCAGGAACCATGAAGTAGTATTGTGTTTTCTCATCTATTGCCCTGCTATTTGTCTTCCTTTCTCCAAGGCTATTGTAAGAATAGGGAAGATTAGTTAATTCTTTTCAGATGCCTTCTTACCTTGTTCTATCAGGCTCTAATCTCAATGGATTCACTTAAAATAACTCTCTGCTCTTTGGTAAAACTTAATGTGTACTCTTGAATTCTGAAAGATTCAAGAAATTTCCCAGGTTGTAAATATTATTCCCTAGTACGATACCTTGCCACCCTAGTTTTATTTAACAACTCAGTTTCCATGGAGAAAAAGAGAGTAAAATGATTTTCTGGCTGTCCAGCTCTTTTGATAGCCTGAGACAGAGTCACTGAAGTCATCTCAAAAAAAAAGGGAGGTAGAGTGGTCATTTTAAGCAAGGTCATTGCAAAAGGCACAGAAGGACATTTTATTCAATTTTCCCTCCAAAAATACAGAGGATCTATTTCCTGCCCTCTCTAGCCACCTCAAACCAGATACACACACACACACACACACACATACACACACACACATACACAAACACACACACACCTGTACATCAAGGTATATGTCTGGGTTTGAGTCTCCCGAGAGAGAGGTCTGGACTGGAGAGACTAGTCAAGCAAACTGTCCAAGGCAACGCAGCTTGTTGTTACAGGTGGCAGTGTTGGGACTTGAATGGAGCCAACCTATGCTACCCATAATGCCCCAGTCAGGCCACCCAGTGAAGCTGTGAGGGTAGCAAAGATGCCTCTCTGGCCCACACTCTCTGTACCTTCTTCCCTTGCTTACTCTTCTGTCCACTCAGATTGCAGACACCATATACCTCCTAGTTTCTCCTTCTCCTTTATCTTAATTAAAGCTGTATTCAGAAAGGATCTGTTAATATTGTCTTCCCCAGGGGATCAACTCTTAAGTAGTATCTCATCTCATCATGGACAATAATGAGAATGATGATGAGGGACAGGATTATTTATTGATATCATTTCATGTTTTGTCCATGCTGGATTTTTCTGAGTACCTTTCTAAGATAATCCAGCTTCTCTTCTCTCTACCCCAAGGTAGATTTTCATGGGAATATCCAATCCTGCACACAACTTTCATTCCTGGGTCTTTCAATAGCAGGGATATTTAGAGTTGGGTTGCCAGATAAAATACAGGACACTCAGTTAAACTTGAATTTCAGATAAATAGCAAATAATACTTTAGTATAAGTATGTCCCAGATATTGCATGAATTCACCCACCCCTACTCTCCAACCCCACCCCTTCCAGCGCTGTGATTATGTGCAGGACTTCAGCAGAGAAGATCTCTGTGGTGTATGTCAGGAGGCCGGGCCTTTGGCCTCATGCAATAAGGAGTCTCCCAAGTAAGGCAGAGACATCCCCTAACATCAAGTGGCCACATGGATCTAGACAATCTGTCCTTTCTGCATTAGGCATCAAGGACTGGGATACATGGTGGTCAGAATCATGACTGAAAGTAAATTTTCAACAGATCAGTGTGAAGGAGACTCACAACCAAATTTAATTGTGTCTAAAAAAAATAAAGTGACATTTCTAACATGCCAGTTTTGTGGAGAAACTTTCAAAGCTGCAAAATAATAATTACTACTATTCATTGAGCATTTACTATGTGACAAACGCTGTGTTACGTGTGCTTTATTATATATTATCTTGTTTTTTTAATTACAAAATTACTGAGGAACAAAAGAAGCAATCCTTTGTTAATGGGCCATCAGGCTTTGGGGAGTGAGTGAGTGAAATGGAGGAGCAAGAGAACAAGGGACACAAAGCAGTGCCTGCTTCACTTACTGACTAGTGGGCTCTGCCAAAAAACAAATTCAGATATAAAGAAAAAAATTAGTCCAGAAAGATGCTTGAATGAATAGTCAGAAGATTTGTTTTAGGAGCCAGCCCTCTGTCAGCCTGCCTTGCCCTCCCAGTTAAATGGCAAAGAGCTTTAGTCTTTGATGTGAATGTTTAGCTTCCTTGCTTCAGACACATTTTTCAGGCCTAGCTCAGATCTTGAGACCCGTCATGAGATCAAGTTAAGTTCTTCCAATTTGGCAACTCTGTCAGGAACAGTCTGTGTCTTTGGGCCAAGGTTTCAATTAAGGCATTATCCTCTGTGATTACAATTCACTTGAAAAAAGGTGAAATTTTCTTTCCAATTGACACAGCATCATAACCCTAGATATAATTTGTACATCCAGTACTCAGTCTACCTTCTCCAATAATAAGAAGAAAATAGCCATTAGCCTAACTTGGAAACATTTTGTGCCTCCCACATGCTTTAGTAAAAAGCTTTGAAATGGTTTTTATTTTGCCACATATTGACATAAATCACAGTTGCCTGATACTCTGGCACATGGTTTTGCCATCTCAAATCATCTTCACATGATCACAAAAAAATAATCTTGCTCAACTAGCATTAAAATGTCTATAATTAGAAAGATTATAAAAGAAGACAGGTTATGAAAGAAATTTCCTGTTTCCTGAACAAAGGCTCAGCAATTATGTTTTGAAGAGGTTTTATCATTTAACCTGATAAATGAACTTCTTATCAAAATTTATTGGAAAAGAGGTTTTTTTGGATGGTTTTGTCTTATGGGATTTATTGCCAGGCCAGTAGTCTCTGGTACAGAAACCTGATCCTACATATAGTTCAATAAGAGGTTGGCCTTAAATATCTCGATGGTGAAGGCAAGTTCTTATTGACATCGATATAAGTGTTTTGCATAGAGGGGCTCCCCACTCTCCACAAAGGAAGACACAGATGATGGCTTCTTTGTGAAAAAACTGAAAGGCATATGTATGAATATATAATCTCTACATGTAATCCCTAATCACACATGGATCCAGCAAATTTGCTTCTTAGCATTTATACCACTCTATAAATTGCAGTTAAAGACAAATTTTCCTTTGGTAGAAATCATTTATATCCACCTGTATGCCTCACAGATTCCTCAAGGTCAGAAAAACTTCCTTATTTCCTTTTCCCTTTTAAAAATCTATTCATTATGAGCTAGGTTTCTTACTGTTAGAGAATGGAGTTACAAATATGGAAGCAGGAAAGACCAGAATGTACCAGTATCTGTATGAACTCACGTTTATTTAATACACAGAGAGAAACAGAAAAATACAGACATACCATATCCTATTTCTGATCTGGCCACTGAGGAAGTCTAGAAACAATGACAAACCAATAGCAATGAGTACACCTGGATTCTGGTACTAGGAACTAGGACTCCTTGGACAAAAGGCAGATTTCAGGGCTATGGAAGGAACATACAAACTGAGCCTAGAGTATTATATTGCTCCAGAAAGTACAGATATATACAAAGAATGATGGAGATGTATCAAAAAGACAAAGGAATGAGCTACTTTCCATGGCAAAATCAGAGACAATTTAAGCATCAAATAAATAACGAAAGTAGTGGATTATAATACATGTTAAAAAATAAAAACCCATGAGCCCATACTGTTGTAAGTGAATTAACAAATAGATGGGGGAGCATGGAAAGCTCTTTCTCACAGTAACATGCCAACTAATAATTATAGAAGCAATGATGAATTAGAAAATCAGCAATGGATGTTCTAGCTATCAGACGAAAGTTTGATAAGAAACATATTTAGATAGCCTCAAAGTATCTCTCCACAAAATACTTACTAGTTACAAAGGGAAAATTAATAACTTAAAATCTAAGAAATCTAGTGGACACCATCCTAACCAAATTATCAATGTTAACATCACTGATATCAAGACAAACTTACACATGTGTCTCCTCCTATGATGCACTGAGGATACTAAATTCTGTGCTTTTCCTTCCAAAAATGCATAACCTGAATCTAATCATAAAGAAACATCAGACAACCCCAAACTGAGGGACACTCTACAAAATAACTAGCCTTTACCCTTCAAAAATGCCAAGATTAAGAAAGACAATGAAAGGCTAAAAATACTGTTTGATAGGACACTGTAAAGATAATTAAAGACAATGTATGAATGTGGATTGGATACTGGACTGGAAAAGAAAAACCTATAAAGAATATTATTGAGACCATTCACAAAACTTGATTATGCACTGCTGATTAGGTAACAGTATTGTATGTATGTTAAAGGTGAGTATGATTATTGAACTGTGGTTAAGGAAGAGAATGTCCTTTTTCTTGAGAAATAAGCACTGAGGTATGTAAGGGCAAAGGCATACAGTATCCCCAATCTAGTATCAAATAGTTCAGAAAAAAATTATCCATATCTGTGTGTGTATGTGTTGAGTGTGTATGTACGTGTAGAAGAAAGAGAGACAGAGTGAGTGAGAAAATGAGGCAAAATGGAAACAATTGGTGAATTAGATAAAGTATAAGGTGATTTATTGTTCTATTCTCATAATTTTTCCTTAAGTTTAAAATTATATCAAAATAAAAAGTTACAAAAATCTGCTCATTCTTCAAGGCCCACCTCAATCCCTACATCTCTACCTCTTCTATGAAGACTTCTATTCCTACTACAGTCTGAAATCAAATATAGCATTTTATTGCTGGAAAAGACTATACACTTTCTCCAGAGAAATCCTGTAACACAGTGAATCCACATTATTCAGTTGGTAATTAATCAAACAAAAGGTTTCCCAGGAAGTTGCTTCTCTTGTCTTGATCTATCACTAAAATATTCTGCCATCATTTATCTCCCCAATTACACTGTAAGCTCCTTGAGACCTGAAAATGTGTCTTTTGAGTTATTTAACCTTCTGGTATCTTTTCACATTTTTCACCCTTCTCCTACCCCACCTCCATGACCCACAATCTCTTTGCCAAAAACAAAACAACAACAACAAAAAATTGGTCAACTCCTACTTATACCTTTACCCCTCAGGTTTCAGGTTAGGTACCCCCTCCTCTGTGACACCCTAGGATGAGTTAGATGATCCTTGTACATTTTCCCGATAGCACCCCATGCTTATACCATCTTAGCACTTATATTGCTGAACTGAAATTGGCCATTTTCTTGAGGGCAGAGATTGTGGGATAGGCACAGGAGCTTTCTAAATATTTGTTGAATAATTTAAATGAGCATAAATGGTTTAATTTTTGAAAGTCATCACCTCTTGCCAGATTCTATTACTATTTTCTGGGAACCTGCCTCAAAGATGTAATGAATCTGGGGAATTGGTCCTGAAAATCAAATTTATTCTGATGCTCATTAATATCTAGAACCATACATTGAATACAGTGAAAGTCAGTTCTCATCATTCCTCTCCTTCTATTTCTCCCTTTTCCATACTTATCCCCTGGCATAAAACTCCCCAAAACTTCCCTCCTGGGAACTTTGGGTTTCTACTCAATTTACACACACCCTGTATAAATTGCTTGCCCTCCCAAATAGCCACCTTTAAAGAATTCTGCAAGTCCTTTGTGTCCATTCAAAATTCAAGGATAGCTGGTGCAAAAGAAGCCAATTTATATATCTGAGAAAAAAAGCAAAGGAAATTCATTTGTACACAATCAAGGTTTTATAGGAAAAAAAAAAAAAACAAAATAAAAGCATATAGAATGACATGCAAAAAAAGAGAGTAAGATTTGATTTCCAGGCCCTGGTTCTACAAGGAAAAAAAAAAGATTTTCAACTAGAAGAACAATAACTTTGGATTAATGCAACTATTATATATGGTTACATGTTCCATGACACATTAGTGATGTCCCAGAAGCTTCAAGAAAGGAATGGAGGGTCACTTATAGTGCATTAAGTTTCATTGAGTGTCCTAATTGAGTCTGTGAATAGAAGGTTGTAGGTTAATGCAGCCTGTTTGTAATTTACTGACAATCTTTTTGTTATGTGATGCTACATGAAAAGTAAATATAAGACATTCACATCTCTTTTTCTCTTAAATGGCATGACTTTATCATCATTTTTACTTTAGGGTTCAAGAAATTAGAAGACAAAGGAAATCAATGAACACTATGACATGAATTATCTTTGAGCCAATAATTTACTAGTGTATGGAGCCAAGGGAGATAAAGCAGGAGCCCAAAGTAAGTGAAATAAACTGTGTTTATTTAAATAGTTAGTATTTTAATTTAAATTGCTTATGGAAAATTGGGATATTCCAAACCCATTTTGACCAACACATACTTTTAGCAGCTTAAATAAAAAAGAGCTGCCAAACATATCTTTGCAGGCCTTCAAAGGTCCCCAAACTGTGGAAACGTAAGGCACACGCTTTCACTCTATGCTTGGTTCTATAATTAGCTCGCAGTGTCAAGGGGAGGAAGTGCACACTGAACAGCAGGTACACAGTCGGGTTTGCTGCATGAAGCATAATGAGGATTTCAGATTTAACACACTAATACTTGTTTTATTACCGTAGTCAATTGTCCATGCATCTTAGGATTCATGTTGTGTGCATTGGCTAAGTCATGTTTCTTTCATTAGCTGAGGCAATTAATGTACATTCAGCCTTTTAAGTACTATCTCTTTATGCGTTCTCCTTGTGTAATTCAGTTTGCAATGATTAAAATAATTTTTCAATGGGGATGTCACAGCTTAATGAAAAAATATACAGCACTAATGTAAGAAGTATTTGTAAACATTTTTAGGAGGATATTGTTTGTTTTTACACAATAGTGTAGCAGATGGCTACAAAAAATAGCTCAAACTCAAGGACTAACAGAGAGACCTCAAGGGATTGGGTAAATGGATGGAAGAAGAAATTTTACTGTTTTGAAAGAGAATTTAACATGATTTCAGAAATAGCTTTTGGTCTGCCTTTTGGTTTCTGTGATGAAGGACCAATATTGGTTAGTGTTTACAATTAATGACTCTTGTTAAACATTGTAACTATTGGGCATGTACCTTGTGCCAGGCCCCAGGCTAAACATTTTACATACCACTTCTTGTTCAATCACAGTACCTGTGAGAACCCAAGACACAGAGAGAAGAAATAATTTGCCCAAAGCTCTCATTGCTAGTTAGTCATGGAGCTGAGTCATGGAGCCCAGTTCCTTTTTACTTCGTAGTAGAGTGGATAAGCCTGTGCACTGTGGAGCCAGGCTGTATGGGTTTCATAATAGTGCTTCCCTTCTTATTAGCTGTGGGACCTTGAGCAAGTTATTAAGCTCTCTGCGCCTCAGTTCATCATCTGTGAAAAAAAAAAAAAAAAAGAGAGTAATAAGAACACATCTTATAGCACTGTTGTAAGAATTAAATTAGTTGCTATGTGCCAAGTGCTTAGAAGCATGTTTGGCACATAGTAGGTCCTCAGTAACTGTGCTCTTGTTGGTACTATCACTATGCTATACTGTCTAGTCTGTCCTGGGCTGTCTGCATTTCTATTACCAGCCCTAATTGTTTCTTTGTTTAAGCAAGATGTTATGCTTTTATGATGCCTATTAGTAAATGAACATGCGTGTAAATGTCCTTAGAGATGATTATTTCACACTTGTTAACATGTAATAATCAGAATCCAGGTTTAATCAACTTTCTGAATATCTTTCCTAATTTAACAAGTGATTATATTTTTCAATGCAAACAGACAATAATCCCAATAGATGTATTTTCTAATTATGTTTCATTTCTGCAGGCATGATGTGGTAATTCAGTCTTTAGCAGTAAAACGCCTGTGATTAGACAAAGTAACTCAGTTATTGAGGACATTGTGCAACAGTTTCCTTTAGATCCCAGGTCAGCGTAGAACAGAAGAAAAGCCACCTCTGATCTGAGGAAACTTCCAACATCCCTGACTTAGGCTCGCTGGCTTCTGAAAGGAAACTCTTGTACTGTTTCCTCTGCCCAGCTAATGCTTCCTCTAATTCTGTATTTGATATACTCCTGCTCTTCCTTTGAGACTTAGCTTAAATGTCACTTACTCAAGGAAGCCGTCCAGACCTGTTCTTGCTTTCCAGATTAAATGATCTATCTCTCATCAGAACTCCAGAGGCAGAAAAAAAGACTCGCTATCTTCTAATACCCATCCTCTTTTTCTGTCTTGGCTAGTGAATTCCCAGTTTTTAGCTGGACACATTGCTTTCCAGAATAGAAAACAATATCAGCCTCCATTTCAGCTGGGTGTGGTCAGCCATATAACCAAAGTTTGGTGAATAGAATATAGGAAGAAGGGTCTTGTGCTACTTTTAGGAAATGTCCTAAAGGAAGATGGCTGTGCATTCTTCACTGCTTCCTTTTTCCTGCTTCCTAGAATACAGATATGATGGCTGATACTTCAGCAGCCATTTTAGACCATGAGGCAGAGTTCAAGTGTTCATAATGGCAGAACAACTAGAAGGAGCCTGGGTCCCTGGTGATTGCAGAGTTGCCATACAGCCTGGAATGCCCACCTGCAGAAATTGTTTATATGAGCAAGAAATAAATTTAGATATTTTGTCATTTGCATGTGAACCTAATCTTGATTCATTCAACCCCTTTAGCATTTAGCATTATTTATACTCATATCTTTTTTATGGCACTCACAATATCACATTATATGGGACTGCTAGGGCAGCTGTTGCTATGCTAGATGTGAGCTCCCAGAAATAAGGACCATCCATTAAAAACTGAACATAGTGCCAGGCTCTTATTAGGTTCTGAGTAAATGTTTGTTACATAAAGAGAACATAAATCAGAGTATGTGGAAGACACCAGAACTACAGATCCTACTTACACTAAATCAGAAACATCCTTTTTTATAGGGCTTTTTTATGCACAGATTGATACTGCACAACAGAAAAGGAGCAGAAAGTGTTTGGTTGTTGTACCTATTCAACTGATACTATTCAAAACAGCTTTGTTGTAAAGATTATTCTTTTGTTTGGACGACCCAGCAGGAAAGCACACACTTTTGGATGGAGAAACCTCTTGTGATGGTTAGATTCATGTGTCAACTTGGCCATGTGATAGTGCCCAGGTGTCTGGTCAAGCAAGCACTGGCCTAACCATTACTGCAAGGACATTGGTGGCTGGTTTATTAAATCATCAGTCAATTGGCCGCAGCTGTGACTGATTACATCAATGAAGGGTGTGTCTTCCACAATGAAAAAATTCAATCAGCTAGATTTAATCCAATCAGTTGAAGACTTTTAAATGAGAGAGACAGAGGACCTTCACTTCTTCGGCTAACCAGCAAAGCATTTCCTGAGGAGTTCATCAAACACCTTCTTTAGAGTTGCCAGTTTGCTGCCTGCCCTGTGGAATTTGGACTCATGCATCCCCACAGCTGTGTGAGATACTTTTATAAAATCTTATATTTAGATATCTCTTGTTGACTCTGTTTCCCTTTAGAACCCTAACTAATACACCTCTATTTAGAGATCATCCTCTTTCAATAGAAACACTTATGAAGAGTTACAGGTAGCTCTGAGAGAGGAGAGGGCCATAGCACTTTCATATTATTTTTGTATCTAATTTGAGGTTATGGTATATGACTACACAAATTAAGAAAATTAGCTTGTGCCCTAGGTTCAATGGCTTGTTAATTATTTCTCTGTACTTACGTTAAGTTCTTATCCAGGATACCTAAAATTTTCCAGAGTTCATTGAAATAGAGAGTATACATCATTTGAAATAAATAATCTATGTTACAATGAACCATAGGGTTTTAAAAGTAGCAGAAACAGGACACTTTAGTATTAAAAACAGTGTTTTAGCATAAGGTAATTCTTTTCAAAATGTAGTTTCTTTTTGTTTGATTTAGAAGAAAGCAATCAACTGAGAGAAAGTACAATGTCTTGGGCATGAGGGCCTTATTGATTTATCCATTCTATACTATAATCTCATGACTGGTAATACCACAACTTCTGAAATCACTATTTTAACTCTGAAAAAACATTACTTCAATGGGAATTTACAAGTTTGCTCTAGAATGAAATACTTCACTTAAATTTCCAATTGTCATTAGGATTATGAAGTTCTTCAGAAGGTTTTGAGTGGGAATAGGAAGAGGGTTGTCTGAATTCAATTTGCCTACTATAGTAGAAAAAATTATCTTGGTGGTTGCAAAGCTTTTTGAGACACAAGCATTATACCAAATTGGCTATAAATTTTTTAATGGCCATTAAAAATGAACCATTTACTTTTTCTCAAATTCACACTTGACCAATGGTGAGAATCTTTTCATTCCACTTCCTCTAACCTGGGTCACATTATCCAAATAATAGAGGAAAGTAGTATTATTTAATATACAAGAGTAGCTGCAGAAAATGCCCTCACTGCCTTTCTGAACCACAAATTGGAAAATGTATGTCCCTCTGATGTTGGAATCACTTAACACATTGCCCACCCTAAGATTGGGTGCCCTGGGTGACCATGTCTTGGTTCATTTAAAAACCAATTCAGAGAAACTAAGATGGCAGCTAGGTGAGACAGGGCGAAAAAACACCTCCGTGAACAAACACTAGATAAAAACCAGAAAGTGACCCAGAATACTAGTTACAGTGATGCATCAGCTGGACGAGATCTGCTAGTTCCCAGGGGCCGTATGCTTGGTGAAACTGGGAGTCTGCATTCTGAAACGAGTGAGTAAGCTGGAAGACCTGCAGCCACGCAGCAGTCTGGGGAAGCCAGGGTTCAGCATTTGGAGACCCACGGGCTCTTTCAAAAAAAAAAAAAAGGGAAAAACCCAGGAGCGGCTACAGCTGCAACAGTGTGAACCACGCAGTAAAACATAGCAAGAGGGGGCTGGGCCAGCCTCTCGGTGTCTAGCCTGGAAGATAGCCCGCTGCAGACACCCTTGGGGCCAGGGGAACAGAGAGGAGAGCCAGAAGCAGAAAGAAACCCCGCGGCTAGCAGCTGGCTTCCCAGAGGGCTGGATAAACTCCTACCCAGGGCTGTGCCCACAGCCCAGAGCCCCGCCAGTTGTCCCGGAACTGGGAAGGAGGAATTGTGTGAGGAGGGGGGTGTGGAGACACCCCATTTGGACATCTTTGCATCAGGCTGAAAGCGCCCCAGCACAGCCCAGTGGCCTGGGGCTTCCCTTGAGGGATGGCACACACTGGTGACGTAGCACGGCATTCCCTCGGCAGAGGTCCTAGAGGATCGTGGCTGGGCAGGGGGACCCGCTTGGAGAACCCAGGGACACTGGGTTTGTGGGACAGCGAGAGAGAGGGTCTGGGGCTGAAATGAAATGAAGGCTTAGACTCTTGCGGTAGCCTTGAATCTCCAGGAACCTGGGGGATTTGAATATTAAAGCTGTCCTTCCTCCCCAGCCACCCGTACACATGCCCCACATTCAGAGCGGACGGCTCCAGCGACACACCCAAACTGAGTTCTCCAACTGAACCCCACAAGAATCATTTCCCCACACACCATGGGGACAAGGTGGAGAACTGTCTTGAGGGGTATAGGTGACTCACAGATGCCATCTGCTGGTTAGTTAGAGAAAGTGTAGGCCACCAAACTGTGTTTCTGAAAAATTAGATAGGTATTTTTTTTTTTACAACTCGAAAGAACCCTATCAAGCAAAGGAAATGCCAAGATGCCAAAAACAACAGAAAATCTTAATGCATATGATAAAACCAGATGATATGGAGAATCCAACTCCAAACACACAAATCAAGGTATCAGAAGAGACACAGTACCTCACACAATTAATCAAAGAACTACAATCGAGGAACGAAAACATGGCAAAGGATTTAAAGGACATCAAGAAGACCATGGCCCAGGATATAAGTGACATAAAGAAGACCCTAGAAGAGCATAAAGAAGACATTGCAAGAGTAAATTAAAAAATAGAAGATCTTATGGAAATAAAAGAAACTGTTGGCCAAACTAAAAAGACTCTGGATATTCACAATACAAGACTAGAGGAAGCTGAACAACATCTCAGTGTCCTAGAAGTCCACAGAACAGAAAATGAAAGAACAAAAGAAAGAATGGAGGAAAAAATAGAAATGGATCTCAGGGATACAATAGATAAAATAAAACATCCAAACTTAAGACTCATTGGTGTCCCAGAAGGGGAAGAGAAGGGTAAAGGTCTAGAAAGAGTATTCAAAGAAATTGTTGGGGAAAACTTCCCCAACCTTCTACACAATATAAATACACAAAGCATAAATGCCCAGCGAACTCCAAATAGAATAAATCCAAATAAACCCACTCCGAGACATATTCTGATCAGACTCTCAAATACTGAAGAGAAGGAGCAAGTTCTGAAAGCAGCAAGAGAAAAGCAATTCACCACATACAAAGGAAACAACATAAGACTAAGTTGTGACTACTCAGCGGTCACCATGGAGGCGAGAAGGCAGTGGCATGACATATTTAAAATTCTGAGAGAAAAATTTCAAACCAAGAATACTTTACCCAGCAAAACTCTCCTTCAAATTTGAGGGAGAGCTTAAATTTTTCACAAACAAACAAATGCTGAGAGACTTTGCCAATAAAAGATCTGCCCTACTTCAGATTCTAAAGGGAGCCCTACCAACAGAGAAACAAAGAAAGGGGGAAGCGATACAGAGATTTTAACAGACATATATAGTACCTTACATCCCAAATCACCAGGACACTCATTTTTCTCCAGTGATCACAGATCTTTCTCCAGAAGGGACCATAAGCTGGGACATAAAACAAGCCCCAAGAAATTAAAAAAAAAAAAATTGAATATACTCAAAGCACATTCTCTAACCACAATGGAATACAAATAGAAGTCAATAATTTTTGAACTGTAACTCCACTATTTACTTCCTACATGATATAAAATACACAAACTCTAATGACAAATCAGTGGGTTTGAACTCAATGTAAAATATGTAATTTTAGACAACTATATAAAGGTGGGGGAATGGAGGAGTATAGGAACATAGTTTATGTGTCCTATTGAAGTGAAGGTGGTTATCAAAGAAAAACAAGATTGATATGGATTTAAGAGGTTAATTTTAACCCCCACAGTAAACACAAAGAAATTATCAGGCAATATAACCATAGAGATGAAAAGTAGAGCTTGCGTT
This sequence comes from Choloepus didactylus, assembly GCF_015220235.1. Taxonomy (NCBI): domain Eukaryota; kingdom Metazoa; phylum Chordata; class Mammalia; order Pilosa; family Megalonychidae; genus Choloepus; species Choloepus didactylus. The sequence goes on along the minus strand of NC_051321.1, from coordinate 58,037,213 downwards.
AAGAGAAATGGGGGAAGGGGCAATGGGGAGTTAAGAAATGAGTGTAGGGTTGCTGTTTGAGGTGAAGGGAAATTTCTAGTAATGGATGGTGGGAAAGAGCATTACAACATTCTAAATGTGATTAATCCCACTAATGGAAGGCTAGGGAGGGGGTGGAATGGGAAGATCTAGGCTACATATATGTTTCCACAATTGAAAAAAAAAAAAAATGACAGTCTAAATAGATGACAATTGAATGCCAAGGATGAACTTGGATGGGATTGGAGGATAGAGGACAGGAGGCTCAAAAGGACACAGTTGAGACATAAGGAAAAGGAAATACAGAATGTAAGCTTCATATCATTGTTGAATCTCTTGTAATTCTTAGCTGCGCTTAACGGGATTGCATAAAAGAATGTTCTTGTTCATGGGAAGTGTATACGTGAATTATAGTGTATGTTCAAGGATGTATGCAGCTAGCTGTCATATGTTAAGAAGACAGAGCAATAGATGATGGATGATAGGGAGGGAGGGAAAGAAATAGCAATGTGACAGCATGTTAAAGTTGGTGGATTGAGCTATTGGGGGAGGGGGGTCAGGGTATGATGGAATTCTGTGTATGGGGTTAGTATTGTTTTTGCAACAGTTCCTATAACTTTGAATTTATTTCAAAATAAAAAAATAAAAAAAAGAGAACTCAAGGGCTAACAGAGACACTTGCTGACACTTGGAGATGCTTGGAGATGCCAACAGAAGGACATTTGGAGATGCAGAGCTAAGAGATGAAGCCCTGAGTTTGCCCCAGAAAAACTAAGACAGGACCCCCAGATGTTTAGAGAGAAACGTCCTAGGAGAAAGAAGCAAGGACACACAGGAACTGAGAGAGAGAGGAGTGAAGACAGAAGCCCAGAGATATTTTGGAGAAAGCCATTTTGGGATGCAAAACAGGAGCAAAGGACCAGCAGACATCAGCCACGTGCCTTCCCAGCTGACAGAGGTGTTCTGGACACCATCGGCTGTTCTTCAATGAAGGTATCCTCTTGTTGATGCCTTAGTTTGGACACTTTTTTGGCCTTAGAATTGTAAATTTGTAACCAAATAAACCTCCTTTTTAAAAGCAGAAAAAGAAAAAAAAAAAAAAAAACCAATTCACCAAGAAGATGGTGGCATAGAGAGGAGTATAAGTTAGTTAGTCCCCCTGGAACAACTAATAAACAACCAGGAACAACTAGGAAATAATCTGGAATAACTGCTTGGGGATAACCGTGAATGTCCACACATTGTACATCAATCTGGTTTGGGAAGAATGCCTGAGATTGCAGCATAAAATCTGTAAGTAAAAACTGCAGACCTGAGCCGGGAGCCCACTCCCCCCATGGCAGCCCAAACTGCAAAACCTTGCTGTGATAGAGAGCAGCACTCTCTGAACAAGCAAATATACCTGAGGCCAGCTCCAACCGGGGTTTTAATCAACAAATGTGGACTTCTCAATACAAGCTACAAATCTCCAACAAGCAGACAGAGGCTTTTAGTGACTAGTGACCTTAAAGAGCCAGAGGATTTCTCTGTCCCGGGAGGGAGAGCCCAGAGGACCAGATGCTATCTCCAGCTGGGCGATGAAGCTGGGTGGGACATGGACTGGCCCTAAAGGAGGGCTTTCTGTCCCTTTTTCTCTCTCTCAACCTGAGCAGCTCAGTGGAGAAAGCCTCAGCCATTTTCAGCTCGCAGGCTCTGACCCAGACAAGGGTGGAGATAACAGACTCAGAGAGACAAAGAACCTATTTAAATGCACATGAAAACTCCATAGGGGGTATACCCCCTAAGAGGAAGGAGGTGGTGCCCAGACCTACTACCTGCCTCCCATTCAGAACCAAACCCCAGAGCCTGGAGGAAAACAGCCAAAACAGAAACTAAGTGGGCCACACCTCCTTACACCAGTTAGGAACCACAGGCTGACAGACGCCACCTGCTGGGCAAGTTAGGAAAAGCACAGTGGCTAGAGGCTTCACAGGGTGTGTCAGTCTTCTAAGATACACCCTCAGGGAAACCTGATACTGAATATTTCCCCCTTCTGAGATCTGAGCCCATTCTGGTCTGGGAAACCCTGATTGGGGTAACAAAGGAAACCAGATGCCTAGACAACAGAAAACTACAACCTACACTAAGAAAAATGAAGTTCTGGCCCAGTCAAAGGAACAAACTTACACTTCAACTGAGATACAGGAATTTAAACAACTAAAGCTAAATCAATTCAAAAAGTTTAGGGAAGATATGGCAAAAGAGATGAAGTGTATAATGAAAACACTGGGCAAACATAAGGTAGAAATCAAAAGTTTGAAAAAACAACTGACAGAATCTATGAAAATGAAAGGCACAACACAAGAGATGAAAGACACAATGGAGACACACAACAGCAGATCTCAAGAGGCAGAAGAAAATACTCAGGAACTGGAGAACAAGACACCTGAAATCCTACACACAAAAGAAGAAATAGGGAAAAGAATGGAAAAATATGAGCAACATCTCTGGGAATTGAATAACAACATGAAATGCATGAATGTATGTGTCATGGATGCCCAGAAGGAGAAGAGAAGGGAAAAGGGGCAGAAGCAATAAAAGAGGAAATAATCAACAAAAATTTCCCATCTCTTATGAAAGATATAAAATGACAGATCCAAGAAGCACAGCGTATCCCAAACAGAATAGATCTGAATAGGCCTATGCCAAGACACTTCACCAGATTATCAAACATCAAAGACAAAGAGAGAATCCTGAAAGCAGCAAGAGAAAAGCAATCCATCACATACAAAGGAAGTTTGATTTAAGACTATGTCTGTACTTCTCAGTAGAAACCATGGAGGCAAGAAGGAATTGGTGTGATATATTTAAGATACTGAAAGAGAAAAACCACCAACAAAGAATCCTATATCTGGAAAAACTGTCCTTCAAATATGAGGGAGAGTTTAAAATATTCTTGGACAAACAAAATGAGAGAATTTGTGAACAGGATAACTGTGCTACAGGAAATACTAAAGGGAGCACTACAGACAGATAGGAAAAGACAGAAGTGAGAGGTTTAGAACACAATCTTGGGTGATGCTAGCACAGCAATTTAAGTACACTGAACAAAGATGATGTGAGTATGGTTGAAAGAGAAAGGTTAGGAACATGTGGGACACCAGAAGGAAAGAGGAAAGATAAAGACTGGGACTGTACAACTCAGTGAAACCTAGAGTGCTCAACAATTGTGATAAAATGTACAAACATGTTTTTACATGAGGGAGAACAAATGAATGTCAACCTTGCAAGGTGTTAAAAATACGTATTGGGGGAAAATACAATCAATGGAAACTACAGACTATAATTAACAGAAACACTGTATTATGCTTCCTTTAATATAACAAAGGCAATATACCAAAGCTTAATGCATATAAGAGGGGGACATAAGGGAGGAGTATGGTACTCTTGGCAATGATGATGTTGTCTCTTTATTCTGCTTTAGTTTAATGCTATATTTCCTTTTGTTGTTTCCTAGCTGTCGTGGCTTTTGTTCTTGTTTTTTTTTTCCTCTTTCATTTGTCTTTTTCTTTTGTCTCTCTACCTTGATTCTTCCTCCTTCTCTGTGGAAGAAATGGAGATGTCCTTATACAGATAGTGGTGATGGTGGTGAATTGAATACATAAAAACATGACTATACAGGGAACCATTGATTGTTTACTTAGGAAGGAATGTATGGTGTGTGAACAAAACCATCTTAAAAAAATGGGTTGATGAAGAAAACTTAAGGACACTACATTGAGTGACATAAGTCAGACACTAAGGACAAATATTGCAGGGGCTCACTGATATGAACTAATTATAATATGTAAACTCATAGACATGAAATATAAGTCACCAGGATATAGAACAAGGCTAAAGAACAGGGAGCAGTTGCTTATTATGAGTGGAATGTTCAACTAGGTTGAAAATAAGTGTTTGGAAATGGACAGAAGTGACCATAGCACACTGTGAAAATAACTAACAGTGCTGAATGGTGTGTGAAGATGGTGGAAAGGGTAAGCTCAGAGTCACATATGTCACCAGAAGGAAAGTTGGAGGTTAAAAGATGGGAATGTATAAAACAGTGAATCCTGTGGTGGGCAATGCCCATGATTAACTGTACAAATACTAGAAATCTCTTTCATGAACTAAAACAAATGTATGACACTATAACTAAAAGTTGATAATAGAGGGGCATATAGGGAAAAAATATACCTGTTACAAACTATATACTATAGTTAGGAGTATTTTAACATTCTTTCATCAACAGTAACAAATGTACTATACCAATACTATGAGTCAATAATGGAGGGGATTGGTTAGGGGTATGGGAGGATTTGAGTTTCCTTTTTTATCTTTATTTCTTTTCTGGAGTAATGAAAATGTTCTAGAAATTAAAAAAAAATTAACCGTGGTGATGGATGCACAGCTGTTTGATGTTACGGTGGGCAACTGATTGTATACTTCGGATCTTTGGATAATTGTATGGTATGGGAACAATCACAATTAAAAAAAAAACCAATTCACTAGTTCTACAAAGTAGTACTATAACTCATAGGACCAATTCACTACCCCTGGGCATGGCAAGATGATTGTAAGGATAAATGAGATTTCTTATCAGAGTCACACATCACCTGTTATTTTCACACTAATAAAATGGTAAAGAAGGAAGGAGAGAAGGAAAAAACAGAAGGAAGGAAGGGAGGGAGGGAGAGAGGGAAGAAAAGCAGAAACACAAGTACAGAAAGATGTCACAACCCCTTGATTTTAAAGACTAGGCCATAAAATCTTGTTTAGAAAAATCTGAATCCCTAAAGATGTAGCTGACCTTTGGATCCTCTGGGAAACTGCAGCACAGCTGTTATCAGTGATATCGTTCACAGAGAAAATCTAGGGACTTAGGGACCACATAGTCTATCTGTGGCTCTGTACAAACCTGGATTATTGAGACTAAAACAATACCTTCCTTTCTCTGTCCTTTGTCTGGTTATTGTCACAAAGGAAACAGAGAGAGAGAGAGAGAGAACAGAGAGGAGAGAGGAGAGAGGAGAGGAGGAGGAGGAGGACGAGGGGGAAGATGAGGGGGAAAGGAAGAATGGGTAGAGGCAATAGCATTAATGCAGACACTTAATTCTCATTTAGACCCCCAAATTTTCTAGGAATTCAGGACCACATTCTGTAAGCACCACAGCCCTTAGAAGTACTAACATGTAATGAGAGTCCCACAGAATGGCAGAATTATGGGTAGAGGCAATCTCCTGGTGAATAGAAGTTTAGGTCCCATTAAAACATTAGATTAGTTCTGGGGAACTTGAACCCAGAAATATTTGCACAACCACCTATGAAATACTGGCTTGCTAGCCTGAAACCATAGCCAAAACCACAGTTTCACAATTTGTAACCAATCTGAACTTAGCCCCAAATCACAGAAGCCCACAAACTTTTTCTACTGAAAAGGAACCAGATTTAGGAGCCCTACTGAGATGTTTTTTTATTTAATTTCAAGGTCTGAGGGGGTTTATAAAGGATTTAACCTGGAACTCTAAGGAGAATTCAGAATGGGTAGGAAATAATTCTTCAAGAAACCAAATCAAAAAGAAGATTTTCAGAAATTGTATGACCTCTTTTTATGAGACAAAGCCAAAACTGAACAATGAATTATTCTTTACTCAACTGATTCACAGTTGTCTCTTTCTGACTTTTTTTTTTTAATTCAGAATTTTTAGTCATGAAATTATACAGCCTTTTGGGTTTAATCCCCATAAATCGGTAACGAGATCTGAACTGTGTTAATGGATGTAGTAAAACTATGAACTTGAATCTGGGGGATTTTTTCTGTTTTCAAGAATTTTGGCAATTATAACTGGTAGGAAAACAGTTTCAAAACTAAAACACCGATAGTTACTCAAGTATTAAGTTCTCTGTATTTGAGAAGTCTGCAAGGGGATGCACTTTGTATTTCTAACTAAGGCTTTCATAGTTTAAGAAGAGCCCTCCTTCACTTCCCTCCTTCCTCCAGCTCATTGAAACCCAACTTCATCAAAAATTAAATCCTTTTAGCAATTTATCACTTTTGGTTAACAAGATTTCCCCTGAGGGTAGTGAGAAGATGCTGAAGACAAACTTGACTTTCTGATAATTTTGCCTAATGCTCATTTGCCATGACCATAAATAAGCTGCATACAGTAGGCAGGATTCCAAGATAACCCCCCAATACTCCTGCCCCCTAGTGGACAAGCTCTGTATAATCCCCTCCCCTTAAGTATGAATAGAACCTGTGACTGACTGATGGGACATCACTCCCATGACTGACTTACTAATCAGTTGACTTTGAGTTAATCAAAAGGGAGATTATCCTGAGTGGGACTGACCTAATCAGAGGATCTTTTAAAAGAAGGTTAAATGACTGAGAGACATCCTCCTGCTGACTTCAGAGAAAGCAAATTGCCATGTTGTGAGAGAGGGATAGCCTCTAAGAGCTGAGAGCTGTCCCCAACTAACATCCAGTGATAAAACAGGGACCTCAGCTAACAGCCAGCAATAAAATAGGGACCTCAGTCATATTATCACACAGAAATAAATTCTGCCAACCATCAGTGAGCTTGTAAGAGAACCCTGAGCCTCAGATGAGATCACAGCCCTGGCAGACACCTTGATTTCAGCCTGCTGAGATCTTCATCAGAGCTCTAACTCACCCAGACTCAAGACTCATGGGCTGTGAGGTAATACATTTGTGTTATAAGACACTGAGTCTGTAGTAATTTATTATGTAACAATAGAAAAGTAACACACTGAAGAACATGTGTTCAAGTCAGTCAACAGAATCGGTATTACCTGATCTCCTGGTAAATGACATTACTTTATATTGTTGGGAGCCAAAGCAAAGATTAGACACTGTGGCCAATGCTGTCTTCTATTCTTTGCAGAATTCTAATATGTGGCATAATTGGCTGGATAAATGTTTTCATTTCTTCACTGCCAAACTCTTTCAGGGACTACATCATAAGAAAGGAAATCATGGAATGATGCCTTTATAATAAGTTACTCAAAGTCAATATTCTACTCAGAATGATTAGCTGAAGAAGTTTCTCTTATATCTGAAACCTCCTCAAATACTACTAAAATTTGATCAATTAAAAACGTGTTTATGAGGAAATACATAGTATCCAATTATATATATGGATTATATGAATATCCCTGTCACTGATATATTTATTTGTTCTTTTGCCATTCTGTAAAACTTAACGACACTAGCAATAATAATAATACAAATAGCAATCTTTATGAGAGGTTGTGCTTAGCTGTTTTCTCTCTACTGAGGCTTCTGAAAGAAATACAGATAGGCTAAATGAGGAGGGAGCCCACTATAATAAAAGGGTACTGGCCTGGATATTAAGGTTCTACACCCTGTTTTGACATTAATTAGCTCATTAACTTAAAATATGATTTTCTTTCTCTAGGCAGTTTATTCATATATTTAAAAAGAAAGGGTTCAATGAACTCACCATAGTTTATGGCATTAAATACCTTACTGAATCCAGAAATGAACATCTTGAGGAATGAAGAGATAGAGAATGGAGCAGGGGAGGTGGGAAACCATGCAGGTAGGCTCCAAGTTCTTTACACCTATTTCCACATAGATTGATTATTCTTTTATCTGTTTTATACACATGTGCTCTGTGGAAGATTTCATATCAACAAATGTGCCATCACTTTTAAAACAAAAATTTTTAACCCACTGGACTAGGTGGTTTGTAAGGTTTTTCCAATAAAGACCACAACATGAGTCTCCTAGAGAAAATAAACCTGGAGAGTGAATACATGGTCATCTTTTCTTCTGATCCTCATTCTTGGTGTCTGACCCTGCTGAAATAGGGACAATTTTTTTCTAAGGTAGATTGGATCTCTCTTAATCTGCCTGTCATCTCAGCTTTCTTTCTCATGTGGATGCTCTCCTTCATTTTGCACTTGGTTGCATATTTCATAGGCAGCCTATGCACACAGCAACCAAGATTTTCCACTACAGTGCCTATTTCATTTAACTCTAGTTATATCAATAAAGTCAATTCATTGAGGGTGATAAAATTTTATTACATTGTAAGACTGTATAAATAAATTTGAAAATCAAGAAAAAATGCCTGTTCTGTCCTTCTGCCCCATTTTTTATTTAGGTCCCTGAATTAATGCTTGATGATATAGTAAGACCAGCCCTTTCATGAACAATTCCTCAGTCCTCTAGGAAGCAACACAGACTATTGAATGGGGAGGGACTTCGGGGCATGGGGAGAGTAGGAGAAGGGCCAAGAGAAATGAAGAGGAATAGAGTTTCTAGGAATTGATGATGTCAATAATTAGGGAGCAGAGATGAGATTTTATGTTATACTTGCCACACCTTACTCCTAATCCCATCCCAACATAACGTTGGAAAGCGCAAGGCTAATACTGCTTACCCCTTCTAATGAATGGAATACTGCCTGATGTTGACATGTTCATTGATCAATTTTAACAGAAACTAAATTATTATAATAATGACTACTTTTGCCAATATTTGTTGAATTACTGCATGTCAGACTCTCTGCTGGGCAGTTTACAAATATCATCCCATTTAACCTATACAATCAACTGTGAGGTAAGTATTATTTCCCCTGGTTAACAAATGAGAAAGCTGAGGCTTAAGGGAAGTTTTCTAACTTGCTCAAGTCACATAGCTAATACATGACTAGTCTACATCTGTGTGACTCCTAACATTTAACCACAAATTACAGTGTCTCCAACCACTAGAGTCTGAGTTGTTTTGGAGCAGAAGCCAAGACATTTATTTTTTGTTGCCTCTCAGTCCCCAGCACAATGTCTTGCACAACAAGCGGCATTCAAAAATATTTGCTATTGAAATAACTATCTCCATTATTACTGGTGACAGATTGAAACTAAATTCATTGGAAAGTATGGAAATGTTAATACAGAGGATTTGATCTTTGCTTGTTGCCATGATAGCAGCTAAAGCAAAACATACATACATGCATGTGCAAACACAGAAAAGCTTAATTTTAAACCATATAAACATTTCTCTAAACTGATTTGTTAACATAAGATCATGTTCTTCCTTATACAGAAATTCTTAATTCTCTAGAATATAACAATAGAGAAGAAAATTCAATCCATGGATTTAAAGTAATGACTGATATAGCCTAGATATTTGAGAATTTATCCTAAAACAACATTTAGCACATTAGCAATAGTGACCCGATCAATTCTCCTAGAAAGTATTATATATGTCATTGGTTGTATTTTCCAAACTCCAAATCAGGATGCAGAGCATATGCTTGTCATCATACATAGGGAACAGCCACTGAAGATACTTTGGAGTTGTTATTCCTCTGGCACATCTGTGTTTCAGAGAATAACCTCTTATTTTCCCAAAGATATAGCCCAAATCTACCAGAAGCCTTTGAGAGCTAAAGTTAATTATATATCCAGGTAGGTGGGCCAGCAAGAAAGCTCAGAAAACAGCTTGATAGTTCAAGAAATCAACCCTTCAACCATTTTCAGTTTACAGAAGTCACATCAAATCTTAATGAGAAACCACATGCAGTGGTAAATTCTGGCATTTAATTTTATGATTATTTACAACCATTCTGGTGTATAGCATATGGCATAGAGTTACCTTTTTAAAAGTATCAGAAAGATTAACTAGGATGAAATAAACATGTAGAAATTCTACATATACAAATGGCTTTGAGCTGTATTTCTCATGATAGAGAGATGACGTATTTCATTAAGCAAAAATGATAAAATGGTATGAGCTATGGATAATAATGCATCCTTTTGGAAGTGCTTGGCATCCCACCTTAAGCAAAAACTGGTTAAAAAACAAACAAACAAAAAACAAAAAAAAAACACAAGAGAGTAATAGAAGTAATTTATTCTTAGGTGGATGTCCTATAGTCTGCCAAAAAGCTTCATTTCTTTAAATTCTACAGGTATTTATAATTCTAATAAATGTTATAAAATAAATTGTAAAACTTTTCACATATTTGGTGTTTAAATTATTTTTCAAATTCTCATAGTAGACTTAGGCAAGAAAAGTTACCTTAAGAATGATTTTTTCTTCCCCAAGAATAATGCCTTTGCCCATCCGTGTCTCTGTGAGCATATCTAACAGACTCAAGTAAATTTACTTCCAAAATCAATTGTTACATTTCATTAAATGGAAAGATTAGTATGGAATGGCACATGATTTTAAAAAACAAAGAAAAGCAGAGAAACTTCAAGTACAAGACGGTAGACCAGTAATACACAGTCACTTCCCTTTCTACCCCAAAACAGAATATCAGTACAAAGGTATATAGCCATAAGAACAGAAAATGGGAGAAGAGGATGTATTTTCGTATTTCTAGAATTGGAAAGCAGATAGAACCATGTTGATGGGTTAAAAGGTAGAATTCAAGGAGACTTCAGGGAAGACGCTGGACTAGGGATGAGCAGAGCTCACTCTTCCACCAAAAGCACCTAGAGAACAAGCAGGAATTATCCAAAGCAGCAGTTCTGAGGCTCAGAAGACCAGGGGAGGAGCATGTCAACATATGAGAAGGAGCTGAACAAAAAAATGGAGAAACATGACTGAGAAATGGTGGTTAATGAGCTCAACAGCAGCACCACCTGCCCCTCCTCCCAACTAAGCCCACGGCCGTGGGACAACTTAGTTCTCACCATCTGGTGAGATGCGGTGCAGTCCTGCTCAAACTGAGGGCAAGCAAGGTTGGTCCTCCTGGTCCTGCAGCCTAGATTTTCATGCAGGAGCTCTGAAGCTCACAGCTCCATTGACCCCAAGAGCTAAGAGACTGCAGTGCGAGACTGGTCTCCATTGTGGTTCCCATCCCCCATCCCCCACACCCAAGGCCAGCAGACAGTGCAGTCCTGGGCAAATTCTTGGCAGGCAAAGTTAACCTTCTTGGTCCCACACCCTAGAGCCTTTCCACATGGCAGCTCAGGAACCAGCAGCTCCACTGGTTCCACAAACTCAAAGACTGACAAGAGACTGATCTGCACCAGGGGGCCCAGCACCCATACCCCACCTCAGAGGCTGGCAGATCCAGGTGCACCTGGCTCTCATCTGACTGGCTGCAGCAGACTGGGAGAGATAGTGAGACCCTCCTCTTGGGAAGAGTGGGGGACATAGTACAGTCTTGTTCCAGAGAAGGTGCCCTTCTGGGATTCACAGCTTTGAGCCTGTATACACAGGACCCCATGGCACTCGCACCCCCACTATTTCCACAAACGGAGAAGCCACAGTGAGTGACTTAGCTCCACTGCAACTGCAAATGCCCTTCCTCAACCCCTGAGGCCGACAGCCCTAAGCACACCTGGGTCTTGCCCAGCAGGCTGCAGCAGTCTGAAAGAGACAGGGAGGCCCCCTGTCTCAACTGTTGGCCAGTGAAATAGGAAAGCAGGGTCCCACAGCCTTGGTCCTTTTTGGACAGGTGCCTACAGCACTGTGGGGCCGTTATCACCACTCACTGTAGAAACAGAGGGGTCAGAGGGGTAAAAACTAACTTACTTTTGTAGGACTGTGGGGCATAGGTCGCCAAAGATTGCCATCTGTTCGGAACATTTGGAAAGTGCAGTCTGAGAAGCTACTTTCCTGACCTTTTCTCTAGGGCCTTTTGGTACAGTTCTGCACTCCCTGTGTTGGATGGTGGCCCTCATTTGGCTGTGAAATACTGATGAACCTAGTCATAAAGGAAACCTTCAACATGAACCCAGTATAAAATCTTACACAACAGGGAAACTAACTCGCAAAATAATCTTATCAAGATAATCAGATGTCCAGAAACCAGCAAAAAAATTGCAAGGCACATTAAGAAACAAGAAGATATGGTCAAACCAACTGATCAAATTAGGTCTGAGGAAATACAGAGGAAGCGGGGCAAGGTGGCAGAGTGGTGAGGTGTAGGTTTTAGTTACTCCTCCAGGGCAGTGGATAGAAAGCCAGGAACTGCATGGACTGGACACCACAGAGCTATTTGACTTCGGGCATACATCATACAATACTCACGAATGCATGGAACAGCTGAGATCAGTGAAATCTGTAAGTTCTCACGGCCAGGGGACCCGCCCCACTCCCTGCCAGGCACAGTCCCATGGGAGGAGGGGCCATGGGTGCTGGGAACCAAGAGGAAGAACTGCAGTTGCAGCTCTGATTGAAAACTCAAACTGCTGATCAAAAATTCCAAACATAGATAGACTGAGACCAGACACTGGAGAATCTGAGAGCAGTCAGCCCAGTGGAGAGGAGATAGGGCTAGCAAAAACAGCAAAAAAAAAAACCCAAAAATAAAAACAGAGATTTTTTGGAGTTCCTGTGAACATAAAACAGAGAAGGGCAAGGCTCAAACAGAATCAGGAGGATATGCAAATCCAGAGGGCTAAGACCCTTGTCTGAAGAGCCCCTTTCTCTGCTTTCTTGATTGTTCCTTAATGGCCCTAAACTCCCTGTCTCTTAGCACTTCAATATCCCATTAGATCTGCAAGGAGGGTGCTTCTTTTTCTTTTTTTCTTTTTCTCTTTTTCTAAAACAATTACCCTAAGAAGCTCATTACAGAAAAGCTCAAAGACTTGCAATTTGTGCCCAGGCAACAGCAGAGTTAAGATAGCTCTGAGGGACAAAGCAATAAGTCTAGTGGCTGCGAAAATTCACTAAACACCATAACTTCCTAAGAAAAGGGGGGCATCCCCTTACAGCCATCTTCCCAGCAGGCTGGGAACACTCCTGCCTGGCACCAGAGCCACAGCCCAGAGCTGACCCAAACAACCCATGTGACAGGAAATGTGGACAACAGCCTTTCGTGCACCCGCAGCTAATTGCCCCAGAGCTGAGAAGGCAGAGCTGTGTGAAAAGGGGGAAATTAACATGCCCCAATTAGCCATCATTTCAGCAGGCTGGGAACACCCCTACACGACTCTGTGGCCCAGAACTTCCTTTGGGGGATGGCGCTCACCTGTGACATAGCACAGTCTTCCCTCAGCAGAGGCCCTAGGAGGGCACAGCTTGGACGAGGGACCCACTCGCAAGTCCCAGGGATGATACGCCAATACCAAGGACTTGTGGATCAGCAGCAGAGACAAACTGTGGTGAAACTGAACTGAAGGATTAGACTATTGCAACAGCTTTAAATCTCCAGGAACACCTGAGAGATCTGATTATTACAGGCACCCTCCATCCCTAACTGCTCAGAAACATGCCCCACATTCAGGGCGGGCAGCACCAACTGCACATGCAAATTTGGTGCACCAATTGGACCCCCACAAGATTCAGACCCCCACTCACCACAAAGACAAAGCTGGGGAGAACTGGCTTGAGGGGAATAGGTGGCTCGCGGGTGCCAACTGCTGGTTAGTGAGAAAAAGTATACTCTACCAAGCTGTAGATCTGACAAATTAGAGATAAGGGTTTGAATCAGCCTACATATCCTGAAAGAACGCTACCAAGTTAAGCAAATTCCAAGAGGCCAAAAACAACAGAAAAATTTAAAGCATATGAAAAAAACAGACAATATGGATAACCCAAACCCAAACACACAAATCAAAAGATCAGAGGAGACACAGTACTTGGAGCAATTAATCAAAGAACTAAAGACAAACAATGAGAGCATGGCACAGGATATAAAGGACATGAAGAAGACCCTAGAAGAGCATAAAGAAGAAATTGCAAGAGTAAATTAAAAAAAAATAGATGATCTTATGGAAATAAAAGAAACTGTCAACCAATTAAAAAGATTCTGGATACTCATAGTACAAGACTAGAGGAAGCTGAACAGCGAATAAGTGACCTCAAGGACGACAGAACAGAAAATGAAAGAACAAAAGAAAGAATGGGAAAAAAAATCAAAAAAATCAAATTGACCTCAGGGATATGAAAGATAATATAAAACGTCCAAATATAAGAGTCATTGGTGTTCCAGAAGGGGAAGAGAAGGGTAAAGGTCTAGGAAGAGTATTCAAAGAAATTGTTGGGGAAAACTTCCCAAACCTTCTAAACACCATAAATAAACAATCATAAATGCCCAGCAAACCCCAAATAGAACAAATCTAAATAAACCCACTCTGAGACATATTCTGATCAGATTGTCAAATACTGAAGAGAAGGAGCAAGTTCTGAAAGCAGCAAGAGAAAAGCAATTCACCACTTACAAAGGAAACAGCATAAAACTAAGAAATGACTACTCAGAGGCCAACATGGAGGCAAGAAGGCAATGGCATGACATATTTAAAATTCTGAGAGAGAAAAATTGCCAACTAAGAATTATTTATCCAGCAAAGCTCTCCTTCAAATTTGAGGGAGAGCTTAAATTTTTCACAAACAAATGCTGAGAGAATTTGCTAACAGGATACCTGCCCTATTTGAGATACTAAAGAGAGCCCTACCGACAGATAAACAAAGAAAGGAGAGAGAGAGATGGAGAAAGGTTCAGTACTAAAGAGATTCAGTATGGGTACTTTAGAGTATATTGAGAGAGAAAAAAAAAATATATCTGACAAACATAAACTAAGGAAATACAGAATTTGGAATAACTAATCAAAGAGGGTCAAACAAATCTCCTAAATAATTTTCAATGAGATGGTTAAAGAGATAAAGGATATTAAGAAGATACCAAGAGAGCATAAAGAAGAATCTGAAAGATTACATAGAAAAATAGCAGATCTTACAGAAATGAAAGATACAGTAGATGAATTTAAAAATACACTAAAGACACACAACAGCAGATTGGAAGAGGGAGAAGAAAGTATATACTAACTAGAAGACAAAGCAACTGACTGAAATACACAAAAGAAAAAATGAAGAAAAAAACAGAAAAATTTGAGCTGGGTCTCAGGGAAATGATTGACAACATTAAGCACACAAATATACACATAATAGGTAGCCTAGAAGAGGAGAAGGGTAAAGGACCAGTAAGAATATATGAGGGCATAATGGCTGAAAATTTCCCAACCCTTATAAAAGCATAAATATGCAAATCCAAGAAGTCCAATGTACTCAAAATAGAATAAATCTGAATATACCCACTCCAAGACGTATACTAATCAGACTGTCAAATGCTGAAGAGAAGTAGAGAATCCTGAAAACAGCAAGAGAAAAGTGATTCACCACATAAAAGGGAAGCCACATGGTTCAGTGTTGACTTCTCATCAGACATCATGGGGACAAGAAGGTAGTGGTAAGATAAATTTAAGGTACTGAAAGAGAAGAATTGCTAGCCAAGAATTCTTTATGCAGCAAAGCTGTCCTTCAAAAGTGAGGGAGACCTTAAACTATTCACAGATAAACAAAAGCTGAGAGGGTTTGTTAACAAGAGACCTACCCTGCAAAAGATACTAAAGGGAGTTCTGCTGGCTGAAGAAAAAAAGACAGGAGAGAGAGGCTTGGAGGAGAGTTTAGAGGTGATTACTATTGGTAAGGGTAACTGAAAGGATAAAAAAAGTATAAAATAATAGATCTGACAAACAAAAGCCAAAGAACAAAATGGTCAAAGTAAGGATGGCTTTTACAGTAATAACATGGTATGTTAATGGATTAAACTTTCCAATCAAAAGACACTGATTGGCAAAATGGATAAAAAAAAATATGATCTAACTATATGCTGTTTACAAGAGACTCATTTTAGACTGAAAGATACAAATACATTGAAAGTAAAAGGATTGAAAATGATATTTCACACAAGCAGTAACAAAAAAAAGCTGAGGTAGCTATACCAATATCAGACAAAATAGACTTTAAAAGCAAATTTGTTATAAGAGACAAAGAAGGGCACTGCATAGTAATAAAAGGGGCAATTCAGAAAGAAGAAATAATCATAAATATTTATATACCTAATCAAGATGCCCCAAAGTACATGAGGCAAACATTGACAAAACTGAAGTCTCTACAATAATATTGGGAGACTTCAACACACCACTCTCTCCAACAGATAGAACATCTAAACAGAAGATCAATAAGGACAGAGACCCTGAATAATACGATAAATTAACTAGATGTAACAGACATATATAGAACATTGCACCCCAAAACACTAGGATATACATTCTTCTCAAGTGCTCATGGAACATTCCCAGGATAGACCACATGCTGGGGCACAAAACAGGAATTCATAACTTTAAAAGGATTGATATTATACAAAATACTTTTTTTGATCATAATGGAACAAAGCTGCAAATCGGTAACAATCGGAGAACTGGAAATTTCACAAATATATAGAGGATAAACACCACGCTCTTAAACAATCAATGGATCAAAGAATTCATTGCAAGAGAAATCAGTAAATATCTCAAGACAAATGAAAACAAGAACACAACATACTAAAACCTATGGGATGCAGTGAAGACATGGCTGAGAGGGAAATTTATAGCCCTAAATGCCTACATTAAAATGAAGAAAGAGCTAAAACCAAAGACCTAACTAACAACTGGAAAAACTAGAGAAAGAACAGCAAACTAATCCCAAAGCATACAGAAGGAAAGAAATAAAGATTAGGGCAGAAATAAATGAAATGGTGGACAAAAGAACAATAGAGAGAATCAATAAAACCAAAAGTTGTCTCTTTGAGATGATCAATAAAATCGATGAACCCTTAGCTAGACTGACAAAGATAAAAAGAGAGAAGATGAAAATAAAATCAGCAATGAGAGGGGGTCATTACCATGGACCCAGAAGAAATAAAAAAGATCATAAGGGGATATTATGAACAAATGTATGCCAACAAACTAGACAACTTAGCTGAAATGCACAATTTTCTAGAAATGCACAACCAACAAAGACTCTAGAAGAAATAGAAGACCTCAACAAACTAATCACAAGAAAAGAGATTGAATCAGTCAACAAAAATCTTCCCACAAAGAAAAGTCCAGGTCCAGATGGCTTCACAGGTGAATTTTACCAAGCATTCCAAGAAGAATTAATACCAATCCTACTCAAACTATGCAAAAAATTGAAGAAGAGGGGACAATATCTAACTCCTTCTATGAGGCCAACATCACCCTAATACCAAAGCCTGCTAAAGATACTACAAGAAAAGAAAATTAGAGCCCAATCTCTCCAATGAATATAGATGCAAAAATCCTTAACAAAATACTTGCAAATCAAATCCAACAGTACATTAAAAGAATTATACACCAAGATCAAGTGGGTTTTATTCCAGGTATGCAAGAATGGTTCAACACAAGAAAATCAATTAATGTAATACACCACATTAACACAACAAAGGCAAAACACACAAACATGATCTTTTTCATTGATGTAGAAAAGGTATTTGACAAAATCCAGCATCCTTTCTTGCTTAAAACATTTCAGAAGATAGGAATTGAGGGAAACTTCCTCAACATGATAAAGGGCATAAGCAAAAAACTCACAGCTAACATCATACTCAATGGCAAGAGATTAAAAGCTTTCCCTCTTAGATAAGGAAAAAGACAAGGATAGCCACTGTCACCACTGTTATCACTGTTACTCAACATTGTGGAAGAAGTTCTAGCAAGAGCAATTAGGCAGGAAAAAGAAATAAAAGACATCCAAACTGGAAAGAAAGAAGCAAAACTTTCACTATTTGCAGGTGACACAATCCTATATTTAGAAAATCCCCCCAAAAAACTACAACAAAGTTACTTGGGCTAATAAAGAAGTTCAGCAAAGTGGTGTGATAAAAGATCAACACATAAAAATCAGTAGGGTTACTATACACAAGTAATAAACTATCCAAGGAGGTAATCAAGAAAAAAATTCCATTTACAATAGCAACTAAAAGAATTAAATATCTAGGGATCAACATAACCAAGGATGTAAAGGACCTATCCAAAACAACTACAAAACAATGCTAAAAGAAATCAAAGAAGACCTAAAGAAATGAAATTGAAAGACATTCCCATGTTCATGGATTGGAAGGCTAAATGTCATTAGGATGTCAATTCTACCCAAATTCTTCTACAGATTCAATGCAATAGCAATCAAAATTCCAACAGCCTACTTTACAGAATTTGCAATGCTAATTGTCAAATTTATTTGGAAGGTTAAGGGACCTCAAATAGACAAAAACATCTTGAAAAAGAAGAATGAAGTGAGAGGCCTCATGCTTCCTGACTATAAAGCATACTATAAAACCACAGTGGTCAAAACAGTATGGTACTGGCATAAAGGTAAAGATACTGATCAATGGAATTGAATTGAGAGTTCATAACTAGACCCTCATGTCTATGGTCAATTGATTTTTGACCAGGCGCCCAAATCCATTCAACTGGGACAGAAGAGGCTCTTCAATAAATGGTGTTGGGAGAACTGGATATCCACATGCAAAAGAATGAAAGAGGACCCCTATCTCACACCCTACACAAAAATTAATTCAAAATGATCAAAGACATGAATATAAGAACTAGTTGTATAAAACTCCTGGAAGAAAATATGGAGAAACATCTTCAAGATCTAGTGAGAGGAGGTAGTTTCCTAGACCTTACACCCAAAGCACAAGCAACGAAAGAAAAAAAACAGATAAATGGGAACTGCCTCAAAATTGAATACTTCTGTGTTTCAAAGAACTTTGTTAAAATGGTGAAAAGGCAGCAGACTCAATGGGAGAAAGCATTTGGAAACTGCATATATGATAAGAGTTTGATATCCAGAATATATAAAGAAATCCTACAACTCAAAAATAAAAGATGAATGAATAGCCCAGTTAAAAAATGGGCAAAAGACATGAATAATCAATTTTCAAAAAGGAAATACAGATCACTAAAAAACACCTGAAAAGAGTCTCAGCCTCACTAGCTATTAGGGAAATGTAAGTAAAAACCACAATAAGATATCATCTCACACCTACTGGAATGGCCACTATTAAACAAAAGGAAAATACAAGTGTTGTAGAGTATATAGTGAAATAGGAATACTTATTCACTGCTGGTGGGACTGTAAAATGGTACAGCTACTGTGGAGAGTGGTTTGGCAATTCCTCAGCAAGCTAAGTATAGAGTTGCCTTATGACCTGGCCATCCTGCTACTCCAGACATACCCAGAAGATTTGAGAGCAGGGACGTGAACAGATATTTGCACACTGATAGTCATAGTGGCATTATTCACAATTGCCCAAAGATGGAAACAACCCAAGTGTCTATCAACAGATAAATGGATAAACAAAATATGGTACATACATGTGAAGGAATATTATTCAGCAGTAAGAAGGTATGCAGTCCTGAAGCACGTGACAACATGGATGAACCTTAAGGACATTATATTAAGTAAAATACTCAATTGGACATAACTCTTTTCTCAGCCACTTATAGGAAATTGAAAATAGGGCTCAAAAGAAACCCTGTTAAGCTAAAGCCCACAGAATGGGGCAACTGGATATACACATATGTGCAATGAATGGATATAAATGCTGTGATACATACAATGGAGTATTATTCAGCCATTAAAAGGAAAGAAGTACTAATACATGAGATGGCAGTTGAATATTGAAAACATTATGCTAAGTGAAATAAGCCAGATACAAAAGGGCAAAATTGTATGATTCTACTTGTATTAAATATGTAGAATAGGGAAATTCATAGAGACAGAAAGTAGAGTAGAGGTTACCAGGGGTTGGGGGAGGAGAAAATGGGGAGTTATTGCTTAATGGGTACAGAGTTTCTATGTGAGGTGATGAAAGAGTTTTGGAAATAGTGTTGATGTTTGCACAACATTGTTCATGAAATTGATGCCACTGATTTGTACACCTATAAATGATTAGAATGGAGAAAAGGGTGATGTCAACAAAATGGTGGGATAATTCATCCCTGTGAATTTTCCCCCTTAGAGACAGCTAAAAAGAAGGGAAGATTCAACTCTCTTGAAACTCTGGGGGATAATCAAGACTGGAAAACTACTCAATGGATTCTGAATTTTAAAAAATGATAGGAGAGCAGCAGGACAAATTTACCAGTCCAGACCCCAATCCCAGGCTTAGAAGGATTGCCTCCATTTTATTGTGCAAAGAAACAGCGTTGGAAGGGAAACTTGTTGTGATTGCCTTAATCAGTGGTTCCTGTTAGAATATGGCTTTATATCAGAGTCACCTGAGAAACTTATCAAAAATACAAATTCACAGGATCCATTCCTCATCAATTGAATTATCATTGGAATTAGATTCTAATAAGCCAACTTACCCATGACCTCAGATTAGCATATGAGTACCTATAATCTTTACTATATCTTTAATTATCTCTTCTACCTATGCACAACTCTTTTAGACCAAAATACTGATTTTAGGCCAATTTTAGCTGATTTATTTTAGAATTTGAAATAGTATATAAAAGTCATCTGGAAAACAAATGAAAGAAATTAGCAAAAATTGAAAATGAAGAATAAAGAATAGAAATTTACATCACCATATATTAAAATACCTTATAACTACAATATTTAAAACATTGTATTAGCACTAGATTTATCCAATGAACAGAAATAAAAGAATGAAACCTAACAAAATATTATAAATATTTTGGATATAATATAGAGTCATTCAAAGTTAGTAGGGGAAAATATTAACTCACAAATGGAAATCAAATTGAAATTCTGGAACTGAAAAATATAATAACTGGAATTGGAAATTCAATAGAGGAATTAATATATTAGGAACAGCTTAAGAAAGGATAGTGAACTGAAAGATAAATTAGTAAAAAAAAATCAGATAGAAGCATAAAGGGGGAAAAGAATGGAAAATATAGAAAGGAGCTTGAGAGACATATGGGACACAGTAAAAATATTTAACATATGTATAATTCAAGTCTCAGAAACAGGAGAAAATGAGTAGAATTGAAGCAATATTCAGCTAATAAAGACTAAACATTTTCCAAAATTGATTAAAGATATCAAGCCACAGATATTAAAAATGCTAAGAACCCTAAGGAAAATAAATACAAAGAAAAAACACATTTACTATGCATGTCATAGTAAAACTGTTGAAAACTGAAGACAAAGAAAAAAATCACATTACGTTCAAAGAAACAACAATAAGGCTGACATCTGACTTCTCAACTATAAAAATGGAAGCCAGGAGACAATGGAATGACATTTTCAAAACAATAGAATAAATTGCAACTGTAAATGCACTAGGTAAAACAATCTGTGATCTTATCGTAACACCAAAGACTAAAACAATGAAGCAAAAGAGGGATAAATCTGTCCACGTAAAAAGTATAAATTTCTGTGTGAAAGCACTATAAAAATATGAAAAGTATTTTCAAAATGAGAGAAAATATTTTCAGCATATAAAATAGGAGTGTTATCCTTATCAGATAAAGAGCCTTTAAATATCAATAAGGACAACCAGTTGTGTCCTCTTTTCCCATAATGTCAACATCCCTTTTCAACATGAACAAGTTAGGTTGGTCACTGCCTAGACATCCCTGAAGATCGGGAAAATGATTAAACTAGAGGAAAGAGTAGCAACAGACAAGATAGAATTTAACAAAAGATTATGAATACTCTCTATATACTTTTCTTTTTTTTTTTTTTTTTTAGTTGCTAGGGTATTAGAATAGCTAGAAGAACTGAAATGGTGGAACTGGAATCTATAACATTCTTTGAAATTTGCTATATAGCTACTTGCTAAATCATATTTTGAAAGTTATCACCTTTTTGTATATATGTTAAATTTTATGATAAGGAAATAATCTGTGGAACTGTAGCCTATAACATTCCTTGAAATTTGCTCTCTGCTTGTTAAATTGCACTTGGAAAGTTATCACTTCTATGTAAATATATTTCACAATAAAAAAGGCAAAAAAAATCAATAAGGAAAAAATGTAAGCATCCTAAGATTATAATAAGCAAAGGATATATGGAAATAGGCAATTCACAAATACAAATGTTTAATAAACATAAATTAAACAAAAAGTCACAGTATATTTCAGCTATAAAATGGTCAATGTTTAAAATAAATTTAATGCAGAGTTTTCAGCAAAGGTGCTAATTAGGACTCTCATACTGTTGGTAGAAGTGTAACTTATGCAATCTTTATGGAGGGCAATTTGGCAGTACATATAAAAAAATTTTTGTAAAGGCATGTCCTTTGGCCAATTAATTGCACTTCCAGGAACGAACCCTTAGACAACAATCATAAATGTAAATAAAGATTTAGCTATGAAAAATTCATTACAGGACTATTTATACAAGTAAAAATTTAGAAACAAACTAAATTTTCAACAATAGAATAATTAATTTAATAAAAATATTCTAATTAGCCAGACAATATACTGTAAATAAAAAAATTTTAAAATAGCATAGTACTATCTTATTTTCGTAATTTTGTAGAACATATACCCCATTTTGTAGGAAATCACAAATTATAAACATGTTGAAGTAGACCCAATTGATAAGCCTCTTCAGATTTGCTTAGCCCTGTTGGCCTCCCAGGTCTAAACAGAGATTCAGCTAGGCAATGATGTAACAAAATTGAATGAGTTTGATGGTGGAGGCTTCAGGTGCATCAAGGTAGAGTACATACTGGGCATAAGAAGATTCTTTAAAGACCTCAAATCACATCCCATGAGCCTTTTTCACATATCAGAGAAGTCCCAGCATGTGAAGGTTTGGTGTTCAGAAAGGGAAGATGTGAGTCCAATGTTTTTCCTTTTTATTGCTAACTTCAGTGAAAGAAAAAAAAACAACACACCTGGATTTGGGAAAATTAGGAGATTATCTTGGAATTCAGCATCATTATCAATTCTTCCAAAGAGCTTGAGAAGACCTTCAACGCATAGTCTGTATTTATGCTCTTAGCAGATTGCATCTATGGCTACCACCTGAGATATTCTTTTTAATATCATTGAAATCAAATCCTTTCTAGTCTTCCCTTTTTTAAACACACCCCTACCACATCTAGCTAGTCTTACATTTTGGTGAAAGTAGCAATGAATTGTGAGAGTTAGACAACAGGAACAAGATTAAGGATTCCTTAATCAGACATCTCAGAATATAGGCATAATACTCAATTTCTGGCCCATGCATATGTTTACTTTAACAGCCTTTCAGAAATGCCAGTTAAATCTATATCAACATCCTGAAGCAGAAGATGAAATCAAACATTATTATCTGTTTATGATACATTATTGTTGCCAGAACACCTATTGCATTTTTGTGATCTCAGCAGTAAAGATTTAAAACAAACAAACAAAAAAAAAACAATTTAAAAAAAAAAAGAAACCTCATGTAGATTTTTACAAAGTGGCTGAAACAAGTCATGTGAGATTACTAAACTGGGAAAATTTCTTAAAATCTTGAAGTTGATGGAATTCCCAAAATATATGAGCTACAAATATGTATATTGTCTAAGACTCAAGACTCAATGATAAATCATTTATGTTAAAGAAGGATTTTAAAATCTGCGTTGTACCATTCAAATGGCATTTTTATTAAAATGTTATTTTAATTAAAAATTAAAAATTGTAAAACCTATCAGTCTATCTCCACATTAGATTTTAAGTTCCCAGGTACCAGTAGACATATCTGTCTATTATTATACTTCCTCAAGAGTCTAGAAGTGTCTTTACAGTGATTTTTTTAATCAACAACTTAGCATAAGAAATTCTCTCATCTTCCAAATTTGCATCTAATATTTCTTTCTAGTAAATTATTCTCTCATGCACAGGACTGACCCAGAATCTGCCACATTAGTGACTTGAGTCCCCCTAGGAGTGGGAACATTAATCAAATAACACAGCTAATCCCCTCCCTGGAACTTTAGGGTTTGGAACAAAACAATTCGTAAGCATTGCCTACCTCTGTGGCCAAAGGTTTAAGATGGGAAACCAGAAATCTGTAAGCAACTAGGAAGAGAAAAATCAGTACCCAATAAAATCATGAAGCAACAGGCAGAGAAAAGCAGAGATGCAGGAGCAGAGAAAACCTACTGGCATTTTAGTCTCCCAGTGAAGCCTAGCTGCACCCTAACACTTTCCTTTGGTTCGAACTACTTTAAGTTTCTATCATTTGTATCTGAAAGACTTCTAAACAATTACCATTTTTTTTTTCCTAGAAACTCTCCCACCTGTTTTTTTTTTCCCTGATCTTTTAATTATTGCCAAACTCAAGTTGTATCTCCCTCAAAACATTAAATCACATTTTGCTAAAAGACAAACCAGAGGAATACCATAATGATGATACCATAATGATGAACATCAAGTTTATGCTCAGAATACTTCAATAAATTGTTATGTTGTAGCATTAAATCTCACTCGAAACAAAAAGCCTTTAAAGATGTTCTCATATAGCATATACCACTACAACAGTAATCATTTTAAATGTGCTCTAAATTGAATTAATTGCATTTCTTATTAAATTCACTACCTAATTTTCAATAGGTAAGTTTTTACTTTCTTTCCAATAACAATCCCTAACATTTGTCTAGTAAATTTTACAATGCCCATCACAACTACTATTGCGTTTGCAACTCTCAACAACTATATGCAAGGTGGAGCAGATATTACTTAGATTTTTGTACCACTCATGGTAGACTAACTACTGCAATTTACAACCCCAAATCTCAGTGACTCAAAACAATAAAACTTTATTTCTTACTGATATTGAGTCCAGTACTGACCAGGGAGCTCTCACGAACCCACTTGTAACATCACCATCCTCAACAACAACAAGGGACAAACATGGGAAAGTATACCAGATACTCAAGCTTCTTAGAAGTGACATGCATCAATTCCAATCAAATTCCATCGGCCAGAAATAGTCACTTGGCCACAGCTAAGACGCCAGTGGAGGGGAAATATAGCCCCTGGCATAACAGCAGCATTCCAGAAACAAATCTACAGTAGCAAAGAAAGCATGAAATTTTGGTTATCAAGTAGCCATCTCAGCCATAGTTTCACAGGTAAAGGACACAGATTATCATATAAAATCGAAACTACCACAGCAGTTACTCCAGTCCAGGTCTTCTGACCTTTAGGTGGTAGTTTCCACTCAATGCTAACCTTAAAGCCAGTCACAATGAAATGTATTTAAAACTGACATTGAGTTATCCAAACATCTTTTTTTCTTCTCACCCCATTCATTTAGCTTTTCTTTAAATATCTTTCATATAAACCAAAGACTCAATAATTTTAGGATTTTTTTCTGGCCTCCTTCCTGTCCCATTCTTGTCTTGACCCTACCGCATAAACATGCTAACTCTATTTTTGCATTTATTAGTATTTTTCTATAACTCGATATCCCCTATTTGAATATGAGCACCTTGAAGACGGGAATTGAATGTTACTCCTTTATGTATTGGAACATGAGAACTGTCTTGACCTCTATCTTACCAATGAAACTTCATTTTGCAGCCATTAATAGGGAACATCAAAAACAGGAAGACAGAACATACATTATAGAAATAAAAAATATCAGCTTGCATTCCTCTACATTTAACACATGTTATCATCATTCTAGTTTGGTAGGAGCAGCAATTCCCTTTTTAAAATGTTTGTTTAATCCTACCATTCAGCAGTCTCAAGAGTCAGGGTGCCTGCATTAGCTCTGAGTTGATGCTTGGATAAGTCTTAAATTTTCATGTTTCTTGACACCATGCTGAGACAAACTCTTTGATTCAAGAAAACTGCATACTCTATGGAATAAGGCTGAAGCAATTAATCAAATATTTAATTATATCGTAACAGAACACAGTTATCAAGCTTTTAACTAACAATGGTAAAGAGTCCCCAGTGACCCAGGCAACAGAATATACCAAGACACAAAAGGCTGTTTAAACCTCAATTCTTTTAGTCTCAGTGGAAAAGTGTGGACGATTCAGCACCACAAGGCTGGAAATCCAACAACTAAGTCTTCAAGAGAATTCCCTTCCCTTGGAGGTTGCCTGTTCCAGAGGAACCCACTCTTTGATCCACAGACTAACGTGGCAAAGTTTTACCACTGTGCACACTTGGAGACGTAGCTCCTCATTCCTTCTCCCCTTTTGTCTCCTGTGACATCCCTGGAGTACATGGTCAAAAATTTAGATAGCACAATCTTGACCTTTTGTCTTGTAGGCCTTGCACAATATATTCTGCTGCTGTCTTTATGTCCAAGGCCAGAAAGTCAGGTTACTGTCTCCCTTCTCCTGGTGAGGGAAGAGTGGAGATTTACATACTTCAGACAGGATCTCCTATAAGATAACTCAATTTTTTTCCGCTAATATTGAGAGCATCCCACGGCATAATGTTGATGGATTTTTATGCTTAAAGAATCCTTTCACACCAGAATGAGAATGGGGAAAAACCAAGGCAAATAAGGAAACAGAGCCACATCCTGCTGCCAAAGTGTACCTATCCACTGTAATCTGGGATGGGAAACATTCGCCTATCCAACATAAACCCCTTTCTCACATACACATAATAACACACTCACACTTTGCCTGACCAAAGAGAATTTCTTCTGCTTCCAAATAAATATATCAACAGCTGTCTATCAGTAATAGAGTTAAGATTTAAGGTTAAGAATTAACTCTGAAGAGGTCTAAACACTGCAACAACTCCACTGAAGTTAACAAGATATTTTTTTATATTATTCTTATGGAGTCAGAAAGGAAAGTTCAATAGTTTCCTACTTTGTGCATGGCACAAAGGTGTAATGAAGGATACAAAAAAGCATCAAATTTCACTTCTTCCTCTTGTTTAAAAGCCTTTGATAACATCTCATTTTCTATATAGCCTAAAGTCTAACCACCTCAGCATGGTATTGTAGAGTGAATTATTGTCCTGAGTTTTCACTCCTCTCTAACAAGATTTTACATCCACACTCTTCGCCATGTGATTTTGCAGACCACTCAGCAGAAGAGTCCAAGTATACAACTCTACTTTCAACTTGGTCCTGTGACTTGATTTGACCAATGGAATGTGGGTGGAACAGACAGTGTGCCTAATGTAAAAAGAGATTTTAAAAGGCCTTTCTTGTATTCTTAAGAAAAACACCCTGAGAATAAGACAAACTATACATTGGTTCTTCCTTTAGCTCATGCCAAGGAATGAGAAGATACATGGAGCTGAGATGAGTCAAATAAAACCAAACCCACCAAAGTCCAGCAAAGCCACAGAAAACCAACAGCTTTCATTGTAATATGAGCAATAAATAAATATCTCATATAAATCATTACAATTTTGGAGTTGTTTGCTGCTGTAGCAAAAGCTGACCAATATATAGGCTATTCAAAAATTTCACAATCTATCCCTAACATACCTTTTCGGTTTCACCTGCCAACCTTCTCCCCTCCACAAACTATGTTTCCACCAAATGTGTGCTCTCTCTCATACATAATTTGTACCTTTCCATCTCCATGACTTTGCTCATGAAAATCCCCTAGCCTAAAAATCACATTCTAGTGGAAAGAGCATGGGCTTTAGAGTGAGATAAACAAGGCTTTCAATCCAACACTATCACTCTAATAATTACGTGGTCTTAGACAAGATACTGAACTTCTCTGCACATGAATGTGTCTATCTGTAAAATAAGGGTAATAAAATATACCTTTGTAGGGTTGTTATAAGAGTCAAGAGAGTGTTTGCAAAGCACTTAATATAAAATCTGGTGAAAAATGGTGCTATATTAGAACCTGTTTCTCAAAAAAGCAGTTGCTAATACAAGATTAGATGTGCAAGAGATTTATTGGAAGAAATGCCTATGAAGGATAAAGGGAGAAAGTCAGAGAAGGTCAGAGAACCTTCAGACCACTATGCAGGTCTTAAATACGTGAAGGAGAAATGGAATGGAGGAGGAGTGGGTAGAAGTAGTCTCAGGCTACAGCACAGTTCTGAGAAAATCTTGGTCAGGCTGATGCACTGTCCTTGACCCAAAGTCATCATTAGATAAGTGCCACATCTCAGATGAAGGGACCTGATTTAGCACTCCATCACACTCAGTCATTGGCTGGGAGCAGGCTGTGGGAACTATGGACTCAGCACAAACATGATGGAGTAAATACAAAGGGCCAACAGCCAGGACTGTCAGTCATCTCTGCTCCAGCAGCCAGGGACCTAAGCAGCCAAGTTTCATGGCTTCCAAAGGTGTCTGTCATGAAACTCACCCTTACCAACTTCTCTTCCTGCTAAAATTCCACTCATCACTCATTTATTCTGCAAAATTTATTAAGCATCCTTTATGTACCAGATATTAGTCACAAGTTATAATTTAAGGACCAATTCAAATGTCATCCCTATGAAGAAGTAACATCCATTATCTCCTTATTCAAAGAACGGATTTGTGGGGAGAGAATGAAAAAAAAAAAAGCCTTGACTTGAATATCAGAGTGACTCATATTCTCTGCTAATCACTATTTTTAGCCAATTATTCTGAGCATTAGTTTTGTTTTTTAACTAGAGAAGTTGTGAGTTTACAAAACAATCATGCATAAAATACAGGATTCCCATATGTCACCCTACCACCAACACCTTGCGTCAGTGTGGAATATGTTAGAATTGATGATAACACTTTTTTTACATTGTACTATTTTTTAACAGTACTTACTTTTAATGGTAGTTACAATTGATGAAAGGTTATTAAAATAGTTCTATCATCCATTATTTACATTAGGTGTATTTTTCCCATATACCACCCTATTATTACCATCTTGCATTTGTATCATACATTTGTTATAATTCATGAAAGAACCATCTTACACTTATACCATTAAGTACAGGCCATCATCTACAATAGGGTTCGCTGTGTTGCACAGTCCTGTTTTATCTTTTTTTAGTCTAGTAATATATACAACCTAAAGTTTCCCCTTTTGACCACATTCACCTATATATTTCAGTGCTGTTGATTACACTCAAAATAATGTGTTACCATCACCACCATCCATTGCCAAACTTTTACCATTAGCCAAAGTAGAAATTCTCTGCAAGTGAATCATCAACTCCCCTTTCTCTAACCCCAGTCTATCTCTTGGTAACCTATATTCCAGATTCTAATTCAGTGAGTTTGCTTATTACAATTAGTTCATAACAGTGGGGTCATGCAGTATTTGTCCAGTTGTGTCTGGCTTATTTTACCCAAAATAATGTCCTCAAGGTTCATTCATGGTGTCACATGAATCAGGACTTCATTCCTTTTTACAGCTAAAATGAATGAGTGACCCCATTTCTCTACATCCTCTCCAAAACTTGTCATTTTCTGTTTTTTTGAATAGTGTCTATTCTAGTAGGCATGAAATGACATCTCATTGTGGTTTTGATTCACATTTCTCTAATAGCTATTGATGCTGAGCATCTTTTCGTGTTCTTTTTAGCCATTTCTACTTCTTTGGAGAGATGTCTATTCAAGTCTTTTGCTCATTTTTGAATTGTCTGTTTGTCTTGTCATTGTTGAATTGTAGTATTTCTTTATATATTCTGGGTATTAAACCCTTACCAGATACATGGTTTCCAAATATGTTCTTCCATTTAGTACGCTGTCTTTTCACTTTATTGACTTTTGATGCACAAAAGTTTTTAATTCTGAGGGGATCCCTTTAACTACTTTTTTCATTGTTTGTGTTTTAGTGTAAAGTCTAAGAAACCATTGCCTACCACAAAATCTTGAAGATACTTCCCTATTGTTTGTTCTAGGAGTATTATAGTCCTGGTTCTTATATTTAGGTCTTTGATCCATTTTGAGTTTATTTTTGTATATGGTGTGGAATAGGAGTCCCCTTTCATTCTTCTACATATAGATACCCGGTTCTCCCAGCACCATTTGTTGAAGAGACTATTCTTTCCCAACAGAGTGGACTTGGCAGCCTTGTCAATTATCAATTAAGCATAGATGTGAGGGTCTATTTCTGAACTCTTTATTCGATTTCATTGTCAATATATCTAGCCTTAGGCCATTACCATGCTGTTTTGACCACTGTAGCTTTGTAATATGCTTTATAGTCAGGAAGTGTGAATCATCCAACTTCATTGTTCTTTTTCAAAATCTTTTTGACTATTCAGGGTTCCCTACCCTTCCAAATAAATTTGATAATTGGTTTTTCTATTTCTGCAAAGTAGGCTGTTGGAATTTTGATAGGGATTGCATTGAATCTATAAATCAATTTGGGGTAGAACTGACATCTTAACAATATTACTCTTCCAATCTATGAATACAGAATGTCTATCCATTTATTTAGGTCTTCTTTGACTTCTTTTAGCAATTTTTGGTCTTCTGTATACAAGCCCTTTACATCCTTGGTTAGACTTATTCCTAGATATTTGATTCTTTTAGTTACTATTGCAAATGGAATCTTTTTTCTTGATTTCCTCCTCTGATTGCTCATTAGTGTACAGAAACACCACTGATTTTTGTATGTTGATCTTGTATCCCACCAATTGCTGAACTCATTTCTCAGCTCTAGAAGCTTTGTTGTATAATTTTCAAGACTTTCTATGTATAGGATCATATCATCAGCAATGAAAGTTTCATTTCTTCCTTTCCAGTTTAGATACCTTTTATTTCTTTTTCTTGCCTAATTGTTCTTGCTAGAACTTCTAGCACAATGTTGAATAACAGTAGTGATAATGGGCATCCTTGTCTTGTTCCAGATATAGATGGAAAGCTTTTAGTCTTTCATCATTCAGTAAAAATTAGCTGTGGGTTTTTCACATATGCCCTTTATCATGTTGAGGAAGTTTCCTTATATTCCCATTTTTCAAGGTGTTTTAATCAAGAAAAGATGCTGGATTTTTTCAAATACCTTTTCTGCATGAATTGAGATGATCATGTGATTTTTCTGCCTCAGTTATGTTAATATGGTGTATTACATTAATTGATTTTCTTGTATTGAACCATCCTTGCAAACCTGGAATAAAACCCACTGGGTCATAGTGTATAATTCTTTTAATGTGCTTTTGGATTCCATTTGCAAAGCATTTGTTGAGGATTTTTGCATCTATATTCATTAGAGAGATTGGTTGGTAGTTTTCTTTTCTTGTGTTATCTTTAGCAGGTTTTGTTATGGGATGATGTTGGCCTCATAGAAGGAATTAGATAGTGTTCCCTCCTCTTCAATTTTTTGGAAGAGTTTGGGCAGGATTGGTAGCAATTCTTCTTGGAATGATTGGTAGAATTCACCTGTGAAGCAATCTGGTCCTGGGCTTTTCTTTGTTTGGAGGTGTCTGGTGACTGATTCAGTCTCTTGTAATTGCTCTGTTGAGGTCATCTATTTGTTCTAGAGTCAGTGTATGTCATTCATGTGTTACTAGGAAATTGTCCATTTCATCTAAGTTTTCTAAATTGTTAGCATACTGTTGTTCATAGTATCCTCTTATTATCTTTGTTATTTCTGTTGGGTCAGTAGTAATGATCCCTACTCATTTCTGATTTTATTTATTTGCATCTTCTCTCTTTTTTTTCTTTGTCAGCCTAGCTAAGCATTTGGCAATTTTATTGATTATCTCAAATAACCAACTTTTGGATTTTTTTATTCTCTCTATTGTTTTTTTTATTCTCAATTTCATTTATTTTTGCTCTAATCTTTGTTATTTCTTCCTTTCTGCTGTGCTTTTGGTTTAGTTTGCAGTTCTTATCTAGTTCTTCCAGGTGTGTAGAAAGATCTTTGATTTTGACTCTCTTCCTTTGTAATGTAAGCATTTATGGCTATAAATTTCCCTCTCAGCACTGCCTTCAATTCATTACATAAGTTTTTTATGTTCTGTTCTTGTTTTCATTAGTCTTGAAATACTGATTTCTTTTGCAATTTCTTCTTTGACACATTGATCGTTTAAGAGTGCGATGTTTAATTTCCGTATATTTGTGAATTTTCCAGTTCTCTACAAGTTACTGTTTTCCAGATTAATTCCATTGTGATCAGAGGAAGTGCTTTGCACAGTTTACATTTTTAAAACTTATTTAGACTTGTTTTGTGACCCAACATGTGGTCTATCCTGGAGAATGATCCATGCACAGTTGAAAAGAATGTATAGCCTGCTGCTTGGGTGTGCAATGTTCTGAATATATCTGTTAGGTCTAGTTCATTTATTATATTACTGAAGTTCTCTCTTTCTTTATTGATCCTCTGTGTAGAAATCCTATCTATTGATGAGACTGGTGGATTAAAGTCTCTATTATTTGTAGAGAGGTCTATTCCCCCCTTCAGTGTTGCCAGTGTTTGCCTTGAGTATTTTGGCACACAGTGATTAGGTGCATAAATATTTATGATTGTTATTTCCTCTTGGTGAATTGTCCCTTTTATCATTACATAGCATCATTCTTTATCTCTTATAACAGTTTTGCATTTAAAGTCTATTCTGTCTGATATTAGTATAGCTATCTCAGCTCTTTTTTGGTTACTGTTGCATGGAATATTTTTCACCAACCTTTCACTTTCAACCTATTTTTGTCTTTAGGTCTAGGGTGAGTTGCTTATAAACAGCATATAGTTGGACCATGCTTTTTTATCCATTCTGCCAATCTGTGTCTTTTGATTGGGGAGTTTAATCCATTAACATTCAATGTTATTACTTTAAAGGCAGTACTTACTTCAGCCATTCTATCCTTTGGTATTTATATTTCAAATCATTTTTTGTCTCTCTTTTTACCCTTTAGTTACCCTTACTGATAATCTTCATTTCTTCACACTACTTCAAGTCACTCTTGTCTGTTTTATCCTGAAAGCCTGCAGATTTTCCTTTAGTGTTTCCTGTAGGTCAGATCTCTTGTGACGAACTCTCTTACGTTCTGTTTATATTTGAATATTTTAAACTCTCCCTCATTTTTGAAGGACAGTTTTGCCAGATAAAGAATTTGTGGCTGGCAGTTTAACTTTCAGTACCTTAAATATATCATACCACTGCCTTCTCACCTCCATGGTTTCTGATGATAATCAGAACTTAATCTTATTGCAGCACCCTTGTATGTGATGGATCACTTTTCTCTTGCCACTTTCAGAATTCTCTCTATCTTTGGTATTTGACATTCTGATTAGTATGTGTCTTAGAGTATGTCTATTAGTATTTATTCTGTTTGGAGTACATTGCACTTCTTGGACATGCATGTCTTTCGTAAGAGTCGGGAAATTTGGGGCCATTATTTCCTCAAATATTCTTTCTGCTCCTTTTCCCTTCTCTTCTTCTGCCCCCCCCCCATGCAAATGTTTATGCACTTTGTGCTGTCATTCTGATCCCTGAGACCCTGCTGAATTTTTTTCCATTCTTTTCTCTATCTGTTCTTCTGTCTGTAAGATTTTAATTGTCCTGTCTTCCAGTTCACTGATTCTTTCTTCTGCCTGTTCAACTCTGCTGGTGTATTCCTCTAGTGTATTTTTAATCTCTTCTACTGTGCTTTTCATCCACATACTTTCTGTTAGGTTTCCTTTTATATTTTCAAATTCTTTTTTATGCTCACACAGTGTCTTCTTTATATCCTTTCCTTCTTTAGCCATAATTTCCTTTATCTCCTGTAACTGATCAAGGACCAAGAGCTAAGACAACTGTAATCATTATGCTAGCCTCTCTTTATGAATGGTTAACTTTGTTACTTACAATGCTTGAGTTATTCACACACAAATGTAGGGATAAATGCTTGTTTGAACATCTTTGATTAGTTGTTCTAATTTGTGTCTTCTCTGAAGTTTTAATCTGTTCACTTGACTGGGCCATATCTTCCTGTTTCTTAGTGTGGCTTGCAATTTTTTTTTTCTTGCTGATTTCTAGGCATCTTATTATCTTGATGAATTTACTCTGAGGGTTAGTTTCTCTTTCTTGCCTAGGGTTTTATTCTTGATTGGCTTTGTGTTAAGGCTCTTTGATGCTTGTTTCAACTTATTCTAGACTCTTAGAAGAGGCCATGTTTAACTCATCAGATTTTTTTAAGCCCTTCTTCATCTGCTTCTTGCCTGGATATGCAGTGCAATGTTTAATATTGTGTTTTTTGTGTAATTGTTTCACCTTCAGTAGAAAGCTTCCTTTCCTCTGTTTTGTCTCTGGGAATCGACCTGTACTGGTTTTTTTTTTTTTTTTTTTTTTTCCTTTTTGTTTGTTTTGTTTTTGTTTTTGTCTCCATAGTTTTTACACCTGTCTCTCTAGCTTCATTTGCATGGAGGGCAAATTCTGGGAATCACCCTGGAAAGGAATTTTCCAAACCAGTATTTACCAACCAGGGACCTATGACGGGGGCACAGAGCAGCTCCAAAGAGCTCTGGGAGGGTATCAGGAAGGATGCCAAAAGCTTCTTTGATGGCTGGTGATCATAGGGTTGTTGGAGGTTTAAGTGACACAAAGTTGGAAAATCAGCTAATGCAGCTGATTATTTTAGTTGTGCTCAATATAGTGAAATGTATTTCTTAAGAAGTGTTTCATGGTTAAATGTGGTTTAGAAAATCCTGCAGAAAATACTTCGCTTTGGAGATTCATAATGCACACCAACAATTAAAGCCTCTAAGCCATACAATAAATCATTCTATTTACCTTAATTCAGTACTTCCTAAAATTACTTGACCACCTCCTCTCTACCCCCTATTAGAACACCTGCTAACATTCAGGGGCTTTCAATGTTTTTCAAATCACAGTTGGGAAATGTTGATAAAATAATTTAGCAGGGAGAATTAAGGCTGTATTAATTGAAGTGGTAGGACTTAAATTACTTTTGGGTCCAAGGATGGATTTAGCAAGGTTTTTGAGGCATCTGTAAAATCTTTCACTTTAACATGAAAAATCTGTCAAGTTACAGGAGTCTGGGCAATTTGATTGTCCAGGCAAAGTGAATGTTAAGACTACACAGCTGAGGCCATCAAACCTTAAAATTTGACAAATTTTCAACTATTGATCTCTACCCACTGCCCATGTAGCTCTTTCCCCACAAACTTCCAACACCCTCCCCCCCCCCACCCTCTGTTGATAAGATTGAGGAAGAAATACTTACTTCATGATAATTATTTGGGATGCTACCACATACAGAAAAAAAGAGGCAATGGAATATGAAATTTATGACTGCTTTTTGGGTTCAGGTCAACTCCCTACTGAGACACCTCCTGTTTAGACGGGTAAATCTAGAAAAACATTCACATTGATGGTATTAAATAAGGCATGTAGTTCAGCTCTATGGATCAAGGACCAAGAGCTAAGACAACTGTAATCATTCTGCTAGCCTCTCTTTATGAATGGTTAACTTTGTTACTTACAATGCTTGAGTTATTCACACACAAATGTAGGGATAAAGCAGACATTGCAGTTAACCATGCTAGGAATTTATTGTATCTTATTTGATGACATATCTATGGTTTTGTCAAGAAGCCAGTTTGTTATAGCGAGAAGTTTTTGTGTTTCTTTTTTTTTTTTCCTATTAGTTACAGTCTCTAGTTTATGCTGATTGCATCCCTCCCCCAATGCCTCCCCATTTTTAACACCTTGCAAGGTTGACATTTGCTTGTTCTCCCTCATAAAACAACATATTTGTACATTTTATCACAATTGTTGAATACTCTAGATTTCACCAAGTTACACAGTCCCAGTCATTATCTTTCCTCCTTTCTTGTGGTGTCTCACATGCTCCCCATCTTCCTCTCTCAACCGTATTCATAGTTACCTTTGTTCAGTGTACTTACATTGTTGTGCTACCATCTCCCAAAATTGTGTTCCAAACCACACACTCCTGTCTTCTATCACCCAGTAGTGCTCCCTTTAGTATTTCCTGTAGGGCAGGTGTCTTGTTCACAAAGTCTCGCATTGTCTGTTTGTCAGAAAATATTTTGAGCTCTCCCTCATATTTGAAGGACAGCTTTGCTGGATACAGGATTCTTGGTTGGCGGTTTTTCTCTTTCAGTATCTTAAATATATCACATCACTTCCTTCTTGCCTCCATGGTTTCTGCTGAGAGATCCGCACATAGTCTTATTAAGCTTCCTTTGTATGTAATGGATTGCTTTTCTCTTGCTGCTTTCAGGATTCTCTCTTTGTCTTTGACATTTGATAATCTGATTATTAAGTGTCTTGGCATAGACCTATTCATATCTCTTCTGTTTGGAGTACGCTGCGCTTCTTGGATCTGTAATTTTATGTCTTTCATAAGAGATGGGAAATTTTCATTAATTATTTCCTCTATTATTGCTTCTGCCCCCTTTCCCTTCTCTTCTCCTTCTGGGACACCAATGATACGTACATTACTGTACTTTGTTTCATCCTTGAGTTCCTGGAGACATTGCTCATGTTTTTTCATTCTTTTCTCCATCTGCTCCTTTGCGTGTAGGCTTTCAGGTGTTTTGTTCTCCAGTTCCTGAGTGTTTTCTTCTGCCTCTTGAGATCTGCTGTTGTATGTTTCCATTGTGTCTTTCATCTCTTGTGTTGTGCCTTTCATTTCCATAGATACTACTAGTAGGTTTTTTGAACTTTTGATTTCTGCCGTATACATGTCCAGTGCTTCCTTTACAGCCTCTATCTCTTTTGCAATATCTTCTCTAAACTTTTTGAATTGATTTAGCATTAGTTGTTTAAATTCCTGTATCTCAGTTGAAGTGTACATTTGCTCCTTTGACTGGGCCATAACTTTGTTTTTCTTAGTGTAGATTGTAATTTTCTGTTGTCTAGGCATGGTTTCCTTGGTTATCCAAATCAGGTTTTCCCAGACCAGAACAGGCTCAGGTCCCAGAGGGAAGAAATATTCAGTATCTGGTTTCCCTGTGGGTGTGTCTTAGAAAATTGCTCCACCCTTTGATGCCTCGGGTCACTGTGCTTTTCTGCCCAGCAGGTGGCACCTGTCAGCCTATAATTCTTGACTGGTGTGAGGAGGTATGGCCGTGTTCCCCCAGGCTCTGGGGTCTGGTTCTGAATGCAAAGGGCCCCACCCTTTTCCTCCTAGAGAAGACAGACCCCCCAGGTGGATGTCATTAGCATTTCAATGGTCTCGTTCTCTGCTTGTGCTGTCTCTGCCCTTCCCCGAGTCACAGCCCTGGAAACTTAAAACGACTGGGGCTTTCTCCACTGAGCCGAAAAAGAAACAGATAGTCCCCTTCAGACCCAGTCAAGGCGACCCTCCGGCTCTCCCAGGTCAGTCGTCACCCAAAGCCTCTGTCTGTTTTTTGGGGATGCGTACCTGTAGTGAGCAGTTCACACTCGCTACTTAAAACCCCAGTTGGAGCTCAGCTGAGCTATATTCGCTTGCTGGGAGAGAGCTTCTCTCTGGCACCACGCGGCTCCGCAGCTGGGGCTATGGGGGAGGGGGTCTCCCGACCTGGTTCCACAGGTTTTACTTACAGATTTTATGCTGTGTTCTCGGGCATTCCTCCCAATTCAGGTTGGTGTATGATGAGTGGATGGTCTCGTTTGTCCCCCCCGCAGTTATTCTGGATTATTTACTAGTTGTTTCTGGTTTTTTGTAGTTGTTCCAGGGGGACTGCTTAGCTTCCACTCCTCTCTATGCCGCCATCATGCCCCTCCCTAGTTTTTGTGTTTGTTAAAAAGGTTCTACAATTTACAACCAATCCTCATGCAAATTAAGGATTGTTAGTGCTCTGTGAACATACATAGAATTGAAAATGCAAACGCTCGCAGAAGCCAGACTGTTTAATGCATTTGGATAGAGTCAAATGCAAATAATAGGGAGTGGTGGGGATTGTGGAAAAATGGAGAGCAGTTGCTTCATTTAAAGAAACACAAAAGGAGGGGCAAGGTGGCAGCATACAGAGGTGGGAATTTAGTTAGCCCCCTAGAACAACTAGCAAATAGCCAGAAACAACTAGTAAGTAATCTGGAACAAATGTTTGGGGAACTTCTGTGACCAGACAACATCATACACCAGTCTGGAATGGATGGAACAGCTGAGATCACAGCATAGAACTGTAAGAAAAGCTCCCCAAACCATGGAGCTGGCATCCCACCCCACCCCCCCACCACCAGCACAGCAGGTGAGTTGGAACACTTCCTTGTTGGAAAAAGCAGCAGCCCTTGTTGGGAGCAAGGAAATGTAGCTCAACCAAGCTCCAACTGCAGGTTTAATTAACAAATTCGGACAACTGAATACAAGCTAGGAACACAGATAAACCTGGTGCAAACAGGAAAGGAAACCAGAGGTTTCTCCCATCAGAGAGGAGGCAGGGCTGACAGGAAAAAATACATAAATAAATAAAAACAGAAGATTTTGGAGTTGGCTGAGCTCAGAATACTGGAAAAGGGCTGTGTCCCAAGAAAAGGGGCACACAGAACTAGGTACCAACTCCAGTCCTTACCTGGTGAACCAGAGGGCTGGGGACTGGCTCTGAAAAGGGACTTCTTTCATTTTTCCATCTTTTTTCTCTCATTCTAAGCAGCTCATTAGAGAAAGCCTCAGACATTTTCAATTCTCAGCACTGACCCAGGCAAGGGTGGAGTTAAGATAGTCAGAGAGTCAAAAGAAAAACTCAAGTGCAGGAGATAATTCCCCAAAGGGCTTACCTTCCCTAAGAAAAAGTGGGGGGCAGAGCCCAGTTCAATTGGCAGCCTTCCCTCAGAGAATTCAGACCCCAGAGCCTGCCAGGGGTCAGGGGGACAGAAACAGTTTAAGCTTGGCTTCTGACACCCTCAGCCCCTGGGTGGGAGAGGGTCCAATGAGAATTAAAGGTATCACACCTCTTTAGGCCAGTGGAGAGCTGTGGGTTGAAAAGCACCACCTGCTGGGCAGGATAGGAAAAGCACAGAGTCTAGAGGCCTCAAAGGAAAGTCTGACAATCCTCTGGGTCTCACCCTCAGGAAAACTTGACACTGATCACAATCTCCTCCTGAGACCTGGGCCTGTCTGGTCAAGGAAAATCTGATTGGGGTAATCAAAGAAACCAGATGCCTAGACAACTAAAAATTATGAATCACACTAGGAAAAACAATAATATGGCCCAGTCAAAGGAAACATTTACACTTCAAATGAGACACAGGACTTGGAAGAACTAATTAAACATCCCCAAACAAATATGCTAAATCAATTCAAAAATCAAATCAATGAGTTGAGGGAAGATATGGCAAAAGAGATGAAAGACATAAAGAAGACATTGCGTGGACATAAGGAAGAACTCAAAAGTTTGAAAAACCAATTGGCAGAACTTATGGGAATGAAAGGCACAACAGAAGAGATGAAAAACATAATGGAGAGATACAACAGCAGATTTGAAGAGGCAGAAGAAAGGATTCATGAATAGAGGAAAAGACATCTGAAATCCTACACACAAGAGAACAGATAGGGAAAAATAAGAGCAGGGTATCAGGGAATTGAATGACAACATGAAGCACATGAATATACATGTCATGGGTGTCCCAGAAAGTAAAGAGAAGGGAAAGAGGGCAAAAAGAATAATGGAGGAAATAATCACTGAAAATTTCCCCATCTCTTATGAAAGACATAAAATTACGGATCCAAGAAGTGCAGCATACCCCAAACAGAATAGATCCAAGTATACCAACTCCAAGACACTTAATAATCAGATTATCAAATATCAAAGACAAAGAGAGAATTTTGAAAGCAGAAAGAGAAAAGCAACCCATCACATACAAAGGAAGCTCAATAAGACTGAGTGTGGATTTCATAGTAGAAACCACGGAGGTGAGAAGGCAATGGTATGATATATTTAAGATGCTGAAAGAGAAAAACTGCCAGCCAAGAATTCTATATCCAGCAAAACTGCCCTTCAAAAATGAGGGAGAGTTTAAAACATTTTAAGACAAACAGACATTGACAGAGTCTGTAAACAAGATAACTGATCTACAGGAAATACTAAAGGGAGCACTACAGACAGACAGGAAAAGATAGGAGAGAGAGGTTTGGAGAAGAGTATAGAGATGAAGACTATCAGTAAGGGTAAAAAGAGAGAGAGAGGAAAACAAAATAAAAACTAAATAAGATATGACATATAAAACCCAAAGACAAAATGGTAGACAGTAGACATAATGTTGAGTGAAATTAGCCAGAAACAAAAGGACAGATACTGTATGGTCTCACTAATATGAACTAACATTGATTAGCAAAATTTGAGAGTTAAGAACACAGGTTATCAGGAGATAGAAAGAGGTTAGAGATCAGGCATTTGATGCTGAAGGAGTACAGAAGGTTCAACAGGATTGATTGTATAGATCCAGAAATGGAATGGATAGCATAATAGTGTGTGATTGTAGCACAATATTTTAAGTACTCTGAAAAAAGATGACTGTGAGCACAGTTGAAAGAGGAAGGCTAGGGGCATGCATGACACCAGAAGGAAAGAGAAGATAAAGACTGGGAATGTATAAAAGTGAAACCTAGGGTGGTCAATGATGGTGAGTAAATTTACAAATATAAGAAGGTTTTTAAATGAGGGAGAACAAATGAATGTCAACATTGCAAGGTGTTGAAAATTGGATGGTATAGGGGAGAAATACAATCCATGCAAACTAGAGTCCTTAATTAACAGTAATATTGTAAGATGTTTCCATTAATTGTAACAAAGGCAGTATATCAAAGCTAAAAGTCTATAAGTCGGGGATAAAAGGGAGTGATATGGGATTCTTGTTGGTGTTCTTGTTATCTGATCTTTTCATTGTATTTTATTTTTATTTTTCTTCTATCTTTTATATTTTTATTCTTCATTTTTTTCCCCACCTTTTCCTCTTTCTTTGTGGAAGAAATTGAAATGTCCTCATATAGATTGTGGTGGTGAATGCATAATTAAGTGATTACAATAGGAATCATTGATTGTTGACAGGATGGATTGTATGGTGTGTGAATAAAACTATTTACAAAATAAATTGAAGGATACAAGTGCTAGAGAAAGTGTGGAGAGAGGGATGTACCTATTCCCTGTTTGTAGAGAAGTAGAATGGTGCAGCCCAGCTGGAGGGCAGTGTGGTGATTTCATAGGAAGCTAACTATGGGGTTGCCATATGGTCCTGCTACCCCATTATTGGGAGAAAACTGAGAGCAGGGACCTGAGTGGACATTGTACACTGGTGTTTATGGCAGGAGTAGTCACGATTCACAATGGATAGAGGTGACCTAATGGTACATCGACTGATAAACAGAATGGTGAACTGTGGTACATACATACAACAGAACACTGAGCGGTGGCAAGAAGAAATAAAGTTGTGAGGTATGAAACTAAGTGAATGGACATGGAAAACAGTATGTTGAGTGAAATAAGCCAGAACTGAAAAGACAAACATTACAATGCCTCACTAATATGGACTAAAATGTGCAAACACTGAGAATTGAATCTGAGAGCACAGCTTATTGGGGGAAGCCTTATGGTAAAGGTTCCTAGATTGTAAGCTCCTACAGCAATCACATCCATCTGTGAGTCATAATGGTATCTCTAAATTCTGAGATGCTGAGCTGTTTGTGTAAAACCTGGTCAGTCCCTGGTACTTCAGGTACCTGTGTGACACCTAAGACCCAGAGCCAGAGTTCAGCAGCTATGAATGTCAGCATTACCCCATATAGCAAATGATAAAGAAGCTGAAAAAGAGATCAGACTTAAATTAGAGATATGAACAAAACAGACTTGATTGGAACTAAGGTAAACCAGACTAAAGGGAAAAGGATGATACTGATTGTGTTTAAAATCCTCGACTTCTGTGTGAGACCAAAAGAAAAAATGTTTATTTGGTGAAAAATCTGTATTTTCTGTAGCACGCTATGTAATTTAACTTGTATGGTCAGTTTATTCAAACACCATAATTACAAGGAAACTTAAATAGGGAGTGAGATCTAGTTGGTTTGTACAGGTTTGTGTGAAACCCTGATACATCCCAGAGTAATTTGGGCAGAGAATAAAAAGTATTTGCAAAGCCCACTTGAGGGTCTGGGGGAAATGTGGAAATTTAAACTTCCCCACCTGGGGAACTCCTAATATTCTTGCAAGCATTGGGGACTACCATCATAGTCAATCTTGGGGCTTCTCCTTATGAAACAAAGGAGAGACTAAGCCTACTTATAATTGTGCCTAAGAGTCACCCTTAGAGAACCTCTTTTGTTGCTCAGATGTGGCCTGACTCTCTAAACCTATTCGGTAGGTGAACTCATGGCCCTCTCCACTACATGGGACACGACTCCCAGGGGTATAAATCTCCCTGGCAACACAGGACATGACTCCTGGGGATGAGCCTGGACCCTGCATCATGGGACTGAAAAAACTTTCCTGACCAAAAAGGGGAAGAGAAATGAAACAAAATTAAGTTTCAGTGGCTGAGAGATTTCAAATGGAGTTGACAGATCATTCTGGAGATTATTCTTATGCATTATATAGATATCCCTTTTTAGTTTTTAGTCTTTTAGAATAGCTAGAAGGAAATACCTAAAACTGTGAGCTGCAATCCAGTATCATTGATTCCTGAAGACGATCATATAACTATATAACTTGCACAGTGTAAATGTGTGAATGTGAAAACCTTGTGGCTCATACTTCCTTAATTTGGTGTATGGACAGATGAGGAGAAAAAAGGGGTACAAAAAGTAAATGAATAAGTGGGGGGTAAAAGGAGTATGAGATGTTTTGAGTGTTGTCTTTTACTTTTATTTTTATTCTTATTTTTATTTCTTGGAGTAATGAAAATGTTCATAAAATTGATCGTGGTGATGAATGCACAACAATATGGTGACACTGTGAACTACTGACCATATACTTTGGATGATTGTATACTATGTGACTATATCTCATTAAAATTTCCCTTTAAAAAAAGAAGGAAAAAAAAAAACACACACACACCTGCTTCAGAATTTCAATCAATATTACTTCATAGCATATAAGCTTAGTGCTGCCACATCTGATTTTTCAAGAAGAAATAGAAATCTGGATTTTTATGTGAAATCTCCTATCCTTTAAATGCTGGCTACTAAGTAAATATTTTTAAACTTTCTGTGCATTGATGTAGATATGCTCCCCTACACACATACAGGCAGATATTTGGAGGACAAATTCGGCCCATAAGCCAACAATTTTTAACCTCTGACATGCAGTAAATACTTACTGAATGAAGACATCAAAGCTCTCCCAGAACACACTGCTTCTCCCTTTAATTGGGGGCTACATCAGTCCCAGTATTTTGAGACCAGCAGCTGGGTTGTTCAGAATGGTACAGCATTAGTTTTTATCTCTGCTCTATAAAGAGAATTGGCCACTAAGATTTACGGAAATGACAGAAAGAAGTTGCCGTCAAATATTATTTCTTTTGTGTGATATAAATACTTCACAAAAAGCCCTAGTCCAGACGTCAGTATAGATGAAATAGGTGTGATTTAATGTCAAACTAGAAACATTACTACATTTTATACTTGTGATGAACATTACTTCAAGACAATGACATTAAGTTGTGCAAAAAAATTATGCACATAATATTGGGTCATTAAGATTTAATTGCAGGATGTGTTACCTGCAAATCCATATCTCTCACAGCTACTCATTGTTTTTTTGTTTGTTTGTTCTCCAGGATGGGGTACTATCAATCTCAGGAGAAGTAGGGAACGCCTACCAAATTTTGAAGGTCCATCAATTCTGGTTTTTCTTTGCAGAGTTGTGTATTCTGCACTTCTTTCCCCACTGCTATCCCTCACCTCTCTTCCACCCAGAGAGAAAACAAGATTTGAGGCGTTTTGCCAAAGTGAATTCTGTTCATTTCTTGAAAAATTAACTTTTGGAAGTTAGAAACCTCCTCTGTTACTACTGGATGCATAATCTCCCCCATCTTTTGATTGTCAATGGCTAACTGGGACTTGCCCAAGCTAGACCAATTAGATTCTTTATTCCTATAGCTAGAAATGGTAATGTTAGGCAGTCCCAGATCTTCTTTTGAATAGAGGGGACACAAGACAGGGAGT
Organism: Choloepus didactylus; assembly: GCF_015220235.1. Classification (NCBI taxonomy): domain Eukaryota; kingdom Metazoa; phylum Chordata; class Mammalia; order Pilosa; family Megalonychidae; genus Choloepus; species Choloepus didactylus. The sequence continues at coordinate 57,993,442 of NC_051321.1, read as the reverse complement.
GTGTGGTGTCACCTTCCACCAGCCTTTTAGCCTAAGAAGTAGGATAGAAAAATGATGTAGAGCCATAGAGTAAACCTCCAAGATATGGATAAAGGTCTGGGTGCTTCTGTCCAAGTTTTCATTAATATCCTAAGGCTTGACAGCATTCCTGCCCTTAGGTTCCTTGAGACATCCCTTATATATCTCTCTATTTTTCAGGCCAGTTCAAACCTGTTATTAAGAACTAATGAGTTCAACAGTCGGTCTATTTTGCAAAACTAACCAAGTTCAATCAGAGAAGTTGTACAATTTTAAACCTAAACAGCCTATTTTTCACTTCAAGATGGCTGACTGGAAAATCAAATGTAGGTGTATCTTGGGAGACTTCATTCCAGATTTAGTCAAATTTTTTATGGAGAATGTGAACAGAACCATGGCATGCTGAATATTTAAATGAAAAAGGGCTTCCTTATTTTGAGCACCTGTTTATGGACCACTGGATACACATGCTTACTGCTGTCACGTCTCCTGGTTTTTCAAGAGAAGTAAAACACAGTAGCAAAAAGGCAGGCAGAATTTTTGAAGCCCACCTTCAATTGTGTCAGCTAAAATGCAAAACATAGGAGTAGGACAAGACTTGTTCAATTTAAGGCCACCATTATTACTGTACCAAAATTTGAGGCCAAAACCTGGCTGCAATGTAATTCTTATAAGAGGGTCCCTGTCTCAGCCCCTTTTATCTGGGCTTCGACCCCACATCTATCTCCATCATAGCTTTAGATTTTACTTTTATTTTCACCAAACTTCACTCTTAGCCTTATAATGACTGTTCAATATTTTAATAAGTCAATTAATTAAATAGCATTTATTATGCCTTTGGACAGTGGTTCTCATATTTTAGTATGCAACAGAATTACCAGAGGAGCTTGTTAAAAACTCTAGGCCCTACCAACCCAGAGATTCTGATTCAATAAGTCTAGGGTAGGGAGCAAGAAATTTCTTTTTCAATAGTCACTCTGATACATCTGATCTTGGTGATTAGATGACTATACTTTGGTACCCACTACTCCAGGGATATAGAATTATAAGACCATACTCCATAGGTGATAAAAAAAAAGTTAGCAATGGAGTCCAGATCCACAACCCATTACTTACTAGCTATGTGTTCAGGGGCACGTTTTTGCCCCAAACAATGTATGATTTGATTTCCTCTTCTGTCAAATGAGAAAAATAATAATATCTAGGCCATGGGGTTGTTGTGGGCATTAAATGAGATATTATAGCTGAAGTCCTTATCCTAATGTATCCTGCCTGGAGCTCTTGCTGATTCAGCAGTTCAAGAGAAACTGGGAAGGAAAGCCAGGATCTAATAACAGAACCACGGGAAATCCCAGAAAGGCAAAGCAAATATACATCCCAGTGCATCCATGTAATAGGAAAGAAAAGAGCAGTAGTCTGAGGTAAAACCGATGTGAGATATGCTCCTGCCCCCTCCAGTCACCTCAGGAGGTGAGAGAGAGCACTATGTGATGATAAACAAAGAGGATCTCTGCTAATGGTCTATACATGGGATCTTTATAACATGTATACATGGATTTCACTGTCCTATTTTTAGAAAAAAATGGGTAGCTGCTGGCCGCTGACCTTCGCAGCCCAGGATGACCACCTTAAATCAAGAGCTCGCTGTAACACAGCTGAACTTAGCAATTTTAATGAGAAATTGGGTCCTGCTGGATTACTGTTCCTGAGCCACATCTTGTCAGCAATTCCTCAGGAAATTATTCAGCCATCCCCAGTTGCAAAGAAACAGATGGTGTATTGGAGAAAAAATACTCTGCAGTGTAGCACTGGTAAAAAGCAAATTTAAGGACACAAAGGCCAAGGCTGACACAAATACCAAAAGTACTTTTCCCCTGAAAAGTGAACTTGCAGATTTTTTTGTTTTCCCTCCCATTTTAAACTGTGAGCTGCACCAGTCATCAAGTTTGTATACACAATGGAGGGATTTATATGACTTTTCAGAGCCATTTAACAGAGACAGCTTGTTTTAATAATACAGAATACTACTGATCAAACACTCTCATGGAAGATCAAGTTTTAAAATTTGTATTAATGCCCTGCTTCCCTTCTCTAATATCCTTTAACCAAAACTCCAGGATCACACTCAATTATGCCAACTGCCCATTAAGAAATGCTGAATTATTATTAAAAATTATCATGGCACCTGCGAAAATAGCAGTGTAACCCTCATGAATATTAAATCTTTTTATAATGATCAGTTGTTACCATGAATACTAAATGTTATGAATTCATTGCAAATTCATAGTACATAGCATGAAAACTTGGCCTGTAACCAGAAAGTCTAAATTATACTTGGCAAATGCTCGGATTGATCTTAGCTATAAAACCAGGAAAAGGAAAATGAATAAAATTTTTGACTTTCAGACTAAAAGGACAAATTTTTGACTTTTCAGACTAAAAGGACAAAGCGTTTTTAGGATTGCAAAAGGTCAGTTGTTGCAATTTTCAAATATTTCATGTGAAAGTTTAAATCTTCTTCAGGGTACCTATTCCTGCTTCATCACATCCCAGTGAAGAGGAGTCTGAGGGGGAGTAGAAAGTAGAGGCTAGCACATTCACATATTAATCTGTGGCTGTATTTACAAAGCATTAACTTTCACAGATTAATACTACAGCATGTTGTGGGAGTGATTCTGACCGTAAGTGAAACTTGTGAAAAATCATCATTATATGACAGAACCCGCAGTTTTTACATACAAAGCCAACTTTTAGTCTTCCCAGCTACCACTGAAGCAAGCAAAAGCAAGTTTTGCTTCAATAACTGAAAACGGCTACATAAAACAAATATAAGGAGTGCTTGTTATGGCAAGCCTTTGACCATGTGTTTTTATATTTGCATGACAGTCAGGCAAATAAAATGGAATGATGGATTCTCAAGACATTCCAAGAGCAGAGGAACAGACAGAGGTTTAGGCAAACACATCTTAATGAAAATCTGATGGGAAAGTGGATCTCTCCCAGGGGGAGTTCCAACTGAAAAAAAAAAAAGTTGAGCAATTTATAATAAACTGAAACCTGCATTTCATGAGCTTTTTCCCTAAAAAGGTCACTGACAGCTACATTTACTGAGTAATCTCCCCACTCGCGCCATGCAACCAAAAACCATAGGAGCCAAACTTTACAGCCTGCATCAAAGTGAAGAAGCACAAATCAAAATTCTCTTTTTGGAAAATGTGTTTCTAAATCCACAAGTACTCAGCTTCCTCCAGAGATAAAGAGCATGTTCAACATGGATTTAAATACTGCAATTTTATCCCAAATAGTTTGCACTCCATCTGAAATTTCCCTGAAAATATCCTATAGCTACATTCTTGCTTAAGAATTGGGAAAATTTTGATTGATGGACAGATTTTAGCATGTCATAATTTCCTAAAACATTTTCTCCAAGTCCTCAGCTGTAGGTTCTTTAAGATAATGAAGAATAGGGAGTACACACTAATTTTGCCTCCAGGAATTTTTATGAAGTTATAGGACGGCATTGAAACTGCAAAACAGCAGGATTTAACTAAACAGAACATCAATCAGTAAAGAACAGTATGGTGTGCTTGGACTCCATTCAGAATGTCCTCAGGGCACATTCCAAGATGTGTTTTTCCCTCTAAATTGTAAGTCTCATAAGCAATATCTTACATTCTTCCAGTAATTTCTTAAGTTATATAATCATGGTCCACTGAGTGGCTCCCAGAAGTTACTTGGCTAACAATCCACTGGTAGGAATTATTCAGCTCCTCGGGATAACAACTCTGCATGCTTCCTAAATTCATCTAGATTCTGTTATCATCCTCTGGACCCCCTTGGTTTCTCGAAGACCTTCTTGACGGTTTCAGAACTGTTTCAGAACTGCTTCAGAATCTGAGTGTCCCAGATCAGAAGTTTAGATAAGAATTCTTCATAGTTCCCAGAAAATCACAAATAACATTTCCAAATTCAAAAATAACTCCTACTTATCAAAGCTAGCAAACCATGCAAAATTATAAAGTAATACCATGAAGAGAAAAAATCTCAATATTCTAGTTTAAATGAAGTCTGATGAGATAGCACAGGAGAGGAAAGAAAGAATGACTTCATTCTTTGGTCCTTCACATAAAGTGAAAAATTACTTAACTTCTATGGGTTTCTGTTTCTTCACCTGTAAAATGGGAATAATAACTACATACCTCGCAGGATTGTTGTGAGAATTAAATGACACTAATTAGAATGTTGACAAAATTGAGTCTTAGTCATATTGGGGGGTGTCTCCCTTTTTCTAGGGGGTTTTTCAGTTGTCCCAGAGTATGTACCCAAACCTTAAAATTGGGGAAAGAGGCCTCTCATCTTCAAACCATCATGACTGCCTTTGAGATTCTTGTTATCCAAGACACACACACCTCTGACCATCTGAAGGCAAGTGTTTCCCCTTCCTCTAACCAAGTTGGGGCAGGATATTTGGCTATGGCTGAGACCTAGTGTATAGATTCTTTAAACATTTATGCTGGCATTCTCATCTGAGACGGGATACACCTGGGATTGCACTTTGGGATGGCGGTGAAAAAATCCAGCTCCATCCACAGTCAAGTCACACCTCCCGTCTCTCAGACAATCCATTCCCTCAGTGGGTCTAGATTTTTAAAACAAAGCAGTATTAATTTTCCCCTTGAGGGTAAGAAAGGCCCAATCTCTGGGACTCCACACTTGTTTGCTCTCTGGAAGGTAAAAAATAAAAAATATCTTTCATTTATTTTTCAAGACTCCTGTAACCATGAGAATAAGACAGATATTAATATCACTTGATTTAGTCAGTATTTATACAGAACACCTGGCTCTAGATAGCATTCCAGGTAAGCAGCACATTCTTATAGAATGCAATCTGTGTTCTGAGCATATTTTAAAAACCACCACAACACACACCTGCATACACACACATACACACACACACACACACACTTAGCACAGTACCTGTACTTGGTAGGAGATAAGCAAACTGACATTGATTGAGGGCTCCATTCTGTGAAAAGCACATTAGGCACTTCATTCTAACCGGTTTACATTTCAGTTACACTCAAACATATCTATTTAATCTGAATCTAATGAACAGAGAGTCGGCCTTTCAGAGGCCAAAAGTAAATGACAACACCCAGGGGAGTGAATCTCCTTGGCAACGTGGAATATGACTCCGGGGGAGGAATCTAGACCCGGCATCGTGGGACGGAGAACATCTTCTTGACCAAAAGGGGGATGTGAAAGGAAATGAAATAAGCTTCAATGGCAGAGAGATTCCAAAAGGAGCCAAGAGGTCACTCTGGTGGGCACTCTTATGCACAATATAGACAACCCTTTTTAGGTTCTAATGAATTGAGGTAGCTGGCAGTAGATACCTGAAACTATCAAACCACAACCCAGAACTCATGAATCTTGAAGATGATTGTAGAAAAATGTAGCTTATGAGGGGTGACAATGTGATTGGGAAAGCCATGTGGACCACACTCCCCTTTGTCTAGTTTATGGATGGATGAGTAGAAAAATGGGGGAAGGAAAAAAACAAACAAAGGCACCCAGTGTTCTTTTTTACTTTAATTGCCCTTTTTCACTTTAATTATTATTCTTGTTATTTTTGTGTGTGTGGTAATGAAGGTGTCAGGGATTGATTTTGGGGATAAATGCACAACTATATAATGGTACTGTGAACAATTGACTGTACAATTTGTTTTGTATGACTGCATAGTATGTGAATATATCTCAATAAAATGAATTTTAAAAAAAGAATAATTTAATGCTTAATTCTTTCATTGAACTACAATGATAATATAAAAAAAAGTAAATGACAAGAGGGACACTATTGTAATGAAGGTATTTTACGAAAAAATCATTCTACTTTAAGGTGCAGCTTAAAGGTAGTGGAAGAAAGAAACTGATACAGGAGCTAGTTTCAGGCATCCCAGCACAAGGAACATGCTATGAAGGTATACTTTGGCCAAAAAGACTGAGGACCATGTGTCAAAGGGGTGATGGACCAAAAGAGAAGCGAACAGTGTCAACACACAACCCAGGCATCGCTGAGTTGGGGTAGCTGCCTGGTTTGGCACATGCAGACCTTTAAATTGTCAAACATGTGCAGGAACAAAGAAAACCAGAGACCAGAGAAATGAAATGCTCAGACAAATGGGAAGAATCTCTGCAACAGTGCTCTGACAGCTCAAACTTTGGGATTTTTTGTCTCAAATTTCAAAAGGACACAGCCACCCTTTCAGCTGAGCTGATGGTAGATAATTACATTCTTCTACATTTCTGCTCCAACTAGATGACTTTTAAAATATGCTGACAGGTAGATTTCATAGCAATCATAAGTCAATATTTTGCTAAAAGAATTTCTCCTGAGCATCACAAGGGCTTCACTGGCTTGTCTTTCTTATGTGGCATGGACTGTAAGTGAGGAGAAGCTAATGCCAATGTACATTATTTGACCCACCAAGTGGGAGTATAAAGAATACTTTCAATCATAAAAGTAAGCTGTTTTTCTTACTTTTTTTGTTAAATACAGTGAGGAATCTCTTTAAGAGGCAAATGGCTTCAGACAGCATGTTGTCTGGAAAATGCAGGAAAGGTAGATAAAGGAACTCAAGCTCTGTAATCTCAAATGTTATTTGTTTTGAATATAGTGCATTAAAGTTTGTGTAAAAATTCAATGCATTTCTGAGGCCTCAACAGACAATTGAAAAAATCTTCTTGTACCTCACAAACCTTTGTTTAGTGCAGAAAGGTAGATATTGCTCCCTCAAGAATTTGATCATGGACCTACTGAGTGGTGCATCTGAAAAGAATGAGATCATTAGTTGGATTTACAATGAACTCTATGAATAGGAAAATATACTACATTAATATTTTATTAATGATTTAAGTTATGTTGGAAAGGAATATGTTAGTATACTAGATACTTATTAATATATATAAAGTATCTAGGACAGTGCCAGGATAAAGTAAACACTCAGGAAATGATAGCTGGCATTAATGATATGTCCTATAGTAAAAAAAAGAGGATAAAGTAAACTAGAGAAGAATCAGCTTGTTGTTTTGATATGTGTCCTGCCATTCTCAAGCCAAAATTATCTGCCTTTTGTATCCTACATTTGGCGGGGGAAGGGTGGCGGGGTGGGGTGCTTTTTTTCCAGTATTGGGATATATAGCTTGGAAGGGGTTAATTATTAGAAGGTCCACTATATTAATTGTGCGTAGCTCTGGAGTCCCTAATTCTCTCTTTTTTGGCAATTTTAATGTTTCTTAGCATTTCTAAACCCCAGTCAGTATATATTATTGTATTCTCTTGGTCTTACCAACCTATTAAAAACACCTGATTCTGTTCTCTGTTATTAAAATTATGACTCCACCTGGACTGCCTAGTTTTGCTATATAACATATATTGCAATTGTCAGCTATTGCTTTTCTATACTTACTCTTAGCCAAAAGGCCAAGAAGCATTCAGCTATTGCTTTTCTGAATGTGGAAACTGAATGGAATTTATGACTGAATTTCTAAATCACAATCCTTTACCTTTCACACACAACAAATCTCTTGTCTCTCTCAATCAAAAATTATATCTTCCTTCTTCTTCTAGGGTAATACTTGGAAGCCTGATGCTATATGAAACTTAGATATCTATTAACCCTTGGTTTGTATGCATCATGCTGGGATATGTAGCCTCTGAACTTTCTGAACTTAGATCCCAGAAAATTTCTTAGTTAAGAAGTCCAGTGGTGGCTTACACTTCAATATGGCATCTGCATTTATCTCTGCTCCCTCTTGAGACATCATAAGACTGTTACTAGAGGAACAGAAAGATAAAAACCCACAACAACAAAGAGAATGAGAGTGGGATGATTAGTGAGCAAGATATTTCATAAAATTTCTGTAAGACAAAAAATGGACAGATGATTCTGAAGACTTATGTAGAAATGCAAAGAAAGCCACAATCAAGAATACTAAGGACGTAGACAATAATCAATAAGAGAACAGGTTTGTCCTGCAAGACTTAGGAACACCAGGTATGATGGAGGACAAATTCAAAACACAAGCTTGAAAAGAGGAGGATTAATTAAAAATCTATAGATGGAACAGTCAACACCCTTCCATTCACCTACCCCGATGAAGAACATCTCAAAGTGAGATATTTATCCTTGTGGTGGTTTGGAGCTCTGTACCCCAGAAAAACATGTTCTTAGAGTTGGTCAATTCCTGTGGGTGTGAACTCTTGCAAATGGAACCTTTTGATGAGGTTACTTCAGTTAAAGGGTGGCCCAGGTGAGTTGGGATGGCTCTTATTTGTATTACTGAAGGCCTTACAGGGAAAGTCACAGACAGAGGAAGCCACAGGGAGCATTCCGGAAGCTGGAAGTCAAAGGAACCAGGAAGGGAAAGGAGAAGCTAGGAGAGACAACCATGTACATTGCATGTGACAGAAAAGCCAAGGACAGAGGATCACTGGCAGCCAATCCCAAAACACTACAGTCTTCCAGGAGAAAGCATAGCTTTGATGGTTCCTCGATTTTGGACTTCTCCTAGCCTCAAAACTCTGAGTCAATAAATTCCCGTTGTTTAAGCCAATCCACTGTATGGCATTTTAGAAGCTAGGAAACTAAAAAAATTCTCCAGATTAAAAAAAAAAAATGTTCCCATGTTCCCTGGATATACCGAATAAATTATCTGTGAAGAATTAGGGCAGTCAGCGTAAGAATCATCACCTGTGATCAAAACCCTCATCATTCTGGCATTTAGAAGTCCCAATGCATAATGTTTGGTTTTCTATCCTCTCTTCCATCACCAATTCCTTCCCTTTCAACAAACCCCACCCACATACACAGGGTTCACAGTCAGTTTTTTAATGCCACCAATAATGACACTTGAGAAAAGATGAAACATGAAAAATAAAGGCAACAGAGAGAAACAATTGAAGATGAAGCCATGGTAATTCTGTAAAAATGGAGTAGAGAGAAAGAAAACATAAGCACTGTTTGGTCTTCAAAGACAGAGTTCAGAAGATATAACCAGAAACAAAGGAGAGAATGCTATGAAAAAGGTACAAAAACCAAAAGAGACTTTTAAAAATGTGAATATTGTCAATTTAAAAAAAAGTATATTAACAGACACATTACAATATTCAATGAAGCCATCCTACCAGAGAGCGGAACAAAGACACTGAGATAGAAAATACTGTGAGATATTTTATTTTTAGTTTTTAGAATCAATTTTGTGGAAAAGTGAATACTCCTGTACTATAATTACTGAAAAAGAAAAGATGTTGCTGACCAAGTATAGAATAAGATGAAGGGAGGATAGAGATGAAGAAACCATGGGAACATTGATGTCTTTATCTTCACATGAGGAAGTCAGGAAATACTGTCAATGATGAAACAAGAAATGGTGGCTTACTATTTGGAGGAGTTGCAAAAATGACCTGAGAGGATACATGTAAGGAAGGGATATACACATAGATGTTAGTATTATTAAGCTAAATCTTTACCTAGCATAACAGAGGACAAAAAGCACTGTCTAATTAAATTAAGGAACAGCAGTATGAGCATTTTATATGAAGATATGGAGAAAACCACACGGACAGACAAAAACAGCAATGGTGATAAGTATTTACCTCTGAGAAGTGGGGCTGGGATAAGGAAATTACCAGCAGTCAAGAAGTCTTGCTTTTCCTTTTAAGTGATTTTATACTATTTGACTCTTTAAACAATGCATAGTAAATAAATATACATATATCAATGTTAATCTTAATGCAATGTTAAAAAACAAAATAGCCTCCATCTGCTTCAACCTCAGACCATTTGAGAGGCTGCCTTTGTACTTTTGTACACTCAACACCCTCAGCATTTCAGCATCAGGGGGTCATTCTTCAGCCATTTCAGACTCCTCAAAGGTCACCTTTTACTTACTTGATAGAGAAGGCTATATGCAAATTAAAGACAAAATGATAGAGAGAAATGAGGGGACATCCTCTCATTTTACCTGCAGAATCAGATATGCTCAGGAAGGATTTTAGTGCATAGCCTTTGAAAATATGCTCAGTTTATTAAAGATGAAGTAAACTCTTGATTATTTAGAACCCAGTGTGGTAGAACCCTTAGAAACTAACAAGAACTGCTGCTACTCCTCCTGCTACTGCTGTTACTATTGTCATTTTGATGCATTTTACCCTTTGAGAGAAAGGAAACACACCCCAGATTTCTCACTCCATTTCCGATCTAGGAAAAAGATTAAAGTTCTGAGCATACCCCATATAGACTCACCCCAATTTCCCTTGACTCACCAAGGTTCAGAATGGTAATCCTGTAGAACTATGAGAAACTTATTCTTCTCCTTTGAACTATTTAATGTTTTCCTGATTATGCATAATGTAGACATACTATGATCAGTATATGAAAAGAAAATGAAAGCTCTCAGAGAAAAAAACAATCCAACAATGTGAAATTCAAAGACCTTAAATATCAAAGAAAGGGGGAAGAATTTCAATTCCATGTGATGTACTTATGAGGCAAGGAAAGCACTATGTCAACCTTTCCCATTATTTGGCTTGGAAACAGCTAAAAACTCTTGCCATAATTTTCCTATTCATTTTCACAGTTCCTTGTTGCAAAATTCATATTTCTATTCATTGTGTACACTGGATTTATCTGTTTACATATTATAAAAGTAATACATGCTTAAAACTGGAAAACATTGAAAAGCAAAAAGGACTCATTGTCCTACTACCTAGAGACTAACATTATTAACATTTTGGTGATTGTCTTCCAAGTTCTTTTAATATGCATATAATTTTATTTTAAAATGTGCTTATTCTGCACATATAATTTTGTGGCCTGCTGAGCAATTTATTGTAAACAGTCCTACTTCAGTAAATATATTTCTCCAAAAATTGTTTATTGGTCACAAAATATTCCATCTGATGCCTGTTTCATGCTTTGTAAAACCAATTCTTTATTCTTGGACATTTCAGTGGTTTCCAGTTTCTGACTACGATCAAAAATGCACTGATGAATATATTTATACATGCATCTTTGCATACATCTCTGAGAATTACTTCAGGATAAATCCTTAAATAAGAAATTACTGGATTGAAGGCTATGCACGTGTTAAGGCTTTCTCAAAATGTATTACTTTAAAAATTTTAGTTCATTAAAATGCATTTTAATCTACAAACACTATGGAATAGGCCTGCCCATTTTCATCCTTTCAGGATTTGCCCTTATTAAATATACCATTTCAAGATATATGCATTAAAAAAACAGAAAAACCAATAATCAAATTTATTTGGAAGGGGAGGATGCCCTGAATATCTAAAATTATCGTGAGAAAGAAAAATGAAGTGGAGGTCTCATTACCACCCAACTTTAAACCATATTACAAAGCCTCAGTGGTCAAAACAGCATGGTACTAGCATAAAGATAGGTATACTGACCAAATGGAATCGAATTGAGTGTTCAGAAATAGACTGTCTCTCTATGGAAAACTGATAGAGGATAAAAACTGGGACTGACTACATAACTTGGCAAAACCTTGAGTGGAAAATGATGGTGATTAAATATAGAAATATAAGAAAGTTTTTACATGAGGGAGAACAAGTGAATGCCGTCATTGCAAGGTGTTGAAAATGGGAGAGTATATGGGAAAAAATATAATCAGTGCAAAGTAGAGACTATATTTAACAGTAAAAATGTAATATTCTTCCATTAATTGTAACAAAGGAAATATACCAAAACTAAATGTCAATAGAGGGGAATATAAGGGAGGGGTATGGGAATCTTGTTGTTTCTCTGTTTTTATTTATTTTTTTTATTCTTTATTCTTTTAATTTTTTCCTCTTCTTTCTTTGCAGAAGAAATGGAAATGTTCTCATATAGATTGTGGTGGTGAATGCATAACTATGTGATTATACTGGGAGCTACTGATTATTCAATAATCAACAGTATGTGAATAAAACTGTTTAAAAAATAAACAGAAAGATAAAAGTGCTGCAGAAGATGTGGGGACAGAGATATACCTATTCACTATTGGTAGGGAAGTAGAACAGTGCAGCCCCTCTGGAGGGCACAGAAGGCTAGTTCCACAGAAGGCTAAGTATAGGGTTGCCATATGATCCTGCAACCCTGTTATTTGGTATATACTTGGAAGAACTGAAAGCAAGGACAAAAATAGGCATTTGCACACTGGTGTTTATGGTGGCAGTGTTCATGATTTGCAATGGATGGAGGTGGACCACGGGTACATCGATGGGTGAACAGAAGGGTGAACTGTGGTATATACATACAAGGAATACTGAGTGGCTGAAAGAAGGAATGAAGTTGTGAGGCATGAAACTAGGTGAATGAACCTTGAGGACATTATGTTGAATGAAATAGGCCAGAAACAAAAGGATAAATATTGTAAGACCTCACTAATATAAACTGTAATGAGCAAAAGCTGAGAATTCAATTCAAGGGCACAGGTTATCAGGGGATATAATGTGGGCTGAGATCACAATCAACAACGCAAGAGTACAGATATTCAGTAAGACTTAAGATACAGGTTCCTAGATTCTAAGCTCTTACAGCAGTCACGTCTATTCCTGAGTTTTAAATGTTATTTAAGAGATGTTTATTTGGTACAAAAATTTCTATTCTCTGTAGCATGCTATCTAATGTAACCTGTATGGTCAGTTTATTTAAACAACATAATTACATGGAACCTAGAATAGGGAATGAGATCTTGTAATTCTGTATATTAACCTGTACAGAATACAGAATACATCCCAGAGTATTTTGGGCAGAAAATTTTAAAAATATGCAAAGTCCGCCTGAGGGACTGGGGGAAAATGTGGAAATATTACACTTCCCCACCTGGGGAATTCCTGATATTCTCAAAAGCATTAGGGACTCCCAATTTAATAAGTCAAGCTCTTGACCTAAGGGCTTACCCTTATGAAACTTATTCCTATAGAAGAGAAGCTAAGCTTACTTATAATTATGCCTAAGAGTCACCCCCCAGAAAATCTATTTTGTTCCTCAGATGTGGCCTCTCTGTATCTCAGCCAACTCTGCAAATAAACTCATTACCCTCCCACTACAAGGGACATGATTCCCAGCGGTGTAAGTCTCCCTGGAAACATAAGACATGACTCCTAAGGATGAGCCTGGCTCTGGCATAGTGGGATTGAGAAACCCTTCTTGACCAAAAGGGGGAAAAGAAATGAAACAAAATAAAGTTTCAGAGGCTAAGAGATTTCAAGTAGAGTCGAGAGGTCATTCTGGGGGTTATTCTTACACACTATATTGATATTACTTTTCAGTTTCTAGTGTATTAGAATAGCTAGAAGGAAATACCTGAAACTGTTGAACTGTAATCCAGTAGACTTGATTCTTGATGATGATTGTATAACTAACTTTTATCATGTGACTGTGTGATGGTGAAAACCTTATGACTGACACTCCCCTTATCCAGCATACGGACATATGAGTAATAATTTAAAAACAAAAAAAATACATAAATAATAGGAGGGATAAGGGGTATGGATGTTTGAGTGTTCTTTCTACTTTTTTCTTTATTTTGGAGTAATGAAAATGTTCTAAAATTGTGGTGATGAATGCACAACTATATGTTAATACTGTGAGCCACTGGTTGTATACTTGGGATGGATTATATGGTGTGTGAATATATCCAATAAAATTGCATTTAAAAACTCACTGTTAAAAAGAAAGCTGTATGCATAGACAAAAGACTGGAAGGAAATATACCAAAATATTCATATTTGACTTTGGCTAATGAAATTATGGCTGATTTCTTCAGTTTTATCTTTTGTGTAATTTTCCAAACTTCAATGATCATGTATTATTTCTTAATCTATGCTTGCCAATATATAAAATTCGAAATGGCAGTATTTAATGCGTGTAGTATGCTTGATGCCAGTTGATCTGCTTCCACACCTAACTTTCCCTTTTGTCTTAATCTAACCTGCTCATGGACCTTTGACATTTTGCCTTGACTACCCCAAGTCCTGTCTAGCCATCGTTAATTGAATAGGGGAAGGCTCCTGACCAAAAAGGAATCAATCCACAGGCTTTGCTCAGCCAATCATATTTTCTAGACTGTGATAGAAACTGTAGTTAGTGGCTGGTAGGAACTAAAAAAAGGCCAGAGTCAGCAACTCAGTTAACCAAAGCTATATGCAAGTGTCAGATGCAGGGCAGCAACACCTGGAAATAGAAAGAGGCAGCTAATCTGCAGGGGGAAATAGAGGAAGTACCTAGAAAGACAGAAACACAAGACCATGAGGTCTCAGAAAGAGAGAGAAAGTGCAGTTCCTGACTTTCTGGTTCTCAGGCCAGTCCCCATAAGCCCTGGGGCAATTTCTTTCCTGACATGCACGACGTTTATGAGATGGCCAGTTGTATCCTTATACAGAAAGCAAAGGAAGCAAGGAAGGGAGGAAAAGAAAAAGAAGAAAAAGAAAAAAGAAAAGAAAAGAAAAGAAAGGAAAAAGAAATACATGCATGGGTTTTTGTTCTTTGGGACTGGAATAATGTGTGACAACTAACTTAATGTGATGTTTGGTGTGTCAACATTGACATTCTAAAGCTGATTTTGCAAAAAAAAAAAAAAAAAAAAAAGCAGCTAATAGGCCTCATTCCAACCTGTCATGGTCTTCTTGGCCACATACAAAATCCAGACCAACATTTATATGAGGCGAGGCTTTGCATGAAATCTGAATCCCTGTCTTCTTTTGAAAAAAGTAGTAGTTATTTTAGGATATTTGTTTTTCTTATTTCTTTGCTCTGTGTTGTTTGAAATGTTTTTCTTTTTAATTTTTTATAAATAAAGTTTTTAAAAAATGAGAGAAAATAACTTCACGGATGGAGCATCATTGCACCCTACATTTCTGTGAGGACTAAACTGGCTGGAGTTGAGCAGCTGCTGAGCCTTTTAGACACATGTTGCCTGCACCACTCCGTTGGTACCTGCATAGGCACCTTCCCTGGCCGGCTGTGTTCCCTTCCTTTACTAGTTAGGAGTTAAAGTTCCTGACCCCCTATTATAAAAAATCTACTCTGAATTTCCTCCCTATATTTTGCCTGCTTCTGAAGGTCTGATTCCTGGGTTCTTTATAAGAGATTATAGGCAACACTCACCCCATCTCCTGAATTCTTGCCAGAGCATCATTTTTTAACTAAAGTTAATGGCTTGTCATTAAAGGTTGACATTAGTTCCTGAGGAACAAGGCATTTTATCTGCTTCAGCAGTATGTCTGTGGCAAACAATAAAAGGTAGAAAAATCAAACACTACTTCATTTCTCCAGAAAACCTTCCTTTTACTAAATTAGAAACCCCCATTTTTAAATTTTTTTTAATGCAGAGTGAACATTTAATACCACATCATTACCCCAAATCTCAAACACAAGCCATGAGGATGAAGGACCTGATGAATGATATGATCTGAACATTAAAATTACTAGTCTTCAGTTATGAAGTCGCCTGATTTATAAAACGAATTAGATGTTGTCATTTTTTGGCCCTGAAAACCTGTTTGAAGAAACAAAAATGTACTTTAAATGGAAGCCAGCTTTGAATACCCACTGGTGAACCAGAGCTCTCTTTGCTTTTTAATGTTCCTTAGAATAAATCAAGGGCAATATAGATAACTGGAGGGCTATGCAAAGGAGATCTTAATCTCCAATATCTTGAAAATCTGAGGTCCTCACATCTGCTGGACCACAGAGGAAATGTAATTGATATAATGGGTGCTTTCTGAAGACTATTTATAAAGAAGCAGACTATTTCCTCTTATGCTTAATTTTAGGAAAAGTTTTTGACCTGAACCCTTAATGCCTTTCAAAAGGAGTCCAATTCCCCACAAACCAGCATATGTGGAAGACTCAAGTCTTTGGAGAGCTGAATGAACTTTTCTAGTCTGCCACTTGAGGGCAGGAGATAAAATCTGGAATTGGAATTGAACTAATTTCAGGCTAGTGAAGATTGTCCCATGTTCTCTTTACAAGGTCTAGACTGTATGAGACAGGAGCAAAAGGAATCAACTATGCCACTGCCTTCCATTAGTCACGATAACATATTTCTCCATGGGAATATTCAAAATTGTGAATTTCAAACACAAAGCGAAATTAGAAGTTCAACCAAGGTTTAACTCAAGTCAATATGACCTGTCCTTCAACCACATTATTTCAATTCTTTGTTAACAGTAATAATAACAAAAAAAAAAAAAAACAGAATATATACCTTTATCCAATTCACCATTCCTCATCTGAACACAAGGAAAGACTGGTGAGATGATCCAGCAACGAACAGCCACCCTCTAATAAGAATATGGAATGTTAACATCTCTGTTTTGAGACTATAATTAAATGTACTTTTAAAAGCCACTGTACTGGAATCTGGAGGGAATTCAACCTTTTCTGCTGCACTGGCAGACACTCGACAGCTGCCTTACCATTATACACTGAATATGGAATATCTGCTTTTACTCATCACTATAGATTTGCAAAGAGCTTTAAATTATAACCTCATTTGAGTAACCACAGGCTTGTTGCTAGGTATTTGTTCCATTTTTAGCAAACTCTGAGAAAGCAGGGAATCCAAAAGACAGGCAAGAAATAGACAGGAGCCCCTGGGATATGGCCCTGTGATCTGTCCAAGTTATGACTTTATATACCCAAGAAACCTTGTGACCTCAATTCAGGTCTCCACAAAGATCCAAAGCCCAGCACCCATTTAACTCACAAAGAAGCTTCCTCCCTCAATAAGGAATAACTGTAACTAAATGTTAAGTTTATTTTATAAGCAGTAATGACTCTGGTGATGAGAAGGTGATTAAGCCAGTTCCTGTTTTGCTGTTTTGCTAGAAAACAATTGTAACTGACAAAACAAAGAGAGTTTCTTTAATTTATGTGCCACTGTTTCTTCCCTACACCATACTCCATCATAGTATATGAAGTATCAGATATCACAGGGAGACAAATTCATAAAATGCATAATGTGTCATTTAATAGACACAAAGAATGACACATTACAAATTACTGCATTTCCAAATAACTGAAATTTATCCCATTAAGCATTAATTTCTTAAAAACATAGCAGGTAGAAATATTTTTTTAAAATATGTGACTCGGTTTTTTGCCCTTTAAAACAGAAAGCATTGAACTTGACTGCTTCTTAATAACACATGATCCTAGTCATGAACATGTGTATATGTAGCACTCTTACTATACTATACTGCCATGCATTTTCATTTGACTTTATATAGTTTTTTTAGACTCCTTTTCATTTCTGGCTGTTCAGTATCATTTTAGGCTGATTGCTCTAATAATCTTCCTCAACCTTCTAAAATTCTCTTGTTCTGATTCTTTATTTCTAATCCTCTGTAGACATCAACTAGATTTTGGAGGGGTATGTGTGTGTTTGCGTGTGTAATGTGATTGTAAATTATCCTTTAAGGATTCTCACAAGAGTAAAGCACAGGACTTTTAATGACTGGGCATTACAAGCCACACTTTATTTTACACAGTTCAAAGAAGTTTTATCTTTCTTTCCCTTGTTCTTACCTAATCTCCCAGTAGTTGATATGGCTGGTTAAGTACATGATATTATATAAAAATCTTTTCAGTTGAAGATTTAAGAAAACCATTTAAGTTTGAAGACCAGTTACTTCCATCCTAAAATTGTACACACCTAAAATTGTAAATAAAATATTATTGGGCATAAAGCATAATTTAACACATAAAAAGCAAAGTATTAATTTGGGATCACAAACGTTTGGAGAGAGAAATAAAAGGTAGCAGAATAACACTCTTCTAGTGAATCTTTGAAGTATTATACCACTCATGCACTTCAGAGTCCCAGGTGGCACTTGGTCACTTGTGCACACATGCCCGGAGGCCCTGATTCAGATTCTGCTTCTGAAGGTCAAGGGAGGAGCAGTGCCTCCCTATGTTTTTAAGTTTTCACAGTTAATTCTGAACCAGCATTGAAAATCATAAAGAATAACCCCTCCATATTCTTTTCCCCAGTAACTCCTTTTCTCTTTATATTAATATTTCTGAACTTTCTCTTCTTTCTCTATCCTTTATCTCCAACTCCGCTGTCCATTTCTTTCTCTTTCTATGTCTTTGTTCCACTACACCTGAAAGCTAGCAGGGGTTCCAGCATTCTCTACAAGAACTGTGAGTTCTTCTTCTGGTTTACAAAGGCACTGATTTATGTTCTAAACTTCCTTTCCCAAATTAATAGACACAAAGAATGACACATTACAAATTACTGCATTTCCAAATAACTGACCCCACTCTTTGCCTTCCCTCACACATTGCTCTTTAGAAATTATTTCTTCCTGTCTCAGGTACAGTTGAATTTATCTCATTTGCCAATCTCCCCACTGCATTCTAAGACCCTTGAGGACAAGGGTTACTTGTATTCACTTTCCATAACACCTGGCAATCAGCAGGTATTAGATCTATATCCACATACAAAGAAATATATGTGTATTTAATTAAATTGAAGCTATTTATGCATAGTATAATTATGATAATAATATACTACATTTATACATGTTGTTTTCAAAGTACTTCTATATCCATTACTTAATTTAAACATATAGCAAGTCAGTGTTTAAAACAGAACCAAAATGGTTATCTATTATTTTGCCTGCCCAGCACTCGTTTACTTTTTTTCTGATGACACTAGTCTGGTTTTGCTTGAAGAAGAATTCCTATCCTATTTTTTTTCCATGTGGTGAAGTAGAGCTAAGTCCAACCCTGGCTCCAGAACTGGTCATGTGACCAAGCCTGGCCAATCAAGTACCATATCCCCCTGACTGTAGCGACTGGTTCAGGGATGAGTACTTGGCCTGAAGAGAAACAAAAGAAGTGAATTCTGGAACCTTTGCAAAACTGTAAGGAAGGCAAAAATCACTCATTTCTGATGGAGTTACTCTGACATTAGGATATAAACCAATTTGGCACCACCGGGGTAAAGCCAATAGGGAGGACAGCAGAACTGAGGGGAAGAGAAAATGAAATAATTCCTGTTGGCAACATTGGAACCCCTGGATCCAGCTATACCTAAAGCCTACATAGAACACTTTTGTTATTCAAGCCAATAAATCTCCTTTTGCCATAATATCATTTGAGTAGTTTTCTATCGCTTGAAAAAGAAAGAGTGTCAACTAATCCAAAAACTAGTATCACTGAGGATTAAAGTTATTCTACGATCAATCTAAGATCAAGCAACTATCCCTTCCTGGACCAACTTCTATTCTCAACCAGTGTTTCTTTCCAGTACCCTTCTCTCACTCATGAAAGTTAAACTGAAAAGGTTTTTGGGTCATGCCAAATTAATAATAATATAATAATAAAATACAAATATTTCTTCTACTCCCATCCACTCCATGCCATTGTTCCTCCTCAAGACAACATCATAAAACACCAACATTCCTCAGAGAGAGTCAGCAAAAGTTAAATTTAATTTAAAAATAAATTAATTAGTAGGCTAAAAAGAAGAGCTTTTTTGCCACAAATTTATTTTACACAGTTCAAAGAGTCTACCAAATATTGGTAGGTTTTACAATTTTACTTAATTACCCAAGTTCCTCTATACTGGTTTTTTTTTCCCTCATGCTAACACATGAGTCTTTCCTTCTACCTCCAGGTGAGTCAGTGTGCCATGTGACAAGAATAGAAATTATTCAAGCAGAATAGATTTTGTAAAATGTCATGAACTAGGACAAAGAAATGAAACAGATCAAAACCTGCTTATGTGGCATAACTAAGTAATTCAATAGCAGATGGTTCTGGCCGTTCAGTCAGCTCCCAGTAGTCAGAGTTTAAGATCTCTGCCCCAGGCAGAAAGAGGCTTGCTTCAGCTGTTTCAACAACATGAACCCATTATCAGAACAAATTATCAGTCACTGTGTACCCACCTGGCTTCTTCCATGAAAAGAAACTAAGGAAACAAGGAAAAAGGAAAACAAATTTGTAGGCTCACATGAAGTATTGGCTAGTTGCCGCCATAACTGATAGGAACAGGATCCCTCCCCAATTTGGATAAAATGTCAAGGTTAGGCTTGCCATTCCTCAGACACACATGAAATTGAAGAGGTCACCAAGCAATAGGGATTAATTTTATGTTTGCCATTTACCCTTTAACATATATATGTTTATATGTATAAATGTACATATGTATATGTACATTACATGTATATGTATTGTATATATGCATTAAATATATTGTGTACATTATATAATATACATTACATATATACAATATATACATATATCAATGAACACACAGATACATATATATGTGCATATACATAACGTATATAAACACACATACGTTTACATAGATATCTACACACACATATCTTTAATTGGCATTGTGTACATATAAATTTCCATTCAAATTGCCTTTTTTTTAGGGGAAGGCCCATATTACCCTTTCTATATTCAAAATGAGTACCAGAAATAGAGCTATGGTCAGAAAATCCCAGGCGTACTCCATCCAGTTCCAGCAGATAAGAGGTTACAAAACATCTGGTGTGGTACAATCTTAGATTCGGCAAGGGAGATAAAAGATCTGACATTGAGCCAGTTCATCTCTGCTTCTCTCATGATGCCAATAATAATGTTCACTGTGGAACCAAGGAGACTGCTTACCTTAGAAATGGCAAAGATAAGGCACAAGTACTACAGGCTCCCTTTCTCTGAACCTGGATCTAACCTCAGGATCTCCTTCACCAGGAATGGCAACTATAGTGGTCATCTTTCTGCCTACAAATCAAAATCATTGATTTTTCTATAAAAATCTAAAAATAGTAGTCTTATTGACCAGAGTTTTACTGTCAGCAGCATCAACCACAATCACACATGGCATACAGGCCAGGTAAAGCATGGTACAAGACAGTCTGAGGCAATACCAAGAAGTTCAAGTTAAGATTAGTACCTTCAAAAATCTGAAAATGATAACAGGAATAAAGCTTAGACAAAATTCAAATTGTTGGCATTGTGAGCTTAAATTTGACATTTATAGAAGCTAAATCAGAGTTCCTATGAAAATAATGGAATGAACAATAGCAGGTTCAATGTCATGGTTCAGGTGGAAAGTACTAGCATATAAATAAGCCTTGTGGAACAGAACATTCTAATATGGGGGTGTTTGGTTTTTTTTGTTTTTGTGGAGTTTTCTGGTTTGTTTTGCTTTGTGTTATTTACTTTTCTTTCCATGGTAATTATGTGCTATGCACATATTGGAACTCAATAAGTATTTCTTGAATTAAGTGGAAGGTATTTGCTGATGTTATCCTAATCTAAAGCCCTGGCCTAAAACAAAGATTGACAGTTATGCATTTACTTATTTTGGATTTTATTCCATAATGCCTTTTTCCAAATTGTCAAGATGCTGAAGAAACCAGATCAATTGAACCAGTGTCCCCTGAATCAGACATGGATATGATAAAAGGGATGCTCATAGATAAATAAGGAAGGAGAAGGAGATAAGATGTTGATATAGAAGGGGAAAGTTGGGAGAAAAACACTAAAGCTTTATTAGGTGCTAATAACATTGCACCTCGTTTTAAGAGAATACCAAGCAGAACATACAGTTGAATATGATGCATTCAGTATATGCATATACTCTCATTCCCTCCCAAAGCCTATTAATACAATAAAGAATTAGATATACACAAGCCCAGCAGTTCCCAAGTCTCACTCATGCTCACAAACTTCAAAAACCCTTTTTTAGTTCCCTACTCCTAACTAGGAAAGAAAAAACAGGGCCAGAAATATAAGGAATTTTTCTAACATGAAACAGAGAGGAGGGAAAGGAAGAAAAAAACATATTAAAAATGATCAGACTAAATAAGAAAACGTTAAAAATATTGTCAGAATAAAACTCACAAAATTATTATAGCATCAGAGGTAAGATAAGACATTGCATCTATGAAAGAACAGGGTGCTACAAAAATGAAAGAACATTTAGAGAAGAAAAGAGCTGTTGGAAATTTAAAATATGATGAGAGGAATAACAAAAAAATTCTACAGAAAGGTTGGCAGAGAAAGTTGAGGAAATTTCCCAGAAAACAAGACAATAAAAACTGGAAAGAGAAAGGATCAGAGAATTAAAGGATCAGTATAGAAGCTCTAGAAAGAGAGAATGCAGCAAAACAATAAGAGATGAAGTTATCAGAATATATGCCAAAGTCACAAAACTGAAATACAAAAGCTTCCAGATTTAAAAGGTTGACCTAGTGCCCAGTTCAATGAAGGAAAAAGACCAATTAAAGGCCATTCATCAGTAGCAGCAATAAAAACTACTGGAATGAAAACATGTATTCATTTAAAAGGAACAAAGAGTCAGATCGGTGTCAGATATCTCAACACCAATACCAGAAGCTAAAGCACAAAGAAACAATGACTTCAAAATTCAGGGGGAGGAATGATTTCCAAAATTTTATACCTAGCCAAATTATCAATTAAGCTCAAAGATAAAGAACATTTTAGGCATGCAAGACTTCAAAAATTTTATCTTCTGTGTACCCCTACTCTGGAATATACAAAATGAAGAACATGCTCCACTAAAATGAAGCCCTAAACCAAGAAAGAAAGACATGGAAACAAGGAAACTCAGAATCCAAAACAAGAGCACGGCAAGTCCTAGAACAGTAGTAACCGGAAGTCCCAGAGTGTCCACTGTACCTAGGTCTAGAAAACACTAATCCAGGCTGGGCAGGAGTAAAGAGGGTTCCAGAAGTTCCCTCTCCAAGAAAATAAATTAGAACTCATATATTTTCAGATGTGTTTCAATGTAATAAGAGTCATTTATATATGAAAATTATTGTGAATAAGTTTTTTCATCCATAAAATAGAGTGATGGAGTAGCTGCTCTCTAAATACTTCCCAGCTCAACCAACCTATAACCTATATCCCATGATCCCAAATTTTTTAGAGATGAAAATCCATATTTAAAAGTAAGCCAGTAGAGGGCAGGGCAAGATGGCGGAGTGGTGAGGAGCAGAATTTCGTCTCTCCCCTAGAGCAGCTGACAATTACCCAAGAACTATATGAAACAGTGTTTTCGGGGTCTCCAATAACCAGTCACACATCGGACGCAAGTTTGGAATTGGAGAAAAGCTGAGATCGCAGCGAACATTGTAAGCTCCCCAGACCAGGGGTCTGGCGCCCCTCCCCACCCAGACCTCACAGACTGTCTTGATGCTGGCTTCCTGAAAGGGGGGGAAGAAAAAAAAACAGCAATCTGCTGAGGGCAAGAAGGGAGGCTCAACGCAGCCTCAACTGCAGAATTAATTAACAAATTAATTAACTAATTTAGGGAGCTGGGGTGCTAAAGAAGGGCTGGGCTCCGAGAAGTGGGGGCACGTAAAAGCAGGCACCCATTCCCAGACTCAAAAAAAGCCATTTTTTTTCCCCTAATTTTGTCCCTTCTGGCTTCTCACTGATCCCTTGTTTTTGCATTTCAATAGCCCCCCCGGCAGGGGTGGAACTGAAGCTGTTGGAGAGTAATTATCAGACAATAGCCCAAAGCATATCTTTAAATGCTCTATTCTGACACTGACAAAACTTCCAGGCTGGGGAAAGACTTTGAATAGAGACTTTTTTTTTTTCTTTTTTCTTTTTCTTGTTTTTCTTTTCTATTTTTTTTAATCTAAAAGTAATATATGTGGTTATTTTCTATTGGAAAGCCCAGGTTGAGGGACTAGGCTGGGCTTGGGGGGAGACGGAGTACCCACAGTGTCTTTGAGTTCCGTATTCACTACTGAAGGTCTCCACCCCCGTCTTTAATTGGCAACTCAGGCTGACCAAGGAATCTACCTGGAGAGGCCCCAAAGAGGAGAGGGGAGAAGGGAATAGTGCCCCTGAGAGATAACTGGAGTTCTGAGGATTGGGAGAGTGGAGAGAGGTCCAGCTCAACTGGCAGTCCTCCTTTTGGGAACTCAGACCCCAGGGGCTGGAATTCAGATTCCGGCTTCAGTCAGCCACGCCCCCGATAGGATCAGAGTCACCAGGAGAACTAAAGTCTACATACCTCCTTACACTGGTGGGGGAGCTGCAGGCTGGCCAGCACCACCTGCTGGACAGGAGAGGAAAAGCACCAATTTTAAAGGCCTCATAGGAGGGTCTCATTCTCAGGAAAACTCCATACCCTCCCAATGAGACCTGGGTCTCACTAGACTGGAAAAATCTGACTAGGGTCGACCATATCTGAGGAGACCCACTCACAAAAAGGTTACATAGAGGCAGAGCAAGAAACAGAAAAAACAAGAGGGGAAAAATTCTGATCAACTAAATACAACCTAAGTTAGAGGTCTAGAATAAGTTGAACTGAATAGCAGAGGCCAGAGAACAAAGCCAACCAACAAGAAAACCACTAGGTAAAAGACAGAAAACAAGCTCCAAAATAAACTAATCAAGAAAATCAGATGCCTAGACAACTTAAGATAACAAGCCATACCAGGAAACATGAAAACATGGACCAGCCAAAGGAACAAACTAATAGCTCAGCTGAGATACAGGAGTGGAGGCAACTAATGCTAAATAAATTCAATGAAATGAAGGAAGATATAGCAAAAGAGCTGAAGGATATAAAGAAGACACTGGATGACCATAAAGAAGAATTCATAAACTTAAAAAAACAAATGGCAGAACTCATGGGAACGAAGGCCACAATGGAGGAGATGAAAAACACAATGGAGGGACACAACAGTAGATTTGAACAGGCAGAAGAAAAGATCAGTGAACTGGAAGACAGGTCATTCGAATTCATACACACAAAAGAACAGATGGTGAAAAAAATGGAAAAATATGAGCAGGGTCCTAGGGAGCTGAGTGACAACATGAAACGCACAAATATACATGTTATGGGTATCCCAGAAGGAGAAGAGAGGGGAAAAGGGGCAGAAAGAGTAATAGAAGACATATTCACTGAAAATTTCCCAACTCTTATAAAAGATAGAAAATTAGAGATTCAAGAAGTACAACATACCCCAAATAGAATAGATCCCAATAGACCTACTCCAAGACACTTACTGGTCAGATTGTCCAATGTCAAAGACAAAGAGAGGATTCTGAAAGCAGCAAGAGAAAAGCGATCCATCACATACAAGGGAAGGTCAATAAGACTATGTACAAATTTCTCTTCAGAAACCATGGAGGCAAGAAGACAGTGGCATGATATATTTAAGATACTGAAAGAGAAAAACTGCCAACCAAGAATTCTATATCCAGCAAAATTTTCCTTCAAAAACAAGGGAGAGATTAAAACATTTTCAGACAAACAGACACTGAGAGAGTTTGTGAATAAGAGACTGGCACTACAAGAAATACTAAAGGGAGTGCTACAGGCTGATAGGAAAAGACAGGAGAGAGAGAATTGGAGAAGAGTGCAGAAATGAAGATTATCAGGAAAGGTAAAAGGAGAGGAAAAAATAAGACATAACATATAAATTCCAAAAAACAAAATGGTAGTAGAAAGTACTGCCCTTAGAGTAATAACACTAAACGTAAATGGATTAAACTCTCCAATAAAAAGACACAGACTGGCAGAATGGATTAAAAAACAGGACCCATCTATATTCTGTCTACAAGAAACTCACTTTAGACACAAGGACAAAAACAGACTGAAAGTCAAAGGTTGGAAAAAGATATTTCATGCAAACAACAACCAGAAAAAAGCGGGAGTAGCTATATTGATATCAGACAAGTTAGACTTCAAAAGCGAAACAATTAAAAGAGACAAAGAAGCACAAGATATTAATAAAAGGGTCAATTCATCAAGAAAACATAACAATCATAAATAATTATGCACCAAGCCAGAATGCCCCAAAATTCATGAGGCAAACACTGCGATCACTGAAAGGAGAAATAGATACCTCTACAATAGTAGTTGGAGACTTCAATACACGACTCTCATCAATGGATAGAACATCTAGACAGAGGATCACTAAAGAAACAGAGATGTTGAATTGTATGATAAATGAACTAGATGTGACAGACATTTATAGAACACTACATCCAACAACAGCAGGATACACTTTTTTCTCAAGTGCTCATGGAACATTCTCTAGGATAGACCACAAGTTGGGTCACAAAGTAAATCTCAACAAATTTAAAAATATTGATATTATACAAAACACTTTCTCAGACCACAATGGAATGAAGTTGGAAATAAATAAAAGGCAGAAGGTCATAAAATTCACAAACATATGGAGGCTAAACAACACCCTCTTAGAAAACCAGTGGGTAAAGGAAGAAATTACAAGAGAAATTAGTAAATACCTCGAGGCAAATGACAATGAAAACACAACTTATCAAAACTTATGGGATGCAGCAAAGGCTGTGCTGAGAGGGAAATTTGTTGCCCTAAATGCCTATATTAAAAGAGAAGAGAGAGCAAAAATTGAAGCATTAACTGCTCACCTGGAGGAATTAGAGAAAGAACAGCAAACTAACCCCAAAGCAAGCAGAAGGGAAGAAATAACAAAGATTAGAGCAGAAATAAATGCAACTGAGAACAGGAAAACAATAGAGAGAATCAACAAAACCAGAAGTTGGTTCTTTGAGAAAATAATAAAATCGATGGACCACTGGCTAGGCTAACAAAAAAAAAAAGAGAGAGCAGATGCAAATAAATGCAATCAGAAATGGGAAAGGAAATATAACTACTGACCCTGCAGAAATTAAGGAGATAATGAGAAGATACTATGAGCAACTATATGCTAATAAACTAGACAACTTAGATGAAATGGACAACTTCCTAGAAAAGCATAAACAACCAACACTAACTGAAGAAGAAATAGATGACCTCAACAAACCAATCACAAATAAAGAGATTGAGTCAGTCATCAAAAAGCTCCCCAAAAGGAAAAGCCCAGGACCAGATGGTTTCACATGTGAATTCTACCAAGCATTCAAGAATGAATTAGTATCAATCCTGCTCAAACTCTTCAAAAAAATTGAAGAAGAGGGAAAGCTACCTAACTCTTTCTATGAAGCCAACATCACCCTAACACCAAAACCAGACAAAGATACTACAAAAAAAGAAAATTATAGACCAATTTCTTTAATGAATATAGACGCAAAAATCCTCAACAAAACACTCGCAAATTGAATCCAGCAGCACATTAAAAGAATTATACACCATGACCAGGTATGCAAGGCTGGTTCAACACAAGAAAATCAATTAATGTAATACACCACATCAATATATCAAAGCAGAAGAACCACATGATCATCTCGATTGATGCAGAAAAGGCATTTGACAAAATTCAACATCCTTTCCTGATGAAAACACTTCAAAGGATAGGAATAGAAGGGAACTTTTTCAATATGATAAAGGCAATATATGAAAAACCCACAGCTAACATCACACTCAATGGGGAGAGACTGAAAGCTTTTTCTCTAAGATCAGGAACAAGACAGGGATGCCCACTATCACCATTGTTATTCAACATTGTGCTGAAGTTCTAGCTAGAGCAATTAGGCAAGAAAAAGAAATAAAAGGCATCCAAATTGGAGAGGAAGAAGTAAAACTTTCACTATTTGCAGATGACATGATTCTATATGTAGGAAATCCAGAAAAATCTACAGCAAAGCTACTAGAACTAGTCAATGAATACAGCAAAGTAGCAGGCTACAAGATCAACATGCAAAAATCTGTAGTGTCCCTATACACAAGTAATGTGCAACAAGAGGAGGAAATCAAGAAAAAAATCCCATTTACAATAGCAACCAAAAGAATCAAGTATTTAGGAATAAACTTAACCAGGACACAAAAGACCTTTACATAGAAAACTATAAGAAACTGCTAAAAGAAATTGAACAAGACCTAAAAAAATGGAAGAACATACCATGTTCATGGATTGGAAGACTAAATATAGTTAAGATGGCAATTTTACCTAAACTGATTTACAGATTCAATGCAATACCAATTCAAATCCCAACAACTTACCTTACAGAAATAGAAAAACCAATAACTAAATTTATTTGGAAGGGTAAGGTGCCCTGAATAGCCAAAAATATCTTGAGAAAGAAGAATGAAGTGGGAGGTCTCACACTACCTGACTTTGAAGCATATTACAAAGCTACAGTGCTCAAAACAGCATGGTACTGGCATAAGGACAGATATACTGATCAATGGAATCAAATTGAGTGTTCAGAAGTAGACCCTCGCATCTAGAGACAACTGATCTTTGATAAGGCAGTGAAGCCGAAGCAACTGGGAAAGAGCAGCCTATTCAATAAATGGTGTTTGGAGAACTGGATATCCATTTCCAAAAGAATGAAAGAGGATGTCCATCTCACACCTTATACCAAAATTAACTCAAAGTGGATCAAAGACCTAAACATTAGCACCAACACCATAAAATTCTTAGAAGAAAATGTAGGGCAATATCTTAAAGATCTTGTGATAGGAGGTGGTTTCTTACACCTCACACCCAAGGCATGAGCAACCAAAGAACAAATAGACAAATGGGATCTCCTCAAAATTAAACACTTTTGTACATCAAAGGACTTTGTGAGAAAAGTAAAAAGGCAACCTACACAATGGGAGATGATATTTGGAAACCACATATCAGATAAGGGTTTAATATCCTGAATATATACAGGAATCCTGCATCTCAATAACAGAAAGACAAACAATCCAATTAAAAAATGGGCAAAAGACATGAACAGACATTTTTCTGAAGAGGAAATACAAATGGCTCAAAAGCATATGAAAAAATGGTCAACTTCACTGGCTATTAAGGAAATGCAAATCAAAACCACAATGAGATATCATCTCACACCTACCAGAATTGCCATTATCCAAAAAACAGAAAATGACAAGTGCTGGAGAGGATGTGGAGAAAGAGGCACACTTATTCATTGTTGGTGGGAATGTAGAATGGTGCAACCACTCTGGAAGACAGTGTGGAGATTCCTCAGGAAGCTAAATATAGATTTGCCATATAACCCAGCTATTCCATTGCTAGGTATATACTCAGAGGAACTGAAACTTAAGACACAAACAGACCATTTGTAAACCGATGTTTATTGCAGCATTATTCACAATTGCCAAGAGATGGAAACAGCCCAAATGTCCATCAAAGGATGAGTGGATAAACAAACTGTGGTATATACACATGATGGAATATTATGCAGCTGTAAGACAGAACAAAGACATGGATCATGTAATAATGTGGATGAACCTTGAGGACATTATGTTGAATGAAGTTAGTCAGAAACAAAAGGACAGATTCTGTATGGTCTCACTAATATGAACAGACATGATGAACAAATTTTGGGAGTTAAAAGCTGACAATACAGGCGACCAGGAGATAGAAAGAGGGCAGAGACCAGCCATTTGATGCTGAAGGACTACAGAATGTTTAGGATTGATTGCATAGATCCAGAAATAGATAGCATAATACTGTGTGATGGTAGCACGGTATTGTAAGTACACTGAACAAAGATGTCTGTGAGTAAAGCTGAAAGAGGTGGGATAGGGGAATGCATGACACCAGAGGTAAAGATAGATGATAAAGACTGGGACTGTATAACGTGACAAAAACTGGAGTGGCCAATGACTGTTACTAAATATACAAATATAAAAATGTTTTTGCATGTGGGAAAGCAAATGAATGTCAACCATGTAGAGAGTTGAAAAGGGGATGGTATTCAGGAAAAAACATTATCAAAACAAACTGGAGTCTATGGTCAACAGTAACACTGTAATATACCTCCATTAAATGTAACAAAGGTGATATGCCAATGCTAAATGTATATGAGAGGGGGATATAGGGGAGGAATATGGGATTCTTGGTAGTGGTGTTATTTGCTGTCCTTACTAGTATATTGTATTGTATGACATGTTATTTTTCTTTTCATCATTTTTTTCTTATTGCTAAAAAAAAAAAACAATTTTTCTTGTAGTAATCAATATGTTCAAGTGCTGATTGTGGTGATAAATGTACAACTTTATGATGATACCATGAACAACTGATTGTACACTGTGGATAAATGTATGGTATGTGAATATAACTCTATAAAATTGTAGGAATATATATATATAGGAGTAAAAGTGTTGGAGAAAACATGGTGAGAGGAATGATGCCTCACCAATATGGACTAACTACAATGTGTAAACTCAGAATTGAATCTTAGAACATAGCCTAACGTGGACATAATTGTAATAGTCCCTAGATTGTAAGCTCTTACAGCAGTTAACTCTATCCCTGAATTGTAATGCCTATCTCTAATCTTTGAGATGCTGATCCCCTAGCGTATAACCTGATTGGTCTCTGGAACAATGCATATCTCTGAGACACCTGAAACTCAGAGCTAGAGCTCGGCGGATATGAATGTCAGTATTAGTGCACACAGCCACTGTCAAAAAAAAAAAAAAAAAAAAAGCTGAAAAAAGAGCCCAGACTTCAATTAGTGATATGAATGAAACAGGTCTGGTTAAGACCAGGGCAAGCCAGGCCAAAGGGTAAAGGTTGAAACTGATTGTGTTTTAAAACTTCAACTTCCATATGAGACCAAGGGAAGAGATATCTATTTGGTACAGGATCTAAATTTTCTAAACGGTACAACTCTACAGTCGATTTGTTCAAACACCACAATTGCATGGAACTTTGAATAGGAAGTGAGATACAGTAGGTTAGTATGGGCTGGAGTGAAATAGTGACACATCCCAGAGTAATTTGGGCTGATAATAAAAAATAAATTTACAGCCTCCCCCTCCCCAGCCCCGAGGATCTGGGGGAAGGTGCGGATGTCTTGGACATCCTTACCTGGACTGGTGTTGTTGTCACAAACATTGGGACTGGCGGTTTGATGTGCTGAGCCCTCGATCATGGGACGTGCCTTTATGAAGCTCGCTACTGCAAAGGAGAGTCTAAACTTGCATGTAATTGTGCCTAAGAGTCTCCCCCTGAGTACCTCTTTGTTGCTCAGATGTGGCCCTCTCTCTAACTGAGCCATCTCAACAGGTGAACTCGCTACCCTCCCCTCTACGTGGGACCCGACTCCCAGGGGTGTAAATCTCCCTGGCAATGCAGAATATGACTCCCGGGGATGAATGTGGACCCAGCATCGTGGGACTGAGAGTATCTTCTTGACCAAAAGGGGGATGCAAAATGAGACAAAATAGTTTCAGTGGCTGAGAGATTTTAATGTATTGGAATAGCTAGAAGTAAATACCTGAAACTACCAAACCCCAACCCAGCAGTCTGGACTCCTGAAGACAATTATATAATAATGTAGATTACAAGGGGTGACAGTGTGATTGTGAAGACCTTGTGGATCACACCCCCTTTATTTAGTGTATGGATGAGTAGAAAAATCGGGATAAAACTAAAGGACAAATGAGGTGGGATGGGGGGGATGATTTGGGTGTTCTTTTTTCACTCTTATTTTTTATTCCTGTTCTGTTCTTTCTGATGTAAGGAAAATGTTCAGAGATAGATTGTGGTGATGATCGCATAACTATGTTATCATACTGTGGACAGTGGATTGTATACCATGGATGGTCGTATGGTGTGTGACTGTATTTCAATAAAACTGAATTTAATAAAAAAAAAATTTTTTTAATTAAAAACAAAAATAAATAAAAATAAATAAATAAATAAAAATAAAAATAAAGTAAGCCAATAAACCTGCTTATTATTGTGCCTAACAGTCTTCCCCTGAGTACCTCTTTGTTGCTGATATGTGGTCCTCTCTCTCTAACTAAGCCACCTTGGCAGGTGATCTTGCTGCCCTTCCCGCTGCGTGGGACCTGACTCCCAGGGGTGTAAATATCCTTGGCAATGCAGGATATGACTCCCAGGGATGAATCTGGACCCAGCATCACGGGATTGAGAACATTTGACCAAAAGGAGGATGCAAAATGAAGCAAAATAGAGCTTCAGTGGCTGAGAGATTTCAAATGCAGTTGAGAGGTCACTCTGGTGGACATTCTTACGCACTATCTAGATAACACTTAATAGGTTTTAATATATTAGAATAGCTAGAAGTAAATATCTGAAGCTACCAAACTGCAACCCAGTTGCCTTGACTCTTGAAGTTGATTGTGTAACAACGCAGATTACAAGTGGTGACAGTGTGATTGGGAAAACCTTGTGGATCGCACTCCCTTTATCCAGTGTATGGATGGATGAGCAGAAAAATGGGACAAAAACTAAATGAAAAATAGGGTGGCATGGGGGGGATGATTTAGTTGCTATTTTTTATTTTTATTTTTTTATTCTGATTCTGATTCTTTCTGGTGTAAGGAAAATGTTCAAAAACAGATTGGGGTTATGAATGCACAACTATATGATGGTACTGTGAACAGCTGATTGTATACCATGGATGATTGTATGGTATGTGAGCATATCTCAATAAAACTGAATTTTAAAAAAAAGTAAGCCAAGGTCAAAGATATAATGTTCATGTACTAGCCCACGAAAAGAGCCAAACAATAATACTTAGGAAAAAATCATTTACATCAGGATTTTAAAAGTTCTCTATTTAGCCAAATAATCTGTGCTTTCTCTGGTCAAACCACAAGCTACACCCATCCTCCTCCATGTACACATTTCAGATTTCTTTATAGGTGGTTTCCTCACTAACCCAGGTTCACAGAAAGAGAGCTATAGACAGGAGATGAGAAATGCTCTTGCTAACACTTACATCTCCCACATACAGGCCCACTGATCTGCAGAACAGAATTTATGGATTAAGAACCCACTTAAGTATAAGACTCTCATTAGCCAGTGTATCCTTGCATCTGCTAATGAACAAAAACAAAATGTTAAAATATGTGTGCAGTGTTTTAAGTAACAGGGAATCAAAGCATGCTTCCTAAGAAATCATTTTTTCTCTTCAGCCTTCCTATAATTCCAGGGATCAAGGCTGGTCACACATTTCATATCTAGTAGAAATGAATATCCAACAGTGAATATACAAACAGGAGACCAAGAAACTTTTTTTTTCTCATTTTCTTCCAGTTTCTATCTTCACCTTTACTCTAGTCATTGCCCTCAGTTGTAGCTTCTCTGTAGCATCACTGTCCTGATCTCATTTGCCACATATTCTCCAAGCTCCCACCCATCCTTGGTCTGTCTTTGCTTTCAGACACTCTCTCCTTCCAATCTGAACCCTAAAAAAAATGATTAGTCTTTATGCCAAATCACTGGGAAAACAGCATCAACAAGTCCTAGGGGAAAAAAGGATGCTGGCCAAGGGCAACCTGCTCAGGTGTTTTAGGAAATCAGGACAAAAATTTAGTCAATTCTGGGCTTCCCCTCATGCTTCAGTATTGTCTCCAAGAAATTGCAGTGCAAATCATATGAAACTTGAAGAATGAGGAAATCCATGATAATGTGTGGCAGTGAAGAGGTAAATGAACACATATAACTTTGGCTTGGTGAGAATGTCATCTGAAGATGTTTGTATTTGCAAGATGTTGCATACACATAAAAGCTGTAAATTTCACAATCCGAATGAACTTGATTCTTAATTTCATGGGGAGGCACCTTCTGCTTTGAGTGTTTGCAATAGATTAAAGTAATGAAGATCAGCTCAAGAGCCTCAAAATTTTCATGCAGACAGCAAAGGGAACAATTTATGACCCTGAAAGAAACAAATCCTTCTAGATCAATATATTTCTGTACACAAAGCTTGCATCAAAAAATAAAGTCCATGATAGAGATTGCAAATTCACCTGTCTACTGGAGTCAGAAGTAATGTAATGAGTGACCATGTTTAAGTGTGGGAGTGAGAACTGTAGGGTACTTGAGTGTGCAGGCCCTGTCTAAGGGACAGCAGTTGCTCAGCTCCAGCCAACTGCTGCCTTGCAATGTATAGTTCTAGTGTCATGCTATGTTCTACTCTAAACTGTAAAATTTCCCAT
Organism: Choloepus didactylus; assembly: GCF_015220235.1. Taxonomy (NCBI): domain Eukaryota; kingdom Metazoa; phylum Chordata; class Mammalia; order Pilosa; family Megalonychidae; genus Choloepus; species Choloepus didactylus. Next base: position 57,959,479 of record NC_051321.1, on the reverse strand, counting down.
TTTTCAAAACACTGGGAAGAAAAAAAGTTAACATAAACTAACCTATCGCATTACAGGGAGTCATCTGAATTTTTATCTTTCCCAGCCAAATGGATCTTCAAAAATGGAGTGATATCAAGAAAGTTTAGATAGCCTTCTTAAAGAGAGTTCCAAGTTTCAAGGACTTCAAACTTGACCTTGATCTTTAAATGAACTTTGTTCTCATCAACATCAGCAGGAGTTTAAGAATTAATTAGATCAATTATATCAAGATTTTCCAATGAAAGTCTCCTTTTTATCTCCCCTATATCATAGTCCTTGAAAATATGGGATTCTAGCCTAAACAAAGAATACTGGATTGGTTTCTAGTTAAGGAAACATTTTTACAAATATTAAGCCAAAATAGACTTATGTGAGTTCACAAAAGATCAGTTCTCATGAGTTGCATTAAAACTTTTGACATCAAATTAGGTAAAAATGTCAAGAGCTATTCTTAAGCTTGACTGCTCAGGAAGGACATAGGGATATGAGCAGGCAGCTGAGCATTAGGACATTTTTGATGTTTTTCCTCAGCAAATGTTTGGTAGACACTGTTTCTACAGGATATGAGTGTCCAGTCCCTTCATTTATCTTGAGTTTTTAATTAAACTAGTATTTTCATTGGGGTCCATGGATTAGAGAAGATCATGAAAAGAATAGCGGACTGGCAAAAGACAAAACTCAAACACCAAGCAATAACTTAACTAGAATTGCCTTGAAATAACCTAACAACAAGCTATAAAAGTTTAAAAGCATTTTAAGGGTCAGAAGTCAGAATCCCACAGCATTTCTAGAAAAATTCAGTTCATAGAAGAGATCTGAGGTCTCAAGGATAAATCCAGCTGAAGCTCTCAACCATTTCCATTTAAACAGTCCAACAGATTGTGCCATGGTCTCCATCTGCTCTGTAAGACACCTAACTGATGTTACATTGTATACTTATGCCTATAGGTTATTTTCTAGAATGCCTACACATATTTCAGGCTTACAATGAGTCATTCATGTTTTTCTTAAGTCAGCTCAAGCCAGTTTATTTGTTATTGCTATTACATAATTTAATTATATATTACACAGACCAATAAAATATGAGTGTAGAATGAGAGTTTTGGTTTCTATGAAAACCTAGTTAAATGCTTTGCAAGTGCTGATAAAGGCAAGTCTGGAAAGAAAATTATTGAATTAGGTGTGGGAAAGATATCTATGGAAGACTAGGAGATATTCATAAAAATCTAGAATGACTCTGCCTCCAGACCACTTCACAACCATCTTTAACTTCTAGCTTTGCTTTCAATACGTTGAAACTAGTAGAAACAGTAGACAATAAATTGTGGGTATGGTTTATGAAAGAAAGATGACTGAGCACTCCAATCAACACCCTACAAAAAGGCCTTGGTAACATCAAAAGACTGACAGATAACATGAATATCTAAAATATACTTATATTGTTTTTATTATCCTTTTCAATTTACTGAGAAATTTACTGGCTATGGCAATCATATCAGATACTAAGGCTTCTACTATAGTCATTTCAAATAAATCTTACATTCAATATGAACAAGTTAACTTTTCCACCAAATACAGTGATATTTGTAGCCCTTTAGCTCTAAATCCTCAGTATAGAAATTATCTCTTCAACCTCAACATCCTATAATGTCAATCAATTGCAAATTTTACATTTCAACAGACCAAAATTAGGATAATGACTATGGAAAATTCTCTACTGTCAAGTTGCCTTTTCCTCCTTGATCAGGTGAAAATGTTTGCGTTTGTTTCATAACTAAGTGAAATAAAGAGGGTCTGATTTATAATATAAATCACTTTGTATTATCTAAAATGAATTATACTATATAAATCTCTGAAATATTCACATTGGATCAAAATTTCAGGAACTGATAATCATTAGTAATTTTATTTGCTAAGCAAAAATATATATATATTTTTCACAATGTTCATTTTATTCACGAGAAAATTAAGTTCCAGAAATAATAAGTAACTTATCCACAGTCACTATGCTAATGAGCCAGCATTTGGCGTCAGGTCTCTCCAACTCTGAGCTGGCGCTCAGCATCATGGTGCCATCACGCCTCATGGAATGCATCACTTTAATGCAACGCAACTGCAGGCCCCAGATTCTTTAGACCATTCAATTTTATATTTTTAATTGTTCCACAAAATTTTTAAAAATCACCGGTAATAATAAGAAACTACACAATTTTAAAATATTAAATACTCCACAAAATTTCTTCAGAACAGAGAGTTATATGTTTTCATTATTAACAAAGAAGCCTCAAGAAAGCATTTCCGAAGAATGATACAAAGAGAATAATTCTGGGATTTTTTTAGCTCATTCAAGCAAACACCTACTCTGGACCCTGTGCTCAGTGTTGAGAATATAACGGTGTCTAAGACCTTGTCACCATTCACATGAAGCCCATGATACGACTGAAGAAGATATAATCAAATAGTTGTAACATGATGTGATAGCAGTTCTGATAGAGTTGTTGTAAAGAGGACCCAAAGTCAAGCCGGAATCTCGGCCGCCTAGTTCAGGAATCTGGACTTTATCCTATAAACAATGGAGAAACTGGGTGGTCTCATGGTTTCTAGAATTCTAAGTTCAAATCTTGGTTCTAGCATTTTGCCAACATGTGATCTCAACCTGTGAACCTATCGAATCAAGGTAATTACATAATGTCTACTCCATATGGTTGCCATGTGGCCTAAAGGAGATCATGGATAACAAATGTCCTTTATGGTACCTGGATATCAGTAGTAATAATACAGAAGCCCCCCAGAGAAGTTTAAACAAAAGAATGGTGTGATTTGATCTGTGGTTTAGGAAGATTACCCTGGCCACAATGTGGAGTCAGTGTGATTAATTAGGGAGCTTTTGCAAAAATATAGGTAAGGGATGGGGTGACCTGAACTCCAAGAAGCACTAGTGGTGTTTGAAGCAGGAAACAGGTCCTGGAGATATTTGGGGGAATAGTGGATTAAATATAGGAGAGGAAGTTTGGATACATTCAGCATTTTATAGCCAATCAACAATCAAAATATGATATAGATATGATTTCTTTCCATCTCAATGCTTATTTGTTTTTACCTCTTAATAGAAAATAGTGAGTTTTATTAAAAGACCTCAGGGTTGGGAATCAAGTACACCAAGTTCAGTTCTGGCTTAGCTCTAAATGGCTCTATGATCTGCATCTCAATTTCCTCATTTGTAAATATGAAAACAACACTCATTCTACCTACTCATAGGCTTTTTAAAAAAATAAAGAATAATACTACCAATAATATTGCAAGTTCTATAATGGGCAATGAATTAACATAAGTGCAATTGCTCAAGGTTATACACAACATTATTGGCTGGGTAAAAGGTAATGGGAACTCTCTAAGCTGTTTTTGCAACTTTTCTGTAAGTCTGAAATTAATTCAAAATAAAAAGTCAAAACAATTTTAAGAATGTCAATGCATCTGAAACACATGTATGACTATAAATGGCTTTTATCAAAGATGTAGACTACAGAGAATTTGGACTATTCAAATTGAGTTTAAATAATGTTTTCCCAGTAGACTGAATGATTGCCTAGTGACACACTGACTTTTGGAAACTCCCTTTGGGCAGCATTCTCAAATTTCCTCTTGCCAAATATTTCTTTCTTTTCATGTAAGAATGACAGTAAACAGCCAAATCAAATAGAAACTGTTTGGCTTATTTTAAAGAAGCCTTTGGAAAACTGCTTCGAGTTGTCAGTTGTCATTGCCACTGTTCTAGTTTGCTAATGCTGCCAGCATGCAAAACACCAGAAATGGATTGGCTTTTATAAAAGGGGGCTTATTTAGTTACAAAGTTACAGTCTTAAGGCTATAAAGTGTCCATCTACAAAGGGTACCTTCACTGGAGGATGGCCAATGGTGTCCGGAAAATCTGTTAGCTGGGAAGGCACATGGCTGGTGTCTGCTCCAAAGTTCTGTTTTCAAAATGGCTTTCTCCCAGGACATTCCTCTCTAGGCTGCAGTTCCTCAAAAATGTCACTCTCAGTTGCTCTTGGAGTATTTGTCCTCTCTTACCTTCTCCAGAGAAAGAGTCTGCTTTCAACGGCCATCTTCAAATTGTCTCTCATCTGCAGCTCCTGTGTTTTCTTCAAAGTGTCCCTCTTGGCTGTAGCTCCTCTTCAAAATGTCACTCTCAGCTGCACACAGTTCCTTCTGTCTGTCAGCTCATTTATACAGCTCCAGTGATTTAATTTACACCCACCCTGAATGGGCGGGGCAACACCTCCATGGAAATTATCCAATCAGAGTCATCACCCACAGTTGAGGGGGGGCACACCTCCATGCAAACAACCCAATCCGAACATTCCAACTTAATCCCCACCAATATGTCTGCCCCACAAGATTGCATCAAAGAATATGGCTTTGTCTGGGGGACACAATACATTCAAACCGGCACAGCCACCAAACCCTGGAGATGTGGGGAAAGAAAACAGCAATGTCATTCCTCTACCCATTTCCAGGCACTTTTCTTATTTGTTCTTTCACATGAGATCAGAAGGCCCATCCGGAATTCTTTTGGGAACCAAAAACTCTAGTACGGGAAGGGGCAGTAGAGCATTTTTTTAAATTGAAAATTGACACTGTTCAGCAGCTTCCATTTCCCTTTGAACATAAGAGTTTAAAAGGTCTTGATTAGTAGGAGATATTAGTAGAGAAATAAGATTTATGTGTGTTCTACATGCTGAGGCCATAGGTAAGAGCATAGGAAAAATAAAATAGGCCACCAATTGCATATTTATAATATGGCAGGCACATATTGCTCCATTTCCTTCTCACAAAAAAAAAAAAAAAAAAAAAAACTTTACCAATGAAGATAACTGAAGTTTAGAAACATGAAGTGACTAGGTAAGATAAGAATCTCTCCTCCAGCCAGCAACTGGGGAACCCTCATTCCTATCTAATCCAATATATACCAACTAGTCATGGGTAGCTCCAGACAGAACGTAAAACAAATAGATATGCATGAACAGCCATTATCAAAACAGTCTTTCATTGATAAGAAACTACACTGGGAGACACTCACCTAAAAATAACTCCCCATATAACCGTGGGAAAAATATTTTACAGTGCCAGCACTGAGTCCATCATCCCCTCCATATCCCATCCCCCATAAACACAAACACACACATATAATTACTGGATTACAATTCTACTCACACACGTGTACAAAGAAGGGTCTTTCAAATGGAGCAAACTCAATTAAAACCATTTCCAGAAGATGTAAAAGAATGTGATTTAGATCACCCACATGATGTCAGAGCAATAGATTGACTCTCATCAATTCAATGAAGCAGAAGAAAGTAAGATTGAAACCAGTTGTTTGGCTTCACGTAGCAAAAACAACTTCCTGATTAACTAAATGTTTCTCTTTCTAACTGGTTGTCATGGTACTGTGCAGACAGAGTCTTAAAGGCTGCAGACAACAACAAATTTGTGTTCTGCCTTGACCCTTATATTGCGATTATATTGGGACTGTCATTCTGGGATGACATCAATTCACAACACAGTCTCTTAAAAATCTCAGAAATTTTGGGAGAAATACCAAGGAGACATTAAAAAGCCATATTTCAAATTATTTTAGAAAATGGCTTTATTATTTTCAAATTGCATATATATATATGAATGCTAAAAATAAATTCAATAAAGAAAATGAAATAATCGCAACAGGCCTCCATTGTACAGAAATTGCATCAAAAATACACAGTTCTTTTAGTGCACAGATCTGTGTTTCTTTACCCTGGGATTCATGCAAATTGCAATCATGATAATAGTTACTGAAAATCTAAAATATGCCAGAAGTGTCATGTGTATTTTCTCATTTAATCTTCCTGCAACCTCTGAGACAGGGTCTTTGATGAGCCCTATTTTCCAGATGAACAAACTGAGTTCATAAAGAATGAGTCTCTTGTCCAAGAGCATACAGCTAGCAAGGGGTGGGGCCCTGTCCACTAGACTCCATGCCCTGAAATCTTAACCCAACCTGAATAGCATTTGAACGTGCACCCTCTAAATTGGTGAATGTCCGAAGCTGATTCTTCTTCAGTTAAATTTTTCATCAATTTCTAGCCTCTGTTTCCAATCTCACTGAGGCCAGAGTACTCCTTTCAAATAAAGAATCAATGAATAATGAGAAATTAATAGGTTTAAAATATAAAAGCAAAGCTTGGAATTTAAAGCAGCTAAGCTGAAATGCCCACTTAAAGACATTTTTAGTCCAAAAGAATGTACAGAATTTTAATTCACTTCCTCCATTTTGAAGAGATATATTTTTCCTTGTTTGCTGGAGCTAATAAAATGAAGGTTTTAGGGACTAAAGCTGTTTTTGTTGTTGTTGTCATTGTTGTTTTATACAATAAATTTCTAGAAAGCCTCACCTTTCATAATTCTCTCTGTTACGTTAATATAGAGGATGTTTTTCTGAGTGTGACAATCTTTTTTGAGAAAAAATGAAACAACAAGCTTGTGGATCATACTGGAAAATGTAACTACTCAACACATACAAAACAAAGAATAATAATTTTTCTCCAAGCCAAGGAAATTTGCATTCCTTGGATGGATATTCAAGTTGATCCTTTCTGTAACATATTTTGGTTAGTGCCTTGGAGATTAGGCAGGGCTATGGAAGTCTCTCTTCAGTCTCATGCCACAGACACTCCACAGGGAAGAAGACAGTAATACCTTTCTCTCTGGTGCTCTTGAGATAACAAAGGAAAACTGAACCAGCAAGCACACACTGTTGCACAGGAACTCTGCATTGTTTGCCCCAGAGGTCCAAAAGTGGAAGACTGAAAAAGTATGCAATGTGCTTCAGTTGGCAAAAGTGACAACTCATTATCTCAGAACATAATCCCTAATGTTCATGTCTTAAAAATCAAAGGAAAGGGGAAATGATGTTCATCTACAATGGTTTGATGGATCATAGCTCTGCTATCCCCTCCTCGCTTAATTATTAAGTAAGAAGTCAATATAAATATGCAGCATAGCAAAGAATTTACCCCTCTTTCTTTTTTTGGCAAGTTGGTCTTTACTCCTAATTCCCAGCAGTATCAATTAACAATGCATAATTTTAATACAATGCTTGAAAGTACAGGACTGGTGCTGTAAAAATTAATTGTCTTGAACTGATTTCCTGTAGACACCGTTAATCAATATTATGCCATCTCACAAGCAGCTGCTTGCCTTCTCTCCAGTGATTCAAGAGAGGAAAGAATGTGAATAAGGTGGCCACATGCTCTGCAGGTGTGTGGGTGACATTTGAATTTTTAACATTTTGGAATATAAAATCCTGGAAAGCAAATGAATACTTTGGGTGTTTTTTAACTTTTAGCCAAGGTTATTAAGATATTTTATAGTGATCTAGACTAAATGATTTAATTAAACAAGGTACAAATGAAGCCTTCTCAAAACAATAGTGACTAAAATTTGATCATTTGTTTGATGCCAAACTCTGGAAATTATACCCTTTTATATCAAGGAGTATTATATATAATCATTTTGTGTTCTTGGAAATACAGTTTATACCACAAAGAGTGCTTTGATCATCTCTAGGTCAGCATGAGTATTTGACAAGAGAATTCAACTTAGAATAAAAGAACATGAATTCCAGTCCTGGCTCTACCACCTATGTGAACTTTAGTAAGACAATGTAAAACTAAAATTTCCCCTTTCTGGGTCAAAGTTTCTAGATCTGTAATGTGAGGGAATGAATAAGCAATTTCTAAGGTTCCAGTTCTAAAGTTCCATGATTTAAAAACAAAGGACTTGTAGCTTCCTTCATATAGAAAGGGGAAACCACACAATCATTCAGCATTATTGAATATCTAGGCATGCTAGTTTTCTAGGTCTTTGCTGTCCTATACTCTAGCCATGAGGCACATGCACCTACTGAGCACTTGAGATGTGCTGTAAGTGTGAAATGCATACCAGATTACAATTTAGTATGAAAAACAGAATGTAAAATATCTCATTAATAATTTTTATATTAATTACACATTGAAATATTTGGGGTTTATTGGGTCAAATAAACTGCATTATGACAATTACTCTCACTTGTCTCTTTTTATTGTTTTTAATATGGCTACCAGAAAACTTTAAGCTGTATATGTGATTCACATTTGGTCTTTATTGGACAGAGCTGGTCTATGTTCTGGAAGCACAGCGGCAAGCAAGACAGACAAGTCACCATTCTTCTAGAGCTTGCACTTTAAAGGAGGAAGGAGAGGATAAATGGGTGAATTAAATGATTAATTTCAGGTTGAATACCACTATGAAGATGATAAAAGAGAAAAATGTTCCAGAATATTTTTTGTTAGATAGAGTGGTCAAGAAAGATGTTTAATCAGATAACATTTAAGCTGAGACCTGAATGATGAAATGTGGCAGCCCTACAAAGACCTGGTAGAAAAAAATGGCCCAGAGAGAGGGAAGAGCAAACCCAAAAATCCTGAAGTGGGAATAGATGTGATATTTATAGTACAAACATCTACTAGAAGTATTATTTAGGCTCTATAATACATTTATGGGCACTAAGCATTCATTGTTTTAGGAACTTTGACATACATTTACCCCACTTAATCTTCACAATTCTCTTTACATGTAAAGTTGTGACATAGTGCCCATTATACAGATGAAGAAATTAAAGCTCATAGGATTTGAGTGACCTGCCCAAGGGGGTCCAATGTGTAAGAAAGAGCGGGACCTGAAGCCTCCAACTTGGCTCTTTCCCTATGTCTGTTTCCTGGTCTTGTCACACAAAAAACACACAGTAAGTTAAAAAGATTTCCCAGCAGATGTGTGACTTTTTTGCCATTCTTTTCCAGAGCTGCTCTTTATGCTCAGAGGCTCACAGAAGTTAAGAGTGAGTTTGGGGAAGTGCAATCACAGACATCAAATATTTGACAAATTTGGGGGCACCTGTTTACCCTCAGGCAGCAAACTTACCAGACAACATTGCTCAATTTTAGAAAGAAAGGAAGAAAATCTTAATTTCTTTTCCCTTTCCTCCCCTTTTCTTAATTATTGAACACTAGTTTTACTTATTACATTAGTTAGATGCTTAGCAATCATTTTTACTTGTGGCTCTATATGACCTTAAAGAGACAGCTGAACAGTGCAAATCTGTGAAGCAAAGAGACCTGGATTTGAATCATCTCGGCTCCACCACTTACAGACGTTATGATCTTCAATTATATAAACTGACACTCTCTCAGTTTCTTCATATGTAAAAAGATCATGAAAGTACCTGCCCTCAGGGTTGTTGTGAGGGTTAAATGCAATGATCTGTGTAAAGCACCCAGTACAAAGCACATTAATCAATTAATGCTATACAATTCTAGGTATGACCATATTATAAAAGAGGCTACACTGTACTCTTTCCTGGAGAAGTGAGGCATAAGAGGTTTGGGCCTTCCAAGGTCCTTGGACATCTGTGGGTAAAATTTATCCATTATTCTGCAATATAACTGATATTTTTCTTTAAATTAGACTCTCTTCACCCAGGGTCCCAACCAAATCTATTCTCCACCAGATATCATTGGGGCAATGGCAAAATTGGGAAAAAGGAAGAATATACTGAACCCTTTTCTTTTGATTAAAGATTAACTCCTTTTATGAACTGGAAAATCCCAAAGTACAATCTTGAACTGAAGCAGCTTCTGAAAGCAGAAACACTAGTTAACTGAGATTCTAAAGGGAATGTCCTAATAGCTTCAAATGGCAGTAACTTTAGTCTTTGAACTGCAGTTCCTTTTCTACAAACAGAAGACAGAGTTTGGAGATTTCAAGTGACATCTCCTTCAGGTTGATGCAAACTGCTAAACCTTGTTCCCTGGAAACGATTTGCTGCTGCACAAGGATATCAGTCTGAGCAATTAGAGGAAAGTTTACAAAACATGAAATTATTGGGAGTGGGGATAGGCAGGCAATGGCATGGAGATACAACAGTAAACATTTTATAACTATTTAGAGGTGAAATATGAACAGTATTTCCTAATTAGTACTGATTCTGTTCTGAGAATTTGAGCAGGATTCAACATGTTATTTAATCTTACATTTGCCCACACTCTTCTAAAAACTTCTGGGAAATGCAGTCACTGATTCCTGACAACACAGAATATCTCTATCATCTTTTGTTATAAATGTGCACTTTCAAAATGCAAGACAGTAAAAGGCATTATTTCAACTCTATTTAATCCAATTGGCTTTTCTGGTCAAATGCCTTTGAGTGTGAGTTCTGTTGGCCAAAACTAGAAAGAGAGTCATGTTCAATATTCTAAACTATTCATCCCAAGTTCTGAATTAGGAATGGGCAGTCTGCCTAAACATACACCAATTCTGAAATCTATTCCAAAGAGATAACTTTGCATTGGGAATAATAACTTTTTTAGAACTGTGTGCAGAAAGCATACCAAGAAAAATGAAAGGCTTTAGAAAACCTGTGCTATGCAACCACATTTGGAGGTTTCACCAAAATATTTATATTGGTTCCTCCATCTCCGTAGAGCAGATTTTTGAACATATGGCTTGAGGACATTTTCTCCATCTTTCTGTCTCCCTTACCATCTTGTATTCCTGTTTTGTAAGTAGAGACATATATGAATATTATGTTTGGTTTTTTTCCTTCAAAATAGAGAGAAAATTAGAAAATAAAATATACTAACAAGTGGCACTATTAAAGATCTTATATAGAAAGCTTGCAGTGAACTCTACTGACATACAAGCTACAGTGAGCAGTTGAGATTTTGTCCAGTGTAATTCTTCCACGATCCTTTTAGATCAAATACAATTATGCCTACATAGAGCTAAAAAGTTTTACATTCTGATGAGGTATAAAAGCAGATAAAATGACAGGCATAGGTCACTTACGAAAATAATCAATAGTACCTCATACTTCTGCACTGTCAAATCTCCTTGAGAAAAATGATCTATATATACCAGAGTGGATGACTGGGTGGGGGAGGGTAAAAAATGACCCTATTTGCCTATGTAAATACCTGATGGATTCAAACACTACAATAAAGACATCCTTTGTCTTTTAAAATAAATCCAGTAAATTGTACCCTACACATTTTATCATCAGGCATAAGTCTATAATACACCTTGAAGAAAAGGTATTATTTATACATATTTTTAAGACATCTCAGCTGTAGCTTATTTCTCTGTATGAAGCCCTATACATATTCTGGACTTATGTATCTCTGTATCTCTCTCTCTGCTACCTCATATTAACAGCACTAGCTATATATTAAGAGTACTTACTAAGTGTAAAGTCTTTATGCCTTTATAAATATTAACTTAATAATCTTAATTAATATTAAGAATGGTCTATATATACATATCCCCATTATACAGATGAGCAAACTGAGCACAGAGAGTTAAGAGACTTGTCCAAAGTCACAGAGTCAGTAAGTGCTAGAACCAGAACTCAAACCCAGACAGTCCAGCCATGGTCTTCACCAATGCCTCTCTAGCCTATACTGTTGGCTACCTATAGTCCAGACACACTGTTATTTTTCAGTCCCTGAGTTCCTCAAAAACTCCTTCCTATCTTGCTGACTTTGTACATGTTCTCTTTTCCCGCAACATTCTTCCCCGCTGGCACCTCCTTATCCTTTCCCTCTCTAAGACCTCCTCAAGAGGCCTTATCTGCAGCCCAGTTAAGGTTGTTTCTTCACTGTCAATCTCTCTCTCTTTCTTGGCTTGTGTCTTTCATAGAACTCATAACAATTTGCAATTACTGTATTCATTAGTCTGCATGCTTGTTTCTGTCCATCTCCCCCTCCAGAACATTGCCTGTCTTGCTCACTGCAGTATTCCCAGCACTAAGCACAGTACCTGGTTCACAGTAGGAGTCAATAAATATTTCACTGAATAAATGAATGAATATTAAAGAATCCTCTACATAGTGTGGACAAATCACCTAATTGGAACTACTTTCAGATTAAACTAAAGCTATGTCCAGATATAGGTTCAGGGAAATGAGGTTCTGAATCAGATTATTTAGAGAACATGCCTCTAGTATATCCCAGGAATGTGGGTCCAATCAAATGACCATTTAGTCATCTGTCTTACTGCAAATGGCAGTAGCCATGTTACAGACTCTCTCTGAGTCAGCTGCTAAATGCTGCCTGGACATGCACCAAGTAACTGGTAAATTCAAATCTAGAAGTAAGAAGGCCGAGCTGGAGGGAAGTCAAGTCCTGCAACCCCTGCTCTCTTGTGCTGCCTACAGACATATGTTTCTCACTCAGATTCTAACTTTTACATAAAGCATATTTAAAAGTTTGATACTGTAAAGGCAATTAGGGCTAATTATTTCTGTCAACCTCAGAATGGTGAAAATACTAGAAAGTCTTACTTTTTAAAGCATTACCACATGATCTTATTTGAGCTTCCAAACTGAATAGCCACTAGTCCCAAATGCTAAGATGGGCAGAAATTATTATTCACCCCAATTAGCAGAGTTGGAGGCTTTGCTTAAGATCAAAAGTTCCTTTACCTGGCATTTAGTCCAGCACCCTGAAGAAAAAATTTTCTTAACTGCAGGATCTGTTCGCCCTCACAGCACCCTCCAGTCATGCCATCACTTTTCCTTAACAAAAGCCAGACTTACTCTGAGGCGGCATTGGTCAACCAGTAACTCTATCAGTCAGGGTCCTGGCAAGAAACAGATGGGACACTTGAACTTGATAATTTAAAGAGCACTTAATAAAGGAATTATTTATAAAATCATGGGTAGGGTTTAAGAAAACCAATAAAAAGGTTAGTGAAGTATCCCAGGACTGGCAACAGTGGGGAGCTATTACCACCCCTAGACATGAAAGGGCAAGGAGTGAAAGTGGTTACCAGAACCAGATTCAAAGCAAGAAGCTGTGAGTAACTGTACTGAGAAGACCATCCAAAGCATGGAGACAGCCCACTGCAACCCTGGCAAGGAAGAAGCAGAGGAATAAATACACCAACTAAACTCTCCTTCTAATACACCATCTGATCCAACTTGACTAGAATCCAAAGTGTAAGAAACAACTTTCTGGGGTACAAAGGAAGGTAGAGAAGGGTGAAGATCTGAGGAGAGGGGGTGACCAACTCATCCAGTTTGCCCCAGACTTTACCGGTTCAGCACTGAATGTTCTGCATACCAGGAACCCCTTCAGTCCGGAGCAAACTGAGATAGTTGCTCTTTCCCTAAGAATAGCTCAGTTTATTCCTCCAAAATGGGCTGGGAGTGTCTATGGCAGTTCCTCCTATGGAAGCTGGAAGAAGTGGTGCTATGGAAGGAAGATGCATGAGGGTGAGTTTTGGGAGTAAGATATCCCACCATTTGAGAGGTCTCTGGTAGATCTGCTCTCCAGAGGGACACAAGTAAAGAGATAAAACTCTGGTCCAGGAATCAGTAAATACAGTTTCTGTTTGCTGCCTCTGTACCTTGGACCTAGCTTCTTCTGGTTCTGAGAGGCTTCATCTGTAAAATGAGGAGCTACAACTGGATCAACTCTTACTGAAGTACCTCCTACAAAACACATAAGCCTTTCAATGAAAAAAAAAAAAAAAAAAGCTGTGTTTAAATACATATAAAAAAAAAAAGCTGCATACCATCCCTCCTCTTAGAGGCTCTCAGAGAGGACTGGTGTCCTGCAGTTTCTGAGACATTGTGAGGTAAGGAAATACGTTTATATTGGCTTAACCCAATTTAATATGATCAAAATCTTTTCCCACAAGTTACACTTTACAGCATCCCACAGAAGTGGTGTTCCACAGACTTGGCTTTGGAAAATGCTGGACAAGATGACCTCTGTTATCTCCACAATCTCTATAATTCTTTGATTCCTTGACCAGGAATAAGTGGAAAAGCATAGGACATATGTGACTAAAAGTCAAGTAATGGCATTATCACCTTGGGTTAATTGGTATTACTTACACAATTACAGCAAGACTCGATTCAGGACAAAGTCCTTGGCCACATGGAGGGGCAAAAAGAAATAAATAAATAAACAAAGTTTTTTGGATAAAATAGCTGAAATTCATCCAGATTTCTTTTGTAATGAGGCTGTGGGTTATTGAGAATTCACAAGAACCTATTAATTGCCTTCCCAGAATCATGATTGTGACAAGCGGTTCATACCAGATGCTCCTAAATATAATGAGACTAATTTGTAAATGTTCCCAAGAATGCACTAATTCTGAAGGAGTTTGCTGTCAGGGGAAAGTTTCTCCTGACCTCAGCTAATGACCTCCTTACATTGTGAAGCATGAAGATTGATAGATCTTGTAATTTTATCCCTGTTAATTTAACTGCAGATGCTATTCTTGGGCACCTGGGTGATGACAAGATTTGAAATATTGATAAGAACCTATAGGACAGCAGAAAACAAATAGTTGTTTTTAACAGACTGAATGAACTTATAGCTTGTTAAAGAAAACTGGCTGCAGCTAAAAAATGCATGGGAACTGACAGAATGGGAAGCATTTAACATAGAGTCAAGGAAGTAAACCATAAAATTTATATTTATGAAGTCAGCAATGCCAAATGAGCAACAGGAATCAATGTGGCTGAATGCAGAAAGAAAGACACACACAGAGAAGCAAGGAAAATTAGAAAAATACAAATGTGCATAAGCATTGTTAACATTTTGCCATCTCAAAATTTGTCAAAAAATTGTTGGCAATCATCAGTCAAATTCCCTGCTATTCTCCTGAGAAGTACAGTTTTATCTCTATGTCAGAGACAAGGAAACCAAACCAGAGAAAGGTTAAGCAATGAGACCAGGCAGCTGAGCCAGGGGGATCACCACTGTAGCCACGAGGGAGAGAACCTGTGTGTTTTTATGACTTCCTTTGAAATCTTTACCCTTAGGACTTGAGAAGGAAAGCAAAGGAATTAAAAATGGTACCTTGAGGCCTCTCTTTAAGCCAAATTCTGCAAATAAATTCACTATCTACCCCCTTTGTGGGACATGACTCCCAGGGATGAGCCTCCTTGGCAGCAGTTAACCTAACACCAAATGTTGATTGTGAAGCTTTTGGAGAGAGATCTTAATCAAAGGGGGGAAATGTTAGAAGAAATAAAATACTATAGCTAAGAGATTTCAAGTAGTGTTGGAGGTCATTCTGGAGATTACTCTTAAGCAGATCTCAGCAATATATCACAAATTGCCACAGTATGCAAAGCCTCAAGCAAAATTGCTCCTAAGGGTCCTGAGGACACCCAAGCACCATAAGAAGCCACATGGCTACACAGAATCAACACCCTGGGCTCTATCTGGGAATTCATGAAAAGCTATTCCCCCAATTTGACCTAATTATATTCATTTGTAAATCCTCTAATCATGATCTTTCTACTTCTTTTATTTGAACTTACAATTTTCAATTTGCTTATTAAGTTATTTTTCAGAAACTTAAAGCCTCTTGATTATTCCTATGCTGCTTAAGCACTGAAACTCAGGAAAACCAGACCCTCCAAGAATAATCAAGAACTCATGAATATCTTCAACTGCAAGCAAAACAATTCCATTCCTCTGCCCCATAGAAACTATGCCTTAAATCAGCAGACAGTAGCTTGTGCGGTCTTCGCCCCCTTTCCTCAAGATTGAGAAAAAGAACATCAAAGGGGATAAACTGCAGCGGACCCACCCCACTCCCACTGACCACACTCCGAAGCAGCTCCCTTCCTGACTAGACTGCAGAAGTTTCCATTTCTCTTTTCCCCCATTTCCAAAATTCCCACCTACACACCCCATAGATAAGTTCTTCTCTTTAACAGCTCCAGCCAGACCAGCCTTAATTGGCTTTAACCACCACACATGCACAATTAAAAAGTAACCTAGAAGAAAATTTGCCAAATTATAAAAGTAAAAATTACACTCACTGAACTGTAACCCTTATCTTGTTTTGCAACACTGAAGTTGAGTGCCCCTGCACATAGCCCCCTGAGATTTGATGCCCTTGCACATAGCCCCCTGAAGTCTGGTGCCCTGAATATAGTCCACTTAATGATTACTAATGAAGTAACATGAGTCAACTCAAAACTGACCACCTTGCCCATTATCCTAAGCCTGCCTGCCTTTATTAGAATGCTATATAACAATGAAAGTTTCTTCAGTTCAGGAAGACAGATCTGAGGACTGCCCTCCTGTCTTCACGAAGTTAGTCTTTGCTAAATAAACGTTTCTTTTCAAGAAAAAAAATGGTACCTTGAGGTTTTCTTCCATATCACTTTCCATTACAATTGACTATCCTGAGAACAAAAGATGAGCAAAGAAAAATAGAAGAAGAGTTAGATAATAAATACAGAGGAGAAGGGGAAAAGAGAGTTAGTATAAAAATCAAATGGTCATACTGGTGGTTACAGAGCACCAATTCTGTGCCATAGAAAACTCTTGTGGCTGAAGCTCTTTGGAAAAATTCAGGAAACTCCAAAGTGGTTTAGATCTGCTCAGAAATAAAGAAAAAGAATAAAAGCTCCTGAAACTAGGCAGCATAACACAAAGGCAAAACTACTGAGCTCACTTGCAGACGACAACACCTTCCACCACAGCTCCCAGCCCGCAGCCACGGTGTTCTTTGACATCGCTGTTGATGGCAAGCCCTTGTGTCAGGTCTCCTTTAGCTGTTGCAGACAAATTTCCAAAGACAGTAGAAAATTTTCGTGCCCTGAGCACTGGGGAGGAAGGATTTGGTTATAAGGGTTTCTGCTGTCACAGAATTAGTCCTGGGTTTATGTGCCAGGGTGGTGACTTCACGTGCCATAACAGCACTGGGGGCAAGTTCATCTACAGGGAGAAGTTTGATGATGAGAATTTCATCCTGAAGCATACAGGCCAATGCTGGACCCAACACAAATGGTTCCCAGTTTTTTATCTGCACTGCTAAGACTGAGTGGTTGGATGGAAAGCACATGGTCTTTGGCAAGGGGAAGGAGGGCATGGACATCGTGGAAGCCATGGAGGGCTCTGGATTATAAAGGCAAGTCCAGCAAGAAGATCACCATTGCCGACTGTGGACAAGTTTAATAAATTTGATTTGTGTTTTGTCTTAACCACCAGACCATTCCTTCTGTAGCTCAGAAGAGCATCCCACCTTCCCTGATCTGCTCTCAGTATCTATCATTTTTGTGCTCTCGCTGCAGTTCTTTGGGTTCTACATTATCCTCCCCCTTCCAAGTCTAGCTGGATTGCAGAATTAAGTTTATGATAATGAAATAAAAAGTTAAACAACAACAACAACAAACTATTGGACTCAAAGTCCAGCAGGCCTAGATTCTAATCCCAATTCTGCTGCTCTCAAGGTCCATGCTACCATGAGCCAATTGCAGAAGTGCCTCCTGGCCCCGAGGTTGCTGCCAAAGAAGGAAAGTTCCCTCCCACTTCTGTCTCTGACCTCAGGCTCCGTCGGGAGCTGAAATAACATTTAAACCAAATGGCCAAGCAGAATTGAGCTTTTAGAGAAAGTCTCCCTTCAGACAGCTGACAAATCAGTTTCTTGTAGTTTCTGTTAGCCAGAAGCTATACTCAGCAGCATGATAAGCCCCATGGATCTCAACCAGTATTTTTCATTTTCCTAAGTTCCCTGAGATAACTGTGCTCCTGTCTGTCTGTCATGCCTTTGGGGCCACAGGATGCCTGAAAATGGCTGAAGGTACAAAGCTCTCACAGAGCCTGAAAAATCAAGACCAAGATGCTACAATATCGAAGTATCCTCTGAAATCCAAAATCCACTATGGCTATAACAGAGTCAAAATATATACTCCATGTACCAGAACTAACAACAAATAAAGTAGATAGACCGCTTTTGTCAATGTGTTTTCTTTAAGTTCTGAATGTTGTGGATTCAATATTGGAGGTTTCCTTTGTTCCTCTGTAAAAGACATCTGTCAAGCACACAGAGAACGTACAGTGACATGTTTTTATAGAACATATCACCAAAGCCTTATTATATAACTGGAAGCACTAGGTTTTTGAATATATATTTTAAATAAATAGAAAAGTAATGATGGGCTACCAACAATTTTTAAATTAGAGGTTGCAACATTATTCTCACAGATGGCATCCTGCTTTGTGTTATGGCATTCGTATTAGCAACAGTCTTCATTATACAGAGATGTTCTTCATTGTGTGAACTTCATAATAGGGATTAAGGAAAGGATATAAATGCAGTAATTTAGCAGATCTTATTGTTGGTAAGTGCTCATTTACTTCTAACTTGCAGCATGACTCTGTTGCTTAAAAAATGTTTCCCTGCTGTTTTTTAGCAGCAGGGAGAATATAACACATTGTTGTTAAGGTTGTTGATTCTAACTAGCTTTCATTAGATATAAAACCCATAAAGAATCAATAAATACTTTGTGTTTTTCAAAAAAGCATTCAAGGGTGGGTACTGTTATATGTTCATTGTGTCCAAAAAGTATTAGCCCAAGAGAGATAATGAGGAAAAGCATGAACAGAAAATAAAGAATACTCACTCTAAGTTAGCAACACTTTCCATGCAATAAAGCATTTTAAGTCAATAAGTTACTACTTACAGGTCAACACAATCTTTTTTAAAAAAATCTCTTTATATAACTGCCATCAATGTTTAATGGAATTTTCTTCACAAATATTACATAGTCCCTGATGGAGATATTGGCTGCCCATAACAACTGACCATATTGATCTTACTTCTTAAAGCTAGCCTTACCCATGCCCACAATGAAAGGCCACTTTAAAGAAAAACATTATGGCCTCTTCAGCTCTATCTCAGAATTACCCATTCACCCTACAAGACATAGTACAAAAGCAATGAATATGTTAGGTATTCAATATATGCTTCTTGAGTAGAAATGAATTCTCTCAACTGCAATTTATTTTTCAAAGTTACTTGCAGTGAAGGTGGATTCATAGGTATACTATATCTGGATACCAAACCAAGACAATAAACTCATTGCTTATTATTCTAATTTTTTAGGGTCACAGATCCTTTTGAGAATTTAATGAAAGTTATGAACTCTCTCCCCAGAAAAATTCACATGTGCACACATACATTTGATTTTACATAGAATCAGTCATGATTCCACAACCATTTCATGTTCCATGAATCTTTTAAAGCACAGTGGATTCCAAGTTAAGAATTCCTGCTCTGCCAAAGCAATAAAATGATCATGAAAATGCTGGTGATACACAAATCATTGATTTTAATGATATATACTAACTAGATTTGAGCAAACACTGAAAAATTCTTTACAGTGTTACATAATTTGATTTTTAAGAAAATCCAGCATGTGAAAATTTCAGGACACTTTCATTTGGGTGCTGATTATTTGATTCTCAAAATGATTTTTCAATCTGCCAAAGACAGACAGGAAGCATCTTGAAGACAGGGTCTGTGTCTTTGAATCAGCAGTCCTCTCATGCTGCAGAGTTGGCATTCAGTAAGTGTTTGTTTTGTTTGTTATATAAATAAATGGTTCTCTTGCAGAGGTTCTGTAAATAGCTATGGTTCATTTAAGTATTTGCATTTAGGTCATTAAGTGCTTGCACAGAAGTGCAAACAGCCTCTGCCAGTTGAAGATTACTCAGAAAAAAAGATAAAGCGTATCTCAGATTGTAATGTAAGTCAGTGGGAAAAGTGATTTACTTAACAAAAATGAAATTTACTCAAAACTAGTGCATAAATCAAGATCTTCTCTTTGTCTCATGAATAATTTGTGTCACCTAGTATAATTTATAGCTTTTGTCAAGAAACCAATTTAAAACCCTATTCCAATTTTAGTATATCTTCTGTTGAAGCTAGCACAAATCCTGAAGCAGAAACTTGTTTGAATCACAGAAATGTTTTTCTAGAGAAAGGATGCAAGCTCTTCAAAAATCAGGGTTTGATTTGGTTTTGTTTTGTTATGTTTAGCTCTTTGCTGAGACAAATTTTTAAGTTGACTAGATCATTGTCACAAAGAATTCTCTAAATAGCATATTGAGGAGGACTTCACTCTTCTTCTGGAAATAGTAGAAAACTGCAATCTCCTGATAGGGGAAAAATATTCACAAGAAATGATTTTACTTAATTCAAGCAGGGACATCTTATTAAGGTACAATCCCTTTACCAATAAATCCCTCAATTTTGAGGTGCCAAATTGATTATCCAAACATTAAACTTCCTCCAGAATCCAAGAATTTGACAGCTGCCCTCTCATTTCCCTGTCATTACTGATAACCTCTGGCTAAGTCTGCTCTCCTAGGATGTGAGTCAGAATGCAGCTGAGGCTTCTATGATCCCATGGCCTGTGATGCCTCTGAAGCTATCATATAGTTACTACTGCTGCCAGAGTAACCAGGGGCCAAGAAAGGGAGTTCTGTGTAGAATTCCAAGTGAATCACTTTGTTCTTCTTGACTCTGTGTGTATGTGTGTGTGTGTGTGCTCTTCCTTTTTAAATGTAAAACAACCCTTTAGCCCTGTGTTTGAATTTGAGGATCAATGAATCAATGACAATAATGCCATATACCTTTATGTAGAGCTCTGTAGCTCTATTAAGAGAAAATTGTGAGAGAATGATGTCAAAGGAAGAAAGAAGAAGAGTATTCAAATGTCACAAAGATGCCTGTAGGAATTTGGACCATAAAAGTTCACAGAATGTGAGACACAGATTGTTTATCTTGGACAGAATACATGTGAAATTAGGAACCCCCTACTTAACAAGTCAAGCCCTCAATCTTGAGCTTGCTCTTGTGAAACTTTTGGCTGTAGAGGGGAGGCTAAGCCTACCTATGATTGTGCCTAAGAGTCACTTCCAGAGAACCTATTTTGTTGCTCAGATGTGGCCTCTCTCTCTAAGCCCAACTATGCAAATAAATTTATTACCCTCCCTCCTATGTGAGACATGACTCCCATGGGAGTAAGTCTCCCTGGCAACGTGGGACACAATTCCCAGGAATGAGCCTAGCCCTGGCACTGAGGGACTGAGAGTGCCTTCTTGACCAAAAGGGAGAAAATAAAGGTAAAAAAATAAGGTTTCTGTGGCTGAGAGATTTCAAATAGAGTCAAAAGGCTATCTTGGAGGTTACTCTCATGCAAGCTTCAGCTAGATATTCCAAATGGCCACAGCATGCCAAGCCTAAGTCAACAGTAGTCCTGAGAATACTAAAGAATACCCAGATCCCTATCTGAGACCCTATAGAAGTTTCACTCGCTAAGTTTATTTTACAGAAACTTAAGTTCTCCCGAGTGTGCTTATGCCAGGAAATCCCTAAACCTGGAGGCAACAAAATGTTCTAGAACATCAACCAGATACATCCCCCTTCCCCATAATGTCAACACCCTTTCCAATATGAACAAGTTAGAGTGGTCACTGCCCAGAGATCCCTGAAGATTGAGACAATGATCAAATGAGAGGGAGGGGTAGCAACAGACAAAAGAGGATTTAACAAAGGATTACAAACACTGAATCTCTACATAATTTTTTTTTTAATCTCTAGGGCATTAAAACACCTAGAAGGAAATAACTTAAAATGGTGGAATTGTAACCCATAATATTCTTTGAAATTTGCTCTATAACTACCCGTTAAATTGTACACTGAAAGTTGTCACTTTTTGTACATGTTATATTTCACAATAAGGAAATAACTGAAATTGTGGAACTGTAACCCATAACATTCTTTGAAATTTGCTCTATCATTACTTGCTAAATTGTACTTTGAATGTTATCACTTTTATGTATATTTCACAATAAAAAGTATTTTTTTAAAACAGAGTTTTTAAATTGAGAAGTCTTTGACAAGAACAGTCTCAGGAGTGGAGTGGGATTTTGAAAGCCAAATTCATTTGGTTGGTAATTTAATAAGAAGTAGTTATTCATAATAGTATTAGAAAATATTTTCAAAATAGGGGAAAAGACAGAGGGAAATGAGGTAGTAGTTTGAAAGGTGGCCAATGGAGCATGAAGTGCCAAGAAATTTGTTCATAAGGATAGGTAAAAATTGAGCATGGTTGCAAGCCTACAAGGGAGGAGGAAGTATAAAGAAATAAACTGAGAACTAGATTAAGAAGGAATATAACTGATGAAAAAGGTTTGGGGAGGAAAGAAGATCCAAGAGATAAATCACAGACAAGGAAATACTGGAAGTTGCTTGGAAGACTAAGTAAAGAAGAAAACCCACATCACCCCTTAATAGTACATGTCAGAGGAGAACAATTCTCAGCATGGCTAAAAGGGGAGATATCTAAACCTCTCCTGGGGTTGATTATGCCAGACAATTTTAGTAGTTCCTATACTAGTGCCCATTTGAGATGATGCATAACATGTTTCAGAGGGCAGCTAGGAACTAGGCTAGTCTTCAGAAAATCAATATGCTAAATGATCAATTAAGCAAAGAGTCAATTCACCAAATTTATCTACATATTTTTCATTTTTTTCTCTTGACTATAAGTGTATAACAATTAGTACTGGATGATATTTTAACAGATTTTTGAAGATTTGGGAAAGTTTTGTGACTGATTTCTTTTTGTTCTTTATAGTACCATTTGAAGGAATCTTTAGTACATGAAAAGCTAAGTTATTGAAGCATGCTTTAATCCAATTATCATATTCAGAAAAGTATATTCAGACGCCAGTAATCAAAACTGTAGTATTTTATATGTGCATTCAGGTTCTACTGATTCTAATTCATTTAGTTATTTTTGCCTTGCCCACCTTTTGGCATTTTTAAGACCCTTTTGCCAATATATCAAATAGAATATCTCAGACATGTAGTTATTTATAGCAATTTGTTGCTACCTTTTTAATATGTAGTATAGCTGATTTTATTGCTTCACAGTTATTTTTTTCTCAAAAATTGTACAATATCCCCAAAGATGCAAGGAATCAATGAAACTGTCAGCCACTGAGTAAAACTCATCACAGAGCATCGTCCCTTGTATTCATGCACCCAATGCCACCTCTAAAAGCTGTGCTGTTGCCCTTTAACGTTGGATTTTGTTACAATATACATCTATCACTTAGAACATAGCTACGTTACTTTGGGCTCCTTAAGATTGCTGAAGGAGGCAAGAGGTTTGCTGCAAGAGTACTGGGAACCTGGAGCAGCATCAGCCACATGGTCACTGGGACACCTGTAATTCCAAGGGCCAGGATGTGTAACCAGCTCCATAGAAAATGAGAACACTAGCTGACTGGAGCCCAGAAACGATCTGACCTGGACTGACCCCCAGGGCATTTTTAACTAATATATTATTTGAGCTCTCCTCCGCTGTTTTGTTTTTGATTTAATGTAGGTCAAATTTGAATTCCTAATCATACGATCCTTAAGCAGACATTTCCCCTTCACTTCTTTTAATGGCGCCAACCTTTCTGTTTTCTGCAGCTGTCAACAAGTCTATGCCTTTAGATGCTTTACACAGTAAAATAAACTTTCATTTCCTAAAATACTGATATGGAATATACAAGTCCCAAGATAATTTTTTTTGATGTGGGACCTCCTCTCA
The DNA here is from genome assembly GCF_015220235.1 of Choloepus didactylus. NCBI lineage: Eukaryota > Metazoa > Chordata > Mammalia > Pilosa > Megalonychidae > Choloepus > Choloepus didactylus. The sequence goes on along the minus strand of NC_051321.1, from coordinate 57,935,958 downwards.
CCCCAAGAACTGTATTGTTCTGTCCACTGGTAGTAAGTAGTACAAAGCAATGTAAGTCAACATTTGTTGGACCCCAAGCATTGTGCTAAGTGCCTGAACGGCATTATCTCCATTTACTCCTATGATGTAGGTTCTATCATTATCCCCACTCTACCAACAGAGACTGAGCCACAGAGTTTCCAGTGGTACTCTGTTTTCTGCTGGCCAGCAAGACTTGGGTTTGTTTTAGAGCCCTGCTTTAACAGTTGGGTCTTCCATATTTCTCAGCCAAAACAGGGCCAGATTTCCATATAGGGCATGGAGACCAGCTCCTGTGGTCCTAAGAAAGGATCTGGAGCATCTTTTAAAGTGTTTCAATTCTCTTGCACCTTCTGGACTGTGCAGCAGATGGCACTGTTCAGTAACTTAATCGTCCTCAGAGGCTGCTTTGCCTCCGAGCACAGGCTGTGTCTACACAGGTGAACTGAAACTTCCAGATTCCTAAGCCCTCACTTTGCTGGCCAAACTCTGGCTTGATGTGGAGCTCCACCTACGGCAGAGGACTCCCTCAGCTGACCCAGTACTCCAGCCATCCCCAAGGCAAGGTAAAGGCTGCCAGCTGCTGCTTCCTTCAAGCATGGGGAAAGGGCTTTCAGACCCAGGGCTGGAAACACAGACTGTGTCCACATTTTCTCAGACTCTTTGTCCCTCACTGACCTGGGCCCTGAAATGTCCCCCCCTGTCCCCTGGGTCTTCAAATGGTGGGGCCCAAGATAACTTTTATTTGGCTCAAAAATATACTTCTCATTAATGAGAAAATAACAACTTGAATCATATATTTGTAGATTCTCTTGGAGATGGAAGAGTTGGTACCTCCTGACCCATCTATTTTGATCACTGGCTTCATGAGGAATCTGGTGTATGGCCAGAGTTAGCTGCAGAATATACAGACAGGGCAATTCTTCATAGTAGTTAGAAGTGGAGCCTCTGGAGTCAGACTTCCTAAGTTTAAGTTCTGATCAATAATAAGTTCAGATCACTTATGACTTATTATTTGGCAAGCTATTTAACTCTTTCTGCCTTCATTTTTTCATCCATAAAACTACACGAGAGGCGGGGCAAGATGGCAGACTGGTGAGCTGTATGCTTTAGTTACTCCTCCAGGAAAGTAGGTAGAAAGCCAGGAACTGCGTGGACTGGACACCACAGAGCAATCTGACTTTGGGCATACTTCATACAACACTCATGAAAACGTGGAACTGCTGAGATCAGCAAAATCTGTAAGTTTTTGTGGCCAGGGGACCCGCGCCCCTCCCTGCCAGGCTCAGTCCCAGGGGAGGAGGGGCTGTCAGCTCCGGGAAGGAGAAGGGAGAACTGCACTGGCAGCTCTTATCGGAAACTCATTCTACTCATTCAAACTCCAACCATAGATAGACTGAGACCAGACACCAGAGAATCTGAGAGCAGCCAGCCCAGCAGAGACGAGACATCCATAGAAGAAAAACAACACGAAAAACTCCAAAATAAAAGCGGAGGATTTTTGGAGTTCTGGTGAACATAGAAAGGGGAAGGGCCCTGAGGAGCATATGCAAATCCCGAAGAAAAGCTGATCTCTCTGCCCTGTGGGCCTTTCCTTAATGGCCCTGGTTGCTTTGTCTCTTAGCATTTCAATAACCCTTTAGATCTCTGAGGAGGGCCCTTTTCTTTGTTTTTTTTTTTTTTTTTAATCCTTTTTTCTTTTTCTAAAACAATTACTCTAAGAAGCCCAATACAGAAAGCTTCAAAGACTTACTATTTGGGCAGGTCAAGTGAAGAGCAGAACTAGGAGAGCTCTGAGACAAAACACAATAATCCAGTGGCTGAGAAAATTCACTAAACACCACAACTTCCCAAGAAAAGGGGGGTGTCCGCTCACAGCCATCATCCTGGTGGACAGGAAACACTCCTGCCCATCGCCAGCCCCATAGCCCAGAACTGCCCCAGACAACCCAGTGTGACGGAAGTGCTTCAAATAACAGGCACACACCACAAAACTGGGCGTGGACATTAGCCTTCCCTGCAACCTCAGCTGATTGTCCCAGAGTTGGGAAGGTAGAGCAGTGTGAATTAACAAAGCCCCATTCAGCCATCATTTCAGCAGACTGGGAGCCTCCCTACACAGCCCAGCAGCCCAGAACTGCCCGGGGGGGACGGCACTCACCTGTGACATAGCACAGTCATCCCTCAACAGAGGACCCGGGGTGCACGGCCTGGAAGAGGGGCCCACTTGCAAGTCTCAGGAGCCATACGCCAATACCAAGGACTTGTGGGTCAGCGGCAGAGACAAACTGTGGCAGGACTGAACTGAAGGATTAGACTATTGCAGCAGCTTTAAAACTCTAGGATCACCAGGGAGATTTGATTGTTAGGACCACCCCCCCCCCTCCCTGACTGCCCAGAAACACGCCCCATATACAGGGTAGGCAACACCAACTACACACGCAAGCTTGGTACACCAATTGGACCCCACAAGACTCACTCCCCCACTCACCAAAAAGGGTAAGCAGGGGAGAACTGGCTTGTGGAGAACAGGTGGCTCGTGGACGCCACCTGCTGGTTAGTTAGAGAAAGTGTACTCCACGAAGCTTTAGATCTGATAAATTAGAGATAAGGACTTCAATTGGTCTACAAATCCTAAAAGAACCCTATCAAGTTCCGCAAATGCCAAGAGGCCAAAAACAACAGAAAATTATAAAGCATATGAAAAAACCAGACGATATGGATAACCCAAGCCCAAGCACCCAAATCAAAAGACCAGAAGAGACACAGCACCTAGAGCAGCTACTCAAAGAACTAAAGATGAACAATGAGACCATAGTACGGGAGATGAAGGAAATGAAGAAGACCCTAGAAGAGCATAAAGAAGACATTGCAAGACTAAATAAAAAAATGGATGATCTTATGGAAATTAAAGAAACTGTTGACCAAATTAAAAAGATTCTGGACACTCATAGTACAAGACTAGAGAAAGTTGAACAACGAATCAGTGACCTCGAAGATGACAGAATGGAAAATGAAAGCATAAAAGAAAGAATGGGGAAAAAAATTGAAAAAATCGAAATGGACCTCAGGGATATGATAGATAATATGAAACGTCCAGATATAAGACTCATTGGTGTCCCAGAAGGGGAAGAAAAGGGTAAAGGTCTAGGAAGAGTATTCAAAGAAATTGTTGGGGAAAACTTCCCAAATCTTCTAAACAACACAAATACACAAATCATAAATGCTCAGCGAACTCCAAATAGAATAAATCCAAATAAACCCACTCCGAGACATATACTGATCACACTATCAAACACAAAAGAGAAGGAACAAGTTCTGAAAGCAGCAAGAGAAAAGCAATTCACCACATACAAAGGAAACAGCATAAGACTAAGTAGTGAGTACTCAGCAGCCACCATGGAGGCAAGAAGGCAGTGGCACGATATATTTAAAATTCTGAGTGAGAAAAATTTCCAGCCAAGAATACTTTATCCAGCAAAGCTCTCCTTCAAATTTGAGGGAGAGCTTAAATTTTTCACAGACAAACAAATGCTGAGAGAATTTGCTAACAAGAGACCTGCCCTACTGGAGATACTAAAGGGAGCCCTACAGACAGAGAAACAAAGAAAGGACAGAGAGACTTGGAGAAAGGTTCAGTACTAAAGAGATTCGGTATGGGTACAATAAAGGATATTAATAGACAGAGGGGAAAAATATGACAAACATAAACCAAAGGATAAGATGGCTGATTCAAGAAATGCCTTCACGGTTATAAAGTTGAATGTAAATGGATTAAACTCCCCAATTAAAAGATATAGATTCGCAGAATGGATCAAAAAAAATGAACCATCAATATGTTGCATACAAGAGACTCATCTTAGACACAGGGTCACAAAGAAACTGAAAGTGAAAGGATGGAAAAAAATATTTCATGCAAGCTACAGCCAAAAGAAAGCAGGTGTAGCAATATTAATCTCAGATAAAATAGACTTCAAATGCAGGGATGTTTTGAGCGACAAAGAAGGCCACTACGTACTAATAAAAGGGGCAATTCAGCAAGAAGAAATAACAATCTTAAATGTCTATGCACCCAACCAAGGTGCCAGAAAATACATGAGAGAAACACTGGCAAAACTAAAGGAAGCAATTGATGTTTCCACAATAATTGTGGGAGACTTCAACACATCACTCTCTCCTATAGATAGATCAACCAGACAGAAGACCAATAAGGAAATTGAAAACCTAAACAATCTGATAAATGAATTAGATTTAACAGACATATACAGGACATTACATCCCAAATCACCAGGATACACATACTTTTCTAGTGCTCATGGAACTTTCTCCAGAATAGATCATATGCTGGGACATAAAACAAGCCTCAATAAATTTAAAAAGATTGAAATTATTCAAAGCACATTCTCTGACCACAATGGAATACAATTAGAAGTCAATAACCATCAGAGACTTAGAAAATTCACAAATACCTGGAGGTTAAACAACACACTCCTAAACAATCAGTGGGTTAAAGAAGAAATAGCAAGAGAAATTGCTAAATATATAGAGACGAATAAAAATGAGAACACAACATACCAAAACCTATGGGATGCAGCAAAAGCAGTGCTGAGGGGGAAATTTATAGCACTAAACGCATATATTAAAAAGGAAGAAAGAGCCAAAATCAAAGAACTAATGGATCAACTGAAGAAGCTAGAAAATGAACAGCAAACCAATCCTAAACCAAGTACAAGAAAAGAAATAACAAGTATTAAAGCAGAAATAAATGACATAGAGAACAAAAAAACAATAGAGAGGATAAATATCACCAAAAGTTGGTTCTTTGAGAAGATCAACAAGATTGACAAGCCCCTAGCTAGACTGACAAAATCAAAAAGAGAGAAGACCCATATAAACAAAATAATGAATGAAAAAGGTGACATAACTGCAGATCCTGAAGAAATTAAAAAAATTATAAGAGGATACTATGAACAACTGTATGGCAACAAACTGGATAATGTAGAGGAAATGGACAATTTCCTGGAAACATATGAACAACCTAGATTGACCAGAGAAGAAATAGAAGACCTCAACCAACCCATCACAAGCAAACAGATCCAATCAGTCATCAAAAATCTTCCCACAAATAAATGCCCAGGGCCAGATGGCTTCACAGGGGAATTCTACCAAACTTTCCAGAAAGAACTGACACCAATCTTACTCAAACTCTTTCAAAACACTGAAGAAAATGGAACACTACCTAACTCATTTTATGAAGCTAACATCAATCTAATACCAAAACCAGGCAAAGATGCTACAAAAAAGGAAAACTACCGGCCAATCTCCCTAATGAATATAGATGCAAAAATCCTCAACAAAATACTTGCAAATCGAATCCAAAGACACATTAAAAAAATCATACACCATGACCAAGTGGGGTTCATTCCAGGCATGCAAGGATGGTTCAACATAAGAAAATCAATCAATGTATTACAACACATTAACAAGTCAAAAGGGAAAAATCAATTGATCGTCTCAATAGATGCTGAAAAAGCATTTGACAAAATCCAACATCCCTTTTGGATAAAAACACTTCAAAAGGTAGGAATTGAAGGAAACTTCCTCAACATGATAAAGAGCATATATGAAAAACCCACAGCAAGCATAGTACTCAACGGTGAGAGACTGAAAGCCTTCCCTCTAAGATCAGGAACAAGACAAGGATGCCTGCTGTCACCACTGTTATTCAACATTGTGCTGGAAGTGCTAGCCAGGGCAATCCGGCAAGACAAAGAAATAAAAGGCATCCAAATTGGAAAAGAAGAAGTAAAACTGTCATTGTTTGCAGATGATATGATCTTATATCTAGAAAACCCTGAGAAATCGACGATACAGCTACTAGAGCTAATAAACAAATTTAGCAAAGTAGCGGGATACAAGGTTAATGCACATAAGTCAGTAATGTTTCCATATGCTAGAAATGAACAAACTGAAGAGACACTCAAGAAAAAGATACCATTTTCAATAGCAACTAAAAAAATCAAGTACCTAGGAATAAACTTAACCAAAGATGTAAAAGACCTATACAAAGAAAACTACATAACTCTACTAAAAGAAATAGAAGGGGACCTTAAAAGATGGAAAAATATTCCATGTTCATGGATAGGAAGGCTAAATGTCATTAAGATGTCCATTCTACCCAAACTCATCTACAGACTGAATGCAATCCCAATCAAAATTCCAACAACCTACTTTGCAGACTTGGAAAAGCTAGTTATCAAATTTATTTGGAAAGGGAAGATGCCTCGAATTGCTAAAGACACTCTAAAAAAGAAAAATGAAGTGGGAGGACTTACACTCCCTGACTTTGAAGCTTATTATAAAGCCACAGTTGCCAAAACAGCATGGTACTGGCACAAAGATAGACATATAGATCAATGGAATCGAATTGAGAATTCAGAGATAGACCCTCAGATCTATGGCCGACTGATCTTTGATAAGGCCCCCAAAGTCACTGAACTGAGTCATAATGGTCTTTTCAACAAATGGGGCTGGGAGAGTTGGATATCCATATCCAAAAGAATGAAAGAGGACCCCTACCTCACCCCCTACACAAAAATTAACTCAAAATGGACCAAAGATCTCAATATAAAAGAAAGTACCATAAAACTCCTAGAAGATAATGTAGGAAAACATCTTCAAGACCTTGTATTAGGCGGCCACTTCCTAGACTTTACACCCAAAGCACAAGCAACAAAAGAGAAAATAGATAAATGGGAACTCCTCAAGCTTAGAAGTTTCTGCACCTCAAAGGAATTTCTCAAAAAGGTAAAGAGGCAGCCAACTCAATGGGAAAAAATTTTGGAAACCATGTATCTGACAAAAGACTGATATCTTGCATATATAAAGAAATCCTACAACTCAATGACAATAGTACAGTCGGCCCAATTATAAAATGGGCAAAAGATATGAAAAGACAGTTCTCTGAAGAGGAAATACAAATGGCCAAGAAACACATGAAAAAATGTTCAGCTTCACTAGCTATTAGAGAGATGCAAATTAAGACCACAATGAGATACCATCTAACACCGGTTAGAATGGCTGCCATTAAACAAACAGGAAACTACAAATGCTGGAGGGGATGTGGAGAAATTGGAACTCTTATTCACTGTTGGTGGGACTGCATAATGGTTCAGCCACTCTGGAAGTCAGTCTGGCAGTTCCTTAGAAAACTAGATATAGAGTTACCATACGATCCAGCGATTGCACTTCTCGGTATATACCCGGAAGATCGGAAAGCAGTGACACGAACAGATATCTGCACGCCAATGTTCATAGCAGCATTATTCACAATTGCCAAAAGATGGAAACAACCCAAATGTCCTCCAACAGATGAGTGGATAAATAAAATGTGGTATATACACACGATGGAATACTATGCGGCAGTAAGAAGGAACGATCTCGTGAAACATATGACAACATGGATGAACCTTGAGGACATAATGCTAAGCGAAATAAGCCAGGCCCAAAAAGAGAAATATTATATGCTACCACTAATGTGAACTTTGAAAAATGTAAAACAAATGGCTTATAATGTAGAATGTAGGGGAACTAGCAATAGAGAGCAATTAAGGAAGGGGGAACAATAATCCAAGAAGAACAGATAAGCTATTTAACGTTCTGGGGATGCCCAGGAATGACTATGGTCTGTTCATTTCTGATGGATATAGTAGGAGCAAGTACACAGAAATGTTGCTATATTATGTAACTTTCTTGGGGTAAAGTAGGAACATGTTGGAAGTTAAGCAGTTATCTTAGGTTAGTTGTCTTTTTCTTACTCCCTTGTTATGGACTCTTTAAAATGTTCTTTTATTGTATGTTTGTTTTCTTTTTAACTTTTTTTTCATACAGTTGATTTAAAAAAGAAGGGAAAGTTAAAAAAAAAAAAAAAAAAAAAAAAACAAGGAAAAAAAAAAAAGATGCAGTGCCCCCTTGAGGAGCCTGTGGAGAATGCAGGGGTATTCGCCTACCCCAGCTCCATGGTTGCTAACATGACCACAGACATAGGGGACTGGTGGTTTGATGGGTTGAGCCCTCTACCACAGGTTTTACCCTTGGGAAGACGGTTGCTGCAAAGGAGAGGCTAGGCCTCCCTATGGTTGTGCCTAAGAGCCTCCTCCCGAATGCCTCTTTGTTGCTCAGATGTGGCCCTGTCTCTCTAGCTAAGCCAACTTGAAAGGTGAAATCACTGCCCTCCCCCCTACGTGGGATCAGACACCCAGGGGAGTGAATCTCCCTGGCAACGTGGAATATGACTCCCGGGGAGGAATGTAGACCCGGCATCGTGGGACGGAGAACATCTTCTTGACCAAAAGGGGGATGTGAAAGGAAATGAAATAAGCTTCAGTGGCAGAGAGAATCCAAAAGAAGCCGAGAGGTCACTCTGGTGGGCACTCTTACGCACACTTTAGACAACCCTTTTTAGGTTCTAAAGAACTGGGGTAGCTGGTGGTGGATACCTGAAACTATCAAACTACAACCCAGAACCCATGAATCTCGAAGACAGTTGTATAAAAATGTAGCTTATGAGGGGTGACAAGGGGATTGGGAAAGCCATAAGGACCACACTCCACTTTGTCTAGTTTATGGATGGATGAGTAGAAAAATAGGGGAAGGAAACAAACAGACAAAGGTACCCAGTGTTCTTTTTTACTTCAATTGCTCTTTTTCACTCTAATTATTATTCTTGTTATTCTTGTGTGTGTGCTAATGAAGGTGTCAGGGATTGATTTGGGTGATGAATGTACAACTATGTAATGGTACTGTAAACAATCGAAAGTACAATTTGTTTTGTATGACTGCGTGGTATATGAATATATCTCAATAAAATGAAGATTAAAAAAAAAAACTACACGAGAATTAAATGGTTAATATATGTAAATATTAGTTGTATTATATACACTGGAGAAGCCTAAAGATCACAGCTTAGGATCAACAGACTTAACTTTCTAAGTTCTTCCCTTGTTGCTTTGCAAAAGGCAAGCCTAAAAAGTTGAATTTACACGAAATGCTGTTATTCCTGTGATATATGATGCATTCATTCATTCAACAAATGTGTATTGAGCGCATACCATATGTCATCCTCTGTGCTGAATGAGAAATATAAATAGTGGAAAATAAAACTGATGTGACCCCTATCCTCAAGGAGTTTACAGTCTACTAGGGAGGACTTCAATCTATGTACAAAACACAGTTAGACAATGCATGTGATGAGTGCTATGAAGGAATGCTGTGAAGGACGTAAAATTCAAAGCTTCCATCAGTTTAATCCTGTCAGCTATACATTCGTGCTTATTATAGGTGACAATCAGAATTGCAGCTAGACAAGAATACAGATGTTTGATTATATTCTATACTCAAGAATATCCTAGTAGAAAAGTAATCATGTCCAGTGTCAGTCTCCTTCAATATGCTCAGGTAGGTAGTTATAGCAGAATTCACTGATCTCACCAGAGAGCATCAATTATTATGCAGTGAAATCTTTCCCTAAAAGAAAACTACAAGAGGAGAGAGAAGTGAGTAATACGTATCATTACAGAGAATGTACCACGAAGAGGGAGAGAAGAATTTAACAGCAGGTAGAAAATATTACCTCTGACTCCTTTGCATGCTCGCTCAGTCTTATCTATCCAAGAGCCACATTTCTGTGCTATGTTTAAGCCCTTGTGGATACCTAGGAGGGCTGGAAAGTGCATTCCAAAGAGTCTTGAGCTCTTCCACCCCATTGGCACCCTCCAGTATGGGCTTCACAGAACTAACAAGTCTTGGGGAGCATCAATCCCTTGGATGTGATTATGACAGGCACTCCATGTCCAAAGAAGATGCAGACTTGCACTGGCCATAGGGTGATCAACCTTGGTTTGTCCCAGACTAAAGAGTTTCCCAGTATTGAGAATTCCAGGAAAACTGGAACAGTTGGCCACCTTACTAGTAGTGAAACTTCACAAAGGCAGGGAGCTTGTCTGCCCTACATTCTGGAGAATCTTCATTGCAGGGCACCTAGCAATGGAGCAGTGATCAAATGTGGGGACTCTGGGGTCATAGTACCTGTGTTCAAATCTGGCTTCCACCATGTATTTTACTGTTCCCCTCTGAGTCTCAATTTCCTCATCTTCAAAATGATTGTATACTTAATAGGTTGTAAGGATTAAATAAAATAAGGGATGCAAGACTTTCCACCTTCTGCCTGGCACACTGTCAGCACATTGTATGTGTTATTCATTAATTTAACTACATAAGTATTTGTTAGATAAATAATTGAAAGTACATTTAACAATTCTATCATGTTTCTGATGGTTACAAATGGTTTTTCCACTGGAAGTTAGGGGGTATGGAGAAAAGGATATGACATCCCCTCATTGTCCACTATCCCCATTCCAGACCACATCCTTGCCACAGCTCTGCTTATACCATCCTACACTCTTCTGAAATCTATCCCTATTCCTTTGGAGTCTATATCCCACTAGGGCAGGTCTTGAGCAGAAAGACAATAATACATTGTTCCAGCAACAGAGGGTCACATTCTCCCCATCCCTCCCTTGCCCTCAGCCTACCTCCTCAGGAAGACTGGGCTACCTCATAATCATTATTACCATTAGCATGGAAAATATTTGGAAGTATCAGCTGAAATCCAAGGAGTCAACAGAAAGGAAAAAGACAGGAAAGCACTATGCTGTTGCTCTTTCAAGGGTGTGGGAAAATGTACAGGCAGGAGCCAGGTCACACCTAGTCTGTTAGGAGAAAGAGATTGGGATTTATCAGGCAGCATAATTGCCTTTTAAATGATCTATAATGACCAGTAGGCTCACTTTATAAGTGAAGAAGCATGTAAAAAGTACTATATAAAGAGTAAGTCCAATGAGGAATCATTTTAGCCTTCAAAGTAAAAGGTTCTGGACTCCCAGGGAAAAGACAAGACGTGTAGTAGATTCAGAAAAGGCATAGGAAACATTTTAATTCTATCACAATTTTCAACGAGTTAAAGATTTCTTCTTACAGCGTTTTGAAACTACACTCAATACTCACCAAGATTCTCATCCACCCCCTTTGGAGTCTCACCCCTCACACATGTACATATACACATGCCCTATGAAATGCCCTTGTGTGGCATTCCATGGTTATCCATGGGAGTGTGCCTGATCCCTCAGGAGTGATGCCTGTGCGAAAGCAAGATTGAAAATTCATAGCCGGGGAACAGAAACTGGACTAAGACACTGAGATATTAATTTCAACCCAATTCATTGGTGACTCTGGCAAATCATCCCACTTCTTTGTTCCTCAGCTTCTCCAGCCATAAAAAGATCATGGCCATTTCTATTCATTTCAACTGCAGAGGGCATTCATAAAAAGTAATAAGATCATGTAATAAGAACAGTGGAGGCACTGTTCAGATGATAACTTATGCATAACTCATAGTATTATTAATAAAAATCTAATTCAAATATTCTGCTTGGGATCCTTCACTGAAAGGCCAGGAAAGTATAATTTCTCTTCAATGATACCAGTGTTTTGTACTACCTAGGTTTTGGAAAGGTGAAGTTATTTTTTTAAGCATAATCACTCCCTGACAAATATTTTCAAGAGCCTTATTCACACTAGTTTTAACTTTATTTAATAACAAGTCAAGGATTTAAAATCCAAATTAATTAAAGAAATCCCTTCCTATAGTAGATGTTATTTAAGCTTATTCTTCCATTACAAAGTATGTAGTTCACACTGGGAGAAACAAGTGGTTTCTGATTATAAAGAATATTGAATATACAGCCATCATCAGATAGAGTATATTGGAAAAATAAAACTGATCATGGGAGCCAGCCAACTACTGTGAATATGAATATATTCCCTGAGTTAGGCTGGTTATTTATCAGTGGTAACACCAATGTGCAGAATGAAAAATTTCATTCCAAATTATTGAAGTGTTGCATACAATAATTGCCCATGCATTCTCCAAAAATTACTCACATTGCTATATTTGATAATAGGGCTTGGTTTCCTATAACTTTTCTGACTTCTTGGGTCCTAAACAGTGTTCTACAAAGGTATCAGAATTCAGTGTCTTCTTTCAGTTCTGTTTGTGATTTTAAACTTTGCTCACATAAAAGTCACACTTGAAATAGGTGGAGCCATATTCTATGTCTTTTATAAGTCTATCTGTCCAGCTATATCATGTAAACATTGCTATCAATAAAAGTAAACTGTTTTTCGAATCACTGTATTCTTGCAGAAGAATGTCAGCAGCATGGGGTCAGCATTTTGACCTCCTGGAACAAGAGCCGAGCTTACCACCTGATTGTGTTACTGAGACCTACCACTTATTCATACCCAGGATCCTGAATGGCTCACTCTCCTGTGTGCTAAACACCAGATAATACCATCAATCAATAATCGTTGAGTAAACACCATTTTCACAAGGTGGGCACTAACTTAGAATGTCCTCAGGACACTTCTTCAAGATAAAAGATACTCTTAGGACTCTCAAGATTATAATCTTGTGAGGAAGTCAAAACATACACTTGAAAAATTAACCATGCGAATATAATAATGTGGCTGAATTACAATAAATGTTAAGAGGCGATAACTAATTAAATGATAAATGAACAAAGTTGAGATCAGTGGTTCACAAACTGTGTTCCACATAGCCCAGGTACTGGGGGACCAGGATGGCTTTCAAAGCTGCAGCAGGAAACAAGGGATGTACCACGTAAGTGGGGCTTCAGCCCAGCCCCTCATCCTAGCTTACACAAGAGAAAGTTTTGTGGGTTTTCATTTTGTTTTGCTTTACTTTGTGTTTTACTTTCTACAGTGGATCTTCACATATAATTTCATATCAAGAAAGGACCTTGAATTCATTTTTTAAAACTTGATAAATTTTTAAATGCTATAGATTGCAAAATCACATTTTAGTCCCTATGTCTGTCATAGTTGTGGCGTGAGATGGTTTCTTTTTTTTTTTTTTTTTGCTTTTATAAAGGAGGTTTATTTGGTTACAAATTTACAGTCTGAAGGCCATAAAAATGTCCAAATTAAGGCATCAACACAAGTATACCTTCACCAAAGGAAGGCCAATGGTGTCTGGGAAATCTCTGTTAGCTGGGAAGGTATGTGGCTTGCATCTGCTGATCCTGGGTTTTGTTCCAGCACCTCTCTCAGCTCTTGTGCTTTCTTCAAAATGTTCCTCTTGGGGTGTTTTGCCCTCTCTTAGCTTCTCCAGAGCAAACACTGGGCTAACATCCCCAAAGTGTCAGCAAAAGTCAGCTTTCAGCAGCGTTTCCAAAATGTCTCTCTGAGCTGCTCTCAGGTCCTTCTGTTTGCGAGCTTTTTATATGACTCCAGTGATTAAATCAAGACCCACTCTGAATGGATGGGGTCCATATCTTCATGGAAACATTCAGTCAAGAGGTCACACCCTAATCAAAGTTGTCATTCAAAGTTGGGAGGGTCACATCTCCATGGAAACACTTAATCAAAAGGTTCCAACCTGATCAACACTAATACATCTGCCCCCACAAGATTGCACCAAAGAACATGGCATTTTGGGGGACATAATACATCCAAACCAGCACAGAATCTTTTGAAGCAAGATGATATACCCCAGGTGGAGAGGCTGTTATGGAGGCGGCAGGCTGCTCAGATGTGGCCCTCCAGGGACCTGAGACACAGAGATGCTTCTCAGTGTCTCAGGTCCAGAAGGTCAGCATGGCTGGTGTGCCAGCTGTGGTGGAGACAGCAAGCTTGAGCTTTGGACCCAACACAACCTTATCTCAGGCCCCAGCTCTAAGTCTTGTTAGCTGGGGGGACCTAAGCAAGTTATTTAATTTTTGTGAGCTTTGTTTTTCTCCTTGATAAGATGTGGATTATACTGACCTCATTGGTTTATGTGTGTTAAATGTGTTATTCATGTAAAACACTTAGAATAATGCTTGGTACAGAGCACTCAGTAAATTATTATTAGTACTGGGTCAGGCTAAGGGATTCTGTCTTGTGCTGTTGAAACTTAGAAGACCAAACTTACAAGAGACTGTCAGTTTATTAATTTACCATTAGAAATGCAGCTGACAGGTGGCCTGAAAAAATCCATCTCTGCTGGTCAGCATATCCTCTTTGGGTGAGAAAGGCCACACAAGAAACCAAAGCACGAGACAGGAGTGGAATGGAGCTGGGGAAAGTTAGTGGACAGAGCTCAGGGGCTTGAGGTATCCAGTGCCTCTGAAGGGCAAGACCTGCTAAAGGAACAAGTCACCAGAGGGAGTCTTCCTCCCCCAGTGCTTGCTCTCTATACCATCTTCCTATACTCCATGCTGACCACTCTCCCCTCCATTGCAGGATTCTGGCATTCTTGATTCCAATCATATTTTGTGTGTTCTTCCTTGTTTTTTTGTGTCCTAGTCAACCTGATGGTTCTTAACTGTCCCCCCAACTCTGACATATACACACACCACCCACCAGGCCACCTGTTATAATCTCTAGAATGACTTCTACATCTCAACCATTGTTTGCTGGTTCTTATTAGTTTTTTTTTTTTTTTTTTTTTAATCTTCATTTTATTGAGATATATTCACATACCACGCAGTCATACAAAACAAATCGTACTTTCGATTGTTTACAGTACCATTACATAGTGGTACATTCATCACCCAAATCAATCCCTGACACCTTCATTAGCACACACACAAAAATAACAAGAATAATAATTAGAGTGAAAAAGAGCAATTGAAGTAAAAAAGAACACTGGGTAACTTTGTCTGTTTGTTTTCTTCCCCTATTTTTCTACTCATCCATCCATAAAATAGACAAAGTGGAGTGTGGTCCTTATGGCTTTCCCAATCCCATTGTCACCCCTCATAAGCTACATTTTTATACAACTGTCTTCGAGATTCATGGGTTCTGGGTTGCAGTTTGATAGTTTCAGGTATCCACCACCAGCTACACCAATTCTTTAGAACTTAAAAAGGGTTGTCTAAAGTTTGCATAAGAGTGCCCACCAGAGTGACCTCTCGGTTCCTTTTGGAATCTCTCTGCCACTGAAGCTTATTTCATTTCCTTTCACATCCCCCTTTTGGTCAAGAAGATGTTCTCCGTCCCACGATGCCAGGTCTACATTCCTCTCCAGGAGTCATATTCCACGTTGCCAGGGAGATTCACTCCCCTGGGTGTCTGATCCCATGTAGGGGGGAGGGCAGTGATTTCACCTTTCAAGTTGGCTTACCTAGAGAGACAGGGCCACACCTGAGCAACAAAGAGGCACCCGGGAGGAGGCTCCCAGGCACAACCATAGGGAGGCCCAGCCTCTCCCCCGCAGCAACCGTCCTCCCAAGGGTAAAACCCGTGGTAGAGGGCTCAACCCATCAAACCACCAGTCCCCCATGTCTGTGGTCATGCCAGCAACCATGGAGGTGGGGCAGGCGAACACCCCTGCACTCTCCACAGGCTCCCCAAGGGGGCACTACATCTTTTTTTTTTCCTTCTTTTTCTTTTCTTTTTTTTTTTTTTAACTTTCCCTTCTTTTTTAAATCAACTGTATGAAAAAAAAGTTAAAAAGAAAACAAACATACAATAAAAGAACATTTCAAAGAGACCATAACAAGGGAGTAAGAAAAAGACAACTAACCTAAGATAACTGCTTAACTTCTAACATGTTCCTACTTTACCCCAAGAAAGTTACATAATATAGCAACATTTCTGTGAACTTGCTCCTACTATATCCATCAGAAATCAACAGACCATAGTCATTCCTGGGCATCCCCAGAATGCCAAACAGCCCATCTGCTCTTCTTGGATTATTGTTCCCCCTTCCTTAATTGCTCTCTATTGCTAGTTCCCCTACATTCTACATTATAAGCCATTTGTTTTACATTTTTCAAAGTTCACATTAGTGGTAGCATATAATATTTCTCTTTTTGTGCCTGGCTTATTTCGCTCAGCATTATGTCTTCAAGGTTCATCCATGTTGTCATATGTTTCACGAGATCGTTCCTTCTTACTGCCGCGTAGTATTCCATCGTGTGTATATACCACATTTTATTTATCCACTCATCTGTTGAAGGACATTTGGGATGTTTCCATCTCTTGGCAATTGTGAATAATGCTGCTATGAACATTGGCGTGCAGATATCTGTTCATGTCACTGCTTTCCGATCTTCCGGGTATATACCGAGAAGTGCAATCGCTGCATCGAAGGGTAACTCTATATCTAGTTTTCTAAGGAACTGCCAGACTGACTTCCAGAGTGGCTGAACCATTATACAGTCCCACCAACAATTAATAAGAGTTCTAATTTCTCCACATCCCCTCCAGCATTTGTAGTTTCCTGTTTCTTTAATGGCAGCCATTCTAACCGGTGTTAGATGGTATCTCATTGTGGTCTTAATTTGCATCTCTCTAATAGCTAGTGAAGCTGAACATTTCTTCATGTGTTTCTTGGCCATTTGTATTTCCTCTTCAGAGAACTGTCTTTTCATATCTTTTGCCCATTTTATAATTGGGCCGACTGTACTATTGTCATTGAGTTGTAGGATTTCTTTATATATGCAAGATATCAGTCTTTTGTCAGATACATGGTTTCCAAAATTTTTTCCCATTGAGTTGGCTGCCTCTTTACCTTTTTGAGAAATTCCTTTGAGGTGCAGAAACTTCTAAGCTTGAGGAGTTCCCATTTATCTATTTTCTCTTTTGTTGCTTGTGCTTTGGGTATAAAGTCTAGGAAGTGGCCGCCTAATACAAGGTCTTGAAGATGTTTTCCTACATTATCTTCTAGGAGTTTTATAGCACTTTCTTTTATATTGAGATCTTTGGTCCATTTTGAGTTAATTTTTGTGTAGGGGGTGAGGTAGGGGTCCTCTTTCATTCTTTTGGATATGGATATCCAACTCTCCCAGCCCCATTTGTTGAAAAGACCATTATGACTCAGTTCAGTGACTTTGGGGGCCTTATCAAAGATCAGTCAGCCATAGATCTGAGGGTCTATCTCTGAATTCTCAATTCGATTCCATTGATCTATATGTCTATCTTTGTGCCAGTACCATGCTGTTTCGGCAACTGTGGCTTTATAATAAGCTTCAAAGTCAGGGAGTGTAAGTCCTCCCACTTCGTTTTTCTTTTTTAGAGTGCCTTTAGCAATTCGAGGCATCTTCCCTTTCCAAATAAATTTGATAACTAGCTTTTCCAAGTCTGCAAAGTAGGTTGTTGGAATTTTGATTAGGATTGCATTGAATCTGTAGATGAGTTTGGGTAGAATTGACATCTTAATGACATTTAGTCTTCCTATCCATGAACATGGAATATTTTTCCATCTTTTAAGGTCCCCTTCTATTTCTTTTAGTAGAGTTATGTAGTTTTCTTTGTATAGGTCTTTTACATCTTTGGTTAAGTTTATTCCTAGGTACTTGATTTTTTTAGTTGCTATTGAAAATGGTATCTTTTTCTTGAGTGTCTCTTCAGTTTGTTCATTTCTAGCATATAGAAACATTACTGACTTATGTGCATTAACCTTGTATCCCGCTACTTTGCTAAATTTGTTTATTAGCTCTAGTAGCTGTATCGTCGATTTCTCAGGGTTTTCTAGATATAAGATCATATCATCTGCAAACAATGACAGTTTTACTTCTTCTTTTCCAATTTGGATGCCTTTTATTTCTTTGTCTTGCCGGATTGCCCTGGCTAGCACTTCCAGCACAATGTTGAATAACAGTGGTGACAGCGGGCATCCTTGTCTTGTTCCTGATCTTAGAGGGAAGGCTTTCAGTCTCTCACCATTGAGTACTATGCTGGCTGTGGGTTTTTCATATATGCTCTTTATCATGTTGAGGAAGTTTCCTTCAATTCCTACCTTTTGAAGTGTTTTTATCAAAAAGGGATGTTGGATTTTGTCAAATGCTTTTTCAGCATCTATTGAGATGATCAATTGATTTTTCCCTTTTGACTTGTTAATGTGTTGTAATACATTGATTGATTTTCTTATGTTGAACCATCCTTGCATGCCTGGAATGAACCCCACTTGGTCATGGTGTATGATTTTTTTAATGTGTCTTTGGATTCGATTTGCAAGTATTTTGTTGAGGATTTTGCATCTATATTCATTAGGGAGATTGGCCGGTAGTTTTCCTTTTTTGTAGCATCTTTGCCTGGTTTTGGTATTAGATTGATGTTAGCTTCATAAAATGAGTTAGGTAGTGTTCCATTTTCTTCAATGTTTTGAAAGAGTTTGAGTAAGATTGGTGTCAGTTCTTTCTGGAAAGTTTGGTAGAATTCCCCTGTGAAGCCATCTGGCCCTGGGCATTTATTTGTGGGAAGATTTTTGATGACTGATTGGATCTCTTTGCTTGTGATGGGTTGGTTGAGGTCTTCTGTTTCTTCTCTGGTCAGTCTAGGTTGTTCATATGTTTCCAGGAAATTGTCCATTTCCTCTACATTATCCAGTTTGTTGCCATACAGTTGTTCATAGTATCCTCTTATAATTTTTTTAATTTCTTCAGGATCTGCAGTTATGTCACCTTTTTCATTCATTATTTTGTTTATATGGGTCTTCTCTCTTTTTGATTTTGTCAGTCTAGCTAGGGGCTTGTCAATCTTGTTGATATTCTCAAAGAACCAACTTTTGGTGATATTTATCCTCTCTATTGTTTTTTTGTTCTCTATGTCATTTATTTCTGCTTTAATCCTTGTTATTTCTTTTCTTCTACTTGGTTTAGGATTGGTTTGCTGTTCATTTTCTAGCTTCTTCAGTTGATCCATTAGTTCTTTGATTTTGGCTCTTTCTTCCTTTTTAATATATGCGTTTAGTGGTATAAATTTCCCCCTTAGCACTGCTTTTGCTGCATCCCATAGGTTTTGGTATGTTGTGTTCTCATTTTCATTCGTCTCTATATATTTAGCAATTTCTCTTGCTATTTCTTCTTTAACCCACTGATTGTTAGGAGTGTGTTGTTTAACCTCCAGGTATTTGTGAATTTTCTAAGTCTCTGATGGTTATTGACTTCTAATTGTATTCCATTGTGGTCAGAGAATGTGCTTTGAATAATTTCAATCTTTTTAAATTTATTGAGGCTTGTTTTATGTCCCAGCATATGATCTATTCTGGAGAAAGTTCCATGAGCACTAGAAAAGTATGTGTATCCTGGTGATTTGGGATGTAATGTCCTGTATATGTCTGTTAAATCTAATTCATTTATCAGATTGTTTAGGTTTTCAATTTCCTTATTGGTCTTCTGTCTGGTTGATCTATCCATAGGAGAGAGTGATGTGTTGAAGTCTCCCACAATTATTGTGGAAACATCAATTGCTTCCTTTAGTTTTGCCAGTGTTTCTCTCATGTATTTTCTGGCACCTTGATTGGGTGCATAGACATTTACGATTGTTATTTCTTCTTGCTGAATTGCCCCTTTTATTAGTATGTAGTGGCCTTCTTTGTCTCTCAAAACATCCCTGCATTTGAAGTCTATTTTATCTGAGGTTAATATTGCTACACCTGCTTTCTTTTGGCTGTAGCTTGCATGAAATATTTTTTTCCATCCTTTCACTTTCAGTTTCTTTGTGTCCCTGTGTCTAAGATGAGTCTCTTGTATGCAACATATTGATGGTTCATTTTTTTTGATCCATTCTGCGAATCTATATCTTTTAATTGGGGAGTTTAATCCATTTACATTCAATGTTATAACCATGAAGGCATTTCTTGAATCAGCCATCTTATCCTTTGGTTTATGTTTGTCATATTTTTCCCCTCTGTCTATTAATATCCTTTATTGTACCCATACCGAATCTCTTTAGTACTGAACCTTTCTCCAAGTCTCTCTGTCCTTTCTTTGTTTCTCTGTCTGTAGGGCTCCCTTTAGTATCTCCAGTAGGGCAGGTCTCTTGTTAGCAAATTCTCTCAGCATTTGTTTGTCTGTGAAAAATTTAAGCTCTCCCTCAAATTTGAAGGAGAGCTTTGCTGGATAAAGTATTCTTGGCTGGAAATTTTTCTCACTCAGAATTTTAAATATATCGTGCCACTGCCTTCTTGCCTCCATGGTGGCTGCTGAGTACTCACTACTTAGTCTTATGCTGTTTCCTTTGTATGTGGTGAATTGCTTTTCTCTTGCTGCTTTCAGAACTTGCTCCTTCTCTTCTGTGTTTGACAGTGTGATCAATATATGTCTCGGAGTGGGTTTATTTGGATTTATTCTATTTGGGGTTCGCTGAGCATTTATGATTTGTGTATTTATGTTGTTTAGAAGATTTGGGAAGTATTCCCCAACAATTTCTTTGAATACTCTTCCTAGACCTTTACCCTTTTCTTCCCCTTCTGGGACACCAATGAGTCTTATATTTGGACGTTTCATATTATCTATCATATCCCTGAGGTCCATTTCGATTTTTTCAATTTTTTTCCCCATTCTTTCTTTTATGCTTTCATTTTCCATTCTGTCATCTTCGAGGTCACTGATTCGTTGTTCAACTTCCTCTAGTCTTGTACTATGAGTGTCCAGAATCTTTTTAATTTGGTCAACAGTTTCTTTAATTTCCATAAGATCATCCATTTTTTTATTTAGTCTTGCAATGTCTTCTTTATGCTCTTCTAGGGTCTTCTTGATTTCCTTTGTCTCCCGTACTATGGTCTCATTGTTCATCTTTAGTTCTTTGAGTAGCTGCTCTAGGTGCTGTGTCTCTTCTGATCTTTTGATTTGGGTGCTTGAGCTTGGGTTATCCATATCGTCTGGTTTTTTCATATGCTTTATAATTTTCTGTTTTTTTGGCCTCGTGGCATTTGCTGAACTTGATAGGGTTCTTTTAGGATTTGTAGACCAATTGAAGTCCTTATCTCTAATTTATCAGATCTACAGCTTCGTGGAGTACATTTTCTCTAACTAACCAGCAGGTGGCGTCCACGAGCCACCTGTTCTCCACAAGCCAGTTCTCCCCTGCTTAGCCTTTTTGGTGAGTGGGGGAGTGAGTCTTGTGGGGTCCAATTGGTGTACCAAGCTTGTGTGTGTAGTTGGTGTTGCCTGCCCTGTATATGGGGCGTGTTTCTGGGCAGTCAGGGAGGGGGGAGTGGCTCTAACAATCAAATCTCCCTGGTGATCCTAGAGTTTTAAAGCTGCTGCAATAGTCTAATCCTTCAGTTCAGTCCTGCCACAGTTTGTCTCTGCCGCTGACCCACAAGTCCTTGGTATTGGCGTATGGCTCCTGAGACTTGCAAGTGGGCCCCTCTTCCAGGCCGTGCACCCCGGGTCCTCTGTTGAGGGATGACTGTGCTATGTCACAGGTGAGTGCCGTCCCCCCAGGGCAGTTCTGGGCTGCTGGGCTGTGTAGGGAGGCTCCCAGTCTGCTGAAATGATGGCTGAATGGGGCTTTGTTAATTCACACTGCTCTACCTTCCCAACTCTGGGACAATCAGCTGAGGTTGCAGGGAAGGCTAATGTCCACGCCCAGTTTTGTGGTGTGTGCCTGTTATTTGAAGCACTTCCGTCACACTGGGTTGTCTGGGGCAGTTCTGGGCTATGGGGCTGGCGATGGGCAGGAGTGTTTCCTGTCCACCAGGATGATGGCTGTGAGCGGACACCCCCCTTTTCTTGGGAAGTTGTGGTGTTTAGTGAATTTTCTCAGCCACTGGATTATTGCGTTTTGTCTCAGAGCTCTCCTAGTTCTGCTCTTGACTTGACCTGCCCAAATTGTAAGTCTTTGAAGCTTTCTGTATTGGGCTTCTTAGAGTAATTGTTTTAGAAAAAGAAAAGAGGATTAAAAAAAATTAAAAAAAAAAAAGGGCCCTCCTCAGAGATCTAAAGGGTTATTGAAATGCTAAGAGACAAAGCAACCAGGGCCATTAAGGAAAGGTCCACAGGGCAGAGAGATCAGCTTTTCTTCGGGATTTGCATATGCGCCTCAGGGCCTGAGCTCGGGCCTGAGCTCTGCCCTTCCCCTTTCTATGTTCACCAGAACTCCAAAAATCCTCCGCTTTTATTTTGGAGTTTTTCGTGTTGTTTTTTTTCTATGCCTGTCTCCTCTCTGCTGGGCTGGCTGCTCTCAGATTCTCTGGTGTCTGGTCTCAGTCTATCTATGGTTGGAGTTTGGATCAGCAGAATGAGTTTCCGATAAGGGCTGCCACTGCAGTTCTCCCTTCTCCTTCCCAGAGCTGACAGCCCCTGCTCCCCCGAGACTGAGCCTGGCAGGGAGGGGCGCGGGTCCCCTGGCCACAAAAACTTACAGATTTCGCTGATCTCAGCAGTTCCACGTTTTCATGAGTGTTGTATGAAGTATGCCCAAAGTCAGATTGCTCTGTGGTGTCCAGTCCACGCAGTTCCTGGCTTTCTACGTACTTTCCTGGAGGAGTAACTAAAACATGCAGCTCACCAGTCTGCCATCTTGCCCCACCTCCCTTGAGATGGTTTCTTGAAGGAGGACTAAACACTTGCCTGATGTGGAGGATTTGGAGAGTCAGAAATTTCCAGTTTAATGATTATATTTCCTCATAGATCATACTCATTTACTCAGAATTGTTTTAAGGTAAAGAAACAAGGTTTATAATAGAACTGACTATGAGCTCTTTGTATTACTTCTTAAAATAGCTCTTGCTAATAAATTGCCAGGTCTTTGGAATATGATCAAAGCAAAACACCCTTAGTAGCCAGGATGAAGGTCCACAGTGATGCAGAAAACAGGGTCTGGAGCCCAGAAGAAATTTCACTTGTCCTGGCAGGGAAAAAGAAGAGGGAATCTAGGTCAAAAGGCAGACAGCTTCTGCCAGTTCAGCATCAAAGAAAAGGATGAGAATACTAGTAAATATAGTATAGATACATTAAATGTAACAATACTTGAAACTAAATGCCAACACTCTCCTAAAAAAAAAAAAAAAAAGCTTTATAGTGCTTTCTTGGGAAGCATATATCTAAAATTATAATAATACAGATTGCTATAGGTTGCACTAGGAAACATTTTGTTAAAAGATTGCCTTACATCATATTTTAAAAACATAAGCAGACTTTTACCAAATATAGACACAATGATCATCAACTGAAAATAGAAACCAGAAGGCAGACTCAGTGGAAACCGAGGGAATATTGATATTGTATTATGCTTGGCAGTGAAGAAACAGAAATCTGCAGTGATTTACTTCCTTTACGTAAGAATAAAGAATTAGCAGGAAAAAAAACATCAAACTATCAGAACTAGTAAGATACTCTTTGGCAATAAATAAAGAAGAAGATTTATTTAATTTTGGAGGGGGTTGACAGAAAGGAACTAAAATGAGAAACAATATCACATATTAACTTTGTTCTTAAACATCCACATTTAATGTATCAACTTCGGCTGTTGTTATATGCCTTGGCAACTCAATAAAGTCACTGAAATGGAAAATTGAAAATTTTTATTGTGATATTTCCAATTTCTCCACTAGTGAAATAGTTTAATAACACGCTATTGCATGTTTTCAGCATTCTCATTAAGATTAGTGAGCTATCATTTTTCTTTCTATTCCTACTTATCAGCAACTTTATTTACCAGTGTGTATTAAGTAGAACACAAAACTCAGCTAACCATTTATGGTTATGCTTTTTGAATAGCCAAGTATTATCTATTGCATAGACATAGAGTTTTAAAGCTGAAAGAAGCTTAACTGGTTTCATATTACATATTTTAATAAGTGAGGAAACTGGGCTCAGAGAGGTTAAGCAGGTTGTCCTAAGTCAACAGCTAGTTGAAGGCAGGATAGATTGCTTCCAGAATGTTCTACCGAAGACAATCCTAAGAGTCCTAATATTCAGTAATAGCTGTTGAACATAGGCCTGTACATTTCTTTCTGGAAAAAAAAAAGTGGTCAAAGAAGAGCCTTAATTTATTGAAAGCCCACTTTAGCCTTATCATAAGGGATTCCATATTACAAAGGAATCAAATTCCATTTATCTTCACCCTAACTGGGCATGAATATTTTCCTATTTGCTTTTATAAATCTGCACAGCTTTTACATTTTTTTAATGGTCTACAAGATATCTCTCATATTTGCATCAGAGCCTTGTGGAATGTCAACATCTCCCTAATTTGACGGGCAACAGCCTCATAAAATGGCATTAATTCCTTTGTTGGTCTTTGCAGAGTAAATCTACTTCTAATCTGGTACCTTCCATTAAGCTGCTCATATCACTAATTTATTTCCCTTTTAAACAGCAATTTAAGCATCTTGCTTTAGCTCAGACTCTACATAAAACATTTATATTAACTCTTTATTAATACTCTGGAAGCAGTGGGCTTGATTGGAAAGAGGACATAGTAGAGCTCAAAGTATCAGAGGTGGATCCAACTCTCAGGTCTGTCACCAATAATAAGCCATGTGCGCTTGGGCAAATCATTTATCTTCTCTGAACCCTTCTTCACATACAAAATGTAGGAGGTGGGGTTCCTGGTCTTTAGGGTTGAAAACTCACATTTCTAAATTGATCATTGTTTAGGCCAACTTTAACAATAATTATTAAGCTGAGATGGAAGCTTATGGGGAAGTTAAGGGAACTTTCATCCCTTTTACCCCTTTACACCTGTATCTTAGCTCTAGCACTTAGACAAGTAAATAAACTACAATAAAGTGTGATGTCTCCCTTACTACCCTGTGAATTCCATAAAATGGTAACTTATTTTTATAAGCTTAGTGCCTAGAAGAACTGAAATTCTATCAATGTTTGATATATGGACGAATGGATGGATGGTTGCCACAGCGTAACAGTAAGAACTTAAGTGTAAAGTTTACGTTATCTCTCCAAAGAGCCCCAAGATCATTATTTTGAAACTCATCAGAACAGCCAGCACTTATATGTAATTTTGCCTGTTTATAGCATAATGGACTTCAAGTTACATCTCTTGTAGCCTGATCTCTTCCTGCCTAATCTTATACCCTTAACGTTCCTTCTTGACTATAAACTTTTTGAGAGCAAGATCTGTGCTTGATTCATCCTACTATTCTGTACCTATTCATTGCACTTATGAGGCTTTCCATTAGTTTTAACTGATTAAATGAATAAAAAGGAAATATTTTCAATATAACAATGGCCAAATAAAATAAACAATACATTTTATAACATTTTTTTTTCAGGGACAAAGGTTTGGAACATGTTATCTGTGCTGATAAAATTTTGACTTTATTAATGTCAAAATTTCATCCCTTAAAAAATCACTCATTCCTGGTGACTTTATTTTTTGTCATAATTAATGTATATAATAAGATCTTGCAGAAGACAGGAAGCATGAAGAGTCCCTCATATTTCCATTGTTCAAAATAAGTCACGGGGGGGCAGGACAGCAGTTAGGTGGGGTGTGCCATGCAGCCATCTCCTACCAACCAGGCTACTGGAATCCTCAATAGTAAAGTGACATTCTCAAAGCTCTTTAGTACAAACAATGGCTACACTGACCTTCGCTTTAAGAAAAGCCCTCCTAAGATTCCTTATAAGGCCACTGCACTTGCCACTGTGCTGTTTTTGGTTGGCACCTTTCTCATTCTCATAGGCTCCCTCCTGCTAGTGGGCTTACATAAGTAAAGAATCTTCTCCCAGGTTATCCTGTAATCAAATCTGCTCCCCAGTGTTTTCTGGTTCCTGGCCATGGCCGGATGGAGCTGCCTTGTGACAGGAGCAGGAAGATCTCTGGGTCAGAGGATTGTCCACTTTTTGCTGGAGAAGGAAGAGCTACAGGAAATCAAGGCCCTGGCCAAGGTCTTCAGACCAGAATTGCAGGAGGAATTTTCTAGATTCTTCCTTCTCTAGTAATGAGGGAGTGAGATTAGAGTTGGGGGGCGCCTGTCAAGTCTACTTGATGCAGAGCAGACGAACTGCTCTCCTCAGCTGCGCAAGGTCCTAAGAAAAAAAACAAATAAAAAATATATGTAACAAATATGAGTTCAAAATGGATCAATGACCTAAATATAAGAGCTAATACTATAAAATTCTTACAAGGAAACATAGAGAAATATATTTGGGACCTTGTAGCAGGCAATAGATTTTTAGATTTTTATACCAAAAGCAAAAGCAGCAAAAGAAAAAAAATAGATGAAATGGACTCCACCAAAATTAAAAACTTTTGTACATCAAAGTATATTAACAAGAAAGTGAAAAGACAATCTACAGAATGGAAGAAAATATTTGGAAACCACATATCCAATGAATTTAATAGCTACAATATATAAAAGAAATGCCTAAAACTCAATAACAAAAAGAAACAAACCCAATGAAAAACTGAGCCAGAGATTTGAATAAACATTTCTCCAAAGAAGATATTCAGATGGCCAATAAGAACATGAAAATATGCTTAACATAATTAGCCATTAGAGAGATGCAAATTAAAACCACAAAAATATACCACTTCATACTCAATAGGATGGCAATTATTTGTTTTAAAACAATGGACAATAACAATTGTTGGCGAGGATGTGGAGAAATAAGAGCCCTTGTACATTGTTGGTGGGAATGTAAAACGGTATAGTCACAGCGGAATACAATCTGGAGGTTCCTCAGAAAATTAAACATAGAACTATATCTGACCCAGCAATTTCACTCCTAGGTATAGCATTTAAAAGCAGGGACTCAGACAGATACTTGTACACCAATGTTCATCACAGCATTATTCACAATAGCCAAAAGGTGGAAGCAACTTAAGTGTCCATCAACAGATGAACGGATAAACAAAATGTGGTATATCCAAACAATGGAATATTATTCAGCAGTAAAACGAAGTGAGGTGACAGTACATGCTAAAATATGAATGAACCTCGAAGACATCATTTTGAGTGAAATAAGCCAGACGCAAAAGGACAAATATTGCATGATTTGTCTTACATGAAAAACTTTTTAGAACAAGCAAATTCATAGAGACAGAAGGCAGAATAGTGGTTACCAAGGGTGGAATGAGGGGAGAGTGGGGAGTTATTGCTAAACGAGTATGAGTTTTGGTTTGGGATGATGAAAATATTCTGGAAATAGTAGTGAAAATTATTGACACTATTGGCAATGCACTTGATGTCAAAGAATTGTCTACTTTAAGTGG
This sequence comes from Choloepus didactylus, assembly GCF_015220235.1. Lineage (NCBI taxonomy): Eukaryota > Metazoa > Chordata > Mammalia > Pilosa > Megalonychidae > Choloepus > Choloepus didactylus. The sequence goes on along the minus strand of NC_051321.1, from coordinate 57,908,904 downwards.
TTTAAATGATTTTTATGTTATTTTACAATTTAAAATTAATAAATTATTTAATATATATAAAAAAGTCATGGAAGAGTTGTATTTTCATGATTTTACTTTATATAAAATCCAGTGATGTGGCATAAGCATTTCCCCTGCCTTGCATGCAAATTATCTCTTTGTTGCTTCAATAGATTCTTTGTCAAATGTTAATAGTCCACTACTCTGCATTATATGGAATAGTAACAGAATAGTGACTCCTTGTGGGATGTCCTGATCTCTTCTGACTTATTATCATGTGATTCCAGGCTATTTACTTTAGGAAGACTTGTTTGTTCACAGACATGCCCATTCTCCAGTTGAGGTATGCAGTTCATTTTTCAGGCAAAGTAAGTTTCTTGATTCTATCTTGTAATTTTCACACATTCACAATTTTATATTAGCATAAACAACCTATATTAACACATACATAATGTTAATATTTTCTAACTCACTTTTTAAATGGTTATCACAATCCTAATAATTATGCTACTAATCTATTATAATTATACTCAATATTACAAATATGATTTGTTCATGTTGATCTTCATTGTTATAAACAGTATTTTGTATTACTTTTATAAATGCTACCAATAAATCATTAGAAACACCCTTAATGTATTTATTATTTGTTTCATCAGGTACCACATAATCAACATGGATGTATTTATGTCTATATAAACTTCAAAGGAACCAGATAATCCCTTACTGCTCAAAAATTACCAACATGTTTTTAAAAATAACAGCTAAGATTTATTGAACACTTGCCTTTTGCCAATTATTGTGCTCCCTCTCGCTAAGTGCATTAACTCTGATAACTTCATTAATGTTCTCAAGGATACTATGAGGTAGAAGCTTTTATTATCCCCAGCTTACAGAGAAGAAAACTTGGGCTTAAACAGGTTAAGTAATAACTCAAATGTTTATAGTTAATATATGATGGAGCTGGAATTTCAGTCCAGGCAATTTCATTCCATGCTGTGTTTCCGTTTTTTTGTTTGTGTGGGGGAGGATGAACCTGTCCATTTTGGAAGATACCATATTTTTTGTATTTATATAATAAAGTCTGTGTGTCATTTTAAAATTCTCTCTTGGATCCAAAATTATAGAGAGTGCAAATCAAAACATTTGCAATAGGAATTATAGCCTATCAAAAATTATAATGAATCATCATTACTGAGAAATTAGCAGAGTAAATCAAAGTAGGAGAATAATGTAAGTATATGTAATTATCAGCATAGTTTCCTAACTGTGAATTTGCTAGTGTTGACTGATTAATTTTGTAGTTAATAAGCTTATTCACTGTGTACCTTAGAAGCTTTTTCCTTTTAATGTGTAAGGTTTAAAGTTTAATTTCTTTTCACAAAGATTAATCAAAGATTTTCCAGCTGCCAAAAGATAATAAAGCAAAAATGATTAAAAGTAAATTTAACCACAAAGGTTTTGATAGTACTACATTACCTCCTGTCCATTTGTATATTGATTTTTGTAAAAAAGCAAATATATGAAATCCGATAATCATTGTCCTTTTATTATTCTCCATTTTCTGTCATCCAATTAGAACCATATTCATAAGAGTTATGTGCACAAAATAGGTATGAAACTATATTCTCTCTGAAAGTTTAAAGAATCTATGAGCCTTTTAGAAAAGATATCTAACATATGATCTAAATAAAAATAGTTTACAAATAAATATTTCCTGGTTTTATATCTGAAGCTGAAACCATATGAAACTTAAGAGCCAAAACACTCCTTGCTTTTTAATTTGTTTTATAAAACTTAAAAACCATAGAATTTACAATGGGGAGTAAATAAGTTCCTTGAAAACATGAGAATTTCTCCCAAATAGCCCTTGGAGCATTGGGGTTCACTTCAGAACCTCTGCTCTATTCACACTTCAAAATACTTATTGAGGGTCTATCACGTTCAGAGTCTTTGAGGCATACTATATGGAATATGACCTCAAAGAACTTCCCTTTGGACTATTTTGGTTTTGTTTTGCGTTTTTTTCAATGATGAAAATAACAAACATCTATTGATGCAATATCTAGACCTCACAAAGTTTAAGTATTTCTTAACATATTTTTACTACACAAAAATACAAGGGGACGTAAAAGAGACAACAGCTCAGTTTTTCACTTACAGTTCCCTATAACCAAGCCTTCTGAAGCATATGATACTATTACATTTCTGGTTTGCAAAGGAATTTATTAAAATTTCCTTTTAATTAAAATAGAGATGAAACGTGTATACAAGGATGATTTTAAATGTCTGCATTTTTAAGTGCCAATTGATTTTCAAAAGAAACTGAAAAAGAAGGCAAGTAAAGGTAATACAGTAAGTGTTTATGAGCTAAAGATCTATAAGAGATAGTGCTGGATTCCAAAACTGGTTTTGCCACCTACTAGTATATGGCCTCGGGTAAGTTACTCAATTTTTCTAAACCTCAGTTTTTCTCATCCATAAAAGAGAAATAATAATCTTATTTCCCTCATAAGGTTGCTGTGAGGATTAGATGACATAAGTAAAACATTTAGCACAGTGTTGAGAACAAAGCACATTGAGCTTACAAAACATACTGATAAATGAGTCATCATCATACTTATTAGAAAACTGGGGAAGTAATATGTCATTTTCAGGGATGTTGCCACAACTACAACAAAAAAAAAACATAACAATAAGAATTTAAATCACAGCTTATGCTTCCTTTGTGTGTTATTGTAAAGCAACTAAGTTTGAATTGGACTGAAGAAGGAAGTGCAAATATCTTTGATTAACACAAGCCTTGGATGAAGAGATGTGCAACGAGTTCTTGGCCTAAGGAAGAGAACCACATGCTAGGAGGAAATTGTGAATAATTAACTTGTGAAATAATTCACTAAAATTAACCACTGGTCATGTGAACCATTTGGCCATAGTTGAAGACTTTGTGTAAAACAATAATGCTTACAATACAAAATTCTATGTACAGAAGTCCTTTCCTCAAATGAGACCAAAGATCCTATTAGAATACCTTAATTAGGGTCACACCAAGGCAATTGGAAAAATAAAGGAAATAGTAATATCTAGTTATTTTGCACCTAATATTAATGAATTCATTGATCATATAAAATTGCTATCTTTTGTAAATAAAAAAAAGTTTAAATACTGTATCAGTAATTTTATGAGATTCAACCTAAGAGTTTGGCTGGGCTTTTGCATGATATAGTCTGAGTTTGGGATAGCATTGCAATTCTATCACAGCAGACTGTAAGGTAGCCTAAATCTTCTACTCTTTTAGAAGACATGGCCAAAATGGAAATGTTAGACAAAATTGAAAGCGCAGAACCAGTTCTCTGAAGGAAGGTGGGGAACATAAGATGGCATTATATAAGTATACTTGGCTATGTCACATCAGCCATTACAATGTATTTTCTTCAGAGTAATCCTTGAGCCACTAATTATCCTTGAGCAGCCAATAATCCAATTTTACAGATTATAAATGTTTGCGTCAAGACCCCCTTTTAAATAATTAGACCTCTGAGTTAAATCTTTAGTTTAAATATATATATATCCTATTTCAGAGAATGAAAGACAAAACTAGTATTCACCAATAGCAGGTCCTTCATTCCAGGGCACATGGAGACCTCCCTTCCCAATCCACTTGCATATATGTGGGTCCATATGACTATTTCAAGTCAATGAAATATGAGCTGGAATAATGAGTATCACTTCTCAGTGGTGAAAAAGTGAAAAAACCCAGATGTTTCCCTTCCTCCACTGCAAAAACCAAGAGTGCCTTGAATTGAATTGAGATTGCAGAGTCAAGAGATCAAAAGAGCCCAGGTTGCCAAGTCATCTCATAAACGACAACTGCCCTGAAGAGTCAACCAACCCCAGAGTGGTTTTCCATGAGCCAGAAGAAAACTTCATTGTGTTGAGGCACTGAGCTTTGGAGTTATTACTGCAGGATAACTTAGACTATCCTGACTACTGTCACGACCATTCAAAAACAGAGAAGGTCAGAACAATTATTTGTCTTCCTCAGATACTCTGCTTAAAAGATTACAGCTATGTTATTTTTTAAAATGCATAGTAAAAAAAGATTAAACAGAAATATTCCAAAATGATATCAGGAATTGGAGTGTGATTTTTGTACCAGTTTTCCAGATTTTATCTACTTTGATTGTTTTTCAAATAATGAAACCATAAAAATTTAAATTCTAACTAACATTCTCTGCTCCCCAAACTTCCCTCCCCAAACATGCACATATACCCCTTCTGAAAAAAAAGTTTGGTTGCATGGGCTTTGGTTTCAGTGGTGGGGGGGTGGGTGGTATTGTTTTAAAGAAAATTTATTTAGGGTTTGAGGCTGAAAATTTGAAACTGGGACCTGAGATTTAAGGTATAAGTTCCCAGATTCTGTTTTGTAAAACATGTCTAGAGAAGACTGGATTAAAACCTTTGGAACCCCAAGCACTGGAAATATTTTTGTTTGCCTCTAACTCATTTACCCATTTGCAAAGCTGACTCATAAATACATGTAAGGAATTTTAACAAAGTTTTAATTTTTTACCATGACTATACTGATTCTTAATTTTCATTTTCTTTTTTAAACCATAAAAAAAAATGTTTTCAAAAAAGCATTTTCTGCCCCTTATTTACTAGTACTGTAACCACTGTTTTTGTATTAACTTAGAGCCAACTATTAAGTGATCAACTAAGGTTTATTTGGCCTTCAAGTTTCAGGATGAAATTGAGAAGGATAATACATGGGAAAAAAAGATAATTTACATTGTAGAATAATCAAATTTGGTTCTTCTTAATTATTCTAGAATGAGATAAATATCCAAAATAGTTTAAAGAACTAACTAAAAAGTAATATAGGCTCAACTATAATCATTTTAGTCATTTTTCTGGGATTTTAAGCCGAATAGGGTTACCTCTATACAATGTTGCCAATCAAAATAGGCTCAGGGCATGCCAATCCCATTGGCAACAATTGTTTTAAGCCTTCTCCTTTTGCTTCTTTTTGACTTCTTGCTCTTACCTGCTCTATCCAAATTCTGAACTTTGGATGTTTGTGTTTCTGAACTTGGTGAAGGAATCTGCTTCCTGGCTTTTGACCGCTGACACACCTCAGGATTCAGAGTGTGCTTGGTCTAAAGCCCATCCTGTTCTTTTGCAGTCTTGTGGAAAAACTATTACAGCTACTATTTGGTGAGCAATTACTAGGTGTTAAACATGTGATAGAAATTTAATATACATCATCCCAACTGACACCCACAATGGGACTGGATCATAAGTGTTTTTATCACCTTATGACGATTGAAGAAACCAACTTGAGAAAGGTTTTATGACAAGAGGGCAGGCTTCAATCACAAATATCAAGTCTTTGCTTTAACTACTACTCATACCATCTCCACATCCACATGTTCATTAAATATATGTTTATTGAGCACCTACCATGTCCCAGGTTCTGTGCTAAATAAAGGTTATAAAGGTATGAACAGTGTAGACAGGGTCCTAATTTCATAGCGATAGAATTCTAATGGATATATGTAATAAATACGGGAACAGACAATTTCATTTTAGAACATGATATACACTATGAAGAAAATAAAATAGAGGTTAAAGTGATGGTGGAAGACTAGAAGGGTGTGGAAACATTAAATGGGCAGTCAGGAAAGAATCACTAAGAAGGAACCAGGTTTGAAAATCTGGGCTAGGAATATTGTAGAATCGGGGATTTACAGTTCAAAGGTGCAGAGTTCAGAATGAGCTTGCTGTCCTCAAGAAACAGAAAGTCTACTGTCACTGAGTATAGTGACCCAGGAGAAGATGTTCGCAGAAGAGATGAGAGACGTAGGCCCCTTTTGCCCATGCTGAGTTATTAATTCCACATGGAATTTGAAGGAGAGAGGTTTAGGATATCCTGCTAAAGTAAAAAATTCTCTCTCATATTGATACTATAAATAATGTTTCCAGAATTCCAGCTAGTCCCCGCCACAAATTCCAAGCTCTATAGTCTCTATTTACAAAGCATACCATAGGTGGAAAATTAATAAATTATAACCATAAAATAGTTTTATTAGGCCCCAATTGAGAAAGCAAAGTAGACAAAATCCTTCAAATCAAAGACTTATCTTTTTTCATGGAAGGAAAAAAGATGGTGCCCACTTGTAGAAAATCCACCTGGACAGACATTATAGAGGTAACATTTTACTATGCAATATTTTCTTTCATAATAAAACCCAGAAGGCATACTGTAAAACAAGAATTTTACAAATTCTGAGACTTTATGATAAGAAAATACGGAATTCGGTTATAGAATTTACAAGTCATGTTTACAGGAACTAAATTTCCAAATTCCTTTTAGAAATATACTATCCTATTGTAGCCCCAAAGTTGAGAAAAAAAGAGTATCAGAATTAGACAGATAAGATTACAATCAAATCTTGACCATTTTTTTCTTAATGCATGCCATAAAATCTAATATTAATTAGCTTATCATGCGTATCATGAGAAACACAGTTAACAAGCTTAAAAACTGGAGTCTGAAGCCAAAAATTCAAATGTAGGGGGGAAACACAGGAACTAGGGTGACTTCCAGAATAAATACGAGTGTCCTAGAAGTAAGAAAAAAAAATATTCAGCATATTTTAACAACTAAACTGCAGAGTAACTTCATACCCCTGGGGAATAAAGAAAACCTTTATTTTCTCATAAAAAAAAATAAAGAACATACACATTTCAAGAACCATAAAAGCTGTAACTAAGGAAAGGCCATCTGGGCAACTAGATTATCTTTACAATACACCTCCCACTATTTTATTTGGTAAAATTTTAAGTACCCCCAGGAAATTAGGTTTCTAACACTCTTCCTTGAAAATTTTCTACCAAGTCATTATATATTATTCCTAAGTAGTAACCAATAATTCCAACCGTTTTAAAGTATTCTGCCCAAATCTTACAGGTATTTTTATTACTATTTTTTGATTAGTACCATATTACCGAATCTTTTTTCTTTCTTCTTTTTTTATTTTTTATTTTTTGGGGGGGCATGAAAGTTGAAGTTCTGATTGGGAAAACAGTAGCTGAAAGTGAACGACTGGTGAGTTTAAATTCTGAGTCCCCAAGGATAAAAATAAAATAATGTATAAGGTCTCCCCTCACCCTTTATTAATAGCAAAACGAACACATCCCTAGGAGAGAGAAATCCCTCTCCCTTCATGAGCATCCTTTGGTGTAGGGGGCATTTGGGGAATTTGCACTCCATGGGTCTGCCCAACACATATAGCTATAGGAACAAGGAGGCACAGCCAAAGGTACCAAAGGTGTCCTACTTTCTCCAACTCATACTTGCCAAGAAAAACAACACTGTTGCCAAGCTCACTCTGAGGCAACACGTTGGAGTGGAAAATATTGCACTCAGACTAAAAAGTCTGAAGGCTCGGAGTCTAATCTCAGCTCTGTCAGGATCCAGCGGTTTGACCATGGCCAAGCCCTTTGGCATCCCTGGGCCTCAGTTTCCTCATTCACACAACAGACTATGGACAAGTCTGCCCTCAATCCCCAAACTGCATGATATGATGATATTTATCTAAGACAGTAGAACTAAGTAGACAGCCTTTCTACAGATATGCTGATATACATTTTTACACAATGATCATAACTACATAGGAGAAAATTTTTTAATTCATGTTAGGTTTTGGAGTGGGGGAAGTTTTTGAGAGTTTGAAAAAAATAAGCCAAACTTTTCTTATAAGTGAGAAAGAGCAGTGAGAAAAGTTTTTTACATTTTAATTTTTTTATATTTTATATTTCTCCAAATCCTAGTTTCTATGAGTATATTCCACTATAAGAGAAAACTCAACTAATTTAATGAAAATGAATGAATACAAGGTCATATTATGATCTATATTAACTCAAAACTGGAATAACAGAGTAATAAAAACCCCTAAGTAGACCCCAAACTCCTTTTATGTGTCAAGTTCAATCTTTTTCTCTTCCAAACATCATGATAAATTAGCAGAGTTTCACCTTTTTTTTCCCCTTGAAATTGTGAAATGATCAAAAGGAAGAAAGGAGAAGAAAGATATACCAAGGTGCTGGATAATCCATACTCTGAATAGATATCCTCTGATTAAGAACTTGGTTTTATTTGTTCTTCTCTTTGTGTACTAGGGTTATAGGGTTTTAGTAAATTATTTTACCCCTGGTTACATAAATCACTGATTTCCAAACTTTTCTGGTAGGGTACCCTATCAGTTAAAAATGTTCAGCATATATCCCCAATATTTATTTATTTATTCATTCATTCATTCTGATTGTTTATTACATATACCATTGTACATAATTAAACATAAATTAAATTGTTAAAAACCATTTAATAATGAAATAGATTGTATGTGTTAATATCTTGCTAGTCATGGTGCTTCATATTATTATCTCCAAGTATAATACATAATTAAAGTTTATTATTAATAAAAGTGTATATAATCCGTATTTCAAATGGCTTCCTAATTAGCTCAATGGGAAGCTGGGGAGACTGACTTCTTGTCAGACTCGATTAGAAAGATCATCAGCATTTTTAACCACCCAATACGGCTAACAATTCTTACTACAGTAGGAAAAGTACCAACTCCACCAATTTTCTGTTGTTTACCAATATGCTTATATTAGTATTATCTTCTTTACAGAAATCCTTTTAAGATACTTTTCCATTTTGTGACTACTAATTTGGTTAAACCTAAATAATAGAATCTTTAAATCCTTAACTGAATATACAAAAACATCAGTAAGATACAACCACTGGAAAGGAAAGAGTATGAACTGTATTAACCCCTCCATGCTATATACCTCCCAGTATTTCCTCAGGATACTCCTATGAGGGAGGAGAGGAGACCAGCTGACCTATGGGCAGATGAGGGTGCCAGTATCAATCAGTATATTCCATATTTGCAAAGACTTAGTTACTTCTTTCAATAAAAACTATAAATAGAGGTTCTAATGTTTATTCCCCAAAGCCCATTTTGGAGACTAAGGGTATAAACAGACAGGTGGGTAACTTCCGCTGTTATCTGAGGCTTCTGATACTTTCCTTGAATGCCAATGGGCTATGTTTATGTTCTAGGCACACAGAGCAGCATATGAGTCTTTTCAACGTGACCAGTGGGAACTATTATGGAGTTTAGAGACTAAGCTCTCTTAAAACGGCATTTTTCAACATGGTGACTGAAATCATTCTTTTTCCTCTGAGCTTCAATCATTCATAATCTCAGAAACAATAACAAAAAAGTTTTAAAAGGCATGTGTTCATCTTGAACATTTATTCTATTCTTAGGTCAAGATGAGATTAATCTTCAAGCCTCGATTATTCTGGGAGGTGCCACAAAGGGTTGTTCATTGCTTAAAGGTCAGACTATTCCACTGCATGAACTTGAAATGATTAGTGATAAAGTGAGTGCAGAATGTATGTAAGCTCCTTCTTTTATATTCTTTTTATTTTGTAAGCTTTGTAATTCATATGCTTTCTTTCAACAAACCTTTTTTGAAGGCCTTCTATAGTTCTGGTACTATGACCAAGTTTCTGTTCCCATTCTAGTCGGGGAGACAGACAATCAACGTGCATGTGCGTGTATGTGTGTGTAGTAAGAAAACTAAAGTAGATTAAGGACACAGAGGGTGAAGGGGTTGAGAGAGCAGGCTCTTCTAGACTGGATGGTCAGTGACAGTCTCTCTGATGAGAGGACACGGAGTGGATAGCTGAGGTGATAGAGAAGCATACCTGTAAACATTTAGAGAAAGAGAGTTCAGGCTTAAAGACCAAGAGACAAGAGCATGAGGTTTGACAGAGCAGCAGGAAGGCCACAGAGGATGCAGCAGGATAAGGAGGGGAAAGTAGTGAAGAAGGAAGTAAGAGAAGTGAGGTGGCAGGAAGGAAAGGCCTTGGACATCAGGGTCAAGTTTGTGTTGTGTTCTGAGAACAAAAGGAAGCCACTGGTGGCTTTTTGAGCAGAAAATTAACATGAACTAACATATTTTCAAAAGTTCACCCTAAATTCTATATGGATAATAGAATATAAAGGCAAAATTAGGAGCAGGAAGACTACTTTAGAGACTTTTTCACAGATCTTAGTGAGCGATGGTAGTTTGGACGAGGATGGTAGTGGTAGAGGTTGGATCTGGAACATATTCTGAAGATGGAGCTATCAGGATTTACTAATGGATTAGATATGTTGGTATGAAAGGGCAGCAAAATAAAAAATTGTAGGCTTGAAATAATTCTAAGGTTCAAATCAAAAGAATCCAAAATTCAGACCACTTGGAACAGTCCTCTCATAGCACTCCATACTTCCTTGTACAACTTTTCACAGATGTAATTAATTATATTTTCACTTGTTTCTGTAACAACTGGGGAGATACCACACACGTACCCCCACCCATTAGAAGCTCCTGGCAGGCAGGACTTGTAGTTTATCTATCTGGTTCACCCTGTATCACATGCAGCAAGCTCAATTCCAGGCACTTGCTCACCCCTCATTAAATACTTGCAAGAATGACTGAATACTGTGTGAGGGGTTGAGCAATCCTGAAATTATATCTTATTAGAAACAGTTGAAGGAAATAGGGATGTTGAAAAGGAAATATTTTCATTAGATGGCAGTTTAGGACTATAAAGATTCTCAAATATTTTTAGCTTATCCATTCATATTATTTAAACTCTAAGACAAAAATAATTTGACTACTCCAAAGAGATGTTGTGTCTCCTATAAAATCAGCTTGTTTAGTTAGCAAATTCTTCTGTTAGTGAATTTTACACTAATCTGGCATCATAGCCATAGTAAACATTAAAGCTATTTAATAGTTCTCAGCAAATCAAAAAATAATGAGATACCACTAGCCCTTCAATATTCAAGTTCAAACAAAAGCAATAAAACTGAAGAGTTAGGTACAGATAATTTATGAATCTTATTTTCAATGACTGCAAACTCCTTCTCCCATAAACTTTTATGCTAGCTGTTAAAAGCTCTTCAAATTAGACAGTTGCATAGCAATGTAGCTTACAAGAGGTGACAGTGTGATTGTGAAAGCCTTATGGATCACACTCCCTTTATCCAGTATATGGATGGATGAGTAGAAAAATGTGGACAAAAAACTAAATGAAAAATGGGGGGGGTGGTTTTGGGTGTTCTTTACTTTTATTTTTTATTCTTATTTTCACTTTTTCTGGTACAAGGAAAATGTTCAAAAAATAGATTAGGGTAATGAATGTACAACTATATGATGGTACTGTGAACAACTGATTGTACACTTTGGATGATTATATGGTATGTAAATATATCTCAATAAAATTGAATTTTAAGAAAAAGCTCTTCAAATTGATTGTGCTACAATTCATTTCACCCCTCCTTCACATCATCCAGAGAAGTGAAAAAGGAGAGTGAAGGAACTCAGACTGAGTGTTCTGGAGGTGAGAAGTTGCAAGGTAGTGACTGGCCAAGATAATGCTGGCTACTCAAAGGTCTGAATTATTCAGAGTTGACTATACTTGAAACTTGTTGTAGAGCCAACATATAAATGTACTGTTCTCTAACATTGTTTTTTATTTAAAAATTAAGTTCATTTAACCTTTTCACTGAAATGTCAGTAGGCTGAAGCTTTGAAAAGTGATCATACAGAAGGCTGCAGTAATGATGGTCTCTGTGTAACTACACAAGAGGACACCAAAGTGATGTGTGGTTTGTGATGTCAGCAAAACCCGCGGATAGAATCGCTTGGGTTCCTATCTCTTGGCTAGAGAATTTCCCTATAAATGAGAGGCTAACCTTACCTTGACCCCGCCAGAAACCCTCCCCAGAATTAGCCTGTCTTTGGAGGAGCGCCCCCTGCCTGGGGCACCAAGCGAATCCCAGAGGTCGGTTGTAGGGACGCCTTCAAAGGGAAGAGGCTTCTCAGACCCCGCACCGAGAAGGGCGGGACCACAGGCCTTTGGGCCATCAGGGACCGAGCCCCAAGGCTGGGACGCCCCGGGAGGGAGGCGGGCGCCTGTGGAGAAGAACAGCTTCAGGCAGGGGTCCCAGGGCTCCCGGGACCAGCTTTGGCTCCAACGCCCCCGCCCGGATGACTCCCGGACAGGCCGCGAGGGTGGGAAGGGACGCGCAGCCCCCGCCCCCGCAGGGAGGCGGCAGCCAGGGCACCAGCAAGGTGGCGAAGCCGGGGGGCGCGGGGAGCGAGGTGGAAGAGGGAGGGAGGGGTCGGCGGGGCGGGGTCGGCCTCTCTCCTCGCAGCTTTACAAAGCGCGCGCGCCAGCCCGGCCACCAGGCCAGACCGCCTGTCGCCGCCCGGCTGCCTCCAGTGTCCCCAGGTAGCGCTGGCGCGGAGCGGGGCGGAGATGGGCACAGGGCGGGGTGAGTGGGAAGATGGAGGCGTCCCTCTGAGTTCCCCCGAAATCAGCACACTCAGGGGACGCAAGCGGGGGTAGAGGGAGGGGTGACCCGGTTACCTCGCGCTGACCTCGCTGCTGCTCTGAATATGTACAGGGCCCTGAGGGGTGCTAGCTTCCGAAATACTCTGGGCGTTTTCTGCACCCTCCTTTCCTAACCACTCCCTTCCCAACAAACACACACACACACACACACACAACCACTCCCTTCCCAACACACACACACACACACACACACACACACACACACACACACACTGGGGCAGAGGCGTGGCCGGAGGGATTAGAGATAGTCACTGTCAGTCAGAAGAGATAAGGATCTGGGCAGATCGTGGCCACGCTGGGGTCTTCAGAAGGTAGGCGCTGCATCCGCGGCTCCTCATGCCGGGCCCTGGGCCCTCGGGTGATGCGTTATTGATGTTTTCTTGGTCCCTTAGCTCTAAAAGCCCTAGCTATAAAAAGGTTTGGGTCAAGAATGATTTGATCCTCACAGGCTTTCTTTACCATGCTCTCTGGGTGGGCAGGAGTCTGGAGGAGGGGTAGATAAGAATTTGAAGTAAATGATCAAAGAAGCTTTGTTTTAAAAACTTGCGAATTTTCAAACAAAAAAAAACAGTTTGAATTAGGTTTTTTTTAATACACATATGCATTTTAAGAAAACTGATGGCTCATGGTGTCATATAGTGATCACATAATGAAAAGAATGGGTGTGGCATTGTTACATTTGAAAACTTAAGTTTACTGTATTCAGTTTTAGAGAACTTGCTCCTTTATGTGCTTTTTATATGCTATATTACTGGAATTTATCCGTGTTGAGAATCCTGTCACACCTGGTGTTGGCTACCTAACTTGGGACAGGTGTCTGTTTTATTCCCTTTTCATACTGGTGCTTCAGGTGAGTGCAACCTTGCTTCCTAAGCCTCTACCCTTGGTGTCTAGTGGAGGGAAAAGGTATCCAAAAATGTGCCATCTGCAAGTTTGGAAGCAAGGAGGAATACCATAGATCTTTTTTTTTTCTTTTCATTAAAGTTTCCACAACATGGCTATTTAAAACCCAAAACATTGTTTACCACCTGTCAGACTTACTCCGAAGTTTAAGAATTAACTAATAAAAGATTTGTGAAATGCTTCCCAAATATAAAATTCTATAAATATGCTAAACAGTAATAATCTGCCCATTGTTAAATTTATGTAGCTGCTTCTGCCATGCACACAAGATGATTCAGAATGCATGTTTCCTGTCAATTAAACAATGAGTTTGGAGTAAAATAATGAACTCAATTCACATTCTGTGAAACTGAAATAAAATTTCTCCCATAAGGCCACATCAGCAGAGAATCATAAAGTAAACAGCATTTCAAAAAGCTATATATGAATGGCATATACCTTATGGTTGGGGGAAAAGGGACCCAGTGAACTTTCAGAAACCACAAATATTCCCTTACATTTTGGGTAAATCTATGAGGAGGGCAAACAGGTTTTGTAGGATGGCCTAATAGCTGTCTGCTTTAATCCATGAAGTACGTCTCTTGGTATTTTAAGACTGAACTTCAATCTGTGGTTTTGTTCACAGATAATGCAAAAAAATCTTCATAGCTACTTAGATAAATTATTCATTCTTCCAATATCATGGGATTGTTTTTTAAAGCATCCTTAACATCAGCAATCAGTTTAATATCCTGCAGCTAATATTTGTTCCCAGTGGACTGAGTGACATGTTAACATTTTTCTCTTTGCATGTATTTAATAATAAAGTGTGTCATTCTGTTTACTGGTCTCCTAGGGTAAACCCTGTTTCTTATGCTAATTTTAAGTATTGGTATGGATGGTCTTTTCTGTTTTATAACAACAACCCTAGATTCACCACTGACAGCTTAAGCTATGAGCAAAACCATGAAGTTGGGGGTGTTTTTCCTTGACACCCCCTCTCCCCCATTTCCAGTGTCCTTTTCTTCTCATTTCCTCCACTCAGATCTCTCAGCGGAAAGTTGCTAAGGAAGCCCCAACCCAGTATTTCAGAACTCCCCCTTTACCACCACTCGTCCTTAACCCAAGTAATTTAACCTTTGTTCGCCTTTGTTGACTTTTCAACAGCTTGGTATGGATGGATGAAAGTGCACTAGGTGAAAAATAAGAGCTGCTTGCATTTATCAGATAGCTAAGATGTACAATGCACTGTGCCACATAATCTCATTAAATCCTTGTAACAACTGGATGCTGTAGATGCCTTGTGTTTCACACAAAAGGAAACTGAGGCCCAAAGAAGCGGTCATGCCCATAGAAGAGCAGCTGAGTAGAAGAGCCAGGCTTTGAACCAAAGCTGCCTAGCACTTCCTGCTGCATTGTAATCTCTGACTAACAAAGTTCACATTCTGTACGGAAACATAGAAGCATTCCATAAACTTACTGGCCTTTTGACCTCAGAGAAGTACCTTAAACCCTTTTGGCATATGATTTCCTTTCTTTAGTGTTGGATTAAATTATCTCTCAGAGATGGAAGGGACCATTCCAAGATTTTTGCTGCCAAGCCCATAAACTATTCCTCCCACAGGGTTCCAGAATATGCTCTCACCTGCCCTGCCCCTTCCTCCATGCCCTCTCCCATAATCTTCCTGAAGATCTCAGTAAATATCACTTCCTCCAAGAGGTTTACCTGACTACCCTTTTGTTATTCTCTACCCCAGTCCTTAGAGATCCCATCAGAGCACTGATTACAAAGTGTGTTTATTTTATTTATATGTTAGTTTACATGTAGTTGTTGTTTTTATCATTTGCCCCACTGCTCCCCCTTCTCTCATCAGAATATAAGCTGCATGAAGCCAGAGCTGATTTTATATGTCTTTTTTCATCAGTGTAATCCCAGGGCCTAATACAGTGATGACTGGCACACAGTTGGTGATAATAAGTATATATTGAATGAATCTCTATATTAAGGACATGTGTGGATGGCCACTATATTGTCCTTCCATGGGATAACCTAAATGAAGCATCATCTATCTTAGATTGCTTAGAAAGATGGAACTTGAATTATGAACGGAGATCCAAGCATAGTAATGGAGACATTGGGGCTGCCCTTGGACACACAGAACAAATGGACATACTTCCCATAGTCCAACTTCCATATTTTACAGCACAAAATTGAACATCAAAACAATAATATAAACTTGAGAGAAGATACATTCAAGATCAGTTAATGATCCAAACCATTGTTTTACTGATGAAGAAACAGAAGCCCAGAAAAAGAGGAAACAGAAGGTATAGAACATAAGCCCCTTGACTTTCAGCCCAGCACTCTTTTCACCAAGAGTCAACCCATTCAAAAGTAAAGAGCTTTGGATGATGATGCTCACTTTGTGACATTCCTAACAGCCTTAGGTTGTCCAGACCAATCCAGAGTAGCAGCATTAGAACACAGCAGTACGTCCTACTATGGATTGCCTAGTTTTTAATTTTGTATGGCCCCCATAAAGTCAGCAACTCATTTACTATTTTAATGATCCAGCAGGCAGCCATTTAATACCTATCATTACTTCACCAATTCTCTTTAAATGCTTGAAAGCTCCAAATGGAAGATCTACAGTGCTAAGCATTTAACACCAGTGTGGCAGATTCAAGATACATTTAAAAAATGATTGATATCTTGAACTCTGAAATGTTGATGGCTTATTTTAAGGACTAAAATGATAACTTTTCTCCTCTTAGAGAGCAATCCTCACTAGAGTATTACATCCCATAAACAAGTAGTTCTTAAACTTTAGAGGGCATAAAATCATCTGGAAGGCTTTTTAAAAGCCCAGATTGCTTGAAGCCATTCTGCAAGGTTTTAAATTAATAGGTTGGAGACTGGACCCATACAACTGCATTTTTAACAAACACCTTCAGTAATTTCTCAAGGAAATGGCCTGCAGATCTCACTGTGAGATCCTATAACAATTTCAGTATATTTTTAATTTTCCCAGATTCCTTCTAAGAGGACTGTTTTTAATGCTAATATATTTGGGGAGGAGGTCAGTGCATTTGAAAGTAGCAAATAGCAGAAATTATCAAAATTGGTGTAATAGATATGATGAGTATTTGTTCCTTTCAAGAGAGTGTCTTTATATATATGACACACATACGTGTGTGTATATGTATGTGTACGTATCCAGTAGCTAAATCATGAAATAGCTACTGGGTTTGATGTTGGTCAAAAATAAAAGAATGTCCTAAAATGCTTCTGTTGAACTGCAAAAATGGATCAGTAGGTATCAATAAGAGTTCAGTGTTATGTTATTTTCTGTGGGGAAATACTGAAGTCCCCTGCCCTTATGATGCCTATGTTCTGTGCCGTTGAGAGAGATTAATAGGCACAAAACATTCAGGGACAGGATTGCAGATAAAATACAGGATGCTCAATTAAATTTGAGTTTCAAATACACAACAAATCATGTTTTAGTATAAGAATGTTCCATAGAATATTTTTATTTGTTGAACTGGCAACCCTACTTAGGGAGCATTAGCATTTAATGTCATTAGCTTCCAGAACTGTGGGCTGCTGAATAGTTAAGTTTTGAGAAACTGGTAAAAGTTCTGGATGTAGTACTCAGAAAAGGTCCCAATGGCACATTCCAACATACTCTCATACTATTTCATGGACTCTGGGCTGCAGAAGCTCCTGTGGATGCCAGGATCATCTTCATTAGAAGATAGCAGAGACAGGCATTCCAGGCTGCTCACTCTGAGCTAGGTGGGCTGGGTGGGCTCACTCTGCACTGGATTTCTTGGAAAAGTGGATTGGTATGGGCCTTTAAGAGCGAAACTTAGTTGACTGGTAGGGTGGTGGAGAGGGGGAGCTTTGGCAAATGTATTAAGGTGCCAGAGAGCTGAGGTTTTGAGAGGAGGCTGGTTCCTTCAGGTTCCTGTGTACCTTGAGGCTATTTAGGATGAAATACTGAAAAATAAGCTTGTGCAGGTTTTTTAAAAGTTCAGATCATGGACAGCCTTAAATTCTAAAGGATTTAGACTGCCCGTGTTGGGAAATGAGGATGTCCTCAAGGATGAATCAGTTAGGAAAGAGAACATGGTCAAACAAAGGGAGAGAGTATGGGGAAGTTGTAGGGAGCACAGGGCTGGTACAAGCTCCTCCATTTATGAGGTGGAAGGCCTTTGATGAGTTTGCAATTTATGTGAGCCTCCATCTCCTGAGGAGTAAATTGGGAATAACAGAGGCACCTAATAGAGTTGTTGTGAGGATAAAATGAAGTTGTGCAGTGCTTGGCACAGTGTGTGATATTATATAAATATTCAGTTAATGATGCCTTGTACTACCATAACTGCTGCTGCTGCTAGTACACCACTATTTTTATTTAAGGGGGATTAGTTTCCCAGCAGTCTGAAAGAAAAGTTTTGAGGAGTGAAGGTAGAGGAAAATGATTGACGTCTAGATTTCAATAAAGCTTAAAAATCTTCCCTTTGCCAAGTTTAAATTTCATTATCAAAAACAAGGCATCAATTAATGCAAACTAAGGACTACAGTTAACAGTAACATTGTAACATTCTTTTATCAGTTGTAACAAAGGTACCATACCAAAGCTAAGTATGAATACTAGGGGAGAATAAGGAGTATGGGAATTTTTTTTTTCCTCAGAGCAATGAGAATGTTCTCAAATTGATTGCGGTGGTGAATGTACAACTCTGTGAGTCACTGATTGTACACTTTGGATGGATTGTATGGTGTGTGAATAAAACTGTTAAAAAAAAAAACAGGGCAGAAACAAGTTAGCAAAATAATGTTTCTACCTATCAGTGAGAATTTTAAAATAAGTACATTCAATCCTTCATTATTTCTCCCAAGAGAGGAAATCTTATGAATAATCCAAATAATTTACTCTGATCCAAAGTTAAGTAAACTTTTTAAAAATTGTACGTGTTACTCTTAATAGCAGATTTTCCACCTGACTTGTTTTGTTTGGGCTAATATTCATATTAATTTGCACATGATAAGCTCACAGTAATCACTCAGAATGTTCCCGAGTCTTTTAACAGCAAGGCGAAATGAATTTATCAGAAATAATTCACAAAGCAACTAAGCTTACTTCCTGTAGGTGACGTAGCACCCTGATAAAGTTAGAGACGATATCCTGGTGGCTCTGCAGTCAAACTGCTTAGATTCCAATCCCTGGTAGCTCTTCCAACTAGTTCTGTGACCCTAGCAAGTCACTTGGCTTCTCTAAGTGTCTCCCTATCTGTAAAACAGAACTAATAATAGTCTCCACCTCACACTTGTAATTTGTGGTGAAAATTACACAAGGGTATATACAATGCACAGAATCCTCAGTGTGGGGCCTGCTATACAATAAGCATCATCTGGAATTCTGTGACTTCTGGTATCATCTTATCGATACATATTTTTTTTTTATTTTACTTATAATTTAATTCAGGAAAACATTTACTAATGTGGGAGGTACTGATGATATTTAGTCATATCTTACATTTATTGACTTATACAATCAGGCCTGTTAGGGAGTTTTTTAAGCCACAGAATACAGTGTTCTTATTTCTAAGAATTTTTAACCCCAATTTTCATTATGTGTTCCTTTCTCCTTCCTACTTATCTACCTTCAACTTTAATAGGATAACTGGTACCTTTCTAAAGAACTTTAAAGAGTTTGGGTCTTGGAATTTACTTGGCTCATAAAACTATGATACTGGACAAGAGAGGATCAGTTTAAGATATATTTACATATATGGCAATTTTATTTTATTTTGTCTGTTTAGGCACCTTGAGGGCATGTCCCACAGTGCCTTAAATATGGTAGACTCACATATTTATTGAGTGAATTCAATTTACAATAAAACACATTGCATTCTTTTTCTGAAGATACCTTTTCCTCATATTAGGAAATCTAACTTTAAAAAAAAGGCAAGGAAAAGAAAACTAGTCTACATGCAGATGATTAGTCTGATATTTCTAGATTAAAGTATTGAAAATGTGAATTTGGAGATCTACCATTCATATTTTCTAGAAAAGCTATGGATTATAAAGAGCCTGTATCTCCTACAGGGTGTTTGCGTTAACTGTTTCCTCTTCCTGGAATGCTCTTCCCTCAGATCTTACTGGGCTCATTTAGATGTCACCTCCTCAGACAGGAGTTACCCCATCACCCAATCTCATTCACTCTCTATTACATCACTGTGTTTTACTTGTTATAGTACATTACCATCTGATTATTTCACCCTTTTTGGTCTATCCTTACCTCGACTATAAGGATCCTGAGGTTACAGGTCAAGTCTACATGCTAATTACTGTTTTCCTAGTACCTATCACAGTGCCAGGCACTTAGTAATTTATCAATTAGTTGAATGAATTCAGACCAAGATCTTGTTTTGGGGGCGTTATTACACTGAAAAGCAGCAATTTTTAATCTTCTGAGACAAATTTACCTTTCAGAATTGAATTAAAATTATGAAATTCTTCCCTAATAAAAATTTATATGCATAAAATCTTGTATGTAACTTGAGAGAGACCAAGCACTTCGGGCTAAAGAATCCAAGCTCTAAAAGTATATATATAATTATTAAGGAAATTGAATTGGAATATTGAGTTAAATATCACAAAAAGAATGCAATTATTATGAATACCAGTTTCTTATTGTTCATACTTTTATGGTTATAAATTATATGTTACCTTGGGAAAATTTTGCAACCCTCTAAAGAAAAAAAAGTCTATAAGTGTGTTATATTTTATTTATACACTGGGAAGGATTTAAGGCTTACAGAGAAAGGTAATAAAAATACATACTGTACAGCAATATAAAGTATATTTCAAATAGGTAAGAAAAAATGAGTCAAAGGAAAAAATAAGGATAAGAATATAAGATGGGGCCAAGAAAGAGATTCATGCTCAAAATTTATGCCATGAAATTCAAAACTCTTGCTAGAAAATGGCAACAAATTTTGTTCTGTTTTTTTTTAGCAGCCAATGCAAATGAGAAAAAAAAATGATCAGTTATGCCATGCAGGTCATATATTATATTTATATGAATATATGTATATGATTTTATAGCAAACCGTTTCTTAAAAGAAGAAAGCTTGACTAGGGTAATAAGGAATAAGGAATACAGAGATTATATTTCTCATGCTTTCTTTGTTGCATTCACCCTTGTGCCTGATCCTGAAATAACCCATAATAAAATGCTCAAATTGACTAATACTTAAGATGTTTATAATTAAGATTTTATGGCTTGTTTTAATTTTTTTTGTGGACTATTTAAATAAAACTCCTGAAACTCTTACTCCCCCCTTTAAGGGGCATGCACCTAGAACCTTGACTAACACAATTATTCTAATTAGCCTTAGTTTCCTTGGATAAGAGTCCACCAGGGACTTCTACACCTTCTTTCTTTGAGAGAGTAAATGTAATAACTCGCTTCTCAGAACATTATATGGATTTGTGACATTCTCTGAGGAGCTATAAATGGATCACGTTGACAGTTTTATTTGTCATTCTTAAATGGATCATGTTTCTCCTCTTTGTGTTAAATCGAAATCAGATAGCATTTCTTATTTCAATGTGGAATGTTTTTACTCTTGTAATTGCAAGAGTGCATCCATAACTGATACTATTCCAATTTGCAAAATTTGTGTTTCATGTTTTAGGCGGGGTCTATATTTGGAATGTAACTGAGGGAAAACAACTTATGCAACACTTCAGTTTTTCTTATTTATTGAAATTCTAATACAGTTGCTAGAACACTGCCACATACGGAAGCAGAGACAAATATACTGCATTTAATGGCATGGACTTCAGAGACTAAGATATAAAAAGGCATACCCAGCAGAATATCTGCAATCCAGAGACTCAAAACATTTTTTAAATGTCTTTTCTCCTTTGCTTCCCCAGCACATCTCTGGTTCCAATCTTCCTTCCTCCCCTTGCAATGGCTCTTGCTGAATATAGACATAGAAAAAATGGCTAAAATAGGGTTAGAAAGTGCTACCTTTGTATATTAGCAATCTCTTACATGCTTCATCCCAGGTGAAATTTTTCATTAAAAATTCCCTATCCCACAAAAAGAGAAATATTATATGCTACCACTAATGTGAACTTTGAAAAATGTAAAACAAATGGTTTATAATGTAGAATGTAGGGGAACTAGCAATAGAGAGCAATTAAGGAAGGGGGAACAATAATCCAAGAAGAACAGATAAGCTATTTAACGTTCTGGGGATGCCCAGGAATGACTATGGTCTGTTAATTTCTGATGGATATAGTAGGAACAAGTTCACAGAAATGTTGCTATATTAGGGAACTTTCTTGGGGTAAAGTAGGAACATGTTGGAAGTTAAGCAGTTATCTTAGGTTAGTTGTCTTTTTCTTACTCCCTTGTTATGGTCTCTTTGAAATGTTCTTTTATTGTATGTTTGTTTTCTTTTTAACCTTTTTTTCATACAGTTGATTTAAAAAAGAAGGGAAAGTTAAAAAAAAAAAAAAAAAGAAAAACAAGGTAAAAAAAAAGATGTAGTGCCCCCTTGGGGAGCCTGTGGAGAATGCAGGGGTATTTGCCTACCCTACCTCCATGGTTGCTAACATGACCACAAACATAGGGGACTGGTGGTTTGATGGGTTGAGCCCTCTACCATAAGTTTTACCCTTGGGAAGACGGTTGCTGCAAAGGAGAGGCTAGGCCTCCCTATGGTTGTGCCTAAGAGCCTCCTCCCGAGTGCCTCTTTGTTGCTCAGATGTGGCCCTCTCTCTCTGGCTAAGCCAACTTGAAAGGTGAAATCACTGCCCTCCCCCCTACATGGGATCAGACACCCAGGGGAGTGAATCTCCCTGGCAACGTGGAATATGACTCCCGGGGAGGAATGTAGACCCGGCATCGTGGGACGGAGAACATCTTCTTGACCAAAAGGGGGATGTGAAAGGAAATGAAATAAGCTTCAGTGGCAGAGAGATTCCAAAAGGAGCCGAGAGGTCACTCTGGTGGGCACTCTTACGCACACTTTAGACAACCCTTTTTAGGTTCCAAAGAATTGGGGTAGCTGGTGGTGGATACCTGAAACTATCAAACTACAACCCAGAACCCATGAATCTCGAAGACAGTTGTATAAAAATGTAGATTATGAGGGGTGACAATGGGATTGGGAACGCCATAAGGACCACACTCCACTTTGTCTAGTTTATGGATGGATGCATAGAAAAATAGGGGAAGGAAACAAACAGACAAAGGTACCCAGTGTTCTTTTTTACTTCAATTGCTCTTTTTCACTCTAATTATTATTCTTGTTATTTTTGGGTGTGTGCTAATGAAGGTGTCAGGGATTGATTTAGGTGATGAATGTACAACTATGTAATGGTACTGTAAACAATCGAAAGTACGATTTGTTTTGTATGACTGCGTGGTATGTGAATATATCTCAATAAAATGAAGATAAAAAAAAAAAAATTCCCTATCCACTGCCCTCCCCTCTACATGGGACTTGATTCCCAGGGGTATAAATCTCCCAGGCAACATGGGACATGACTCATGGGGATGAGCCTGGACCAAGCATCATGGGATTGAGAAAATTTTCTTGACCAAAAGAGGGAAAGCAAAATTAAACAAAATGATGTTTCAGTGGCTGAGAGATTTCAATTGGAGTCGAGAGGTCACTTTGGAGGGCATTCTTACACACCATATAGATATCCCTTTTTAGTTTTTAGTGTTTTGAAATAGCTAGAAGGAAATATCTGAAACTGTCAAACTGCACCCAGTAGCCTTTATTCTTGAAGATGATTGTATAATTATATAGCTCACATGGTGTGACTGTGTGATTGTGAAAACCTCGTGGCTCACACTTCCCTTATCCAGTGTATGGACAGATGAGTAGAAAAATGGGGACAAAAACTAAATGAAAAATAAGGTGGGATGGGGGGGTAGGATGTTTTAGGTGTTCTTTTTTACTTTTACTTTTATTTATTTATTTATTTATTTGTTTATTTATTTCGGAGTAAGGAACATTTTCAAAAATTGATTCTGGTGATGAATGCACAACTATATGATGGTACTGTGAATAACTGTACACTGTAGATGATTGTAGGGTATATGAATATATCTCAATAAAACTGTATTTTTAAAAAAACTCCCTATCTTTCCCTTCTGCCCACTACTGAATCTGAGTGAGAAAGGAAACCCTTCTACCTTAATTTTTAAATTCCTCAAAAGCTCTCAATGCTCTGGTTACTATTTTCAGCTCTAAGGCTATGGGTACACATTTCTAACTGAATTTATGCCTAAGAAGTATTTTCATACTTATTTCATACATTCATACTTTTAATAAAGTCATCTTTATCGAGTACCTGTCAGATACTGCAAGGATGTAGTTAAATTGTATAGATATCTCTGCCCTCATTTGGCAAAAGGACTGGTGAGGAAGACTAAATGTAAAAGAATGACCAGATGAGTATGAGACTGAAACAATTCTAAGTGCTACAAAGGAGAAATACAGGGTTCCCAAAACTGAGATCTGAGTGATGCATAGGAGTCAACTGGATCAGAATTGTGGGCAG
Source organism: Choloepus didactylus (assembly GCF_015220235.1). Taxonomy (NCBI): domain Eukaryota; kingdom Metazoa; phylum Chordata; class Mammalia; order Pilosa; family Megalonychidae; genus Choloepus; species Choloepus didactylus. The sequence continues at coordinate 57,884,929 of NC_051321.1, read as the reverse complement.
AAGGCACCATATGCGGGAAACTCCACTAGCGCGACAGAGCAGGGACAACATGGGAGACTGAAGGAGGAACATGGTGTTTGAAGTAAAGAAAGCAGAGGTGAGCTTGAATCTGGAGATGTAACCAGGGGCCATCCCCATGAAAGGCTTTTTATCAAGGATTATGCCTTTTTCCTAAGACCAGTAAAAAGACATTATTTTGGTGGGGGCAGGGGAGAGGGGTTGTTAGTTACATCATCAGTTTTACATTTGGAAAAATGTTTCTGCCTGCAATGCAGAACATGGATTGCGGAGAGGCAAAAGTTATGCAGACCAGTTGAATTTTTTCAGTAGAGACATGGTAATACGGGGCCTAGGAGAGAAGTGATGAGGTGTTTGTGATTTGTAAAAAGTGAATGAATTCTGTGGTATAGCCATACGATGGAGTATTATTCAGCAATAAAAAGAAATGAACTATCAAACTACGAAAAGACATAGAGGAACTTAAATTATATTGCTAGGTAAAGGAAGGCAGTGTGAAAAGGCTATAAATACTCTGATTCCAACTATATGACATTCTGGAAAAATCGAAACCATAGAAATGGCAAAAAGATCTGTAGTTGCCAGACTTCAGGGTAGGGGGGAAGGAGAGGAAGGATGAATATAGGTGGCAAACAGAGTATTTTTGGAATAGTGAAACTATTCTCTATGGTACTGTAATGGTGGATACATGACGTTATGCTTTTGTCAAAACCCATAGAACTATAAAACACAAAGAGTGAACCCTAAAGTAAATTATAGACTTTAGTTAATAATAATGTAATAATACTGGTTCATCAATTGTAACAAATTAGTGTACCACATTAACGCAAGATGTTAATGGGAGAACTGTGAGGGGGGAGGGGCAAAGGGGAATCCTGTACTTTCTGCATAACTTTTCTATAAACCTAAAACTGCTATAAAAATCCTATTTTAAAAAGTGAATGAATTTAAAAGATATATAGGAAGTAAAATTGACAGTTCATCTTCTTCAATATTTATATCAAATCCATGAGGAAGTACCAGAGATCAGTGGAATAGGAACATGTTTGAAAAGAAAGATCCTAAAATTCACTGTTGGGCATGTTGAGTTTGAGATGTTTTGGAGACAATACAGGAGAGAGCAAGCAGACAGTTGGATTACAGGTGTGCAGCTTGTCAGAGAGGTCTAGATTTGGGATATATACTTGTGACTCATCTTCATATTCACAGACCTGTAGATGGAAATGACTGTGTTAGAAAGATTATAAAGTGAGAAGTAGAAGAGATGGCTTAGGGCCAAAGCCATATGGAATTCAAATCCATCATGGCCCAGGAGTGGAGATGAGCCTGCAAAGGAAGCAAGAAGTAGCAAGAAAAATAGAAAGAAACAAGGAGAGAGCTGGATCACAGGGGCCAGGGGAACAAAGCTTTCAGGAAGGTGAGATGGTTAGCTGGGTTGAATGAGGAAGATTGAGGAATGTTTGTTTTATTTAGCAAGGATGGAGAACACTAATTGGAGGGAATAGTACTGAATTAAAATAGAGAAATTATTAATTGTTAATATATGGGAAACATTGTTCTAAGTGGTCCTGTCTGTGGTCATGCCTGTTTCAGAATATTGTGTATGTTCATTTTGTCTCCATCAGCAAGTAAAGAATTCTTGGAAGCAGGCGTGACAGAAAAAAAGTCGTTTTAACCCATTGATGACCCCTAGAAAGGGAGTAGAATGGGGGTGTTGTGGGGAGGTAAAGTGTTGGAGGAAGAGAATGAAGATGACACTAAGTACTCCAGCCAGGAAGAGTGACGATGCCATTGACTTTAGGAACAGTATACAGAAAGAAAAGCAAACTCAGGAGAAGATGGGGATGAGGATCTAGCCTGGAATAAGCATCAGTAAAGACATAATTTAAGCTATGGGAGTGAATGAAGTTACTGTCAAGTGGAAAGCCTCAGGACAGACCACATTTAAGGAGAGGCAAAAGAATAGAAGCCAGAAAAGGAAAAAAAAGGAGTTTCCTGTAAGATTGAAAGTGAGATGTCACAGAAGCCCTGGGTCGGGGGATGAATTTCAAGGAAGTAGACTCATGTTGCAATTTCTTTCTATTTTATAATCATTTGGTTGTATTGTTTCCCCTTCCCTTCCTTTCCTCTTTGGAATGACCCCACAAAATAAGCTGTACAGCTATCAGTTACTGTAACACATCTGGGTCTGCAATTCAGTTCATCTTTGTAAGTGTGCCTGGACAACTTGCCTAGAATCACCAGCGACCAGTGACTTCCTTCAGAAATTCCTCACTAGTTAGAAAATGATTTAAGTAAAGAATGAGGGAGGCACAGCAAAGGAGGAGAGCTAGATGCTTTGTCAGCTGGAAGGTGTTGGGTTTATATTTAGGATTTTCCAATTTAAGCTTCAGGGTTGTCTATAAGAATATTATCTGAAAGATGATTATTATAGCAATATTTTCACTTTCAAGCAAAAGTACTGTTTGCCCTTCAGTTTTCATGGTAGTTAGTATTACTCCTGTTAAATAAAATAGTCCATTGTATCTCAATGTCCCTATATCATGTTTTACGTGAAATTTTTCTCTTTGAATTTCATATCAGGAGGACAAAATACTTAGTGTCTTTTAAGGAAGTGATGTGTTTTATCTTTATAAAATAGGAGGTAAACAAGAAATTATGTTTCACTTTTATCTAAGCTACCAAGACATTCAAATCCAAATTACAACTTCAGTTGCTTCAACCATGTTGACCAATAAATGGGTAGCACTTACACTTCCTCCTTTTTCTCTCTCAACCCTATTTCCTTTTTTTTACTCATATTTCATTATTTTTTTTTTTTTTGGAAATGACCTCAAATCATTTATGCAAACAGTTAAGTCTTAAATAAATTGTTTACTGTTTATTAAATATTTTTACACACCATTTCATTTGTCATAAGGATAGCTCATTGAATAGCTAGCATGATTACTTACTCCCACCTTAGAAATGAGGGCACTGAACCTCAATGAAGCTAAAGACTTAGAGTTCACTGAGACAAACACTGTGAGTATGATTTGACCCCAGGTGTCCTACCTCCAAAGGCAGTAGTCATTTCAACCTCTCTTGCTCAAATTCCTGTGGACAGCAGGGAGATTTGTAAATGCAATATGGTTGGCTGGGGTAGCTCTCCTTCTGAAGAGAAATAACCACTGACGTAAGAAACTACTATTGTTTGAGCAGTTTTCTTCTTGGTGATGAAATATTCTATCCTTGTATCTCCTTCCCAGGTTTTATAACCATCAAGAAGTACAGGAAAGAGGCCTCTTTTAATCAAACGTTCTTGATTAAATTATGAAAATGGAACTGACACTTATTTTCCCCCTTTCTATGGTAAGTAACTACTAATTTGGTTAATAGAATTGACCTTACTTTCTTCATAATACTTTTCTCACAATATTTACCAAAGATATGAGAATGCTCTTGTATGAGGATGGCATGACTTATGAATGACAGGCAGATTTGTCTTCCAAATTTTTCCCTTAAGAAAAAGAGAATATCCCATTTTAGTTCAATTGTGATTTTTATAAATTACTGTTTAATGTTTTATTTGGTTTAAAATTTCCAAGTTATCTTGAACTAAATCTCAGTTTTGATCATAAAAATAACATAACTCTTCTACCAAATTTACACATGCTTTAAAAATCAATGGATAGAATTTTGTCCAGAAAATTGACACTTGGACTCCGCAAATTCAAGGCATATACAAGAAAGATTTAGAAATGGCAAGCTTGCTGTGCAGTGGCACTTGTGCAATTCTCTTCTTCCAGGTGCCCTGGTTTGGAGCATCCACCACTTGTGGCCTGGGCACTGTCTTTAATTGGAAAAATTTATCACTTGCAAGTGATTAGAACTGGAGTCATCCCAAGTAAGTGAAATCTGCTTTTGAAGGAAGAGCCACATTATTGAATTCTTCCACAAGGATATTATGCCTAAAGGACATAAAATGATTTAAAATAGACAGTTGACTCTTCTTTGTCCATAAAATCAAGATTATTTTTGCTCATAATTTTACTTTAAGTGTTTATATGTTCCAATGCAAATTTAAAAGAAAAACTCCTTATATATGTACATCTTTGAAATTTCATTTATCACAGTGAATTAGGGAGGTGGACATATCTGAATTTGCGGGATGGCTAAATCATAGGTAACTTTTAAACAAGTGTGGCTTTTATTACTTTAAACTCCATATAGTAACTTCAACAAAGCATTATAATGTAGAAGTCCTTAAGGAAAACTGGTATAATAAATCATGTGAACATTTTGTTATTAGCATATAGATTGGATGTATGTAGGAGCATGTAAAGTGCCTGAGGTTCCTTGAAAATTGTTTATTCTCTGTCTAAAAAGTATACATAAGATTGAAAATAAATACATTTAAATATATATTATCTAGCTATAAAGGGTTTGCAAAGCAAAGGTAAACATCAGCACAGCTCATGAACAAATTATCAAAAGATTTTAAATTTATTGAAGGCCCAAATTAATGAGGTATTACCATGTGTGCATAAATAACTTAAAGAATAAAATTTGCCGATCCTTCTCTCATATGAGTATTTGTGCTAATGAATCAGGATCCTATTTACATTATTAGTCCCCAAAGTAATTGCTTATTTGAAGATGTTCTATCTTATGGGTTTTCAGTTAATTAAATCCATTTGCATTTTATGCACACATTTTAAATTCTCAAGTCCTATTTTTCATAAGCCAGATTCAAATATGTTCACATAATAATACCTCTCATTAAGGCATAAGTCTTTCAATTTTAAAGGAACTTTCAGAATAGCCATATGCATAAAACACTTAATAATGAAATCCAATCAATATTTTAGAAAAGTCAGACTATTAAATGTTACTTTTTTTAGTTTAAATCTTCCTATTTGTAATAGTGATTACTATGCTGAACGTATTGCCAATATATAATTTTTCAGTTAGTTTAATTTATTCAGTGATTTTTTTTTTTTTGCTTTGATTTTTCATGGCAGTTTTTAACTTCTAATATGCCTTTAGAATTATAAGCAACCTTTTCTCAAAGAGTAGCTTTTTCAAGTTAAGGGCATATTAACTGATTGATCTTGCCAGTCCTATTGGGATGTCACAAAAATATGGATCAAAACTTTTCTCATTCTAATATGTGGAACAGAGTATAATAATTCACAATGTTAAGGATGTTTTAAAAGGCATATTTTTGGTGTAATTTTCAAATATTTGACTAAGTAGTTGGGAATTGAAGTACATGAGTGATTAAAGTTATAAATGTCTTCATTAAATCTAAACTATGGAAATCTTTCAGTGTTACTTTAGGAAACTTGAAAAAGATACTGATGTTAGGAGGGTAGAAGCAGAGAGATAGGCAAGACAGAGAGAGGAGCCAGGAAGATCCACAGGGTCCATGCAATTGGCCCAGGAGTCCAAAACCAAAAAGCATGGCCAGGCCAGACACCACAAAAGGCACGTCAGGGCACAATTTGGAATATAGATTCAAAATCCAGTTTTGAAATCATAAGTAACTGAACTATCTGTAGTATTCGGCAATAGTGTACTTTTGTTATCATCTTAACAAGGGATTATTTTATAGATATTAAAAGGAAAAAAAAATTGATACCCTGGCAAACTTACACACCTTATAGTAAAATAAACAAATTTCATTCAATTAAATCTTAATGATTCATTTAAGCAGTGAGCTATGTAAAGCATAATACCAATAGTCTCCTAAGCAGATATCATTTTCTTTGTAGCTAGGATTGCCCTAAGGAAGCATTTCTTCTCATTTAGAGAAAGCAGGAATAAAGCACTTGTATTACCATTTGTATAAATTTTTAATACTGAATAAAATATTAGTGTTTAGTGTAATATTGATTCTCAACGTAATATTCCTCCATAATGGCATGCTAATTGGTTAGAATTAAATCAGACAGATTCAAGAACCCTGAGAATAGACCATCTAACATTTGTAATTTTTTTCCATTAGTTTCCAGAATTCCAATTAAAATGGAATTAATCTGTCGAATAATAGAACATAGTACAATAAAAATCTGTGCAATACCTCATGTGTATTTCCTCTTCCCTCCCAGTGCCCCCTCCACTCCATGATGAGATATAGGACTGAAGAGGGCAGGAAAGAAGGGTAGATCTTCACATCTGAATTTCAACCACAGTGTAACATTGTGTTAAGTGTCTAGGTACATTCCAGCTCTGTTTACTAAGAGACCTTAGGCATTTTACTTAAACTTCTTCAAGCCACAGTTCCCTCATCAGTGAAATTAGTCTAATAATACCTCCCTAATATCTACCTTGTCGAGTTTGGGGTGTTTTCAGTGGGGGCAATTTCTCCCTCCCCCCCATCCCAAGGGATATTTAGCAATGTCTAGAAATATTTTAGCTGCCATTACTGGGGATAGGAGTATCGCTACTGGTATCTAGTGAGTAAAGGCCAGAGGTGCTGCTAAACATCCTATAATATAGCACAGGACAGCCAACAACAAAGAATCATCAGGCCCAAAATGTCAATAGTACCAAGGTTGAGAAAAGTGAGATAGTGTATGTAATGAGTACAGTATCAGATACACAGTAGGCACTCAAAAATTTGTAGTTTAATTATGTTATTGTTGTTTACTTGAGAAGAAACTCCAAATCACCAGCTTGTATCAAGACCGAGTATTAGAAGCAGTTCGGTAAGCCCATTCCAGTACACTTAGTTATAGCTATCTGCTAAGTCATCTACTCGGGGTGGCCAATTTTTAGATGCCTTAGGAATGAACTAACCCACTTAATACTTGACTTGTCTAGCTGCCTGTAGATAGGATTGTACCAAAGATCATGGGGCATCATTTAATTTGTATCTTCTCAGAAATCAGAAGAACATAGGAAAAGGCAAATAAAAGGCAACTTCCAGTTACCAGTAACTGTTAGTTTTTAACTTGTGCTGTTGGTAATGGTTCAGGAATCTCCTGATGAGCATGGTTTTACTTTATAAAATAAACAGATATTTGGGCAGATGGCAAGGAATAGTCTTCTAGTAAATATAAGATCCTAATTAACTTTTATATGCCATTAATATTATTAATTTCAAAGCCAGTTGAATGTAACAAAATAGTTTTAACATTAAGTCAAAGAGATCTGAGTTTGAATTTCAACTTTACAACCTTAAATCTGTGTGAACTTGAATAATTTGCCTAATTTTTCAGAACTCAATTTCGTCATGTTTAATGGGCATAAAATTCCTTGATAGGGTTATTGAGACAATTAATGGCACATAAAGAAGCTGGCATATAATAGCAGTGAATAAATGGTAGCAGTTATTATTTTCATCATTATTATTACTTTGACTCAACAGTAGTTGTTTTGGAAATCGTGCAATGCCTTGGGGTTGATAACATGGCCATTGGTTCTCACTGTAAAGAATGATATGAAGTGTAGGTACTTTAGATTAACACAGAAAGCTTCAATTATATCCATTACCTCAAATAAAAAATCTCAGACTTACTTCAATGAAATTGATTTCAACATACAAAAGAAGACTTATATATTATACATGTAATTTCCTAGTGAGAATTTTTAAAGGAAAAGATAGATTTCTGAAATCAAGGTATGAATAATGCACAAATCTTTCTGGCATATTTTAATATAGTTGATAATCCACTTTTTAATTAGAGACCTAATTATAATTCAATAGAAATTTTCTCAGGTGAATGTAGTAACCTATTTTAGAGAAGGAAGTGGTGTTCTGAGTGGGTGCTCCTACTGTGAATTTTGACACTTTTTCAACTCCAATTTGCTCTAAGACTAAACTGCCCAGGAGAGATGGTGGAAGCTGTCTTTCATAACCTAATCATTATGACTGCCAGGCAGGTTACATTCATCTTTCATCAATGTTTTTATATTTTTATTTTCTTTATTCTCTATAGCAGGCCTAACTCTATTTTGTTTTCCAATCATTCATATATTTTAAGTTTGAAAATAAATACACTTATAATTAATCTAAGTTATAGTTCCCTTCATTTTTCTTGATGGTATGCTTTCTTAACTGCTTCAGTATCCTCAACTTCCAACTCCTGAGAAGCAAAGGACTAAAAAGTACTGGAGGAGACCATATCAACATAACAGGCACACTTTTAACTGCCACAAGCCAGATCATTATAAGGAAGGAACATTTTTTTCAAGTATAAAGTTGACTCAAACCAAAAGAAAAAAACATTAATACCTCAATAAATGTCAGAAGCAGGCAACTCATTAAAAGAAAAAAAAAGATACTATTAATAAATATGTGGGAAAATGCTCACCCTCACCACCATTAAAGAACTATAAAGTAGATAATTTTTCACCTATGGGATTATTATAGGTATTATTTATAATTCCAAGGTTATAGTGAGCCCTTCCAAGCACCAAGAAGACCCTTTTAAGGACCAAAACAATTGGCAGAACACATCAAGAGCCTTAAAAATGTTTCTGTCTCGGTATGCTCTCCTCAGGAACAATCATGAGGGAAATTTTTAACCTAATCCTTAGTGTGCTGGTTTGAAACTATTATGGACCCCAGAAAAGCCATGATCTTTTAATCCAATCTTATTGGGTAGAACCTCTTAACTGAGTGTTTCCACGGAGATGTGACTCACCCAACTGTGGATGAGACCTTTGATTAAATTACTTCCATGGAGGTGTGACCCCACCCTTTCAGGGTGGGTCTTAATTAGTTCACTGGAGTACTTTAAGAGAGCTCACAGAAAGGAGAAGCTCAGAGAAGCTGAGAGAGACATTTTGGAGAGAAGCTAAAATATGTAATCCAGAGTTTGCCCCCAAGACATATTAAGAGCAGATGCAGACCCAGATGCTTGGAGATGCTTGGAGCTGCTGACAGAAAGACGTTTGGAGATGCTAAGCTAAGAGATGAAGCCCTGAGTTTGCCCGCAGAGAAGCTAAGAGAGAATCCCCAGACACTTAGAGAGAAATGCCCTGGGAGAAAGCAGCAAGGACACACAGGAGCTAAGAGAGAGGACCTAACAGAAACCCGGAGAAATTTTGGAGAAGGCCATTTTGAAATGCAACCCGGGAGCAAAGGACCAGCAGATGCCAACCACATGCCTTCCCAGCTGACAGAGTTATTCAATGAAGGTATCCTCTTGTTGATGCCTTAGTCTGGACATTTTTATGGCCTTAGAATTGTAACTTTGTAGACTAATAAATCCCCTTTATAAAAGCCAGTCCATTTCTGGTATTTTGAATAATGGCAGCCTTAGCAAACTGGAACACTTAACAATAGATGCTTAAAGTTCCCAAACCTTAATAGTTTTTTATCACTGTATGTTCATAACCATAGTTAAAAATATACTCAAATTTACCAATTGGTGCTGTGGAAATGAACTTGGTTGCTTTGCTGAATTCTCTTTTCCAACTAATTTTAGCTTTGTGTGGTTGCAGCTTCAATGTCTTTACATCTAATTTTGAACTCTTGTCTATCATTGATTTCAGGCTCCTATTTATTAAACTTATACACACAGGAGAGTTGGACTTACAATTTTAATTCATTTCATTGATCCCCCTGCTTCTCCCTTGCCCCCTACAGTCTATTTTCAATAAAGAGTAAGTCACATCATTTTGCTCCTCAGCTCAAAACCCTCCAGTGGCTGCCCATTTCATTCAGAGTAAAAGCCAGAGACTTAAACTGGCAGTCAAAGAGGTAAATGCTCAGCCCACTGTAACTTCTCTGACCTCATTTCCTTTTGGTACCCCCCTCACTGTCCCCACCACACACCATTCACTCTACTCCGGCCACTCTGGCCTCCTTACAGTTCTGCCAACACCCAGGTATGTTCCTGCCTCAAGGCCTTTGTACTTACTATTGCCTTTGCCTGGAACACTCTTTCCCGAGGAATCTACATGCTTTGTTCACATCCTTCAAGTCTTTGCTCAAATGTCACCTTCTCAATGAAGCCTTCACTGACAACTCTTTAAAATTATACAACCCCTTCCTACAAACTCCCTTTTTCCCTCATCCGATTTATTTCTCTCCTTGATACTTGCCACCTTCTGATAAATTACATTATTTATTTGTTTATTTTCTGTGTCTCCCTCCACTACAATGTAAGCTGCATGAGGGGAGCAATTTTTGCTGGTCTTGGCTGTATCCCAAGCACCTACTCCAGTACCTGGTACCCAGCAAGTACTCAATAGATATTAAATTGAATTAACATATTATTATACCCTTATTGACCTTATTTCATTTCCCCCAAAGCCTTAATTTATTTTCTGTTAGTTTTATATTTTGGCATTCTGCCCTTATTATAGTTCCTATGGGAAAACTTCGATTCCTCATCACTACCACCATTTGGATTTAGGGAACAGTTTCACTTGGTTTCCTTTTGACCAACGATAAGTTTTTAACTGCGATAAGTTTACATTTTTGTCATTTTCCTTCTCCCATTACTTTTCCTATTGGACAATGAGTCTGTTATCACCAAAATGGTAAACTGACTAGGATAAATTACATTCTTGATCAGAACACTCCTGGGCAAATCCTGATACAAAAAGAAGTGGATACAGATGGAAATGCCAAGCTCTATAAACAGTTAAATGAAAGAAAATGTGAGGATCATTTTCCTAGAACACGTTCCTAGCATAAACCTGATTCAAGAAAATATCTACTTCCTGATGACGAGAAAGTCATAAATACAGTTCATGACCAAAGATTAGTCACTGTTTATTATCGCTGGTGACACATGCTACATAGGGGAGATCTGGTAATATTTCAGACATCTCCAACCAGCCATTTATCAATTCATAGTGCAAGAAAGGAGGTATTTCTATATTAATGGCCTCTATAAAAGGAAGTGAGTGGAGAAACATCTTACGTGTTTTATCATTGAGTGTCAAAGGAATATTGACAATGTTAAAAATGTGCTGAGTGGATTACAGGTTTTCTACAAGTAGTTCTTCTAAATAAGACTCCATTTAAAAAAAGAAGAGGAAGAAGGATAAAGGAAGTATGTTGTTTATTTCTTAGTCCTCCCTTGTGCCCTTGAACCATGATTCTATAAGCGAGCTGAGAAGCAGAAGCTTGACTTGCCTTGAAAGCTTGTACAGTTGGGCAGCATGACGGCTTGAGATCCCACTGCCTGACTGCCTTGCTGCTCTCCCTGCACAGAATGTTTACAATGCAGCTCATTGACACAATATGTAGAGACCCAACACACACACACACCAAAATTAATAGTATTTCCCTACTTTCAGTCTACAACTTATAATAAACCAAAGTACAGAGCACTTTATTAACTTCCTCCCAATTAAAAAATCCAAACCCATGTTCCCTTCCTGACTGCTGTGTCTAAACAAGTAAAAAATAGGAATCCTTTTGAGAGAGGGCTTTAAAAATGGGGTTTGGCATGGGGATAGCAAAGAACTTTGTCTTAGAAATGGTGGGTGTGAGCACACTGAAAAGTTTTTAATATAACCAATAACTTCTGTGGTGCTTTGCACAATTCTGAAGACAACATAAAAAAAATAAGTAAAAAGTCTCAGCTTGGTTTTTTGTATGCTTCAAGAGGCAAAAAGATATATTTAATGCAGAGGGTGTTGAATCTGAATTAGTACAACTGTTATTAATTTAATGTTCATACTGCTTTTTATGGTTTATAAACTGCTTTGCAATAATTTTATGCATTTTCCCTCACAGCACCACTGTAAAATGTATCAGCATTTTATTTTTCCCATTTTATAGATGAGGCAACCTTTAATAAGTGATCTTTCTTTCCTGTGCATATTGGTTAACTGGTAAATGATTAATTTATGTCTACATGAACTTCATCTTGCAGAATATTTATTTTAGTGTGAGTTGGTATTTATTTTACCCACAAAGCATTACAGTATCCATTTATATATGCATGTTTTAAAGGCGGTAAAGCAGCCACTAGTAGTTAATGCAACATTAATTCAGAGATTTTAAATCCACAGTAAATTTTGTTAGGGTATTTAAATCAACCTTTCCCTCTCCTCCCCCTCTGGTTTGTGTAGGTGAGAAATGGTCCTTCTTATAAAATAACCATGTGGCAGATTTTCAGAGTTTAAAATCTTAACTGTAAAATACAGAACGAAAAGGTTTATAATTATATTTGGTAGAATGGAAGAGGAAACAAATCTGATCATTTATATCTGCCCCTGGAGGAATTGCAATTTGGGGAGTTCTTCCCTGCTCTAGATCGTCTTTCTTCTTCTGTCTTTTCATTTTCTTTATCAATTTTTGCATCATTAAAATTATTGTTCTGGTTGCTTGTTTGAAGAAGCATAACTAACCATTCATAAGTGATTTTTAAGATTTAATAAAAAGGGAAACATCCCCTGAATCAATATTGTTTGCATTATTTCTCCATATTGTACTATATGAGCCAAACTACTTATCTCAATGTCTGAGGCACTTAAAATCCAAGGTTCTCAAAATACTCCCTAAGCACTGACTCAGCTAATGCCCCTCAAACGTCATTCTACTACTTTAATCCTATAATTTACAGGACAATGCCCCAAGATGTTCAGTCATTTTATCTTAAGTTAAAATTGTTTTAATTAATTCGACATGCTTTTTCTTCATGATCATTTATAATATATAATCCTCTTTCATTTACAGATCTCAAGACTCAAATTTAGCCAATAAAACTGAGATTTTTAAAAACTCATTGGAAAGAGTCCCTGCTCTAATTTCACATGCAACAGTTTCTGATGAAGTCTAAATATTGGTAGATTAGCTGTCAAAGGCAAACGATTTAAAACACATTGTGTGTACTAGGTATTTAAAATCTTCCAGAATCCAGAAATTGTCTCTTTCAACATTAAAATGCATTTTTGAAACCAGTAAGCATTTACAAATCCAGGAAATGCAATGATATAAATTTAATGAAAATATTTCCTTATTAAAAAACGATTATATATCCTGAAATATATAAAATCCATTACATTAGATCTACCAGTAAGACAATATATCATGAGGTAGTATTTTTCAGTTTGTGTGATTTGTGTCTACAGAGCCTACTATACAGTATCTACTTGATCAGGGCACAGAAGCTTTTAAAAATGAATTTTTAAAACAGCATTTCTACAAAGAAATGAAACTGAAATAGTTTCCTCAGGCTTCTTGCAATGAGATCAGTTATAAGAAGGGAACAAGAGGAATCATCATTTCAGTGTACATTTCCCAACTTTGAGTTAAACATCCTTGATCCTCAAATGGGCACAGTGGATTATTTTCATATAACGAAGACTTTCAGTTTTGTTATAAATGGACGAGATTTTAGCCATCTTGTTACCGGTTTTAAAAATAGAAAAAAAATATACTCAAAGAAATATTTCAAATATTAGAGTATATATTAATCAGATGAAGGATAGAAATTTCATCCTGTTAAAAATCCTCCCAATGAGTAAAATATCAAAATGAAATGTGACCCCCACACGGTGGTTGAGATGTCGTCCACCGCAGCTTTTTACCTTCTCTCTACCCAGGGAGGGTACTTGGTGACCTCATTCTTCTTGCTCAAATACCCGACCCTGCTGCACCAGAGAAAGAAGCAGCGATTCCTCAGTAAACACATCTTTCACCGAGGAGGTGCTGGAGAAAATTTGGAGAATACAATGGCAGCCTTTCAACAGTAATGCAGTTACAGTTGGAACCGATATGCTGGAATTAGACTGCCATATCACAAAAGATGAACAAGTTGTAGTATCACATGATGAGAATCTAAAGAGATCAACTGGGGTCAATGTAAACATTTCTGATCTGAAGTACTGTGAGCTCCCACCTTACCTTGGGAAATTGGATGTCACATTTCAAAGAGCATGCCAATGTGAAGGAAAAGATAACCGAATTCCCTTACTGAAGGAAGTTTTTGAGGCCTTTCCTAACACTCCCATTGACATCGATATCAAAGTCAACAACAGTGTGCTGATTAAGAAGGTTTCAGAATTGGTGAAGCAGTATAAACAAGAACACATAACAGTGTGGGGTAATGCCAGTTATGAAATTGTAGAAAAGTGCTACAAAGAGAATTCAGATATTCCAATACTCTTCAGTGTACAACGTGTTCTGCTCATTCTTGGTCTCTTCTTCATTGGTCTCTTGCTTTTTTGTGCCCATTCGAGAACAGTTTTTTGAAATTTCAATGCCTTCTATCATACTGAAACTAAAGGAACCATGCACCATGTCAAGAAGTCAAAAGTTTCTCATCTGGCTTTCTGATATACTACTAATGAGGAAAGCTTTATTTGACCACCTCACTGCCCGAGGCATTCAGGTGTGTATTTGGGTATTAAATGAAGAACAAGAATACAAAAGAGCTTTTGATTTGGGAGCAACTGGGGTGATGACAGACTATCCAACAAAGCTTAAGGATTTTTTGCAAAATTTCTCAGCGTAGAAAAAGAGGTACTCAGAGACATTCAAAGAAAACATGAAAAGACTTAAGAAACAGATCTTTCACCATCATTTCCCTAAGCCATTTCCAAAATGGTAAAAGGTTTAATCAGTTAAATTTTCTTACCTCATTTTTAAGCCTGTCTGAGAATGTAGAAACTATATATTGTATATTTATTTTAAACAATATTGCATATTTTTCATTTCAAAATAGTTTGTTTAGAAAGATAACTGGTTATGAGATGTAAGTAGAAGATAATTGATCAAGATTTTTGTATATGATGCAGTATTCTACTATTAGAAGTAATTCTGAAATCAAAGACTATTTGGTAAATTGGGCATTATCCCTCAATGGATAAGATCAACTAATTAGTAAACCAAAAATTTTAAGGCAATTACAGCTAATCTGAGTTCTCTCTTTATTTCTAGGTATGTCTTAGAAATACATACATACATATGTACATACATACATACATACATACATACAGTGGAAGGAGAGTTTGGACATCAGTGATGTGATTGTCCGGCAAGTTATACCTGTTAACATAAGGCAGGCTCAAAGAAATACCGGAAAGTATATTACTTGATCAGAAGTAAAATCTGTAAATTGAATTAGATTTCTTAGTTGCTGTTGTTAATGGGAATACTCTTATTTGGAATCTTTTTCAGGTGTGTAACAATGCTATGTCTAATTTTTTTGGTAAATATTAAAATGGATGTATCAATTGTAAATTATGACAAGATCCAAATAGTCTTATTTTTATGTTCCTCTAAAGAAATGTAAGATTTCCATTTTTGGCACTGACTAACTGTTTGGGCCTACATCTAGACCTTAAATTACATTTTGAATCCTAATCATCATATTAAACTGATGAAAGTATATATCATTGTTTCTAATACTCATGGTATGAATCACCTACTCCCTATTCATTCTTTGGCATATTAACTAGAAATAGAATTTCCTGAAGTATTAGACAGCACTTTCTCAGTGTTTTTCTGATATGATTACATGTAAATCTGTTTCTAATCTTTTTGATTAGACCTTTTCATGATTTTAGGTTGAGTTAAATATAATCTAGAATAATAAATTTCTTTTACCTAGATTACATCACTCATTTGGAGTTTGCCAGCTACACAGCTGTGAAGGATGATCACACTCTCCTGTCTGTCCCTGAATGACATAAATAACATTTACTTTTTTGTTTAAACTGAAATAAAGTTTTCCAAGAAAAAAAAAAAAAAAAAAAAATGAAATGTGACCACAGCTTTCCTTATGTGCCACAGTTACAATACCTTGTACCCCTAGACTTTTCCCAGTCTAAGACTTTTTTCCCTGGCATTTATCATTCCCATTTATATTTATTTGATCCAAACTGCAGCTTTTAATTTGGATATAACGTTTTCCCTTGAGAACCCCAATCCTTACATAACCTTATAGGAGAATTGTGAATTTATATCACTTTTTGGTACAACAATGAACTAAATAGGCAGAGAACCATTTACTCATTTTCTACTGTCCTCTCATAGAACATGAGATACCAATAAGCATACCATTATTGAAAATGTTGAACTGGGCTTAATTCCCAGGTTCTCATTCTTGTAATCCCAGAACCCATTATTAAGGTGTTTCTGTTTTCATTGGTAGTTATCCTTCTGTATAAGTCTGCCACCTTTTGCCAAAAAGAAACATTTTAAGGAGTGATTCTTATATGAAAACACTGAGAAATAATATTCATTCTAAGTAAAAATACTGTGTTCCCTTTCAAAGAGAGAACTTACATGGAACCAGGTATTCATGACTTTTTAGAACTGAATATGGAGAATTTTGCTGAAACTCAATCTTGCTTCCAGATAACATAAAGTCAGCACAGTAGTTACACAATTATTACCTATCATTTCAATGTAACCTAATAAATAGTATTTCAGCTTAAAATTTCAGCTTATATCTATATGGATATATCCATTTCTACATCTTATAGGGAAAAAATACAGCAGTCAGCCAATGGATCTCATTAGCTTGATGATATATTTATATTGTACATTAATATATTGGAATTCTCCTATAAAAAAAGCTTTTCAATCAATGCAGATGCTATCAAAGAGATCATTTTAAGATAATTCAACACTCAGCCACACATACAGAACTAGAAGCACCACCTCTGGAACATGAAACTATTGAGAGTCATTTCTTATCCATATTTGCTTATAAAACATAGCCACATCCATACATTCTTTCATCATGCCTTCCCTGTCCTGAAAAGGAACTAATGGTTTGTAAAAGATGATGGTGGATCTAACACTGTCCTCAGAGAAGTAAAGTTATTTGTGCAGGTTTACCCAGCTAGTAAGCAATAGAGGTGAGATTAAAACTCGGGTCTGGCAGATGTCCTTTCAACTATACTTGTATCTTTTCTTAGAATCTACTACTAGCAACATAGGCTGTAATCAGGAGAAGCAGATAAAAGGCTCCTGGTTGTGAGAAAATAAATTCTAGAACCATTGGCTATTTCTTCTAAATAAGTATAAATCCAAATTTCACATCCAGGAAACGGGTGTTCTGTAACTGGTACTCTTTTTACCATAGACAGCTGGAGAAACTTTGTTTGATAATTTAACAATATGCATATTTTGGAGTCTGATTTTTAAAGTTAATATGAATGGCAACACAAAGACATTTTATTCATAGTGAATTTAGGAATTCATTGTATATTCTTTATCAGGGAATTGGAAAAGCAAAGGGAAATGATAAAATTATCAAGTAGTTTCACACTCTTACAGATTTTTAATATTCATACCTAGCTATATTTATTTGGTCTAGATGAAGAATTAGTTATCAGCCCAGTTCCCATTATTACACTTTGTTAACTGAAATACAGTTTTAATTGCTTCCAAGTGTACATTTATATTATTCACCTATAACTTAACTGAAAAAGTTATTATATCTATTTAATTGGAGCTGGTGGGGTTAGGGTTGATGACATGCCTAATTATAAGCTCAGTGATGCACCAATGAAATATTTTAGGTTTTGACCATGCACATTAGGTATTAGGATATTTTATTTCATGAATGTTCTGGAGATCATTTTTTCTATCTTAAAGAATAAAAGGTATCAAATGGTATTTTTAAGTCATTTTGTTTTTATTTAATGAAATCATCCTCCCATCTTCATGTAATATTTTTCTAAACTAGTTCAAACATTAGATACTCTAATAAAGAATCATCATCAAAGACTGAAATTGTATAACCTATATCAGGAACTCGTTTCAGTTTTTAGCATCCCTCCTCATTTTCAATAAATTCTTCCTAATGTCAAATTAAAGTCTCTCCCAAAATGACCCATGCCCTGATAAAAGGATAATAAATCATTTTCCTTATGCTTGGTTTCTCATCTTTTTAATGCTTGCAATTGCATCTGTATTCTTTCACTCTCTCCAGGCCTCCAGATCTCTTTTACATATATTGGATCTGTCAAGTATTTTTTAATGAGACCTCCAAAATCTCAGTTGTCATGTTTCCTTTTGAGTATAAAACCTAAACATTTTAGCTCTGATGTTCCTATTCCCAAATAACTTTATCAAAATCTCTCCAGAAGTCAAATACTCAAAAACAAAAACAAAGAGAGTATCTCAGATAAGGTTCAAATAGAGTTTATGTTGAAATTTTTAAAGAGAGTGAGCAGTTTTCTCTCTTGGATGCTGTTTTCAAATAGAGATGAGGAGATGGACTAAATGACCTCTTGATGATACCTTAGCCTTGAATTTTGTTTTAATCTTCTAGCATCTCATTTTCTCTAAACACTAGACTCTAATCTGCCCTATTATGTGAGAGTGTTTAACAGATGAAAACCTTTTAATGGAGGAAAGATTCTGCTTGTTTTCTTGGAAATAATTTTTTTAAACAATTGTCCACATTTATATTTGAGGCAGCCCATAGGGAATCATTAAATCCAAAGGAAATCATAAAAGAAAAATTAGCTGGCATACTACATAATGATACAGCATTATGTACATGTAATTTATTCCTTGACTTTTGCCTTTGCGCTCACGTTAGAAACATTTACTCCTATAGAGATGTGGCTAAAGGATTCATGAGCTCTATTTTTTTAAAACCTAAAATTATTCTTGTCTTCTACACCGCGATTGTTTCTATTTAAACGAGAGAACTTTGTTAACATCAGTGGACATTTTACTTCCAAATGAGGCCAACTGAGCAGGACTGTCATGAACAAATTGCATCTGACAAGGCTGCTTGGTGATGATTAGCAGTGGTTAGATTAAGCAGTCCTTGATCCCGCCATTAAAGCCATCACTGCTTGTTTTCTTACTAAGTCGATGATGATACTTGGAGGCATAAAAATTAGGTTATTAACTTTCATTACTTACTAACCAGCTACTTTTTGACCAACAGAAAACTTTAGAAATAATTTCTACAAAGTGAAAAACATACCTGTCACATATCAGATGGATGATCTGTTTGACTCCAGATTCATGTGCCATTATTATTAATTATATTAATTATTATCAATTGTAATAATAAGTTTTCTAGCTATTCTGGGCTAATATCTGGCAGAGCTTTACATATATTATTTTTATTGAACTGTCACAACAGTTCTCTGAAGTTTTTCCAGAATAAAAATGGTGAGTTACACATATATCCTGGGTCATTTTTTTCTGATATTGACTTTGAGTGTCCATGAATATGTTTACAGTGAGTTTTTCAGCATTTGGTTGCTCATCTTTTGTTGTTGTTTGGTCCAACTGCAGTTTGGATGATATAAAATGAACACAGAAAACCAAAGCACTAATCTTGAGCTGTTAAAAGCCCTGTTTGTATTGTGACACAAATATAAATGTAAAGCAAGCAGAAAAAAAAAAAAATGCTAGGTAAGCTCTTTTGTGAGCCTGGTATTGTTAGAAAATATTTAACTCTTATGTTGTTTGGTCGTGTTTCTATTATGTGTTCTGTGAATGCAAAAAGAATTATCCCAGGGTCAAAAACCTGAAGTTTCATAGTGAACTATGTTTATCAAAAATTCTTAATTCTGCAGCTAAATATGCAGGATTGAACTTAAGTCACTTATCAAAAGCCATGGAATATAGAATTTAATATTCAATACAGGTCTGAATTATATTGATCTGCAAATATTTAATATAAAGTACTTAAAAGAAAAAAATACATTATCATTAATATACCTTGTCTCTTGAATAAACACATGCCTTATGGGTGGATATTGAGTTTGATATCCAAAGAGTGTCCAGTATAAGCCATGACTACCACTCACATCACCTAAGCCCCACTGTACTCAAAACTGGGAAGCATTTTTTCATGCAATGAGCATTACTGAAATAGAATTGCTAGCAGCAGCAACCTGTGTTTTCTTCTCATAACAATGAGAGAAAGGTTGATATTGATGATTACAGGCAAATGATCACTATGACTTTCTGCTAAGTGACAGAGAGCTTCATCCATAACATTATATGAGCTCCCTGCCAGATACAGCTGAGACTATATTGGAATCCATGTTCTGGGGAACAATGTTACCCAGTTGGGCCCTGTATGTATCAATGAAGCAGTTTCCCTAGTTCATCAATTCTTTAGTTGCTGACATCAGACCTAAGATAGGGAAGATATGCTTGAAGTTATAGCTAGGCCTGTAATTTGTATAGAGGGAAGGATTGTTGGTCTCTTAAACTCCATTCCCCAACTCCTAAAAGTCAAGCCTAAAAGTGTCACACACAGAAAAACTAAGTCAATATCATTATGCAATAAACAGTTAGTAAACAACTCTAGAATGAAAGTCTTTCAAGATTGAAAGGGACATTAAAGATCACAAATGAGAGCCTACATTCTTCTGACAATTGAATAGATGCTGGTGATAGGAATCTCTTGACCTCACAACTTCAGATTGTTCTGATGGATAGAAATTCCTTAAGTCGGGCCATAATGTTTTTCTCTGGAAATTCCACTTACTCATTCAAGGAATAACCTATGGAACTAATGAAATGCTTACTTCCTCTTTGACACCCTGGCAAACTTCCTTATTTCCCCTGATTTCCAGTCCCTTCACCATGCTGGTCACTTTCCTCCAAATGTACTCCATTTTTTTTAAGTTTTGCAAAATTGACATATAATCTGACCAGTCCAGGATAAAACACAATTAGCATTATTAAAATTGTTCCAATTATTATATTTATCTTAACACTGAATTTGCTTTTGTAACAACTATATCCACGTGACAACTGAAACTCCTACGTGTTTCTCACATATCGAAATCAAGTCATATCTATCCCATCCTGTACCCATGATGTTGGGTTTTTATCTTGGTGTTTTGGATCCCCATAGTAGGCCTCACATCTATTTCCACTGATGTTACCTCATTAAATTTGTTCCATCCCATCAACTGAAATTAATTTTTTCATTTGAAGGGGTGAGTATATTCTAATTCTGTCATCTTACTTATTCACTAAGTGAATACCTAACTTTGTGTCATCTGCAAATTTGGCATACTTTCTATTTAATCTAATTCCTAATTTTTTTTAATGCTGACAATAACAGAACAAGGGGCATCACCATTAGAAACATCCTTCCAGAATGTCATTGATCCATTCATTGCTATTCTCTGGATGTGGCCATTCAACTAGTCACCAACCCCCAATTTCTAGCTTGTATTTCTTCATCTTAGCCACAAGGATGCCATGCAATGCCATGACAAATATTCTAGAGAAGTCCAGATACACTAATTACCACCTTGGTTAGCCCAATAACCTTTTCACAGAAGGAAATAATTCTTATCTACATGATCTGTTCCTGAGTGAATCATTTCCAGCCCATTTGTCAGCCTTACCATATTTGATGTGAACCTTATTGATACGTAGGTTTTGAGAAACTGCCTCCCTCCCCTTTTTGAAAATTGGATCCACGTTTGTCAATCCCTTTCTTTTGTACACCTCTCCTGCTTTTTGCCATTCCTTAAAGATGACCAGCAGTGGGGCAGTTAGATTTATTTAGATCAGCAACCTTAGTGTGCTCATTGCCCCTAGTCAAGTGTCTACAAAATAAAAGGTACCATGCTATTTTTAAGAATCAAAACACTCAAACCTTGGTATTTTGATTCACTATATTCATGTTTTAAAAATCTGAAATCAGAATTATGATATGTCTGGAGACAAAATTCATTTATACACTACATTAGAATTTTGAATTGAACAAAGGAGCACTACCACATCTGACCACAAAAAACATCTTTGCAAGTCATCTTCTTATGGTTTTCAATTACTGTATATTCTCCCATGGTCCAGATTTACCTGTCATTTGCATTTCCCCAGAGAGAGTTTGGGCCCACTTTTCTCACTGAGGCTCAGATGGAGCCATGCTTGAATTGGGTGGGGAGGGGGGTAGGCAGAGAAAAGCATGTGAGCATTAAAGAAAATAAGAGAAAGGTAACCTACGGGTTTGGAGGAGTGGAGTGAGTGGGTGGTTTCTAATTTAGTCCCTTGATTAAGGCACAGAGCCTCACCATCTCTGTTACCCTAGACCAGAGTGGCTACATTCTCCTTTTTTCCTCCAGGACCAAATTATCTTAGGACCTAATCTCTCTTTCTACTACCATAAAATAACCTGGACCTTTCCCTTCATTAGCCTCCTAGAGAAACTTAAGCCAGAAGGACAGGAACATTTCAGGTGGGACAGCTTCTTAAGACAACTAAAAGGTGATGATGACCGACTGCATTTTTCAAAAACTCTGGTAATTGAGCTTACTCAAAACAATTACAGAAACACCAGCACTGCAGTTTTGCCCCAGTGCTGCAACCGTTTCTAAGGGATGAAAATATGAATGCCCAGGGAGATTGCTCCCACCAACCAGAGTCCTTGAAGGCATTTAGAATGTGAGGGACCTCTTAAAATCTTTTCATTCACCTTCTTTTCCCTCTCAGCAAAGTATTCTATCACTTCTATTCCAAAGACCACTCTGTTCTTGACATAGACAAAGAAAACAGAACTCTTACAGTTATGATCTCTCCTACTCATCTATCAATGGTCAAAGCTGCAGGTCCATCTCTTCTTGGAACACTGTTTAAAAAGCAAATAAACACACCAATATTTTTATGTATCCTGAGATTTTTTTTCTAGTATATCTCAGATCATTTGGGGTTTTTCCTTTATATTTGCTGTTCCCTTCCTGGACTGCTCTTCACTTGGATTTTTTTTTTTAATTAAATTCAGTTTTATTAAGATATATTCACATATCATACAATCATCCATGGTCTTCCCTTGGATTTTAACGATACCCAATTCACATTACTCAGGCCTCTCGGATCGGGAGTCACTACTCCTCAAAGAGGAATTCCCTGACCATCCAGACTGAAACAACTATCCCTCATCACTCTCTCTTCCCTGACCCTGCTTTATTCTCCTTTTTTTACTAGAATATAAGCCCACTGAGAACAAAGACTTTGTTTTGTTCACATTTGTATCCACAGCACCTGGAACAATGTTGCTACACAGAAGTTTCTCAACAGCATTTCTTCAATAAATGAAGCAATAAATGGATTATTTAAAGCAGAGAGGCAAAGAAACTGGAAGGAAGGTCACAAAACAGCTGCCACAGTGGTTTCTTCATTACAGTTTCCAACTTTCTTTCACTTCAGAATTGTACAGAACTACATGGTAGAAATTGTACTTTTTAAAGTAAACTTTTATTTTTCAGAATTTAATATAATCATAATTTCTTTGATCATCTGAAAACCATTTGATAGATAACTTAAAAATACAGAAAAGTAAAATTTAAAAGAAATTATTCATAATCCTAATACCAGAGAAAACTAATATTAAGAGTTTTGGGTATGTTTAGATTTTTGCAAACTTCTCAATCTTTTCAAGGCATTTTCCTTTTCAAATTTTTATGCTATGGGATCCCATTATTCTATTCTCTGGACTTGTAAAAATCTGTTCTCATAAGGTTTGCCATGTTTGTCTGATTTATTCCAAACCTTCAAGCCATAATGCATTTTATTTGAGATTCCAGTTACTTCCATGTGGGCAACCAGTCACGCTGAGTTTGAGTTTTGTTTGTTTGTTTGTTTGTTTGGAATATCAGTTTATCCGCTCATTTCCTCACATTTTTGGAAGATAAGATTGCCAACAAGGCAAGTGAATGACCTATCAACTGCACTGAATTTAGCTGAAAATGAATTCTTAGGAGACAGATGGTTAAAAGCCACCATCAACACTATATCACATAAAACACTTGACTAATTCATTATGACTTTATCCCACCCCATAGAAATGCCATGAGAAATAAAATAATGAAAAATCCTCAAAAAAATAAACTTGCAAAAAATCTACATTCATTCATTAATTCATA